>NC_080424.1:63869523-65157023 GCF_029873635.1 Malania oleifera
TTTCGCCTCACAGGACTGAAATAATCGTTGACGAAATTATTGCTGATTCCGTCAATGATAAGTGGACAAACTTTGACGATCGCAGTTCTCTAAAGTAAAAAAATCATAGATTTTCTTTAGAACTTTCCACACTAAAGCAAAACCTCTCTTCAGTCTCTCGTCTCAAGTGCTCGGCTCAGTGAAAAAAACTCATCCTCTCGTCTAAAACTCTCGGGTGCTCCATCTCTCTCTCTCAATCGCTCCTTTCATCGGTTACTCGAATCTACTCATCGGTACAAAATCTTTTGGGTGGTTTGGGCCATATTATTACAGGAGGACCGGGTAAAATCATACAATCTGTAGATCACAATGACGCTCTTGAGGGAAGTGTCTCGCAAATTTAATTGGGGTCGGATCGTTAATGTATAAGCAAGTGGTTATAGAAAGTCATCGCCTGGTGTGAAGAGATCAAGGGCTGTTGTATAATACCAAATATAATGTCGCATTAGAGAGGTTGTTACAGTGACATGACTATGAGCAACAATAACAAATAGACAGAAATTGGGTTAATACGAAGAGTTTTTCAGTTTACAGGGTATTGAATAACAGAGATCCTACTAGGGACTTTAAAAGGCTAGGATTTTTTTAAGAGGCATTTCTATAGTGAGTCAGTAAGGGAAGAAAACTACAGAGCAGTCCAGTTCCATGCAAATTAATTCTTACTAATTAATGAGTCAACTATTATTCAGAAAGGCTATGGTTTCGTGAAATATGTTTACATTACGATGAGAATGGTACGTTGGGAAAACATACGTGTACTATGAGATGAAAAATGATAAGTAGTGTCTTGTATGAGATGGTGGCAGAACAAAGTCACATATTTTAAGACGATCAAATAAAGATATGTGGCTAAATTAAAGTAGCCAGCTTGATGTTGCATGAGCATCATTGTATTTCATAATGTAATTATGAATATGAAGATTATTACGAGCAATTCATGTTTTTCATTGTAGTACGGAAAAGATTAGGGTTATGTTGTGATGAAATTGTTGACCGACAAGGGGATAATAAAAAAATGGATCAAAGAAATGATTTATTTGGTTCAAACAATGTATATACCTGACTATTCTAGCACGATGCCATGTCACTTATGTTATCAACACGAGGCCGTAGTTATTTTATCATAGGCACGAGGCCGACGTGATTGGGAGTTATCGTGGCAGGGGGAAGGAAGGGGAGGGCGAAGCCGGTATGTTATGATCATCGGCGCGACAGACATATTTAGTAGATTAATGCATAAGTACACTGGGGTACTATATAGAAAAAAATAAAATAGCTTATATATATCAGGAATAGCGTTATAGTGTTCTTTTGGAAAACCCCCAGATGTTAGTTTAGGTATCATATTTAGGAGCTATTCGGGGGTGAGCCGAAAGTAGCTAAGAATGTAGAATACTATGGTCAACCACCAGGTTAGGATTGTGCTAACCACGCCCAGGGACGATGGGGGTAGGAAGGATAGTCGATGTGTGCTTATGCATGTAGATGTGTGTGGACGTCAACACAAAAGAAGAAACTGTAACAAGTGGCAACGAAGGCCAGGGTGTGGAACAGGAGCCATCGTACTTATAGACAATATTTGACATTGGTCAGATGGTGTCGTGGCATCCATTTTATCGGGTCCGCCTGGAAATTACAGTATTGTTTATACACGAAATCCGATCATGGAAGGGGGTTAATACCAATGAATATCTAGCTGAGTCAGTCCTGGGTATTTTTTCAGTTTTACAGTTATGGACAAGCTGTTGTTTAAGTTGTTATGATTTATTAACATAATGAAAATATCGTAGTGTAGATCATAAATTATGTGAAGAAGTGTTTATACTTGTAATATTATGGGAAAATTTAGTATTGTTATGTATAAATTGCTATTAATATTCATTTGCAACAAACAGACAGATTATTTATAGGTTTATTTTCCTGGTACTAACAAGGATGTGTCTGCAAAACACACCCAACATTAGGATTATTATTATACAGGCAGACACCTAAGTAAAACCGGGGGGACGGGATACAATAGCCGCGCAAGTGGAGAAATCAGTGATATATACCAAACCGTTCGGAGGGTAAGATTTGGGGGAAAACTGTATAGAATCAGGCAGTATTGATTTATGTTTGTGATCCTAGAGAATTATTTGATATGTGTTAGGGGGTGGAATGTATATAAACGTAAGAATATCATAGGATGTGTGTAGTAAACTCATGGATTTTAGTATTGGGAATGCTTGATGAAGTGGGATGAATTTAAAAGAGGATTTTAGGATTGGCAATGTAGGGATCTTCTAATTACCGCTGTTAAGAGATGGACAAGGTAGTCCCCCAATATCAAAGAACGGAATTTCAGGAGTGGTTGGGAAATTTATGAAAGCCATTGCAAGAAAAAAAGAGGGAAACAGTAATGTGATTATCTTAACAGTGAAATGTGTAGGTATTTACACATGGCACAGACTGAGGAGAGTTGGCTCAAAGATCCGCCGAGCGTGTAAGAATTCTTTTAAATTAAAAAACATATTATTCATGGTGGGTCGAGGATATGTGATCCCTAACCACAATCGCAATTCGACCTGACGAAAATATAAGCAATCCACCTATACAGAAAGAGGAAATTGATGAATGATAAAGAGGAATTCCATGTGTAGGTCACAATGGCTCAAACAGTTTATAGGTATGCTATATATATTTTTACATGAATCACACAAGATAAATGGTAATAGTGAAGAGTCCACTAAAGAAAGGAGGGTGTGAGCTATAGCATGATTGTAGGGGGATTTTCGCACACAATATTCCGGTGCATAAAAAAAGGAGTAAAAAACAACATTCCACAAACCAAATCAAACGGAGTATAAAAAATAAATTAGAAGACAAAGATGAAGGGTATATACACTAACGGAAACCAAATTGAAAGCCGACAGCCATTTGTAAAAGCATGCAGTTGTGATCGAATTTAGTACCGGAAATAGCGACTATAAAGCCTCATGTTTGGAAACTTGGTTGTCACAGAGTGGGCATGAAAAATGAAAATAAAAATTCAGAAAGGGTAACAGGTTTTCAGTGAATTAAGTCCAAGAAATTACAAAGTGAGAGTAGGAATAAAATCACAACAAGGATAGTTCGAGACACCATTAATTTCGTGGTCCTCAATTTACAGCGAGACGCAGGTTATGATTTTCATAGCTTGTACTTCTAGTCAACAGCAATAGTGTATAGTGTGACTATACGCCCCCATTTTGGCGCTGAAGCAAACCAACAACACTGGAGGGGGAGCAGCCTCATTGACAAGTCAGACAATCCCCTATATGTTACCAAATCTGCACTCCATTAAAAACACCTATGGTCCACTAAAAATGTGATATTGATCGCATTCTTTTTATACTGATGAGATCCTCACCATAACTTCGATATGTTGAAATTTCAAAGGGCTCCCATAAGGAAAATAATTATGAATTGTAGAACTAATAATGAATATAGATCAACCATTTTTCTCAAATTTTGAAAAGGAGTCGGAAGAAATGTATTGCTCCTCTTATTTTTTAATTTCGCAACCAAGAGGAATGCCATGAATCGGGAATTCTTGTAACTGAACTTTGAAGAAAACATCATATAAAAAATCACTAAAGCATGGGAAGTCATAATCGTAAATTCATATGCAACTCTTTCTCTCCTGTTTATCACGACAGGGGGGGGGGCGGAAATAGGCATGACAAGTACGGGGTGGCTTGGTGGATGTTTTAAACCGTTACTAATAATCAAAAAATCGTCGGTTTCGATCAGTATTAGTGACGCTTTATAAATTAGTCACCATATCTGATGCACAAATCTTATTAGTGACGAATAATACAAACCATCACTAATATGGAGCAATTAGTGATGAAGAACAAACCGTCACTAATATCCTATACCACGCTTATCATGATATATATTCGTTGACTCTGATCGTCACGAAGTCCAGCATTAATGACTGTGTTTACGTAAGCAGCACTAGATGCGGGTGGGACATTAGTTAGTGACTCGGGTTCCCAATAAACCGGCACTATTTTTATGCTTTAGTGACGGTTATTGAAACTATCGTCACTGGATAAGTATAGGCGGATGGTGAGTAAGGCATTAGAAACCGTGGTGAGCTATGACTGTTTGACCTTGTAGTGTACAAATGTGAGTCCCAAAAATATATGCTTCTATATGTAAAGGTTTGTAAACTTTTACAGGGCTGTTTATAAAAAGAAGGACCCCGTCACTAAAACTTTCAAACAAGAAAGAAAATGTCATCTACACCGGTTGAGATTGACAGGATATATTCAGGGGGGGTCAAGTTGGGGGGGGTCAAGGAAAGGGGAGTAACCTTCACCTCGATCTTTGAAATAATGAATTTTTTTTGGTTTAATTTGAAATTCCTGTCAAACCTCTACTTCTATTTTCGTTTATGAGACATAACGATTAATTAGGAATTGACTCAAACCTACATCAAATTATTTAAAATTCAAATACCACTTATTCCAAAAAGTTCAAATACTTATGTACCATCCAAATTGCAATTAAAAATACAATTAATTCTGTTCAGATAACAAGAAAATATAGGAAAAGGGCAAAATTAAATTGTCGCTTTCGACCTATGTAGTGTCTCTCATCATCGGAGTGTTGTGACAGCCGCAACCCTACAAATAATATTATACAAGAAATTAGCATACATTTTTTCACATCTATTTCAACTATAATTAAATCTGAATTTGAATAGTAAAATGTTATACATTCAGACATATGTAAAAAATTTATGCAGTGTAAATACTAATTTTGATAAGTCAAAATTCACCCCACTCTGTTCGAACCTCGTATGACCGAATTTAAGCTACTTTCTTTAAACTGAACCTAGTTTACAATGTTTTGTTTGTATTCTAACTTTGCTTCTAATGGGGAAAAAGCTCTTGGAGAGAATTTTTAGGCACCGTCAGCTTCCGGTATGTCTAGTTTCAATGTGATGGATGTGTCCCGGGGGGGGTTACTAACCCGCGTTTAGTTTCAGACCTCGTATTCGCTTAATTGACACTTGGGTGCAAAACCTTGAACTAAGGTTGCTATGTTTTTTTTTCATTCTAATTTTACTTCTAAGTGAAAAAAACACTTGGGGGGGAGTTTTCAGGCAACTGTCGCTCTAACATCCTCCAGTTCGCGTGATGGACAATGTCGGGTTTGACCGCTTCATCATTCTAGACCTGTATGATCTAATTGGACACCTGGGTGCAAACTGTGAACTCAGGTACTATTTGTATTCTAATTTACTTCTAAGTGGGGAAAACGCTCCCGGGGAGGATTTTTTTTTTAGGCACCGTTAGATTTCGGCACATCCAAGTCATGTGACGGACGTGTCGGAGTTGACCATACTTAGTTTGGATCCATATGCCTGAACTTTGGACACCTAAGTGCTTAGAATGAACCTAAGTTTAATTATAATTTGGTTGTATTCTAATTTACTTTCAGTGGGAAAAACTCTCGGGGAGGACTTTTTTGGACATCGTTAGATCTAACACACTCCAGTTTTGATATGACGGATTTGTGAGATTGATTGTATTTAGTTGTACCCTCGTGGCCCAAATTGGACACTTGGTGGTTAAATTCCACTAAGTGTACTAAGTTTCGCCCTCTAAGCACATAATCGTTTTAGATCGATATGTCCAAGGGTCAAGTTCCGAACGTTGCATGATTGGCCACGCTCCGGTTTGGACCTCCATAGTTCCCGACTTTGGACACCTAAGTGCTTAAAAATGAAAACTAAGTTTACTAAGTTTATTTTGTAATTCTAAACTGTTGGCTTCTAAGTGGGGAAAAAAAACTCTCCCGTGGAGGAGTTTTTGGACACCAGAAGATTTGGCACGTCCATTTTTGGATGTGATGGATGTTCGGGACTATATACCAAACCCAGTTTGGACCGCAGTAGCGCGAATTGGACACTTGTGTGTTAAATTCCAACTAAGTTGTAATAAATTTCGCTTCTATCGCATAATTTTTCAAATTGGCATAGAAATTTTGGGCATTGGTCATTTTCGAAACATTGAGCTCAATGTCACAGATTGGTCGGGATTGACCACGGCTTATGTTTTGGATCTCCTATGCCGACTTTTGACTCTTGATTGCTTTAAAATGAACTAAATTTACTAACTTGGTTTTATATTCTAACTTCAACTTCTAAGTGGGGAAAAAGCTCTCGGGATGATTTTTTTGGGCCCTGTAAAGAATTTGGCACATCCATTCAATGTTATGGACGTGTTTGGGACTAACGAGCTCAGTTTGGACCCTCGTATGCCTAAATTGGAAACTCGGGTGGTTAAATTCAAACTAAGTGTACTAAGTTCACCTCTAAGCGTATAATTTTCAATTGGCATGGAATTTTGGGCACGTCCTTTTGGCACATCGAACTTAATGCCACAGACATGTTGGGACTGACCAAACTCGGTTTGGACCTCGTCTGCCTAACTTGGATACCTGAGTGCTTAAAATGAACTAAGTTTACTAAGTGTGTTTGTATTCTAACTTTGCTTCTAAGTAGGGAAATGCTCTTGGGGAGGAGTGATTACATGTTAAAGTTGTGTAATTAGGTGTTTAAAAAGTATTAATTAAGGGTTGTAAATTTACTCAAATGTCTAATTAGGTCCAGTATTTAATCATTGAGCTCATTTGAT
Source organism: Malania oleifera (assembly GCF_029873635.1). NCBI lineage: Eukaryota > Viridiplantae > Streptophyta > Magnoliopsida > Santalales > Ximeniaceae > Malania > Malania oleifera. Next base: position 63,876,234 of record NC_080424.1, read on the forward strand.
AACTTTAAGATAATTATCCTACACTTTCCATAAATTTACGAATATTCACGTTTTGTTATTGCAGGTGAGTTTTAGGAATTAGAGTTGAAATTAAATTGCATGTGAAAACCATGCACATAAGGGTCATAACTTTTCATTGAAAGAGCCGTGTATGTGGGGTTCGTGAAGTATAAAGAATGAAATGATTTTTGGAGAAGCTCAAGCACATGGCAAGGATACAAGGAATTTACAATAAAAAAGGTCACGTGTGCTTGTGCATAAATCACGTGAGGCCCATGCAACATCAAAAGGGGCATGTATGTAATAGGCAATAAGGTCTTTGGTGAGAAGCAGGTGGGTGTAGGGGCTACAATTAAAAGGGTCGTGCGTGAGAGGAGCAGGCATGCAAAAAGGGAGGCTAGGCCGTGTGCACTGAAGGAGAATTGGAAGCTAGGTCGTGCCATGCATGCAATGAAGCTGGGCCATGCATGTTAAAAGAAGGATGGGGCAATTTTAAAGAAACACAAGGCCCATGTGCTGGGAAACATGTAGGCCGTGTGAGCTGGAACTTGGAGGATTTGCATGGGCCATGCACGTAAGGCCTGTGCACTGGGAAACAGAAGGCCCTGCTTTAGAGTGGGGAGCTTGTAGGGTTTATTTAGGGTTGGAATAAAGGGAAAAGAGAGAATAGGGTTTTGGTGTGTGCTTTTGGGAGGGGGCCGAAAGCAGCAATTGTAGAGTCTTTTTTGGGGAGCTGCGCCGCACTGACAAGAAAGGCAGCATCTATTGTTGCTGTGTAAAAGGAGCCTTCAGCCATTATTTCTCTCTCTCTCTCTCTCTCCCCCTCTCTCTTACCTTGTTTGAATTTAATATTTGGTTGAGTTATTTTTATTGTTGAGTTTAGCTTGTTTTTATTTAAAGTTATTGTTGAAATTAAATTTTTATTTAAGTTAATTAGTGTGTTGAGTTTATTTCATTGTTGAAGAATTTTTTTATTAGATTTATTTTTTTTAAGTTCTCTCTCTCTCTCTCTCTCTCTCTCTCTCTCTCTCTCTCTTGTTTCTTTAATTAATTATTTTGTTTTAAACTTCAATGTAATTTTAATATTAATGGAACTTATTATTGTTGGATTAATTTTCATTTAAGCTCATTTTAATGTTGATTTATTTTGTTTAAGCATTTGGTTGAGTTTTTTTTTGCTTAAGACTTTGTTTAAGTGTAGTTTATTTTTGTTTAAGACTTTATTTAGGTGTAGTTTATTTTTGTTTAAGCCCTTAAGTTTAGCTTACTTTTGTTTAAGGCATTATGGAGTAAGTTCATCTAATTGTTGAATGTCTTTATGAGATTAATGCAGTCTTCTTTCTTAGTCTATTATTTGAATGCTTAAAGAGTCTGTCATTTTGCTTGTTTAATTTCGTTATTCTTTAATTGAATGGTTGAATGTGTTGACTCTATGAGTCCAATCCTATTTTGATAATGACAAATCATTTGGTATTTTACCTGTGCATTGAGATTTTGAACAGGATCATGACTTAACATGCATGAATGATAAGTATGCTATGGAAGCCACGAGGAACTTGAAGCACATATAACTTGGCTCAATCCATGGAAGTAGAAGAGCAAAAAGATAAAGGCAATCCAGATTTTTAGTTGTAATTTGCATTTATTATTGATTGTATTTACATGTCTCATAAGACATGTTGGGAAGTTCAAAATGACAAATAGACTAACCCTAGGATGCATATCTTTCATGAAATATTCATAAGCATTTGTCTCAGGTTGGATCTGCATTTTAGAAGGATAATAGGACTAAAATATAAGGCACTCGTTGACTAATCACATAGAGTTGTCAATTGGCGAGCATAGTACACTCATCAACTAGTACGTCATCTCATTGACGAGAAAATACTGAGACCCTAGTTTTCTCAGTCAGCCCACTCGGTGACAAATCCCCTGGTCTTATCAATGAACGAATGAAGGACACTTGGCGACGAATGTATCCACTCGTCGATGAGTCTATCGGACAGAATGACGCTCCATCACTAAACGGACAATTTTTTTATTAATAAAATGATCAAAGGGTTAGAAAACGATCAAATTCCGAGAATACTTATATATACCAACCCTAAAACCTAGGTCAACACCTTTTTCTAACTATTATGCCTACATTCTAACACATTCACATCAAGTTTGGGCATTCTCTTTTCTCATCTTCAAGATCCAAGAGCTTACACTAACATCATCTTGCAAATTAAACTAGTTTGATCTTGAGGTTTGGTAGAAAAAGTTTATTGTGTGCATTCAATATTATTTTTAAAGCTTATCAACTCGCATATTCCTTTTACTTAAAATCTTTATTGGGAGCAAGAACCCTAGTTTCCTGTATATACTTGTTTGAAAAATCTTTTGGGAAAAGTTTTTTCTATAGCTTAAATCTTTGTGATATTCAAGTGTACATTTTTATTCAAAATATTTCAAGTTTATTATTTTGGTATTTGAAAGCAAACCCTAGGATCTCCAACATACATATTTTCAAGAAATTATTTTTTGGAGAAATATTGAATAGGGTTAGATCTTTGAAACATCATACATATAAATATTTTTCATAGAAAGATCATATTTTTATTGCACATACATCTTTGGGAAAAAAAACATATTCTCTCTTGAGTTTCATATTATATCTTGTGAGAGTGCTTAGGGCCGATTGTACTCATTAGCTTATTGAGAAGTATTTGAGTATATTTAAATCATTGTTCATTATTTGTATTAACGGTTTGGATTGTGAATCGTAAGGAGGAAGCTAAGCCTCTTGTAAGCAATGAATTGTAAGGAGGTAGCTACACCTCTTGTTAGCTGTGGATTGTAATCGGAAATGTTCGTCCTAGGTTAAGGAGCATAGTGGAATCCTTGAGTAGTTTACCCAAGGCGAGGACGTAGGCTATGTATGGTTGAACCTCGTAAAAACTGTGTTTGCATCTCTCTTCCCTTATCTCACTTTAATTTTAGCTCGCATTTAATTATTTGTGTATTGTTTATGTATTAAATATTTATCACAGTTGTGAGTGATTGGGTAAAATTGGTTGTTTGACGAAGCGACACTTTGAAATTTCTAATTTGTGTAATACTGAACTATTTGTCACCTAGCCAGTGATTGTGTGGTTGCGCTTTTTCAAAATTAGGACTTAAATACTAGGATTTTTTTAAAATACCCAATTCACCCCCCCCCCCTTTTGGGATTACCCCTAAATTCAGATTTGGCATCAGAGCCTGTTTACATAGATTTAAACATTTTTTGTAAAAATATCATGGTGGCTCATATCGGTGTAACTCCTTTGGTGTGGGTCACTCGTCTACGCGACCTACTATTTTTTGTGGTGTTAATTACACCTATTCGAAACCACGAATGCACATTTTTCTTCAAAATGCTGATTCCAAGGTGTGGAGGGTAATCTCCAAAGGAAATTATATTCCTATGAAAATTGTAGAAAAGGAAAATGTACCTAAGACTGAAAATGAATATACAGATGATGACATGAAGACAGTCCAAGTAAATGCTACTGCCATAAACCTTCTATATTGTGCTTTAGATGTAAATGAATTTAATAGATTCATGGCTTGTAAGACTACTAGGAAATATGGGAAAAATTAGAAGTCACTTATGAAGGAACTAAGGATGTAAAATACAGTAGGATAGACACGCTTACAAGTGAATACGAAGCATTTATAATGACTTCTAATGAATCAATTCAATCTATGTACACTAGGTTCACACACATCACAAATTCTTTGCATGTTATTGATAAGACTTATCGTACATATGAAATGATCAGGAAAATTCTTAGGGGTCTACCACTAGTTTGGGAGGCAAAAGCTACTACTATAACAGAAGGAAGAAACTTAAAAGCAATGACGGTGGATGAGCTGATCGGATCACTCATTACATACAAATTGGCGATAAACGAAAGGATGAGTGAGCAGAACAAGGCTAAGAAAGCAGCAGCTCTGAAAGCATCTACTAGCAGCTCCAGTGAAGAGAGTAGTTCGGAGTCGGAATAGAATATGGCTCTTCTAACTAAAAAGTTTGGAAAGTTCTTGAAAAATAATAAGAAGTATGGCAGAAAATTTCGGGAATCAAAAATAGAAAAATGAGAGTCAAGCAAAAGGAAACAAAATGATGATCTTTCGACGTGCTACAATTGCAGAGAAGTTGGGCACATCAAGCCAGACTGTCCTCAACTAAAGAAAGTGTCCAAGAAGAAGAAGAAAACAGTGAAAGTTGGTTGGGACTCACATAGTACCAGCGGCTCAGACTCTGAATCTAGCAATGATCAGCGCAAATCTGTGCCTAATGGCACATGGAGATCACGAGGTGTGCTTGAGATCGTCCTCTTCAAAGTACAAATGGTACATGGATAGTGGCTGCTCACAACATATGACAGGAGATAAAGCAAAATTAGCATCTATCACACCAAAGGATGGAGGATTCGTCACCTTCGGTGACAACGCAAAAAGCAAGATCATCGGAGTAGGTAAGGTTGGTAAAGATCCATCCCTTGTTATAGATAATGTCTTACTTGTTGTTGGATTAAAGCATAATTTTTTAAGTATAAGCCAACTATATGCTAAAGGATATAGAGTATCTTTTGAGCATGATAAATGAATAGTAGAAAATATACCTGAGAATAAGATTCTATTCACTGCTGAACAAAATGAAAATGTTTATACTACTAGCTTTGATAATTTAGCCTCTCAACATGTGAAATTTTTTTCTGCTATAAATGAGGGTAGTTGGCTTTGGCATAGGAGATTAGGACATGCAAACATGGACTTATTATCTAAATTAGTTAAGGGATTATCTAAGACACAATTTGTGAAATATAAAATATGCAATGCATGTCAACTAAGAAAACAAATAAAATCTAACTTTAAGAAGAAGAAAGTTATCTCCACCACTAGGCCACTTCAAATGTTGCACTTAGATCTATTTGGTCCTAATCCAACTCAAAGTCTAGGTAGTAAATTATATGTCTTTGTCATTGTTGATGATTATTCTAGATTCACATGGGTATTATTCCTAACACACAAAGATGAAGCATATGAATAATTTATTAAACTTTGTAAGAAAATTCAAAACGAAAAAGGATATACAATCACAAAAATTCGGAGTGATAGAGGTAGTGAATTTAAAAATCAAAGTATGGAAAATTTCTATGAAACACATGGCATATCTCATAATTCTTCTGCACCTAGGACACCACAAAAAAAATGGGGTATTTGAGAGAAAGAATAGATATTTACAGGAAATAGCTAGAACAATGCTTGACAAACATAAGTTACCTAAATATTTATGGGCTGAGTGTAATGACCCAAAAAAAACATACACAATATAATATTGTCTCTGATACCACATCATTGACGACCCGGAACCCAGTGGGGTCTAGGATACGCCTTTCCATAACTTAATTTAAAGCAAGCAGTAGGAAATATTTTAAACCTTAAATACCATACCAGAGTACTAAACCACTACAACTACATAAGTAACTCCCAATAATAATATTTACATCACGTAAAACGTAAAACATATTTCACTGGTTTTTAAACAAGCACTTACTTTAAACAAAATTATCTAAGTCCAACCCCGAAGCTCGCTATGCTTGATTTCCTGTAGGTCCTGAAAAGTTGAAATATTTGTTGGGGTGAGACACCTCTCAATAAAAAAAGGAATAAATTATTATCAGTGTGTGGCTAACATGAGTTTTAGTGTGCACAAAATACCTCCATTAATTTAACTTTAAATAAAACTGCATTTATAAACTATAACTCACACCTATATAATTAAAAATACACATTTTCCTTCAACACATATTTCTGGCTCAATAATAGCTCCATTTACATAAATCTACAAATATGCATAGAAAAACTCCTCATTTGGACTAACGACATGTTTAACCCCTATGACGAATTGTGTGGTCCGAAGACTAGACTTAACTAATTTGATCAAACAACAACTAAGTCAATGTAACATGTCTGCAAGTACGATTTGCCTACCGCATCCTGGTTCGGACCCAGGAGGGTACACAACCCTTCTTAGGCCAAATCGACTATCCACCGCCTATACTTCAACAACAGTGTGGCTGCACTGGTTATCTCATTAGCTACGATACCGAGCTTTCATCACACCTGGTCCATCAGGGTTTTTAAACCATATATTACAATTTACATAATAAAACAGATAAAATGATCTCATTTTCTCAACACATGATAAGCAATAGCTTTTCCACAATTTTCCAACAATCCCCATAATCGGTATAAAACTGTCATATTCACTATATGCACGTTATTCTCAACCATTCAAGAAATCAATATATCACCATATCGTTCACAGTATATTACCACAAAAATCCTAATAGGCTTTAATTATATAATAAATGAAATATTCTCATGCCACACGATTTGCGTGTCAAGTCATAATTTAATAAACTATCGGAGAAAGCATGTCATAATATACCCGGTACATGTTTTACCGAAAATACGGGATGATCATCTCTACGACATTAACTTAACTCAAAATATTTATTTTTAATGGAAACGGAGATGATCAACCCTACTCACTTTATTTCTTCCCAGACACATGTTTAAATTTCATATGCTTGATTCATTTAGAAAATCTAATATAATATACCCATATTGGTATACTCAAATTTAATCAGTTAAAACTTCAAAATAAACTGACATACCCTATTTCCCTTACCTATGCTCAACTATAACCGATTGGATTTTGAAGTAACAACTAACATTATATCCCTAGGATCATAAACTCCATTTTAATCAGTTGAAATTTGAACACAAACAGACATAATTTATTCCCCTTACCTAAGTCGTGGAGTGGTGCCTACGACATTCAAACGATGAAATATCTCCAGTTAAAATGTTGACGAGCGGAGCTGGGACCCGGGAATGATATTCATTTTTCAATTTGGTCGAGATACACAAGCAAAATTAAGAGAGAGAAAGAGAGAGCGAAGAGAGAGAGAGAGAGAGAGAGAGAGAGAGAGAGAGAGAGAGAGAGAGAGAGAGAGAGAGAGAGAGAGCGCAACCTGAGGGGGGGGGTTTGGAAAATTTCCTAAGGAAGTTTCCTACTTCCTTTATATATATATAATATAGGATTATAATATTACATCTTTATATTAAAGGATATTATATTAATATATATCATTATATTATATTCTATTACTTACTTAATAATAATTATTATTATTATTATTTTGTTAATTAATTATCATTAGTATTATTTGTAACAACCCCAAAAATAATATGCATGAAAATACAAAAATAAATAAATTAATTAATAAATTAATTTTTATTATTATTTAAATAATATAATATAATATATTGATATAATATAATATAATAATGTAATATTATAATATATATATATATATATATATATATATATATATATATATATAAAAGTAACTTGAAAGATCTTCATCCTTTTGGAAACTTAATTCCTGAGAACTGAGAGCCCCTCCTCACGAAAACTCTCTCTCTCTCTCTCATCAATTTTCTTGGCAAAACCTGCACCAATTAAAGGATGGAAAATATCCCTGGGTTCCAATTTCGGCCACCAATGTTTTAACCAGAGAGATTTTGTGGTTTGGGTTGTCATAGGCACCACTCTAAGGTTAAGGTAAGGGGAATGGATTATGTCAATAATTTTCGAAATTGAACCGATTAAATTAAGAATTTGGATATCTAAATACTATATATGATTTTTCTAAATGATTAAGGCATATGGAAACTATTATTTTTGCTTATTATATATGTGTTTGGGGAAAACCAAGTGAGTAGGATAATCATCTCCCATTTTCCTAAAAAATGTATATTGTGAATTAAATAAAAATAATGGAGATGATCAGACTGTTATTTTCTGCAAAATATATTTTCCCCGGACAGTTTATTATATTATGGTATAAGCATTTAAATTGTATGGCATGAGAATAATTTGTAATAATTGTAGAATTAAATCGGTTGGAATCCCTTTTTGATATTCTACAGTGAAATTATGATTTTATACAAGAATATGGTTTTATATTGGAGTATGGATTTTATACTGAGTTATGAACATACACAATGAAATTATGATTTTATACTAAGTGGTGAATATATATTCAGTTGTGAATTTATACTGGGTTGTGGTTTCATACGGAGTTGTGAATTTGTACTAAAATCGTGAAATGCTGAGAATAAAGTAGAAATTGTGAAATACACAATGATTAAATTGATTACATTAATTTAATTATATCCTTATGCCTGAGTTAAATTATACAGCGGGGATTTGATCATATTTGGGTTTTAAATATATTGGGGATTAAATTTAAAAATGGGGAGTTGATTATACCCGCGTTTTAATTAAATTTATCTAGTATATATATTTTGAAAATTCTTGCAGGCAACTTGTGAAATAAATTAAGCTTATTGGGAATATCATTAGGAATAGGTAAGGGGAATACATTATGTCAGCCTTTTTCCAGATTTTGAACTGATTAAATTTGAGTATATGATACATATATGTTGTATATGATTTTCTGAACAATTTGCGCATATAAAATGGTAGTTTTTGAATGTTAAACGTATTTAGGAATAACCAGGCAAGTAGGTTGGGCATCTCCACTTTTCAAAAATTGCATGTTTTAAATTAAATAAAATTTTGAAAACGATCGAACCAATTTTTTTTAGAAATACGTACTTTTTCCAGGTATATTATTTAATTATGATTTAATGTAAAACTATGTGGCTTAAGATTAATTAATAATAGGTTTTAAATGGATCAGTTGAACTGTTATGGTATGATACTGCGAGCATGTGTTGCTAGGTTGATTTATGGATATATATGTTTATATAAGGATTACTATGAAATTATGAAATGACGAATTTGATATGGATATGGGAATATGATAGTTTAATTTCATTAATTATGAAATGATAGGTTTGATCCGGATATGTAAATGCGACAGTTTAATTTTTTTTTATGGTAAGTTAGATTTTGCATTGAATTGGGAAATATGAAGTGACCAATTATAAACCGAAGTAGAAGGCCTATGTGGTGTATAAATTGAAGTAGAAGGCCTGTGTGGCGTATAAATCGAAGCAGATGGCCTGTGTGGCGTCTATACTGATGTCGATGCATGGGGAGGTATGCTCAGTACAGAGAATTTGTGTGTATATAGAAGTACTACAGAAGTGTGAATTAAATTATCTCTGTTATCCTGTAAAACCTACGTTAGTAGATTTATTATGAATTGTGTTATATTATCTGTGATATGTCATAAAACATGCGTTAGTAAGGTTATAGTAAACTGCAATGATATATGTGTTAGCAATTCTATAAATGTGATTTATATAAATGTCGTATTTAGTTAAGAATAATATAAGAAATGTATATAAATAATTGGCATAAAAATTTATGTTGTCACACACTGATAATAATTTATTCCATCTTACTCAAAAATGTCACACCCCATGATTATATAACATTTTTCAAATGCCATGAAAAGATTAGCAGAAGTCAGGGTAGCGTAGCAGAAGCGTGATAGAAGGTTCTATTTATAATAGATATTAAATAAATTATGTTTTGATGAGTCCTAAAGTTTAGGGATATTAATTGTGCTACTGGAAAATATTATTGTCAAGATGAGGTAGATTAGTACTCTGGTAATTATTATGGAGGTCTTCCGCTATTTGTATGATTTTTATAAATTGAATTTTTCGGATATTACAGGTGGTATCAGAGAAATTTTAAACGAAATTTTACGAATTTTATGGGTTTCTACATTATTATTATTATTATTATTATTATTATTATTATTATTATTATTATTTTATTTTATTTTATTTTATTTTTCTAGGTTACTACATCCTCCCCTCCTTATAAAAATTTGGTCTTCGAAATTTATTAACCAAACATTTAACCCGATCTCCGGAATTTACTTAAATGGTAACCTACTCTAAGGAAGAGCCGGTAGCCACTCACATAATGGCCCCATCCCAAGTTTATTGATAACCCTCATAAAACTGTGGTCTGTGAAAATTTCGCATCCTTTCACCATACAGGTAGTGTCTTCAAATTTTCAATACAAATACCACTACTGCCAATGCCAAATCGCGCATAAGATAATTCTTCTCGTACTCCTTGAGTTAACGAGAAGAATATACAATGACCTTTCCCTGTTGCATCAATATGCACCCAAGCCCTTTCCGAGATGCATCACTGTAGACCACATAACCACCTTCTCCTACAAGAATGGTCAACACTAGAGTAGTGACAAGTTGTTGTTTCAATTCTTGGAGCTTTGCTCACATTCATTAGTCCATTCATACTTCACATTCTTCCTTGTCAACCTTGTCAGAGGACTTGATAATTTTAGAAAACTCTTCCACGAATCGGCGATAATACCTTGTCAGACCTAAGAAACTTCTGACCTCATGAACATTCTTCAGTCTCGCCCAATCCACTACTGCCTCTATTTTACTTGGATCCACAGTAATACCATCCCTAGATATCACTTTTTTTTTCCCAGCTAGAACTCACATTCTTGCATTTGGCATGAAGCTTCTTTTCTCTCAACACCTAGAGTACGAACCTTAAATGGTTCTTATGTTCCTTGGGAGTCTTTGAATAAATCAAAATATCATCAATAAATACCACCACAAACTGATCCAGGTATTCATGAAAGAATTTGTTCACAGAACCATAAATGCAACCGAAGCATCAATCAGTCCAAATGGCATAACTAAAAATTCATAGTGACCATATTTGGTTTGGAATGCAATCTTTGGAACATCCTCTAACTTGACTCTCCCCTGATGGTATCCTGATTGGAGATCACTCTTAAAGAAGACTTGTGTTTTCTGAAGTTGGTCAAACAAGTCATCTATACGGGGTAGCAGGTACTTGTTCTTATTTATCACCTTATTTATTTCACGAAAATCGATGCACATTCTTATCGACCCGTCTTTCTTTTTAACAAATAAAATTGGTACTTCCCAAGGTGACACACTAGGTTTTATGAATCCCTTGTCCAGCTATTCCTGTAATTGCTCCTTCAATTCTTTCAATTCTGCTGGAGTCATTTTGTATGGAGCCTTAGAGATTGATGCCTTTCCTAAAAGTAGGTTGTTAGAATTTGTGTATTCCCAAAAGGGGGGGGGGGTGAATTGGAATTTTAAACTTTTTTTCTCCTAGGTTAATCTATGCAATTTCCAAATGCGTAGATAAATATAATATGAAAATTAAGTCATACGCATCATTCACCCATAACATACATGTGCAGTAAATGTAAAGTGCGGAAATGTAAGCAAACACACGATATGTTATCGGGGTTCGGCCAACTGTGCCTACGTCCCCGTCTCAAGCTCGCAAGCAGGAGGATTCCACTAATAGCTCACTTAAGGATGGAGCGACACCGTATACAACGAGGTCAAATTAACACAGGGCTGACCTCAACCTTAACCAGGTCAATTAGCGGGGCTGACCTCAACCTACATGCCTTAACAGGACGACGCACCTAGCTTTCCTAACCAGGTCTAAGCCAATCCGAGACTATTCCAGGGCTAGTCTCCCTCTTCAGGCCCGTGCCTGGAAATACAACCAAAGTGTATTACAATGAAATGGTACAGTGATTGTGCTTTCAAGTAAAGCAGATAAGTACCCAAATTCGCGCAATAATATACACCACAAATATGATTCAGTATGTAAGCTCAATGTGGTCTAAGATGTCAACTCTCAAATAGATTTACTATCGTTGTAATGAGTGTGTGAGAGTGCAAACTTAAATTATCTTTGTATCACTGGATATTCAATCTAAGTGCTCAAATAAAGATATTATCCAAACTTCATATATTTCAATCAATAAGTTTTCTCAATACATATATGTATATGAAGCTTTTAGCAACGTATAAATTTGGTTTGTAAAAAGGATACTCAATCTTTGTATTCAGCAAGGGATATATGAGTTAACGAATATTGCAACAAAGATTTTATCACACTAGCAAATATCTCATCAAATATTTTCAAGATAAAAACACAGTAGATATTTGAAAATGATTTTGCAACCAAAATGCAAATACCAACTTCTTAAGATGTTGCAACGAAGGTGCAAATCTTAGAAGATCTATCAAAGTCTTCTTAGGATAGACTTATTAACAAAGTCTCCTAAGAATACTTAGGTTTAGCTCTCAATCAAAATAACTCAATCAAATATGAATGGGAGAGCAAACCTATTAAATTTAAACACTCAAAACCAACTTACAAATGATGTAGGCAATATGAGAACGTAGGATTGAGTGTGTGGAGCTTGGAAATGAGTGTTATAGGGTTTTGGTTTTTCAAAGAATTTTCCCTAATCAAAGTGACTAATCCCACACTAATTTTCTCAAATGAACTTGTATATATAGGCAAGGGAGAAAATATGACCGTTGGGGACCTATTGGGTATTATTAGAAAGGTTTAATGAGATTTAAGACATTTTAACCTTGTTTAGAAAAATATTAACCACGGTAAAAATTGGACCAACCCGAGAGGTCCGGTCGACCAGAAATGGTTCGGTCGACCAGGACTCAAATGGCTCGGTCGACCAGGGGCATTTTGAACTGAGTGGTTGGTCGACCGGGCAAGAGCGATTTTCCAAAACTCCGAGGTTCGGTCGACCGGGGCCTTTTTGAACTGCATGGCTCGGTCGACCAGACCGTTGGGAATCCTCCCAAGACCCCTCGGTCGACCAGGTAGTTGGAGTACAAATCTGGTTGGTCGACCGGGAGGTCAAACTGTTGACTCCCAGGTGGTTCGGTCGACCGAGGTCAAATGACCTATAAGGGCTCGGTCGACCGGGCCAAATTGAACTGAATTGGCCGGTCGACCGAAAGTGCACCAACTGTGCATTTCAGTCCCGTATCTACCCAAACAATTCCTATTCAAGTGCCTAACAAATATATGTGAATATGTGTGTGTCCTAAGGTCACTTGGGGTCCAATTTGAAAGCACCGAAAAAATCCGGTGTCATTCATGGTTCGGTTTGAGCTTACGTAGTAAATCATACATGTGATGTGTGTGAACTTATTACAAACCGAATGCCCTAATTACTATTACAGACCAATATAAGTATATTACAAAGAATATGATTTGGTCTTCAAGCTTTTCTTGCTTTGTGCACATCTTGATCTTATCATTCTTGATTCCTGCACAGAACCTCAAACGTTCATTAGATACAATGAGTATTTTTCATAATCAAAACCGGGTGTGACCAATAAGGTCAACATAGGTCAATAGCAAACTCAACTTCATGATCGAGAGGCAACCCAGGTAAGTCCTCCGGAAATACATCTGCAAATTCCCTCACTACTGGGATATTCTCAAGCCTCAGTTCTTCCTTTGGTGCTTCTTTCACACTTGTTAGGTACTCCTGGCATCCATCCAAGAGTAGCCTTTTTGCATGAATAGCCGATAATATTTGTGGTGAGGATCGCACGCACGACCTAACTAATTTGTACTCCTACTCTCCAGAAGGTCTGAACACTACCTCTTTCTTGTAACAGTCTATAGTAGCATAACTGGAGGCTAGCCAGTCCATCCCCATAATTACATCAAATTCATGCATCTCAAACACTACTAAATTAACAGGTAGCACCCTTCCCTGAATACTAATTGGATAATATTTAAGTACCTTTCTACATACCACTAAGGTTCTCGTCAGTGTGACCACAAATAAGTCAGAATCTAATGGTTGAGTTCCTACCCCACACATTTTAATATACTCCAAAGATATAAAAGAATGTGTTGCTCCAGAATCAAATAAGACTATTGCTTGCTTCGAAATTATAAAGAAATTACCTGTCACCATGTCATCACCATGTCACCAGCATTTTCTGCATCTTTTGAAGTAAGAGAATAAACTCGCGCCTGGGCGGTGTTCCACTGATAGTTGCCCCGGGGTGCCTGATTTTTTCCTTGGTATTGATTAGGAGTGGGTGCATTATTCGGTGGCATATGACAGTATCGTGCAATGTGGCTAGGTCTATCACACCAATAACGGATAGAACCTCCAACTCGGCCTACACCCCAATGCCTCTTATAACATCTAGAATAATGAGGGTGTGAAGACTCACCCTGATAGGCATGATTCCCCACTACTCACCTCTAGCTCACATTATCACTATTTTTTTTCCATGGACTCTAACTTGCGCCATCATGAAAACCTGGAGGCATGGGTCTCTTCCTTTGGTTCAGTACCTCTATACTTTTTTGTAGGCCTTTCTCCAATACTGTTGCTTAATCCACCAACTCTGAAAAGTTGTGGACTTGAAATGCCACCACCTGCTCATAGATCCTCAGACTCAAACTTTTCTCAAATCTCTGAGCCTTCTTGGATTCATCTGGAACCATATTCGAGGCGAATTAAGACAATTTAATAAATTTGGCCGCATATTGCTGAACGGTCAAGTTCCCTTGGGTTAAATTGGAAAACTCCTCTGCTTTGGCATCTCTAGTGGAAGAGGGAAAATATCAATCATAGAAGATTTCCTTAAAATGGTTCCATGTCACAGTTGCTTTTCTGGCCTTTGTTCTTCAAGTAACTTTACGAAAATTCAACAACATTTGGCCTCCCTAGTTATTTTAAAAATGGCATACAGAACCTTTTTCTCGTCTGTGTAGCGAAGAGTTGCCAATGACTCCTCCATCTCATGGATCCAGTCCTCCGCAATGATTGGATTAGCTCCTCCAGTAAAATTTGGGGGGTTCATACAGGTGAATTGCTTGATGGAGCAACCCTAGTTAGGGGGCGGGCAGTTCTGTCCCCTAGAATTTCATATAATCCCTGCCATAACCCGCTGGTTTAGCCCACGTAGCAATAAAGTAGAATCAATGTCCTCTTCCCCATTGAAAGCCCTTATATCACTACTTCCTCCAGCATCCACATTCTTATCTCTGCAATCCATCCTTAAAATACGATAAGCAACTAATTTAGGATACTATTGTCATAAAACTATAGTCATAAATATTTCACTAAGAATTATAAAGTACGCAACACCCTACATAAGACTACATAGACTCTCTCTCTGAGGGACTTCTTCCCATAAATCAACCAACTTAATGTTCAAGTTCCAATTTTTAGGCTCTAGTCTCACTACTCATAAACAAAACCATCGATGGTTTGTCATGACTTTTCTAAAACTATCATTTCAGGAAAATCACATAAGACTGTCGAGGGATTCCTGCCTCTCGGCTGTGAGACAAAACCAAAATTCCATTTTTCTTGTTGCATTTTATTCCGCTATGCATTTGTTACCCGATCCATCTTACAACACCTAGCCTACCCATTCCTACCCTCATCATAATTCATACCTATGCTTTGGCAAGATTATCTGTTGAAGTCTATAGAACCTAACAACCTATGCTCTGATGCCACAATTGTAACGACTTGAAAATATATATATATATATATATATAATATAATATTGTCTCTGATACCACATCACTGACGACCCGAAACCCAGTGGGGTCCAGGGTATGCCTTTCCATCTAGACCCAGGAGGGTACACAACCCTTCTCAGGCCAAATCGACTATCCACCGTGTACACTTCCACAACAGTGTGGCTACACTGGTTATCTCATTAGCTACGATATCGAGCTTTCATCACACCTGGTCCATTAGGGTTTTTAAACCATATATTACAATTTACATAATAAAACAGATAAAATGATCTCATTTTCTCAACACATGATAAGCAATAGCTTTTCCACAATTTTCCAATAATCCCCGTAATCGGTATAAAACTGTCATATTCACAATATGCACGTTATTCTCAACCATTCAAGAAATCAATATATCACCATATCATTCACAGTATATTACCACAAAAATCCTAATAGGCTTTAATTATACAATAAATGAAATATTCTCATGCCACACGATTTGAGTGTCAAGTCATAATTTCATAAACTATCGGAGAAAACATGTCATAATATACCCGGTGTATGTTTTACTGAAAATATGAGTATGATCATCTCTACAACATTAACTTAACTCAAAATATTTATTTTAAAAGGAAACGGAGATGATCAACCCTACTCACTTTATTTCTTTCCAGACATATGTTTAAAAGACCAAAATCACTAATTTCATATGCCTGATTCATTCAGAAAATCTAATATAATATACCCATATTGGTATACTCAAATTTAATTGGATAAAACTTCAAAATAAACTGACGTACCCTATTTCCCTTACCTATGCTCAACTTTAACCGATTGAATTTTGAAATAACAACTAACATAATATCCCTAAGATGATAAACTCTAGTTTAATCTGTTGAAATTTGAAAAAAATTTAAAATAATTTATTCCCCTTACCTAAGCCCTAGAGTGGTGCTTATGATGTCCAAACGCAAAAATATCCCCAGTTAAAACATTGAGGAGCGGAGTTAGGACCTGGGAATGATGTTCGTTTTTCAATTTGACAGAGATACGCAAGCAAAATTAAGAGAGAGAAAGAGAGAGTGAAGAGAGAGAGAGAGAGAGAGAGAGAGAGAGAGAGAGAGAGAGAGAGAGAGAGAGAGTGCAAAACGTGAGGGGGGGATTTGGAAAACTTCCTAAGGAAGTTTCCTACTTCCTATATATATATATATATATATATTATATAGGATTATAATATTATATCTTTATATGAAAGGATATTATATTAAAATATATCATTATTTTGTATTCTATTACTTACTTAATAATTATTATTATTTTGTTAATTAATTATCATTAGTATTATATTATTATTATTATATTTATTATATTATATTATATTTTATTTTTCTGGGTTACTACACTGAGGTAGTGAACACTACCTGCTATCTATTGAATAGAGTTTTAATTAGGCCCACTCTTAATAAAACTCCTTATAAATTTTGGATTGGTCATAGACCTAATATTTCGTATTTCCATGTCTTTGGCGGTAAATTTTTTGTTCTTAGAGACAATGAATACCTAGGAAAATTTCCTTAGACAGTAAAGCCTACATGGTGTATAACAAAAGAACATTGACTGTAATTGAATCTATTCATGCAGTGTTTGATAAGTCCAATCCCTTCTCTAAAAAGATTGATGAAAATGATTTTAAAATTAAAAAGGGATTAGAAAATCTATCCATTGAGAATAATGTTGAGAAAAGTACTGAAATAAATGAATCACCTATTGAGGAAAATCAAGTAGATAGTGAGGTCCATGAACTACCTAGGGAATGGAAATTTGTAAGGAATAACCCCATATATCAAATTATAGGTGAACCATCATGTGGAGTAGCCACCCGATCATCCTTAGAAATATGATTGGTCACTTTGCATTTCTATCACAGGAGGAGCCTAAGAATGTGAGTGAGGCAATTGAGGATGAGTCTTCGGTGATGTCTATGCAGGAAGAATTAAATCAATTTGAGAGAAATAAAATCTGGACCTTGGTTCCTAGACCTGACGATTACATTATTATTAGAAGAAAATAGGTCTATAGGAACAAGAAAGATCAAAATGGAAAAGTCATTAGAAACAAAGCCAAACTAGTAGCTTAAGGATATAATCAGGAGGAATGTCATGCCCGGAGCCCAGAAATGGCAAATGTAATCTAACCTGTCCCTGTATCCAACAAATCATCCAAAGATACAGTACAATGAATGAGGGTCCGACCTTGTGGGGTTCCAAGGCACCCTATACACATCCATGTACAGTAGAATATACACAGCGGAAGAAAGTCATTTTATACATAATCTATACTATACTAGAGTCTATACAAAGGAGTCAAACTCCAAAAAAATAGCACAAACCCAGGTGGCAATCAAAACTCCAAAACTACCACCCAGCACAAGCTTAGGACTTACCCAGGTACCTCCCGCAGTACACCGACCAGTACACTCCCACACCAAGAAGCTAGCTTCGGTTACCTAAAGGACCTAAAAAATATGTACGTACAGCAGGGGTGAGACACCTCTTAGTAAGGAAGAATACAGGTTATATCAGTGTGTGACATTCGAGTGTTATCATGATACACAACACATATACAGTTAAATGCAGTTCCAGTACTAGTTTCACAATAGTGCATACAAGCACACACACATATGATCAAGTAACCCAGTGTCGTCACACCTTTCGGCCCAAAGCCGACCCGTAATACCCGGCGTCAGCCTGTAGCTGACCCACAATACACGGTGTCACCAGCATGGCTAGTCCCAGACTCCCATGGCATCGTACCGGCACAAACTGGTGGATCCATACCCTTCGATGATTAGTCGGTAAGGCTCACGCCCTCAGATATAGAGCCGAACACTCTTGCCAAACATGGCCTAGCAATTTCATACGCCCACGAATATAGAGCCGAACACTCTCAGTACCTGGAACAACTTAGAACCCAGTTCCAATTGCATTCCCCAAAACACAACTATGCATGCTCATATAACCAAACATACCACACCCATTTGGTAATCTAAAATCATGGTTTTCCAAACATATACTGAAATTAGGAATAGCTTCCCAAGAAGGGGGGGGGGGTGAATTCAACTTTTTTAAAAATTTCTTTTAATTCATTTTTAGAATTCTTAAACTTATTTTATTTCTTTTAACCAATTTGTGACTTGTTTGTTTAATTTGTTAAGCACTCAAGAACTTAGTTTCTTTATTTAATCCTTAACCATACAAACATCCAATCATTCAACCAAACCAATCAACTATAATTAGAAAGCTAACAACCAAGCCAATACACAGCACTTATGTAATATAAAGACTTAAGATGGTTGTTTGTTTATATTAGCCAAATTTGAACCAAGCCTTGTATAAATGAATTTGCTTCTTCAATATGATGTGCAATATAAAATCCAATCACTCTTTCCAAATATTTAGAATTTTGATAAACTCTTAATTAATTTCTCTTTGGGATGTTTAACCAAGTAACGTACTCCCGTATGGTTTCCGCAAGATATGGTTTAACCAACGTACTCCCTTTCGATTTCTGAAACTCAAATCAAAATAAAACTTTAAGTTTACTTGATTCCCAACTATACGTAGTATATATGATTTTCAATTTAAACCATCCACGCAATTTAAATATGTACTGAAAATAAAGAGTAGAGAAAGAGAGAGTGAGACGGAGATTTTTACAAGGTTTGACTTATACCCAACCTACGTCCTCGCCTTTGGTAAACCACCAAAGGATTCACTAAACCTATTCCTTTAATGGGTAGAACAAACCTTTACAACACTCCTTGGTTAAGGATAGAGCCCGCCTTCTCCAAACGATATCCCCTCGTCCGGTCACTCCTTAACTAGGCTAAAGCCCGCCTCTCTAAGCAATATCCTCTTGCTTAGCCAACGATCTGAACAACCCTTGGAATCGTCAATCTACAAGATAAAGATCAAATAGATGCGTACAAAGAACTTGCTCCTCAAAGAGCTGGTTAGTACACTAATTACAGCACAACTAATATAATGCAAAGTAAATCACAATATGGAAATTAACTTGAAGCTCAAGGAAGTATATCACCGATTAATTTTTTCAATGATTGAAAGATTTAGAATTTGTAGCACAATTCTGGTGGAAGAAGATCAGCTAAAACTCAGTTGAATTCGTGCACAATATGTGAGCTTGAGAGCAAGAGAAAGCCTTGAGAATTTGAGAGCAATTTGAGAGAGACTTTGAATTTTTTCAGAATTTGAATTCTTGGTTGTATTGATTCAATGATCTTTGAGGCTTATTTATAGATTTTAAAAATTGTATAACTTGATCCCCAAGAGGCTTGAAGTATTCCCCAAGTTTCCATAAGTTTTGAGCCCTAAACAACCCCATTTAAAAAATTTGACCGTTATGAAAAATTCAAAACAGCCACGTGACATATGACTGTCCATTTTGGGCAGTCATCTGTCCAGTTAAAACAAAGGGGCAGAAAGGTGGCAATCATTTGTCCAAACACGAGCAGACGCCTCATTTTGCACTGGCAGTCGACTGTCTAGTTCTTGACAGTAGTCTGTCAAGCTGTTAGCTTCGAGTACCCTTCAGTTTTTTGGTCATAACTTTTTCTATATAACTAAAACTTTGACGTTCTTGGTGTAAAATGAAAGATAAGAGAAAATAATAAAACTTTCATGTTGAGAAAATTTTAAAACAAAGACTTTTTGATGGATAAAAATGCACATTAATGCAGATGTAGAAAAATTAACAACATTTGAGAAATCCTCTTTTTAGTGCTTTTCATTCTAAAACTGATTCTAACCTTTTTAAAACAATATTTGACCTTATAAAATTATTTTCCAAGTATGTTCAAAGGTATTTAGGTCCAAGACATTAACCTAAGAGTTTCATGCATCCATATTGAAATTCTTTGAAGTACTTACATGAAATTTCCTAGACTCTTTCAATTCTTGAATTCCTTGAGGCCTTTATACTTGCTTCATCTTTCTTTGAGCTTTCTATGTTGATCACTTGGGCTTTCATTCTTTGAAGCTATTTCTTTAATATCAATGCTCTCATGATCTTCAGGCTTTAAACTTTAAATCCATGCTTCAAGCTTGATATAATCATCCTTATATGAGGTACAAGCTCTCATGAACTCTTTAACCTTGCATTCTTCATTTAGTCCTAAAAATACATCATTTAACATAGAATGTTAAGATCCACTTGTTTGTTAGCATCAAAATAAGATGTTAAGCCTTATAAAGCCAACATATACAGTTTTAATAAAGTCAAGGCACGACCATCCCTAGTACACAGTATAAATCATCATATATATACGGGTTTTCCAACAAAACTAGGGATGCAACCCAATACCCCCTTTTCCCAAAACTGTAATCATGAAAAACCCATAGTTTTACCTGTTAGATTCCCCCAAATCAATAACCAAAATGCACACAAGACCATGAACAACAGTTCTACCGAGTCCGATTCCAAAAATAACCGACATAAGCAAGATTTCCCTTACCTTTCCCCAAACGGTAAATCCCGAACACCAAGGCCCCTAAACCGCAAACTGAGTTCCAAAACCTACATACCACAATACATAATATACTCACAACCCTATTCTCTACACAAATACTGAATCAAAACTGAAAATCGAGCATTACCTCGATTTTGGGCTAAAACCCGGAAACACCCGAAACGAAGATCCGATTTGTAGATATTGTAGAGAATCCTTCCACGATCCGCGTGGTAACTTCGGATCAACGATTCCCGTGATGAATAGCAAAGAAATCTAGAGAGATGGAGGGTAGGTTGAGTTTCTAGAGAAATCGAGAGATAAAATAAGATTTCTTAGCTGAGAAGTAATGAAAATATCTATTTATAGTACCATTGACTCAGCCATCCTCGTCGACGAATGGGGTCCTCCTCGACAAGCCTATGTAGACACCTCGTCGACGAAGCGGTGACCTCATCGACGAGCCTAAGATTCCTAGTTTCTCAAAACCTCTCAACTTCTCCTCGTCGATGAGCCTTTGAATTTCGTCGAAGAGAAGCACGTGGGCTTCGTCGACGAACTTTGGCTTCGTCGACGAAGCCTACTAAATTCCCAATTTGCCCCTTTCTTAATTAATTAAACCCACCTATCACGGTTCGGGTTCTTACAAGGAAGGTATAGATTTTGAGGAAACCTATGCACCTGTAGCTAGGATGGAAGTCATTCGATTGTTACTTCCATATGCTACTTTTAAATACTTTAAATTATATCAAATAGATGTTAAAAGTGCATTCCTAAATGGCTATATAAATAATGAAGTATACGCTGAACAATCTCCAGGATTCGAAAACCACAAATTCCCAAAACATGTCTATAAATTGACTGAAGCCTTGTATGGATTGAAGCAAGCTCCTAGAGCTTGGTATGAAAGGTTAAGTGGTTTTCTACTAGATAATTGGTTTATTAGAGGGAAGATAGGTACAACACTCTTTATAAAGACTAAAAATGATAATATGCTCCTAGTACAAATTTATGTCGATGACTTCATCTTTGGGGAAACAAATGAAGATTTGTGTAATGAGTTCGCCATATGCATGCAAAATGAATTCGAAATAAGCATGATGGGTGAACTTAATTTCTTCTTAGAACTTCAGATAAAACAAGCTAAACATGGAATTTTTATAAACCAATCTAAATACATAAGTGACTTGCTCAAGAAATTTAATATGGAAGATGGTAAAATGTTAGAAACTCCCATTAGTAATTTCACAAAACTAGATAAGGATGAGCAAGACATACCAGTAGATGTTAAGCTCTACCGTGGAATGATTGGTAGCTTGTTATATTTAACTGCTAGTAGACCTAATATTATATTTAGTGTGTGTATGTGTGTAAGATTTCAAGCTACACCTAAAAAGTCACATCTATTAGCAGTAAAGAGAATACTTAGATACCTAGATGGAACTATTGAACTAGGATTATGGTATCTAAGTACACTACTTTTGAGACTGTTAGTTATTCAGATGCTGACTTTGTCGATAGTAAAGTGGATAGAAAAAGCACAAGCGGCACATGTCACTCTTAAGGACAATCTCTAGTTTCTTGGTTCTCCATGAAATAGAACTCAGTTGCACTGTCTACAGCCAAGGCTGAATATATAGCAGCTAGAAGTTATTATGCTCAAACGCTTTACATGAAGCAACAACTCATACACTATGGATTGCACTATGACATGGTTCCTATAAAATGTGATAATACTAGTGCAATAAATATCTCAAAGAACCCCATCTCACACTCACGAACCAAGCACGTAGAAATTAGACATCATTTTATTCGTGACCATGTGCAAAAGGGGGATGTGGCACTTGAGTTTGTGTGCACAAATGAGCAATGGACCGATATATTCGCGAAACCACTTTAGGAGGATAGGTTTATCCAAATCTTACGTGAATTAGATTTGATGCACAGTCGAGAAGTTGCTTAGAGCCATATTAGAGTGCATAACTAAGGGGGAGCAACTTAACTTAAAATTAAGTAATTGCTATTCATAGAAAACTGCATGTTTAAACTCTGTTATGGATCTTTGATGCATTCTGGACTATTCTGAATTAAATTGTTTGCCTACCTATATAAAAATGTTGATTGAAATACTGTTGTATGTTCAATATGCAAATTGTTTCTACATAATAGCTATTCTTTAAAAATAGGGGAAGAAATATTATTTTTTCAACAAGGCGGAGAAATATTTAAATATTTACATTTTTTTTGCCTTAGCCCTTTTTGTTGATGTCAAAAGGGGGAGAGATATTTTCTAGAGAAAAAATATTTTTAGAGCAAGGGGGAGAAATATATATTTTTTTGGCATATTGCAAAATTCGACATATTTTGAGTAAGAAAATTTGGGGGAGCCTTGTTAGGCTTAACCCATTTTTACTCGTGTGTTTGTCATCATAAAAAATGGGGAGACTATTTACTTTATGAGTCCAATATTCCTGTTTCGATAATGACAAATCATTTGGTATTTTACCTATGCATTGAGATTTTGAACAGGATCATAACTTAGCATGCACGAATGATAAGTATGCTATGGAAGCCACAAGGAACTTGAAGCACATATAACTTTGCTCAACCCATGGAAGTAGAAAATCAAAAGGATAAAGGCAATCCAAATTTTCAGTTGTAATTTGCATTTAGTATTGATTGTATTTGCATGTCTCATAAGATATGATGGGAAGCTCAAAATGACATATAGACTGACCCTAGGATGCATATCTTTCATGCAATATTCATATGCATTTGTCTCAAGTTGGATCTGCATTTTAAAAGGATAATAGGACTGAAAAATAGGGCACTCGTCGACTAGTACGTCATCTTGTCAATGAGAAAATAGCGAGACCCTAGTTTTCTCCAACAACCCACTCGGTGATGAGTCCCCTGGTCTCGTCGACAAACGAATGAAGGATACTCGGCGACAAATGTATCCACTCGTCGATGAGTCTATCGGGCAGAATGACGCTCTAGTGCTGAACAGACGAATGATCAAATTCCGAGAATACTTATATATACCAACCCTAAAACCTAGGACAACACCTTTTGCTAATTATTTTTCCTATATTCTAACACAGTCATATCAAGTTTGGGTATTCTCTTTTCTCATCTTCAAGATCCAAGAGCTTACACTCACATCATCTTGCAAAATTGGTTTGATCTTGAGGTTTGGTGGATAAAGTTTATTGTGTGCATTCAATATTATTATTAAAGCTTATCTACTCCCGTATTCCTTTTATTTAAAATCTTTATTGGGAGCAAGAACCCTAGTTTCCTATATATACTTGTTTGAAAAATCTTTTGGGAAATTTTTTTTTCTAGAGCTTAAATCTTTGTGGTATTCAAATATATATTTTTATTCAAAAGATTTCATAATTTATTATTTTTGCAAAAGGTATTTGAAAGCAAACCCTAGTATCTCCAACATACATATTTTCAAGAAATTATTTTTTGGAGAAATATTGAATAGGGTTAGATCTTTGAAGCATCATACATATAAATATTTTTCATACAAAGATCATATTTTTTATTACACATACATCTTGGGAAAAACCACATATTCTCTCTTGAGCTTCATATTATA
This sequence comes from Malania oleifera, assembly GCF_029873635.1. Classification (NCBI taxonomy): domain Eukaryota; kingdom Viridiplantae; phylum Streptophyta; class Magnoliopsida; order Santalales; family Ximeniaceae; genus Malania; species Malania oleifera. Next base: position 63,900,819 of record NC_080424.1, read on the forward strand.
TCTTGTGAGAGTGCTTTGGACTGATTGTACTCATTAGCTTATTGAGAAGTATCTGAGTATATTTAAATCATTGTTCATTATTTGTATTAATGGTTCGGATTGTGAATCGTGAGGAGGAAGCTACACCTCTTATAAGCAGCGGATTGTAAGGAGGTAGGTAAGCCTCTTGTAAGTAGCAGATTGTAAAGGGAAAGCTCTGCCCCAGGTTAAGGAGTATTATAGTGGAATCCTTGGATAGTTTACCCAAGGCGAGGACCCTCGTAAAAATTGTGTTTGCATCTCTCTTCCTTTATCTCACTTTAATTTTCGCTCTGTAACGCCTCGACTCGCCACGTGGGCCCAAAATGCTAGAAAACATAACATAAAATAAAATACTCTCTGATACCTTTCATAAGAGGGTTCGACCCCGAAGAGTTCACGGTTGCCCTATCCATAAACAACATACAATAAAGCAGTGGAAAAGTTTCAATCTCAAAAATACCATACTAGAGTTCTAAGTCATTTCTGTTACATAAATACTCTCAATGTTTCTATGACAATCCCAAAAAGATAACCTAACCATAGTCCAGTAGTTACACGAGTACTTACAAAAAGGACTCCCAAAACACTACACTCCAGAACCCACTAGAACGCTAGGTCCGGTTTCCTACAGGACCTGAAACAAGATTTGTATATTGGAGTGAGACACTTCTCAGTAAGGTGGATCATATTACATCAGTGTGTGACTACAAGAGTTTATTCCAAAAGAAAACAATAGTAGTTTAACTGAAATGAATTGCGCAGTTAAAACATTCTCAACCCTGTAATATAGAAGGTATGTATATAATTCCTGAAAAAGATAGTATGGCTCATTACCAATGAAAGTTCCTGAGATTGGGGCAGGGTATAGGCCCATACACTGTAAAATCCCTTGGCTCGGTACTCAAAGTTGTAACTCCATCCATTTTATTTTTATATCATGTATATGCATATCAAACTCATCCTTGCCTAGGAACACCACATAAATACCATTTACTTCCCCCATGATAGGGGTTGTGCGGTCCATAGACCCGATGTAGCTCTGGCAGCCCACTAGTCTAATCACTTCAATGTTACAAGTCTGTCTTTGTCAATCCCACCCTGGATCAAACACCAGAGCTAGTGACCAATTGACTTTTTAGATACCCACCCTTACCAATAAGGTGTGGTTGCACGGTATCACCCACTAGCAACGGTACCGTGCTTCCATAGTAACCAGTTCCTTAGGTGGTTCATACATCATATATACAATTTATAATAAAAGCTGAGTAACCTGTAATCATTCCATAAAGCATTTAAGCAATTCCAGTATTTTTCAAAAACTCATTCATTCATTGACATTACCAGGCATTCACAACCCTCGGTCTTAAACTGGCATCTCATTTTCCACATCCCCTGAAAACAATTTGGTACTCCAATTCCCATTTTTCATACCCATATTTCACCAGTTCCGTTCATTCACATTTACCATCTCATGTCACACTCATTTGATTAAATATGCTATAATATAATAAATGGTTTGTAAAACTAAAATTTACATAAAACAAGGTTTCAAGCATCTCCAACCTTTAATATAATAAGAAAACATAAGTTTAAAGAAAAATGGAGACCATACCCCAAAACCCTAATTTTATCGAAACCATAAAATACAGTTTAACCGGTTCAGATTTCAAAAGTAACTAATGTAAGACAAATCCCCTTACCTGGCTTACAAGAAAGCCCTCTGGAAATCCCAAACTCCAAGCCCTATGGCGTTTTCAATTCAAAATCCTGAAACCATATTTTTCCCAAATAAATCAACACTAACTCTAGATCAGCTTCCATTAATCATTTTCTAAGCCTTCTGTGGTTCACAACCATCCTAAAGCCTTAAAAATCTACTTACCTTGATTTTGGAGTAATGCCTGAAATGCTCAAATCAAAATCTGCTCCGCTATACTTGTAGAGAATCTCCCCTAAATCCTTGTAGTAGCTTTCGTTCATCGAATCTGTCAACGAGCGACGAGAAATCGTAGAGAGAGAGAGAGAGAGAGAGAGAGAGAGAGAGAGATAAATTATGTTTCTTAATGAAGAAGCAAACAACATTTCTATTTATAGACCCCTTGACTCGGTCAAATTCGTCGATGAATGGCGCCTTCGTCGACGAGCCACACAAGGCCGTTCGTCGACGAAGTAGCCTCATCGACGAACCCTAAGCCTGATATTTTTCAAATGTTCTGGATCTCTTCATCGACGAAGTTTTGAACTTCGGCGATGAACCTCAGATGGGCCTTCGTCGACGAGGACATGGAGTTCGTCGATGAAGCCTGCTAAAGATCCCCTGTTTATTTTCTTATTTAATTTCCTTATTTTCCTGGTTTGGGTCTCTACACGCTCGCATTTAATTATTTGTGTATTGTTTATGTATTAAATATTCATTACATTTGTGACTAAATGGGTAATATTGGTTGTTTGACAAAGCCACACTTTAAAATTGCTAATTTGTGTAATACTAAGCTGTTTGTCACCTAGCCTGTGATTGTGTGGTTGCACTTTTTCAAAATTATGACTTAAAGACTAAGATTTTTTAAAATACCCAATTCGCCCCCACCCCCCCCCCCCCCCTCTTGGGATTACACCTAAATTCACAGAATGAGTCATTAAATGGGTTATACTGGGTTGACATAGTTGGTTGGTTTGTTTAATTGCATGGTAGTTATTTTTTTGTTTAAGCATGTTATGTATTTAGTTTAGGATTCTCTTTGTTTTAATTTCGTTATAAGCTCTCAAAAACCCAAGAAATTGAATCTGAACTGTGTTCAGTAAACATTTTTCTTAGTTTTTTTTTTTTTTTTTTATGAAGTTTGAAATTAATCTGCATTCCCTGCGGCGACGATCTGGCCTTTTGGGCTAATTATTATGCGACAAAACTCCTACACTTAGGATAGCCTTTGCACTGCTCATTTTTAGAGTGAGTCAAGTTCTTGGCGTTGTTATTGGGGAATTGTCAGATTGAGTTTCAATCCAGTGTTTTCCCTTTATTTTGATTTTTCTCATAATCTAAAAAAAATTCATGAGTAGCTTTATCTCTGTTGCATTTTTGTGTGTTTTCTACTGTATTGGTGAGTGTCTGCTGTTTGAATTAATGTTTGATGCCTTGGGTAAGAGACATTTCAAATAGATTATACAAAATTTCACTTAGTACCAGTTGTGACACACACAACATAGAGTTAGATAGTTCTTTTGTCTTTTTTACAAGTAAGGACATTGAAATTGATTTATACAATCCTTTTGTGGAAGAGAGTTTTGAAAAAACCATGGTTGTACCTGCACCACGCACTCTTAAAGATTTTTTGCAACCCACACGAACCACTACACCATCATGCATTGCTTTACCTAATGATGCACCTAATTTCACGATTAAGCATGGAATGTTGTCAGTGATACCCTAGTTCCACAGAATGGATTCTGAGAGCCCTTACTAGCACTTGACATGTAAGGACCCCAAAAATATTTAGGTGTAGGGATCTTAAAAAAAATTAAAATTAAAATTAAATTAAATTAAATTAAATAATTAAATAATCAAATAATTAATTGAATTAATTAAAATAAATATTATTAATTATATAATATAATATAATATATTAATATAATATAATATAATATATATTATAATATTAGATAAAGTAAAGCTTCCTGAAGCTTAACTTCAGGAAGCATCTAAAATCCAAATCCTATAGAAGCATCAGGTGTCCCCCTCTGGTCTCTCACGTTCTCTTTGTCTCCTCCATCTCTCTCTCCCACTCTCCTCAATTTCTCGATTGATTTTCTCTTGATCGAAAATCAAAAAATACTGCTGGGCTCCATTCTCCGCCACCATCATTTCTACCGGAGCGGATTTGTCGTAGGAGCGGTGTATGCATATTTCCTGTGGCAAGCTAAATTCTTACTCTTATCTCAATTTCTCATAAATCTTAAGCCCAATTGACGATTGGACACCACCACGAGAATCTAGGGATAATTCTCAACAAGTCTAGTAGAGCGAATTTCTCATGGGGTCGTCATAAGCATAACCCCAAAATTAGGATAAGAGGGTTATTAAGGGGCTAATTATTATTTAATTAATGTAGATTTAGAAATTCTAGAATATTGGGAATTTTGAGGTTGAATTTGGGTTATTGAATTCAGGGCTCGAGTAAGCGTCACGGGTGTAATTTTGGGACCCTGCAGGCATAGTTCAGGAAACTAGGTAAGGGTGTTAAATATTAGTTTAAATATTAATTTGGAGTATATGTAGCCTAGGGAAGGTTATATGAGTATTATTCTCGGAAATGAGTTAATTAAATTGGAGAAAATGCGAATTGCAGGATTTGAGTTTCGGGTGCTAGCGGCGTAGGATCTGGATTTTAACGAGACTCTTAGTAAGTCAGGTAAGGGAAATAAATTATTACAGTCGATTTGAGAAATACTGATTGAGTTGTTATGTGAAAATGATATTATTATATTTTACCTAAAATTTATTATGATATGAGTATCAGATGAAATTTGTGTGGCATATGATTTTTACTGAAATATGTTTAAAACTGGATTAAATGATTTACCCTAAGAATTAGAGATTATGAAATGCACATTAAAATATATGTTTTTTGAATGTGGTAAATTATGGAAGTGATAAGTATTGGAAAATATTTCTTCTGAGAAATGATGAAACATGAATTATGGAAATATTTATTGAGAAAGATTGAAAAACGTGAAATGAAATATGTATACGTTATTATGAGATGAAATGAAAATTGAATTGGGGTAGTGCTATTGAAATGATGAAATGTTATTGAAATGATGAAATGAGTTGTGAATGTTGAAATGAAAATACATTGCAATGTTAATGTTGCAATGAACATGGAAATATGAATATTGAAATGAGTATATTGAAATGTAAATTTGGAAAAATAAATGTTAAGTTGAGAATGAGAAAATGATAATATTGCAACGTAAATAATGCAATACGGAAATTGAAATGTATGATTGAAATGAGAATATTGATTGTGAATACTAGGGAAATGTGAACATTGTAAAGTGTGAAAGCTGCAAGGGGATCATTGAAATGTGATTGATGAAATACCAATACCGCATAATGATTGCGGGTGTGTGGAAATGATTAAGCCTGCTGGACGGATATGGAAACCTTAATGATGGGTTGTGATATTGAACACGGTACTGTTGCTAGTGGTGTTAATGCAACCACACAGACTCGTGGAGCGTGTGCCGTGACAGTCGACTGAGTTGTATAGTAGAGTTGCTGGGCCCCCTGAGTCCAGATCAGGGCTATAGGGCGGCTAGTCGTACTACAGAGACGAGATATGTGATATGATATTTTGATCTAACCGGGTCGGCCAACCGCGGTTAGATCCAGCCTTTGGACCGCACAACCCTGACCATGGGGGGAAGCATGGCGTAGTGAATATCGTTAGGGCAGCCATGAGTTACAGACATGGGTATGTTGATTATTTGAGACACTCATGAGCTAGATGAGAATGGAATTGTAATGAAAGTGGAAACAAAATGAAAATGGAAATGTGAAATAAAATGAGGAAAGAAATCATGAGAGTTAATAAAATAAATAACTAAAGCGAAATAAAACACACTGCTTGAGGGCTTACTGAATAAGGTGAGTACCCTGATAAGTATCAGTTGTTGCCGAACCCAGATTATCCAGGTAAGAATACAAACAATATCAGGGCAGAGAGAAGCTGCTTGTATGGGTGGGTAAGCTTCCCTATTCTCAGGAACTTCTCTAGTAAACATGAGTTGTGTACGAATGATTTTGGAAATGAAATTAAAAGCTTTTAAAAGCTTATGATGTATATCTATACGAGTATGAAAATGAACTTGTATACTTTTCTCAGATGAAAATCACTTTAATGAGTATTTTGATATAACTGAATTCATATTGCCACACACTATAAATAATTTATTCCATCCTACGGAGATGTCTCTCACCCAAATTATCTAAATTTTTCAGGGAATAGAGATAGGCCAGGTGAAAGAGCTCTGAGATAGTAGGGAGCTGAGACCCTGATACACAGGGTGGGTTCTTGGACTAGGGAGGTGTAATTTTCCTAGGGTTGTATTGTTTTTGGGTATGAGATGGTAATGTATATATATGTATGTTGATACTCTGGGTATTTTATTTTGATTATTATGTATATACTGTCTTCCACTATTAGGTTGTATAAATGAAATGACTATTTACCCGGTACCCAATGCGGGTCAGGTCATATGGGTGGTAACAGAGGTGTTGACGTAGCCAATGTGATGTGTATGATTTAATTTTTAATATTGTTTATATAAAAAAAATTGGTACGAAAATTGGGGCGTCACATAACAGACTTTTAGTTGGCTTGCACTACTTTCATTACTAGAGCTAGAACTGATGAGTTTATTAAACTTCGTTTATTTCCTTTCTCTTTTAAGGATAAAGCGAAGATTTGGTTTAATTCTTTGAGGCCTAACTCTATTTCTAGTTGGACTGATATGTAGCATGAATTCTTATATAATTTTTTTCCTTTTCAAAGAACCCAATTTCTACAAGAGCAAATCAAACAATTTATGCAGAAAGGTGATGAGCCTTTCCAAGCTTGTTGTGAAAGGTTCAAGGAGCTAATAAACATTTTTCCACACCATGGTATTGAGTCTTGGAGGTTGGTCAACTATTTTTATACAGCTCTCACTCCTGAATGCAAGCAGTTTGTTCAAACCATGTGCAACGGGGAATTCTTTAGCAAGGAACCGAATAAGATACTATCATTTTTTGATACCTAGCTGAAAGTGTTCGACAACGAAATACACGATCTGATCGAGCACCATTGGTAGTACAACCTCTCAGAGCCATTAGTAGTGGAGGTAAATGTGAAATCAAAGAGGAAACCGATGTCCATGCTCGTATTGCTACTTTGGCTAGGAGGGTAGAGGTTATGGAATTAGAGAAGGTGAAAGTTGCAAAACCAGTGGAGGTGTGTTCTCTTTGCACCAATTCTAGCCATAAGACTCAAGATTGTCCGATTATGCCAGTATTATAAGAGACTGGGTCTAATCAGAGGCAATCGGTAAATTGGGTTAACAGAGCACCAAATCAGCCTTTCTCTAATACTTATAATTTGGGATGGAGGAGTCATCCAAATTTTTCATGGAGGAATGATCAGTCTGGTCAATATTCTTTGCAGTTTCAGCAACCTACTCAGTCCCATGCACCACCTTCTCAACCGACATATCATCCGGTTGCTTCTCAGCATCAGTATCAGCCACATCAGATTTCTTAGAACTATTCACCCCCATAATTCCGATCTAATGCACCTGCTTTACCAAAGAAGTCTCTTGATAATAGCATGGCACAGATCGCTAATACACTTCAGCAATTTATGTAGATTTAGGTCATAACTAACAGTCAGAATACTCAGGTCATAAATGAATTGCGGGGCACCATTAATAAGATGGGCATGACATTGAGTACCCTAGAGAAAGGTAAATTTTTGACACAACCTCAGACTAATCCTCAAGTATACCAGCAACAACAGCAACAAGTACATAATATCTCAAGGGATTCTATTGAGACAACGAAGGTCATTATTACTTTGAGAAGTGGAAAATAAGTTTCCTGACCTGAGATATCCAATAATAGACAAACAGTTGTCCTAATACCTAAAGTTGCAACTGAAACAGATGAAGCCAAAGAAAAATCAGAGGAAGCAAACCCAGAATTGAAGAAGTCAGTCAATGTGGAGCCGAGACTAGTAAGGAGCACCGACGTGTGGTACCCTATCCTCAGAGGTTGACAGCTGGCTAGAAGAACAAAAACCACACTGAAATTCAAGAAATCTTCAAGCAAGTGAAGATTAATATTCTGCTTTTAGATGTCATACAATAGGTTTCTTCGTATGCAAAATTTTTAAAGGATTTGTGCACAGTGAAGAGGAAACTGAATTAAAGAAGAAGACTTTCTTGACAGAGCAAGTCAACGCATTAATATTGAGTGAAACTCCTTAAAAGCTCAAGGATCCTGGTTCTCCCACTATTTCCAATATGATTGGTGAATCTCGTGTTGAGAGAGCTTTACTTGATTTGGGGAGTAGTGTGAAATTGCTACCATTCTCGATATATGAGCAGTTGGAGTTGGGTGAGCTGAAGAAGACCACCATAATGCTACAGTTGGCTGATAGATTAGTAAAGGTTCCACAGGGTATTATTGAAGATATGTTGGTTTAGGTGGACAAATTTCATTATCCAGTGGACTCTGTAGTTTTGGATATACAACAGTGGGTCTCCACCATTTACCAAGCACCTGTCATTCTTGGACGTCCATTCCTTGCTACCTTCAATGCATTGATCAATTGTCTGAGTGAAGTACTGAAGCTCACATTCAGAAATATAACATTAGGGATCAAAGTGTTCAATGCCTGCAAGATCTTGAGTGGTTGCGATGACTCAGAGGTACATGCAGTTGATTTGATAGATGACTTTGACATTTTGGAGCTGTTATCGATACTTAATTCAAATAGTGCACTTGAGAATGACTCTTTCGAGCAGCCTGATGTTTGTAATGAAACAGTTCCTTTGTCTAGAGAGTTGATAGAATCATAGGGGCAGTTCACAAAGATAGACGGTTCCCCTCAGTTATTATATGCGAAGCACACGAGTAGTTGGCGTAAGCCAACCTTTGAAGCTCTTGACTTACCGGAAGTCATGAAGTTATCGGAAGAAGAAGTCCCTATACTTGAGTTGAAGCAACTACCCGACAAGGAGCAATAGGCTGGACTATTGCATACATCAAGGGTATTAACCCTTCAATCTGTACCCACAACATTTTTCAGGAAGGAGACGCAAGACTAGTTCATGATGCACAACGGAGATTAAATCCCACTTTGTTAGTTGCAGACATCATTTAACTATCTCTAAAAGCAAGTGGGTAAACCTAACACAGGTAGTTCCAAAAAAATCTCATTTAACTGTTATTGAAAATTATAGTGGAGATTTTATCCCATCTAGGAAAGTAACGGGTTGGAGAATGTGTATCGATTACCATGCTGAATTCGGTCAGTCGAAAAGATCATTTCCCGCTACCTTTCCTGGATCAAATACTTAAGAAAGTAGCTGGTAATGCTTTTAATTTTTTTTTTGGATGGCTTTTCTAGATACTATCAAATTGCCATAGCACTAGAGGATCAAGAGAAGACCACCTTCACTTATCCATTTGGTACTTATGCTTTTCATAGAATGCCATTTGGTTTATGCAATGCACCTGCTACTTTTCAGTGTTGTATGATGAGCATTTTTTCTGACATGTTAGATGATATATGTGAAGTTTTTATGGATGATTTTTATATGATTGGTAAATCTTTTTATGTATGTTTGAAAAATTTAACTTCTATTTTGAAAAGATGTGAAGAGAAGAATTTGTTGTTAAATTGGGAAAACTGTTAGTTTATGGTCATTAGTGGTTTGGTACTTGGTCATCTAGTTTTTGAGCGTGGTATAGAGGTTGACAGAGCCAAGGTAGAACTGATTTCCCAATTACCTGTCCTTAAGACAGTGAGGGATATCCAGTCTTTTCTTGGTCATGATGGCTTTTATAGGCATTTCATTCAAGGTTTTAGTAGTATTTCTAAACCATTGTGTGCTTTATTGCAAAATGATACTGATTTCTTGTGGAATGATGAGTGCCAACATGCCTTTGAGACCTTGAAGAAACACTTGACAGTTGCACCCATTATGCAACCTCCTTGATGGGACTTACCTTTTGAAATTATGATTGATGCTAGTGATTTTGCTCTTGGTGTCATTCTTGGTCAAAGAGTCGATAACAAGTCTTCTGTCATTTATTATGTAAGTCGTACTTTAAATGATGCTCAAAAAAACTATACCACCACCGAGAAGGAGTTGTTAGCTGTAGTGTTTGCTTTAGATAAATTTCGTTCTTATGTTATTGGGTCACCTGTTATTATTTTTACTGACTACTCTGCTTTGAAGTATTTCTTGGCAAAGAAGGATGTTAAGCCCAGATTGATCCAATGGATTCTCCTTCTTTAAGAGTTTGACATTACCATTCAAGATAAAAAAGGGAGTTGAAAATGTTATAACTGATCATATTTCTTGTTTGCAGCTACTTGATGTATCTTTATCTCTTCCTCCCTTAAATGATGATTTTCTTAAGAAGCATCTTTTTGTAGTGTCACACGCTCCTTGGTTTACTGATATTGTAAATTACCTTGTCACCGATAGAATGCCAGAGCATTAGGTAGCTCAGGACAAGTGTAACTTTCTTGCAGAGCTATGACACTATTATTTCAATAATCCTTATTTGTTTAAATATTGTGCTGATCAGTTGGTGCGTTGATGTGTGTCTAATGATGAGTTTACCTCTGTGATGCAATTTTGCCACAATGAAGCATGTGGAGGCCACTTTGGCATAAAGAAAACTGTTTCAAAAATTTTGCAAAGTGGACTCTACTTGTCTACTCTGTTTAAAGATGTTGAATATTTTTGCAAGAACTGTGAGCCGTGTCAAAAACATGGAAAAATTACAGTAAACAATGAAATGCCTCTTTCCCCTATTTTAACTATTGAAATCTTTGATTGTTGGGGAATTGATTTTATGGGACCCTTCTCGAACTCCTTTGGGAACTCCTACATTTTAGTTGTTGTAGATTATGTGTCAAAATGGGTGAAAGTCATACCTTACAGGAAAAATGATCATAAGGTTGTCATCCGATTTCTTAAAGACTTGTTTGCATGTTTTGGTATGCCCAAGACGATCATTAGTGATAAAGAGTTGTATTTTTGCAATAAACCTTTTGAAAAACTCATGCACAAATATGGAGTGACCCACAAGGTCTCTACTCCACATCACCCTCAAACTAATGGTCAAGCTAAGTTGGCAAATAGAGAGATTAAGATCATGCTAGAGAAGACAGTCCATCCTACTCGAAAGGATTGGTTAGAAAAATTGGTTGATGCACTATGGGCCTATATAACTGCATTTAAGACTAATTTATGGATGTCTCCTTATAGGTTAGTTAATGGTAAGGCTTGTCATTTACCTATTGAAATTCAGCATCATGTTTTATAAGCTATAAAAAAGATTAACTTTTCACTTGATGATGCCAAAGGTTTAAGAAAGTTTCAGATTTGTGAGCTTGAAGAATCCAGAAGGGAAACCTACAACAATGCCCTCTTACCAAAGGAGTGGATGAAGTTACTGCATGACAAGAAAATTAAATTGAAACAATTTTTCCCTAATCAGCAAGTGTTTTTCTATAATTCTAGACTGCATCTTTTTCCTAGGAAACTGAAGTCCCAATGGGGTGACCTGTGCATCATTAAAGAGGTCCATTCTCATAGAGCGGTAGACATTGTAGATCCAAAGAATGGAAATAGCTTCACAGTCAATGGACAATGACTCAAGCCATTTATTACTCCCTTCGATCCAAATGAAGAGGTCTTACTTCTGCAAGACCCCAGGGGAGTCCTTTGACCTTTCTCTTTTATTGTATTTCTTTTTCTTTTTTTTATTTATTTATTATTATTTGCATCTTTATTTTATTTTTCTATTGCATTTGTTGGTTCTGATTTTTTGTTGTTTTTATGTTGGTTTGTTTCCCCCAAGCACATCTTTTCCATTCACACTATGCTTTCACATTAACGACAATGACATATTTTAGTTGGGGGGAGAGAATGTGTATGTGCAATTGTGTGCTTCCATGTGATAGAATTTTAATATGACATTTGCATGTTATGTTTGCATCTGTTAGGCAATTTGGTCCTCCTTGGGAAAGTACTGGTATTGAGCTAAAAGCATGCTAAATTCCTTATTTGTGAACGTTACATGCTAAATTTTTTTAATTCTTTTTTAGGACATGGAATATGTAGGATGTAGTGCAAATCAGAGTTTAAATCAAAAGAGAAATTTATCCATTTCACTTAGTTGCAACCAAGGGAATGACGTTTAAAGTTTTGCTAAACACACACTACACAGGTTAGAAGATTTAGAAATACTAAGTTAGATCGTTTTTGGTTGATGTATACTTTAGTTGTTTGTGACTCTAATGAACCATATCCTAATGGCTTAGACAAAAAGATAAAAAGAAAAAAAGTTTGAAGCAAATGAAAATAAGAAACAAGCCAGGGATCAAATGCAAAAAAGAAAAGAAAAAAAAAAAGAAAAGAACAAAAAAAAAAAAAAAAGATATAAAAAGAGGGAAACAATTGTATATTGGAAAGGGCTACTTATAATTGGGGTCCTAACCAAATAAAAAAGTGGGTGCCTTCCAAAGTGTAGTAGCGTGAAAGCCACAATTGTACATCAATGCACTAGAAATGGCTACCTACTACCGGGGTCCTAATTAAACAAGAAAATGGGTGTCTTTTAAAGTGTAATAGTGTGAAAGCCGCCACTACAATGGCTTTGAATTAGAATAAGACCGTGCGTGTAACGACCCCAAATTTCTACTATAATTTTTTTTCACATACTAATAATACTCTGATACCATAAAACGTAGTCAAAGTCAACCCAGATCGATAGGTACTGGAAATTTACCTGTTTATAGATACATGTCATCTAAGCAGCGGAAACTATAATATACTTAACTTATATACAATACTAGAGATTCACTGTTCTATATATACACATATATATACCCCAAAAATCCATCTTGTCTCTGACACAATTACTTACCCTGCAATTGGGGTAATACCAACGAACTCCTCTATCATGGAGCTCGCTCTACTCATCTGTCGAGATTTCTTGAAATATTTGTAATGCTGGGGTGAGGCACCTCTCAGCAAGGGAAATAAACTAATATTAGTGTGTGGCAATGTGAGTTTATCATATTATAAATATATACTGCAAATAATATAACTGTAATATATCTTCAAACTATAATTGATAACACATGAAAATATGTACTTTTAAACATAATCTTACTATATCATAATAAATTTTCGTATCATTTAAATCGTCTATTAAATTTGTATATTACTAAAATCTTACCCTGGATGTATAACTGCAAATCATGAATTAACCCTGCATGACTCAGGTTGCGCGGCCCGTAGGCTGGACATTACGCTAGCTAGCCTACCAGGTTAAGTCAAATATGACATAACTACACACGATTTCCCACCCTTCCTGACCTACCCATCCTACTCTTCGTCAAACCTCTAATGGGTCAGTATATAAAGGGTATCCTGCACTCCGCCTACACTTCGGGCTAATCGACCTTCGACCCACACTTCTTGAATAGTGTGCTTGCACTGTCGGCTATACACCAATCTGGTCCACTCAACCTACTCTCCGTCAAATCTCTAATTGGTCGACACACAGTGGGTATCCTTCTCTCCGATCTGCCTAGCTAGCAATAGTACCGCGCTCATAACATACGTAACCATTTAGGTTCCATTACTATATAATATATTTCACGTAATATATTTCTATTCATAATAACATTTTCATATTTCTCAAATAAAATCTGGCTTTTACATATTTTTGAATAAAATCCGTCATTTCATAATTTCTAAATAAACTGTCATATTAAAACTAATCTCGGCTTCTGTGCCGGCTATCATTACACGGAATTTGCACCAGCTATTATTATACGACATCTACGCCAACTATCATATCATAATATACTATAAATATCTTAGCTTCTTTACTGTTTATGATCTTTCTAAAAATTGCTGTAAAATCATACTTATTCTATGAATATAACATATTCTGACATACTATTGTTCCATTAAACTTATACTCATGTCACACGAGTGAGTTCTACTCTGTATTATACTATAATATGCTATAAAATCTTTTTTCTCTGTTCAACACCAGTATTCCCAAAAACTACATTAATTCATAAATAAATTTCTGAAAATACTTGACTTAATCTATTCCCTTACCTGTTTCCTGTTGAGCCTGCTGAAACTCTAAATCTATGCCCCACGACATTTGAAACTCAAAACCCTGAAATTATATTTTTCCTAAATTAATCAACTCAATCTCTAGAATATTATCATTTAATATTCCCTATGCAACAAATACTCAAATTTTGCAATTAAAATTAATATTTAACACCCTTACCTTAGTTTTGGAGTGATGCCTTAGGACCCCAAACTGAAAATTTGTTCCGGTGAAGTTGTAAAGAACCTTCCCACAAAGCTCGTGGTGGTTCATGATCGTCAAAATAAGGTTTAACAGAGCGGGAATCAAAGGAAAAAGGTGGTAGGGCCCTAGGGTTTTGTGAGGGGGGGGGGGGAGGGAGAGAGAGAGAGAGAGAGAGAGAGTTTTGTTTTTAATTCAACATATAAGCTCGCGGGTTCTTCTTTATAGCCTACACTTTCGAGAAAACCGTCGACCGTTTTTTGTTCCTCTCAAAAAAACCATCGACGGTTTGGGTTTTGCCTACCCCTTTTAACTGTTTTACCTGTTACCAGCCCATGATAAAATAGAAAGTCGTCGACGGTTTCTTTGCTTCTTCACGAAACCGTCGACAGCTTAGGCTGTACCAAAACCATCTTCTTCTTTTCCTTATTTCTTTATTTTATTATTATTATATTTTTTGTGTCTCTACATTTTTCCTTCCTTTTAAAAATTTTGTCCTCAAAATTTACTGACTCTACATGTACTATCCTCTAAAATTTTACTATACTTTAATTAATCACTCTCACTTATGGCGGAGGAATACCGTGATTACACGTACAGTCCTAGGAGATTACAATAACTAATCAAAATTCTCCCAAAACCCACTATACCCTATAATTCAAACACAATTCATACATATATTACCCTGCATTGCATAAAGTAAAATCCAAACAATACTTACCTTACTTGAACTACTACTTTTCCTTTTCTGACTAATGTTGATCCCCACTAAATAGATGTGGGTACTTCTGTCATATTTCCTCCTCTACCTCCCACGAGGCCTCCTTCACTGCATGATTCCTCCACAATACCTTTACAAGTGGAATTTTCTAAGTGCGCAACTCCTATTCTTTCCTATCCAAAATCTGCACTGGTATTTCTTCATATGCTAAAGTATTTTTAAGCTTTAACTCCTCATAGCTGATCACGTGGGAGGGATCTGAGACGTATTTTCTCAACATAAAAACATAGAATAATCATGAATCCTGGACCCACTCTCTTAAGTATTTCAAATGAGCCAATGTACCTAGGGTTCAGCTTACCTTTCCTCCAAAACCTCATCACTCCTCTCATCAATGCTACTTTCAAGAACACATGGTCTTCTTCATCAAACTCTAATTTTCGGTAGTGAGTATCTGTGTAGCTTTTCTACTGACAGAGGCTTCACTAATTATGTCTCTAATAAGTCAGACTTTATCATATGCCTGTTGCACTAACTCTGGCCCCAAAACTTGCTTTTCACCCACTTCATCCCAGTATAGCGGAGAACGGAATCTCCTACCATATAATGCCTCGTAAGGTGTCATTCCAATGCTGGCCTAGTAAATATTATTATATACGAATTCAACCAACGGCATAAACTAGATCCAAATACCCTTGAAGTCCAGAACACATGCTCGAAGCATTTTTTCTAGTATCTGCATCCTCCTCTCCATCTATCCATCCGTTTGAGGATGAAATGTTGTGCTAAATGTTAGCTGAGACCCCAAAGCCTCTTGCAAAATTCTCCAAAATTTGGACGTAAATCGTGGGTCTCGATTTGAGACTATAGATACCGGCACACCATGGGGTTGAACTATCTCCTGAATATATAAATTCGCCAACCTGCTCATGGAGTAGTTGACTTTAATAGGGAGAAAATGAGCGGTCTTCATCAGCCGGTCTACAATTACCCAAATGACGTTTTTCCCATGCAACGCCGGTGATAACCTTGTAAAAAAATCCATAGAGATATGATCCAACTTCCACTCAGGGATGTGTAGTGGCTGCAACTGTCTCCCCGGTCTCTGATGCTCAGCCTTTACCTGTTGGCATGTCAAACACTGCTCCACAAACGCGACTATCTCCCTCTTCATACCACTCCACCAAAATGACTCCTGAAGGTCCCAATACATCTTAGTGCTCCTAGGATGCACTGTGTAAAGGGATATATGCGCCTCCTTTAGGATAGTCCTCTTAATTTCAACATTTGTAGGGATGCACAGCCTAGTATGGAACCTCAAGGCTCCATCATCTGAAATATTAAAATCCTCTCCCTTTCCGTCCTGCACTTTATCCATTAGTTCTTCTAATTCTGCATCATTCCTTTAAGCAGCTTTAATCCTCTCATGTAGGGTAGGTTGTAGTATCAAGTTAGCAATAAAGGTCTAGTGCTCACCCTCTACCAACTCCACACCGAGCCTCTCCAAACCCATCTGAATCGGATGCTGAATCATCCCTGCTGATAATGTTGCTCCCATTTATTTCCGGCTTAAAGCATCAGCCACCACGTTTCCTTTCTCGATGGTAACTGATGGTGCAGTCATAATCTTTAATAAGCTCCAACCATGCTTCATATTTAATTCTTTCTTTGTGAATAAATACTTCAAGCTTTTATGGTCAGTAAAAATTTCACACCCACCCCCATAGAGATAATGTCTCCAAATTTTCAGCGCATAGACCACTGTAGTTAACTCTAGATCATGGGTAGGGTAATTCTTTTCATACTCCATAAGTTGCTAAGAAGTGTATGCAATAACCTTCCCATGTCACATCAACACATACCCGAATCCTTTTAGGGATGCGTCACTGTATATAACAAATTCATCCTCTCATGATGGAATGGATAACACCAATGTAGTGACAAGCCGCTGTTTCAACTCCTAAAAAATCTACTCACACTCGTCGGTGCATTCAAACTTCACATTTTTCCTTGTAATTCGTGTCATTGGACTCAATAATCTAGAAAACCCATTCACAAAGCGCTGGTAGTACCCCGTCAGACCTAGAAAACTTCTGATCTTTTGAACATTTCCCAGTCTCACCCATCTCACCACCGCTTCTACCTTGCTTGGATCTACTGATATGCCATCCTTAGAGATCACATGTCCGAGGAAAGTGACTTGCCTCAGCCAAAACTCACATTTCTTGAACTTAGCATATAGCTTCTTTTCCCTCAGTACCTGTAATACTGGTCTCAGTTGATCTTCGTGCTCTTCAAAACTCTTTGAGTAGACCAGTATATCATCAATAAAGACAACAACAAACTTATCTAAGTACTGATGGAATTCCTGATTCATCAAGTCCATAAACGCTGCGAGTGCATTAGTTAAACCAAATGGCATAACTAGAAACTCATAGTGGCTATATCTAGTCTTGAATGCTATCTTCGGAATATCCTCTGCTTTAATTTTTACCTGATGGTATCCCGACCAAAGATCAATCATGGAGTAGACCTGAGTTCCCTGTGACTGATCAAATAAATCATCAATTCTAGGAAGAGGATACTTATTCTTGATCGTCACTTTATTTATCTCCATATAATCGATGCACATTCTTAACGTTCCATCTTTCTTCTTTACAAACAGCACTGGCGCTCCCCAGGGTGACACGCTAGGCCTGATAAACCCTTTATATAATAACTCCTGCAACTAGTTTTTCCACTCCTTTAGCTCGACTGGGGTCATCCTATAAGGTGCCTTAGATATTGGTGATGTTCCTGGAAGTAAATCCATGGCAAACTCAATCTCCTGATCTAGTGGTAAACCAGGTAACTCTTCTGGGAGTACATCTAAAAATTCCTTGACTACTAGAATATCAACAAGCTTCAATTCTTCCTTTGGCATCTCTTTTATATAAGCTACATATCCCTGGCAACCATCCTGAAGTAGCCTTTTAGCTTGAATAGCTGACACTAACTGTGGCGAGGCGCGTACACGCGATCCTACAAATCTAAATTCCTGCTCTCCCGAGGATCTAAAGATCACCTCTTTTTTATGGCAATCAATGCTAGCGTAGTTAGCTTGTAGTAATCCGGATAATTATAGAAATTAAATAATAAATAAAGGAAAGGCAAAATGAAATTTCAAAGGAGACTCAGCAGGGTCTTGTCGACAAACGCAAAGCGTTCATCATCGAACAGTCTTCTTGGGCTCGTCGATGTGGATACGTGTCTCGTCGACGAGAACTTACCGAGAGGGCTGATTTCAGGGCCTGGAACTCATTGATGAAGGTTAGGTGTTTATCGAAAAGCCCCCCTCATCGACGAGGTGTCGTGGCTCATCGACAAGGCCACATGGCAAGAGGTCTCTAAATAGCTAAAAATGACGTTTCAATGAGAAAGTTCATTTTCTCTCAGCTTTTTCTCTCTCCTACTTAGTTTCTCTTCCCTTCTCTTTAGATTTCTCACCCCGTTACTCCTTGATTCGATGATCAAAAGTTGCCACATTGATCCTGGGCAGTTTCTTTACAAGTCTGCTGGAATAAATTGTTGATTGGGGCAACTTAGGCACCATCCCAAAATCAAGGTAAGTAGATTATTTAGGTATTTATAGTTTTATTAGGCTTATTTGAGTTTAGATTTTGAGTTATATGGGAATATACTAGAGTTTTGTGAAATAAAACTAGGATTTTATATTTTCAGGGTTGGGGTGTTTTGGGACCCTGCAGTCATGGGCTGAGGACCCCAGTGGATATCTTTCCAATAGTTCGGGTATATTATAATTTAGGAAATTATGAATAGGCAGGTTTAGGAAATATGAATATGATGATTTTCTGGGGAAATTCAGTGTTTTATTAGGGAATATGTTTATATGCATTATTGCAAGATTTTGAGGTTGGTACGTTGAGGGTGTGAGAGTTGAATTGGAGGCAAGCCTCCCAGTCAGATAGGTAGGGAAAATATGCTATGCTAAAAATTTCAAAATTTTATCAATAGTATATGTGTGTTCCGGGGTGATTTCTATAGAGTATAAATTATTTTTATTATCAGAAAATACAAATTTTACTACAGGGGTTCTTGTTTATTTAATCGTGTGGCATGAGTTAATATTAGAACAGTTTAGGATTTATACAGTTTTTCAAAATATGAATTACATTGTATATATACATATAGATATTTATCAGACAAATATTTTACAGATATTATATAGACAGATATTTATCAGATAGATATTATACAGTATTACAGAATACCATGATTCCCAGAATTTTAGAAAAACCATAACACTCAGATATTACAGTTTATACAGTTCAAATATTTCAGATCAGATAATACATATATTTCAACTCAGATTATATAGTGTATTCAAATCAGCTTATAGTGTTATGATTATTTTGGAATCATGATGAAACAGCAAGATAATTATATATATATATATATATATATATATATAATAGTATTATACAGTATCAGATCCCTGATGAATTATTTTAGACAGATTTAGTCAGCAGAACATGGTAGCATTGCTATTACAGATCAGAGTGCAACCACACATCTTAGATAGTGTGTGGAAGGTTTTCGTCAACCGTCCCTAGAGGGATTGCAGGCTCCCCAGAAATCTAGGTTAAGGTGGCCTATTTAACGAGGTAGATACTAGTACCGTGCCTAGGAGAGGTTGCATATTAGCCGAGCTGAGGATGGGTAGAGTTACAGTTGACTTACCTAGTGGGCCAACCAGAGTTAAGTCCTGCCTAAGGGCCGCACAACCCTATCATAAGAGGTTAAATCATGACATACAGTTTTTCAGGGTATTTTTCACATTTACATATACAGATTTACAGAATATCAGCAGACATATTACAATACTAGAAGTATGAATAAGTAGAAACTCAGATATTACAGATGTATTTTTAAACCACAATAAATATGAAATGTACTATATATTTTCTTATCAGCTTTCACTATTTCAGTTACTTATCAGTATAGTATTTATGTAACTTTTTTGCCACACACTAGCAATAGCATATTTTCTCTTACTGAGCGTTGTCTCACCCCAGTGATTTATTATTTTCAGGTGATCTAATTAGGCAAGCAGATCAGACTTGCAGATAGAGAGGGTGATTACACTACCCTGTTTGTAGGGTAAGTGTATATAGGAGATGGTATTTTTGAGTAGATGATACTGGGGTGATGTGTATATATGTATGTATGGCTTGGGAAGAATTATCGAGTTCTAGTATTGTATATGTGGATGTACATTTTATGTGTTCTGCTGCGTAGTTATGTACATGATCAGGGATTCCTTAGTACTCACTTGGGGCCTGAGATATTATAGTAGATAATACAAGGGTATCAGAGTAATTTTAATTATTATTATTATTAAAACAAATGGTATAGATTTTTGGGTCGCTGCATAGCTGCTAGTCAGTCCATACCCAATATCATATCAAATCCCTACATGTCTAATACTACAAGATCGACTGGTAATATTTTCTCCTAAATGCCCACTGGATAGTTTTTAAGTACCCTTCCACATCTCACTACTGATCCAGTTCGCGTGGCTACTGCCAAATTAGTATCGAACAACTGTGTCTCAACTCTAGTCGACTTCACATACCACAGCGACACGAACAAATGGGTGGCACTTGAGTCAAATAAAACAACAGTTTTGTTGACCCTATAGGTCATTCCTAGTTTTGATAATGACAAATGTTCTAGTTTTTAATGTCTGCTGAGTTAATGTGCACGTTTATCTTGGCAATATCATATGATGGCACTCAAAGACTCGGAGGAAAATGAAGACCCTAGTTGATATTTATTTGTTGTAATTTCTATTTGGGTCTGTAATAGTAAATAGGAAATGGTCTGTCATAATTAATGCATTCCATGCATGATATGGATAAAAGCTTAGTGATGACCACAGACTGGCCATAGGGGGCCACAGAACCTTATGGATAAACGCCGGATTTTTTTAGGGTATATGCTCAAAAGACCTAGACTATCCTTAAGACTCCCTATACTTCATAAAAATATGCCCTATAGTCTTAACATTAATCATCATATGAATAGGAAAAATTTTATAAGAGAAAAAGAACCGAAATTCCCAAAGATGGTATGTTCGGTAGACCAAACTCAGTTATACTGAGATCCTCGGTCGACCAAACCCCCACAGGTCAATATGTTGATTGCTCGGTCGACTGACTTGATATATACAGGCAAGCTCTGGTTGACTGACGTGTAAGAACCCGAACCGTGATATATGGATTAATTATATAAAAGAAGGGTAAATTGGTAACTGAGTAGAGTTCGTCAACGAAGCCAAAGTTCATCAACGAAGTTCAAGTGCTACTCGTCGACGAAATTCAAAGGCTCGTTGACAAGGAGAAGCCGAGGGATTTTGGGAAATTGGTAATATCAGGTTTGCCAACGAGGTCCTTGTCTCGTCGACGAGCTATCTATATGGCCTCGTCGACAAGGACACTATTCGCCTACGAGGGCGGCCGAGTCAAAGGGGTTATAAATATCAGATCCCTTATTTCCAAGCTAAGTAATCTAAAAAAAATCCTCTCCCTCTCTTTCTAGAACTTGTAGACCACTCTCTCTCTCTCTCTAGATTTCTTCATCGTTCGTCGCCTAATTCGTAAATCCAATGTTACCGCGTAGATCAGAGCAGGATTCTCTTCGTGAATAGTGGATCAGAATCTCGTTTCGAATAGTTTCGGGTTTTGGTCCAAAGTCAAGGTAAGGCTCAGTTTCCATTTCTATTTCAAATTATGTGTAGTAGTGCGAATTGTAAGGAAGTATTGTTCTGCATTGGTTAGGTTTTTTTGTCTCGATTCATAGTTTTGGGCGCCGTAGAGATTGTGGTTCGATTTTGGGTTAAGGTAAGGGGATTCTATTTATATCAATTCATTTTTTAAATCGAGATTGGTAAACTTGTAGGTCACAATCGTATGTATGTTTTGACTACTTATTTGGGGAAATCTATCGGGTAAAAAAGTGGGATTTTCGGGTTATAGTTTTTGGGAAAATCGGGGATATTGGGTATCATCTCTACTTTGTTTGGAAAATGGTATGTGTATTTAAACTGTATTATTGACGTGATCGTATCCATATTTGTATAAAAATGTATGTTTGAATTGGAAAACGATATGATTTACAGTGTACCAAATAAGTGTGGAATGTATGGTTGTATGTAATTGTTCCAGGCATTTTATAAAATAGCTAGTGGCGGCTAATTACTGTACTCTAATGATTATAAGAACATGAGTTCCAAAATGATTCCAGATTTTGTGAAATTAGCTAGTGGCGGCTAAATACCGTACGCTGAAACAATTATGTGGCGGCTAATTACCATATGTTGTGCCATGTACCGGTTCATTATCATGGGCGACAGTGTCCGGCTCTATATCCGAGGGCGTGAAATATCGTCAGTTTGTTCCCGCTGGTCACCGATGGGTGTGAGCTACACCGTATTAGCGACGTATCGTTGTGAGGCTTCGATTATCACAGGGTTTCGGTTGCTTGAGTGTGACAACACTGACCATATGTTTAGGTTTCGTATGTACTGGAATGGATTTATGAAAATACTGGAACTGTATAGAACTGTATGGAAATGTTTCGAAACTGTATCGTATTGTATGGTGATATGTTTTACATAAAATAACACTGGTATGCCACACACTGATATAACCTGCTTTCTTCCTTACTGAAAGGTGTCTCACCTCGAATGTATATACAAATGTTTTCAGGTCCTTCAAGTAGCCAAGCTAACATCCTAGCATCCAGAAGCGAGGGTATCGTTTAGCTACAGTTAGTGCCTGGCTAGGTACTAGTTTTGTAACCAGGTTGTCGTGATGGTTTTGTAGACACCCGGGGTATATTTTGTAATTATGGGAACGTATATCCTAGTGTTGTATAGACTCTGGTATGGTATGTTATATGGATAGATTGAACAGTTTTCACTATGTATTTTGATGAGTACGGATGGGTATGTGTATGATTTCTTTTAGGGTTTCCGTATACCCCACGGGGTTGGACCCTCTTCCAACATTGTATCATGTATGTTTAATTGATACAGAGATAGGTTAGGTTACTATTTTCACACCTGAGACCCATTTGCGAGTTTGGGGCGTGATAGCTTGGTATTAGAGCTAATTAGGTTTTAGGTCTTGTAGACTTGGTTAGTCGTAGTTATGAGTACATACTAGAGTATAGGATGTAGGAAATGGGTAGAGTAGGTCGGGGAATTGTGTTGTTACTAGACGGGGACTCATTAGTGGTGTTCTGTGTTCTTCCTGGAGTGACGATTTCAGAAAGATCACGGCAAACCATTGATGGATTCGTGTCAGTGTGATAAGATATACCTGGACTCGTTAGAGTGGTAGTTGACATGATTAGTTCTAATGATTGTGTTAACTGTGTACGATATAGGATTTCTAATAGATTCCTATTCTATTTTCATAATGGAGCCCAAGGATAACAACTTGGATAGTGGCTCCGAGGGGACTGCGAGTGATGAGTCGCCTTCTGTTCCACGAGGACTGACGAGGCAGGTTATGCGAGAGATCGGGTGGAGTGTTAGGAGACGCGAGAGCTCTCCTACCGATACGGGGTGTACCATTGAGAGGTTCACACGTATACACCCTTCAAAATTTTTTGGAGGACCTGATCCATTTATAGTAGAGGACTAGGTCAAGAAGACCGAGAGGATTCTGGAAGTCCTCCTCTGCACGGATAGGCAAAAAGTCCTTTACGCTACTTTCCAGCAGTCTGGAGAGGCCAGGCGTTGGTGGACTGCGGTGAGTCTGCTTAAAAAGTAGAGAGCTGGTCCATCGGGTATGATGTGGGGCCACTTCAAGGAGGTATTCTTCGAGAGACACTTCCCGACTTCCACTCGCGATGCGAAGGCCGATGAGTTCTTGGGCCTGATTCAAGGTACCCTGACGGTGTAGAGATATGCAGCCAGATATGTCGAGATATCTCATTTTATGCTGTACTTAGTCCTGAACTAGTACGAGAAGGCTCGGAGGTTTGAGAGGGGTCTGAGGAAAGACATCTGTCAGTTTGTGGGGATGTTGTAGATCCGCCAGTTCTTTGTTTTGGTGGATAAAGCCACCATAGTTGAGATCAACCTCTAGGGAGACGAGGTGGTGCAGGAACTGAGGAAGAGGTCAGTATCTTTTGGGTCTCAGACTAGTCCTCGACAAGGATAGTGGAAGAAGAAGAAGAACTACAGTTCAGGTTATCGGCAGAACACCGAGCGGCAGAATTCTTAAGGGGATCCATCCTCTGCACTATGCGCCAAGTGCAGTAAATGGCACGATGGCGAATGTCAGCCGTTCTGGGGTAACTGCTACAATTGTGGCAAGTTGGGCCACGTGTCATGAAGCTATTAGGTACCGAGGAGAGATACGCCTACACAGAGCCATAATTGTGGGAGTAATTAGATGCCTCATGGAAACTACCAGGCAACCACGGCTCCGATGAGGGTATATTCACTGACTTCAGCAGATGTAGAACACGCTGGGAACATGGTGACAGGTACCATGTTACTTCTTTCAAATAGACCTATCGTTTTATTTGATTCGGGAGCGACCCATTCGTTTATATCTGCTAGTTTGGTGAAGTTGTGTGGGGTTGAAACCCGAGTGATGGACGAGAGGTTGTCTATGGCTACGTTGACTAGGAGTGTAACGATCTGTAGTAAGATGTTAGGAAACTACCCAGTGATAATTCAGGGAAGGCTACTACCTCCGAATCTTATAGTATACGACATGTCTGGTTTCAACATCATACTAGGGATGGATTGGCTATTCTCTAATTATGTAGTGATTGATTTTCGTAGGAAGGTAGTAGTGTTCAGACCTCCTATGAAGCAGGAGTATGAGTTCGTGGGATCGTGTGTGCATTCGACACCACAGATTCTATCGGCATTACAGGCGAGGAGGCTACTCTTGGACGAATGTCAGGGGTACCTAGCTTGCGTGAAGGAACCGCCGCGGAAGGAGTTGAGGCTCAAGAATATTCGAGTGGTCAATGAATTTTTGAATGTGTTTCTAGATGATTTACCTGGTTTACCTCTGGATCGTGAGGTGTAGTTTGCGATAGAGTTGCTTTATGGAAAGGCACTGATCTCTAAAGCTTCATATCAGGTGGTTCAAGCAGAACATTGAGAGTTAAAGGAGCAGTTACAGGAACTACTGGACCAGGATTTTGTCCAACCTAGTGTATCGCCCTGGGGAGCTCCAGTTTTATTTGTAAAGAAGAAGGACGGGTCGATGCGTATGTGCATTGATTACCGTGAGCTTAACAAGGTGACTGTGAAGAACCGTTACCCATTGCCTCGTATTGATGATCTCTTTGACCAACTGCAGAGAATGTAGGTATTTTCGAAGATTGATCTACGGTTGGGGTTTCATCAGATGAGGGTTCGATCTAAGGATGTTGCAAAAACTGCTTTCCGAACCAGGTATGGCCACTACGAGTTCTTAGTCATGCCTTTTGGGTTGACGAATGCTCCGACAGTGTTCATGGATCTGATGAACAAGGTTTTCCATGAGTACCTGGACCAGTTCATGGTGGTGTTCATCGATGACATTCTAGTATACTTAAGGAGTCTGGAAGAGCATGAAAACCATTTGAGGTTGGTGCTACGGATTTTCTGAGAGAAAGGAAGTTGTATGCCAAGCTAAAGAAGTGTGAGTTCTGGTTAAATCAAGTTACGTTCTTAGGCCATGTGGTGTCTAAGGGCGGTATCTCAGTTGATCCTAGAAAGATTGAAGTTGTGGTTGACTGGACAAGACTGAAGAGTGTGCAGGAGGTTCGGAGTTTTTTGGGACTGGCTGGTTATTATCGTCAATTCATGGAAAGTTTCTCTAAGTTGTCTGGGCCTCTAACACAATTGACCAGGAAGGGTGTGAAGTTTGATTGGACTGAGGATTGCGAGCAATGTTTCCAAGAGCTGAAACGGCAATTGGTTACTGCTCTGATCTTGACCATTCCTTCGGGTAAGGACGAATTTGTGATTTATAGCGATGCGTCTCTGAAAGGTTTGGGGTGTGTGCCTATGCAACAGGATAAGGTAATTGCTTATGCTTCTTGGCAACTCAAGGAATACAAGAAGAATTACCCTACGCATGATCTAGAATTGGCCGCTATAATTTATGCACTGAAGATCTAGCGACACTACCTGTACGATGTTCAGTGTGAGATTTTCAATGACCACAAAAGCCTTAGGTACTTTTTCAAGCAGAAGGAGTTAAATATGAGACAAAGGCGGTGGCTGGAGTTGATCAAGGACTACGTTTGCACGATCATTTATCACCCAGGGAAAGTTAATGTGGCAGCTGACGCGTTGAGTCAGAAGTCAGAGCATGCGGCTGTGTCTGCAGTTATAGCTCAACATCATATCAGACGGGATCTAGAAAGCCTTGGCGTAAAGTTGGTGGTCGGTGATCATCAAGCTTTCATTGCTAGCTTGGTGATCCAGCTGACTTTGTTTGAGCATATTAAAGTCGGGCAAGCTAGAAATGCGGAGTTGGTTGAGACTATGGAGAAAGTACAACGGGGATTGGCTGCAGATTTTAACATGTCTAAGAGAGGTGTGTTGAGGTTTGGAACCAGGCTATGTGTTCCAAAAAACAACAAAATTAGAAGGACGATTTTGGAGGAGGCGTATTGTTCTTTGTATACGGTACATCTGGGTAGCACGAAGATGTATCAGAATTTGCATGAGTCCTTCTGGTGTAGTCGTATGAAGAGGGATATTGCCCAATTTGTGGAGCAGTGTCTAGCGTGTCAGAGGCCGGCAGGGCTATTACAGCCCTTAGCTATTTCAGTGTGGAAATAGGAGCACATTTCCATAAACTTTGTTACCGGATTACCACCAGCGCTTCATGTGCAGAATGTTATCTGGGTAATCGTGGATAGGTTGACGAAATTTGCTCACTTTGTACCAATGAAGGTTAGTTACCCTTTGAGTAAGCTAGCAGACTTGTATGTGCATGAGATAGTAAGAATGCATGGGGTACCGGTGTCCATTGTTTCAGATCGAGACCCGAGGTTTACTTCTCGATTCTATAAGAGCTTACAGGAAGCACTGGGGATGAAGTTTACTTTTAGTACAACGTTCCACCCCCAGACTGATGGACGGTCAGAGAGGACAATACAGATTTTGGAGGATATGTTACGGGCTTGCGTGTTAGACTTCGGTGGTAGTTGGATTCAGTTTCTGCCACTAGTAGAGTTTTTCTATAACAACAACTTCCAGGCTAGTATCGGGATGGCACCGTTCAAGACTTTGTATGGTCGGAGGTTTCGATCTCCTTTGTATTGGGACAAGGCTGGTGAACGTTGAGTGTTAGGACCTAAACTTGTACAGCATGCATCTGAGAAGGTGGGTTTGATCCGAAAGAGGATTAAATCAGCTCAAAGTCAATAGAAGAGCTACGCAGATGTTTGCCACCGTGAATTAGAGTTTAAGGTGGGGGTAAGGTATTTCTGAGAATCACTTTGATGAAAGGAGTGATGAAATTCAGGAGGAAGGGCAAGCTGAGCTCGAGGTATATCGGACCATTTGAGATTCTAGAACAAGTGGGTCCAGTGGTCTACTGAATTGCACTACCTCCTGCGCTTTCGAGGATCCATGATGTATTTCACGTATCCATGTTTAGGAGGTACGTGTCAGATCCATCACATGTTATTAGTTACGAGTCCTTAGAACTTAGGGATACTTTGGCGTATGAGAAAGTACCAGTTCAGATTCTGGACCAAAAATTTTAGAAGTTACGTACCAAGGAGATACCATTAGTGAAGGTCTTGTGGCGGAATCATGCCGGTGAAGAAGCTTCTTAGGAGTTGGAATTGAAAATACGCCGGAAGTATCCGTAGTTGTTTTGAGTAGTAGTGAGATAGCAGGGTTGGTATGGGTATGTATGTATGTAGTACTCTGTTATCGTATTAGTGTTGTGTGGTTAGTCTCTGGGAGAGTCTTGTTGTATTGTGAGCTCCCGAGGTTGTGTATGTATGTAACCACAGTATTCCTCCACCATAAATGAGGGAATGTATGTATGTATTGTGACGGGGTTGCGTATAAATGGTCGCCGATTCTTCTTAGAGTGTGTATGTATTCAGTAGTATAAATGAATTCGTAATAAGATATTGCAAATTTCGAAGATGAAATTTTTGTAAGGAGAGGAGGTTGTAAGAACTCGGACCGTGATATATGGATTAATTATATAAAAGAAGGGTAAATTGGTAATTGAGCAGAGTTCGTCGACAAAGCCAATGTTCATCGACGAAGTTCAGGTGCTGCTCGTCGATGAAATTTAGAGGCTTGTTGATGAGGAGAAGCCAAGGGATTCCGGGAAACCAGTAATATCAAGTTCGTCGACAAGGTCCTTGTCTCATCGACGAGCTATCTATATGGCCTCGTCGACGAGGACGCTATTCCTCGACGAGGGCGACCGAATCAGAGGGGTTATAAATATCAAATCCCTTACTTCCAAGCTAAGTAATCTAAAATAAATCCTCTCCCTCTCTCTCTAAAACTTGTAAACCACTCTCTCTCTCTAAATTTCTTCGTCGTTTGTCGCCTGATTCGTAAATCTAACGTTACCGTGTAGATCAGAGTAGGATTCTCTTCGTGAATAGTGGATCAGAATCTCGTTTCGAGTAGTTTCGGGCTTTGGTCTAAAATCGAGGTAAGGCTCAGTTTCCATTTTTGTTTCGAAATATGCATAGTAGTACGAATTGTAAGGAAGTTTTGTTTTGCGTTGTTTAGGTTTTGGTGTCTCGATTCGTAGTTTTGGGAGCTGTAGAGTTTGTGGTTCGATTTCGAGTTAAGGTAAGGGGATTCTGTTTATATCAGTTCATTTTTGAAATTGAGATCAGTAAACCTGTAGGTTACGATCGTATGTATGTTTTGACTACTTATTTAGGGAAATCTATAGGCTAAAAAAGAGGGATTTTTGGTTTATAGTTTTCGGGAAAATCGGGGATATTGGGTATCATGTCTACTTTGTTTGGAAAATGGTATGTTGTATTTAAACTGTATTATTGAGGTGACCGTATCCATATTTGTATAAAATTGTATGCTTGAATTGGAAAACGATATGATTTACAATGTACCAAATAAGTGTGGAATATATGGTTGTATGTAATTGTTCCAGGCATTTTGTAAAACAGCTAGTGATGGCTAATTACTGTACACTGAAACAGCTACGTGGCGGCTAATTACCGTACGCTGTGCCATGTATCGGTTCATTACCATGGGCGAGAGTGTCCAACTCTATATCTGAGGGCTTGAAATATTGCCAGTGTGTTCTGACTGGTCACCGATGGGTGTGAGCTACACCGTATTGGCGACGTACCGCTGTGAGGCTTCGGTTATCACAGGGTTTCGGTTGCTTGAGTGTGACGATATTGACCGTATGTTTGGGTATCGTATGTACTGGAATGGATTTGTGAAAATACTGGAACTGTATGGAACTATATGGAAATGTTTTGAAATTGTATCATATTGTATGGTGATATGTTTTACATAAAATAACACCGGTATGCCACACACTAATATAACCTGCTTTCTTCTTTACTAAGAGGTGTCTCACCCCGCATGTATATACAAATGTTTTCAGGTCCTTCGGGTAGCCAAACTAACATCCTAGCATCCGAAAGCGGGGGTATCATTTAGCTACAGTTAGTGCCTGGCTAGGTACGAGTTTTGTAACCGGGTTGTCGTGATGGTTTTTGTAGACACCCGGGGTATATTTTGTAATTATGGGAACGTATATCCTAGTGTTGTATAGACTCTGGTATGGTATGTTATATGGTTAGATTGAACAGTTTCCGCTGTGTATTTTGATGAGAACGGATGGGTATGTGTATGTTTTCTTTTAGGGCTTCCGTATACCCCACGGGGTTGGACCATCTTCCAATATCGTATCATGTATGTTTAATTAATACATAGATAGGTTAGGTTACTATTTTCACACCTGGGACCCATCTGCGGGTTCGGGGCGTGGCAAAACGTCTCTGGGTCAACATATTGACCGCTCAGTCGACTAACCAGAATTATACAGGCAATGCCTTGGTTAACCGAACCCCCCATGGGAAATGCCAACCGCCCAGTCGACCGAACCACGCAAAATTGGAAAAATCACCTTTGAAACCCTCAGTACGGTCAACCGAACTCTCAGTTCAAATTTCCCACGGTCGACTGAACCATGTGACTTGGTCAACCGAACCTTAAGTTCAGTCGACCGGTGCTCTCAAGTTGGCGAGAATTACCGGGATCAAAACGCTGTTATTTTTTAATTAACCTCATTTAAACATTTCCAAAAATAACAAACAGGTCCCAAATGGTCAAAAATTTAGGGGTGTCTATATATACCCCCTCATTTGCAAAAATTAGTGTGAGTTTAGCAAATATCCATTGAATTTCAAAAGGCCTATTTTTCATATTCAAGCTTTATACTCCCATTCTTACTCATCTATATTGCAAATACCACTTAGTAAGGGTGCTCTTGTGTTCATCTCACCAAGCTTAAACTCTCACTTGCTCGTTTTAAATTGAGATTAATTTTTCTTTGAGAGTAAGCTTCTAGTTTTTCTAGGGGGCTTCATAACTAAGCCTTCCATCGGAAAACTTCTTAGAGCTTTTGAGTTTTACATTTTCATTGCAAAACTCAAGAGTTCATATTGTATTTTGATTACTAAAATATTTTACAACTTATTTTCAAAATATCTCTTGTGCTTATATTTGAGAAACATATATTTTGAGATATTTGCTTGAGTGCTAAAAGATCTTTATTACTATACCTTTTGATTGAGATTATTATCTTGATACAAAGATCAAATAAATTTTTACAAACCATTATTTAAATATCTCTTGTGGTTTATATTGAGAAAAATTATTTGTCGAGATATTTGAAGTGTGCTTGTGATCTTTGTTGCTAGCATTGTGATTGAAACTATTTTTAACACAAAGATCCTATCACTTACACTCTCACTTGCTGATTGCAATATTTGCATAAATCTTTGAGAGTAGACATTAAGACTACAATGAGCTTATCAAATCCTATCTTAAGTTAGTGCATTGATTATACTATGCGTATTGTAGTACATGCCTGCTTAGTGTAAGAAGCACATTTTTTTGTACATAAATTTTATATTTCTTGCATTCCAGGCACGGGCCTAAAGAGGGAGACTAGCCCTGTAAATAGTCCCGGATTGGCTTCGACTCGGTGAGGAAAGTTAGGTGCACCATTCTGGTAAGGTATAGGTTGAGGTCAGCCTTGTGAATTTACCTGATTGTAACCGGTGCCGCTCCACCCGTCAAGTGAGTATTAGTGGAATCCTTGGGCTTGCGAGTTAAAGGCAGGGACATAGGCATAGTTGGCCGAACCCCAATAACATATCATGCATGTAGTTTATATTTCCGCAGTTTATTTTCAGTAAATGTATGTATTCTATTTAATTCATTATATGTTGTACATGTGTCAATTGGTGTATGATTAGAAAGACCCTAGATTGTGTTATACGGCTATCTCATTTAACCTAGGAGATAAATTTTAAAATTTCCAATTCACCCCCCTCTTGGAAATACACCAAAGCTATCAAGTTTTATATGATAAAGCAATAATCATACATGTCACGACGTCGCCTACAGCCTTAGCATCTCCCAATGTCAATGCATAGACCTTCGCCAGAGCTGTGTTCTTCTATTAACCGCCACCCTTGGGTGTCTGGATATTCCCTCCAAATGGTCTGGGAGCAGGAGCAATACTATACTGCGCACGACAATCTTGTTCTACATGACCCGGTCCACCACATCAATAGCAAACATTCCTCCCCGCTCGGCATTCTCCCCTATGTCTCTTTCCACATATAGGAAAAACTGGATATGCATGCTCGCCCTGAACCTCCTGTCTCCCAATCTCCTACCTCGGAGCTCTGTCGTATCTATCTCCCCTCCAAGGGCCTCGGCTGGACCCTAGCTAGAATCCCGGAGGCGTGGGCCTCTTTCTCTAACTCAACGTCTCTACATCCCTCTAACTACTCTCCTCTTCCATTGTGGCTCTATCCACTAATTCGGAGAAATCCTACACCTTTAGGACTGCCACCTGTCTATGGATGTCATGCCTCAAACCCCTCTCAAACATTCTCGCCTTCTTAACCTCATCTGGAATTATGTAGGGAGCAAAGTGTGACAGCTCAATAAACTTTGCTGCATATTGCTGAACTATCAATCGCCCCTGTGTCAGATTCAAAAATTATGCTATCTTAGCTTCTCTAACAGTGGGAGGAAAATAACGATCATAGAACATCTCCTTGAATCGGTTCCACATTATGGCCATTTGTACGGGTCTCTATTCCTCAAGCAACTTCACAGCTTTCCACCATCTCTCAGCCGCACTTGTCAACTTATACGTGGCATATGGGACCCTCTATTCATCGATGTAGTGCAGCACTGACAGTGTTTTCTCAATCTCCTGCATTCAGTTTTCGAAAATAACAGGATCAGCTCCTCCTGAAAATGCTATAGGATTCATTTTGGCGAATTTCTCTATAGTGCAACCCTGATCTGTTGATGGTCCTCCCTGCTCACTAGAGCTCCGTGCAATCTCAGTGATAACTTGCTGAGCTACACTACGCAAAATTGTGTCTAACTCACCACCGCCCGCACTAGAGGGGCCTGCACCATCATCACCCTAGCGTGAGCGCTACTACCCCCAGGGTCCATCCTGGAAAGATAATAAACATAGTCTGAGAACCATGACTGCATAGCATAACTAACATATTTATCTAACTGAAATCTCATATCCTCAATTTAATCTAATGTCCTTATTCTCAATTTAAGATTCAGTCCAGCAATTAAGAAACACAACTCGACAATAGTTTACTATAGCTTTCCTAAAATCGTCACCCCGATAAAGTCACATAAACCACTATGAAAATCCTACTTCCCAATTACGGAACAAATCCCTAAATACTTATCTTAACTTCCCAGCATTGACTTACTAAATTCCTGATCTATTCCTATACTCCGGTATTATTTCCATTTTACACTAAAGTCCACAGAACCTAGCAACCTAAGCTCTGATACTAAATTGTAACAACCCCAAATTTCTACTATATATTTTATTTCCACATACTAATAATACTGTGATACCATAAAACATAGTCAAAGTTAACTCAGACCAATAGGTACCAGGGACTTACCTGTTTATACATACATGTCATCTAAGCAGCGGAAACTATAATATGCTTAACTTATATACAATACCAAAGATTCACTGTTCTACATATACTCATATATATATATATACCCCAAAAATCCATCTTGTCTCTAACACGATTACTTACCCTACAACTGGGGTAATACCAACGAACTTCTCTATCACGGAGCTTGCTCCACTCATCTGTCGGGATTTCCTGAAATATTTGTAATGCTGGGGTGAGACACCTCTCAGTAATGGAAATAGACTAATATCAGTGTGTGGTAATATGAGTTTATCATATTATAAATATGTACTGCAAATAATATAACTATAATATATCTTCAAACTATAATTGATAACACATGAAAATCTATACTTTTAAACGTAATCTTACTATATCATAATAAATTTTCATTTTTTTTAAATCATCTGTTAAATCTATACATTACTGAAATCTTACCCTGGATGTATAACTGCAAATCATGAATTAACCCCGCATGACTCAGGTTGTGCAACCTGTAGGCTAGACTTAACGCTGGATGGCATACTAGGTTAAGTCAAACATGAAATAACTACGTATGATTGCCCACCCATCTTGGCCTACCCATCCTACTCTTTGTTAAACCTCTAATGAGTCAGTACACAGAGGGTATCCTGCACTCCGCCTACACTTCGAGCTAATCGGCCTCCGACCCACACTTCCTAAATAGTGTGGTTACACTGTCGGCTATACACCAATCTAATTCGCCCAGCCTACTCTCCGTCAAATCTCTAACTGGTCGACACACAATGGGTATCCTTCTCTCCGATTTGGCTAGCTAGCAACGATAGCGTGCTCATAACATACGTAACCATTTAGGTTCTATTACTATATAATACATTTCATATAATATATTTCTGTCCATAAAAAAAAATGTTCATATTTCTGAAATAAAATCTAGCCTTTACATATTTCTAAATAAAAGCCATCATTTCATAATTACTAAATAAACTTTCATATTAAAACTAATCTCGGCATCTACGCCGACTATCATTACACGGCATCTGTGCCAACTATCATTATACGGCATCTGCGCTGGCTATCATATCATAATATACTCTAAATATATTAGCTTCTGTACTTTTTATGATCTTTCTAAAAATTACTATAAGATCATACTTATTCTATGAATATAACATATTCTGACATACTGTAGTTCTATTAAACTTATACTCATGCCACACGAGTGAGTTCTACTCTGTATTATACTATAATATGCTATAAAATCTATTTTCTACGTTTAATACCAATATTCCCAAAAACTACATTAATTCATAAATAAATTTCTAGAAATACCTGACTTAATCTATTCCCTTACCTGTTTCCTGTTGAGCCTGCTGAAACTCTAAATCTACGCCCCATGGGGTTCTTAGTTCAAAATCCTGAAATTATATTTTTCCAAAATTAATCAACTCAATCTCCAGAATATTATCATTTAATATTCCCTAGGCCCCAAATACTCAAATTTTGCAATTAAAATTAATATTTAACACCTTAACTTCAATTTTGGAGTGATGCCCAAGAACCCCAAACTGAAAATCTGCTCCGATGAAGTTGCAAAGAACCTTCCCACGAACCTCGTGGTGGTTCCTGATCATTAAAACGGGGTTTAAAGGAGTGGGAATCGAAGGAAAAAGGTGGTAGGGCCGTAGGGTTTGGAGAGAGAGAGAGAGAAAAAAAAAGAGAGTTTTTAATTTAACAAATGAGCTCATGGGTTCTTCTTTATAGCCTACACTGCCGAGAAAACTGTCGACCATTTTCTGCTCCTCTCAAAAAAACCATCAACAATTTGGGTTTTACTCACCCCTTTTAACTGTTTTACCTGTTACCAGCCTGCGGTAAAAGGAACCATCGATGGTTTCCTTGTTTCCTCACGAAACCGTCAATGGTTTGGGTGTACCCAAACCATCTTCCCCTTTTCCTTATTTCTTTTATTTTATTATTATTATATTTTTTGGATCTCTACAGTGCAGTTGTATCTGATTAATTGTTGTGATTGAAACCATTAATTTCTATAGGTAGTCAATCTTAGAATTTTAGCATTTTCTGATACATGCAAACTTTGTTACATTCTATTACCTTGGTTGATTTACTAAATGGTGTATAAATCTCTCAGTTGATACTTAACTTGGATTAATTTGTTTCTTCTGTTCCTAAACTCAATAAGAATATTTCATGGCATGTGATTTTTAGAAGTATTGGAATTATAGTTGTTACTCCCCTGGTCTAAATGCATTCACATTATTTGCTAGAAACTAGCAAAACGTTAGTTGGGGGATGTGATTACACATCAAAGTTGCATAATTAGGTGTTTAAAAAGCATTAATTATAGATTATAAATTTACTCAAATGCCTAATTATGTCCATTATTTAATCATTAAGCTCATTTGATAACTTTAAGATAATTATCCTACACTTGCCATAAATTTACGAATATTCATGTTTTATTATTGCAGCTGAGTTTTAAGAATTAAAGTTGAAATTAAATTACACACGAAAACCATGCACATGAGGGTCGTAGCTTTTCTTTGAAAGAGCTGTGTATGTGGGGTTTGTGGAGGATAAAGAATTAAATGATTTTTGGAGGAAGCTCAAGCACGTGACAATGATACAAGGAAGTTACAATAAAAAGGGTCGTGTGTTCTTGTGCATGAACCACGCGAGGCCCATGCAAACTTGCATGGGCCATGCAACATCAAAAGGGGCCATGCATGCAATAGACAAGAAGGTCATAGGTGAGCTGCTTTATGCATGTGCCATGCAACCAAGCAGGTGTGTGTAGGGGCTGTAATTAAAAGGGTCGTGCATGAGAGGAGCTGGCAGTCATGCATAAAGGGAGGCTGGGCCGTGTGCACTGAAGGAGAATTGGAAGCTGGGTCGTGCCATGCATACAATGAAGTTGGGCCATGCACATGAAAAGAAGGTTGGGGCAATTTTAAAGAAACACAAGGCCCATGCACTAGAAAGCATGTAGGCCGTGTGAGCTGGAACTTGGAGGATTTGCATGGGCCATACACCTAAGGCCCATGCACTGGGAAGCAGAAGGCACTGCTTTAGAATGGGGAGCCCGTACTGTTTATTTAGGGCTAGAATAAAAGGAAAAGAGAGAATAGGGTTTTGGTGTGTGCTTTTGGAGGGGGCCAAAAGCAGCAGCAGTAGAGTCTCTTTTGGGGAGATGCGCCGCACAGAGAAGAAAGGGGGCAGCTATTGCTACTGTGGAAAAGGAGCCTTAAGCCATTCTCTCTCTCTCTCTCTCTCTCTCTCTCTCTCTCCCCCCCCCCCTACCTTGTTTGAATTTAATATTTGGTTGAGTTATTTTTATTGTTGAGTTTAGCTTGTTTTTAATTAAAGTTATTGTTGAAATTAAATTTTTTTTTTTTTTAAGTTAATTAGTGTGTTAAGTTTATTTCATTGTTAAAGAATTTTTTTATTAGATTAATTTTTGTTTAAGTTCTCTTTCACTCTCTCTCTCTCTCTCTCTCTCTCTCTCTCTCTCTCTCTTGTTTCTTTAATTAATTATTTTGTTTAAACTTCAGTGTCATTTTAATATTTAATTGAACTTATTATTGTTGAATTAATTTTCATTTATGCTCATTTTAATGTGGATTTATTTTGTTTAAGAATTTGGTTGAGTTTTTTATTTTTATTTTTTGCTTTAGACTTTGTTTAAGTGTAGTTTTTTTTTTAAGACTTTATTTAGGCATAGTTTATTTTTGTTTAGGCCTTTCTTTAAGTTTAGCTTACTTTTGTTTAAGACATTGTGGACGTTCATCTAATTGTTGAATGTCTTTATGAAATTAATACAGTCTTCTTTCTTAGTCTATTATTTGAATGCTTAAAGAGTCAGTCATTTTGCTTGTTTAATTTCGTTATTCTTTATTTGAATGGTTGAATGAGTCATTGAATGGATTATACTGGGTTGGCATAATTGGTTGGTTTTTTTAATTGCATGGTAGTTATTTTTCTGTTTAATCATGTTATGTCTTTAGTTTAGGATTCGCTTTGTTTTAATTTCATTACAAGCTCTCAAAAACCCAATAAATTAAATATGAATTGTGTTCAGTAAACGCTTTTCTTATTTTCTTCTTTTTGTTTTATGCGAGTTTAAAATTAATCTACATTCCCTAAGGAGACGATCTGGCCTTTTGGGCTAATTATTACGCGACAAAACTCCTATACTTGGGATAGCTTTTGCGCTGCTCAATGTCATGGATGTGTCGAGACTAACCGCACTCGGTTTGGACCTCGTCTACCCTACTTGGATACCTTAGTGCTTAAAATGAACTAAGTTTACTAGTTTTTTTGTATTCTAACTTTGCTTCTAAGTGAGGAAAAAGCTCTCGGGGAGGAGTTTTTGGGCACCATAAGATTCAACATGTCTAGTTTGATGTGACGAACGTGTCAAGACTAACCGAACTCAGTTTGGACCTCGTATGCTCTGATTGGACACATGGGTGGTTAAATTCAGTTAAGTATACTAAGTTCACCTCTAAGCGCATAATTTTCAATTGGCATGGAATTTTAGGACAGTGTCAGTTTCGAAACATCAAGCTCAATGTCACAGACGTGTTGGGACTGACCACACTCAGTTTGGACCTCGTCTGCCTGACTTGGACACCTGAGTGCTTAAAATGAACTAAGTTTACTAAGTTTGTTTGTATTCTAACTTTGCTTTGGGGAAAAAGTTCTCAAGGTGTAACGACCTACTTATCTTAATATTAAATAAAACATAATAAATAAAATAGTCAACCCGAATCTATGGGTAGCGGGGACACCTGTCATATACAGCGGAACCTAGGCAGCAGTAAATGTAAATCACATTCATCAACCATAAATTACATAATACCAGAGTCTACTATATTCCCAAAGATACTGTGTTTATACATACAATCTCCAAAATATCAAAATGAACCAAGGATCTTACAACAAAAATCTCCTGATCCTAGATCAGAACTTACCCTTCTAACAAGGAAGCTCAACTCACTCAGCGGCGGCCCTGACCCACTGGTCTCTCCGGGTTTCCTGAAATAATTTAAACTTACGGTGAGACACCTCTCAGTAAGGGTAGATAAATTAAAATCAGTTGTGTGGCAACATAAATATTTAATGTTGTTATACATATACCGTACATTTCACATATCATAAAACATAGATCGTAATATGGTTAAATAAACATATAATTTCGTACTTCCAAGTAATCAAACTAATCATGTATTATCTGATATAATCTATAATATTGAAAACTACCCAGGATGAATAGCTAACTGATGTCATGTATTACCCCCCATCACGGGTTGTGCAGCCCGAAGGCGGGACCCGACAATGGCTAGCCAACCACTGCAGAGTCAAAAATGTCTGTAAGTACAATGCACCCGCTACACCCTGGTCCGGACTGCCAGGTGGACGTCTACAACTCTACACTGAAAGCCACATCGATTATCCATCTCTCACCCCCTCGTGGGGTGGTTAGCACTAATCTAATCATAGATATCTGATCTATAAGCTACGGTACCATGCCTGAAACTGTACTAAACTAACATCCGGAATCTGATAACATATAGTACATAAACATATACTGTTTATCGTAAATCAAATAATAACATTTTCTGAATCCTACATTAACATAATAATTACGGCCTCGCACTGAAAATATGAATAAATGAGGCCTTGCGCCGAATAACATAAGTAATTACGGCCTTGCACCGATCATCAATTACGGCCTTATGCCGAACATATCATATATTCTGAAATCAAAATTTACTGCGTTTATTATGTTATTCCTGAAAATATTTGTCAACATGCTTATTTTGTAAATTTAACTTAACATGGTATAATATATATATATATATATATATATATATAAAATAATATTCACGCCACACGAATTAAATGAAACCATATATTCCGTTCTAAAATCACATTTCCTGTACATTTGCAGTATTTTCCCAAACTTACATTTTCTCAATTATACTCATATATAATCACATGCTTTCTAAAAATTATTCTACTATTAAATAATAGTAATTTCAATGGAAAATAACTATTTTAATTTATCCCCTTACTTAGAAACTGAAAAGTCCCTCTATAATACTGGTCTTACACCCGTAGGAAACCCTGAGCAGTACCCTGAAAATGATAATTCTCAGAACTAAACTTCAGTATTTATTCGAGTACATCATTTCCTTCAACTGTGGAAAAACCAAATTTCACATAAAAAGTCTTACCTCAACTCAGGGATAAATTTTGATTTACTTCCACCAATGATCCGCTCAGGTAGATTTGGAGAGAACTTCCCCAAGAGCGTCGTGGTGGCCTCAGATCATTGATCTGGTGACTAACGGGACCGAAATCGAAGAGAGAGGAGAGAAAAATTGTAGGGAGAGAGAGAGTGTGTGATTTTATGATTTTGCTGCAATTAAATCCGAGTTTTAGGCTATTTATAGAGTCGGATTCGTCGATAAGACACATCACCTCGTCGACGAGTCCTGTAGAAAGTTCGTCGACGAACCTACACCCTCGTCAATGAATTTCATATTTCCAAAAATTCTCTCACGATATCTTCTCATCAAAGAAACTTGGCTTCGTCAACGAGGCCCTCTTGTACCCTCGTCGACGAATCCCCTGTGTTTCTTGGGTCATTGCATCCCAAAGTGCAACATCGTCGACTACCTCCTTCTATTACTGTTTCTATTTCCCTTCCTCTTTATTTAAATTACATTATTATTATTCGGGTCATTACATTCTCCCCTCCTTATAAAATTTCGTCCTCGAAATTTACTATTCAATCAACTCATCATCTCTTAAAGGCAAAACGGTCTACTTATTTTATTACTTACCCTCACTTATGGTAGAGGAATACCGTGGTTACATTTCAAGTCCTAGGAGATTACATATACCAAATGAAAATTGCCCCAAAACTAAAATACCACTTACTAACTAAAGCATTACATGTACCTGCAAAAGAAATACTACATATTTACTTACATTTTCCAATTACATATGAACTTCTTGGAACAATTGTGGGTACTTCCGTCTAATCTGTTCCTCAAGCTCCCAAGAAGCCTCTTCTATTGCATGATTCCTTCATAGAACTTTTACCAGAGGAATCTTCTTATTGTGTAGTTCCCGTTCCTTTCTGTCCAGAATCTGCATTGGTACCTCCTCATGTACTAGAAAATCACTGAGTTCTAACTCGCCATAACTGATAATATGGGAAGGATTTGGGATGTATTTCCTCAACATAGATACGTGCAATACATCTTGCATCCTGGACAGTGTAGGTGGCAAAGCTAGCTTGTAGGCAACCGGTCCCACTTTCTCAAAAATCTTAAACGGACCGATGAACCTAGGGCTAAGTTTACCCTTCCTACCAAACCTCATAACCCATTTTAACAAAGTTATCTTCAAAAATACATGATCACCCATATCAAACTCCAAATTCCTGCGGCGATTGTCGGCATAACTCTTATGTCGGCTCTGAGTTGCACTGATTCTATCCCTGATGAGCCGAACTTTATCGTACGCCTGCTATACCAGCTTTGGTCCCACAACTCGCTGCTCACCCATTTCATCCCAACACAAAGGAGATCGACATCTCCTACCATACAGTGCTTCAAACGGTGCCATACCAATGCTGGCCTAAAAACTGTTATTATACGCGAATTCCACCAGCGGCATGAACTGAGTCCAACTACCCTCAAAATCTAATACACATGCTCGTAACATATCTTCTAGTATCTGTATTGTCCTCTCAGTCTGCCCATCTGACTGAGGATGGAATGTCGTGCTAAATAATACCTGAGACCCTAGAGCTTCCTGCAAGCTTCTCTAGAATCGTGACGTGAAATGCGGGTCTCGATCTGACATAATAGATACGGGCACTCCATGAGAACGAACTATCTCCTGGACGTAAATCTCTGTTAAATGGTTGAGGGAATAGCTAATCTTAATAGGGAGGAAATGGGCGGTCTTAGTCAACCGGTCTACTATCACCCAAATTGCATTCTAGCAATGCGATGTTGACGGCAGCCCTAAAACGAAGTCCATGGATATATGATCCCACTTCTATTCTAGAATAAATAATGGCTGCAACTAACTCGCTGGCCTCTAGTGCTCAGCTTTTACCTGCTGGCACATCAAGCACTGGGCTACATACTCAGCAACCTCTCTCTTCATACCACTCCACCAATAAAACTCTCGCAGATTCCTGTACATTTTCGTACTACCGGGATGAATCGTATACAAAGATCTGTGAGCCTCCTCCAAAATAGTCTTCCTAATGTCAGTATCGGCAGGAACGCATAATCTGGAACGGAACCGCAAAGCTCCGTCGTCTGCAATAATGAATTCCTCCCCCTAACCACTCTACACTCTGTCCATCACCTCTACTAATTTTGGGTCTTCTTTCTGGGTGATTTTAATTCTTTCCTGTAGAGTAGGCTGTACCACTAAGCTGGTGATACATACTGAAGGATTATTCTCTATCAATTCAATGTCGAGTCTCTCTAGATCCATCATGATCGGACGCTGGATCTCCATAACTACCAAGGTTGATTCCCCAGACTTTCTGCTCAGTGCATCAGCTACCACATTTGCTTTCCCTAGGTGGTAACTGATAGTACAATCAAAATCTTTAATTAACTCCAACCACCTTCTCTATCTCATATTCAATTCCTTCTAGGTGAAAAAATACTTTAAACTCTTGCGGTCAAAGAAAATCTCACACTGCTCGCCGTATAGGTAATGCCTCTAAATTTTCAATGCGTGTACCACTGCAGCCGATTCAAGATCATGGGTAGGGTAGTTCTTTTCATACTCTTTCAACTGTTTGGATGCATACGCCACCACCCTGCCATGCTGCATCAATACACAACCAAGTCCTTTCAAAGACGCATCACTGTAGATAGTATAACCCTCACCTCCAGACGGGATGATCAGTATTGGCGCTGTGACTAGCCTCTGCTTCAATTCCTAAAAACTCTGCTCACAGCTGTTGTCCCATTCAAATCGAGCATTCTTTCTAGTCAGTTGTGTCAGAGGCCCTAATAAAGCTGAGAATCCCTCAACGAAACGACGGTAATAACCAGCTAACCCCAAGAAACTCCTGATCACCTAGACATTCCTCGATTTAGCCAAATTCACTACCGTATCAATCTTGCTAGGATCTATAGAAATTTCGTCTCCTGAGATAACATGCCCCAAAAACACAACTTTCTAGAGCTAGAAGTCACATTTACTGAACTTTGCATACAACTTCTTCTCCCTGAGCACCTACAAAACCTGCCTCAAATGTATCTCGTGCTCCTTATAGCTCCTCGAATAGACCAGTACATCATCAATAAAAACAATCACAAACTAATCTAAATATGGATGAAAGATCCTATTCATCAAATCCATAAATATCATAGGAGCATTCGTCAGGCCAGATGGCATAACCAGGAACTCATGATGCCCATATCTGGTCCTGAAAGCCATCTTCGATACTTCTTCTGCTCTCACCGTTACCTGATAGTAGCTTGACCTGAGGTTGATCTTAGAATATACCCGTGTACCCTGGAGCAGGTCAAACAAATCATCGATATGGGGTAGAGGATACTTGTTCTTGATGGTCACTTTATTAATCTCCCTGTAGTCTATGCACATCCTCATAGACCCGTCCTTCTTCTTCACGAATAGTACTGCAGCTCCCCATGGAGATACACTAAGTCATATAAAACCCTTATCAAGTAAATCCTGTAACTGATCTTTTAGTTCTGCCAACTCTGTTGGCGCCAATCGGTATGGTGCTTTAGATATCGGCGCTGTACCTGAAAGTAGATCAATGGGAAAATCTATCTCACAATCAGGTGGCAAACCCGGTAATTCATCTGGAAACACATCAGTAAACTCCTTTACTACTGGCGTACTGGTGAGCTTCACTTCATTCTCTGTTGTTTCCTTCACGAAGGCCACAAATCCTTGACAACCACTCAAGAGCAGTCTCTTCGCCTGAACAACTGTAACCATCTGAGGTAGAGATAGCACTCATGACCCTATAAATTTGAATTCTAGTCTCCCTGGCAGTCTAAAGATTACTTCTCTCACATGGCAGTCTATATTGGCAAAATTAGCTGCTAGTCAATCCATGCCAAAAATAATATCAAACCCATGCATGTCTAGCACTACCAAATCAGTAGATAGAATCCTCCCCTGAACATCAATTGGACAATCACGGAGCACCCTACTACATCTCACTACTAACCCAATTGGTGTAGCTACTAATAATTCAACATCTAGTGTTTGGGTTTCGACCCCACACAATTTAATACATGCCACAGATACAAACAAGTGTGTGGCCC
The DNA here is from genome assembly GCF_029873635.1 of Malania oleifera. NCBI lineage: Eukaryota > Viridiplantae > Streptophyta > Magnoliopsida > Santalales > Ximeniaceae > Malania > Malania oleifera. The sequence continues at coordinate 63,944,293 of NC_080424.1, forward strand.
CTGAGTCAAAAATTGCAATAATTTTAAATGAAAACATATTAACCGTACCTGTCACCACGTCATCGGCTATCTCAGCATCACCCGGCGTCAAAGAAAAAACCTTGGCTAAGGCTATATTCTGCTACTGGCCTCCACGTGGCGCCTGGTAGTCTCCTTGAGCAGGTCTAGGAGCAGGAGCAGTGCCAATCTGAGCCTGACACTGCCTCATCATATGTCTTGGCTCCCCACACCGGTAGCAAACACCTCGCCTGGCATGACACTCCCCCAGGTGTCTCTTCCCGCAGAACGAGCAAGCTGGAGATGGCTACACACCCTGAAAACAATGATTCCCAGTCTTCTACCTCCGATCTCTATAGTAGCCACCTCTCTTTCACGAACCACAGCCGACTCCCTGCTAGGAACCAGAAGGTGTGGATCTCTTTTTCTGCCTCTACTTCTTAGCCTCCAACTGCTCCCCAATCTTCACTATAATGGCTCTATCCACTAGCTCAGCAAAATCCTGCAACTTCAGAATCGACACCTGCTTATGTATTTCTCTCCTTAGACCTCTCTCAAATTTTCATAGCTTCTTTGCTTCATCTGGTACGATGTACGAGGCGTAGTGAGATAATTCGATGAACCTCGCTGCATACTGTTGTACGGTCTGCTCTCCCTGCTTTAGATTCAAGAACTCCTCAATCTTCGCTTCCCTGGACGAGGCTAGAAAATACCTGTCTAAGAATGTCTCCTTAAACCGCTCCCATGTCATCTCCACAGGTACTGTCCACTGTTGCTCTAAAATTTTCACTGCCGACCACCATCTCCCGGCCTCCCTGGACAGTATGTAGGTAGCAAATAGCATCCTATACTCCTCTAAACACTGCAGCACTGCAAATATTTTCTTGATCTCCTACACTCAATTTTCAGCTACTGCAGGATATGTTCCCTCGAGCTCTTGGCAATTTCGGCCATAACTTGCTATGCCACGCTGCGCAAAAATGCATTCGAATCACCACCCGCAGCACCTGAGGGTCCAGCACCCTCATTCCCACTGGCATGGGCACTACTGCCACCAGGGTCCATCCTGAAAAACAAATAACTTAACTCAGAACCCCTTTACTATACATATCACGCAACCAATATAGTACTTATTCCTAATTAATTCTTCTCTCCTAATTTTAATTCAAGGTTCAATCCTGCAACCTAGATACCCAACCCGATGAGAGTTTATCATGACTTTCTTGAAATCGTCACCCTAGGAAAATCACACAAACCACACGAAAGTCCTGCATCTAGACCACAAAACCAGACCTCAAATTCCCTTATCCTATACTTTGGTATTATTAGTGCTACATTCTAGAGTCCACAGAACCTAGTATCCTAGGCTCTAATATCAAACTGTAACGACCTACTTATCTTAATATAAATGAAACATAATAAATAAAATAGTCAACCCGAATCTGTGGGTAGCGGGGACACCTGTCATACACAGCGGAACCTAGGCAGTAGTAAATGTAAATAACATTCATCAACCATAAATTACATAATACCAGAATCTACTATATTCCCAAAGATACTGTGTTTATACATTCAATTTCCAAAATATCAAAATAAACCAAGGATCTTACAACAAAAATCTCCTGATCCTAGATCAGAACTTACCCTTCTAGCAAGAAAGCTCAACTCACTCAGCGGCGGCCCTGACCCGCCGGTCTCTCTAGGTTTCCTAAAATAATTTAAACTTAGGGTGAGAAACCTCTCCGTAAGGGTAGATAAATTAAAATCAGTTGTGTGGCAACATGAATATTTAATGTTGTAATACATATACCGTACATTTCACATATCATAAAACATAGATCGTAATATGGTTAAATAAACATATAATTTCATACTTCCAAGTAATCACACTAATCATGTATTATCTGATATAATCTAAGTACTGAAAACTACCTAGGATGAATAGTTTGCTGATGTCATGTATTACCCCCCATGAAGGGGTGTGCAGTCCGAAGGCGGGACCCGATAATGGCTGGCCAACCACTGCCAAGTCAAAAATGTCTGTAAGTACGATGGGCCTACCACACCCTAGTCTGAACTATCAGGTGGATGTCTACAACTCTACACTGAAAGCCACATTGACTATCCATCTCCCACCCTCTCGTGGGGTGGTTAGCACCAATCTAATCATAGATATCTGATCTATAAGCTACGATACCATGCTTGAAACTGTGCTAAACTAACATCCGAGTTCTGATAATATATAATACATAAACATATACTGTTTATCGTAAATCAAATAATAACATTTTCTGAATACTACATTAACATAATAATTATGGCCTCGTGCCGAAAATATGAATAAATGAGTCCTTGCACCGAATAACATAAGTAATTACGGCCTTGCGCCGATCATCAATTACGGCCTTACGCCGAACATATCATATATTTTGAAATCATAATTTACTGTGTTTATCATGTTATTCCTGAAAATATTTGTCAACATGCTTATTTTGTAAATTTAATTTAACATGGTATAATATATATATATATATATATATATATATAAAAAATAATATTCACGCCACACGAATTAAATGAAACCATATATTCCGTTCTAAAATCACATTTCCTGTACATTTGCAGTATTTTCCCAAACTTACCTTTTCTCAATTATACTCATATATAATCACATGCTTTCTGAAAATTATTCTACTATTAAATAATAGTAATTTCAATGGAAAATAACTGTTTTAATTTATCCCCTTACCTGGAAACTGAAAAGTCCCTCTATAATATTGGTCTTACACCCGTAGGAAACCCTGAGCAGTACCCTGAAAATGATAATTCCCAGAACTAAACTTCAGTATTTATTCGAGTACATCATTTCCTTCAACTGTGGAAAGACCAAATTTCGAATAAAAAATCTTACCTCAACTTAGGGATGAATTTCGACTTGCTTCCACCAACGATCATCTCCGGCAGATTTGGAGAGAACTTCCCCAGGAGCATTGTGGTGGCCTCGGATCATCGATCCGGTGACTAAAAGGGTTGAAATCGAAGATAGAGGAGAGAGAAACCGTAGGGAGAGAGAGAGAGAGAGAGAGAGAGAGAGAGAGAGAGAGAGAGAGAGAGTGTGTGTGTGTGATTTTCTGATTTTGCTGCAGTTAAATCCAAGTTTTAGGCTATTTATAGAGTCGGATTCGTCGACGAGACACATCACCTCGTCGAAGAGTCCTGTAGAAAGTTCATCGACGAACCTGCACCCTCGTCGACGAATTTCAGACTTCCAAAAATTCTCTCTTAGTATCTTCTCATCGAAGAAACTTGGCTTCGTCTACGAGGCCCTTTTGTACCCTCGTCAACGAATCCCCTGTGTTCGTCAACGAGGACCTGATAAATTTTCTTGGGTCATTGCATCCCAAAGTGCAACATCGTCGATTGCCTCCTTCTATTACTGTTTCCATTTCCCTTCCTCTCTATTTAAGTTACATTATTATTATTCAGGTCATTACACAAGGAGAATTTTTTGGGCATCGTAAGATTCGGCACGTCCAACTCAATGTGATGGACGTGTCGGGACTGACCAAATTCATTTTGTACCTCGTATGCCCAAATTGGACACTTGGGTTGGTTTGTGACGAAAGCATGCATATTCCATGTTCTCAGCACCTTGAACCCCGATTTTAACATGTTTTTTAGGTCAAATAGTACAAACATGGGAATCATTGGCTCATTTCATGCAAGTTTCCTTCTCACGAGTCATTTTAAGAGTATTTTTGCAGTACTTGGACTGTGACAGAAAACATTCTAATGCGAACCTTAAACGACATGCGTAGAGACCCAACAACCAATATTAGAATGCTTGCCCAAGAAAGCTAAAATTCAGATTTTTGGTAGGAAACTCCGACTCAACGTTTATAAATGAAACGTGAATCGAAAGTATAAGGTAACGAACCCTGACCCAATGATTATAACTTAATCATGAACCGAAGGTATAGTAACAAACCTTGACCCAATGATTATAATTGCACCACGAATCGAAGGTATAAAACCTCGACCCAATGATTATAATTAAATCACGAACCAAAGGTATAAAATTTGAACGCCACAAGGAAGGATTCCTTGATAAGTTCACAAGTTCTCTAAAGAACCAAGAAGAAACAAAGTCTCACATTTTTATTCCATTATCTTGTCCTCTTACAATGGTGAGATATATATAGCTAGTATGGGAGACAAGGACATTAAACACTTAGCAATTCCTACACAAGCATGGGAGACACACATAATAAATACATCAACTTACTAGACACATTAATGACTCTCACAACTTACTAAAAACTCATGTAAGCTATGTCTTGCAATATTACACCATTAAGTCAAATCCCATAATTGAATAGCACACCATTAATAAGGAGATTACAACCATTAAGCAAGATTAGCTCCATCAAAAACTTGAATTAAGTTTATTAAGCCTTCATTTTTCTTTGGGCCAAGCTTGGAGTGCCCCGTTTTTGAATAAGCCCAAATATCTTGAATCAGCCTATGAAGTACTTCTTTGATCTTCTTGGATCTCGCTCTGGTGATAGGCCTAACTGAAACATGCAATGGATCCTTCAATGGTGCTTATTGATTCTCATCATTCCCCCTCTCTTCAAAAGGATTCGACCTCGAATCCATGTAATATTAAACCAATACGACAAGAAAATATTGTAGAAACAACGAATCAAAGGAGTAGGAAAAAAAAATCTTTTTGCTTTCTTTTCTTTTTTGACGTCTCTTCTTTCTTTCTTTCTTTCTTTCTTTCTTTCTTTCTTTCTTTCTTTTCTTTTCTTTTCTTTTCTTTTCTGACATCTATTTTTTCTCAACTTCGTACACACCACAAAAAAAGAACAATGATGAACACGAACGGAACAAGATAAGACGATAATGAGAAACAAAAGATAAAAGGATAGTAAACCTGATTTTAGAGCCTAAGCCCTAACACCAAATTATGCGAACCTCAATCAACACGCGTTGAGACCCAGCAAACAATGTTGGAATGCTTGCCCAAGAAAGCTAAAATTCAGATTTTGATAGGAAACTCCGACCCAACGTTTATAAATGAAACGTGAACCAAAAGTATAAAGTAACAGACCCCGACCCAATGATTATAGCTTAATCATGAACTGAAGGTATAAAATTTGAACGCCACAAGGAAGAACCCTTGATAAGTTCGCAAGTTCTCTAAAGAATCAAAGAAGAAACAAATCCTCATTTTTTCTTGATTTCTATTTAATGATCAATTTAGCTCTTACAATGGTGAGATATATATAGCTAGCATGGGGGACAAGAATATTAAACACTTAACAATTCCCACACAAACATGAGAGACAAAGACATTAAATACTTAGCAATTCCCACACAAACATGGGAGACAAGGACATTAAATATACCAACTTACTAGATACGTTAATGACTCTCACAACTTACTAAAAACCCATGCAAGCTAAGTTGTCTTACAAATTACAAATTAAATGTAAAGACAAAAGGTCAAAAAGTCAAATCCCCCAATCGAATAGCACACCATTTATAAGGAGATTACAGCCATTAAGCAAGATTAGCTCAATCAAAAACTTGGATTAAGTTTATTAAGCCTTCATCATTCTTTGGGCCAAGCCTGGAGTGCCCCATTTTTGAATAAGCCCAAATATCTTGAATCGGCCCATAAAGTGCTTCTTTGATCTTTTTGGATCTCGCTATAGTGATAGGCCTAACAGGAACATGCAATGGATCCTTTGATAGTGCTTGTTGATTCTCATCATTATTCATATTTCACGTTTTTGGTACCTTGAACCCCATTTCTAACTATTTTTGTCTACTGGCTTTGTCAACACGAGGACGCGTGAACTCTACGAAATCATGTACCCCTTTCACGTATTCATCCAAAAACCTACCCCGAGCCTTCATCCAACCCTTATCCATGTTCACTAATTACCCAGTAACATGTTCAAGTAAATGGTGTTGATTATGACGCGTACATCTTGAATCCTAAAATCAATCATCTTCCGTCTAAAGGGTATAGATCATGTCCTATTCCAGAATGTTGCATTGGTATTGCAATCAATCACTCAAATTCCTTCGCCATAGTCATTCTAAATTTTGGCAGTATCTCCCTGCGGCTCTCCATGTATACGAGATGGGGGAAATGAACATGTTACTAGTTTTCCATCACTAACAAATTGTCACGACACCCCACTATGCACCCAGAGAACACAAGTAGAGACGCGCTCAAAATTTATAATAACAATGAACAAAGTGTTAACGATGGAAACAATGCAAATACAACTTCCTAAATTGTCCACATTGGACAATTCAAGAATGGTTGAAATACAAACATCACTAATCATAAATGAAACAAATAATTAACATGTTCAATTGATTATTAGTCTACATAGTATAACTAATAATCAATTGAATTTCAATAATTGATTTGTCTCATATGTATGATGAAGCATGAATATATAGTAATCATTCTTGAATGGGTCTAAGCGTCAATGAACACATGAAATTCAGTTCTCAATTTGTTCAATTAACCGACATGCAGCATCCTAGTCAACTAAGCAGCATGCATTTCAAAAAATCTACATCAAGCATGCAGATGCTTTCAACTCAACCAGCAAGTAACATCCTAGTCATCTATCCAACATGCATTTCACAATTTCTGCATCAAGCATACATGTAACACCCTAACCTAGAAGGGTCTGTGATATTTACTTTTTACTATTGATTTACAGCGGCGGAAGTAAATAAACTCAATTATTATTAAACCAGAGCGCTAATAATCCATATTACAATCATTTATTTCAAAAGAAGAAAAATTACACAAGCATAAATATCTGGCATCGTACTAATATTTCTAATCAATCTTTATTTTTCTAATCCCTGCCCGCATGCTTGCTAAGCCTAATTTCCGACATGCCCTTCAGAGTCATTTGAAATAAAAATATGATTAGAGTGAGACGATGCTCAGTAAGTAAATAAAATTATTATTAGTGTGTGGTCAAAATGAGCTTTTTAAAAATTTTGTAAAACAATATTTAATACTATAACTTCAAAACTGCTTCTAGAATAAATATAAAATTAAAAATTTCTGCATAAAACTTTTGTCATCAATTACAACAGTAAAATTTTATAATCATATACTATAAATGTTAAATTAAAATTTTAACTTTAAAACTGTAAAAATATTTAATGATAAACATACATATATTTTTCCTTATACGTTTTCCTTATATCGTCATTTAAGCACAAGAATGATCCTTTTTAGGTAAACTTGCACTTTTCTTTTAAATCATCAATAACTTTGTACACGTAATTAAATATGTATAAACATATATTGTAAAAACCACTCTTAGGCCTGTTTGTCGTAAGTCATGTTTACCCCTATGACTGGGTTGTGCGGTTCAAAGACTGGACTTAACTGACTAGCCGACCAAACTAAATCAACGTACGTAAACTTTAAGTGAGATTTTCCTTATTAAGTCCTGGTCCGGAACCAGGTGTGCACTCAGGAGAAATCCACTAACATAAATAACCACTCTGTAAACAGTGTGGGTACACTCTGATCCGTTTAAACTTTAAGCTGCAGTACCGAGCATCTGTAACTTTGAACTTTCGTTGCCATAAGGAGTTTTAAAATCATCTTATTATAATTTATGTGATTTAAAATTATATCGTGAAAATCTCATCTTTACTCATATTTTCATGAATAATGCAACGTAAAAATGAACTCATGCCACACAATTTTTGTGTTAAAAATATATATAATTTTTTTTTAATAGAAAGAAATACTGGAAATTTACCCGAGGGGATTAGAACATTTCTTAACCCAAAAATGAATGCAAGTATATTAAAGATAGAATTTGTATAATTAAATATACGTAAAAATAAATTCATGGAAATTTTATGGAACTAAGTAACATAGTTGAAATTTACTTACAAAATAAACTTGGGTATGAATTTTAAATAAAAAAGAAACTAACATAATCAAATTTACTTACAAATAAATTCGGGTATAAATTTTGAATAAAAATACTAACATAATCAAATTTACCTACCTTCTTCTTGTGCTACGAACACTGTAACTATCTCTAAGAAATGAGATCGGAAAGAGTGGGTGAGTAAGAACTTACTCAAAAATTCTCTCTCCACCACAAATTCTTTCACTCACTAATCCTTCTCTTCCTTGAAAAAATTGTTGTGAAAAATGAAGGTTGAGAGCTTCCTATTTATAGGAAAATTTTGGGGAAGAAATGGAATTTATAAAAGTGTGAGGAGATGAGTGAAATTATAATTTTTTAGAATTAAAGAATGGGCAAGGGATGGGTAAGGTATGGGTTGAATATGGGATGGGGATGGAGGCCATGTGGGAGTGATTGCCACTGTAAAGACCCGAAAAATTAAAATGATTAAAATAATTTTTTTAAAAAAATAATAAATAAAATAATAAATGAACAGATAAAATGAATAGTATGAAAAAAAATAAAAATAAAAATATATATGAAATGAAATGAAATTAGACTAATTATTAATTAGTTAATTAATCGAATATTATTTGATTGAATTAACAAATTAATTAAACGTTATTTAAATAAATTAATTAAGTCATTTATATGATGAGTGTGTGTGTGTATATATATATATATATATATATATATATATATATAAAATATAAAATAATATAAAGATAGAATTATGTGAATTGGATTTCAATTTGAAATCCAACTCAATGTCAGATTCATCCCTTCCCCCCTCTCTGCAATTGCTCCTACTGCTTCTGCTTCCTACGTGCAGCCGCTCACCTCCATCTCCGTCTCTCTCCTTCTCTCAATTACTCGATGAGTTTGCGACGGATTGAGAAACAGAAGGTGCCGTTGGAATCCTGGATCCGCTGCCGACATTTCTACTAGAGCAGATTTTTCATGGGAATGGCTTAGGCATTGCTCCTGGGGAAAGGTAATTTTTTCCCATTTTCTCAATTTCGCCGTTAATATGTGGCTAAATCGACGAACGAACACCACCACGGGGTCCTAGTCATCGTCATCATCATTTTGACGTAGGTAATTTTTCAATAGGGATTTTCTAGGCCCTACTCCAAAGCGAGAATGAGATTTGAGAATTTGGCTAAATTTAAGGGTATTGTTGTTTATTTAGGAATTATGGCCCTAGGAAATATTTAAATAATATTTTATTCAGGAATAATTTATTGAAACTAGGAATTTAATTTCAGGGTCCGGGTGAGCACCACAGGTATTTTTCGGAGTCCCTGTTGGCATAGTTCAAGAAACCAGGTAAAGGGAAAAATATATATATATATTAAATCAGAATTTTATGAATTAAATGAAAAATAAATTGTGTTATATGTACGTGTATATGTTTTGGTATGGGTAAAATGCCAACTGTTTAAATTATATTTCCTTTGAGTTTAGGGTTGTTTATTAGATATGTATGTGCGAAAATGAACTGATGAAAGTGGAAAAATATCTTCACGGTAATTATGTAAAGAATGAAAGGTATTTTCAGTATATAAATATTAAATGTTGGTTGGCTTATTTTACAGGCAGTGTATGAATTTTATTGCTAAATTGTGTGGCATGAGAATCTGTGCAAATATATGTTAAATGTATGAGATGCAGGCTAAGTAAGTTAAACAATAAGAATAAAATATGATATGGACAATGTTGCCTGTGTATGTTAAATGCAACCATGTAAATGTAAGACAGTTGAAAGACAGTCATGTTAGCAGATCTAGCACACTTCTGTGTAGACTAACTGATGACAGCTAAAAGGAGCTGTGTTAGCAGATTTAGCACATTTCTACGTACACTAACTGATGATAGCTAAAGACCAGCTGTAGTACGAAGTAATGAAATGAAATGTTATGTAATAAAATGACGATGAAACGGCAATGAAATAAAATGACAAAGGTAAATGATGTAAATGGGAAAGAGTCACTTAAAGTGAAATGAAATGCAAAGTTAAGTTATGAACATGAATGAAAGTGCATGAATGTATAATGACAGAAAAGAATGGTGTATTATGATATTAGAAGTATGTATGTATGTAGAACATGTTACGATTGGGCGATGCGTACTCTTCGCCTGAGGGCTTGCTGAGTAAGGCGAGTGTACTAGTAGCTTCAGATGTGGCAGTAGCTGCATAATGCACTAGGGCAGAGGGAACCTACTTGTATGGGCGGTTAGAATTCCCTATCCTTAGGGCATTTGCCGGTAAACTATTGTTGAATGCGTGAGTCAAGATCAATTTAACACTTGAGGGCTTACTGAGTAAGGTGAGTACTTTGGTATGTTTTAATTGTGACCTTAGGGTTACCTAAGTATCATAGCAGAGGGGTGCTACTTGTATGGGTGGGTAATCACCCCTATCCTTAGGTAATCTTATGGGTTAAACATTTGTATGTGTTTGATTAGGTTCGGGGAATGATTTCAGAAATTATGTTAACGATTTTTCAAATGTTAAATAATATGTCATATATAAACTCATGTTGGTCACACACTGTTTTAATATATGGTTTCTTCCCTTACTGAGATGTGTCTCACCCGAATATGATTATTTCTTTTTCAGGACATCTTCGAGATCGAGCTTAGAGAGCTCGAGGGTTTTTATAGCATTATTGGAAGATATAAGAAAAAGGGTATATTTTCAAAACACTTTGGGGGAATGTAAATATTTATGTATTAAGCTTTTATGTTTTAAGCCTATTGAGAACAGAATGGTTGTGAAAATACTGAAATGCTTTTGGAGATGTATGTATATATGGGAATGCAAGTGTTGGATGGATACTTTGGATTATAGATAGAAATTAGAAAACTCTGGTATTGTGTTATATGGAGATTTTGATTATGTTTTTCGCTGCGTATGTTATGTTAATTATGGATTATTAGGTATAACGCGCCGGACCTGGATTAAGGGTTCGGGGCATTACAGCCACCATTCCCATTAAATAAATTTTTAATTAATTACTTACTTAATTATTTATTTATTTATTTTATTATTTTATTTTATTTTTATCATTATTATTACTTTTAAACTATTTTTAGTATTCATTTCTTTTATTATTTATTTTTGAAAAAGAATTAAATTTGAATTTTGAAAACTTATGTGGGCCCCATATGGTCTTGTAGGCCCCACACAACTTCGAGACCTAAATGGATCCTACGTAACTCCAATAATCCTCATACGATTTTATGAGCCCTACACAGCTTCAAGACTCGTGAAAACCTCCACACGACTTCGGGACTCATGTGGGCCCCACACAGTCTTGTAGGCCCCGCATAGGATACTTATATTATTATTATTTTATCATATATTTCTATAAATTATGTCAGCCAAAATATTATTTTATGTACTTATTTACGTATATAAATAGTGTCTATCCTGTTTATCTTATGAAATTTCATTTTGACCAAGCCAACCTCCAGGGAGCGACTGAGCCGCAATGGTCTCTGAGCACTCGCTAAGATAAGGTCTTTCTTAGGCATCAAACATGGAATCAAGGATCCTACAAAAAAGCACTTCTATATTGATATTAACTTAATGACCTTTTTTATTATTTTATTATTATTGTGCTTTAATCGTATATATATTTTTGGGTCATCACAATACAGATGCTTTCAACTCAATTACATGTAATTTAGGTATAGAATTAGATGCTTACATTTTCCAATAGAATCCAGCACTTCTAACACCCATGTTAGAAAATGATTTTGTTATATATAATACTATCATAAATGGTGCACTTATATCTAGGCTAACCATGAATCCCTTCAAATTTGGATTTAATCTAATGAAATGGGAAAAAAATGCTATATAAAACTCATTTTAACTAATTCAAATGTTGGTGTGAATGAAACTTGTATTACTATTCATAACTTAAAATTCTGACAATGTGTCTGTGTGTCTATATATATATATATGCATATATTATCAAAACCCACAACAAAGTTAGCAAACGAAAAAATGTAAAATGAGAAATCACAACAGTCAACCCCGCAGAACACACAAATTTGCAAGGTTCAACAATTCGCTAAGTTCTCAAAATCATATCAAGTCACTGGTTCCACTGTTCAACAACAATTATAAGTAGAAAACTCTAATCCCTTAACCTCACTCTCCTTATGTACAACAATACTACACTTCAACAGAGAATATAACACAATTTTTAATAAATTGTTTTGGTGTGTAATATGCTTACACACTAATATTCTTCAAAGATCATGAATAGTACTGCACACTCAAAATAGGATAACATTTTAAGTCACTCCTCATTTTAAACCCTAATTTTATAGATTAGGGTTCATTCAAGGCAAAGAACAAACCAGTAATCACAAAGAGAGGGTTTCAACATATTAAAAGGAAAATGGAAAATTAATTACATAACAAAAATGTAAAAATTACGCCACATCAACATCTTCAACAGAAGAAGAAGAAGAAGAAGAAGAAGATGTCAAATTCCTTTATCTTGTGTTTACAAGCTTGGAATTTGGATTTGTGCAAGTTTGGATAAAATGCAATATAAACTTATGCTGAATTCTGTCTAAAACCTATACAAATTACAATCTAAAACTACAAAATTCATACTCTCAAACACAATTTCACCAATAGAATGGTGTGCTATACAATTGAAAATCAAATTACAAATTTCAATTACAACAAAATATAATCAATTATTAATGAGCCAAAATTATTAATTCAGACATTAATAAATATTATTAATAAAATATTAACTCAACTATATTATCAATTTTAAAAAACAAATTACAAAATCATTGAACAGAATCATTGAAGTAAATTAAACCTAACACAGAAAATTGATACACAACCAGCAATTGAATCTGTAGCAGGAATTGATACACAATTCCAGTCCATGATACACACATCAAGGGAGGCTTGGAGAATTGGGTAAAATTGGGACATTAACTAGAGTATTAGTGACGGTTTTAAATCCGTCACTAAAACTCATAAACCATCACTAATAGTATGTTATTAGTGATGGTTTTCCTAAATCATCACTAATAGTCTGCCATTTAAAATTAAAATTAAAAATATTGTACCAATTAGGGATGAGCATAATTTGGGGAAACCCGAATTCACCGAATTAAGTGACCAATTTCAATCAATTCAGTTCGGTCGATAAATAGGGTCAGTTCGATTCGGTTACAATTTTATCAATTTTTGGTTCATCAGTTATCGGTTCGGTTCATATAAATTTTAATTCAGTTAACCGAATTAACCAAATTAATAATTAATTACAAATTTGAATATAAATTAAAGCTACTCTAGAGTGTTTTGATAACCATTTAGTCACTAATTTATATTTTATTAATTTTATTATTAAAATTAATATATGAGCTACTTAATTAATTAAGTTGAATGATTAGTGATGGTTCTAAAAACCGTCACTAATATAAAGACTATTAGTGACAGTCTTTCTTCCTGGACAATATATATCAGGAACAGTTCCTATCTGTCCACTACTACGAAGATAATAGTCTCATACTGGCTCATCTGAATCGTAATCATCTTCATGAGCAACCCACCCATGCATGCATTGACATGGCTAGTGCAAAATCTTATTTCGGATTAACTGCGTCTGATACCAACCTCGAATTCCTCCACTCAGATGGCTCCTGATAATCCGTATATACACCTAGTTTCACTATTAATAATAGCTCTTCCATTTTTTTCCTCCACTATGTTAAGAACAATCCCAGTACATGGCCAGACATATAGATCGCTCCTTCATATTTGAAAAAGGTTGCTTCTATTAGGAAAAGTGAGAAAAGATCTTCAGGACCTGATTCATTCAAGAAGTTAAAAATGAGTAATGCTTCTGTGAAACCTTTGCACATTAACACTACAAAGTCAGTCTTAAAAAAACTAGAAAAATCTTCCGCAAATGATAAAAGTGGGACTTCCTTGGGGGAAAAGCTATATAATATGATGTGTAAGGGCTCTGGTCTCATTAAACCTAGGACATGCTCTTCTCGATGTATTTTATATTCAATTCATCCAAATTCTCATTTGTGGTGTCAAGTTTTGCATACTAGACAATATCAGCAACTCTTTTTATTTTCTGTCCACTGCTACGAAGATAGCCTCTTAATTAGCTTACTGGTTCTACAGAATTGTAATCATCTTCACGAGGAACCCACCCATATATATATGCGTAGACATTTGAACAAAACACACTAGTTCCCTTTCGTGCATCCCAATATTCCTTTTTACTGTACATGATGAACAACTTCAAAAGATCTCTCAAACTTTATTGCATTTAAAAAAATTAGTCCAATCATTGTAAAACTTCACCACACTGACCTACCGTAGTCTGTACACGATCATTCCAAAAAGTATGAACTTGAAAAGTTTTAAATTTAGAGAATCTTGAGCACGCAGGTTATTTTCACTAACAATGACAGCTCTTACATTTTGTTTCATCCACTATGTTAATTAATAACAATCCCAGTCCATGACCAGACATATTGATCTTCCCTTCAGATTTGAAAGAGGTTGCTTCTATTAGGAAAAGTGATAAAATAAGATCTTCAGGACCTGATTCATTCAAGAAGCTAAAAATGATAGTAATATTCCGTGAAACCTTTACACAATACTACAAAGTCTGTCTTAAAGAAATTAAAAAAAAATCTTCTGCAGATGATGAAAGTTTGTCTTAAATTGCTCATTCAAAATGTACATGATTTTGGGTAGCATTGGTTTTGTTGTGCATGCATCTTGGGCACATAGGTGACCTAGAACACTAATGGGGATGGCATGTTTGTCTGGCATGACGAGGTGATTCCTTAGCCATCTCTATCTCTGTGGGAATGCCTAACCTTTAGGTTTGGATTATCTTTAAGGTAAACTACTTTTTTTAATTATTAGTGACAGTTTAGAAAAACCATCACTAATATTGTTAAATAAATTGTTCTTATATGTTTTAAATAAAAACACTATTAGTGACGATTTAATAAATTCGTCACTAATAATAAGATATTAGTAATGGTTTTAATAAATCGTCATTAATATAGTTGACTTTCTCGGTCAACAATTGCATTATTAGTCACGGTTCCACAAATCATTACTATTAGTAGACTTTTAGTCACGGTTTTCGTAAAACCATCACTAGCCTAGTTAAATAAATAATTTTGATTTTTTTTAAAATAAAAAATACTATTAGTGACAGTTTAGCAAATTCTTCGCTAATAATGGTATATTAGTAACGGTTATGATAAACCGTCACAAATATTATTAACTTTTTCCTAGTCAAAAAAGGTATTATTAGTGACAGATCAATAAACCATTACTAATACAAGACTCTTAGTGACGGTTTAGAAGAACCATTAGTAATAATGCATTATTAGTGACGGTTTTAAGGAATTGCCACTACTATTGTTGACTTTTTCATAGTCAACATGCATTATTAGTAACGACTTATTGAACCGTTACTAAAATTTACTATTAGTGACGGTTACATAATTGTGACTAATAACCTCCTTTTAGTAATGCTTTGAATTCATCACAAATACACCAGGAAACGTAGCTAATATTTTCTCCAGATAGTTTCCGCGCGAAAAGTGGTTTTTCGCCATGGTTCGGGAAAGTTGGGTTTTAGTGACGAAAGTATTAGTGGCGGTTTTAATTTCGTCACTAAAAGTACTTATTAGTGACGGTTTGGGAAACTGTCAATAATACTTGCACTTGTAGTGACGGTTTTTAAAAACCATTACTAATAAGGTGTTTTTAGTGACAAAATTAAAATCATCACTAATACTTTCGTCACTAAAAACTAGTTTTTTTTTTTTTTTTTTTGTAGTGTATGGTAGGAGTCCTTATATGCACTCAAAATTACTTTGATATTCTTGTGAGAATCCAATTAATATTTGAGATACTTCGATGATTTTGAAGAATATAAGAAATTTGAGTTTAATAATATTCTAGAATTTCATGTCTTAACTACATTGAAATTATTACACATTAAATAGCAATCTTAATGTGCTTATCATGTTTACCTTTTTTATTATTATTTTCTTTTAAATTAGTAAGATCTCAAAGTTCAAATCAAATATTCGACCTATTTCTTTAAATAATGACTAAGTGTCAATATGGTTTGCTAGTAAGAAATTTATTTGCTCAATGTATTTTAGTGCTTGTATATCACGATACAAAGAGAAAGTATTTTCTTTCAACTATGATCAAGTTTGTTAATTTTCCTTGTGTAGGATTTTGGTTGGTAATACTATTGATCTACTAGTACTTAATTTGAGTTTGAAAAAATGCGTGTGAGGTGGACAATAGTATTGCACATCTTGGAGTCTTTCAAATTTTACGTTTTCAACTTGATTTCTACTTTAATAATATTTACAAATATGACTCTTTAGTTCCTTTGGATATTTTGCATTTAATGATTTAATGTGATTAATAGTAATATGCCTATCATCATGTTCGTTTCTACAAAATTATGAAGTACTTATCATATGTGCATTGTGTTGTGCCGGGCACCCCACTTGTGCCAAACACCAATACTACAACTATTGGTCCTCAGGGGCCGATGATCAATCCACTACTTTTTGACAAAGTACAACTTTGAGGTGTGTTTTACAAATGAAGAGTTGAGCTCTTTATATAACTTCAACCTCAAGTCTAAAAAACATATTTCTCCAATGTGGGACAAATAATATAAAAAATTCAAAACAACCTTTTATACTATTGTGGAATAATTCTACCAATGTGTGACAAAAAAACAACAAATCTCCACCTTGACGATAAATTCAATAAATTTTTCAGTCACCAACATTTTCTGAAGTTCTACATCATTAGCGCCTTCCAAAATTATTCATACTTGCAAGATATTGATCAAGTCCAAACAATGTTTGAACTTGATTGTTATCACAATCTTGGTCAACATATCTGCAGGATTTTCAATTGTAGCAATCTTTTGAAGAAGTATCTTCCCTCCATCAATAATATCCCACATAAAATGAAACCGAACGTCGATATGCTTCGTTCGTGCATGGTAGACTTGGTTCTTTGCCAGCACTCTGACTATCACAAAACACAACAATGCTCTTTTGAATAACTCCCAAATTTTCAAGTAAACCCTGCAACCAAATAGCTTCCTTAACAGCCTCTGAAGCTACCATGTACTCTACTTCTATTGTAGACAAGGCAATGGTAGACTATAAGGTAGACCTCCAACTCACTGGACCATTAGAAAATGTAAAAATATATCCAGTAGTTGATCGACGTTTATCCAAATCACCTGTAAAATCCGAATCCACATATCCAACAACACGTTGATCAATAGTATTATTTTTCTCAAATACTATACCAATATCAATCGTATTCATAATATATCTCAAAATCCATTTTACAGCTTGCCAATGTCCTTTACCCGGCTCATGCATATACCTGCTCACCATACTAACAGCTTGTGAAATATCAGGTCTAGTACAAACCATTGCATACATCAGACTACCAATAGCACTTGCATAAGGAACCTGTGACATATACTTACGTTCCTCATCTGATTTAGGAGATAAATCCGCACTAAGTTTGAAATGAGGAGTAAGAGGAGTGCTTACTGGTTTTGACCGCTCAGACATGCCAAAACTCTGTACTACCTTCTTTAAATACTTTTTTTGAGACAAACTAACTCTTCCTCTCATTCTATCTCTGCGAATCTCCATGCCAAGTATCTTCTTTGTTCTTTGCTTCACCGAGATCTTTCATCTCAAACTCTTGATTTAACTGAGTTTTCAACTTGTTTATTTCTTCCCTATTCTTTGAAGCTATCAACATATCATCAACATACAAGAGTAAATATATAAAAGATCCATTTTGTAGTCTGCGAAAATAAACACAATGATCATGTTTATTTCTGATGTACTTCTGACCCATCATAAACTGATGAAATCCTTTGTACCACTGTCTTGGAGACTCTTTTAAACCATATAATGATTTACCCAGTTTACATACCCAATTTTCTTTTCCAGCAACCTGAAATCCATCTGGCTGAGTCATATAGATTTCCTTTTCCAAATCACCATGTAAAAATGCAGTTTTTACATTGAGTTGAACTAGTTCAAGATCAAATTGTGCTACCAAAGCCAACAAAATTCGAATGGAAGAATGTTTAACAACTGGAGAAAATACCTCATTATAATCAATGCCTTCCTTCTGTGCATAGCCCTTAGCTACCAATCTAGCTTTGAAGCGAACATTATTTGCATCTGGAAATCCTTCTTTCTTTACATAAACTTATTTGCAACCAATTCCTTTCTTACCCTTGGGTCGTTGGGTTAGCTCCCAAGTCTGATTCTGATGAAGAGACTGCATTTCTTCATCCATTGCTTTTTTCCACTTGTCTGATTCAGAGTTCCTCATTGCTTCTTTGAAAGTGTAAGGAACATTATCATCCACAACTGGAAGTGCATAGGCCACCATATCAGTATACCGAGTAGGTTTTCGAATTTCTCGTCTTGGCCTTTGAGAAACAATTGATTCTTGTTGCTGTGAAGATTCTCGAATTGAAATCTCCTCTTTTTGTACACTATTCCCCACCATAACTGGAGAGTTACCTTGTGTAGTCTCATTTCTTACTGGGTTTCCCAAAATTGTCTCAACCTCCACCTGTTGTTGAGTATTACTGGTCTTCTCTTCAACTCGTGACTCCTTGCGTATTGTTTTCTTCATCATCACAAGTTCATCAGAAGTTACATCTCTACTTAAAATCATTTTTTTCATCTCTAGACACCAAAGAAGGTATCCTTTGACTCCTGCACTTATCCCCAAGAATATTGCTTTCTTGGCTCTTGGATCCAACTTAGATTCTTTAATATGATAATAAGTCATAGTACCAAATACATGTAAAGAATCATAATCACTAGCAGGCTTTCCAGACCATACCTTATAGGGTGTTTTTCCCCCTATTGCAGATGATGGTAGACGATTGATGAGATGACATGCATATCTAACAGCCTCAGCCCAAAACCTTTTGTCTAACCCAGCATTAGACAACATGCATCGAACTTTCTCCAGCAAAGTCCGATTCATGCGCTTTGCCACCCCATTCTGCTGTGGTGTATTTCGAACTGTGAAGAGTCGAGCAATACCTTCATCCTGACATACCTTCATAAACGGGTCACTCGTGTATTCACCACCATTATCTGATCTGATCCGTTTAATCTTTTTGCCAGTTTGAGTTTCAACTAATTTTTTTCACTTAAGGAAAATATCACACATTTCATTTTTATGCTTTATAGAATACACCCAAACTCTTCTAAAAAAATCATCAACAAAAGTGACAAAATAATGCATACAACCCAACGAAGCCATTTTTGTGGGCCCCCATACATCTGTATGGATGTAGTCTAAAATACCTTCAGTCTGGTGGATTACTGTGCCAAATTTCACTCTAGTCTGTTTTCCCAAAATGCAATGCTCACAAAATTCAAGTTTGCACGCCTTTGCACCTTTTAACAAACCTCGCTTAGCTAATTGTTGCAAAGACTTTTCTCCTACATGTGCTAACCGCATATGCCATAACTTGGTTGTATCTGAACCTGCATCTTTCTTAGAAACAACAGCTGCTGAGCCAATAACTATACTACCTTGTAAATAATACAAGTTATTTTTCCTTATTTCTTTCATCAGCACCAGCGCACCTGATTTAATCTTTAAGGTTCCATCTTTCAAAGTGATAGTGAATCCTTTAGACTCTAAGGCGCCCAATAAATTAGATTCTTCTTTAGGCTTGGAATATACCTAACATCAGTCAAGGTCTTAATAGTTCCATCTTAACATTTCAACTGTATTGATCCTATTCCAATTGTTTTACAAGTATTATCATTTCCCATAAAAACAACCCCACTATCTAATTCTTCAAAATTAGAAAACCATTCCCTATTGGGACACATGTGATAGGAACAACCAGAATCCAAAATCCACTCACCAAAATAATGTGACGAAGATGTTCCAACAAGAGAAAAATCTGACTCACTTCCATCATCATTGGCTATATATTGGCATTTAAATGTGTTTTGCCTTTATTTTTCTGCTGTAATTTAGGGCAGTCTTTCTTCCAATGCCCTCTCTCACGACAAAAGGCGCATTCATCTTTAGCAGGTCTCCCACGAGATTTACTCCTCCCATGAGATTTACTCTTCCTTTCAGGCATACGACTCTGAGAACGTCCCCTTATTGATAGTGCTTCTGCTGTTTCCTTGTGGACCCTCTGATCCTTCTTTCTGCATTCAGTACTAATCGATGCAGTATAAACAGCATCATAAGTAACTTTATCTTTCCCATATAATAAAGTGGTGGTCAAATGTTCATACTCATCAAGGAGAGAATTCAATAACAATATGGCTTTATCCTCATCTTTCACCTTTTCATCCAAATTTAACAAATCGGCCAAAATTTTATTGAAAGCATTTATGTGGTCATTAATCGAAATACCTGGTTGATACTGGAAGAAAAACAATTTCTTTTTCAAATAGAGCCGATTTTCCAGACTCTTGGTCATAAATGTATCTTCCAATGTCTTCCACAATTTTTTCGCAGATGTCTCCCTCATAACACAATATTTTTGATTTTTGGCGAGACACAGACAAATCGTACCACATGCCTGATGATTGATCTTTTCCCAATCTCTGTCACCCATATCTACAGGTTTATCATTCAAAGCAATATCTAGTTCTTTTTTATACAAATGTCCATCACCTCACATTGCCACATACCAAAATTATTAATACCATCAAATTTCTCCACCTCAAACCGAGCATTAGCTATCGTCTTCGATGATGATGTCGAAGTCGAAGGGGTTAGAGTTCGTGTGGACAGAGTTTCTACTGCTGCTGCACTAGTTTCTGTCATCTTCTATATATTCAATAACAACCAACAAAGCAAAAGGCCTAGGATGAATAGTACGTACCAACTGTGTCTACTCTGTTTTATCCTATGAAATTCCACTTTGATCAGGCCGACCTCCAGGGAGCGACTGAGCCGCAATGGTCTCTGAGCACTAGCTTAGACAAGGTCTTTCTTAGGCATCAAACGTGGAATCAAGGATCCTAACAGAAGAACACCTCCGTATCAACACTATTCAACCGAGCTCTAATACCAATTGTTGTGTCGGCACCCCACTTGTGCCAAACACCAATACTACAACTATTGGTTCTCGGGCGCCAATGATCAATCCACTACTTCTTGATAAAGTACAACTTTGAGGTTTGTTTTACAAATGAAGAGTTGAACTCTTTATATAGCTTCAACCTCAAGTCTAAAAAACACATTTCTCCAATGTGGGACAAATAATATAAAAATTTCAAAACAACCTTTTATACTATTGTGGAATAATTCTACCAATGTGGGACAAAAAAACAACACATTGATACTATCGTTTGTTTTTTATAAAAAGGAAAATTATTAATTTATGTAATTTACTTGAACAGAATTGGTGCAGCAATGTTTTAATGATAACACATTAAGGAACTTTATTTTTCTAAATTTACGATTCTCACGTATTTCATTCATTATATTATTTATTTCATCTATATAAAAGTAAAACTGCGAATGCAACTCAACTCGACCGTTGAACTCAAACGAAACACAACTCGTATTCTTTATTTCTCGACTCGACTTAAGATTAATTAATGATATTAGATTTGTTAAAATTTTAAATCCAAATGAACACCCTTCTTCTCTTTGATGGGCCTATAAGACGCTCACACCCAGACCAATTGAGTGAGATTGAGATTGAGCCCACTGGCCCCCAAGGGGAGCCTTTTTCAGCTGGCAAAGCTAAAACTTAAAAAGAAGAATTTTTTTTTAAAAAGGAATAAAAAATAAAGCCGGCAACGGCCTTTTAATTTAAATTTTGAAAAAACTAAACTTATCTTTTTCTTACGCTAAGAAGCGAGGGAAAGATGAGGAAAGATCTCCGCCACTGCCGTGTTGAGCCTTCCACAACCTCTCCGCCGCCGTAGCTGCAAGCCTGCAACTGAAGCTGAGACTCAATTCTCATGGCACTAACTCAATGCAGCACTACCCTTCGCAAAAACCCACAAACCTAACCCCCAATTCTGTCTCCTGCAAGCTTCTTGGCTGCGAAACGGATCAGAACAAGATCGGCGCACCATCACCGATGAGCAAAAATTGTGTCTGCCACGGGGGCGGCGATGGCGACGCCGCTTTGTTAGATTCGCTGCTGTGTGTCTCGGGTTCAAGACTGATTCGAGCAGGGCTTGCCAAAAATTGTGCAGGTATGAAAAGTACTCGTTATATTATTATCTTGATTTCTTTTTTAATTCCTTCTTCTTCTTCTTCTTCTTCTTTTTTCTTTTACTTTTTCTAGTGGTACTTTAATGAATTTGAACTGAGTTTTCAAGATTCTTGGTTTTCGCTGAGACTCCAGTTGTGCTTGGTAGCATGGATTTCAAGCTTATGGGTTTATTTGTTGAAGATGCATTTGTTTTTTTATCCCCAACCTCTTATTACTTAATTTTGTTGGCAACAAACCTCAACTGTTATTTTCTTGTCAAATTTATTGTTTTTTGAATCAGATTACATAGTGATGTTTGTGAATGCTGGAGGTGGAGCCCTTGAAGAAGGACATTCCAGTTTCAATGCAAAGCCCGATATGTATTTTCAAGGAGGGGATGTTTTAAGAACTGATGAAATTGTAATTGAAGGCGGTGATTTTCCCTCCATTTATCAGTCAGCAAGGTTTGGGGACTTCTATTATCAATTCAACAGTCTATCCCCTGGAGACTATTTTGTCGATCTTCATTTTGCAGAAATCATAAACACAAATGGTCCAAAAGGAATGAGGGTCTTTGACGTTTTTGTGCAAGAAGAGAAGGCAAGAAATTCTTAAATGAAAGTTGATACTTAGAGATCAATTTTTTCAATAATTCTGAAAAGTTTCCTTTAATGGGTGACAATTGTAGGTCATATGTGAATTGGATATCTATTCCGTAGTTGGTGCCAACAGGCCATTGCAATTAGTGGATATCAGAGTTTCTGTGGGGGAGGATGGGTCGATTGTAACAAGGTTTGAAGGAATTCATGGAAGCCCAATAATTAGTGCAATTTGTATCCGCCGAGCACCAGAATTACTTGGTATCTTTCTCTCCCATGCTTAATTTGTATTACTACACACTTCTGTACAGATAAATTTTTTAGATTCATTTATGTTTCTTTTAATTTGAATAAAGAATCTCAGGTGGAACATGGGTATCTTATCTGCAACAACTGTGCTGCTGAGATTGAGGTTACTTCAGCTCAGGTGACTAAAAATTATATGTAGAACCCGGAAATTTTTTAATTGGCATGTACCTCAGAACTAATTTGATGTGCATATCAGAATAAACTAATAAGAACAAAATATATGGCCAAGTACGAAAAGAAAATAGAGGAGCTGAGTACCAAGTGCCACATCAAGACCAAAGAATGCTATGAGGCCTGGATGTCACTGACAGCTGCAAATGAGCAGCTAGAGAACACTAGGACAGAACTTGACAGCAAGTTCTTCCAATATTACAGTCTAGGTAAGATGGATCTATAGGATTCAATAGCCTTGTTCTGAACTGTTTTTAGGTCGAAAACTGAAAATTTTTGGGTCATGCACAAAATTCATTCAGATCAAGCTATGGAAAAACAAACAGCGCAACTGAGGTATGTTTCCAGTAGGTATGCTCAGGATAAGAAGCACTGGTCTGCAGCCATCAATGACTTGGAAAGGAAAATAAAGGTAAAGCTATAATTCGATAGTGCACAGAGAGCAAAAGAATTTTTTGACAAGCAAAACTTTATTTTAACTTTGGAGGAGCAGCTAAAATATCAATTGATGATGTATCACAGAATCTGAAGCAAGACCATTCTCAGCTCTCTCAGGAGGCACACAAGTCTGCTGATTCAACTCCTCAATTGAATAAGATGGCCTGTGCAGTACAAGCATTGGGTAAGTTTTCTTGAACACATACAGAAATTATTCTTGAAATTTGTGTCTTATGTGTCATTTTGGTGCAGTTTCACAGTGTGATGAATTCAAATTGAAGTACTGTGAGGAGCAGGCAATGAGAAAGAAGCTTTATAATGAAGTTCTGGAAGCAAAAGGCATGTGTGTGTGTGCGCATTTATATTTGCAAGAATTGTGTGTGTGTGTGTGTGTGTGTATTTGCAATGTTTGTAGAGCTTGGTTTCATTTGCATGAGAATGGAACTGACTCGATCTTCTCAAACTAACTCTGCAATCAGGGAACATCAGGGTGTTTTGCAGATGCCGCCCGTTAAGCAGGGAGGAGGTATCAGCAGGACAGGCAGCAGCCATAGATTTTGCTGCAGCGAACGATGGAGATATTGGGGTACTTACAGGTGGCTCCACAAAGAAAATTTTCAAACTTGATCGAGTTTACATGCCGAAAGACAATCAAAGTATGTACCATAGTGATGAAATTCTCTAGATTATTGTCAAGTCCAAATTTTTGCCTTGTTTTCATCAATAGTACGTAGCTTAATTTTCTTTTTTATTGTAAGTGTTCTTTGAATCCATGAATATTTAGTGCAAGTTTAAACTTTTGAAAGTTTCCTCAGTTATTCTGAACATTCCAAATCAGCAAATTTAGCCTGCATGTTAATTCTCTGCACTTGAAGTCACCAATTTTTTTTTTTTCCCTTCCATAAGTTTTTGTCAGTTCTGGATTTCTTTCCTTTTTTTTCCCTCACGGCCAATTTAGTGATCATTTCATGCAATGTTCTAAACTAAAATTCCCAAATTATTTGTTGTAATTTCTGGATCAAAATATTTATGGATATTTAGTTGAGAGATACTAAAACATTCTTCAATAAAAATTCATATTGATTTCTTGTTCTCTTTTCTTAACAGTTGATGTGTTTGAGGATGCCTCACCATTGGTCATTTCAGTATTAGACGGATACAATGTTTGTATATTTGCATATGGGCAGACAGGGACAGGAAAGACTTTCACAATGGAGGGTACTGAGCAGAACCGAGGAGTCAATTATAAGACTTTGGAGCATATCTTTAGAACTTCCAACCAACGAAAAGAGTCATTTGCATACAACATATCCGTTAGTGTGCTTGAGGTTTACAATGAGCAAATCCGGGACCTGCTTGCTGCATCACCAACATCAAAGAAGTATAATCATAATCTCATGCATTCCATTCAAATACCCAAGAATCTGAAGTTCCAAGTTGGTCATTCTATGGTCTTTATTATCCTAGGAAAAACTCCTTGGCATAGTCCATTAAGAAATTCCTAGTCTTGGTTGGATGATAAACAAATTTGCCTCGATTTAAGATCCCCTGCTTTTGGAATGGAAAATAAACTGAGGTTTGTGAAATTGTTTGTATTTTAGGTTGGAGATAAGGCAAGCTTCTGAAGGGGTTCATCATGTACCAGGGATTGTGGAAGCGAAAGTTGAGAACATTAGGGAGGTATGGGATGTGTTGCAAACTGGGAGCAATGCTAGAGCTGTGGGATCAAACAATGTGAATGAGCACAGTAGCCGTTCTCATTGGTTAGTGTCAACCTTTATTTATTTTCAAATTTGATCAATTTTCTTCCTTGTTTTATTTCAAGTACTAATATTTTATTTACCTCTGCTAGCATGCTCTGCATAAAGGTAGAAGCAAAGAATTTGATAAATGGTGAATGCACAAAGAGCAAGCTATGGCTTGTGGATTTGGCAGGCAGTGAAAGACTAGCAAAAACTGAGGTGCAAGGGGAACGGCTCAAGGAAGCACAAAACATCAATAGGTCACTTTCAGCTCTTGGGGATGTGATATCTGCTTTGGCAACAAAAAACAGCCACATTCCATACAGGTCTGCTTTTTCTCCTCCTATTTTTAGAAGACATGTCTTAGCAGTTCCAATATTCTGATATGACCTGGGGTTTTGCAGGAATTCCAAGCTTACACATTTACTTCAAGATTCATTAGGTGAGCAAATGCATGAAGCAGATTTGTGTTTGAATGCACTTTGAATAGGAGGATTTTTGACACAGCTTGGCATTGAAATGGGAATCCATTGTTTATAATGAGTTTTCCTGGATAATATGGCAGACATAGCTGTAAATTATGCAGCTACTCTGGATACAATGGTACCCCTTTCCTGTGGCCACACATTTATAAATTACTAACATCTCTTAAAAAAAAAGTATCAGCAGGATTTGGAATGGACTTGAATCTGAATGCTTTGTGAGTGCATCAGTGTAGGACACTTTTAAGTTTGGAGGGAATCCCTGGTTTCAAATGAGTACTTGCTAACATCTCTACAAAAAGTATAATCTGTGAGGTTGAATGAGCATTGTGTTAAGTCTTGCACATTTAATATAAATAGATTGGAAATATAATTATTTTGAGTTATTTGTGCGACAATCCATGTGCAGACACTCTTGACTTACAGCCTCCACTTTGATTGATTCAAAATGGTTATTAAATTATATACTATGTAATAGAATGGGTTCATTTTACATTCTTCTTTTTAATACTTTTAATATATTATTCTCCAGAAAAATCAGGCCAGTTTCCACAATGCAGAAATTTATTTTATTTGACTGGTAAAATATTCCCTTCACATGCCTCAGGTGGCGACTCCAAAGCATTGATGTTTGTTCAAATTAGTCCTTTAGAGCGAGATCTGTGTGAGACTTTAAGCTCGTTGACATTTGCAACTCGCG
Source organism: Malania oleifera (assembly GCF_029873635.1). NCBI lineage: Eukaryota > Viridiplantae > Streptophyta > Magnoliopsida > Santalales > Ximeniaceae > Malania > Malania oleifera. The sequence goes on from NC_080424.1 coordinate 63,971,031, forward strand.
TTCGAGGAGTTGAGTTGGGTCCTGCAAAGAAGCAGATTGAGACTGGAGAGATTCAAAAGTTGAGAATGATGGTAAGCTTGACAGTAGCCAACTTCTAGTTCATATAGAGCATTCTCTCACAAGCACATATCCTAGATTTCTTCTTATAAAAGATGAGCATGGTGGGTAAATGAAGTTTGATTTTCCTGTCTCTGATTTTCTGAAGCTTGATAAGGCAAAGCAAGAATCCAAATCCAAAGATGATGCCTTACATAAGCTAGAGGAGAATTGTCATAACTTGGATGGCAAGGCAAAAGGAAAGGTTCGAATTTGTAGAAATCAACAGGAGAAGATTAATGAACTAGAACACCAGCTAGGGTGCAAGACACGGTTATGCAGACAGCTTGAGCAGCAGCTCTTACAACTTTTGGAGCAAGTGAGAGTGAAGGAAGAAATTTCCATGGCTCTTCAAGAAAAGGTTGGTGTCAGATGAATTACATTGATGCACCTACTTCCTTTGTTCCTGGGGAACAAATAATTGTCTTATCAAACTTCTATTAATTTTTCTGAAGGTGAAGATAGTAGGGGATAAGCCAAAAAAGCATGGGAATGAGGAGGTCATGACTCTTCAACACAAGGTAATCGCAACCCAATTTAACTTGTTTGACATGATTCTAACAGAAATTTCAAAATACTTGAACTTTTGCGTTTGCATCAATACCTTAGATTCATTTGAACCTTCTTTAATTTTTTTTATTGTAATGTAATTATATCACGCCACATCCAGGTATTGAAAGTCCTACCATCATTTCCCCTTTCTCTCTTTAGCATTGAATTAGCGGCACCTAATATGTGATGTGGGCTATTCTTGGAAATGGTTTGAATTCCATTGATTTGTAGGCTGAGCCTTCTGAACGTACTATAAATCTAATAATAAATAACATTAGGGCAGTGTCAGTTGGTGATATTGGTTGTTGTCCAGTTAGGAGGTGATTTTCATGTCTTGTACGGTGCAGTGAGTGGGCTAACCTCGTCTCTGGAAAGAAGATGCTTAATATATTGCTGAAGATGGGAGTACTTGAAATCAACGTGAAATTTTTATTGCTTTTCTTATGCTACGCAGGTTAATGAGCTTGAAAACAAGTTGAAAGAGAGAGGACAAGAGTTCGAGTTTCAGGCTGTGATCCTTAAACAAAAGGTTGTTGTAACAGAAGATTCGCATTTCTCTTATTTTGTATGGAAATAGATAAAAAAAAATTCTTCTTTTTCTTCCTCTTCTTCTTCTTTTTACGCTGTTTAAAAATGCAGGAAACCTTTTATGTTTTGTGAGATTTCCTCTCATTATTATTATCTCTCGGCCCTCGGGGCTGGATGTGGAATGTTTGGGTAAGAAAAGAAAGGGTCATTTGCTTATTCATTTTGTGGGAACTCCCATTATTTTTAAGGTTATCATACCCAACATTCTCTCTGTTATTTTGGCAGATAATTATGGACTCACTATCAATTTATTGCTGTCATTACAGGTCAAGGATCTTGAAAGCAAGCTGAAAATGCAAGGTGACAACCAGGGAGCTGATAACCTACTTCATCGAAAGGTTCTTTTGACATTTTTACTCATAAACATCTGAATATTTAAACCCACAAAGGAAGATACAGCTGCTTATTTATTTGGGCAAAAGACACTGATCTCCCCCGAGGTTTCAAAAATGTCACAACCTCCCCTAACATTTGATTTTTGGAATACTTACCCCCCTCAAAAAATTTATCTTTTTGCAAAACACAAAGGGAGGGCTATGTCTTTTTGACAAATCTCAAGGGAAGTATGTGAAAATTTTGAAATCTCAAGGAAATCGGTGTTTTTTTGCCAAACATCAGGAGAGGTTAGTGTCTTTTACCCTATTTATTTCTATTGCTCATGCTACATTGCTTAATTTCTTTTCCTCCTGTCGAGGCAGATCAAAGAACTTGAAGAGAAACTGAGGCAAGAGAAACACATGGAGAAAAACCCACCACGGCTATGTTCTGCTGAAAAACTGAGCACCACCCCTCATGAAGGGAAAACCTGGCGAAGAGTGGAAACTGTAAGCAGTGTGGAACCTCCAAATCCAAGGAGCATAAACTCTAGTGGCCACTCACTGAGCCAGGGGTCTGCCTTGCTTAAAGGAACAGACTCCCTCCGCGAGTTGGGAAGGAAAAGAGAGTTACAAAGCAGAGGGATGGAAAACAACTTCTTATTATCAGCTTCTCGAGCTGTGAAAGTGATCTTACCAGCTGAATCCCACAAGACTAAACACATTGATCCATCTAAAGCATATGCAAGGGTTACTAGAATGCAAAAACCAGCTAATACCGCCCTTAGGCCCTTTTCAAATAACAGAATTAACAAAGAACCAGTCCTGCATAGTGTCAAGGACAATAAATCAAGGTTTTGGTCAAGATAAAGATGGTGTGCAAGTGCATTTCATTTCTGTAAAGATTTCTGTATACTCTCTCGCTTGGCCTCTGTTATGCTCCCATTAACCGATACCTGTTTTTGCTTCCTAATACCCTTTCCCTGCCGTGTGTTGTTGCATACTTGCATACTTTGGAGGAAGGGAAAATAAAAGAAATGAGGCATGCCCAAGGAAGTTTCATTATGTCATCTGTGTTATGTATCATTTGTAGGAAGAACAAAAAGAACAGGAAGGAGAGGGAGAAAGGATATTTAAAAAAAAAAATCAAACTGAAACAGTCGAACAAAACGAATGCAGGTTGATTTTGGGGGAAGTGAATAGGGCACATCTTCATCTTTTTTGGATTGTTGGTTTTCCATCATACCAAATGAGAAGTTTCTCATCAACCTTGAAATTAAAGAAAATAAAAATAAGAATAATAATTGTAAAAAAAATTAAATTATTTTTAAAAAAATTTCAAATTTTTTTTTTTTAAAAAGTAATTTTTTTAGTGGTTCAATGTGTATAAAAATAATAAAAATATTTTTGCACTATTTATTGTGAAAATATTTTTAAAATTTTTTATTTTTTAAATAATCACAAAATACTACCTTATTTTTCAATTTTTAAATTTTATTAAATAGTAAAAAAAATCTTAGTTTTCTAAATTTTTAAAATTTTTCATCTGACATGCAAGAGGGTAGAAATCAAATATTAAATTTGAATTTGCGTGCATTTCAGCATAATATAAAATTATATAAAAAAAATTTCATCCGCACATCTAAATTCAAACCCCAAACATCTTATACTTTTTTCAAAAGCTGAAACTAATTGTTGTTTTTATAATTATTTTAAAACTAAAAAAAAAATCATTTTACACAACTTAACAAACCTTTCATGCTTTATCTAAGTTAAAAATTTTATAATTCTTTAGAAAATAAAATAAAAAAATAAAAACAATTTTCATAACTAAACAAACCCTTCTTTTATTATACTCACACTATCAAATATTTAAAAAAAATCAAAAGTATATATTCTAATATTCTTAAAACTTTCTTAAAAAAATATATATTAATGATATACGAAACAATTTGATATATTCTATTTTCTTTACCACCTCCATGACAAAATGTGAAAACGTTACAAAAAAAAAAAACAAGATAGAAAAGAAATCAATTTATCATTCTGAATCCACGGATCGAGTAAGCTAATAAATTAAAAAAGAACCATGTCATATAACATCATTTAAAAAAGAAACTCGTCTTTGAATCAAGAAGGAATAAAATTGGATAATCTTTGCAATTATTATCATTTCTTTTATTTGATAATTCTATCGAATCCATTTTCGAACTATAAGGGAAACCAACAATTACCAATCTATTTGAAATCACTAAATTCAAACTGAAAATCTAATAAGGAATGGGAGGCACCCATATCACCGGGTAAGGATGAAGCAGAACAGAAGAAGACGTGATAATACGGGAGACGAACAGCAGATTGGCAAAATGAAAAACTGCCAGCATTTGCCAGTGGATATACGACTGTACAAAGTCATATAAACATGTATTAATTTGAATTCCGAATCTCTCAAGATTTTCTCCTAACAAATATTATCTACATGGACTATTTGTGCCCTCGTTCCTCAACCAAACCCAAACCCTTCGTTGGCTTCATGAATGGCAAGCAGCAGTCTCTCCTCCAGATGCTGTTTGGAAGGATACTCTGGCAGGTCTAGCTGGTTGAAACTGCAAGAAGAGAAAAAGGGAAAAATTAAAAGAAGTAAGCTCTGGATGATATCTGTAAACTGTCTACAAGTATCAGATAAGAAATATAAAACAAAACAAAATTAAAAACCAGCAAAATATTATCTACAACCGCAGCACAGAACAGAATTTGTGTCTATGCACGCACGCGAGAGGGAAATGGGGGTATACCAAGTATGAGCAGAAGGCAGGTGTTCAGGACTGCCATATGCCTTGTGAATTTGAAACTTCTGCGAGCCTGAAATTCCTTGGAGTGCACTAAAGCCCTCTAGGGGTACCTGCAACAATTTGAGAAAGCATCATTCACATCAGTCATGGTGCATTTTAAATAAAATACATAAATTTTTTGAAGTTTTGACTTCCTGCTATCAAGATACAGGCGAACTTTCTTTTCAATAGAGGTTCAACTTGAATAATGATAGGGCAGTGAGGGTTTGCATAAATAACAAAGCCTTTTGCAGGTTCAAAATTTGTAAGGAGGTTCATTCAGAAAGACGAATCCTAGTTGTTCTCCAGAGTGTGTACAAACAGATCCTATCGTTCTAGTGTGCTGCCCACCCCCCACCACCCACAAAAAAGACGAACAAAAGCTCCAAACAAGACAAAGTAAGAACTCGCACAATTACTAGATAGAAATACAAGTATAAAATTTCTAAACACGCATTTTTTTTTTTTTTTTGGACGAGTAAACATGCCAATTGAGGACTGCATCCAGGATGACAGTCCAATTGAGTGGTGAGGCCCATACAAATGGCAGAGGTGATTCAAGGGGAACAATAGACCTCCACGGTTAAAAGGAAGAAGAGACGCTCACAATGAGAGTTATAGGTGCCAAGAAACCAATGCATATGATCAGCAAGAAAGAAACATCAACCAAACAACAGCGCCCAAGAATCTGGAAACTGATCCTGAATTCTCTCTTCCCACCCCCTATCAAAAATAGAGTCTTGCAACCCCATGGAAAAAAAATTGAAAAAATAAAAAATAAAAATACAAACGAGCAAAACAAAACAAAAAAAAAAAACAATAACTTCCCAATCATTCAGAGAACTCCAAAATGTCAATGACAGAAATATCCACACCAGCAACTTCTAATGAGCTACCATTTCTTTTTACCTCATACAATAGCAAACAATGAACAGAATATATCCTATACAGGACACTCACAATGAAGCCAAATTATCTTCTAATTCTCAAGCTAATGGGTAAACGACATTCCACATTCTTAAAATAAGGAAAGAGTTCCATTCCACAGGTTAAGGAAGACAGTTAACAGCTTGACACCTCAGCACTATCTCGTCCACTGGAGCTCATATACTTTATCAAAATACACAAGGATTCCAAATTTTAATAAAAACACCCAGTGTCACTTAGCCAAAACAGCTTTGAGGAATGACAAACAATAATGAGGTTTCAGGGAAAAGGGCATGAAAGAATGCTATCACATTACCACAATTTACTCATATAAAAACTGTCTAAATGGTCTATAGTAATCTTTTGCTCTAGGGACATGGGTCATCAAATTCCAAGTGACTGCAAACCAGTGCTACATAGAGCATGGCACGTTCCAGTCCATGGAATGGGAATGGGATCACAGTACAGCACATGATCTAAAATGCAATACATTAAGGGTATACTTATATATTGGTGAAAATGTGTGATGAATGTTGAGGTGTTTTTAAATCTAAAAGTGATTGCCTTGGTAAAGTAGATTAATAATTATCAACAATAAAGTTATAATGTGATAATGCTCAACTTTTACTAAGAGAATATACACTGGCTGGAAAATATTGAATTAAAACTTCAGATTGCTAAGTACCAAATTTCAGAATGTGCTTACCAATTCATGGTTGACAGGGGTGTTAGTGTTTTCTAGTTAACTATGCTGCAAACCTTCCATAATGTATCATGTCAACGTCTTTAAAAAGACAAACCTAAAGGGGAATTTTGCCACATAGGCAGAAGATTTTGTACCCATCGTCCATCCCAAGTCCGCCATGAATTGGGAAACTCAAACATCTAATAATATCTTTCTCACTTTAGGGTCTTTACCACGTCCCTGTTTCTATAGGATCAGTCCAATGATCTGAAGCACCAAGGCATTCAACTAAATTTGACCCATTCCAATTTTATTCATTATATCTCAAAGGATATAGCAAGCTTCCAGTGCATATTCAGAACAAAAAGCTGAAATGCTTTTACCATATTCATCCAGACAAAATAAAAATAAAAAAGAAGTAAGCTGAGGAATGTATAACATGTTCCATTGACAGCTTTAAAAGGTTATTTACTATTTTTTTTTTTTTTTTAAATGTTCTATTTCTTTTGAACAGCATTCAACTACCTAAGTCACGTAACAATAATCATGGACAATTTGGTTTTCAGCTTTCTATTTTCTAAAGAAAAATTTTATCAAAATTCAAAGAAGAAGCTTTGAAGCACAAGACAACAGCCTAAAAAGAAAAGGTGCCTAAAAGCATGGAAAATACCTTAGAGGTTCCAGTCACAAACTGCAAAAGACGAGCCTTATCCTCCTTGCTAAAACCTTGAACCACCTCCCAGAACCACTGGATAACAGGAGATGCAGCACTGTATCCAGAATACTCAGTATTCGCCCTCATATCATCCACTGAAAAAGATTTACATAAAAATATTATCGAAAAAGCATGTCTAAATTTTCTAAGGATTGAAATTGAAAGTGGAAATGCCTTGGAATCGGAAATAGGTAAAGAAACAAATTCCAGTACTACTCACAGTCAATATCTGGAAGACCACTAATCAACAACTCCAGTTCCTTATCATTAAAGATAGATATTAAATCCCGAGGAATTAGTTCATTAAACCCTTCCAAAAAAGCATTTATTTGAGGACGAATGGCAGTTGTTAATCTGTGCTCAGCAACTAAATCAACATATTTATGCTTGTTCTCCTCAGTAACTCTAATGTTACGTCCACCCGGTATTAGTTCATAGTCAGTTACCTGTAATGTTAACCAAATTAAAACATTGTAAAGAAATATGTCATCAATTCAAGAAAAAATTACAACAGGATTTGGGGAAGAAATTACCTGTGTCCTTTCATACAATATCAGCTTTTCCTCATCAGCATCAATGCTAAAAGTAAGGTCTGGAACATCACTTATATCATTCTGCAAAAATAAGAAGAAAAAAGTTTGGCCAATACCAAAGTTAATGTAATGGACATGCACAATTTATGATAACCCATGAAAATATTTGCTATTAAAAGTTTAAGGCATTGCTCAGTATCATGTTTTCTTAAATTTTTTAATTGTATTTGTTGTTTTCATTTTCGTTTTCAAACTATGACAAAATTGAGTAATTCAATGCATTTGTTTCTGTTGCACAATGCCAAAAATCTAAAACCATAGTGGCAGGTTGCTGCAGCAATGCATTGCCAGAAGAGGCCAGGGACGGTTCACTCATTCCCCTTTACTGCCACTACAGATCCCCACTCCCCCATCTGTCACCATCGCAGGACCTTCCCAAACCACACCACACCCTCTTTCACCTCCCCAACCCCGCTACTACATTGTACCATCCTTCATTTAATCTATTGCAATGGAAGCACGCAAAGGATGGTTGAGAAGGCTGATACAATTTTGGTCTTTCCAAATCAAGTTTTTCCTTCATAACATGCATAGGACATTGAAGCACACATGCACAAAGGTTTAGTTATGGATATTCTTTTTATAACAAAAGAAGAGATTTCATCAATTTATTAAGAATGAATTTACATAAAGGATAATAAGACATCTCCCCATAAAATCTGGGGCAAACCAGAAGGAAAAACTAAGAATAACAAAAAAAATAAAAGAAAACAAATAAAACCACAACTCCCAAAATCAAATCAACAGATTATTCCAATCTTGCTGAACTTCCAGAAAGCTCACAACCTAAATATATAATTTTAGTTTTCAATGCTTTTAACTTCAATTTCAGGTTTTTTTCATAAATATACTTTTTCTTTTTAATTTGTTTACATCTAATGTATCGTAACCAAACAGGTTTTCAGTAGTTTTTTCCCGAGTTTAACAGGGTTAGTTTTTTATTTTCATTTTCTGCTTTCTATTTTTGGTGTTTTTTTTTTTTTTTTTTTATTCAGAGTATTTTGAACAGTAAAGGGAAAAGCCCTAGGTTCTACACACAAATTAGATCAGGAAATAATAAATAAATAAAAAAATCACACACTCATACCTCAAGCATCCACTTAAGATTTTTGAAATAATCAGGATCAATTGCTTCAATATCATGATATGTAACCTTAACCCCCAGGATATGCTTGTAGAAAGATCGAGTGAAATGGACATCCAACAATTGTCCATCGAAAAGTGCTTTACCAACCTGCAGAAAATTTTAAAAATAGAAGGATAAACAAATAGTTAATGATCAAATCCTACAAATGGTTCTTCCTAAAAATATTCCTACAAATGGCAATTTGAAGGCACTTACAACTCGACCAACAAACTTGAAGTATGAGAGATGTTCTGTTTGATAAACAGAGTTGGGGTTCGGCTGAAATGTTGATTCATTGCCCACAGTTGTAAATAATAGCGCTCCCTTGTCAAAAATAACCCTAGACAACAATTGATACCATTCCCTTGTAAGTCCACCAGCATCAATGCCTTCCTCCCCTTGAAAGTGAACAGTCAACCTCCCTTTCAAATCTAGAGTTGACCGCAGTCGCAGTTGGTTATATGAATCTTCAAGAATGTAAGCTCTCCTAACTGAAATTCTAAGAGGACTGTGATGATGATCATGCTGATGCTTTATCTTTGATCTGAAGTGAGAACGTTTATTATCAAAATCTATGAAGCGGGGAACCTTCAGCATAAGTGAGAAAGACTTCTCTAGCAACCCAGGATTTTGCCGGATGAAAGCATTAAGAAGCTTCCGGTGCTTCTCTGAGAATTTGACAAAAGGAATGTGTTTTTCATCAACTTTTGAAACAATTCCTGATGTCTTCTGCTGACCAACAGAAGTAGTAGCATCTTCAGCATCAGAAACTACAACAATACCAAAGTCATGACTTGCACCTGACTGCCCTGGATGCAACTTCTCACACATAACAAAGAAGGATTCTATGTACGGTAGGATGTTCTGTGTACCCGCAGGAAGTGAAGGCATTACATCCAATGGTTTAGATGCTGAAATTATAGCTGCAGTTGTCGAGTCAGGAGTGGAATCTGAATAGCTCTCTATTTTGCTTATGCAGCTGCTTAATTCCAGCCATAAAGGCTCCAAAGCTGCATTTATATCCAATATCTGAGAAATAGCTCCTGTATGATCCTTTTCGTGTAGCCTTTGATGATCCTTCTCTCTCTCATTCATTGAACTGATGAGAGAACTTAATGCCTGCAGAACCCTCAGAACTGCTGCCCCATCAGAGGATGCTGAACTGAGAAGAGCTTTCTCAGCTTCTCCAAACATGTGCAACTCATGCATAGCAGATTTCGTTAGATTGCGCACGGACTTCGCTAACTCAGTAATGAACAAATGACCATGAGATGGAACAATGGCCACCAACTTCTTCAATACCTCCGCCACAAGAGCATATGCATTATCTGACAGACTGGGTGAAGGACAAATGTTAGACCAGGCACAAATGTCAAGAAAAGCATATAAAACTCAACATTAAAGGACAGGAATAATATTCTGAAATGCACGAGAAAAACTAAGGGCCTGTCTAGTTGTTAAAAACAGTTTCCATTTTCCAATTTTAATTTTCCAAAGAATTACTAACAAAAAAAAAAAGTCGGCTAATTTTTCAGTTTTACAACATTTATATAAAATAAATAAATAAAATAAAAATCTTTGACACTAATCTCTTGTGAATAAAGTTTTATTTTTCAATCTTAAATTTTCAAATAATTACAAAAAAAACCACCTTGTTTTTCAATTTTTCAACTTTATATAGAAAGTTAGAAAACATATGTTTATTATTTTCTAGATTTCGGATTTCTTACACAGCGTTTGGAAGCTTGGGATTTATATATTGAACTTGGATTTGTGTAGATTTTGACAAAATACAATATAAAATTATATTCAGTTTCTTTCAAACCAACATAAATCCAAATCCACGCACCAAAACACATAACCACAAATAGTACCTTAGTACCATATATATTTTTTGAGAAATTGGAAAAAAAAAAAAAAAAGTTGTCTTTTTTGTAAATATTTTGAAATATAGAAATAAAAGTGAAAAACAGTTTGCACAATTAGAACTCCTCATTTTCTACCTTTTAAATACAAGTCTTTAAAAACTAAAAAAATAAGCTGAAATTTTTATAATTCTCTTAGAAAACTAAAAATAAAAAATGAAAATTGTTTTCCGCAACTAAAGGGGCCCTAAACTAGCTTCAAAACATGTGTAGAGATCAGACATGGAAAAATGCTGCTGGGTAGAATGTAGATTTTTTTAGGGTGTAAGTGTATTAAGATCATGAAGATCTATATATTACAATAAACAACTTATTAAAAGTAAATCAGACTCAACGTGTGATGCGCATGTCATTTATTTTTTCTTGCAGTTTTTTTTTTCAAAAGGTACTAAACCTGGCAAAGTTTATTGGTCAATTGAATTTTTATTTAGCCCTATAGAATTCGAATTGCTCATCTTTGTTTTGTTTTGTTTTGATTGAGCATAAAAGAATGAAAGAGTTCCTCATTTATTTCCATCATTGTATAGAACAAAAAGACAAATCAAATATCAAATAAGGAATTATTATTCCTCAGTTGTAAATAGCCAAATTTTGACACCAAATGCTCCATAGATAGTTATTTTGAGTCTTCTTTTTCATCTCTAATTACTCGATAATTTCCACAAGCACAAATTCCAGTTTTTATAAGCCCAAAAATTCTTTCACAAAATAATCCATATTGGTTTTGTAATGAAAAGTATAGGGTTTGTCACCTCTCCAACCATCTCTCAAATAGGTAGGATTTTATTGGCCCAAGCACTTATTTGTTGAGGAGAAACTAATCCAATATGGAGTTGTTGATGCTTGTACCAATTGATCATAGAAGAAAGAACACCACAAACATGTCACAAGAATTCAGGAAAACATCAAAAATAGAAATTCCAAGCATGATGTATCATTGCACAATCACTTCTTTTAACATCTAGGCATAGAATGGCCAACATGCTAAAGCAATCCTTGCACTTGACATACAAGTAGCAAAATAAAATCTACACATTTTTATTTTTTTACAGAACAATGTTGAGATAAGGATAGAACCGAAAATGAGTTGCAGAAACATACAAGTATCAAGGTAATCCCCCATTTTCAATGACGACAAAGGCAAAAGTATTAAAGTAATTAAATGCCACAGGAAGTTCTTAATACATGCACTGCATTATAGCACCTATGAGAACAAAACATGAAAAATGAATACAAGAGGCAATAAAGTTGTTAATAAATGCACTGCATATGTAGATCTATTGCCTATGGGAATAAAACACAGAAAAAATGACTAACATATTTCCAGGTTATGCAATTGCAGAAGAAAAAAAAAAGCACCAAAATTTTTAACAAGAAACACGACACAACCCAACATACAAATGCGTGATAATCATGCATCTTCTACGTACCCTTCTCTCGCAAGAAATGAACATAAAAGCTGGAGTTCTGCTTGTGGTAGATTAAGTAAAACTGTCAGAGAATCGCATTCCCCATTCGCACTAGAAGTTGAGGGTTTGGTGGAGTCGTCAGCCTTAGAGGATGTTACCTCAATAGCAGAGGACGTAGCACCAGAATCTGCACTTACCACAGCATCTGAAGCTGAAACCTGAGGACCAGATCTTTGTTCAGGAGCAGATGCCCCAGAATTGCTGGATGAAATTGACTTGCTTTCAGCATCATCAATGATTACCTCCAATAAATTCAGGAGCTGAAACAACAGAAGCATAAAGTATTAGAACATTGAAGCATGCTGAATATTATATCAGAAAATATTTGAAAAGCTTTGTGTGAGGTGTCACCTGTTCGAGATGAGTTATACTCCTTAGGTAAAGGGGTTGATTCAAAAGGCTCAAAAGCAGTGCAATGGGCACGTATCCTTCATTAAGCTGCTTTCCTCCTGTTTCAACCTCTTCAATAACCATCACAGCCTTGCCACGAGCCTGATCAAGATTCTCCGGCTTTTGTAGGACTGACTCAGGCAGTCTAAACTGAAGCAAAATCTTTGCCACATAGGGATGATTTCGAGCCAAGTAAGTGAGAGTTTCAAGAATGCGCCGAGACACTAGGGGAGGTACTCCTATAAAGTAAAAAATCAAGGCATAAAGAACTCGTAACTTTCTCAGGGATGACCTTTTTTAATAGAAAAAGAAGAAATGTCATTAAAGATGAAATATCATATCACAGGTATGACCATTACACCTCAAGATCACAAAAGGGGCAACAGAAAAATTTTGACAAAAATATTACCCATAATCTTTAGCCCAAAAGGAAAAGGGTATAAAAACTCCACATTAACATATACAAAGTTCTTATGCTTAATTATCTTTTTGAGTTTTCTCCCATCTATGTGAGCAGTCCAATATAACCAGAGTACACTAGCATACAAAAAATACCATAATTTCAGAGTGGGAAATAATTTGCGGGAGAGTATAGAAGTTTAAACAATGCATCTGGTATAGAGTATTTTAAGCTTTATGATTAATCCTAGGTAAAACTTTGTCAACATTAATGTATGGGGTTGATTAAATGCTTGAGGAGTTTTGAGTGGATACATTTGGTATGTACAGCAAATAAAAAGTAACGTATAAACTAGGCACTAAGCCATGTGGAAAAAAAAAAACCACAATTCTTTTTTTTTTTTAAGTTTTAGGTGTGGCTAGAACATCAATCACTATGATAGTAAAAACATCATATCAAACATAGTCTGGAATTTTTTTTTTTAAATAAGTGTACCTGAAAAATGTACTAAATAATTTTTTTTATAGAAAAATAAGAAAAAGAGAAAACACAAGGAGCATAAGAAATCCTCCTTAGGAGAGAAGAAAACCAAAAACAACAGAGAGGATCAAAGCAGTACAGCAAAATGTACTAATGAAATATCAGCCACATAAAGAAATGACTCAATGTATTGGTCATTAGTGCATGACTTTACCCGCACGTGCAAATGATTATAATATAATTATATGATGGGGAATGATGAGTTCCTGGAGAACCACAGATCCCTCATTCGAGTCACTGCATGCCAATGACTCCTTGGGGCCACCCCTGGGCCCCATCATCATCCACTTATACTGTTTGTAGGTGCATGGGGATGGACAGCGGTTCCCAGAGTAGCCATCTAATTTGTAATTGTAGCCATGACCTCCATTATTCAAAAATATTCAGACAAGTAGAGGCCTTTAATTCATTTTAAGTGGTGAGATTTAAAGCTAGTAAAGAATACTACAAACTGAAATATCCAAAACTCTGAAGCAAAGGTACTTAATAGGTTAACAGTATCTGTTTCTGTATTGAACACAGATGCTCGTCAACACTCAGATCAGTGTCCTATACTTCCAAATCATATCAGATACTTAAAAAATGTACCATGACATGTCCACAAAGCATCTTATACCATTTCATGCAATGACATGTGGCATGCATCCTATGCATGCATGTGAATATTTTTAGAAATGAATCAACATCGCATTTGGAAGCATGAGTTTTAAGCCTTGAATTTGGATTTTTGTGAATTTTGATAAAGTACAATTTTGTACCATATTTCATTCAATTCATAGATTCCAGATCCATGGCTTAAATTACGTGCTTCCAAACCCCACACAAATGAATATTTTTAACAAGTTGTAAACCACAAATGTTTGCATTCATTTTTATTGGTCAAAATTATTTTAATTGCAACTATTAGATAATTAAAGAAACCAATATGACAAAGAAATAAAATCTTTAATTCCTTGTACTTCTGCTTGTTTCATATTCTATTTAAGCCTTTTGATACGGGTTAGTAGGTCGCATACTTTTTATATGGCAACCCTTGGAATATGTGGCACCGTAGGGTTTGTTTTATTGTACACGTGCAACAAAACTAGCATACAAGTATCTCAACTTTATGGATATAGCAGTTGCTGGCAAGGAGGAGATTATAAAGAGTTCATACCATCAAAGAATTGAGGACGAGAATACATCACATTACTCTGGCAAGCATACAGCCGATATGATGGTTCAGCAGCACTTAAGTCATTGACAGGCTTCCTTGTATCAAGCATCAGCATGTCCATCAGAATTTTCACCAGAGCAGTTCTAGTTTCACTGTGGGCGCACAAATTCAGGAGAAGCCTTTGCAGCTGGCCTTTATAAAGTGGCTGCAAAATTGTACTAGTAAATACATAAAATCACAAAGGACAACAAAAATACAAAGGATGAAGCTGTCATGTTGATTGAACACCTGAACCACACGAAGCAACCGAATCATGGCTTTCAGAGCTTCTGAGTCAACTAAAGGAGCCCCATCAGCTTCAACTGGCTTACCTCCCATAGATCTGCGTGAAATGATGCTCCCACCAGCTCGATCTAGGTTGGATCCAATACCCTCACCTCGTCTAGAAGACTCACCTCTACGGCTTCTAGGGTACATACCAAAGAGTGTACGATTATGATAACGATGTGCAAATCTTTCTCGCAACATGTGTGCCTCCGCAACAAGAGCAGGTGTGAGATTCGCAAGAATTGCATCTGACGATGTTAGGAGAACCTGAGTATGCAAATTACAGGGAACATGTGAAGTGAAAGAGACAGGTTTCAAATCTATAAGACCACAATCCAATGCCTAATGTACCTCTTCTCGTAATTCTGAAGGAAATGTTGCAATTATTGAAACAGTGTCCATTTCAACAGGTTGACCTTCAAGTTCTTGTGATTGATGTAGCCTTTGTGCTTGCTGTTGTGCCAAAACTTCTGCTCGGATGTCTGGAGGAAGAGCTGCAAGAAACTCTGGATCAATATCTCCAGCATTCGGGGGTTCAGCATTTGAAGGCTGCGCCACTTGACCCTGTTGAGCTGAAAGAACTTCAGCACGCAACTCTTCAGGAAGAGCGTCCAGAAATGCAGGATCAATTGGTCCAGAATCAGCACTACCATTGATGTGCTGCTCCTCAGCTGGATCACCCTGATCGGCTTCTGCACTAGGATTTTCAGAAACCTCAGTTACACTGTGAAGGGACAAATCCCTCACACTTGCAGGAGCTGAATTACCAAATGATACATTTGTTCTTCTTGAACGAGTTGCCTGAACATCACCCAGAGGTATTCTATCTGCAGAACCTTGCCTTTCTCCCCCACCATCATCATGGCCATCAGCACTTCCAATTTCAACATCAAGGCTTCTAAGGCTTTCACCTAATGTTGCCCCACTTCCACTACTTTCTTGGCTCACAGCTTCAACATCCCGCACAGCCACATCAGTGTGCTCAAACTGCATTTCAACAGATTGAGAGTGCATGCTTGAAGCATCTGCTCCTTGCTGAGATTCATTCCCTGTAGGCCTGATGTCAGCATTGCCAGATCCATCTGCTGCTGTAGAAGATGGAGGGGGAACATGATCCCTTTCACTGTTACAATTGTTTTCAGCTGGGATTTCAGGTCTTACACCAGCTTCTGGTTCTTGTAACTGAGCAGGTTCACCCTGACTTTGAGGTTCCACAGCTGATGTGTTCTGATCAGAAGTTCTCTCAGGGGTTGGTCGCCTCAACTGGGAAACAAGCAACTCCTCAAGGCCTTGGGGTACAACAGGTGCATTTGAAGTCCCACCATGATGACTGTCATCTATCCACAAATTAAGCCGGTGTCCATGGCGTCCATGCCTCAATGACCTAAAAATTGTTTCCAATCGCGATGAGGTGCTCTCTGAGTTCCTATCAGGGAAGACCATATCACGAGCATTCTCTGAAAGATCAAGGGCGACAATCAGCGAACACATGTCAAGAGCTTTAAAACTACCGAACAGAAGTACAATTAAAAAAGGTGAATAAAAAACTAGGGTTTAAACATTCAGAATTTATATGGCAATATCTTCAAAAATACAGTAACCGGAAACTAAAAAAACCATCAGATGAGGTCACCTGTCTGTCTCAAAGAGGCTGTGGTGAGGGAGGAAGAAGGTTCCACTAAAAGTGGATGGTGTGAAGGAGCAGAGTTGTCACCAGTTCTACCCAAGAGACTGTAAATGGATGTAGTACGCCCTTGTCGTCTAGAACTAAAGACTTCAACAGGCATCACGTGGAGAGTCTCATTGGGAAAATTATTATCTCTATCAAAAACCTCAATATGATCAAAAACATTTATTCCATTGATGCTCTCCTCAAGCCTAAGTATAACCCCATCCTCATCATCATCGTCGTCGTCATCCTCTTCCTCCAACACCTCCTCATCAAACTCATCATCATCAATCTCATGATCATCCTGATCTGTGTCAGGATGTGGCAGGTGATGGACTTCATCTTCTTCCAGATCATTATGGTCATCATCCTCATCTTCATCTTCATCTTCATCTACTTCGTCTCCATCCCCAGACATTTCCTCATCATCATCCTCGTCAACTATATTCTCTTGCACACGTGGCTGGATTTCAAATCTTATCCCTACTGTATCAATGCCATTTTCAAGACCCCTCGCATCCTCTGAAGTTTCACGCATATAATCATCTTCGGTAGCAGGAGCAAAACTTCCAAGATCCTGGTCATGCTCCATATCATCTGTGACAGCTTCAGAGCTGCCATTGGTTTGTGCATTACTAAAAGACTCAACATGGTCAGCTGCCACAGAATCATGATTTGGTTGAGATGTTTCCATGGGCTGGGATATATCACCATCATTATCAGCTCTTCCAGTTTGATTACAGTCAGCAGCTTTTGTTGAATTCTCACTCTTCCCAGCACTAGAATCTGCAGAATGGACATGTTCCTTGGTAACCAACTCCAGAGCTTTAATAAGCCCTGTAGCAACTTTAGGTGAGTCAACATGATCCAGGTCCAACACTTGAAGAACTCGAGTCAGAGACCTAACAAGGCCAACATCAATAAAAGTTGCAGAAGCTTCTGCTGAGATGTATACACCTGAAGGTGAGCGAGCAGCCAGTATATCATTGAGCAAATCAATAAACGCTTGAATATCACTGCCTGGGGCTTTGAAACCAGAAGGTAAATCAACAAAATCATTGAAGACGTTGCTGATATCTGCAAACACCCTCTTCCTTGCCTCTGTGGAGCGAACACAAGATGCCACCAAAAACTGACCAGCCTTAGTTGCTAGTTTATTCCTCCAGTCACCATCTGTTTTCTTCTTCTCCTTCGAATTTCTAGAATATGGAAGAAACTTGTGAAGAATATGATGGAATATTCCACCAGTGCAGTATCCAGTAGGACTCCGCTGAGGAGGGCCCCTGCTGCTACCAATTTCAACATCTCTTCGGAGCAGAACATGGACAGATGAAGCATACATCAAAAGAATTTCGGTCAAAAGCTTCAAAACAAAAACAATCTTTGCAAGGGATGCAGAAGCTT
This sequence comes from Malania oleifera, assembly GCF_029873635.1. NCBI lineage: Eukaryota > Viridiplantae > Streptophyta > Magnoliopsida > Santalales > Ximeniaceae > Malania > Malania oleifera. The sequence continues at coordinate 63,988,738 of NC_080424.1, forward strand.
CCTGGTTGTGGGCTTCATTCTCTTCGGAGACAGTTGCGATGGCTTTTCCCTTTCCCTTGCTTGCAGCTATGTCAATGTCCATGTCACTTAATGAAGTTTCAGGTAGCGCATTCATCACGGCATCATCTTTCAAATGAGGCACATAAGTTATTAGAGAATTCAAAAGAAGCTCAATCACATTAATAAAACTCTGGGGGGATTTCCGATGGACTTTGACATTCTTGGAGTTTGAATCAGGAAGTTTGCCCTGTCCATTCCCAGAACCAGTAGAGCCCATATTACCCATAGCAATTTTTCCATCAATATTCTGTGGTTTATCTTTTTCCACTGCTTTGTCCTTCTCTTTATCTTTTTCTTTGCATTTATCTTTGTCTCTATCTTTCAACAAGATGATATATGGTCTGTCACCTACCATTTCAACTTGGCACACAGACTGAGCAGCTTGCATAAAAATAACTGGATCCCGTGAAATTACAGAAGTTAAATTCAAGAGAAAATTACGAGGACTCAGTCTTCCATTGGGATTTCTGTTAGCCGCAGCCACAAGGCTGTGACGTATCTCAGACTCCATTGCTTGCTGCAGAGTTTGGGGATCTTCAAGGATATGACGGATTATAGTAGCAGCAACATTGTCAAAACCAGAAAAGAGGCTACTTGTTGGCAAAGAAAGCAGAAAGGGTAGACCTCCAGCATCAAGAAAACTAACAGCAACAGAATGATTTCTGGTCAGAGTAGAACAAAGCTGCAGAATAGCATGCATCGTTTCCGATGGAAGCTGATTCTTGATGTAACCACAAGCAATCTCAATAAGTCTCTTCTGCTCCTGTATATCTATATGCCTTGATGAGGATCCTAATGAAGACTTGTTTTGCTTATTCTCATCTATATTAACAGATGGGGATTGACAACTTATGTCATCCTTCTTTAACTGCTCAAGAATTTCAAAGTTCAGTTTCTGATCCACTTGCAACATACGGTCAGTAGCAAGAAAAGCAGCTGTTACCCATTTTGGCACATCCGGCTTCCCTGTATTGCACAAACCAGAATCCCATTGTGAAAGTAGTTCCAATGCTAGTTTTACTAGTCCATTCTCAAAGGCAACTTCTCTTGCCATTTTGTCTTCATGAAGAATTAAAGCAAGAACATGAAACAGAGCTGATAGCATTGCATTGTTTCCACGGTCAGAAATCAAATTACAGAGTTTCACCTGACTGACAATAAAGGAAATAACATTGGATCTGTATTGACCATCATTCTGGGAGCATATCATTACAAGCAGATCACGAACTGGAAAAGCTAGATTTTCCTTCATTTGCAAAAGCTTCACACATGTCGATAACAACTCATCCACAGGCGGAAGCTGAGTCATTTCTTCCTCAAGTTGCCGACTGTTTTCATTTGAAACATCTTCCCTGGTGTCTGGCCCAGAGTTCCCAAGAGACATGGCAAGGGCACGAGCAAGTTCATCATCTTCTTGGCTTTCCTCGGGATGTGAGAACAACCACTCCATTGCCAGCTCCACACTATTGGCTCCGACTTGTCTTAGAGCTTCTTCTGCCCTAGACCTGGAAAATCCCATCTCAACAATTGTTGAAATAGCTGATTCATTCGGAGGAGGACCAGTTATTCGAGCACCAGGATTACTGTTGACACTTTTTACTTCAATCCCAGAATAAACGTGCCGAATAATAGATATAACTGTAGATATGAAATCATAACTGCAATCAGTAAACTGTGGGTGAGTCCAAACAGGAAGCACTGCCTTCAGCACCATGGATTGAAGGACCTTCACAAATGTCTCAGCATCCCTTGGGAAAGGAATATCACCACTCATCAAAGGTTGTGCAAGCAGGTTTTTCGTAAAAGGAGATAAAATAATAGATGACGTTACCAAGTGGTCCATAAATTTGGCATAACTAGCTAAGGGACCATATATCCATGAATGATCAGTTTCCTCCTTTTCATCTTGCTTCGAGTTTACATCGTCAGTCTCCATAGGAGAAGCAGGGGCCCTATTGACCGTAAAAAGCAATTGACTGGTGGCTTCAAATGTGGTCAAAACTGATTGAACAACTCCACGTCCATACAAGCAATTTAACAATATAGGATTACAGGAATCTGGCCTCTCCAGTAGAATTCCATCAATGAAATCAATAACCTTACCGAAGTAGCGACACTTTGTTGATATAGAAACCTCTGATCCAGAAGGATTCACATGACCCCCAAAATTCATGAGTTCCAGTGAGGTTGAGGCGAAAACAGAAGCCACTGATTTTGAAGGAGGAGAAACATTAACAGTATCCTCCCGTCGACGAGAAGGAGACAACATTACCTTTCCCAATTCTTGAAACAAATGAGTAATGTGAAAAGAAAGTGACCTCACCATGTCACAACAAGATGAGTAATAAGTTTTCTGCTTCTCATCTTCCTTTTTACTAATATCTCCAGCAACATCAGAAGAGCTGGACTGATGCACTTGATGACTGGCTCCAGACCGCAGGTTTGGAGGATTATCATTACCCAGTCTTTGGTGAAAACCAGTGGCACGCCCAAGATCACGATAAAGATTCAAAATATCAAAAAATTGGGATTCCACATTCCATCCTGACACCCTTCGCCTCAGCAATGGATCAAGAAACTGACGAAAGGAGTTGAATCTTTGCTCTTCAGTTTCGTCTGTGTTCAAATCCGATTGCTGTGAGCTTCCAGCTGAAACAGCACCATCATCCTCTATTTCAAACTTGGCATCATCAAGGAGTGCAATCTGCCATAGAACTTCACGATGGACACGTCCAATATCTTGCAGAACATCCTTGCTATCATTTCCAAACTCTGTTAGCAATGCAGTTGCCCAACGGTTGTCTTTGGAGGCAGCAAGAAACAGAAGGAATTCAATAAGAAAAAGTGAAGAAAACAGACCACTATCTAGTTTTGCTCTAGGATCCAGCAAAAAAGACCCTGAAACCACACTAAAACCAGTCAAAGCTTTCTTTAATTGGTCCCTGAGGGAGGAACAGAAGGCGCGCGCAAGTGGAGTAGAATGATGCTGACTAAAACCCTTAAAAACCACAGTGCTGTGTAAAGCAATAGCCATCCCTTCAGATGACTGTGCAATATTAGGCCGTAATAGAAGCTTAAATAAAGATTCAATCCCAGATTTCTCCACAAATAATCGGCATGTTTCAGAATTTTCCATAGTTTTGTAAAGCAGTGCCATCACATGATATACGCATAGCTGAATGAATTGTTCATCACTGATTCCTTCATCAACTGAGACTGCACTAACCACAGGGCAATTATTTTCATTTTGTACATCTTCAGAATCCATTTCCATTTCAGCAGCCCCATTGACTTTTCCTGTTGCCCTAACATTACCATCCCCCATGGAAGCAATCCTATCAACAATTTCAATAATTATATCAACACCAGTGCTTCTCAATGAAGATACATGACGCAGAAGCTCTTCCAATGCATTTGCCAATGTTGAAATGCCATCATTCATTGCTCCTATATATTTCTTTGTGGTGAATATGTCAACAAGACACCGTAATGCTGAAGTTTCTTTCACTGCCTCTAAGCCTTTGGCATTGAGGCAAATGGCACCAAGACCATTGGGAACACAAGTGAGAGCCTTTGAAGAAGGAAGAATTCCAGCTACTACTGAAGATAAAAATGCATCCGGAAGACCCAATTCATGTAAGGCAGGAAAACAAGTTGGGTCTTTGTGGATAATTTCACTCATAACAGTGACAGCTGAGAAATAAATATCACCTCCAAATTTATCAGCGTTCCTGAATATCAGTGACAGAGTGATGGGCAAGGAATTATCCTGGCAATTTTGAAATCTGGTGGAATTTACAGGGGCATATGTAGCAGACCCAAGTGCCTTCAACAGAGCTTTTATAAGTCTCTTTTGGGTGTGCAACTGAACATCATTATATCTTGAGCATTCACCAATGATCATTGAATTATCATTTGCTCCTTCCAAACCAATAACTCTATGTACTTCTATTTGCAGTCTGTGAGCTAAAAGCTCTACTCCCCCCAAGTCTTTAAACAGTGTCACTGCTGTATTACTGTAATCCATGAGCTTTTGCAGGGTTTTTACAGCAAGAGAGACAAGATGCATGTGAGTTGGATCAGAATCCTCCAAAAGAGGTAAGAATGTGGGGACCATTCCAGACCCCCTAATGACACTCATAGAACTTGTAGATGACATGACATGGAGCAGGTAGAATTGTAGAAGTGCTTCAACAAAAGCAAGAGACGATGGATCATTTGAATTGTTCAAAGACATGACTGCTCTTTGGAGCACATTTAGGAGAATCATACGATTTCCCCCGGCAAAATTAATACTTGATCCGCTCAAGATACGTGCCCGCTCATGCGATGATGAATATGCAGCCAACTGAGCTCCCAAGGCAAGCATAGCAAGAGTTCTAATGGTTCCAGGAACAGTTTCTTCTGACCGCACAATCCTAATTAACTCATTTGTGTACTCTGGTTCATTAGCAAAAAAGGAAACAAGTTCATCATGAGCATCGTTGGACTGCACAAGCACAATAAATGCAAGAAGGCAAATCCTACTGTACAGCCTGCATATTCTGGGAGAACGAAAGGCATGAGCATATCTGATTCTGTTCAGCAAAGAAAACCTGTGCTCCTGAGGTACATTGTACTGCTCAATACACTGTTTCATGAGTAATAGGTCATCTTCCTTACGCATATGCATATCTGGGATGTGTATAACACTCGAACAAGAAGATCTAGCACAGCCACTGCTTTCTCCAATGCTTTGTGAATTGAGCCCATGCAATTCAAAATAAAGGGTTGAACCTAACCTGCCCTGAGACTTGTCACAATCATTCTGTATTTCAGAAGGAAACAAACAAAGTCCTTCCTCTTGGGTTTTCTCATTTGCAATAACACATGAATACAAGCCCAAGCCCTCTTCCTTGCTTCCCCATCCTTGTGCTAGAGACAAGATACAGCTGTTTACTGAGCCACATCCAATCAACTTCCCGCTCGGATGTAGCTTGGAGGGATTTATTTTAACTAGTGCAGAAAGAGTCTCTAACGTAGCTATGAGAATCTCAGGATCTGTTGATGCAAGCAGGAGCCTGAAATGCTGGTGAGAAGAAGATCACAAATACATCAAATGGCCAGAACAAATCTTATAGGGCAACAAGAAAAAATATCTACAAATTCAATATGAGATTTAGAATGCAAGCACAACATGATAATTTTTGGGCAAACAACACTAACCTCGCCTAAGGTTTGGCAAAAAGATGCAGAGGTTTCAAAATTTTTATTGACAAAAATGCTACAGACCTCTCCTAAGATTTGCCAAAAAGACACAAACCTCTCCTAAAAGGACACATCTTTTTTGCAAAATACAAGGGGGAAGTTTTGTATTTTTTTTGACAACTCAAGGAAAGTCACTAGAATTTTTGAAACCACAGAGAAGGTCCTCGAAATTTTTGACACCTCAGGAGAGGTCAATGCCTTTATGTCAAACCTCAAGGGACCCTAATTTTTATCTTTTTACAAGCCTAATAATTTGTACTCAACTATCTCCCACATACCTCCAAGCCACCAAATGAACTCTTGTTATGGCAATTCTCTAAAATTGTTTGCATCACCCGTAAAATTTGTAGAACTGCAAGTTTTGGGAATGGATTATCATCTTCTAAAATGTTGTCTGATAGTAGGATATCATTCCGACAGGATAAGTACGTCTTGAAATATGTATCAAAATGCAGAAACAATGGCCTCCAGTGATGAAAATTCCCCTGAAATCAAAGCAATGAATAAGTGAACAACAAAATAAAAAATATAATATTTAAATAAGATGAACTTATGACACATGGTAGAAAGTAGGGCTATCACCTTATTGTACTCCCAACGAAAGCCAGAAAGAGGAATTGCTATATCTCGTAATGGGCACTGAATCACCTTGTCGATGAATGCTTTTATTTTAGGAGGCTGCAAGAAATCATACAACCATGAAGATAGGAGACTTCCCACTCACTAGAGAAGCAATTGTATTCCCTAAGCCTCACACAGTTGAGGAACCCATGCAAGACTGCGTCTACAATATATACAAAATCCAGATACACAAACAATTCCTAAGACCTCTGCCTTATTGTTTAGATTCCCAGCAACTACAATCCAAGGGACACAGTTTGCAAAACTAACAATTTAACAATAATAATGATGCAATCTATGCAACATATATGCTATTACTACATTCATAGGCATGAAGACGAACTATGGAGCAAATGTTGTTTTAGACGTTAGGGACCATTTGGTTCACGGTGTTTTTCAACACTCCCAGGAATGTCATGTCCATGGTTGGGACTATAATCCGACATGGTGGTAATATCTCATTCCTTGGGAATGAAGGATTCCCACAAAACAGGAAATCCCATTCAAATCCTCCGCCATGGGTAAGTCTAATGAGAATTTCATTCCCATGGGAATGGTACTTTTGGGACCAAATTGCCCTCACCATTTTGTCCGGGAAATTTAATGCCCTCATACTATAGTACTATTACACACTATTATTATATATTTAAAATAATAAATTATTATAATAACAAAAACAGAAATCAATAAAAAAAATGGAAGAAATATTATTATGTTATTATAATATAACATAATGGTTGAAATTTTGCGACCAATTTTTAAAAGGGAAAAAAACAATTATATTAACAACAAACCAAAAAGTACAATAAGGGGAGAACAAGGCGCCATGCCATCCCAAGAACAAAATCGGAATAACCAGAAAAATTACAGAACCGCTGCCTGCCAATCCCTAATAAGATCAGGCAGCAGCAAACCCCTAAAAAGCCCAAAAGAATGGACCCTGAGAGAGGCTAAAAGCACAGCTCTATCTCATAACAGACCCAGGGAGGTTATGCAAACCACTGAAGGTTCTGGCAAATAATTAGTATTTATGTTAATTATATTGTTGAGTGTTGAGTTTTTTTATTTTAATTTATGGTGGTTGAAATTTTAACATGGATCTAATTAGGTGCCATTTTTAGTAGGTTTTGTGCTGAGAACATGATTATTATTCATATATTATTTAGACACAAGCCAACTTATCCTCGTTGAAATGTTTGCCAGGATTCCCATGTTGACCAAACCCAATCACAGGCACCCTATGTACATTATGGGAATCTTACAATGTGAAAACCAAATAAAAATCTTCCCATGAGGCATGCATCACATTCCAAGACTTCCAAACATTCTCTTAAAAAATCTAATAAGGTTCGCATTTGCAGCTTCAAACCTTTTTAAGCAGCAATCCTATCATACAAGCAACTAATTTGGGCATGTATAAAACCAAAACACATATTTTTAGCATGCAATGAATTATTTCCATTGTGGTCAAGGCAACCCCTCCAATCAATGAGACAAATCATTACTAGCCCTGTGTCCAAAGCAAGATATTGTGGGCAATTTACTACATGACATCTATGCTATTAAATCGAGACAAAGAGAAGTGACAGTAGGTGTCAAACTATTGGAAATATTTGATTTCATGGAGTAGGAGGATTTGATCAATAGTTTGAAATCTGAAAAACCAGTAATCTATTATGCCGCTTCAATTCCCCTGCATTTTATAAGAATTATGTACATGGTATTATGGAATATACAATAACTTAATACAACATACTCTTATAGAGCATGTACATTATCTATACTATTAATTAAATGAGGAAGAAGTAGTTTTCAATCAACATTTTTTCTCTTCATTATTCCTAAAATATTTTCAGCCCTACAAGTTATCATTTTTTTAAAAGATCTACAAACCATGGATACATAAATAATTTAATATAATAATTTCAAATTTAAAGTTGGAAGATATTTTTAACTCCATTATCTCCAAGACCCCCATCATATAAATAACTTCCATTCTTTCCTCAAAAAGGGGACTATGGAACACACATGCAGCATGCGCCACATCTAGTCTTAATTTATTGTAACTCGTGAACAAAGAGTATGCACTCCTTATAAAGGGAAAAATACAGTTTAAAAAAAAACCATTATATTTTAAATTTTCCATCCTTTTTTATGTTTGGTTGTTTTTTTAGGGGGTGTAATAAATCAAACTTTTAAAAAATAATAATAAAAAAATAAATCATCCAAAAGCCACACAACCAGTAAACTTCCTAGATCTAAAACTTCCATAGAGAACTTGTGACAGCACAAAATCAAACAGTAAAAAATCTGTTCACTTGTGCATATGCATATTGTGTTCTACATATTTTAACCCACAAAGTACAAACAATCTGAAAATTTCCTTCACAAGTGACATCCTGTAATCCGTGAATTAGTTTGTACAAGTTTCATTTGCCACTATAATTTTTTCAACTATTTTCTCCTTGAAAAATGTAGTTCTACCTCTATAGCTTAGCTCATGATAAAGTCGTTAATTTTAGACTTGATTTCCCCCAAAGTACCCCCCAAGATAACCTTAAACACCTGCATCAACCTCAGTACATCTGTGAGTGATATACAAAAGTTGTACAAATTTTCCTCCTTGAAATAGATTTGATTTCTTTTTAGTAATTTAGTCAGTAAAAAATTTAGAAATTTATCCAGTTAAAAACAAAAATATGCTTTTATTATCTAAGCATCTGACCATTGTACATAATACACCCATTGCCTAGGCACATACCTCATTATCCATGGAGGCTCAACTCCTTAAGCATCACCTAGGTGGCTCCATGGCATTGGTTATGGCTAAAGCTGAAAAAATGAAGCTACCTCTATTGTTTTTTGTATGATACCATTGGCCGAAATCTAAAACTACTGGCACAATCAACTATGCATGAAGTACTAAAATTCTGTAAACATGCACAACTATGAGTACTAAAATAACTCCCAACAAGATCAAACACCAACACATAGATGATATCCCATGATTTTATCACTTTACATCAACCCAATCAGACAAAAATGTACACTCCTTTGTCCTCTTAACTCTTAAGTCAAAAGAGCTACATCTCATTTATGTTGTTTCTTAATTTGAGTCAATACTTTGAGGATAAGTATTATCCCATAATACTAGTTTTTATTTTGCATCATCAAATCCATTTTCAAGTCTATCAAGGTCTTATGCGACCTGGTCCAAGCAGCGGGTTCTCAAAAATCCTAAAGACCTCTTACTTCCTTGTTGTGAAGACAAAAAATTTCTAAAGAGACTATTGATGAACAACAAAAATTAATCTTTGCTGTCTTCCTGGATGAAAATGGACATTTCACGTGATTTTCTTCAATAGGAGTAAATAATTTTAACAAAGCTGCTAGGTCATAACAATGTTATTAAATTCCCTACAAAAACAGCCATAGAATATGAGCAAAGAAATTAATTTATATTGACTATTAACAATGAATTGATCAGTTATGCAATTCATCACTACATATTTATAACAGCAGCAACTAATAAGGTATATGAACTCCAGTTTTTTTATCAAACCAAAACCCCTATGTTAAAAAAATAAGCCGTCGCCAATCACAAAACGGAATTCCATTCTAGCAATCCAAACAAGATCGTATTCACAATCTATTAAAAGAATAATGGTACAACTAAAAAACCCCCCTATTATCGCATGTTAACAGAGAAAACAAAGCAAAATTGTGCGTGCAGGGAGAGAAAGAGAGAGAGCGAGAGAGACTTACTGGCTCGGAGTCGAGTTTAAGAGATGGACCTATGGCTTCACCAGACAAAAGCCGCCGCAGCCTCGTCGGCATGCTCGATCTTAGGGTTGTCATCTCACCTCAACTTCTCTACTTTCAGATACTGAAAATAACAGAAACAAAAAACAAAAATACAAGCAAGAGAACCAAATTAGAGACTCTGATTTTAACATATACAAATACACAAAAAAGTACAGAAAAAGATTTCTATTGAGAGAGAACGACACAGAGATCAGACGGCAGAAAAAGCCATTAACAGACCAAGAAGGGAGAGAGAGAGAGAGAGACCTGGTTCTGGAGACAGAGAAGAGCGATGGATGCATACACATCCGAGTTCGACCATACAAGAGAGAGAGAGAGAGAGAGAGAGAGAGATAGGAAGCGAAACCCCAGAGCAAAGAGAAATGGAACTAAAAATAATTGATGGTATTTTGTTTAACCCTCGAGGAGGAGAAATGGAGTGAGGGCAGCGTTTTTTATATGAAGGCGGAAGCTCGAACAGTCCCCACCACTCCACAGGATCCACAGCCAAGGCGGTTCTACCTCCGGGTAAATCCAACTAGCCCACCATGGCAAATAAAAATAAAATATTTTTGAAAAATCCTTCTACCTTTCTTTTTTTCTTTGTGAGACAATGGTTCGTCATTCCTATCAAAGCCCGACTTAATTATAAAACTAAAATTATCACATAAAATAACTATAAATAAAGCGGCTAATGGTGTCTTCTAAGGGTATTAGGGTTGTATGAGCTAGAGAAACGAAAAAGATAATAATAATAGGACAAGTAGTAAAATACCCTCGTGTACTCTTTGTAAGATTTTATACTTAATGAATTGAGAGGTTCACGATTCAATTTTCAAGAGATACCTTGCGGTTCTAAGATTAAGTACTATTATTTACGAAAGAGACGTCCTATTTGGGCTACTTCAACTATATATGGAATGATTTTTTAACTTCACCTTACCTTTGTTGACTTGATAGCATTAAGATTGATCTTGGTTAAGCTTGACACAATTGGATAATGTGTAATATTAGAGTCATATATTGTTGAAAATCTAGGTTGGTTGTATGGGCCTTGGTTCATGTATTGGGTCGGAGCTACTCAACAAAGCTATAGTTGTGTTTTCCCACTTCCATATGAAATGGGCTTTTAACTTCATTCGGCCTGCATCAAACTAATAGTATTGAGATGGAAATTGGCCAAAAGTAGGCTCAGTAGTAAAGGTGAACAAATGTCGAATAAGGTCTTGGGTTTGATTTCCCTTTAGGTCTCCTTGACTTGCCTAAGGGCTAGCTGTTGCAAGTGCACTCAATTCCCTCTTTGGTTTTGGCAAGGGGGTAAGGACCCAAAGGGCCCCGACCACCCCAAGTTTCTCAAGATATCAAAAAAAAAAAAAGGAAATTGGCCACAGTGGATAAAAATTGATGAAATGGATGGATGACTTGGACTATTAGGGATTGCACTATTGATGATCTAGGTTGATTGTCTTGGGCCTAAAGCTACTTGTTAAGGTAAAAAGGTATGTGCCCAAGTGACACTTGAAAGTGTTATTGGCCTAATCAAATCTACAACACATACTACCATTGTGATATTTTTTTACCCTTAAACAATATTCACCACAAGGGATCAGTACTTAACAAGGTGCTACATCACTCCTTAAAACACATCATAACCCACTCTAACATTTGGAAATTTGACTACTAATAAAAGGACCTCTCTCTTATGAGGGAAGGACATTTTCCTTAAGTTACAGCAAACCCACGTAAAGTGGGCTCTAAAGACTTGGAAAAAATAGTAGGGAGAGAAACCATCTTGACCACCAATATCGTCATTAGCATAAGCTACCACTTAGCCCAACACCCACAATCACTAAGTACTAAAATGCAACCAAAAAAAAGAAAAAAGTAAAGTAAGCAACTACTTTTAAAAAATAAAAGCCACACTCATGGGAGCGGTGAAACACTCCATATTCCTTTTCACCACAATTTTATTCACCTCATCTAACACAATTTTCTTAACTTAGGTGAGTTCCCCCTTTCCTTCCCCCTAGGTAGGCTTAACCCCCTTTGAAAGTTGGGTAAATAAAATTTTAAGCTTTGAAAAAGCCAATTTGTTGTTTGAAGCTCAAACAATTGCATATGAAGCAACATAAAGAAAAATAACAACTTAAGTGAGAGAGTCAAAGATGGAAGAGGATTCATGACTTCTGTCTCCCATTCAAATACTTGCATAAGACTCTTTTCACACAACTTCTACATGACAAAAAAAAAAGAAGATGAATTGTCCTTTTTTTTCATTACCTTGCTTGCCTGTATAAAACTGAGTTGTTATACTATCCTGAGGTGTTGCTAAATGAAAAGATATTATCAACATCAATGAAGGTTAAGTCATAGATCAAACTACTGAATTCATGAGTCGTAGACAAGCAGGCTCAAATGGCTTACACCTGTCATAGGGTAAACCTCGCCTCACTAGCCCTTGCCTAATTCTACTATAAAGACCAACAATAGAAAATAATTCCCTTTCCTAAATACAACTTACAATTTCATGATATGGTGCTCTTAAAATAGCAACTACACTCAAAATATTAAAAGATATTTTTTCCAAATTATTTTACTATATAAGTATCCTATTTTTTTTTTAATAATATTATAAAATCACACACATGTAATCTACATCTCCTAAAATGAGAAATCCATTTTGGTCATTTCATAGATTTCACTTAACTTGTAATTTATTCCCAAACACTCACAATCAAGCTTTTCTCTTTAGCAACTCATTTTCTTTTGACAATGAAGGAACAACCATTTTATAGGAACCTGAACCTACTCATTATCATTAGCTCACTTTTAACAATTTTTTTAAGGGAGATTAGTGTTAAGCATCATTGAGACTAGTTGAACATTCACTCTCTGAGAACACTTTGTGTATTTTATTTATGCGTACTTAAAGTCACATGATGAAAACTTCGCTCGATAGAGTCTTACCAATTCATTGACAAAACAAAATAGCTAGTCAAGTTTCCCCACTTTGAAAGGAAGAAGCCAAGACAATTGCTCGTGTTCCAAAGGGGAGTAATTGTCTTAACTGCATAATCAAGGCATAAAGGACAAAAGACTACCAACTTAGAGGCAAAAGAGAAAATGGAAGCAACTCACCCATTTGCTACTCATACTTGAAAACTCAAGGAGATGCACAACATTAAGAGAACCTTGAAAGCTATCAAGAAAGGAGAGCTTTGTTAAGAAAATATGGAAACGGAGAAATAAATATGAAATTTAATGGCTTGATGAGGATGAGTTGCAAATCGCAGAGCAGCCAGCTCATGCGCTGGAATGAAAATACTACGTGCTCATTTATCCTATTAAAATGCAATAACTCATTTCCTTCTTTATTCATCATATGTATCTGTTAGCTTTGGTGTATTCCCAATACGAGGGGTGAATTGGGTATTTAAACTTTTTAGGTTGATTTCAATACAAACAGTAATACTCAACCTAGGGTCTGTTTATATACACATAAACCCAAATGCACAGATAAATGGCATGCGGAAATTAAATCATGCGCAACATTCACACTATAACATACATGTGTGGAAATATAAATTGCGAAAATTTAAATAGTGCACACACGATATGTTATTGGGATTCACCCAATACTACCTATGTCCCCGCCTCTAGCTCACAAGCTCAAGAATTCCACTAATACTCACTTAACGGGTGAAGCGGCACTGGTTACAATCAGGTCAATTAACGGGACCAGCCTTAACCTACACCTTACCAGGATGTTTCTTAACCGGGTCTAAGCCAATCCGAGACTATTCAACAGGGCTAGTCTCCCTCTTTAGGCCCACGCCTAGAATACAACAAATGTATATAGATTTGCGTACATGGAAATATGCTTCCACACAACAAGTAGGTATGTACTACAATACGCACAATATAATCAATCAACCACACATCAACAATATAGGAATTGTAAGCTTGATGATGTGATTTTGTGCAAGCAACACTCGGCAATGTATAATCTCAAATATGCTCAAGAGTGTTCTAACAAGCTAATCTTTGAAACAAGATATAACAAATCTCAATAATAGATTAGGGTTTCAAAGATGTTGGCAACAATATTCAAATCAACTCAAAAATATTGTCCTCAATGAAATAAGCACAATAGTTGTTTGAAAAATATAGCTTGTAAAATATTTTGCACACAAAAATTTTTGCTTAAAGAAATCTTGCAATGACAATGCTAAGATCCTCAAGCTAATGAGTTTTTCCCAACACAAGATTTATCAAGTTAAATCTGTGGGAAACACTCTTGTTTAACTCTAAAAAATCAAACAATTAACAACCACAAAGATGAGAGTTTTAAGCAATGTAAAATAAAGCACTATCACATTTAGGAACTCTCACAATGCTTGAATGATCAATGAAATGAGTGTACGAGAGTATTTGGAAGTAATATAGGCAAAATAGGCTATTTGACTTTAAGAGGATTTTTCACTAATGATCTTACTAATCCTATACTAATTTTCACAAATGAGCCCCTATATATAGAAGTAGGGCAAATTATGACTATTAAGGACATGTAGGGTATTATTAAAATTATTCTAAAATTATTTAACAAAATTAACCCTATTTAACCGTGCTTAACTGTGGTAAAAATTAAAACAAGCCTAGAGTTTCGGGTGGCTGATCCACGGTTCAGTCGCCTGAACAAACTCTGTCAAAAAAGTTATTTTTGAAGGTTCGAGTGCCTGAGTCAAGGTTCGGTTACCCGAACCGAGGCGATTTCCAAATGGTTTGCGATTCAATTTCCTAATATATAGTTCGGTTTACCGAGCTCATGTGTTTGGTTGCCTGAGATTATTTAAAACGTATAAGTTCGAGCTAACGAGTTTGTGGGAAAAGTGAAAGTCAAGGTTCAGTCGCCCGTGGACGATGCGTTCAAAATGGTTTGGTCACCCGAAACCCAAGTCAACAAGCTAACTTGTCAAGGGTTTGGTCGCTCGACCTCTTACAGTTTTCGCCTATTAAGCACTATTCATTTTAATTGATTCCCCTGATAATACAAGTGATTATGGGGACTATTTTATGTGTTTGTGTGGGGAACTAAGGACTTTCTAAGGTCTATAAGCTTACAATTACCTACATGCATGACATGTAGAGATTATTATAGATCTTTTTCCTATATTTACTAGTACATACCTGAATTGAGCAATAATATAAATTACAACACAAGAAAACTTCAGGGTCATTATACTTTGAGTCTTTATGTGCCAGCAATTGATCTGCTAATATATACCTACACACAAACTGGATAACCATCAAATACTTGAGCATTTGTCATTATCAAAACTAGGTATGACCCATGAGGTCAACAGTATCTATAAATGAGAGCATTTGTGTTGTGTGAATAGTGCAAGCAATTAAGTGAGCGAAGAGTGTGAGAGTGCAAAAGGTGAGAGAGAGAGAGAGAGAGAGAGAGAGAGAGAGAGAGAGAGAGAGAGAGAGAGAGAGAGAGTATGAGAAGAGTTGAGTTGAGTGTGTGTCTCCTCCTCTTGTTTTTCTCCCAGATTATAATATATTCAGTGTGCTCTGTAGACGTAGGTCAGATTAGACCGAACCACATAAATATGATGTTCTTATTTTGTGTGCTTGTTTTGCTTATGTGTGTGATTATTGTTCCTAGATCCCTAATAATTGGTATTAAAGATAGATCGGAACAAAGTCACCAGATCAGAGCAAAATTGCTAGATCGGAGCAAAGTTGCCAGATTAAAGGTCTTAGGAGCTATATTGTGCTAATTACGTGTCTAAGGAAAATTATGTCTAGGAAAGTGGGACTTAAGCAGTCCATTGTGACCCCCCACATCCCTGGGAATTTACCTAGTATAATTTAGCCCAATCATCACTGGGCCCCATTGCCACATCATCAGTCAACCCACTCTAGCGTGACGTCATTGTGCCGCATCAGCAGAGTTGACTCAACATCCTCATCAGCGCTGCGTCAGTGCTGTTTTAGAGCCACATCAGCAGACACGTGTTAGTTGCCACGTCATCCTTGGGCCCACTACCACGTCAGTTTCCACGTTATCCTAGGACCCCACCTGCCACATCAGCAGCCAAGTAATGACATTAGTAACAGCGTTAGGAATATTCCATTAAGTGGGATATTTTGTTAAGTTTAATGAAAAATTAACATTGACTGGAAAGTTTGACCAGGTTTTCGAAATCATTTCAGGTCCGTTTTTCGAACAATTTGAACCATTTCTAAGATTTTCGTCCATTCCGGATTCAATCGTGTTTTTTGTTTGAGCTGATTTCATCTCTAGATTAACGAATCGAGATGTAAAATGAAAAGAACTCAAAAATCAAGATGTTTAACAACACCAACTTTGGTTTTTGGAAGATGTCGATTGAGGACTACTTGTTTGGTAAGGAGTTGCACTTACCATTGAAGGAAAAACCAGATTCCATGATGGAGGACAAGTGGGAGTTGCTTGACTGAAAAGCTCTCAGAGCTATTAGGGTGATGCTGGCAAAATCTATTGTCTTCAATATCAAGTACATGACAACCACCAAGTCTCTTATAATGCACTCTCCAACATGTACGAGCAGTCATTAGCTTCTAATAAGGTACACTTAATGAAGAAGTTATTTACCATGAACATGTCTGCAGGTGAAAGCTTTAATAAACATCTGAACAATTTCAACAAGCTGTCGGATCAACTCACTTCAATTGAAATCAAGTTTGACAGTGAGACCCATGCTTTACTGATTCTTAGTCAGTTGCCTGAGAGTTGGAAAGGTATTGTTACTGCAACAGTAGCTCCGTAGGAAAATCAAAACTGAACTTTGATGAAGTAGTCATTATGATTTTGACAGAAGAGATCAGGATGCAGTCAAACAATGCTTCCACTTCAAGTTCAGCCTTGAACGTGTAAAGCCGAGGGAGAGATTCATGGAAAGGAAGCGGGCATGGATGATCAAACAATTGCGACAGATCTAGGACCAGGCGGTCTAAATCAAAAAATCCTAGAGGTACAAAGAATATTGAGTGTTCGAACTGTGGAAAGTTCAGTTATTTTAGAAACTAGTGCAAAGGTTTAAGAAAGGAATATGAGGCGAAGACAGAAGCAAATGTTGCTTCTAAAGAAGGTCATATGTTGGTATGCTCTTTGGAGAGCAAGAAGGAGTCTTGGGTATTAGACTTTGTAGCCTCATTTCATGCCACTTGCAGTAAAAATTGCCTAGAGGAGTATATACTAAGTGACTTTGGTAAGGTATACCTTGACAATGATCAACCTTGCGACATAACCGGCAAGGAAATTGTGAAGATCAAGATGAATGAGTTAGTATGAAGGCTGAAGGATGTCAGATTTATTCTAGATCTGAGAAAGAACTTGATCTCTATTGGTCAACTGGCAGATGAGGGATACACCACAACATTCATTGGCAATGAATGGAAGATATCAAAGGGTGCACAGACAATTGCACGAGGTAAGAAAAATGGAACACTTTATGTGACTTCTAATGCATGTATGTCTATTTCAGTTGCTACAGGAAATGATGATAGCAACAAATGGCATCAACGACTAGATCACATGAGTGAGAAATGACTCAAGGTGATGCACTCAAAGGAATTGCTTCGTGACATTTATTGACGATCATTCTCGGAAGGTATGAGTTTACTTTCTAAAATAAAAATCTAATGTCTTTGACGCTTTCAAGATTTGGAAAGCAATGGTTGAAAATGAAACTATTTTGAAAATCAAGAAGCTAAGAACTGATAACGGTGGTGAGTATGAAGACACAAGGTTCAAGAAATTCTGCTATGAGTGTAATGACCCAAAAAATAATAGTATTTAAATAATGATTAAAAGGGTGGAAAATGGAAACAGTAACAGAAGGAGAAAGTTGACAAGCGTTCATCGACGACATTGCACTTTGGAAGGAATAACTGAGAGAAATTATTAGGACCTCGTCGATGAACATAAGGGATTCATTGACGAGGGTATAAGAGGACCTCATCGACGAATGTCGGATTCGTCGACAAGGAAATACCGAGAGAGGTTTTGAGCAATTTGAATTTTGTTGACGAGGAGTGGGTTTCGTTGACGAAATTATTAAAGGACTCGTCGATGAGATGACGTGGCTTGTCGACGAATCTAGCCCTATAAATAGTGAAAAACTCGGATTTTTGATGAAATTAAGTGCAAAAACTCCTTGTCTCTCTCCTCCCTTCCGCTCCCTCTCCTTCTCTCTTCGATTTTGGGTCGAATTTACTCCGGTTTGACGATCTGAAGTCACTACGACGCTCCTGGAGAAGTTCTCTCCATATCTGCCAGAGCGGATCGAAAGTAGAGCTGAGTTGAAATTCGTCCCTAAGTTGAGGTAAGGCTTTTTATGCCAAATTTGGTCTTTTTGTAGTTATAAGAAAGGTTATTTATGAAGAAATACTGATGCTTGATTCTGGGGGTTGTCGTTTTTAGGGCTTTGATCAGGAAACCCTATGGGTGTTAGACTGGGATATTTATAGGGGCTTTTCTCAGTAGCGAGAAAATAAACTAAAGCAGTTATTTTTCATGCAAATTACTATTATTTATGAGCAAATTGATTTTCTAGAAAATATGTACGATATTTGAATGTTATGGAATAAATGCATATTTGGGAAAATACTGCTGTTGTACAGAAATTATAATTTTAGAATGAAATGTATGATTTACCCAGCTTTGTGTGGCATGAATGTTATTTTTCATGAAAAGTATTATGATATGGAAGATTTTATGAGTAAAGCATGTTTTCAGGTATTATGAAAAGATACAATATGTTATGATGATTTTGACAAATACATGATAATTGATTTATTTTCAGAATGTATATTTATGAAATGATTTCAGCGCGAGACCGTATATACCTGAAATGATTCTCGCGCGAGGCCGTGTATATATGAAATGATTCTGGCGTGAGGCCGTGTATATATGAAATGATTCCGGCGCAAGGTCGTATTTATGAAAGGATGAAAAATGCTATAATATCATGTATTATATGTTATCAGAACCCAAATGTTAGTTTAGTTCAGTTTAGGAGTTCGGTACCGTAGCTTGTAGATCAGATATCTATGATCAGATTGGTGCTAACCACCCCACGAGGGGGTGGGAGATGGATAGTCGATGTGGCTTTCAGTAGAGTGTGGACGTCCACTTGGCAGTCCAGACCAGGGTGTGGTGGGCCCATCATACTTATAGACATTTTTGATTCGGCAGTGGTCGGCCAGCCATTGTCAGGTCCCGCCTTCGGGCTGCACAACCTGTCATGGGGGGTAATACATGACATCAGCTAACTATTCATCCTGGGTATGTTTTCAGTATTATTAGTTATAACAGACATTTCATGATTAGTATGAATTATTAGAAAATATGAAAATATATAATGATTCAGTATGTTATGACGAATGTTTACAGATATATGAAATGTATTGTATATATATAACTGCATTATATATTTTGGTTGCCACATAGCTGTATTTAGTTTATTTTCCCTTACTAAGATGTGTCTCACCCCCGAACCTAATTAATTTTTCAGGAGACCCTGAGAGATCGGCAGGTCGTGACCGCCATTGAGTGAGTTGAGCTTCCCTGCTAGAAGGGTAAGCTTTGATCTAGGATCAGGAGATTTTGTTGTAAGATTCTAGATCTATTTTGATGTTTTGGAGATTGTATTCAAATATTGTATTTTGGGAATGTAGTAGACTCTGGTATCATGTAATTAATGGTTTGATGGATGTAAATTATTTTTACTGCTGCTTAAGTTTCTGCTGTTTATGTTAGGCTATCCTCGCTACCCATGGGTTCGGGTTGATATTATTATTATTATTATTTATGTTTATTATGTGATAAGTTAAGCAGGACATTACAGTTTGGTATCAGAGCCTAGGATACTAGGTTCTGTAGACTCTAGAGTGCAGTCGTAATAATACTAGAGTATAGGATAAGGGAATTTGAGGTCTGATTTTGTAGTCTTGATGCAGGACTTTCATGGTGGTTTGTGTGATTTTACTGGGATGACGATTTTAGGAAAGTCATGGTAAACTATCGTCGGGTTGGGTATCTAGGTTGTAAGATTGAACCTTGAATTAAGATAAGGAGAGATGAATTAATTTGGGAATAAATACTATATTGGTTGGGGGATATATGTAGTGAAGGGATTCTAAGTTAAGTTACTTGTTTTTCAAGATGGACCCTGGTGGCAGCAGTGCCCACGCTAGTGGGAGTGAGAGTGCTGGACCCTTAGGTGCTTCGGGTAGTGATTCAGATGCCATCATACGCAGTGTAGCATAGCAAGTCATGGCATAAATTGCTAGGAATTCGAAGGAATAGGGTGGTCCATCGGCAGGCCATGGTAGCTCAATAGAAAAATTCATAAAGATGATTCCTTCGGCTTTCTCAGGAGGAACAGATCCTACAGTCGCTGGAAACTGAGTGCAAGAGATAGAGAAAGTGTTTGCAGTACTGCAGTGTTCGGAGGAGCAGAGGGTAGTATTTGCTACATATAAACTAACTGAAGAGGCCGAGAGATGGTGGTCGGAGGTGAGATTATTAAAGCAGCAGAGGATTGTACCTATGGAGATGACGTGGAAGCGGTTTAAAGAAATATTCTTCAACAGGTATTTTCCAGCCTCGTCTAGGGAGGCTAAGACTGAAGAGTTCTTGAATCTAAAGTAGGGACAACTATCAGTGCAACAATACGCAGCAAGGTTCATTGAGCTATCTCGCTTCTCCCTGTACATCATTCCAGATGAGGTGAAGAAGGTACGAAAGTTTGAAAGAGGCCTGAGGATAGAAATATACAACCAGGTATCGATACTGAAGTTGCAGGACTTCGCCGAGCTGGTTGACCGAGCCACTATAGCAGAAATTGGTGATCAGATGGAGGCCGAGGAGTAGAGACAAAAGAAGAGGTTCACACCTTCTGGTTCCCAGTAGGGGGTCGGACGTGGTTCGTGGAAGAGGGGTGGCTACTATAGAGACCGGAGATAGGATACCAGGAATCGCGATTTTTAGGGTGTACAACCACCTCCAGCTTGCCCAACTTGTGGGAAGAGGCACCTAGGGGAGTGTCGTACTGGGCAAGGTGTTTGCTATCGATGTGGGGAGTCCGGGCATGTGATGAGGGATTGTTAGGTTCAGATTGGTGCTGCTCTTGCTTCTAGACCTGCTTAAGGAGGCTACTAGGTGCCATGTGGAGGCCAGCAGAGGAATATGGCCCCAGCCAAGGTTTTCGCTTTGACGCCGGGCGATACTAAGGCGGCCAGCGACGTGGTGACATGTATGATTAATATGTTTTCATTTAAAGTTATTGCACTTTTTGATTATGGTGCCACACATTTGTTTGTGTCATTGGGGTGTGTTAAATTATGTGAGGTTGAAACACAATCATTAGATGTTGGGTTATTAGTGGCTACACCGACCGGGTCAGCGGTGAGATGTAGTAGGGTACTCTGTGGTTGTCCAGTTGATGTTTAGGGGAAGATTCTATTTGCTGAGTTGGTGGTGTTGGATATGCACGGGTTTGACATCATCTTTGACATGGATTGGCTAGCAGCTAATTCTGCTATTAAAGACTATCGTGCAAGAGAAGTGATATTCAGACCTCCAGGGAAACCAGAATTCAAATTTACAGGGTCAAAAGTGCAATCTTTACCTCATATGGTCTTAGTTGTTCAGGTGAGGAGACTGCTCCAGAATGCCTATATGGGATTCATGACTTTTGTGAAGGAAATATCCGAAAAGAAAGTGAAGCTTATCAATACGCCCATGGTGAAAGAATTTACAGATGTGTTCCCATATGAATTACTAAGTTTGCCGCCTGATCGTGAGGTAGATTTTCCCATTGATCTACTTCCAGGTACATCGCTGATCTCTAAAGCACCGTACCGAATGGCGCCAGCAGAGTTGACAAAACTGAAAGATTAGTTGTAGGATTTGCTTGATAAGGGCTTCATACGACCTAGTGTATCTCCGTGGGAAGCTCCAGTACTGTTCGTGAAAAAGAAGGTCGGGTCTATGAGGATGTGCATAAACTATATGGAGATTAATAAAGTGACCATCAAGAACAAATATCCTCTACCCTATATTGATGACTTATTCGATCAGCTCCAGGGTACACAGGTATATTCTAAAATTGACCTTAGATCAGGTTACCATCAGGTAAAGGTAAGAGCAGAGGATGTATCGAAGATAGCTTTCAGGACCAGATATGGGCATTATGAGTTTCTTGTTATGCCATTTGGTCTGACGAATGCTCCTGCGATTTTTATGGATTTGATGAATAGGATTTTTCATCCATATTTAGATCAATTTGTGGTTGTTTTTATTGATGATGTACTGGTCTACTGGAGAAGTTATGAGGAGCATGAGATACATTTGAGGCAGGTTTTGAAGATGCTCAGGGAGAAGAAGATGTATGCAAAATTTAGTAAATGTGACTTCTGGCTCGAGAAAGTTGTGTTTTTGGGGCACGTTATCTAAGGAGATGGAATTTCTATAGATCCTAGTAAGATTGAGGCAATAGTGAATTGGGCTAGACCGAGGAACGTATAGGAGATCAGGAGTTTCTTGGGGTTAGCTGGATATTACCATTGTTTTGTTGAGGGATTCTCAGCTTTATCAGGGCCTCTAACACGACTGACTAGAAAGAATGCCAGATTTGAATGTGACGATAGTTGTGAGCAGAGTTTTCAGGAACTGAAGTAGAGGTTAGTCACAGTGCCAGTATTAGTCATCCCGTCAGGGGGTGAGGGCTATACTATCTATAGTGATGTGTCCTTAAAAGGACTTGGCTGTGTATTGATGCAGCATGACAGGGTGGTGTCATATGTGTCCAGATAGTTGAAAGAATATGAAAAAAACTACCCTACCCACGATCTTGAGTTGGCTGCAGTGGTACACACATTGAAAATTTGGAGGCATTATCTGTACAGTGAGCAGTATGAGATTTTTTTCAACCATAAGATCTTAAAGTATTTCTTCAACCAGAAGGAATTGAATATGAGGCAAAGAAGGTGGTTAGAGTTAATTAAAGATTTTGATTGTACCATCAGTTACCACCTAGGGAAAGCGAACGTGGTAGTTGATGCATTGAGTAGGAAATCTAAGGAATCAGCGTTGGCAGCTATGGAGATCCAGCATCCGATCATGATAGATCTAGAGAGACTCGACATTGAATTGATTGAGAGCAATACTCCAGTATGTATCGCTAGTTTAGTGGTGCAGCTTACGCTGCAAGAAAGAATTAAAGCTGCTCAGAAGGAAGATCCAGAATTAGCAGAGATGATGGACAGAGTGCAGAGTAGTCAGGGGGAGGCATTCTGTATTTCAGATGACAGAGCTTTGCGGTTCCATTTCAGATTATGTGTTCCTG
Source organism: Malania oleifera (assembly GCF_029873635.1). Taxonomy (NCBI): domain Eukaryota; kingdom Viridiplantae; phylum Streptophyta; class Magnoliopsida; order Santalales; family Ximeniaceae; genus Malania; species Malania oleifera. Next base: position 64,011,873 of record NC_080424.1, read on the forward strand.
CTGATGCTGACATCAAGAAGACTATTTTAGATGAGGCTCACAAATCTTTGTATACGGTTCATCCCGAGAGTACGAAAATGTATAGGGATCTGCGAGAGTTTTACTAGTGGAACGGTATGAAGAGAGAGAGAGATTGCTGAGTATGTAGCCTAGTGCTTGACGTGTCAGTAGGTAAAAGTTGAGCACCAGAGGCCAGCGGGTCAGTTGCAGCCGTTATTTATCCTAGAGTGGAAGTGGGATCATATATTTATGGATTTTGTCTTAGGGCTGCCATCGACATCGCATGGCCAGAATGCGATTTGGGTGATAGTAGACCGGTTAACTAAGACCGCCCATTTTCTCCCTATCAAAATCAGCTATCCCTTTAGCCGTTTAGCGGAGATTTACGTCTAGGAGATAGTTTGTTCTCATGGGGTGCCAGTATCTATAGTGTCAGATCGAGACCTGCGTTTCACGTCACGGTTCTGGAGAAGCTTATAGGAAGCTTTAGGGTCTCAGCTATCTTTCAGCACAACATTCCATCCTTAGTCAGATGGGCAGACTAAGAGGATGATACAAATACTAGAAGATATGCTCCGTGCATGTGTATTAGATTTTGGAGGTAGCTGGACTCAGTTCATGCTGCTGGTAGAGTTCGCGTATAATAACAGTTATCAGTCTAGCATTGGCATGACACCATTTGAAGCACTATACGGTAGTCGATGTCGATCTCCTTTGTATTGGGATGTGGTAGGTGAGCGGCAAGTTGTGGGGCTAGAGCTGGTACAATAGGTGTATGATAAAGTTCGGCTTATCAGGGAAAGAATTAGTGCAGCTCTGAGCCGACAGAAAAGTTATGCCGATAATCGCCGCAGGAATTTGGAATTCGACGCTGGTGATCATGTGTTTTTAAAGATAGCTCCATTGAAAGGAGTTATGAGATTCGGAAAGAAGGGTAAACTTAGCCCTAGATTCATCGGTCTGTTTGAGATTTTAGGAAAAGTTGGACCGGTGGCCTATAGGTTAGCTTTACCGCCTTCATTATTCAGAATGCACGACGTATTCCACGTTTCTATATTGAGGAAATACGTCCTAGATCCTCATATTATCAGCTATGGTGAGTTAGAGCTCAGTGATTCACTAGTCTATGAGGAGGTACCAGTGCAGATTCTGGATAGAAAGGAACAGGAACTATGTAATAAGAAGATTCCTCTGGTAAAAGTTCTATGGAGGAATCATGCAGTAGAAGAGGCATCTTGGGAACTCAAGGAACAGATCAGACAGAAATACTCGCAATTATTCCAAGAAGTCCATATGTAAATAAGAAATGTAAGTAAATATGTAATGTTTCTTTTGCAGGTACATGTAAAACTTTAGTAGTAAGTGGTATTTTAGTTTTGGGGGAAATTTTTCTTTTGTATAGGTAATCTCCCAAGACTTGAAATGTAACCACGGTATTCCTCCGCCATAAGTGAGGATAAGTAATAAAATAAGTAGACCGTTTACCTTCAAGGGATGATAAATTACATGAATAATAAATTTCAAGAATGAAATTTTATAAGGAGGGGAGAATGTAATGATCCGAAGAATAGTATTATTTAAATAATGATTAAGAGGATGGAAAATGGAAACAGTAATAGAAGGAGGAAGTCAACTTCACCGACAAACGCGAAGCGTTCATCGACGACATTGCACTTTGGAAGGAATAACCGAGAGAAATTATCAGGGTCTCCTCGACGAACACAGGGGATTCGTCGATGAGGGTATAAGAGGACCTCATCGACGAAGGCAGGATTCGTCGACGAGGGCAGGATTCGTTGACGAGGAAATACTGAGAGAGGTTTTGAGCAGTCTGAATTTTGTCAACAAGGAGTGGGTTTCATTGACGAAATTATTAAAGGACTCGTCGATGAGATGACGTGCCTCGTTGACGAATCTAGCCCTATAAATAGTGAAAAACTCGGATTTTTGATGAAATTTAGTGCAAAAACTCCCTCTCTCTCCTCCCTTCAGCTCCCTCTCCTTCTCTCTTCGATTTCAGGCTGAATTTACGCCGGTTCAACGATCTAAAGTCACTACGACGCTCCTGGAGAAGTTCTCTCCATATTTGCTGGAGCGAATCGTCAGTAGAGCTGAGTTGAAATTCGTCCCTAAGTCGAGGTAAGATTTTTTATGCCAAATTTGGTCTTTCCATAGTTATAAGAAAGGTTATTTACGAAGAAATACTGATGTTTGGTTCTGAGGGTTGTCATTTTTAGGGCTTTGATCAGGAAACCCTATGGGTGTCAAACTAGGATATTTATAGGGGCTTTTCTTAGTAGTGAGGTAAGGGAATAAACTAAAGCAGTTATTTTTCACGCAAATTACTATTATTTGTGAGCAAATTGATTTTCTAGAAAATATGTACGATATTTGAATATTATGGAATAAATTCATATTTGGGAAAATACTGTTGTTATACGAAAATTATAACTTTAGAATGAAATGTATGATTTACCCAGCTTTGTGTGGCATGAATGTTATTTTTCATAAAAAGTATTATGATATGAAAAATTTTACGAGTAAAGCATGTTTTCAGGTATTATGAAAAGATACAGTATGTTATAATGATTTTGACAAATACATGATAATTGATTTATTTTCAGAATGTATATTTATGAAATGATTTCGGCGCGAGGCCGTATTTATGAAATGATGAAAAATGCTATAATATAATGTATTATATGTTATCAGAACCCGGATATTAGTTTAGTTCAGTTCAGGAGCTCGGTACCGTAACTTATAGATAAGATATTTATAATTAGATTGGTACTAACCACCCTACGAGGGGGTGCGAGATGGATAGTCAATGTGACTTTCAGTAGAGTGTGGACGTCCACCTGGCAGTCCAGACCAGGGTTTGGCGGGCCCATCGTACTTACAGGCATTTTTGACTCGGCAGTGGTCGGCCAGCCATTGTTGGGTCTCGCCTTCAGGTTACACAACCCGTCATGGGGGGTAATACATGGCATCAGCTAACTATTCATCTTGGGTATGTTTTCAGTATTATTAGCTATAACAGACATTTCATGATCAGTATGAATTATTAGAAAATATGAAAGTATGATGATTCAATATGTTATGACGAATGTTTACAGATATATGAAATGTATTGTAAATGTATAACTGCATTATATATTCATGTTACCACACAGCTGTATTTAGTTTATTTTCCCTTACTGAGATGTGTCTCACCCCCGAACCTAATTAATTTTTCAGGAGACCCTGAGAGACCGGCGGGTCGTGATCGCAGTTGAGTGAGTTGAGCTTCCTTGCTAGAAAGGTAAGCTTTGATTTAGGACCAAGAGATTTTTGTTGTAAGATTCTAGATCTATTTTGATGTTTTGGAGATTGTATTCAAATACTATATTTTGGGAATGTAGTAGACTCTAGTATCATGTAATTAATGGTTTGATGGATGTAAATTATTTTTACTGCTGCTTAAGTTTCTGCTGTTTATGTGAGGCTATCCCCACTACCCACAGGTTCAGGTTGATATTATTATTATTATTTATGTTTATTATGTGATAAGTTAAGCAGGACGTTACAATGAGCATGGTATCAAGATGGAAAGAACTGTACCAGGTATGCCTCAACATAATGGCATAGCCGAGCAGATGAACCGATCATTAACTGAAAAAGCCAAAAGCATGTGTATGTAGTCAGGCTTAGCAAAGTAGTTTTGGGTAGAAGCAGTCAACACAGTAGCATACTTGATTAATAGGAGTTCATTAGTACCGTTGGACCACAGTCTACCAGAAGAGGTATTGAGCGAAAAAGAGGTGAGACTTTTACATTTGAAAGTTTTTGGTTGTGTAGCATATGTGTATGTTAATAATTATGTCAGAAAAAGGCTTGATCCAAAGTCGCAGAAATGCACCTTCGTCGGTTATGGTGAAGATGAGTATGGGTATCACATTTGGGATAATGATACAAGAAGGTGATCAGAAGCAGAGATGTGATCTTTAATGAAAAGGTGATGTACAAAGACAGACACACAATATAACCAACAGAACCCACAGAACTAGGTCAGAATGAAACAACCTATGTGGACTTGGATGATGTCCTAGAAGGTGTCATGACACAACACACCAAGAATCCTCAAGCATAGGAGACACAACAACAAAACACCGAGATTCCTTAGGCAGAGGAACCTGTGGAGCAGATTGTCGCACCACAACCTCCTACTCCAGCTCTAGAGCTTAGGATATCTTCTCGGCTGCATGTACCAAATAAAAGGTGTATGAATTATTTACTTCTTATAGATGGAGGAGAACCCAAATGCTATGATGAAGCATGTCAGGTGAGAGATTCAAGCAAGTGAGAGCTTGCAATGAAGGACGAGATGAAGCCTCTCAACTCCAACAAAACATATAAACTAGCTAAGTTTCCCAAAGGTAAGAAGGTTCTTCATAACAAGTGGGTGTACAAGATCAAAGAGGAGCATGATGGATCCAGGAGGTACAAAGCCTGATTGGTAGTCAAAGGCTTCAAGCAGAAAGAAGGAATTGACTACACTAACATCTTTGCATCGGTTATGAAGTTAACAACCATTAGATCTGTTTTGAACATTGTTGCCTCAGAAGGCCTACATCTTGAGCAGTTGGATGTGAAGATGAAATTTCTTCACGATGATCTTGATGAAGAGATTTACATGCAACAATCAGAAGGATTCTCAGTAAAAGGTATGGAGGATCTTGTGTGCAGATTGAAGAAAAGCTTGTATAGTCTCAAACAAGCTCCCAGACAATGGTAAAGAAAATAGCTTCATGCGTAGGAAAGATTTTTAGAAGTGCAATGCCGACCACTATTACTACTTCAAGAGGTATCAGTCTAGCTATATCATACTATTGCTACATGTCGATGACATGTTAGTTGCAGGACTAGATATAGGAGAGATCAGGAAATTGAAGTAGAAAATGTTAGAGGAGTTTAACATGAAGGACTTGAGTTCAACCAAGCAGATACTTGGGATGTGGATCTCTAGAGATAAGCAACAGAGAACATTGCGATTATCTCAGTCAAAGTATATTAGCTGTGTTTTACAGAGATTCAATATGAGCAGTGCCAAAATAGTAAATACACCATTGGCCGGTCACTTATGTCACTCCAAGGATCAAGCTCCCCAAACAGATGAAGAGAAGGACTTCATGGCTAAGGTACCTTATGCCTCAACCATTGGAAGTCTCATGTACGTCATGGTTGGTGCCAGACCAGACACAAGTAGTAGGAGTTAGTAGGTTCATGTCAAATCCAAGGAAGACTCACTAGGAAGCAGTGAAGTGGATTTTGATATATCTACGTGACACTATTGATAAGTGCCTATGTTTTAGCAAAGGAGACTTGAAAATTCAAGGGTATGTTGATGCCAATTTTGCTAGTGAAATTGATAATTGCAGAAGCACCATAGGATATGTGTTCATTGTTGGCACAACAGCTGTTAGTTGGATGTCACAAATATAGAATATTGTTGTCCTAACCACTACAGAAGCTGAGTATGTAGCAGTGATAGAAGCCAGTAAAGAGATGATTTGGCTTCAAGGTTTGTTGACAGAGCTCGGAATAAAGTAGAAGAGGAATGTTTTTGTCATGCCCCGAACCCACCAAGTGGGGCTCAGGGTGTGATGTGGTCCAATCACCCGCGTTTGATACCATAACCTCAATAACGCAGCGGAAAAATAAATAAACATCCTCAATAATATACCAGAGTTCTGTATAGACATCCCAAAAATTTCCCAACATCCAGTATCTATCTATATATATATATATATATATATATATATATCTTAGAAAACTAAAAACATAAACCCAAAAATACATCCAAGATCTATACCCTCTCACAAAAATGCTATGCCAACAAACCCAGTCCCGAGCTCGCTAAGCTTGATTATGCGAAAGTCCTGAAAAGGATGAATTGTATAACAAGTGAGACACATCTCAAAAAGACGGAATAGATTAATGCTAGTGCGTGGCTATCATGAGTTTAGTGTATACAAAATATCATCATTTGTTAATTAACCACATTTATAAAACCATTCTCAGACCATACCTACTCTCACACACAATTATTTATAAGCGAAAGTTCTTGAGAATAGGGGAGATTATATACCCATACATGTAACTCCCCTCAACTCTAATACATTATGCAACCTAGTATGACTACAAATGATACCTATCAGGGCATTTGCCTTTCTCAGGAAGCCCTCGAGCAGAGAGTTTACTTCGCCCCAAATATATATAATATTACTACACACACACACACACAATTATTTATAAGCAAAAGTTCTTGAGGATAGGGGAGATTACACACCCATACATGTAGCTCTCCTCTGCTCTAATACGTTATGCAACCTGGTATGGCTACAACTGATACTGATTAGGTTACTCGCCTTTCTCAGCAAGCCCTCGGGCGGAGAGTTTACTTCACCCTAAATACATATAATACTACTATATTTAATACATTTAATACTTTGTTACTTTACTCTATATGTTGTTATCTCTGTAAAATCCAACCTTTCATAGTCTCCGTTTTCACATGCTCTATTCTCCTATCATATACTCTGTTATCACATTTCACATCCTTTGTCTTCATATATTTTGCATTCACATACACTGTTCTATATTGACATGCACTATTCTATTATATCTTGATTAAATCTACAAATATGAATTTAGAATTCACTGCCAGATGGATAAAAACTGACATGCTTCCCCCCATGACGGGTTGTGCGGCCCGTAGGCTGGACTTAACCCTAGTTAGCCCACTAGAGTTAAATCAATTCTCACCTCTTCAGTTTGCTAGTCCAATTGGCTTTCCCATGCTGGTCTAGACTCTAGGGGGAACTTTACCCTTCACAACTCAATCGACTATTCAATACCAACACTCTCTTTAAGACGTGTGGTTGCTCTAAGCTCCTTATAACTCTCGCAATGATACCGTGCGTACTGTGGTCCACTGGATTTCTCAAACCATACATTACAATTTAACATTAATATTCTATTCTGATTAAACAATTCTAAATACAATATAATCCCAACGCATTTCAGTATTTCAACATATTATACTCAACACAGTATTTTCATATTTTCTCATGCCACACGATTTGATTAATACACATATTTATATAACTACTGAAATAATAAGTCAATCCATGTTCATTATCTGCTTTACTAGAAATATAGGTTAAATTATCTCCACAATTTATCTAATACTCAAAATAAGCGTTAGTAAGAAAAACATAGATAATTAACCCTACTCACCTTAACCAAATTTAGAAAATATAAAAATAATTCCAACCAATCATTTCAACCAGTCAAGTTATCTAGAGAATCCATTACTTAAATCTTATAGCCTTTTTCTTTACTTTAATCGGTTCATTTTCGAAAATAATAGTTATTAACACAACCCTAGGCTCAAAACCTGGCTTTCAAAACCTGCATGATAATCATATACATACACATATAATTTCCATTTTAACCAGCAGAATTTACAAAACAACTGGCTTAATCTATTCCCCTTACCTGTTCCTCGAAGTTTTGCTTAAAACGAATGGAAAAACGGAACCCTGTATTCCGAAAATTCTAACTTAATTAGTTCAACCCCATAATGCCCAATATTCTAACATTTCCAAGTTCACAAAGTTAAATAACTAATTATTCTTAAAAATAACACCCTTACCCTAGTTTTAGCATGGTACCTAGGAATCCCAAATCACGATTCCGCTCCGATTAAGTTGGACAGAATCGCCCCTAGTTCTAATCATCAAATTGGGTTGCAATCGGGCCAAAATCGAAGAGAGAAGGCAAAGAGGCTAAAGCCCTAGAGAGAGAGAGAGAGTGAGTGAGTGAAAAGAGGAATTTTTCATAGATTAAAATGATCCAAGGCCTATTTATAGGCTGGTACTCGTCAGCGAGTATAAAAGGTTCGTTGATGAGTCAAAGAAGAACACTCATCGACGAGAACAAGAGGTTCGTCGACGAATCCTTAAGTCTGAGATTTCCTGCTCTCGGAATCTCCTCGTCAACGAGCATAAGGCACTCGTCGACAAGTCCCAGCTGTGCTGCTTTTTCAAATTTTTCTTTCTTCTTCTTTTATTTATTTTTATTTTATTTTCTAGGTTAGGGTTACTACAGTTTTGCACAGCGATAGTTAGAGTGTGATACATTTGGCAAAGAACTCTGCATTTCATTCCAAAACCAAACACATTGGATTACATTATCATTTCTTCAAATCTCTATTAGAGGATGGAGTGTTGACATTGGAAAAAATCCAAGGTAGTCGGAATCCGGCATATATATTAACAAAGGTGGTGACTACAGAGAAGCTGAAGTTGTGCTTAACTTCAGTTGATCTTCATACTTGAAGAAAAATTTGAGCACATCATTTATCTATATACTGGTTAAGATGGTGTCTTCGTCTCCAAGTGGGAGATTGTTAAGCAAATATGGAAATTGAGAAATAAATATGAAATTTAATGGCTTGATAAGGATGAGCTGCAGATTGCAGAGGATCCGACTCTCATGCGCTGGAATGAAAATACCACGTACTCATTTATCCCATTAAAATGCAATAACTCATTTCTTTCTATATCTATCATATGTATCTATAAATGAGAGCATTTGTGTTGTGTGAATAGTGCAAGAAAGTGAGTGAGTGAGGAATGTGAGAGCGCTGAAGGTGAGAGAGAGAAAAGTGTGAGAAGAGTTAAGTTGAGTGTGTGTCACCTCCTCTTGTTTTTTCCCATATTATAGTATATTCGGTGTGCTCCGTGGACGTAGGTCAGATTAGACTGAGCCACAAAAATTTGGTGTTCTTATTTTGTGTGCTTGTTTTGCTTGTGTGTGATTATTGTTCCTAGATCCCTAACAAGCTTAAGGATAAGTTAGATCTTCAAAAGAGACCCCTTTACCCACGAGATAAGCCTTTATCTTCCAACTTTAAGATGTTACACATAAGTACTTAGGATGCCACCTTATACCTTTTAGACCACCTCCAATCTTTCTAGTCATTATTACTCTAACATGGGTCCCCGATGCAAATCATGTTTTATGCCTTTAGAATGAATTTACAAAAAGCAACTCAAGAGCAACACTTAAATCTACATTTTAGCTCATTCAAACAAGATCCTTCAATCAATGGCCAACTATCACAATTAATAAAAAGACTTTCTATCATCCTTTTTTACTAAAGTAGGGAGAAAGATGATACTATGATAGTATATTTATGGCTTCACTCTTCGTCACATGAAGTGAAAGGCTTGAACCCTATTATAGGAATGGTTGCCACAAGAAAGGCCAAACCTAGACTCCTCATTTGCCTTCTCCTCATCCAACCCCCAAGGATTTTAACTAAAGCAATAAAGAGAGAGGTTCAAAAGGTACACCAAGGCAAATCAACTTACCATTGCTCTTATTCAATTTATTCAAAAAGGCCCCTCAAAATGAGATTGCCAAGTAGCCCAAAAAGGAATAACTAAAAGGTCTCAACATAAGAAAACTAGGCAAAAAAAAAAACCCACAACAATGCAATGACATCTTCTATTAATGATGACTCGCCTTAACGCAATGCATTGATAATCTCCTCCAACCAAGCAGCCTAAGCAAAAGGTCATACTTGTAAATTTCCTAGGGACTAGTTGTAAAAGCCAACTTAGCATACAATTTCACCCTACACTACAAAAAAATAAGGTTATTAGTGATGGTTTAGTCATTATTAGTGACGGTTTCAAATTAGTTGCTAAAACGGTCGTGACTAATACTTATTAGTGACGAACTTTAAAAACCATCACTAATAATGCAGTATTAGTGACGATTTTATTCCGCCACTAAAAGCCTAAGACCATTACTATAAATTCTACATTTTCTCGATTTAAAATCATCACTAAAGCCCAAGCTATTAGTGACAGTTTTCAAACCGTCACTACTACTTTGTAGGGGTACTATTAGTGACGGTTTGAAAACTATCACTAATAGAGTCAGGATTAGTCTCATTTTTTCAAACCATCACTAATACTTTGCAGTGGAGTTATTTATGACAGTTTTCAAATCATTACTAATACTTTAAAATAAATAGTTTTTTTTTTGAATTCATTCATTAATTCCTATAAAAACTTGTAATTACATTTTAGCATACATAATATTAAACCAGAATTTAAAATAAAAAGTTTTTTTTTTTTTGAATTCATTCATTAATTCCTATAAAAACTTGTAATTACAATTTAGCATACATAATATTAAACCAGAATTACTAAAAAAATCATAAATTATTCAAAATTAAAATACAAATTGTTCAAAATTCAAATACAAATACAAATACAAATTAAAATACAAAAATTCATTATGTTAAGATAACAAAAAATACATAAAAATTCAAAAGTTGCATTTCATTGTAGTGCTTGGTATTGTCCTAATGTTGTGATAACCGCAAACCCTACAAAATAATAATCATATAAAAAAAATAGTGTACTATTTTTTAACATATATGTATGCGTACTATAAGTAAAAATTATTTAATAGCAAAATGATTGGACATTCGAAGATAGTTAAAAAAAATGATACAATTTGAAATAGTTAAGTTTGATCAGTCGGAATTGACCCCACTCGGTTTGGACCTCATATGCCTGACTTGGACACCTGAGTGCCAAAATCCACTAAGTTTGTTTATATTCTAACTTTGCTTCTAAGTGGGCATAAAGCTCCCAAAAAGGAGTTTTTGGGCATCATTAGCTCCGGCACCTCCAGCTCAATGTGATGAACGTGTCGGGACTGACCCCATTCAGTTTCCTGAGTACTTAAAATCAACTAAGTTTACTAAGTTTGCCTCTAAGAACATAATTTTCAATCAGGGAGGAATTTTTGGGCATCGTAAGCTTTGGCATGTCAAGCTCAATGTCACAGATGTGTCGGGATTGACCCCACTCAGTTTGGATCTCGTATGCCTAACTTGGACACCTGAGTGCTAAAATTCACTGAGTTTGCTGAGTTTGTTTGTATTCTTACTTTGCTTCTAAGTGTGCAAAAAGCTCCTGGAGAGGAGTCCTCTGAACTTGGTAACTTCTTGACCTTTTTCCTTGTCAAAAAATGCATTATTAGTGACGGTTCTAAATACCGTCACTAATATAATACTATTAGTGATGGTCTTTCTCTTCAAGCATTCTACTTAAGGACATGCTCTTCTTATTGTATTTTATCTTCAACTCATCCAGATTCTTATTTGTGGAGTCCAGCAAACTGGCTAGGTTAACCACAACATTATTTTTGTCTTGTTTTGCTTCCTAGACAATAACACTAACTGTTTTTATCTGTCCATTGTTACGAAGATAGTCTCATACTAGCCCTTCTAAATTGTAATCATCTTCTCAAGCAACCCACCCATAGATATTTGAACCAAAATATTTATTTTGTGCATCCCATTCCTTTTTAATGCGATGAACAACTTCAAAAGATCTCTCAAACTCTATTAGTTGCATTTAGAAAACCAATTCAATCATTGCAGAACTTCACCATAGCTTCCCTGGTCCGTACACAGTCATTCCAAAGATATGAACTTCAAGAGGTTTAAATTTAGAGAATCTTTTCAACTAATATTCACTATCAATGATAACTCTTCCATCTTTTTTGTCCACTATGTTAAGAACAATCTCAGTCCATGACCAGACATATAGATCATTTTGCTTTGGAGTTTGAGAGATGGGTGCTAGTTCAACAGGGTGAGGTGTTTGATCTAACATCAGTTTCCAGGTATTTTTCGAAGACAAAGTCATTTTTATATTTGCATTCACTTATTGCACTTGATGGCCATTTTCGTTGTTCTATTAAAAGTCTTTGTGAATCAGTCTTTGCAAATGAGCTTTGGCCACTACATTTGAAGCACACTGCAAGTAATTAGAAAAATTGTCACTAATATTCTTGACCTTTTTCCCCATCAACAAATGCATTATTAGTGACGATTCTAAAAACCCTCACTAATATAAGACTACTAGTGATAGTTTTGCTAAACAATCACTAATAATTGACTATTAGTGATGGTTTATGAGAACCGTCACTAATATTCTTGATTTTTTCTCCATCAATAGTGCATTATTAGTGACGGTTACTAATAAATGACTATTAGCGAGGCTTTGGATTGATCACTAATACAAAAAAAAAAATGTTGTTATTAATTTTGAGCAATAGTTTGAGCGAAAAAACTGGTTTTTAGTGACAAAAGTATTAGTGACACTTTCAATTTCGTCACTAAAATAATATTGTTAGTGACGGTTTCTAATAGTGTAAGTACTATTGACGCTTTTTAAAACGTCACTAATGCTAAACTTTTAGTGACGAAATTGAAAGTGTCACTAATACTTTCGTCACTAAAAACCAATTTTTTTTGTAGTGCTAGGTTGTCAAATTTTGAATGTGTTGGCTTGGGAGTAGAGTTTAGAGGGAGTTAATGACTCTTTTAGCATATTTTCACTTTTCTCTACAAAATATAAATCTTAGCAAGATACAAGCAATATATCACAATATAGAAAATATAAATCATGCACAAGACATAAAATAAAGAGTATAGGGAAGAGAAGCTTAACACCGATGTTTTAACATGGTTCGACACTTAGCCTACATTCACACCTTGAGACACACTCAAGAATTCTACAATCCACTATAAACTCCTTCACTGGTGGAGAAGGCTTTACACTCTGTAACAAATCCCTATCGCTCACCAAGAGACGCAAGGTTCACCAAGAACCTTCACACGAGAACCAATTCCTTTTGATCACCAAGAGTTGTAAGGTTCACCAAGAATCCTTGCAATTTGGTTCACCAAGACCCTTCACAACTCAGTTCACCAAGAACCCTTTTACAATCACAAAAAATGTAAATGATACAGAGAATGCTCCTTCTTGAGCTGATATTACAATATAAAACCTCACCCTACTCTCATGAGTATATGATATTTCACAAGAATAAAGAGCAAGAGAGTTTTGAGCAAATGATAACTTAGAATGCTTGCAACAATCAACTAATCACTAATAATGGTTCAAAGGGTTATGTAATTATGCAAGTAACTTGTATTTATAACCAAATGGTCGAGCTAGTCGTTATCTGATCGTTGGGTGTGAAGCCCAATTGTTTGGCTCAAGAACCAGCACTTAAGGCTCGTCATTTTCAGGTGCTCGATGCAAATTGTCGACGAGTTGCCTCAATTAGTGGACAACTTTCCTAATTAGTCGACTAATTACTAGGGCAGAAAAACACATTAAGCTACTAGATTAATTCGTCGATGATATGCTTAAATTCATCGACGAGTTGCCTCAATTAGTCGACGATTATCCCAAATAGTCAACTAATTCACTGGGCGGAAAAACATATTTAGCTACTAGATTAATTCGTCGATGAGTAGGGTCAATTAGTCGACTAATTGCCCTATTTTTCATACTTATATGCTTCTTATTGAATTAATCCAATCTAGGACAATTGTACATGAAAGATATTAAGACTAATGACAATTAGTACTTGTCCTTATGAAGTTCCATTTGATTAAAAGATATCTTGTGTGTGAAGATGCATTTGAAAACTTATTTTGATATCTTATACACTAGTATGCATATTCAATTGCTCAAACTCTTGCAAGATATTCTTACTAAGATCATAACCACAAGAGTTACAAAATGTTCCTACCTCAAACACTCCCCATTACATATGATTCTACATTAGCTTTCTTGGATGTGCTTGAGTTCTTCCGAGTGAGTGTCCTTTTGATCTTTCGTACTCGAATGTCTACTTGGTCTGTTCTTTGCTTTTGATCCAATACTTTCATTTATTTTTCACTTGTACTTGTACTAAACATGATCTGCAAAGATAGGATACACTTGGAATTACAAATAGGTTAATATCATCAAAACACATTAAATATAATTATGTAACCACTAAAGCTAACAATGTTGACTTTTTGAGTCAATCTCGTGTTTTGATTATGACAAACCATTGTATCTCATTTGTGTGCTAAGTGTATGAACATGCTTACTTTTCTAAGCACAGATGACAGATGAGAAATGGAAGCCGAAAAGTGCTCAAATGCGCGCATCATTCGGCGCAATCCATAGAATTGTCGAGAAGCAGAGCGTGAAGCCTTTGTTTGTTTTAAGTTGTATTTTTTATATTTATCATTCAGGTCTATAATAATAATTTATATGGTCTGTAATAATCTGCATGTCATGCATAATAGGTAATTAGGCTTAGGATACCTTAGTATGACCATAGGGAAACAAATGACTATAGATAGACTTTGGTCGACCGACGCCAGATTTTTAGGCTTAATTCGAAAGCCAACAACCGTAGACTGACCCTAGGTCCTTGCACTAGCACTTAGGAAAATTTCCCTAAACTTATATGTCATTAGGGGTGTATTTAAATTAAAATTTGGACCTTAGCTTAAAATTGTATGGGTTTCGGGTGATCGAACCAGGCAAGGTAAAATGCCTCGGTTGATCGAATGTTGGGAAAGTCAAAATTGTTAACTTGAATTCGGGCGACTGAACTAAGAAGAACTTAGTGTTCTCGGTCGACCGAACTCATATTGAGGACTTTTCCAACAACCCAGGCGCCCAAACTCCATGGTCATTTTGACCTCGGGCGACCGAACTAAGAAGTTTGGTAGAACGAACTTAGGACCGGGCGACCGAACCTCGAGCAGTTTGAAAATCACCTTAGTTCAGCCACCTGAAGTTCTCACCGGGCACCCGAACTTCAAAATTGTCTTTTCGCGTTGTGAGTGTTGGGCGGTCGAACTTATGACTCGGGTGACCGAAACTCTCAGGTTGGTCAAATTTTTGCCGCAGGTAATTAAGGGTAAATCAGGGTTATTTTGGTTAAACATGTTTAAAATAATTTTAATAATTACCCTTATGTCCTCAACGATTATTTTTTTAGGTATGTTTATAAATATGAGTTCATTTGTGAGATTAAGGAGAGATTAGTGATTTAATTAGCAGATATTTTCTCTGAATATTTTGAGAGCTTCTTTTCATACCCAAAGCTAAATACTCTTCTTTTTATCATTCCTTTGCAAAATCTATTTGAGTGAGAGTATTCAAAACCATCCTACATTGCTTACTAAATCTTAAACTCTCATTACTTTGATTGCTTGATTGATTTTTATTAAGAGTTTAGCCAAAAGTCTTTCCCCCGATTTAATTAATAAATCATTATGTGGGGAAACTTTTTAACTTGTGAGTCTTTGCATTTGTATTGCAAGACTCTTGAGCTTGTCTTGTACTTTGTATAAAATATTTTTAACAAGTTTGGTTTGCAAATATCTTGTGTGCTTGAGCTTTGAAAATTAATTTTTGAGATATTTGTTTGTGATTTCAAAATCTTTGAAACTATATTTGTGGTTGATATATTTATATATACTGTTTCAAAGAAAACTTGCTAGACACACTCTCATACGTTTATTGAATATTGACATTATCTTGAGAGTATCTTC
The DNA here is from genome assembly GCF_029873635.1 of Malania oleifera. Classification (NCBI taxonomy): domain Eukaryota; kingdom Viridiplantae; phylum Streptophyta; class Magnoliopsida; order Santalales; family Ximeniaceae; genus Malania; species Malania oleifera. Next base: position 64,027,360 of record NC_080424.1, read on the forward strand.
ACTTGACCAATCTCACCTTAGCATAAATACTATTATTTGTGAGTGCATTGGTTATTGTTTGAGACATCGGTACATATCTGCTTAGCATAGAAGCACTGTATTTGTACATGTTGATTGTGCTCAAATTGTTATATCTGTGTATTCCTGATGTGTGATCGGAAGAGGGAGACTTGCCCTGTGAAAAGTCCCGGACTTGCTCAGACCCAGTTAGGAGAGCACAGGATTAGTTTAGACCCGGTTAGGAGAACCAGGTGCACTAGCTTGTAAGGTATTGTAAACGGTGTCGCTCCACCCGCAAGTGAGCAACTAGTGGAATCCTCTTACTTGTTAGCTGGAGGCGGGGACGTAGGCAATATTGACTGAACCTCGATAACATATCGTGTGTGCACTTTATATTTTCCGCACTTTACTTTTTGCACCTGTATGTTTATGCTTATTGTTTGAATATTTGATTGAGTTTGTGATTACATAGAAAGACCTTAGGTTTGTGTAATACTGCTCGTGGAATTTGGTATAACCTAGGAAGAATTTTTTAAATACTCAATTCACTCCCCCTCTTGGGAATACAACAATTCCAACAAACAATCTCCTCCTTTTTAATGATATCTAACCTATCAAGATTTTACTTAATCTTTACATTTGATTTTGTACTTATCATAGCTTGATATGCAAATATTAGTTAACCTAGAACCACTAATGGGTTGTTATCATCAAAACATGACAATTGAGATCATGTAGCCACCAAGGCTAACAATGTCCCCCTTTTTGATGATGGCAAACCATTGGTGTTCTTATAGGATATAATATAAAGCTCTCATAATTTTATGCATATTGTTAAATAAGATTAAAATTTTCTCCCCCTTACTATATGCATATAAGTCATAATTAAAACATTTAACTAGATGCTTTATATCCATTGGAGTTTTAGCATGCAATTATACAAACTAGAAAGTTCATTTTATATTACAAAAATTCAACAAATAAACTGAACTTTCATTAAAAACATATTAAGTAACAAATCTTGAACTTTCATCAAAATATGATTTAAGTAACACGACAGATTTGTACTTAATACCCCCACCTACAGTACCCATCATATAACACTAACCTACTTCTCCCCCTTTGATCATCATCAAAAAAGAGAGGAACTATTCTTTTAAAGCTCATGATGATAGGAGACATATTCTCCCGATTAACCACTAATGGGATGATACCATAAGTTAAGATTAATTTCCCTAGGATTCAATTTTATGCAAGAAATGTGTTGACTGCATATTCAAGAGTTTTACCATCATATGTTCATAAGAATAAGGAAATCATCTTTTTTCTAAGAGGTGAGTTACTTGGGCATGCTTCTGAGATTTTAATTGAAAGTAAATGACCTAGATTGTTCATCTCAGAAATACAAAGCTTTTCTATTTATCACCCATAAATTTATTCCTAAGAGCAAGTTTTGAATAAAAAGCTTGTGAGGGTGTGCATGCTACTTCATCTCATGAATTGTAACCAATACTTTCATTCATAAAGAGTTACCAATCAATGAAGATATATACACTTTAAAGATCATATTAGTTTTAACATTTGAATCCATCATGTTGGCTTAAATTTCTAAAGTCCCCAGTGTAGCAATTAAGCAATTATTATGCGTAGTTTGGGATTTTATACCTTGACCGCAATTATTGTGTCCCTAATTTTGTACTATATAAATTTATTTAGTCAACACTTATTCCTTTTTGCCTAGGTATGTTTAAATCTACCTAATTCCTATCAAATCCTAGGTTCTAAGGAAGCAATATTCAAAGAATCATGTAATTCGTTTTGGTACCCATTCTTCCTTGGGTCACAAAGGGTTGGTTTTCTTATCTACCCATTCTAACTTCCTTTCTTTGCCTCTAGCACCTCTAAAGGGGCAAGAATAACGAATGTGTCCTATTCTTTCACAATATAAACAAGTCTTATTTGCATGTGAAGGATTTGTCTTATTTACCCTATTTTTGCTTGATGAGGCATAACCATGTGATTTATAAGAGGATTTAAAATTCTTTTTGTAAAAGCTATTTCTTTTAACTCCCAAAAATTTATTTGAGTTTTCTTTTCCTCTTGTAAATTCGTTAGTAGTTTTTCCATGATCTTCATCTTTCTTTTTCAAGAGAGTATTTTCTTTTAAAACATTTTCAATTTGATTTTTCAAATTTCCCACTTCTACTTGAAAAACTTTATGGTCCTTTTGAGCATTTTCAATAAGCTCCTCATTTTCCCTTTTAAGAGAGGTATTTTCCTCTTTTAAGATAGAACAAAGACAAGGTTCCTTTTGTTTGCAGTTTAACAAATTTTCTTCCAAATTTCCTATTTTTACTTTTAAAGTTTCATGCTTTTTTTTTTTTGAGTATTTATAATAAGCTCCTCATTCTTCTTTTTAAAAGAACATTTCCTTCTTTCAATGAGGATTCCCTTTGTTTAAACAAATGTTGACCTTGTAGGTCACACCTAGTTTTGATAATGACAAATACTCTTGGTATTTGATGACTTTCGAGTTTGAGTGTAGGTATATAATTAGCAGATCAACTAATGGCACATGAAGACTCAAAGTCCAAAGACCCCGAAGATTTCTTGTTGTAATTATATTATATGGGTCTGTAATAGTAACTAGGTATATCGGTATGTAATAATCTCTGCACGTTATGCATGTAGGTTTTGTAAGATCAAATTGACCGTAGAATGACCATAGGGGTTGAATGACCTTAGGACACCCTTCGGTCAACCTTTGGCCTATCGATGTCGGATTTTTGGGACTATCTCAAAATGGCCTTTGAAAAGACCTTAGTGTGACTTTAGGTCTCAACACTCGCACACATATCATATAATATATAAGAGTATTTAATTTGTGCTAAAGTTGAACATTATTAGGAAAGTTGAGAGAGTTCGGGCGACCGAACCCTTGGAGTTCAAAACTCCTTGGGCGCCTGAACTGTTGAGAAGTGAATAGTTGACTTAGGCTCTCGGGTGACCGAACATATTTGTGCATACCTTCCTCGGGCGCCCGAACCATTTAAAGGGAACTTTTCACCAACTCGATCGACCGAACCTTCACATTCAAATCGGACCCCGGGCAACCGAACACATGAGTTCGGGCTGCTGAACCTATGACTGGGCACCCGAATTTACGAAGAAATGTTTTTGACTTTAATTTGGGCCACCGAAGTATAACTTAGGTGACCGAACCTATTTAAAGACCTTTTATGACTGTTTGTTCGGGCAATCGAACCTCTGTTCAGCCACCCGAACCTCGGCGGGTTAAAATTAATTTAACCACGGTAAATTAGGGTTAAGTTGAGTTAATGGTGTTTTAGCTACTTGAAACTTTTTTAATAATTCCCAACAAGTCCCTAACGGTTATAATTTTACCCATGCCTATAAATATGGGTTCATTTGCAAGATTAGATAAAGATTAGCCAAAAACAATTAGCAAAAAATCCTCTATATTTGAAAATCCCACTTTGCCCAAATACTCTCAAATACTCATTCCTTTGATAAATTTTGGTATTGTAAGAGCTTAGTGAGTGTGCTTGTGTGATTGAGATAATGTTTTTGGGGAGTTTAACTTAGATTTATCCCACATATTTTCATACTATAAATCTTGTGTTGGGATAACCTAGTAAGCTTAGGATATTTGCATTGTCATTGTAAGTGTCCAATAGCTTTGTTTTTGGTTGTGCAAAGATATTTTCAAACAAGCAAAATATTTTCAAACTAGTAGTGTGCCTATTTCATTTAAGAAAATCTCCTTGAGCTAGTTTGAATATCTGATTGATATCTTTGGAATACTAATGTGCTATTGATTTGTGCTTTGCTTAAATTCCAAAGTATTGCTTCTTTAGAACACTCTTGAACATTATTGTGATCATATCTTGTTGAGTGTTATTTGCACGTATATACACATCACTGAGCTTACATTTCCTACATTGTTGATGTGTGGTTGATTGATTATACTATGCGTATTTGGGTACATATCTGCTTTATATGAAAGCATAATCACTGTACCATTCGAGTGAAAATACTGTTGTATTTCTAGGCGTGGCCTGAGGGGGTTTGATCTAGCCCAGAAAGATTAGGTTGGGGTCAGCCCTGTGAATTTGACTTAGGTCCTTCTCTGCCCTACAAAGAGAGTCTGTAAAGGTTGAAGTCAGCCCTGTGCTAATTGACCTTGTTGTATTAGGTGCCGCTCCACCCGTTTTTCGCACATTTATTTTTAGCACATGTATGTTGTATGCTTGATTCATTATATGTAGTACATGTGTTGATTGGGTTCATAATTAAATAGAAAGACCCTAGGTTTGTGTAATGCTACTATTGGATTAGCTAAACTTTGGAATAAATTTTTAATACCCAATTCACCCCCCTTTTGGGAATACACCAAAACTAACAACAAAGCATGCTCTTTCTCAAAATTTTTGTTCTTCCTTGTTACTAAAACTAATTCATCAAATAATTTAGCACAATTATTTACTAATTCATCATATGAAGGAGTATAATCATCATCATCATCCGAACTTATCTCCTCTTGTTCATTAGCTATGAAGTAAGAATGTGCTTCTCCTATTGTGTCTTGGTGAGTAGCACTAGATTAATATAAGGCAAAACCTATTTCCTTCTTAGGCTCTTCATAGGTGTTTTGAAGCATATCACACATTTCTTTTGCGATTTCACATCCAAAAAATATGACTATATTTTATTATCACTAAAAGCAGGATTAAGACAATGTCTAGTTTTAAAGTTGAGTTCTACTAACCTCTTTTCGTTTATTGATAGCTCCTCTATTTCTTTTGGTCCCCCTTCTTCATTTTTGAAAATGTAGTCTCCCTTTGTAACAACTCGCCACATCTCAAGATCAAGTGATTGTATGAAGATCATCATTCGATTCTTCCATGCCGGGTAGTTGGAGCCATTGAACATTGGTGGTTTGGTCACGGATTGTCCTTGAGAAGAAGTGTCCACCAAATACACCGTTTGATCTTTCTGCTCTGGATTTTACTCCAATAACTCAAGCGCCTTGCTCTGATGCCACTTGTTGGCCCGAGAGTAGAGTCCAGAAAGGGGGGGGGGTGAATGGACTATTTCGCGTATTTTTGCTTTTCTCTATAAAATATAAATCTTGGCAAGATACAAGCAAATATATCACAATATATAAAATATAAATCATGCACAAGACATAAAATAAAGAGTACAGGGAAAAGAAGCTTAACACCGATGTTTTAACATGGTTCAGCACCCAACCTACGTCTGCGCCTTGAGACACACTCAAGGATTCCACAATCCACCATAAACTCCTTCACCGACGGAGAAGCCTTCACAAATGGGAACAAATCCCTATCACTCACCAAGAGCTGCAATGTAATGACTCGAAGAATAATGTTATTTAAATAATAAAAAGAAAGGGAAATAGGAACAGGAACAGAAGGAGGCAGCAAACTTCGTCAACGACATTGCATTTTGGATATAATAACCCAAGAAATTTTCAAGCACTCGTCGATGAACACAGGGGTTTTGTCGACGAGGGTTTTTTAGGATCTCGTCAACGAGGTCTAGTCTCATCGACGAAAAGATATCGAGAGAGGATTTTTGGGAAATCTGAAATTCCTCGACAAGGGTACAGATTCGTTGACAAACTTTCTACAGGGCTTGTCGATGATGCCCATGTCGGACAGGCTCTCCATCAGATATGGATTGAGGGGGCCAATCAAACTGTTGGAATTCAGTTGACTTACCCTGGTCGGCCAGCCAGGATAGGTCCCACCTTTGGGCCGCACAACCCTGTCAAGAGGGGTTAAATCATGGCATATAGCCATCCAGGGAAATTTTCTCAAATATTATAAATATAAGTAGATTTTTCAGAAATAGTAGTATTAATATGAAAAGTAGTTTCATACAGATTGACATGTTCAATAATATAGTTAATGGTTTTATTATACGTTATGTAATATCAACATTTTCAGATTCAATTATTCATATTATTCCTAAATCAGATTATTTTTACCAAACTATAGCTCAGTGGCCACACACTAGTAATAACATGTTTTGTCTTACTGAACATTGGCTCATCCCAGTGTTGAATTATTTTTCAGGTGAACTAGCTAGGCGAGTGGAGCAGGCTTGCAGGTAGAGGGGCTGTTGTACTGCCCTTTTTGAGAGTGAGTATTTTTCGGTAGCATGTTTTTGTAAACCCTTGGTATCAGTAAGGGTAGTTTCAGGAAAACAGTGATGATTGTATATTGTGGGTTGGTTTGACACTCTGGTATTGTATTATGTGTGGTTTTATTTTACATGATTGGCTTTCTGCTGTTTAGGTTAATGATTGAATTTAAAGTAAGGGAAAAATATCTTATTTTATTAGCAGGTCATTTCATGCAAGGTTCACCAAGAGCCGCAAGGTTCACCAAGAATCTTCACACGGGAACCAATCCCTTTCACTCACCAAGAGCCGCAAGGTTTACCAAGAATCCTTACAATTTGGTTCACCAAGAACCTTCACAACTTGGTTCACCAAGAACCCTTTAACATTTACAAAGAATGTAAATGATACAAAGAATGCTCCTTCTTGAGCTGATATTGCAATATAAAACCTCACCCTACTCTCTTGAGTATATGATATTTCACAAGAATAAGGAGTAAGAGAGTTTTGAGCAAATGATAACTTAGAATGCTTGCAACAATCAAATAATCACTAACAATGGTTTAAAGGGTTATGTAATTAAGGCAAGTAGCTTGTATTTATAGCCAAATGGTCGAGCTAGCTGTCATCTGATCGTTGGGTGTGAAACCCAATTGTTTGGCTCGAGAACTAGGCATTTAATGGCCGTTGTTTTTAGGTGCTTGATGCAAATTGTCGACTATGTGACCCAAATCGTCGACGAGTTGCTTCAATTAGTCGACGATTTTCCCAATTATTCGACTAATTACCAAGGCAGAAAAACACATTAAGCTACTAGATTAATTCATCGACAATATGCTCAAATTCGTCGGCGAGATGCCTCAATTAGTCAACGATTATCCCAATTAGTCGACTAATTCATTGGGAAAAATAACATATTTAACTACTGGATTTATTCGTCGATGTGTAGGGTCAATTAGCCGACTAATTGCCTTGTTTTTCATAGTTAAATGCTTTTTATTTAATTAATCCAATTTAGGACAATTGTACATGAAAGATATTATGACTAATGACAATTAGTACTTGCCCTTTTTAAGTTCCATTTGATTATAAGATATCTTGTATAACGACCCCAAAAATATATATACATGATTAGTGTAAATAATCCTAAAAAAATGTTATTATTATTAAATTAAATTAAATTATTAATTAATTAATATCTCTCTCTCTCTATCATTTCTTTTTATTAATTAATTAATTTATTTATATACTCATTTCTTAATCCTTGAGAAACCCTTGAATTTACGAAAATACCCTTCCTCCAAATTCTCTATAAATAGGAGATCCTGAGTTCATTTTTCATAGAAAATTTCAAAGAAGGAATTGAAGGATAAGTGAGGAAAAAGATTTAGTGGGGGACGGAGAATTTTTACATACCTAAAATTCTTACTCTCCCACTATTTCCAAACTCATTTTTGAAATTCATTATTTATTCACGTTAAAAGAATGGACTCTTTTGAGCATATGATATTTCATAAGAATAAAGAGTAAGGGAGTTTTGAGGATATCATCATGTTGGCCTAACTAGGTTTTTCAATCTTGTTTTGATGATAACAAATGAAGATGTTTTAACATGTGTTGTTGAGTGACTTTATTTCAGGATTACATAACTCTACTGTTGATTAAGGTGTAATCCCAAGAGGGGGGGGGTGAATTGGGTATTTTAAAAATTCTTTGAAACCTATTTACCAATCAATCCCTATTTCTAGGTTTAACTAATTAATGATAGGAACTTATGTCTAAATTAAAGTTATTTTATCAATGAATTCCTTTTTACTCAATTAAGTGCGTATAAAGTTATTCAACATACACAAGGAGCAAGTAGAAAATTAAATGCGATGCTGAAAATAAATAGTGAAGGGAAGAGAGAAGGCAAACATAGTTTTACGAGGTTCAGCCTACTTGGCTTACGTCCTTGCCTTGAGCAACCACTTAAAGATTCACTAAAACCCTGCTCCTTAAAGTGGGACAGAGCTTCCCTTACAATCCGCTGTTTACAAGAGGCACAGCTTCCTCCTACTCCGCTGCTTACAAGAGATACAACTCTCTCCTCTCACACCGGTTCACACACCGAACCGTGTATACAATAGAATATGGAAAATACACTAAAAAACAATGCTTCTAACAAAAGATGGTGAGTACAATTCAAATTCCTAAAACATTGACATATGATATAACTTGAAGCTCGTGAATGAATGAAAACGATAAAATCGTTTTATGTATGATATGCCTCAACACACAAATCCCTTTTTAACCAAAACTTTCAAGTAAAGATAATTCAAACTGTTTTGGAATAAACTAGGGTTCTCGGTTCACTTTGCAAAAATGCACACTTATATAATTGAAGTGAACTAGTTAGCAAAAACTTTGTCTTGAATATACACTCAATCAAAATCACAAAGTTTTATTTCATGTACTCAATCACAAAACTAAGTATATTAATTTGCAGAAAATATCCCTCAATTAAAATTATAGTTCTACTTATCAAGGATATTAAATCAAGCTCTAATGTATCTAAAGATAGATCCTTTTAGAAACCACACACTTGAATCAAATCTTCAATCAATCACACACCATAAATCAAATAATGATCTTGTTTGAAATAGCTTTGTATATGTATGAGTACTTTCAAGATCACCCTTTTAATCAAAACTAGGTTTTTCAATAATAAGCTCTTTGAGAAAATATATGTATATTTATATTCTCTTGAATCAAAATTTAATCTACCAAGTTAGATAAACTTTCTTTAGTAATGATCTCTTTAGAAAATTAATTTTTGTACGAATAGGCACACTCAAGATCAATACTTTTCAATACTAGTCAAGAACAAGCAATGAATGAGATGTAAAGTTCACAAGACTAATAACTTGAAAGATCAAACCTCAATACTAGATTGAAGTACAATAGAGTAAACAAGTTCCCTTTGAAAAATTAATTTGATTTTCCCAAGCTTGAAGATTTGAGATTGATGTATATGCAATTGAATAGCACTAAGAGTAGATAATCAATAATCTTGCAACAAGGTGTGTTCTTCTCTTTCTTGTGTGTCTAGCTTTTGTTCTAGGATTTAGATATTCATAATATATAGTATATTACCCTTAGGATTGATCTCAGCCGTTGGATCAATAAGATACCTCGCGTGTCTTTTTAATAAAGAACTGATTTTTAGGCTTTCTCGCGAGTTCAGGCAAACGAACTCGACTTCAAGCTCCTGGAGTGGCAACTTCAGGCGCCTGAGGTTCCAAGGTCAGGCGATCAAGGTACCTCTGCCAGGTTCTGTCTTTCCCTTTTAATTCTTCAGGCTACCGAAGAAATTCTTCAGGCGCCTGAGGATAACTTCAGGCTACTGAAGTCCCCTTTTTCACACATATTCATTTCCAGTTTAAAAATCTACTTTGATTCTTTGCTTGGGTCTTTTATAAAACAAGTTTTCCATGATTTTAAAAACATTTCTAAGCCCATGTATGTACTCTAATGATCTACATGAAATGCATGAATCCTAAAATCATTCTAAGTTGTATTGAGCCTCAAGATAAATCATACAAAAATGTAAGTACATGAGTTCTAAATACCCATTCCCAAAACATTCTTGACCTTTGCCGCTTGCATCTTGATTCTCATACTCTTTGAGTTCCATGGTGCTTTCTAAAATGTATAATCTTTACTTTATGGCGTCCATGACTCGTTATCTTTCCGTACATGCTCAGTGTAACTCCTGTTCATAAACTCAATGCACAGATCAAATATCGAATGATTTGTCATTATCAAAAACAGGATTGGACTCATAGAGTCAACATCTACTCTCATGTTTGTCATGTAAGCAAGCTAGAAATCAAAAGCCAAATCAAGTGAAAGCTTCACCGAGTATTTAAGCATTAAAAGACAAATGAAAAAGCTTAAAGACCTAGAGGGACTCGAAGTCAAGATGATGTCAAGAGACTTGAAGATTTAGTACTTAAAAGTCATATTCAGTAAAGTTGTTTGTAAGTACTTCAAATCAAATATAATTTATAAATATGAAGCTCTTTAGGGGAAATACATGGACTTAGAGACCTATTTTAAAATCCTGAAAAATGTTTTATGAAGGATCAAAGCAAGAGAGAAAAACTAAATTTGAAAACCAAAAATGAAAAACTAGAAAGAGGACTGGTCAGCCGACTAACCAGAAATACACTGGGTTTACTTAGCTGACTAACAAAAAATCAACAGCTAAGTTAACTGCCCAGGCGACTGACATAATGAATTGAAATCACCCAGCCGACTGACAGTGTCCAACTGACTGACCCATTTTGATCTGTGTTGAGCCAGCCTACTGATAATTATTTAGGTTAATTTTTGGCAGACATAATGGTGTCAGCTGCTTGTCTAGCCGATTGACCTTGTGGAAATATACTACTTAGTCGCCTGTCCAGCCAACTGACTCTATGGGATTTGACTTTTTAAACTCCAACAGGAAAATTTCAAAAATTGGGTTTTCAATTATGAACATTATAAAAACTTGGTGGACACTCCAAGTTACTTGGGGAACAAGGAAACTAATCCTAAAATGCCTATAAATACTCCTTTAATCCCAAGAATTTAATAACCAAGTAATCACACAACACTCTTGCATTCAAGCTTACAATCTCTCTCAAAGTTCTTTATTGCTCACACTCCATATGGGAGATAACTTTTGAAATCGCTGCCGAATCATCAAACCACAGTTCTTACACTGAGTTTTCCCAATCACTTAACGAACCTTTGGTGATCTCTATACTAGAGCTTCATACTTTCTTTATTATTATTTGATTGAACTATACTCTATGCTCTAACTTGTACAACTCTACTTTATTTTGAGAGTTCTTTGTACTCATATTCTAGTAGCCTTCTTGTTGTATTATTAACGGTTCAAAGCTGATTTAGAATTGTTGTACCAAACGAGGGTTAATTGCTTGGAGAGGTTTCTCTTCCTAAAAAAGAGGGAATATTGTAAAAGGCTTGCTCCACCTGGAAAGGAGCATACTTAGTGGAATCCTTTGGTGGAATTAACCAAAGGTGAGGACGTAGGCTTGGGATAAGCTGAAACCTCATAAATCTCGGTGTTCTTCTCATCCTTACTCTTTTTATTTCAGCACCATATATTCTTGTGTATGCTAAGTGAAGGTTGCAGAGCTTAAAATCCAAATTCAAAGAAGACTCTTGATTTTAGAAAGTATGTTTCAATTAATTGTTTGCAAAAACCCACAAGGGAGTACGTTGGTTAATTTACGGAAATCTTGATTAAGAGAAACACAATAAAATTCCATCCAAAGCAGGGTTTGCAAATAACTACATGGCTACTACCAAAAAGCATAATGTTGACTCTATGAGTCTAATCCGGTTTTGATAATGACAGATCACTTGGTATTTGATTTGTGCATTGAGATTGTGAATAGGAACAATGTTTAGCATGCACGGAAGGATAACAAGTCATGAAAGCCATGAGGATTAAAGCATACATATCTTGGCACAATTTTATGGATCTAAAAGAGTTGGAGAATGAAGATGCAAGCGACAAGTTTGAGAACATCATGGGAATGGGTACTTAGAACTAATGTACTTACATATTCATATGATTTAATCTAAGGCTCAACATATACCCTCGAATGACCTTAGGACTCATGCATTTCATGAACATCATTTGTGGATATTTATAGACTTAGATATACTTTCAAAACCCAAGAAAATATTTTTATAAAAGAGCCAAGAAAGAGAGCAAAGCAGAACTTTAAACTAGAAAGAAAAAATTCAGAAAAGGTCACTTCAGTTTACCAAACTCAATATTCAGTCGCCTGAAGTTGCAACTTCAAAAGATTGAAGTTAAGCTCAGTCGTCTGAAGAATTTCTTTAGAAGACCAAAGATAATTTAGAAATATGAAACTCTTTAGGGGAAATACATAAACTTAGAGACTTATTTTAAAACCCTAGAGAATGTTTTATGAAAGATCAAAGCAAGAGAGCAAAACTAAATTTGAAAACCAAAAATGAAAAACCAAAAAGAGGATTGGTCAGTCAATTGACCTGAAATACATTGGGTTTACTCAGCCGACTGATAGAAAATCAACAGCTAAGTTAACTGCCTAGCCGACTGACATAATGAATTGAAATCACTCAACTGGCTGATAGTGCCTAGTCGACTGACCCATTTTGAACTATGTCGAGCTAGCCGACTGACAATTATTCAGGTTAATTTCTAGCAGACAGAATGGCGTCAGCCGCTTGTCCAGTCGACTGACCTTGTGGAAATATACTACTCAGTCGCCTGTCCAGCCGACTGACTCCACGAGATTTTATTTTTTAAACTCCAACGGGAAAATTTCAAAATTTGGTTTTTCAATTATGAACATTATAAAAACTTGGTGGACACTCCAAGTTACTTGGGGAACAAGGAAACTAATCCTAAAATGCCTATAAATACTCCTTTAATCCCAAGAATTTAATAACCAAGTAATCACATAACACTCTTGCATTCAAGCTTACAATCTTTCTCAAAGTTCTCTATTGCTCACACTCCAACTGGCAGTCTGGACCAGGGTGTGGCGGGCTCATCGTACTTACAGACATATTTGACTCGGCAGTGGTCGACCAGCCATTGTTAGGTCCCGCCTTCGGGCTGCACAACCTGTCATAGGGGGTAATACATGACATTAACTAACTATTCATCCTGGGTATGTTTTCAATACTATCAGTTATAACAGATGTTTTATGTATGTTATAATTTATTAATAAATATGAAAGTATATGAGAATTCAGTATATTATAATGAATGTTTACCGATATATGAAATGTACTGTATATGTATAATTGCCTTAAATGTTCATGTTGCCACACAACTGTATTTAGTTTATTTTCCTTTACTGAGATGTGTCTCACCCCCAACATTAATTAATTTTTCAGGAGACCCTGAGGGACCGGCGAGTCATGGCCACCATTGAGCTTAGTGAGTTACCCCACTCAGAGGGTAAGATTTTAATCTAGGATCAGGAGATTTTTGTTGTGTGATCCTAGAGTTATTTTGATGTTTTAGAGGATGTAAATAAACATAATATTATGATGTTGTAGTAAACTCTGGTATTATGTTTTATGGTTGGATGATTGAGATTTTATGCTTACTACTGCTTAGGTTTCCGCTATGATTGACAGGTGTCCCCGGTACCCACGGGTTCGGGTTGACCATTTTATTTATTATGTTTCATTTTATATTAAGATTTTGAGGTCGTTACAGTTTGGTATCAGAGCCTAGGATACTAGGTTCTGTAGACTCTAAAGTGCAGCAGTAATAATACCAGAGTATAGGATAAGGGAATTTGAGGTCTGGTTTTGTAGTCTAGATGCAGGACTTTCGTGGTGGTTTGTATGATTTTCCTGGGGTGACGATTTCAGGAAATTCATTGTAAACTATCGTCGGGTTGGGTATCTAGGTTGCAGGATTGAACCTTGAATTAAGATCAGGAGGGACGAGTTAATTAGGAGAATATACTATATGAGTTGAGTGATATGTATAGTGAAGGGGTTCTAAGTTATGTTATCTGATTTTCAAGATGGACCCTGGTGGCAGTAGTGCCCACGCTAGTGGAAGTGAGGGTGCTGGACCGTCAGGTGTTGTGGTTAGTGATTTAGATACTGTCTTACACAGCGTGGCACAGCAGGTTATGACAGAAATTGCTAGGAGTTCGAAGGAGCAAGGTGGTCCATCGGTAGGCCACAGTAGTTCGATCGAGAAATTCATAAAGATGAATCGTCCGGCTTTCTCAGGAGGGACAGATCCTGTAGTTGCTGAAAGCTAGGTGCAGGAGATAGAGAAAATATTTGCAGTGCTGCAGTGTTCAGAGGAGCAGAAGGTGCTATTTGCCACCTATAGACTGATTGGGGAGGCCGAGAGATGGTGGTCGGTAGTGAGTCTTTTAGAGCAGGAGAGGACTATACCTGTGGAGATGATGTGGGAGCGGTTTAAAGAAATATTCTTCAATAGGTATTTTCCAGCCTCGTCTAGGGAGGCTAAGATTGAGGAGTTCCTGAATCTGAAGCAGGGACAGTTGTCAGTACAGCAGTACGTGGCGAGGTTCATCGAGCTATCTCGCTTCACCCCGTACATTATACCAGATGAAGCAAAGAAGGTACGATAGTTTGAGAAAGGTCTGAGGAGAGAAATATACAAGCAGGTATCGATACTAAAGTTGCAGGACTTTGCTGAGCTAGTGGATAAAGCCACTATAGCGGAGATTGGGGAGCGGTTGAAGGCTGATGAGCAGAGGCAGAAGAAGAGATCCATACCTTCTAGTTCTTAGTAGGGGTTTGGACGTGGTTCGTGGAAGAGAGGTGGTTATTATAGAGACCAGAGACAGGAGACCGGGAATCTCGATTTCTAGGGTGTGTAGCCATCTCCAGTTTGCCCATCTTGTGGGAAGAGACGCCTGGGAGAGTGTCATGCTGGGCGAGGTGTCTGCTACAGGTGTAGGGAGCTAGGACATATGATGAGGGAGTGTCCGACACAGATTGGTGCTGCTCCTGCTTCTAGACCTGCTTGAGGTGGCATTAGGCGCCACGTGGGGGCCAATAGGGGAATATGGCCCCAGCTCAAGTTTTCGCTTTGACGTTGAGCGATGCTGAGGTAGTCAGTGACGTGGTGACAGGTACTATCAATGTGTTTTCATTTAAAGTATTGCACTTTTGATTCTAGTGCCACACACTCGTTTGTGTCCTTGAGGTGTGTTAAATTTGTGGGGCAGAAACGCAGTCATTGGATGTTGAGTTATTAGTGGCTACACCGACTGGGTCAGCGGTGAGATGTAGTAGGATACTTCATGGTTCTCCATTTGATGTTTAGGGGAGAATTTTATCTGTTGATTTGGTGGTGCTGGATATGCATGGATTTGACATCATCTTTGGCATGGATTGGCTAGCAGCTAATTCTACTATTATAGATTGTCGTGCAAGGGAAGTGATATTTAGACCTCCAAGGAAACTAGAATTTAGATTCACAGGGTCACAAGTGCAATCCTTACCTCAAATGGTCTCAGCTGTTTAGGCGAGGAGCCTGCTACAGAATAGCTGTCTAGGATTCATGGCTTTTATGAAGGAAATGTCAAAAAATGAATTGAAGCTTATCAACACGCCTGTGGTGAAAGAATTTGCATATGTGTTCCCAGATGAATTACCAAGTTTGCCACCTAATCGAGAGGTAGATTTTCCCATTGATCTACTTCCAGGTACAGCGCTGATCTTTAAAGCACCGTACCGAATGACGCCGGCAGAGTTAGCAGAATTGAAAGATTAGTTGCGGGATTTGCTTGATAAGGGCTTCATACGACCTAGTGTATGGCCGGGGGGAGCTCCAGTATTTTTCGTGAAAAAGAAGGACGGGTCTATGAGGATGTGTATAGATTATAGGGAGATTAATAAAGTGACAATCAAGAACAAGTATCCTCTATCCCCATATAGATGACTTATTTGACCAGCTCTAGCATACACGGGTATATTCTAAGATCGATCTTAGGTCAGGCTACCATCAGGTAAAGGTGAGAGCAGAGGATGTGTCGAAGACGGCTTTCAGGACTAGGTATAGGCATTACGAGTTCCTCATTATGCCATTTGGTCTGACGAACGCTCCTGCGATATTTATGGATTTGTTGAATATGATTTTTCATCCATGTTTAGATCAGTTTGTAATTGTTTTTATCGATGAAGTACTGATCTTTTCGAGGAGCTATGAGGAGCACGAGATACATTTGAGGCAGGTTTTGCATATGCTTAGGGAGAAGAAGCTGTATGCCAAGTTCAGTAAATGTGACTTCTAGCTCAAGAAATTTTTGTTTTTGGGGCATGTTATTTAGGAGACGAAATTTCTGTAGATCCCAGCAAAATTGAGGCGGTAGTGAATTGGGCTAGACTAAGGAACGTCCAGGAGATCAGGAGTTTCTTGGGGTTAGCCGGATATTACCGTCATTTTGTCAAGGGATTCTCAGCTTTAGTAGGGCCTCTGACACGACTGACTAGGAAGAATGCCATATTTGAATGGGACGACAGCTGTGAGCAAAGTTTTCAGGAAGTAAAGCAGAGGCTAGTCACAGCGCCAATATTAGTCATCCTGTCAGGGGGTGAAGGGTATACTATCTACAGTGATGTGTCCTTGAAAGGAATTGGCTGTGTATTGATGCAACATGGCAAGGTGGTGGCGTATGCGTCTAGAAAGTTGAAAGAATATGAAAAGAACTATCCTACCCATGATCTTGAATTGGCTGCAGTGGTACACGCATTGAAAATTTGGAGGCATTACCTGTATGGTGAGCAGTGTGGTATTTTCTTCGACCACAAGAGCTTAAAGTATTTCTTCACGCCGAAGGAACTAAATATGAGGCAGAGAAGGTGGTTGGAGCTGATTAAGGATTTTTATTGTACCATCAATTATCACCTAGGGAAAGCAAACGTGGTAGCTGATGCGTTGAGTTGGAAATCCAGGGAACCAGTGTTGGCAGCTATGGAGATCCAGTATCCGATCATGATGGATATGGAGAGACTCAACATAGAGTTGGTAGAGAGTAATACTCCAGTATGTATCGCCAATTTAGTGGTGCAGCCTACTCTGTAGGAAGGAATTAAAGTTGCCTAGAAAGAAGATCCAGAATTAGTAGAGGTGATGGATAGAGTGTAGATCGGTGAAGGAGAGGAATTCTGCATTTCAGATGACGGAGCTTTGCGGTTCTGTTCCAAGCTGTGTTCTTGCTGATATTGACATTAGGAGGACTATTTTAGATGAGGCTCACAGATCTATGAATACGGTTCATCCTGGTAGTACGAAGATGTATAGGGATCTGCGAGAGTGTTACTGGTGGAGTGGTATGAAGAGGGAGATTGCAGAGTATGTAGCTTAGTGCTTGACGTGCCAGCAGGTAAAAGCTGAGCACCAGAGGCCGGTAGGCTAGTTGCAGCCGTTATTTATCCTAAAGTGGAAGTGGGATCATATATCTATGGTTTTTGTCTCAAGGCTTCCATTGACATCCCATGGCCAGAATGCGATTTGGGTAATAGTAGACCGATTGACTAAGTCCGCCCATTTTCTCCCTTTCAAGATCATCTATCCCCTCAGCCGATTGGCAGAGATTTACGTCCAAGAGATAGTTTGTTCTCATGGGGTGCCGGTATCTATAGTGTCAGATTGAGACCCACGTTTCACGTCACAGTTCTGGAGAAGCTTATAGGAAGCTTTAGGGTCTCAACTATCTTTCAGCACGACATTCCATCCTCAGTCATACGGATAGATTGAGAGGACGATACAGATATTAGAAGATATGCTCTGAGCTTGTGTTTTAGAATTTGGGGGTAGTTGGACTCAGTTAATGCCACTAGTAGAATTCGCGTATAATAACAGTTACCAGTCCAGTATTGGTATGGCACTGTTTGAGGCTTTGTACGGTAGGAGATGTCGATCTCCTTTATATTGGGATGAGATGGGTAAGCGGCAAGTTGTGGGTCCAGAGATGGTGCAGTAGGCATATGATAAGGTTCGGATTATCAGGGAAAGAATCAGTGCAGCTTAGAGCCGATAGAAAAGTTATGCTGATAATCGTTACAGGAAGTTGGAATTCGACGCTGGTGATCATGTGTTTCTAAAGATAGCTCCATTAAAAGGAGTTATGAGTTTTGGTAGGAAGGGTAAACTTAGCCCTAGGTTTATCGGTCCATTTGAGATTTTAGAGAAAGTGGGGCCGGTGGCCTATAGGCTAGCTTTGCCACCTACACTATCCAGGATGCACGACGTATTCCATGTATCTATGTTGAGGAAATACGTCCCAGATCCTTCTCATATTATCAGCCATGGTGAGATAGAGTTCAGTGATTTGCTAGTTTATGAGGAGGTACCGGTGCAAATTCTGGACATAAGGGAACAGAAATTAGTAGTAAGAAGATTCCTCTGGTAAAAGTTCTATGGAGTAATCATGCAATAGAAGAGGCTTCTTGGGAGCTCGAGGAACAGATCAGACAGAAATATCAGCAACTGTTCCCAGAAGTTTAAATGTAATTAGAAATGTGAGTAAATACGTAATATTTCTTTTGCAGGTACATGTAATACTTTAGTTAGTATGTGATCTTTTTAGTTACGGGGGGAAAATTTCTTTTAGTATATGTAATCTCCCAGAACTTGAGTTGTACCACGGTTTTCCTCCGCCATAACTGAGGGTAAGTAATAAAGTAAGTAGACCATTTTTCCTAAGGGATGATAAACTACGTGAATAGTAAATTCCGAGGACGAAATTTTATAAGGAGGGGAGAATGTGACAACCCGAATAAAAATGGAATTTAAATAATAAAGAGAAAAGGAGATTATTAGAGGACTTGTCGATGAAGACAAGATTCGTCGATGAGGGTATAAGAAAATTCATCGACGAAGACAGGATTCGTCGACGAGGAAATACTGAGGGAGATTTTGAGCCGATTGAATTTCGTCGACGAAATTATTAAAGGATTCATCGACGAATGACGTGGCTCATCAACAAATACCCTATTCTATAAATATCAAAATCCGGATTTTTAACTTCATAGTTAAGCAAACTCATCCTTTCTCTCCTCCATTCAGCCCTCTCTCTCTCTCTCATCGATTTTGGGCCAGATTTACGCTGGATCGACAATCTGAAGTCACCACGATGCTCCTGGGGAAGTTTTTTCCAAGTCTGCCGGAGCGGATCGCTGGTGAAAGCAAGTTGGAAATCATCCCTAAGTTGAGGTAAGGCTTTTTAAGCCAAATTTGACCTTACGGTAGTTATAGGAAATGATGTACATGTAGAAATAATGAAGTTTAATACTGAGAGTTTTCATTTTTAGGGTATTAAACAGGAAATTCTACCGAGGTTAGACCAGGATATTTTAGTGGTTTTCTCAGTAGTCAGGTAAGAGAATAAACTAAAGCAGTCATTTTCATGCAAATTATTATTATTTATGAGAAAAGTTATTTTCTAGAAAGCATGTATTATAGCTATAGATTACGAAGGAAATGTATGTTTGAGAAAAAATACTGCTAATATGTTGAAATGTATATATATGTATGAGATACCAGAAAGTATGATTTTAAAATGCAATGTATGGTTTTATACAGCAAATGTGTGGCATGAATATAATTTTACATGGAGAAATACTATGATATGATAATGATATGAATGCAGTATGATTTGAGAAGTTATGAAAGTATACAATACATTATGATTATGACAAATACATGATTAAATGATTATTTTCAGAATGACGTATTTATATATGATTTCGGCGCAAGGCCGTATGTATGTATGATTTCGGTGCAAGGCCGTATTTATGTATGATTTCGGCGCAAGGCCGTATCTATGAAATGTTCGGCACAAGGCCGTATTTATGAAATGTTCGGCGCAAGGCCATAATTATGAAATGTTCAGCACAAGGCCATAATTATGAAAGATGCTATAATATCACGTATTATATGTTATCGGAACTTGGATGTTAGTTTAGTCCAGTTTCAGGAGTTCGGTACCGTAGCTATATAGATCAGATATCTATGTTCAGATTAGTGCTAACCACTCCATGAGGGGGTGGGAGATGGATAGTTGATGTGACTTTTAGTAGAGTGTGGACGTCCACCTGGAAGTCCGGACCAGGGTGTGGCGGGCTCATCGTACTTACAGACATATTTGACTCGGTAGTGGTTGGCCAGCCATTGTCAGGTCCATCCTTCGGGCTGCACAACCCGTCATGGGGGGTAATACATGACATTAGTTAGCTATTCATCCTAGTTATGTTTTCAGTACTATCAGTTATAACAGATGTTTTTATGTATGTTATAATTTATTAATAAATATGAAAGTATATGAGAATTCAGTATATTATGATGAATGTTTACCGATATATGAAATGTAATGTATATGTATAATTGCCTTAAATGTTCATGTTGTCACACAATTGTATTTAGTTTATTTTCCCTTACTGAGATGTGTCTCACCCCTAACATTAATTAATTTTTCAGGAAACCCTGAGAGACAGATGGGTCATGGCCGCCGTTGAGCTTAGTGAGTTACCCCACTAGGAGGGTAAGATTTTGATCTAGGATCAGGAGATTTTTGTTGTGTGATCCTAGAGTTATTTTGATGTTTTGGAGGATGTATATAAACATAGTATTATGATGTTGTAGTAAACTCTGGTATTATGTTTTATGGTTGGATGATTGAGATTTTATGCTTACTGCTGCTTAGGTTTTCGCTGTGATTGACAGGTGTCCCCGGTACCCATAGGTTCAGGTTGACCATTTTATTTATTATGTTTCATTTTATATTAATATTTTGAGGTCGTTACAGTTGTACTAAGTTGGGGTTGATCGCTTGGAGAGGTTTCTCTCCCTAAAAAAGAGGGAATATTGTAAAAGGTTTGCTCCACCCGGAAAGGAGCATACTTAGTGGAATCCTTTGGTGGAATTGACCAAAGGCGAGGACATAGGCTGGGGATAAGCCGAGCCTTGTAAATCTCGGTGTTCTTCTCATCCCTACTTTTTTTATTTTCTACACCATATATTCTTGTGTATGCTAAGTGCAGGTTGCAGGTGTAACGAGCTCAAAATTTAAATCATTTCATTTTTTTTTTATAAATACATATGCACTACTCTGATACCCTGCTATGAAATCTCAAGCCTCAAAAGGAACTGGGGTATTCCTGTATACAATATTCATACCTACGCAACAGAAACATAAGTCATCCAACCATATATACCATACAATACCAGGAATCTGTATTTCTAAACTATAGCTATATAATACATCTCTCTCCAGTAATATCTACCCCAAAAATACAAAACCTTGCACCAACTTACCCTGAAACTAGGGTAACCGAGAAATCTCTATCCGCAAGCCTGATCTGCTCGCCTAATTGGCTCACCTGAAAAATGTTAGAATAATAGGGTGAGACGATGCTCAATAAGTGGAAATATGCTATTACTAGTGTGTGGCGACTAAGTTATATATATACTTTATATAACATCTGAGCTGTAATAAAATGATAAATTTGTAAAGCATATATTACATTTTTTGCAGTTTAAAACATAACTGTATCTTCTGAGTTTTCTACTTTTTATACTGCTAATATCATACTATATTTATCAAATACTGTAAAACTGTATACATATACATAACTGTGCTTTATCCGTGGAACTCTGTATGTCATGATTTGACCCCTTATGACAGGGTTGTGCGGCCCTTAGGCGAGACTTAACTTGGTTGGCCCTCTAGGTAAGTCACTATACTCTACACTACCTCAGCCCGGCCAAACTCCATCCACTCCTAGGCTCAGAACTGGATGCTACCTCATCAAACTGGCCCTTTCAAACCAACGAACTGGGGAGCTGCATCCTCTCTGAGCACAGTTTGATGGTACCCACACACTATCTGAGATATATGGTTGCACTCTATCTGTATTAGCAACGGTACCGTGTTCTGTATTCTATATCTATATCTGTCTGTAATCTTTTCATAGGGATCTGATACTATATATATATACATATATACTCTTTTACTGTTTTCATCATGTTTCCAAAATAACCATAACACTATAATTCGATACTGTAAATATTGTAATATCTCAATAACTGTAGCATCTTGATGCTATACTGTATAATCTGTCTGTATACTCTGTTTGTATAATCTGTTTGTATACTCTGAGTGTTATGGCATTTAGGAAAACATGACATACTATAAATACTGTATAAACTGATCTGTATGAAAAAACTGTAACGTACTGATTCTGAATAAACTGTAATATACTAATTTGAATAAACTTTTGTATATGTATACTGATCTGGATAAATATCTATAATAAACTGTTCTGAAGTATACTGTGATATACATCAATCTTTATCTGTAAATACTGTATAGTATGATATGCTGTAAAAATCTATATAAATTCTATATTAAAAAAATATCTACTCAGGCCACAAAAGCGTTGAAAACTCTTATTTTGTAAAAGCTGGATAATAAACTGGTATATATATAAAATCTCTGCTAATATTGTAAAATTCCTAGCATAACATATTTCCCTGACCTAGTTTCTAAAAAGCCCTCACTGAACTCTGGCCCTACACTCGCAGGGTTCTCCACTCAACACCCTTAAAACGACATCCCCCAGAACAAAACATTAGTATTTTATTGCATACAACATTTCTTATAACTGCAGGTAAAACATATTCTAAGTAAAACGCCTTACCTTGAATTTGGGATAAATTTCAAACTACTTCCACCAACGATTTGCTCCGGCATGCTTGTAGAGAACTTCCCTAGGAGCATCGTGGTGGTTTCAGATCGTCAATTCGGCGAGAAACGGGGCCAAAATCGAAGAGAGAAGGAGAGGGGGACGTTTTAGAGAGAGAGAGAGAGGGTAATTAGCACTAGAATTCTGTTAAAAATCCGATTTTTCACTATTTATAGAGACAGATTCGTTGACGAGACACATAACCACGTTGACGAGTCCTGAAGAAAGTTCATCGATGAACCTTCTCTTCTCGTTGACGAATTTCAGACATTCCAAAACCCCCTCTCGGTATCCTCTCATCGACAAGAAGTGCCTTCATCGATGAGAAACTCAAGAAACCTCGTCGACGAAACCTCTGTGTTCGTCGACGAGATGCTGAAAAATTCCCCAGGTTATTACATTCTCCCCTCCTTATAAAATTTCATCCTCGAAATTTACTATCTGTATCATTATTTATCATCTCATATAGGAAAATGGTCTACTTATTTTATTACTTATCCTCACTTATGGCGGAGGAATACCGTGGTTACAATCTAAGTTCTAGGAGATTACAAGTGTAAAACTAAAAGACCACCAACTAACTAATTCAATACATGTACCAGCAAAAGAAATTTTATCTAATTACTTGTACTTTATCTGCAATCAGTAACCTTTTAGAACAACTGCGGGTATTTCTGTCTGATCTTCTCTTCGAGTTCCCAAGAAGCTTCCTCTATAGCGTGATTTTTTGACAAAACCTTTACTAACAGAATTTCTTTTATGCACGGTGTCTATTTTTTTTCTATCTAAGATTTGTACCAGTACTTCTTCATAAGCCAACAAATCCTTAAGTTCTATCTCTACATAGCTGATGATGTGAGCCAGGTCTGGAACGTATTTTCTCAACATGACAACATGGAATACGTCGTGTATTCTAGATAAAACTGGTGGCAAAGTTAGCCTATAGGCAACTGGCCCTACTTTCTCTAGTATCTCAAAAGGACCAATAAACCTAGAGCTCAACTTGCCCTTCTTTCCAAATCTCATAATTCCTTTCAAAGGAGTCACCTTCAAGAATACCCGGTTTTCCACTTCAAACTCGAATTCTCGACGGCAATGCTGACTTTGCACAGCACTGATTCTTTATTTAATTAGTCGGACCTTTTATACGCCTGCTGAACAATCTTTGGACCCAAAACTCACCTCTCGCCTACCTTATCCCAGAAAAGAGGTGAACGACACCTGCTACCATATAATGCCTCGTACGGGGCCATGCCAATACTAGCCTAGTAGCTGTTATTATAAGCAAATTCAACTAGTGATAGAAACTGAGTCCAGCTGCCCCCAAAATTTAGTACGCAAGCATGAAGCATATCTTCTAATGTCTGGATCGTCCTCCCAGTCTATCCATCTGTATGGGGGTGAAAAGTAGTGCTAAAAGCTAACTGTGTACCTATAGCTTCTTGAAAACTTTTCCAAAATTGTAAAGTAAACCGAGGATTTTGGTCTGAAACTATGGATACCGGCACACCATGGACGCGAACTATCTCTTGAACATGTATTTTTGCTAATCTTTCCATGGAATAATTGACTTTAATCAGAATGAAATGAGTGGTCTTTGTCAAACGGTCAATAACCACCCAAATCACATTCAACCCCCGTTGTGCTAGTGGTAATCCCGTAACGAAATCCATCGAAACATGATCCCATATCCACTCTGGAATAAAAAATGACTGCAATTGCCCTGCTGGTCTTTGGTGCTCACTTTAACTCGCTGGCATATCAAGTACTGCTGTACAAATTTAGCTATCTCTCTCTTCATTCCACTCCACCAAAAGTACTCCTAAAGATCCCAATACATTTTAGTGCTACCTGGATGTATGGTGTATAGGGATATGTGAGCCTCCTCTAATATAGTTCTTCTGATCTCGGTATCTACAGGAACACGGAGCCTAGTACGGAACCACAGGACTCCGTCATCTAATATGCTGAACTCATCTCCCTGACCATCCCGTACTCTAGTCATTACCTATGCCAACTCTGCGTCATCACCCTGAGCGGCCTTTATCTTCTTGTATAATGTAGGTTGAACCACTAGACTGACAATAACTTCCTGAAGACTCTCCTCTATTAACTCTATGCTGAACTGCTCCAAATCCACCCAAATTGAATGTGGAATCTCCATGGCTACTAGTGCTGGATCCCCTGTTTTCCTGCTCAGAGCGTCTGCTACCATATTCGCTTTCCCTGGGTGGTAACTAATAGTGCAGTCGTAATCTTTAATGAGTTTTAGCCACCTTCTTTGCCTCATATTTAGTTCTTTTTGGGTAAAGAAATATTTCAAACTCTTATGATCAGTGAAAATCTCGCACTTCCCACCATATAAATAATGCCTCCAGATCTTAAGAGCGTATACAACAGCTGCTAACTCTAAATCATGCATAGGATAATTATTCTCATATTCTTTAAGCTGCCTAGAAGCATACGCAATAACTTTACCATGCTGCATCATCACGCACCCAAGGCCCTTCAAGGATGCATCATTGTATATTAAAAACTCATCCTCCCTTGAAGGAATAGCCAGTACTAGAGCTGAAACTAACCGCCGCTTTACTCCTGAAAACTCTGCTCACAGTCGTCGGTCCAATCAAACTTCACATTTTTCCTTGTAAGTCATGTTAATGGACCAGACAACCTAGAGAAGCCATCCACGAAGCGTCGGTAATAGCCTTCCAATCCCAGAAAACTTCTAACTTCTTGAATACTTCCCGATTTTTCTCAACTCACTACAGCCTCTATCTTACTGGGATCAACTGGTACACCCGCTTTAGAGATCACATAGCCAAGAAAGGTAACTTGCCCTAGCTAGAACTCACATTTCTTCAATTTTGCATATAATTTCTTTTCTCTCAATATTTGCAACACTAGCCTCAAATGATGGTCGTGCTCCTCAAAACTCCTTGAATAAACCAGTATATCATCAATAAACACCACCACAAACTAATCTAAGTATTGATGGAACACCTGATTCATTAAGGCCATAAATACTACTGGTGCATTAGTCAACCCAAGTGGCATCACTAAAAACTCATAATGCCCATATCTGGTTCGAAATGCAGTCTTCAAAATATCCTATGCTTTAACTTTCACTTGATGGTAACCTAACCGCAGGTCAATTTTAGAGTAAACCTGGGTCCCCTAAAGTTGATCAAATAAATCATCGATCCTAGGGAGAGGGTATTTATTCTTGACCATCAGTTTTTTTATCTCCTTGCAATTGATACACAACCTCATGGTCCCATCCTTCTTTTTCACGAATAGAACTGGTGCTCCCTATGGTGACATACTGGGCCTGATAAAACCTTTATCCAGTAACTCCTATAATTGACTTTCAATTCTATCAGTTCAACCAGAGTCATACGATATGGTGCTTTAGATACTAGTGCTGACCCCGATAGCAGATCTACGGTAAACTCAATTTCTCGATCTGGTGGCAAGCCAGTTAATTCCTCCAAAAAAACATCTGGGAATTCTTTCACTACTGGTATGTTAGCTTGTTTTAATTCCTCTTTTGGCAATTCTTTTATGTATGCAACATACCGCTGGCAACCATCCTGTAGCAATTTCCTCACTTGAATAGCCAAAACCAACTGTGGTGAGGCACGTACGCGTGAACCAACAAATCTGTATTCTTGTTCACCTGGGGGTCTGAAAATCATTTCTTTCTGATGGCAATCTATGCTAGCGTGATAAGTAGCTAGCCAGTCCATGCCCAGTATCACATCAAACCCCTGTATATCTAGGACCACAAGATCGACTAATAGCACTCTCTCCTGAATACTTACTGGAAAATTCCGAAGCACTTTCCTGCATTTTACCATAGATCCCATCGGCGTACCCACAGATAATTTTACATCTAATAGCTATGTCTCTATCCTAGTTATTCTGACATACCTTGCCAATATAAAAGAGTGGGTGGCACCTGTATAAAAAAAAAAAAACAATTTTATATGGTAAAGCAGTAAAGGTACCTGTGACCATGTCTTTAGCCGTCTCGGCGTCTCTCGGGGTCAACGCATAAACCCTCACCGGCACGGTATTTCTCTCTTGACCTCCGTGGGATACCTGGTATCCTCTCCAAAATGGCCTAAAAGCAGGTACATAACCTGGTGGCATCTGATAGGATCGAGCCATATGACCGGGCCTCCCACAGCGATAACAAACATTCTCCCCCAACCGGCACTCACCCGGGTGTCTCTTTCCGCATCTAGGACAAGTGGTAGGAGGCTGAACACCTTGAAATCCTCCACACTCTACCATCTGTCTTTGACCTCTTCCAGATCTACCTCCTCTCCAAGGGCCTCGACTAGGACCCGCCTGAAAACTCGAGGGCGCAATCCTCTTCTTCTGACTCTGAATCTCAGTCTCCCTTGGTAGACTCTCCTCTACTATAATAGCACTATCAACCAATTCTGCAAAATCCTAGATCCTCAATACTTCCACCTTCCTGAAAATATCCCGCCTCAGATTTCTCTCAAACATTCTGGCTTTCTTCACTTCATCTGGGACAATATAGGGGCAGAAATGCGAAAGCTCGATGAATCTTGCCTCAACTGCTGGACTGTCATCGACCCTTGGGATAGACTCAAAAACTTTTGTACTTTAGCCTCTATAACTGTGGCAAGATAGTACCTATCGAAGAACACCTCCCTGAATCGAGCCCAGGTCATCGACATTGGTATAGCCCCTCTGCTCTTCCAACAACCTAGTGGTCGTCCACCATCTCTCGGCCTCCCCTGCCAGTCTATACATAGTGTATAGAACCCTCTGCTTATCTATGCAGTGAAGTACCATCAGAATCTTCTCTACCTCCTACATCCAATTCTCTGCAACTGCAGGGTCAACTACTCCTAAAATGCCGACGGGTTCATCTTCATAAATTTCTTGATGGTACATCCCTGAGCTAGAGATGGACCTCCCTGCTCTCTAGAACTCCGAGCTATCTCAGCCATAACTTGCTGAGCCACACTACATAGCATAACATCTGAATCTCCACCTCTTGCTCTAGAAGGACCTGCTCCATCATCACCACTGGCATGAGCACTATTGCCTCCCGGGTCCATCCTGCAAATATATAGAACACCGTTTCAGAATCTTATTTTTCATACAAGTCCAAATTATTCCATTTAACTAAAATTTCAAATCCTTTATTAACCATCTCTCCTAATCCTAACCCCAAAATCCAATCCTGCAACTCAAACACACGACTCATTGATAGTTTACTATGGTTTTCCTAAAATCATCACCTCAGGAAAAACATAGAAACCATTATGAAATCCTGTATCCAGATCACAGAACAACACCTCAAATTATTTTTCCTATATTCTGGTATTGTTTCCCCACCGCACTCTAAAGTCTACAGAACCTAGCAACCTAGGATCTGATACCAAAATGTAACGACCTCAAAATTTAAATCATTTCATTTTTTTTATAAGTACGTATGTACTACTCTGATACCCTGCTATGAAATCTCAGGCCTCAAAAGGCACTAGGGTATTCCTATATACAATATTCATACCTACGCAACAGAAACATAAGTTATACAACCATATACACCATACAATACCAGGAATTTGTACTTCTAAAATATAGCTATATAATACATCTCTTTCTAGTAATATCTACCCCAAAAATACAAAACCCTGCACCAACTTACCCTAAAACTAGGGTAACAGAGAAATCTCTATCCGCGAGCCTAATCTGCTCGCCTAACTGGCTTACCTGAAAAATGTTAGAATAATAGGGTGAGACGACGCTTAGTAAGTGGAAATATGCTATTACTAGTGTGCGGCGACTAAGTTATATACATATACTTTATATAACATCTGAGCTGCAATAAAATGATAAATCTGTAAAGCATATCTTACATTTTTCGCAATTTAAAGCATAACTATATCTTCTAAGTTTTCTACTTTTCATACTTCTAATATCATACTATATTTATCAAATACTGTAAAACTGTATACATATACATAACTGTGCTTTATCCGTGGAACTCTGTATGTCATGATTTGACCCCTTATGACAAAGTTGTGTGACCCGTAAGCGGGAATTAACTTGGTCGGCCCTCCAGGCAAGTCACTATACTCTACACTACCTTAGCCCAACCAAACTCTATCCACTCATAGGCTCAGAACTAGCTGCTACCTCGTCAAATTGGCCCCTTCAACCCAATGAACTGGGGAGCTGCATTTTCTCCAAGCACAGTTTAAAGGTACCCACACACTATCCGAGATATGTGGTTGCACTCTATCTGTATTAGCAACGGTAGTGTGCTCTGTATTCTGTATCTATATCTGTCTATAATTTTTTCACAAGGTTCTGATACTATATATATATATATATATATATATATATATATACATATATACTCTTTTACTGTTTTCATCATATTTCTAAAATAACCATAACACTATAATTCTGTACTGTAAATACTGTAATATCTGAATAACTGTAGCATCTTGATGCTATACTATATAATCTATTTATATAATCTGTCTGTATACTCTGAGTGTTATGGCATTTAGGAAAACATGACATACTGTAAATACTATATAAACTGACCTGTATAAAAAAACTATAACGTACTGATTCTGAATAAACTGTAATTTACTAATTTGAATAAACTTCTGTATATGTATACTGATTTGGATAAATATTTATAATAAACTGTTTTGAAGTATACTGTGATATATATCAATCTTTATCTGTAAATATTGTATAATATGATATGCTGTAAAAAGCTATATAAGTTTTATATCAAAGAAATATCTACTTTGGCCACACAAGCGTTGAAAACTCTTATTCTGTAAAAGTTGGATAATAAACTGGTATATATAATAAATCTCTGCTAATATTGTAAAATTCCTAGCATAGCATATTTCCCTTACCTAGTTTCTGAAAAGCCCTCACTGAACTCTGGCCCTACACCCACAGGGTTCTCCACTAAACACCTTGAAAACAACATCCCCCAGAACAAAATATTAGTATTTTCCTACATACAACATTTCATATAACTGTAAGGAAAGTATATTCTAAATAAAACACCTTACCCTGAATTTGGGATGAACTTTAAACCACTTCCACCAACGATCTACTCTGGCAAACTTATAGAGGATTTCCCCAGGATTGTCGTGGTGGCTTCAGATCGTCGATCCGGCAAGAAATGGGGCCGAAATTGAAGAGAGAAGGAGAGGGGTGCATTTTAGAGAGAGAGAGAGAGAGAGAGAGAGAGGGTAATTTGCACTGGAATTTTGTTAATAATCTGAGTTTTCACTATTTATAGAGTCGGATTCATCGGTGAGACACGTCACCTCGTCGACGAGTTCTGAAGAAAGTTCGTCGACGAAGCTTCTCTCCTCGTTGACGAATTTCAGACATTCCAAAACCCCCTCTCGGTATCCTCTTGTCGATGAGATGTGCCTTCATCGATGAGATGCTCAAGAACCCCCCTGTGTTCGTCGACGAGATGGTGAAAAATTCCTCGGGTTATTACAGCAGGGTTTAAAATCAAAATTCAAAGAAGTCTCTTTATTTTAGAAAGTACGTTTCAATTAAACTTTTGCGGAAACCCACAAGGGAGTACATTGTTAATTTGCGAAAATCTTGATTGAGAGAAATGCAATAAAATTCCATCCAAAGCAGGGTTTGCAAATAACTACAGGGCTGTTACCAAAAAGTATAAAATTCTTGAATGATTGATTGATTTTCATATTTTGGTTGATTGGATTGTGTTTTTAATTTCTCAGTACTTTATGGTGTGATTTGTTTGTGATCATAAGTTGATTGATTTACTTTTTTGTTGTTGCATTAAAAACAAGTAAGAAGTTAAAAAAAATTAAAAATTTAATTAATCCAATTCACCCCCCCTCTTGGGAACGCTATTCTAATTTCAGATAACTTAGAATGCTTGCAACAATCAATTAATCACTAATAATGGTTCAAAGGGTTATGTAATTAATGTAAGTAGCTTGTATTTATAGCCAAATGGTCAAGCTAGCCGTTATTTGATTGTTGGGTGTGAAACCCAATTGTTTGGCTCGAGAACTAGCCGTTTGATGTCCATTGTTTTCAGGTGCTTGATGCAAATCGTCGACTATGTGACCCAAAATTTCGACGAGCTACCTCAATTAGTCGACAACTTTCCCAATTAGTCAACTAATTACCTGGGTAAAAAAACACATTAAGTTATTGGATTAATTCGTCGATGATATGCTCAAATTCGTCGACGAGTTGCCTCAATTAGTCAACGATTATCCCAATTAGTTGACTAATTCACTGGGCAAAAAAACATATTTAGCTATTGGATTAATCCTTCGATGAGTAGGGTCAATTAGCTGACTAATTGCCTTTTTTTTTTTCATACTTATATGCTTTTTATTGGATTAATTCAATCTAGGACAATTGTAC
Source organism: Malania oleifera (assembly GCF_029873635.1). Taxonomy (NCBI): domain Eukaryota; kingdom Viridiplantae; phylum Streptophyta; class Magnoliopsida; order Santalales; family Ximeniaceae; genus Malania; species Malania oleifera. The sequence goes on from NC_080424.1 coordinate 64,058,285, forward strand.
ATGAAAGATATTAAGACTAATGACAATTAGTACTTGTCCTTTTGAAGTTCCATTTGATTATAAGATATCTTGTGTAACGACTTCAAAAATATATATACATGATTAGTGTAAATAATCCTCAAAAAGTATTATTATTGAATTAAATTAAATTATTAATTAATTAATTAATATAATATAATATAATATAATATAATATAATATATATATATGTGTGTGTGTGTGTGTGTGTGTGTGTGTGTATTATAGTAATGAGATTGAGATCATCCTCATATGAAATTGAAATTAAGATGAGGACAGTGAATCTAATACCCCCCCTGATATGAACCAACAAGCTCAAATTGTACAGGATGATCTGCACATGCCAAGCAGACCCATCACAAGAGCTAGAGCCAAGAAGGTCAAGGAGGTTACGCAAGGACTAATTGAGAAGTTGCTTGAGCAAGGGTCAATGAGGGTCATGGACACTAAAGAAAAGGACTTTCATGAAGAGCCTTAGATGGTAAATTGTCTAAAGACGTGTGAAGCTGGAACCTTAAGCCAATAGGGGCTGTTTTGGGGAATTTTTATTGTTTTAATTAAAGTATGGGCTAAATAGTGGGCCAATTGTGTCAATTAAGCATGACATTAAAGTATGGGCTAAATAGTGGGCTAAATCTTGGCACGACATGCTTAAGGTTACGTGGGGCTATTTTATTGGCCAGATTGATGTCATAACTTATTTTTATTGGTTGGGCTGATGTCATGGGTTTATTTTATTTTCTATAAGTAGCCAACTCTCCATGGTATTAAAAAGAACATATGGGCTGAATATAATTCGAAGTGAGGTTTATTTCTCTTCAAGTTCTTCATTGAACTTTCATCGAACTTATCAAAGGTGTTACCTTTGTGGTGTTCATCCATTAATTTGATATTCTTGGTTTGTGCTTCACGTTAAGAAATAGGTTAAGGATCCACTACCATGTCGAATCTTATTTTGGGTTTGGGGTTTTGATAAATCTGATTTGGGGTCTCCGGGCGTTCATTCTTGGGGTTCCGCATCATTTGGTATCAGAGCCAAGTTCAAATCAAGTTCTATCTATCTTATTTTTCTTGTTTGCTTTCAAAAATTCTTTTATCTTATAATCATTTATCCTTATTTCATATTCTTCTATCATCTGATCTACCTATCTTGTTTTCTTGTTTTTGAAATTTTCTATCTTTTCTTTAATATCATCCATCATCAAGATTGAATCTTTTGTGGCTAGAAATTGTAAGAAACACAGTAAGGCCGATTAGAGTACAAAAAAAAGGAGGCCAATTCGTGCACTCACAAAAAAAAAAAAAAAGAAGAAGAAGAAGAAGAAGAAGCCATTTTGTGCATTCAAAAAAAAAAGAAAAAAAGAAAGAGAAAAGGCAGTATCTTGCATTCAAAAAAAAAAGAGAGGAGGCAACAGCTTGAAGGTTTGTGTAATTTGTGGCTGCGCTTAACTTGGATTCTCCTTTGGCTTTATCTTAGTCCATTCTAAAATCTATTCGATTTATTATTTTGATTTGTGTTTGAATATATCCTTGGTCGAGTTGGTTATTTTGTTCCATTGAATTTCTTCTTATTTTCTTTGTGTCATTATTGTTTTCTCGACTTCTTTTTGTCTTTCCTTCGTTGTTTTGTGTTCTGATTTAGTTGTTCTATTGTTATTTTCATTGATATCTCTTTTCTAATTCATTGATTCAATTGCTGTGTTTGGTTGAACTATTGGTTTGTTTGGGATTAGTCACTAAAGAAGTAAAAGAGAAATCCAGAGTGGTAAGAGGCACGCATGTGTAAGCGTATCAAAGGGAAAAAGCCAAAAAAAAAAAAAAAAACAATTGTGTCGAAACACGAGCATTGAGTGTCATTGTTTGAGGGTAAACACGTAAGGGAATGATGGAGGAATTTTTTCCTCTAATATCCTTTTTTTCAGGTTTGAAATCATGAGTCAAAAGGCGGTTGGTGCTGAAACTTCGAGCAGGGGTAGCGAGAATGAGAACCCTACACAAGACTCATTCTTCACCTTGCAAGCCATTCAATAGCAGTTGAAAGACTTAATATGGTTTTTGGGTAGTTTAGAGATAGATTGGATAGACAAGATGCTACAATTGATGGACTGAGAAGAGAGCAATCCAATGAAAGGCGGTGAAGGCCACATACTCCTCCGATTGTTGAATTTGAACATGATATAGGTAGCAATGATGCAAGTGATGATGAACATGATGGTATTGGAAAATTTGCTTATCAAGGTGCTAGGCAAGAATGACAACCTCGATGGGAGCCAACGAGTCAAGATAACATCAACAGAAACATCGGAAGCATCAAAATGAAGATCTCTCCTTTTCAAGGGAAAAATAACCCGGATGTATACCTTGAATGGGAGAGGAAGGTTGAGCTCATTTTTGAGTGTCATAACTACTCCAAAGAAAAGAAGGTGAAATTGGCAGTTGTAGAGTTCACTAACTATGCACTGGTATGGTGGGATCAAATTCTTCTTAGTAGGCATAGAAACATGGAAAGGCCTATTGAGACATAGGCTGAAATGAAGATGGTGATGAGGAAGCGATTTGTACCAAACCACTACTATCGAGACTTACACCAACGTCTTCAAAGCCTTACCGAAGGTACCAAAAGTGTGGAGGACTACCACAAGGAGATGGAGATGGCTATGATTTGGGCAAATATTGATGAAGATAGAGAAGCAACAATGACACCATTCTTATGTGGGTTGAACTGGGAAATTGCTAACATAGTGGAGCTGCAGCACTATGTGGAATTAGAGGACGTGCATATGGCAATGAAAGTAGAGAGGCAACTCAAAAACAAGGGTAGAAACAAGCATGCTACAACAATTTTGGCTTCCCATTCCATATGGAAACTGAATTGGGGGAAATCAAAAGAAGAAAGGGTTGTTTCCAAATCCTAGGAAGAGAAGGAGAAAGACAAAGACAAAGTGGGCAACCATGAAAAAGGTACAACTTCTTCTCAACCTAGAAGGTACAGAAATACCAAGTGTGTAATAACCCAAAGAATTAGAAGGGTTATCGTTGACGAACACAGGGGATTCGTTGATGAGGATATAAGAGGAACTCATCGACAAGGATAGATTTTGTCGATGAGAAGATACCGAGAGGGGGTTTTGGATGTCTGAAATTCGTCGATGAGAAGAGAAGGTTTGTTGACGAACTTTCTTCAAGACTCGTCGACGAGGTGATGTGTCTCGTCGACGAATCTGACTCTATAAATAGTGAAAATTTAGATTTTTAACAGAATTCCAGCACAAATCTCTCTCTCTCTCTCTCTCTCTCTCTCTCTCTCTCTGTGTCTAAAATGCACTCCTCTCATTTTCTCTTCGATCCCGGCTCCGTTTCTTGCCGGATTGAAGATCTGAGGTCACCACGACGCTCCTGACAAAGTTTTTTGTAAGTTTGTTGGAGATGATCGTTGGTGGAGTTGGTTTGAAATTCATCCCAAATTCAGGGGAAGGTGTTTTATTTAGAATATAATTTCCCTGTAGTTATAGGAAATGTTGTATGCAGGGAAATACTGATGTTTTGTTCTGGGGGATGTCGTTTTCAGGGTGTTGAGTGGAGAACCCTACGGGTGTAGGGCTAGAGTTCAGTGAGGGTTTCTCAAAAACTAGGTAAGGGAAATATGCTATGCTAGGAGATTTGATTATATTAACTGAAATTTTACAAATGTGCATGTACACCAATTATTATGTAGTTTTTACAGAATATGTGTTTTTTAAAGTATGTATGGCCTAAGTAGAAATTATTTGATGTAGAATTCTATACAGTTCTTCTCAGTATATGAAGTTATACAGAACATACAGATATAGCAAGATATTCGTAGATATTATATAGACAGATATATGTACATATATAGTTTTATTTTGATAGTTTCACAGACAGATATATATATATATATATATATTTATATAGTATTAGATCCCTATGAAAAGATTACATAAAGATACAGATACAGAATACAACGCACGGTACCGTTGCTAATACATATAGAGTGCAACCACATATCTCAGATAGTGTGTTGGTATCGTCAAACTGTGCTTGGAGATGATGCGGCTCCCTAGTTCACTGGGTAGAGGGGGCCAGTTTGACGAGGTGGCAGCCAGTCCCGAGCCTAGGAGTGGATGCAGTTTGGCCGGGCTGAGGTAGTGTAGAGTATAGTGACTTACCTAGAGGGCCGATCAGGTTAAGTCCCGCCTACGGGCCGCACAACCCTGTCATAAGGGGTCAAATCATGACATATAGAGTTTTAGGGATAAAGCACATTTTTGTATATGTATATAGTTTTACAGTATTTGATAAATATTGTATGATATTAGCAGTATGAAAAGTAGAAAACTCAGATTACACATGTAACGACTTCAAAATTCTCACCATTTTTTTTTTTTTATATATAACCACATCTACGCAGTGGATATACAAGTCATACAACCATATATACCAAACAATGTCAGAATTCAGTACATTTAGACCATAGCCATATACAATAACTCCTTCCAGTATCATCTACCCCAAAAATACAAAAACCCTGTCATAAACTTACCCTACAACCAGGGCAACCAAGTCAACTCTTTATCCGCAAGCCAAATCTGCTCGCCTAGCTGGCTCACCTGAAAAGTGGTAAAGTAATGGGTCAGATGACACCCAATAAGTGGAAATATGCTATTACTAGTGTGTAGTGACCAAGTTGTAAAACTATAATAATAATATTTAAAACTGCATGATCTGACAGTGACGACCTGCTTAATTTCCACACATTTTTTTTTCCAAAATATAATAAAATAAATATCACCGATCTTAGCAGATCATAATCCACCTGGACCCATGGGTACCAAGGATACATCAGAAATACATCATGGAAGCCTATGTAGCAGGAAACATAAATCACAAACACTTCATTGTACCATACATCACAATACCAAAGTTACTACAATCACTGTATACATATATACACAATACTTAACCCAAAAAGATGTCTTAGGGACATTCCCACAAAATACATCCAACCCTATCAAAATACTTACCCTTCTAGAAGGGTAGATCTATCGTACTAGGGGTGAGACACCTCTCAGTAAGGGAAATAAACTAATACCAGTGTGTGGCAACATGAGTATTCCATGTTCTACATATACCATACAAAACATATTCAGTAACTGTTTTGTCAAATCTGGGAAAACATATATATTTCAAAACATGGCAGAACATACTGCGTTTTCATAAACATAACTCATCTCATATAATAAAAATAACACAAAAAGATTCCTAGTAGGTTAGCTGGCTGTTGTCATGTATTACCCCCACATGACTGGGTTGTGTGGCTCGAAGGTGGGACCTGACAATGGTTGGCCAACCACTGCCAAGTCAAAAGTACAGTTTGTAAGTCTGATGGGTCTGCTAACCTGGTCTGTATACCACGGGTGATCACACTCTTCGTAAAAACCACATCGACCATCCAATCTCACACCACTCCATACAGCGGCATTAACACATATATTATGATCACAAAGACCATGGACACATAGCAACGGTACCGCGCAAGTGCTAGCCTAGACCAAGCCAACCAAGTTCTGATCATATAACATATACTAAAACTGTGATACATGGATATTTCATATCATTAATTATCAAATCAATCATGTCATTTTGCATAGATACATATATCATGAAAATCATCGGCCCGTATGTCGGTATTACACATTTTATCATAACTCGGCCCGTACGCCGGCAAATCATAGCACAACCCGTACACTGGAAAATCACATCCATAGCTCGGCCCGTACGTCGAAAAATCATATCATAGCACAACCCGTACGTTGGCAAATCACATCCATAACTCGGCCCGTACGCCGGCAAATAATATCATAGCACCGCCTGTACGCTGACAAATCACATCCATAGCATGACCCGTACGCCGGAAAATATATATAAAAATCTCGGCCTGTACGCCGATTTTCTATTATAAAAATCCGTATCATAATCAAATTTCTAGAAAACAGTATTTCATAACATTTTATACTCATGCCACACTAACAAATTTTTCGCATATTCAACATACGATCATTTTCAATAGTATTTTCCCAAATATAAATAATATATAAATATATTTATTTTCCTGAAATCAAATGCTACATATATATACATGCATTTTCTAAAAAAGAACAAACTTAATTTATCCCTTTACCTGATTCTTGAAAAACCCCTAAGAAAATCTGTCCTGCACCTACAGGGTTCCTCGTTCAACCCTTGAAAACGGAATTTTCCAGAACTAAAGTTTAGTATTTCTAAGCGTATAACACTTTTTACAACTGCCAAAAATCGAAATACTGAGTAGAAAGCCTTACCCTAGATTTGGGATGGTTTCCAACGCAGCCCCACCGACGATCCGCTTAGGTAGACTTGCAGAGAACTTTCTCAGGAGCATCGTGGTGGCTTCAGATCGTCGAATCGGTAGAAATCCAGCCCGAAATCAAAGAGAGAAGGAGGAGAAACCGTATGGGGGGAGGGGGGGGAGAAAGAGAGGGATTCGGCGCAGCAAAATGAACTAAAAATCACATTTAACGCTATTTATACTGCGGCGTTCGTTTACGAGCCACGTCACCTCGTCGACGAGGTCAATACAAAATTCGTTGACAAACTCACCCCTTCTGCGATGAAATTCAGAAACCCCAAAATCACCCCCTCGGTATTTCCTCGTCGATGAGCCACGTCACCTCGTCGACGAGCCCACTTATATTTTCGTCGATGAGCTCTTGTTATACCTTTGTCGACGAGTCCCTAGTATTTGTCGACGAGGAGTTGAAAAATTCTTGGAATTTATCCTTTCCAAAATGCAATGTCGTCGAATGCCTCTTTCTGTTTTCGGTTTCCATTTCCCTTTTTTTTTTATTATTTTAATACCATCATTTTTCGGGTCATTACATTCTCCCCTCCATATAAAATTTCGTCCTCGAAATTTACTATTCACATAACTCGTCATCCCTTAATCAAAAAAGGGTCTACTTATTTTATAACTTACCCTCACTTATGGCGGAGGAATACCATGGTTACATTCCGAGTCTTGGGAGATTACACATACAAAAGAAAAATTCTCCCAAAACTAAAATGCTATACTAATTAAACCATTACATGTACCTGCAAAAGAAATACTACTTAACTATTTACATTTTACCCAATGAAACCTCTTGGAACAAATGCAAATAGCTCTGCTTCATCTGCTCCTTGGATTCCCAAGAAGCCTCTTCAATTGCATGATTCCTTCACAAAACTTTTACCTGAGAATCTTCCTTTTACGTAGCTCTTGTACTTTCCTATCTAGAATCTGTATGGGTACCTCCTTATACACCAGTGAATCACTAAGCTCTAATTCATCATAACTGATGATATAAGAAGGATATGGGACATATTTCCTTAACATAGCAACATGGAATACGTCATGGATCCTTGACAACACAGGTAGTAAAGCTAGCTTGTAGGCTATCGGTCCCACTTTATCTAGAATCTCAAATGGACCGATAAACCTAGGACTAAGTTTACCCCTCTTCTCAAATCGCATAACCCCTTTCATCGGAGCTATCTTCAAAAACACATGATTACCCACATCAAATTCTAGATTCCTGCGGTGATTATCAACATAATTTTTTTGTCGGTTCTGAGTTGCATTGATCCTGTCTCAGATAAGCCGAACCTTATCACACGCTTGCTGCACAAGCTCCGGCCCCACTACTCATCACTTACCCACTTCATCTCAAAATAAAGGAGTTTGACATCTCCTACCATACAAAGACTCAAACAGTGCCATGCCAATGCTGGACTGGTAACTATTATTATACGCGAACTCTACCAGCGGCATGAACTGAGTCCAGCTACCCCCAAAATCTAATACACATGCACGGAGCATATCTTCTAGTGTTTGTATCATCCTCTCAATCTGCCCATCTAACTGCGGATGGAATGTTGTGCTAAACGATAACTAAGACCCTAGAGCTTCTTGCAAGCTCCTCCAAAAATGAGATGTAAAACGTAGGTCTAGATCTGACACAATCGATACTGGCACTCCATAAGAACGAACTATCTCCTAAATGTAAATCTCCACTAAATGGCTGAGGGAATAGTTGATCTTGATAGGGAGAAAATGGGCGGTCTTAGTCAAACGGTCAATAATCACCCAGATGGCATTCTGGCCATGTAATGCCGTAGGTAGTCCTGACACGAAGTGCATAGATATATGATCCCACTTCCACTCTGGGATAAATAACGGCTGCAACTGCCCTGCCGACCTCTGGCGCTCAGCCTTTACCTGCTGATACGTCAAACACTGGGTTACATACTCGACAATCTCTCTCTTCATACCACTCCACCAATAAAACTCTGGCAGATCCCTATACATTTTCGTACTTCCGAGATGAACTGTATATAAAGATCTATGAGCCTCCTCTAAAATAGTCTTTCTGCTATCAGTATCGGCAGGAACACATAATCTGGTACAGAACCACAAAGCTCCGTCATCTGCAATATTGAATTCCTCCCCTTGACCACTCTGTACTCTGTCTATCACCTCTACTAATTCTGGGTCTTCCTTCTGGGCGGCTTTAATTATCTCATACAGAATAGGCTGCACCACTAAACTGGAAATGTGAGCTTGAGAACCACTCTCAACTAATTCGATGCTGAATCTCTCCAGATCCATCATGATTGGATACTAGATCTCCATAGCTACCAACACTGGCTCCCTGGATTTCTTGCTCAATACATTAGCTACCACGTTTGCTTTCCCTGGGTGATAACTGATGGTACAATCAAAATCCTTAATCAGCTCCAACCACCTTCTCTGCCTCATATTTAGTTCCTTCTGCGTGAAGAAATATTTTAAACTCTTATGATCAGAGAAAATCTCACACTGCTCATCGTACAGGTAATGCCTCCAAATTTTCAATGCGTGTACCACTGCAGCCAATTCAAGATCATGTGTAAGATAGTTCTTTTCATATTCTTTCAACTTTCTGGATGCATATGCCACTACCCTGCCATGCTGCATCAATACACAGCCAAGTCCCTTCAAGGACGCATCACTGTAAATGACGTATCCCACACCCCCTGATGGGATAACCAATACTGGTGCTGTGACTAATCTTTGCTTCAGTTCTTGAAAACTTTGTTCACAGCTGTCGTCCCACTCAAATATGACATTCTTCCTCGTCAGTCGTGTCAAAGGTCTTGACAAAGCTGAGAATCCCTCAATGAAACGACGGTAATATCCAGCTAGCCCCAAGAAACTCTTGATCTCCTAGACATTTCTCGCTCTAGCCCAATTCACTACCTCCTCAATCTTGCTAGGATCCACAGAGATACCGTATCCAGCTACAACATGTCCCAAGAACACGACCTTCCCAAGTCAGAATTCACATTTACTGAACTTGGCGTACAACTTTTTTTCCCAAAGTGTCTGCAAAACCTGCCTCAAGTGCATCTCATGCTCCTTATAGCTCCTCGAATAGACCAGTATATCATCAATAAAAATAACAACAAACTAGTCTAGGTATTGGTGGAAGACTCTGTTCATCAAGTTTATAAATACCGCAGGAGCATTGGTCAAACCAAATGGCATAACAAGAAACTCGTAATGCCCGTACCTGGTCCTGAAGGCCGTCTTCGAGACGCCTTCTGCTTTCACTTTTACCTGATGATAGCCAGATCTGAGGTCAATCTTCAAATATACCCATGTACCCTGGAGCTGATCAAACAAATCGTCGATACGGGATAGAGGATACTTGTTCTTGATTGTCACTTTATTAATTTCCCTATAGTCTATGCACATCCTCATTGTCCTGTCTTTCTTTTTCACAAATAAAACTAGAGCTCCCCACGGAGATACACTAGGTCGTATCTTTCCTTACCAAGCAGATCTTGCAACTGATTCTTCAATTCTATCAATTCTACTGGCGCCATCTGGTAAGGTACTTTAGAAATTGGGGCTGTACCGAAAGGTAGATCATAAGGAAAATCTACCTCACGATCGGGTGGCAAGCCTGGTAACTCGTCTAGGAAAACATTTGTAAACTCCTTTACTACAGGCGTGCTAGCAAATTTCAATTCATTCTCTGACATCTCTTTCACAACATCCACAAACCCTTGACAACCACTTAGCAGAAGTCTTCTAGCCTGAATAGCTGAAACTAACTGAGGCGGGGATTGCACTCGCGACCCTACAAACTTGAATTCTGCTTCCCCCTAGAGATATGAATATCACTTCTCGTGCTCAGCAATGTATGCTGGCAAAATTAGCTGCTAGCCCATCCATGCCATATATAACATCAAACCCGTGCATGTCTAGCACTATCAGATCAGAAGACAAAGTCTTTCCTTGAATATCAATTGGACAACCTCGAAGCACCCTACTACACCTTACTGCTGACCCAGTTGGTGTAGATACCAACAATTCAACATCTAACGATTGTGTTTCAGCCCCACATAATTTAACACACCCCGAAGACACGAACGAGTGTGTAGCTCATGAATCAAACAATGCAAAAACTTAAAAAAAAAGCATAATAACCATACTTGTCACCACGTCACCTGCCGTCTCAGCCTCACCTGGTGTCAGAGCAATTACCCTAGCTGGAGCCGTATTCCTCTGCTGGCCCCCACGTGGTGCCTAATAACCTCCCTGATATGGTTTGGGAGATGGAACTACATCTGGTGGGGTAGGGCAATCTTGCACCATGTGCCCCGATCTACCGCAGCGATAGCACACCACACCACCAGCTCGACACTCTCCCCAGTGCCTCCTACCACAAGTCTGACAGATTGGAGGACCCTGCCCTGTCTGCACCTCACGTCCTCCCGTTTCCTATCTCCGCCCTCTACCATGGTTTCCTCTCCTCCATTGACCCGGTCTATAACCCTGCTGGTAGCTGGTAGATGCAGATCTCTTCCTCTGTCCCTGCTCCTCTGCATCAAGATGTTCACCAATCTCTGCCAAGGTTGCCTTTTTGACCAACTCAACAAAGTCCTGGATCCACAGCACCACCACCTGCCTGAATATACTCCGCCTCAAGCTTCTCTCAAACTGCCTCGCCTTCTTCACTTCATTAGGAATAATATATAGGGCGAAACAAGAGAGCTCGATGAAACGTGTTGCATACTGGTGGATGAATAGCTGTCCCTGCTTCAGACTCAAGAACTTTTCTACCTTAGCCTCCCTGACAGTAGCTGGAAAATATCTATCAAAAAACAATTCTTTTAATCAATCCCATGTTATGGCTATAGGAGTCACTCTCTACTGCTCCAGCAGTCTCACCACAGTCCACCATCTCTCAGCCTCTCCTGTCAGTCTATAGGTGGCAAAGAGGACCCTCTGTTCCTGAGTACACTGCAACACAACCAAGACTTTCTCGGTCTCCTGCATCCAGTTCTCAGCGGCTACAGGATCAACCCCACCTGAGAACGTCGGAGGATTCATTTTCGTAAACTTCTCTATGGTGCACCCATGGCCTGTAGATGGACCACTTTGCTCCCTTGATCTCCTAGAGATCTCAGCTATAACCTGCTAAGCCACGCTACGTAATACCGCGTTAGAGTCGGTCCTAACTACACCTGATGGTCTTGCTCCATCACTACCACTCGCATGGGTACTACTTCCTCCTGGATCCATCCTGGAAACAACAAACACAACTTAGAAATTCTATCCTCATAATTTACCCACCTATCCTCAGCACTTATCTCAACATTTCTAATTCATTTCTAATCCCCAGTCCTACATTCTAAGAACACAACCCGACAATAGCTTACTATGGTTTTCCTGAAATCGTCACCCCAGGAAAAACACAGAAACTATCACGGAACTCCAGTCTCTAGACTGTAGAACAAACCTCAAATCATTTCCTAAACTCTGGTATTGTTCTCGTTGCATTCTAAAGTCTACAAAACCTAGCAACCTAGGCTCTGATACCAAACTGTGACGACCTGCTTAATTTCTACACATTTTTTCCCAAAATATAATAAAATAAATATCACCGATCTCAGCAAATCATAATCCACTTGGACCCATGGGTACCAGGGATACATCAGAAATACATCACGGAAGCCTATGCAACAGGAAACATAAATCACAAACACTTCATTGTACCATACATCACAATACCAAAGTTACTACAATCACTGTATACACAATACTTAACCCAAAAAGATGTCTTAGGGACATTCCCACAAAATACATCCAACCCTATCAAAATACTTACCCTTCTGGAAGGGCAGATCTATCGTACTAGATCAACGGGGCTTTACCCACTCTCCTATCAGGGGCACCTGAAAAGTTCATAAAATTTAGGGGTGAGACACCTCTCAGTAAGGGAAATAAACTAATACCAGTGTGTGGCAACATGAGTATTCCATGTTCTACATATACCATACAAAACATATTCAGTAACTGTTTTGTCAAATCTGGGAAAACATATATATTTCAAAACATGGCAAAACATACTGCATTTTCATAAACATAACTCATCTCATATAATAAAAATAACACGGTAGGTTAGCTGGCTGTTGTCATGTATTACCCCCACATGACTGGGTTGTGTGGCCCGAAGGTGGGACCTAACAATGATTAGCTGACCACTGCCAAGTCAAAAGTAAGTCTGTAAGTCTGATGGGTCTGCCTGACCTGGTACATACACCATGGGCGATCACACTCTTCTTAAAAACCACATCGACCATCCAATCTCACACCACTCCATATAGCGGCGTTAACACAGATATCATGATCATAAAGACCATGGACACATAGCAACGGTACCGTGCAAGTGCTAGCCTATACCAAGCCAACCAAGTTCTGATATCATATAACATATACTAAAACTGTGATACATGGATATTTTATATCATTAATTATCAAATCAATCATGTCATTTTGCATATATATATATATCATGAAAATCATCGGCCCGTATGTCGGTATTACACATTTTATCATAGCTCGGCCCGTATGCCGGCAAATCATAGCACAACCCGTATACTGGCAAATCACATCCATAGCTCGGCCCGTACATCGACAAATCATATCATAGTACAACCCATACGCTGGCAAATCACATCCATAGCTCGGCCCATACACCGGTAAATCATATCATAGTACAGCCCGTACGCTGGCAAATCGCATCCATAGCACGGCCCTTACGCTGGCAAATATATATAAAGATATCAGCCCGTACACCATTTTTCCATTATAAAAATTCGTATCATAATCACATTTCCAGAAAACAGTATTTCATAATATTTTATACTCATGCCACTAACAATTTTTTCGCATATTCAACATACGATCATTTTCAACGATATTTTTCCAAATATAAATCATATATAAATATATTTATTTTCCTGAAATCAAATGCTACGTATATATACATACATTTTCTCAAAAAGAACTAGCTTAGTTTATCCCCTTATTTGATTCTTGAAAAGCTCCTAAGAAAATTTGTCATGCACCTGCAGGGTTCCTTATTCAACCCCTGAAAACGGAATTTCCCAAAACTAAAGTTCAGTATTTCTAAGCGTATAACACTTTCTACAAATGCCAAAAATCTAAATACTGAGTAGAAAGCCTTACCCTGGATTTGGGATGGTTTCCAACTCAGCCCCACCGACGATCTGCTCTGGTAGACTTGCAGAAAACTTTCGCAAGAGCGTCGTGGTGGCTTCAGATCATTGAACCGGCAGAAGTCCGGCCCGAAATCGAAGAGAGAAGGAGCAGAAACCATATGGGGAGAGAGAGAGGGATTTGGCGCAGCAAAATGAACTAAAAATCACGTTTAACCCTATTTATACTGCGGCCTTCGTTGATGAGCCACATCACCTTGTCGACGAGGTCAATACAAAATTCGTCGACGAACTCACCTGTTCGTCGATGAAATTCAGAAACCCCAAAATCATCCCCTCGATATTTCCTCGTTGACTCGCCTCGTCACCTCGTTGACGAGCCCAATTATATTTTCATCGACGAACTCCAACCGTCATCGACGAGCTCCTGTTATACCCTCATCGACAAGTCCCCTGTATTCATCGACGAGAAGCTGAAAAATTCCAGGGATTTATCCTTTCCAAAATGCAATGTCATCGACGAAGTCCACTACCTCCTTTTGTTTTCGGTTTCCATTTCCCTTTCTTTTATTATTTTAATACCATCATTCTTCGGTTCGTTACACTGGCAAATCTGTAAAACACATGTATAGTAGCTTAAAACATTTGTATCATCTGAACTTTCTATCATTCATACTGCTATATCATACTATATATGACAAAAGCTATAAAACTGTATACATATACACATACATAACTGTGCTCTTTCCCAAGGACTGTATGTCATGATTTGACCCCTCATGACAGGGTTGTACGGCCCTTAGGCGGGACTTAACTCTGGTCGGCCCTCCAGGTAAGTCATCATACTCTACACTACCTCGGCCTGGCCAAAATGCATCCACTCCTAAGCTCGGGATTGGCTGCTACCTCGTTAAACTGGCCCCCTCAATCCAGTGAACTGGGGAGCTGCATCATCTTCGAGCACAGTTTGACGGTACCCACACACTATCTGAGATATATGGTTGCACTATATTCTGTATATAGCAAAGGTACCGTGCTCTGTAACTGTATCTATTTATAATCTTTCCACAGGGATTTGATACTATATATATACTATACTCTTTTTACTATTTTCATTATGTTTCCAAAATAACCATACTATTAATCTGTACTATAATTACTGTAATATCTGTAGCATCTTGATGTTATAACTGTATAATCTGTCTGTATCTTTTATCTGTATAATCTGTCTGTATACTCTGAGTGTTATTGCATTTAGGAAAACATAACATTCTGCAAACATTATATATATATATATATATATATTGATCATAGTAAACATCTGTATATATTTATATCTGTCTGTGAAACTATCTAAATAAAATTGTATATGTACATGCATCTATCTGTATAATATCTATGAATATCTGACTATATCTATACGTTCTGTATAACATCATATACTGGGAAAACTGTATAAAGTCTACATCAAATAATATCTACTCAGGCCACACATACTTTATAATCTCATATTCTGTTAAAACTACATAATAATTGGTATACATACACTGTAAAATTTCTGTTAACATAATCAAATCTCCTAGCATAGCATATTTCCCTTACCTAATTTCTGAAAAGCCCTCACTGAACTTTGGCCCTACACCCACAGGGTTCTCCACTTAACATCCTAAAAACGACATCCCTAAAAAAAAAAACATCAGTATTTTCCTACATACTACATTTCCTATAACTGCAGGGAAAGCATATTCTAAGTAAAACACCTTACCCTGAATTTGGGATGAATTTCAAACCACTTCCACCAACGATCAGCTCTAGTAGACTTGCAGAGAACTTTTTCAGGAGCGTTGTGGTGGCCTCAGATCTTCAATCCGGGGAGAAACGGACCCAGAATCGAAGAAAGAAGGAGTGGGAGGTGTTTTAGAGAGAGAGAGAGAGAGAGAGAGAGAGAGAGCGAGAGAGAGGAAGTTTAGCACCAGTTTCTAAAAATTAATTCGGGTTTTTACTATTTATAGAGCTAGATTCGTTGATGAGACGTATCACCTTGTCGACGAGTCCTGTAAAAAGTTTGTCAATGAACTTGCTCTCCTCATCGATGAATTTCAAACATTCCAAAACCCCCCCTCGGTATCCTTTCATCGATGAGACCTGTCCTTGTCGATGAGCTCCTCTTGTATCCTCGTCGACGAATCTCCTGTGTTCATCGACGAGAACCCTTCTAATTTTTTGGGTTATTACATTCTCCCCTCTTTATAAAATTTTGTCCTCGAAATTTACTATTTGTATTACCTTCTATCATTCCATGAAGGCAAATGGTCTACTTATTTTATTACTTACCCTCACTTATGGTGGAGGAATATCGTGGTTACAATCTAAGTTTTGGGAGTTTACACATATAAAACTAAAAGACTACCTACTAACTAATTCAATACATGTACCTGCAAAAGAAACTTTATCTAACTACTTATACTTTACCTGTTACCACTAAATGTATTGGAACAACTGCAGGTATCTCTGTCTTATCTGCTCCTCGAGTTCCCAAGAAGCTTCCTCTATAGCATGATTCTTCCATAAAACTTTTACTAACTGAATTTCTTTATTACACAGTGCTTGTGTCTTTCTATCCAAGATTTGTAACGGTACTTCTTCATGAGCTAACGATTCTTTAAGCTCTATCTCTGCATAGCTAATTATGTGGGACAGGTCTCGGATGTATTTCCTTAACATAGTAATATGAAATACATCATGAATTCTAGCTAGAGCTGGCAGCAAAGCTAGCCTATAGGCAACTGACCCTATTCTCTCTAGTATCTCAAAAGGGCCAATATACTTAGGGCTCAACTTGCCATTTTTCCCAAACCTCATAACTCCTTTCAGAGAAGCTATCTTAAGAAATATTCGATCTCCCACATCAAACTCTAACTCTTGGCAGTGAGTGTCTGCATAGCTCTTCTTCCGACTCTGTGCGGTACTAATTCTTTCTTTAATTAGTCGGACCTTGTCGGATGCCTGCTGTATTATTTCTGGACCTAAAACTCGCCTTTTGTCTACTTCATTCCAGAAAAAGGAGATCGACATCTCCTTCCATACAGTGCCTCGTATGGAGCTATGCCGATACTAGCTTGGTAGTTGTTATTATAAGCAAATTCAACTAGTGGTAGAAACTGAGTCCACCTACCTCCAAAATCTAGTACGCAAGCACAAAGCATATCTTCTAATGTATGGATCGTCCTCTCGATTTGTTCATCTATTTGGGGGTGAAAAGCAGTGCTAAAAGCTAACTATGTACCCATAGCTTCCTAAAAACTTTTCTAAAATCGTGAAGTAAACTGAGGATTTCAGTCTGAAACTATGGATATTGGCACACCATGGACGCAAACTATCTCCTAAATATATATTTCTGCCAATCTGTCCATGGAATAATCGACTTTAATCAGAATGACATAAGCAGTCTTCATCAAACGATCAACAACGACCCAAATCACATTCAACCCCTGTCGCGCTGGTGGTGATCACATAACGAAATCCATCGAAATGTGATCCCATTTCCATTCTGGAATAAACAATGGCTGCAATTGCCCTGCTAGTCTCTGGTGCTCAACTTTAACCTGTTGGCATGTCAAGCACTGCTATACAAATTCAGCTATCTCCTTCTTCATTCCACTCCATCAAAAATACTCTCGCAGTTCTCGATACATTTTAGTACTACCTGGATGTACGGTGTATAGGGATCTATGAGCCTCCTTTAATATCATTCTCCTGATCTCGGTATCTGTAGGAACACAGAGCCTAGTACGGAACCGCAGGGCTCCGTCATCTGATATGCATAATTCCTCACCCTGACCATCTCGCACCCTAGCCATTACCTTTGCCAACTCTGCATCATCACCCTAAGTTGCTTTAATCCTCTCGTATAACGTATAATGAACCACTAGACTGGCAATGACTACCTGAGGACTCTCCTCTATCGATTCAATGCGGAGCCTCTCCAAATCTATCAGAATTGAGTGCTGAATCTCCATAGTTGCCGGTACGGGTCCCCCTGATTTCCTACTTAGAGCATTTGCCACTACATTTGCCTTCCCTGGATGGTAACTAATCGTGCAATCATAGTCTTTAATAAGCTCTAGCCACCTTATTTGCCTCATATTCAGCTCTTCCTGGGTGAAGAAATATTTCAGGCTCTTGTGATCTGTAAAAATCTCGCACTTTACACCATATAGGTAATGCCTCTAGATCTTGAGAGCGTACACCACTGCAGCTAGTTCTAAATCATGGACAGGATAATTTTTCTTATACTCTTTAAGAAGTCTAGATGGATATGCAATAACCCTGCCATGATGCATCAATACACACCCCAAACCTTTTAATGATGCATCACTATATATTACAAATTTGTCCTCCCCTAATGGAATAGATAATATTGGAGTTGAAACTAACCGTTGCTTTAATTTTTGTAAACTCTGTTCACAATCATCAGTCCAATCAAACTTTACATTTTTCCTCGTAAGCCGTGTTAATGGACCTAATAGCTTGGAGAAACCATCTACAAAGCACCGGTAATAGCCTGCCAATCCCAGAAAACTCTAGACTCCTTGAACATTTCCCGGCCTTTCCCAATTCAGTACTGCTTCTATTTACTTGGATCAACTGATATACCCGTCTCAGAGATCACATGGCCAAGAAAAGTAACCTGCCTTAACCAGAACTCACATTTCTTAAATTTTGCATATAATTTTCTCTCTCTCAATATCTACAACAACAGCCTCAAATGATGTTCATGTTCCTCAAAAGTCCTTGAGTAGACCAGTATATAATCAATGAAGATAACCACAAACTGGTCCAAATATTGATGGAACACCCGATTCATCAAATCCATGAATACTGCTGGTGCATTAGTCAACCCAAATGGCATCACCAGGAACTCGCAATGCCCATATCTGGTTCGAAATACGATCTTCGAAATATATTTTGCTCTAACTTTCACCTGATGGTAACCTTACCACAGGTCAATTTTAGAGTAAACCTGAGTCCCCTAGAGTTGATCAAATAAATCATCAATCCTAGGGAGAGGGTATTTATTCTTGACTGTCAGTTTGTTTATCTCCTTACAATTGACACACAGCCTCATGGTCCCGTCCTTCTTCTTCACGAATAGAACTGGTGCTCCCCAAGGTGACAAACTGGGCCTGATAAACCCTTTGTCCAGTAATTCCTGTAACTGATCTTTGAATTCTTTCAATTCGATTGGAGCCATATGGTACGATGCTTTAGATACCGGTGCAGATCCCGGTAACAGATCTACAGTAAACTCAATTTCACAGTCAGGCGGCAAACTAGACAATTCTTCTGGAAAGACATTTGGGAATTCCCTTACTACTAGTATGCCAGCTTGTATCAATTCTTCTTTTGGAAATTCTTTTATGTATGTGACATACCCCTGGAAAGCACCCTTTAGCAGTCTCCTTACCTGAATAGCCGACACCAACTGTGGTGAGGCACGTACACGTAATCCCACAAATTTCAATTCTGGCTCCTGGCTTACCCGAGGGTCTGAAAATTACTTCTTTTTGGTGGCAATCTATGCTAGCATAATGAGTAGCAAGCCAGTCCATGCCCAGTATCATATCAAACCCCTGCATATCTAGGACCACAAGATTGGCTAATAGTACTCTCTCCTGAATACTTACTGGAAAATTTCGAAGCACTTTCTTGCATTTTACCACCAATCCCATCGGCGTACTCACAGATAATTCAACATCTAATAGCTATGTTTCTACCCCAGTTATTCTGACATACCCCGCCGATATAAAAGAGTGGGTGGCACCTATATTAAAGAAAACAATAATTTTATATGGTAAAGCAGTAAGGGTACCTGTGATCACGTATCCAGCCATCTCGGTGTCTCCTGACGTCAAAGCATAAACCCTCGCCAACACGGTATTTCTATGTTGACCTCCACGGGGTGCCTGGTATCCTCCCTGAAATGGCCTAGGAGTTGGTACATAACCTGGTGTCATTTGACAGGATCGAGCCATATGACCGGGCCTCCCATGGCAATAATAGACATTCTCCCCCAGCCAACACTCACCAGGGTGTCTCCGTCCCCACTTAGGACATATGGCAGGAAGCTGTCCACTCTAAAATCCCCCGTGCTCTACCATCTATCTTTGACCTCCACCAGATCTACTTCCTCTCCAATAGCCTTGACTAGGACCCGCCTGAAAATTCAAGGGCGCAATCCTCTTCTTCTAACTCTATGTCTCAGTCTCCCTAGGTAGACTCTCCTTTGCTATAATAGCCCTGTCAACCAACTCTGTAAAATCTTGGATCCTCAATACCGCCACCTGCCTATAAATATCTTGCCTCATGTTTCTCTCGAACATTCTAGCCTTCTTCACTTCATCGGGGATGATATATGGGTAGAAATGTGAGAGCTCAATAAATCTCGCAGCGTACTGCTGAACAGTCAATGATCCTTGGGACAGACTCAGAAACTCCTATACTCGAGCCTCTCTGACTGAGGCAGGATAGTATCTATCAAAGAACACATTCCTGAATCGAGCCCAAGTCATCGACACTGGTATAGCCCTCTGCTCCTCTAATAGCTTGGTAGCTGTCCACCATCTCTCGACCTCCCCTGCCAGTCTATATGTAGCATATAAGACCCTCTACTCATCGGTGCAGTGAAGTACTATCAGGATCTTCTTTACCTCCTACACCCAGTTCTCAGCAACTGCAGGGTCAACAGCTTTAGAAAAGGCTGGTGGATTCATCTTCATAAATTTCTCTATGGTACATCCTTGAACTGGAGATGGACCTCCCTGCTCCCTAGAGCTCCACGCTATCTCAGCCATAACTTGCTGAGCCACACTACATAGCACAACATCTGAATCTCCACCTCCTACTCCAGAAGGACATGTTCCATCATCCTTACTGGCGTGAGTGCTACTGCCTCCTAGGTCCATCCTGCAATTATATAGAACACCATTTTAAAATCCTATTTCCCAAACAAAACCAACTTATTCCATTTAACTAAAACTTCAGATCCTCTACTAACCATCCCTCTTGATCCTAACCCCAAAATCTAATCCTGTAACCCAAACACACGACTCGTTGATAGTTTACTATGGCTTTCCTGAAATCATCACCCAAGAAAAACACAGAAACCACCAAGAAATCTTATATCCAGATTACGGAACAAAACCTTAAATTCTTTTTCCTATACTCTAATATTGTTTCCCGTTGCATTCTAGAGTCTACAAAACCTAGCAACTTAGGCTCCGATACCAAAACTGTAACGACCTACAAATTCTCACCATTTTTTTTTTAATATATAACCATATCTACGCTGTAATGTCCTCAAAATTCTCACCATTTTCTTTTATAATAACAAATTACTCCAATATTTGAATATAATGGGCACCCCTATGCAGCGGAAAACATAAATCACATAACCACATATACATATATATAATACAAGAATTCAATATTTTCAACCATAGCTACATAAAACATCTCTCTCTCTAGTGTGAACTACCCCAAAAAAACAAAACCCTACACAAAACTTACCTTATAACTAGGGTGATGAATTAACCCCTTATGACAGGGTTGTGCAGCCCGTAGGCGGGATGTAACCTGGTTGGCCCTCCAGGTAAGTCACTATACTCTACACTACCTTAGCCCAACCAAATTGTATACTCTCCTAGGCACGTGACTGGTTGCTATCTCGTCAAGCCGGCCCCCTCAACCCAGTGAACTGGGGAGCTACATACTCTCCGAGCACGGTTGACGGTACCCACACACTATCTGAGATATGTGGTTGCACTCTATCTGTATTAGCAACAGTACCGTGCTCTGTATTCTATGTTTGTACTGTATCTATCTGTAATCTTTCCACAGGGATCTGATACTGTATATATACATACTATACTCTTTATACTGGTTTCATTATATTTCCAAAATAACCATAACACCATATTTATGTACGGTAAATACTGTAATATCTGTAGCATCTTGATGCTATAACTGTATAATCTGTTTGTATCTTCTATCTGTATAATCAATCTATATACTCTGAGTGTTATGATATTTAGGAAAACATAGCTTTTTATACACACTATATATATTGTTCTGAATAAATATCTGTATACTGTTATATACATCTGTCTGTATAATCATCTGAATAAAACTGTATATGTACACATATTTTATCTGTAGAAATTTTGCAAATATCTAACTATATCTGTATAACTTGAAATACTGAAAAACTGCATAAAATTCCATATTAATATCATGTACTCAGGCCACACATACTTTAAAAATTCATATTCTGTATAACATTTGGTATACATGCATATATATATATATATATATATATAAAATTTCTGATAACGTAAATAAATCTCCTAGCATAGCATATTTCCTTTACTTTAAATCTGAAAAGCCTCTCATTGAACTCTAGCCCTACACCCGCAAGGTTCTCCAATCAACACCCTGAAAACAACATCCCCCAGAACAAAACATCAGTATTTTCTTACCCACAACATTTCTTATAACTACTAGGAAGACATAATCTAATTAAATTGCCTTACCTTGGATTTGGGATGAATTCCAAACCAACTTCTCCCACGATCAGTTTCGGTAGACTGGCAGAGAACTTCACCAGGAGCATCGTGGTGACCTCAGATCTTCAATCTGGTGTGAAACAGGGCCAGGATAGAAGAGAGAAGGAGGGAGAGGAGTTTTAGAGAGAGAGAGAGAGAAAGAGTTTGTGCTAAAATCTCGTCAAAAATTCGGGTTTCAACTATTTATAGGGTCAGATTCTTTGACGAGACATATCATCTCGTCAACGAGTTCTTAAGTAATTTCGTCGACAAACCCTACCTCCTCGTTGACAAAATTCAGACTTCCCAAAAACCCTTCTCGGGATCTTTTCGTTGACGAGGCGTGGCTTCGTCGACGAGGCCTACTTATGAGCTCGTCGATGAACTCCTTGTGTTTGTCAACGAGGCCCTGTATTAACTTCCGGGTTATTACATCCAAAGTGCAATGTCATTGGCGAACGCAAAGCGTTCGTCGACAAAGCTTGCTACCTATTTTTGTTTCTATTTCCATTTCCCTCCCTCTCTACTATTTAAATATCATTATTCTTCAGGTCGTTACATTCTCCCCTCCTTATAAAATTTCATCCTCGAAATTTACTATCTAGATTGAACACCATTATACATTCTATCATCCCATAAAGGTAAAAGGTTTACTTATTTTATTACTTACCCTCACTTATGGCGGAGGAATACTGTGGTTACATACCCTCACTTATGGCGGAGGAATACTGTGGTTACATTCTATGTTCTGGGAGATTACACTAATAAAATTAAAACTACTTACTATCTAAATAGTATATGTACCTGCAAAAGAAACATTACCTAACTATTTACATTATCTGATTACTCTTGGAACAAATGTGGGTATTTCCTTTTAATTTCATCCTTGAGTTTCCATGAGGCTTCTTCCATAGCATGGTTCCTCCACAAAATCTTCACTAGCTGAATTTCTTTAGTACGCAGTTCTTGTGTCTTTCTATCTAAAATATGTACTAGTGTTTCTTCATAAGCTAGTGAATCCTTAAATTCTATCTCTACATAGCTGATTATGTGGGATGGGTTTGGGACGTATTTCTTTAACATAGTAACATGAAACATGTCATGAATTCAAGCCAAAGTTGGCGGCAAAGCTAGCCTATATGCAACTGACCCTATTCTCTCTAGTATCTCAAAAGAGCTAATATACCTAGGGCTCAACTTGCCCTTCTTTCCAAACCTCATAACTCTTTTCAGGGGAGCTATCTTCAAAAATACTCGATCTCCCACATCAAACTCTAACTCTCGGCGGCAAGTATCTACATAGCTTTTCTGCCGACTTTGTGTTGTACTAATTCTTTCTTTAATTAGTCGGACCTTGTCACAAGCCTACTGTACTATCTCTGGACCCAAAACTTGCCTTTCGCCTACCTCATCCTAGAAGAGAGGAGAACGACACCTCCTACCATACAATACCTCATATGGAGCCATACCGATACTAGCCTGGTAGCTGTTATTGTAGGCAAACTCGACTAACGACATAAACTGAATCCAACTGCCTCCAAAATCGAGCACACAAGCACGAAGCATATCTTCTAGTGTCTGAATCGTCTTCTTAGTCTGACCATTTGTATGGGGATTTAAAGCCGTGCTAAAAGCTAATTGGGTACCCATAGCCTCCTGAAAATTTTTGTTGAATCGCGAAGTAAACCGAGGATCTCGGTCCGCAACTATGGATACCAGTACACCATGGATGCGAACAATCTCCTGAACATATATCTCTACCAGTCTGTCCATGGAGCAGCCGACTTTAATATGGATAAAATGTGCGGTCTTCGTCAAACGATCCATAACTACCCAAATTGCATTCAACCTTACCCTTGACGCACCGACGGTAATCCCGTAACGAAATCCATCGAAATGTGATCCTATTTCCACTCTGGAATGAACAATGGCTGTAACTATCCTGTCGATCTCTGGTGCTTAGCTTTAACCTGCTGGCACATTAAGCACTACTGTACAAACTCGGCTATCTCCCTTTTCATTCCACTCCACCAAAAATACTCCCACAGATCCCGATACATTTTAGTGTTACCTGGATGTATGGTGTATAGGGATTTATGAGCCTCCTCCAGTATAGTTCTTCTGATCTCGGTATCCGTAGAAACATATAGCCTAGTACGGAATCATAGGGCTCTGTCAGCTGATATACTAAACTCCTCTCCCCGACCATCCCGCACTCTAGTCATCACCTCTGCCAACTCCACATCATCACCCTGAGCTGCTTTAATCCTCTCGAACAACGTAGGCTGAACCACTAGGTTGGCAACAGACGTTTGAGGACTATCCTCTACCAATTCTATACTAAGTCTCTCTAAATCCATTAGAATTGAGTGCTGAATCTCCATGGGTGCTAACACTGGACCCACTAATTTCCTACTTAGAGCATCAACTACCATATTCGCTTTCAGCGAGTAGTAACTAATGGTGCAGTTATAATCTTTAATGAGTTCTAGCCACCTTCTTTGTTTCATATTTAGCTCTTTCTGGGTGAAGAAATATTTCAGGCTTTTGTGATCCGTGAAAATCTCGCACTTCCCACCATATAAATAATGCCTCTAGATCTTAAGAGCATACACCACTGCAGCAAGCTCTTTATCATGGACAGGATAATTCTTCTCATATTCTTTAAGCTGCCTAGATGCATATGCAATGACTTTGTCGTGCTGCATCAACACACATCCAAGACCCTTCAAAGATGCATCACTGTATATTATGAACCCATCCTCCCTCGAAGGAATAGCCAGAACTGGAGCTGAAACTAACCGTCGCTTTAACTCTTGAAAACTTTGCTCACAGTCTTCGGTCCAGTCAAACTTTAAATTTTTCCTCGTAAGTCATGTTAACGGACTTGATAGCCTAGAGAAACCATCCACAAAGCGCCAATAATAACCTGCTAATCCCAAAAAACTCCTGACTTCCTGAACATTCCTCGATCTTTCCCAACTCATCACTGCCTCTATTTTACTTGGATCAACTGATACACCTGCTTTAGAGATCACATGGCTGAGAAAAGTAACCTGTTTTAACCAAACTCACACTTCTTGAATTTTGTATATAATTTTCTTTCCCTTAATATATGCAACACTAGCCTCAAATGATGCTCGTGCTCCTCAAAACTCCTCGAGTAGACTAGTATATCATCAATAAACACAACCACAAATTGGTCCAAATACTGATGGAACACCTGATTCATTAGATCCATAAATACTACTGGTGCATTAGTCAACCCAAATGGCATTACTAAAAACTCGTAATGCCCATATCTAGTACGAAATGCAGTCTTCGAAATGTCCTCTACTCTAACTTTCACTTGATGTTAACCCGACCGAAGGTCAATTTTAGAGTAAACCTGGGTCCCCTGGAGCTGATAAAAAAAATCATCGATACTAGGGAGAGGATATTTATTCTTGGCTGTTAGTTTATTTATCTCCCTATAATTGATGCACAATCTCATGGTATCGTCCTTCTTTTTCACGAACAGAATTGGCGCTCCCCAGGGCGACACACTGGGCCTGATAAAACCCTTGTACAGCAATTCCTGTAGCTGATCTTTCAATTCTTTCAAGTCAAATGAAGCCATACGGTATGGTGCTTTAGATACCAGTGCTAACCCAGGCAACAGATCTACAGTAAACTCAATCTCTCGGTTTGGTGGCAAGCTAGGAAATTCCCCTGGAAAGACATCTAGAAACTCTCTCACCACTGGTATGTCAGCTTGTTTCAATTCTTCTTTTGGAAAATCTTATATGTATGTCACATACCCCTAGAACCCACCTTGTAGTAGTCTTCTCACCTGATTAGCTGACACCAGCTGTGGCGAGGCACGTATGTGTGAACCCACGAATCTAAATTCTGGCTCACCCGGGGGGTTTAAAAATCACTTTTTTCTGATGGCAATCAATGCTAGTGTGATAAATAGCTAACTGATCCATGCCCCGTATCACATCAAATCCCTGCATATCCAAGATCATAAGATTGGCTAACAGCACTCTCTCCTGAATATTTACTGGAAAATTCTGAAGCATTTTCCTGCATTTTACCATGGATCCCATTGGCGTGCCCATAGATAATTCTACATCTAATAGCTGTGTCTCCACCCCAGTTATTCTAACATAACCCTCCGATATAAAAGAGTGGGTGACACCTGTATCAAACAAAACAATAATTTTATATGGTAAAGTAGTAAGAGTACCTGTGACCACATCTTTAGCCATCTCAGCGTCTCCCAATGTCAACACATAGACCCTGGCCAGTGTAGTGTTCCTCTGCTGACTACCGCGGGGCGCCTGATATCCACCTCAAAATGGTCTGGGAGCTTATGTATAATTCGACGGCATCTGACACGATCGAGCCATATGATCGAGTCTCCTACATCGATAACAAACATTTTCCCCAGTCAACACTCACCAAGATGTCTTCTTTCGCATTTAGGACAAATGGTAGGAAGCTATCCACCCTGAAATCCACCGTGCTCTACCATTTGTCTCTGACCTCCGCCAAATCTACCCCCTCTCCAAGGGCCTCGACTAGGACTCGCCTGAAAACTTGAGGGCATAGTCCTTTTCCTCTAACTCTTCATCTCAGTCTCCCTAGGAAAACTTTCCTCTGCTATAATAGCCCTAACAACTAAATCTGAGAAGTCCTAGATCCTCAGTACTGCCACCTGCCTGTAAATATCACGCCTTAAGTTTCTCTCAAACATTCTAGCCTTCTTCTCTTCGTCTGGGACAATATAGGGGCAGAAACGCGATAACTTGATAAATCTCGTGGCGTACTGCTGGACAGTCAATGACCCCTAGGACAAACTCAGAAACTCCTGTACTCGAGCATCTCTAACTGAAGCAGGATAGTATCTATCAAAGAACACGTCCCTGAATCGGGCCTAGGTCATCGATACTGGAATCGCCCTCTGCTCCTCCAACAGTCTGGTAGCTGTCCACTATCTCTCGGCCTCCCTTGCCAGTCTATATGTAGCATATAAGATTCTCTTCTCGTCGATGCAGTGAAGTACTGTCAAGATCTTTTCTATCTCCTACACCCAGTTCTCAGCAACTGTAGGGCTAGTCACTCCAGAAAAAGCCAGTGGATTCATCTTCATGAATTTCTCTATGGTGCATCCCTGAACTGGAGATGGACCTCCCTGCTCTCTAGAGCTCCGCGCTATCTTAGCCATAACTTGCTGAGCCACACTACGAAGCACAGCATCTGAATCTCCACCTCTTACACCAGAAGGACCTGCTCCATCATCCCCACTGGCATGAGCGCTACTGCCTCCTGGGTCCATCCTACAAACATATAGAACACCATTTTCACAA
Organism: Malania oleifera; assembly: GCF_029873635.1. Taxonomy (NCBI): domain Eukaryota; kingdom Viridiplantae; phylum Streptophyta; class Magnoliopsida; order Santalales; family Ximeniaceae; genus Malania; species Malania oleifera. Next base: position 64,085,868 of record NC_080424.1, read on the forward strand.
TTCTATTTCCCACACATATCTATCTTATTTCCTTTAACTAAAACCTCAAATTCATTATCAACTTTTCCCCTTGATCCTATCCCACAATCCAATCCTACAACCTAAACACATAACTCGTTGACAGTTTACTATGGTTTTCCTAGAATCGTCACCCTAGGAAAAACACAGAAACAATCACGAAATCCTGTATCTAGATCATAGAACAAAACATAAAATGTTTTTCCTATATTCTGGTATTGTTTTTTGCTGCACTCTAGAGTCTACAGAACCTAACAACCTAAGCTCTCATACCAAATTGTAACGTCCTCAAAATTGTCACCATTTTTTTTTATAATAACAAATTAATCCAACATTTGAATATAATGGGCACCCCTATGCAGCAGAAAACATAAATCACATAACCACATATACATATATATAATACCAGAATTTAGAAGTTTCAACCATAGCTATATAAAAAATCTCTCTCTCCAGTGTTAACTACCCCAAAAAATACAAAACCCTACACAAAACTTACCCTATAACTAGGGTGATGAATTAACCCCTCATGACAGGGTTGTGCGGCCCGTAGGTGGGACTTAACCTGGTTGGCCCTCTAGGTAAGTCACTATAATCTACACTATCTCAGCTTGGCCAAACTGCATACTCTCCTAGGCGCGGGACTGGCTGCTACCTTGTCAAACCGGCCCCCTCAACCCAGTGAACTGGGGAACTGCATACTCTCCGAGCACGATTGATGGTACCCACACACTATCTGAGATATGTGGTTGCACTCTATCTGTATTAGCAATGGTACCGTGCTCTGTATTCTATGTCTGTACTGTATCTATTTGTAATCTTTCCGTAGGGATCTAATACTATATATATATACATACTATACTCTTTATATTGGTTTCATTATATTTCCAAAATAACCATAACATTATATTTATGTATGGTAAATACTGTAATATCTGTAGCATCTTGATGCTATAACTGTATAATCTTTCTATATCTTCTATCTGTATAATCTATCTGTATACTCTGAGTGTTATGACATTTAGGAAAACATAGCTTTCTATACACACTATATATATTGTTCTGAATAAATATTTGTATACTGTTATATACATCTGTTTGTATAATCATCTGAATAAAACTGTATATGTACACATATTCTATCTGTATAAATTCTGCAAATATCTAACTATATCTGTATAACTTGAAATACTGAAAAACTGCATAAAATTCCATATCAATATCATGTACTCAGGCCACACATACTTTAAAAATTCATATTCCGTATAACATCTAGTATACATGCACATATATATATATATATATATATAAAATTTTCGATGACGTAAATAAATCTCCTAGCATAGCATATTTCCCTTACTTTAAATTTGAAAAGCCTCTCACTGAAATCTAGCCCTACACCCGCAGGGTTCTTCACTCAACATCCTGAAAATAACATCCCCCAAAACAAAATATCAGTATTTTCTTACCCATAACATTTCTTATAACTACAAGGAAAGCATTATCTAAATAAATTGCCTTACCCTGGATTTGGGATGACAAACCAACTTCTCCCACGATTAGTTCTGGCAGACTTGCAGAGAACTTCACCAGGAGCATCGTGGTGGCCTTAGATCTTCAATCCGGTGTGAAATGGGGCCATGATCGAAGAGAGAAGGAGAGGGAGGCGTTTTAGAGAGAGAGAGAGAGAGGGAGACAGAAAGAGAGAGAGAGAGAGAGAGAGAGAGAGAGAGAGAGAGAGAGAGAGAAAGAGAGTTTGTGCTGAAATCTCGTAAAAAATCCGGGTTTCAACTATTATAGGGTCTAATTCGTCGACAAGACACGTCATCTCGTTGATGAGTTTTTAAGAAATTTCGTCGATGAACCCTACCACCTCGTCGACGAAATTCAGAAAGCCCAAAAACCCTTCTCGAGATCTTCTCATCGACGAGGCGTGGCTTCGTCGATGAGGCCTACTTATGAGCTCGTTGATGAGCTCCCTGTGTTTGTCGACGTGGGCCTATGTAAAAATTTTGGGTTATTGCATCCAAAGTGCAATGTCATTGACGAAGCTTGCTGCCTCCTTCTATTTCTGTTTCCATTTCCCTCCTTCTCTACTATTTAAATATCATTATTCTTCGAGTCGTTACATATGCAGTAGATATACAAGTCATACAACCATATATACCAAACAATATCAAAATTCAGTACATTTAGACCATAACCATATACAATAACTCCCTTCAGTATCATCTACCCCAAAAAAATACAAAAACCCTGTCACAAACTTACCCTACAACCAGGGTAATCGAGTCAGCTCTCTATCTGCGAGCTTGATCTGCTCGCCTAGTTGGCTCACCTGAAAAGTGGTAAAGTAATGGAGTGAGATGACGCTCAGTAAGTGGAAATATGCTATTACTAGTGTGTGGTGACTGAGTCATAAAATTATAATAATGATATTTAAAACTGCATGATCTGGAAAATCTGTAAAACACATGTATAGTAGCTTAAAATATTTGTATCATATGAACTTTCTATCATTTATACTGCTATATCATACTATATATGACAAAAGCTGTAAAACTGTATACATATACATATAAATAACTGTGCTCTTTCCCTGGGACTCTGTATGTCATGATTTAACCCCTCATGATAGGGTTGTGTGGCTCGTAGGTGGGACTTAACTCTGGTCGGCCCTCCAGGTAAGTCATCATACTCTACACTACCTCAGCCTGGCCAAACTATGTCCACTCCTAAGCTCGGGACTGGCCACTAACTTATCAAACTGGCCCCCTCGTCCCAGTGAACTAGGGAGCTGCATCCTCTCCGAGTACAGTTTGATAGTACCCACACACTATCTGAGATATGTGGTTGCACTCTATTCTATATATGGCAACGGTACCATGCTCTATAACTGTATCTGTCTATAATCTTTCCACAGGGATCTGATACTATATATATATATATCCTATATTCTTTTTAATGTTTTCATTATGTTTCCAAAATAACCATAACGCTATTAATCTGTACTGTAAATACTGTAATATCTGTAGCATCTTGATGCTATAACTGTATAATCTATTTGCATCTTCTATCTGTATAATCTGTCTGTATACTCTGAGTGTTATGGCATTTAGGAAAATATAACATTCTATAAACACTATATATATATAATGATATTAATAAACATCTGTGTATATCTATATCTGTCTGTGAAACTATCTGAATAAAATTGTATATGTACATGCATCTATCTGTATAATATCTGTGAATATATGACTATATTTATACGTTCTTTATAACATCATATACTGGGAAAACTGTATAAATTCTACATCAAATAATATCTACTCAGGCCACACATACTTTATAATCTCATATTCTGTAAAAACTACATAATAATTGGTATATATACACTGTAAAATTTCTGTTGACATAATCAAATCTCCTAGCATAGCATATTTCCCTTACCTAATTTCTGAAAAGCCCTCACTGAACTTTGGCCCTACACCCGCAAGGTTCTCCACTTAACATCCTAAAAACGACATCCCTAAAAAAAAAAACATCAGTATTTTCCTACATACTACATTTCCTATAACTGCAGGGAAAGCATATTCTAAGTAAAACACCTTACCATGAATTTGGGATGAATTTCAAACCACTTCCACCAATGATTAGCTCCAACAGACTTGAAAAGAACTTCGTGAGGAGCATTGTGGTGGCCTCAGATCTTCAATCTGGAGAGAAATGGACCCAGAATTGAAGATAGAAGGAGTGGGAGACGTTTTAGAGAGAGAGAGAGACAAAGAGAGAGAGGAAGTTTTGCGCCAGTTTCTACAAATTAATTTGGGGTTTTACTATTTATAGAACTAGATTCATCGATGAGACATGTCACCTCATCAACGAGTTGTGTAAAAAGTTCATCAACGAACTTGCTTTCCTCGTTGACGAATTTTAGACATTCCAAAACCCCCGTCGGTATCCTCTCGTCAACGAGACCTCTCCTCATCAACGAGCTCCTCTTGTATCCTCGTCAATGAATCCCTTGTGTTCGTCAACAAGAACCCTTCTAATTCTTTGGGTTATTACAATACAGTAATGTTTGTTAGCTTTGGTGCAAACACAAGAGGGGGGGGGTGAATTGGGTATTTAAAATTTATTGCCTAGGTCAATTGGTTTAACAACAGTATTACACAACCTAAGGTCAATCTATGCAATTAACAAATAGAAATACATGTGCAATAAAAGTAAAGTGCCGAAAGGTAAACAATACATGCAATATGTTATCGAGGTTTGGCCAAATTGCCTACGTCCCCGCCTTGACTAACAAGCACAGGGATTACCACTATAGGCTCACTTAATGGGTGGAGTGGCACCTAAACAACTAGGTCAATTAGCACAGGGCTGGCCTTAACCTTTACAACTAGGTCAATTAACACAGGGCTGACCTCAACCTGCACAATCCTTCTGGGCTGGATTACCGCCCCTTCAGGCCACGCCTGGAAATACAACAGTAAGTTCACAATAAAATGGTACAGTGATTATGCTTTCATGTAAGTAGATATGTACCAAAATACAGCACAAACAAATATGCACTCACAGATGATATATATTTAATGCTCAGGTGAGATCCAATATGTAAACTTTCTAAGATGTGTGAGTGTATGTATATGCGAGAGTTCAACCTTTGATTTAAGATGAGATATTCAACACAAAAATGATCAAAGGAAGTTTAACACAATCCAAATCAAATATCTCAAGGGTATTCTAAATGTAAAGCACAATAGATATTTTGGATTGAAACTAGAAAAAACAATATCAAGGATAATATGCAAGCTTGTGTAAAATAATATTTTTGCAAATCAAAATCCACAAGCTTGATGAGTCTTGCAATCAAGATGCAAAGACTCACTAGCTATAAGGGTATTCCCACTCAAAGATTTATTGTTTAAATCGAGGGAAAAACCCTAGCTAAGAACTCTCAATGAAAATTAATCAATCAATAAGCAAGGAGAGTTTTAGTAATGTAGAACACTCAATAACACTCTTAGGAACTTGATCTATCAAGGGAATAGCAAAATAGAGTGTATAGCAGTAGTATGGGCTAAATGGGATTTTGGAACTTTGAGAGAGTTTTTGCTTAATGATCTCTCTAATCATCCCTTAATTTTGCAAATAAGAAGATATATATAGGCAAGGGCAAAATTATGACCGTTGGGGACTCAATGGGCATTATTAAAAATATTTTAAATGAGTTTAACATTTTAACCTTGTTTAACCCGTTTAATTTTTTAGTAAAAATTAATTTACTTCGTGAGATTCGGGTGCATGATCTGAGGTTCGGGTTCCTGAATAGACACACTTAAAAATCAATTTTTAAAGGTTTGGGTGCCTGAAGAAATGGTTAGTCAGCTAAACAAAAGTTAGTAGTATTTGTCGTGCGGTTCGGGTGCTCGGTGAAAAGTTTGGTAGCCCGAACTTGCCAATTTGGTCACCGGGGGCATATTTGAACATGGGATTCGGGTGCCTGGGTTGGTAAAAAGGTGTCTTGACATATGTTCGGTCACCTGAGGGCGATAGGGTCAATATAGGTTCGATCGCCCGAAGCCTAGTCAAACTGCTGACTTTCCAGCAGCTCGGGCGCTCGAGGAGTTTTGAATTCTTGAGGCTCGGTCACTTGACCTCTCTCATATTATGCCATTTAGCATATGTGTTGGGACCTAAAGTATTTTCATGTACGCCCAAAAACTTGGCGTCGGTCGACCAAAAGTCGACCGAAGGGTGCCCTAAGGTCATTCGGTCCCTATGGTCTTGTTGAGCATTAAATCCTATCATGCATGCAGATGCATTATTACAGACCATATAAATTATTACAGACCAATTAAAAAGGAATGCAAATACAATAAAGAATAGGTCTTCATTCTTTTGATTCTTCAGACGCCATAAATGAAGCTTGATCTTCATAGTTCGTATGACTTGCTAAAGTTCCTACCAACAGTGCATGCTAAGGATAGATCTGTTCAAGAAGCTCAGTGCACAAGTGAGAAACATTGGTTTTCTCATAATCAAAATCAGATCAGATTCATAGAGTCAACAATGTTTTAAACTACGAAAAATGTAAGATATGCTTTACAGATTTATCATTTTACTACAACTCAGATGTTATTTAAAGTATATGTAACTTAGTTGCCACACACTAGTAATAGCATATTTCCACTTACTGAGCGTCGACTCACCCTATTATTCCAACATTTTTCAGGTGAGCCAGTTAGGCGAGCAGATCAGGCTCGCGGATAGAGATTTCTTAGTTACCCTAATTATAGGGTAAGATGGTGTAAAGTTTTGTATTTTTGAGATAGATTTTACTAGGGAGAGATGTATTTTATGACTATGTGATGGAAATACTGAGTTCTGGTATTGTATGGTGAATGTGATTGTGTGATTTATGTTTCCGCTGCTTAGGTATGATATTGTATACAGTAATACCCTAGTGCCTTTGAGGCCTGAGATTCCATAGCAGGTGTATTAGAGAAATTTATATATATATTTTAAAAAATGATATAAATTTGGAGGTCGTTACATTTTGGTATCAGAGCCTAGGTTGCTAGGTTCTGCAGACTCTAGAGTGCAGCGGGAAAAAATACCAGAATATAGGAAAAAGGATTTGAGGTTTGTTTTGTGGTCTAGACATAGGATTTCGTGGTGGTTTCTTTATTTTTCCTGGGGTGACAATTTCAGGAAAATCATAGTAAACTATCAACGAGTTATGTGTTTGGGTTGCAAGATTGGATTTTGGGGTTAGGATCAGGAGGGATGGTTAATAGAGGATTTGAAGTTTTAGTTAAATGGAATAAGTTGGGTCTGTATGGGAAATTGGATTTTGAAATGGTGTTCTATATAATTGCAAGATGGACCCAAGAGGCAGTAGCGCTCACGCCAATGGTGATGATGAAACGGGTCCTTTTGGTACAAGAGGTGGAGATTCAGATTCTATACTACGTAGTGTGGCTCAGCAAGTTATGTTTGAGATAGTTCAAAGCTCTAGAGAGTAGCGAAGCCCATCTCTAGTTTAGCGATGCACAATTTTCTTGAGCGGCTGACCCTGCAGTTGCTGAGAACTGGGTGCAGGAGGTAGAGAAGATCCTGACAGTACTTCACTGCACTGATGAGTAGAGAGTTCTATACACTACATATAGACTGGTGAGGGAGGCTGAGAGATGGTGGGCAGCTGCCAGATTATTGGAGGAGCAGAGGGCGATTCTAGTGTCGATGACCTAGGCTCGATTCAAGGAGGTGTTCTTTGATAGGAACTATCCTGCCTCGGTCAGAAAGGCTTGAGTACAGGAGTTTCTGAGTCTGTCTTAGGGATCATTGACCGTTTAGCAATACGCTGCGAGATTTATTGAGCTTTCGCGTTTCTGCCCATATATTGTCCCTGATGAAGTGAAGAAGGCCATAATGTTTGAGAGAAATTTGAGGCAAGGTATTTTCATACAGGTAGCAGTATTGAAGATTTAGGATTTTGAAAAGTTGGTTGACAGGGCTATTATAGTAGAGGAGAGTCTACCGAGGGAGACTAAGATTCAAAGTCAGAAGAAGAGGATTGTGCCCTCGAGTTTTCAAGCGAGTCCTAGTCGAGGCCCTTGGAGAGCAGGTAGATTTGGCGAAGGCCAGAGATAGATGGTAGAGCACGGTGGATTTCAGGGCGGATAGCTTCCTGCCATTTGTCCTAGATGCGGATGGAGACACTTGGGTGAGTGTCGGCTAGGGGAGAATGCTTGTTATCGCTGTGGGAGGCCTGGCCATATGGCTTGTTCGTGTCAAATGCCGTCAAGATATATACTGGCTCATAGACCATTTCGAGGAGGATACTAGGTGCCTCACGGAGGTCAGCAGAAAAATATCACACCGGTGAGGGTTTATGAATTGACGTCCGGAGATGCCGAGACGGCAGGAGATGTGGCATAGGTACCCTTACTGCTTGACCATATAAAATTATTTTTTTGTTTGATACAGGTGCCACTCATTCCTTAATATCAACGGGATATGTAAGAATAACCAGAGTAGAGACACAACCATTAGATGTAGAACTGTCTATGGGTACGCCGATGGGATCTGTGGTAAAATGCAGGAAAGTGCTTCGGAATTTTCTAATAAGTATTCAAGAGAGAGTATTACCAGCCAAACTTGTGATCTTAGATATCTAGGGGTTTGATGTGATACTGGGCATGGACTGGCTAGCTACTCATCACGCTAGCATAGATTGTCATCAGAAAGAAGTGATTTTCAGACCCCTGGGTGAGTCAAAATTCAGATTCGTGAGATCACACGTACGTGCCACGCCACAGTTGGTGTCAGCTATTCAGGTGAGGAGACTGCTATAGGGTGGTTGCCAAGAGTATGTTGCATACATAAAAAATTTTCCAAAAGAAGAATTAAAACAAGTTGACATACCAGTAGTGAGAGAATTTCCAGACGTTTTTCTAGAGGAATTGCCTGGTTTTTCGTCTGACCGTGAAATTGAGTTTACTATAGATCTATTGCTAGGGTCTGCACCGGTATCTAAAGCACCATATTGTATGGCTCTGGTTGAATTGAGAGAATTGAAAGATTAGTTATAGGAATTGCTAGATAAAGGTTTTATCAAGGCCAGTGTGTCGCCTTGGGAAGTGCCAGTTTTGTTCGTGAAAAGGAAAGATTGAACTATGAGATTGTGCATCAATTATAGGGAGATAAACAAACTGACAGTTAAGAATAAATATCCTCTCCCTAGGATTGACGATTTATTTGATCAACTTCAGAAACCCAGGTTTACTCTAAAATTGACCTGCGGTCGGGTTACCATCAGGTGAAGGTTAAACCAAAGGATATTTCGAAGACCGCATTTCGAACAAGATATGGGCATTACAAGTTTTTAGTGATGCCATTTGGGTTGACTAATGCACCAGCGATATTTATGGATTTAATGAAACTAGTGTTCCATCAATACTTAGATCAGTTTGTGGTTGTGTTTATTGATGATATACTAGTATATTCGAAGAGTTTTTAAGAGCACGAGCATCATTTGAGACTGGTGTTGCAGGTATTAAAGGAAAGAAAATTATATGCAAAATTCAAGAAGTGTGAGTTTTGGTTAAGGCAGGTTACTTTTTTTTGGCTATGTGATCTCTGAAGCAGGAGTATCAGTTGATCCGAGTAAGATAAAGGCTGTGGTGAGTTGGGAAAGGCCAGGAAGTATTCAAGAAGTCAGGAGTTTTCTGGGATTAACAGGTTATTATCGACACTTCATAGATGGTTTCTCCAAGTTGTCTAGTCCGTTAACACAACTTGTGAGGAAAAATGTAAAGTTTGATTGGACCGATGACTATGAGCAGAGTTTTTAGTAGTTAAAGTGGCAGTTAGTTTAAGCTTCAGTATTGGCTATTCCTTCAAGAGAGGACAGATTTGTGATATACAATGATGCGTCTTTGAAGGGACTTGGTGCGTATTGATGTAGCATGGTAGAGTCATTGCATATGCTTCTAAAAAGCTTAAAGAATATGAGAAGAATTATCTCGTGCATGACTTGGAGTTAGCTGCTGTGATATACGCTCTTAAGATTTGAAGGCATTATTTATATGGTGGGAAGTGCGAGATTTTTATGAATCATAAGAGCCTGAAATATTTCTTTACCCAAAAAGAACTAAATATGAGGCAAAGAAGGTGGCTACAACTCATTAAAGATTACGACTGCACCATTAGTTACCACCCACGGAAAGCGAATGTGGTAATAGATGCTCTAAGTAAGAAATCAATGGGACCCGTACTGACAGCTATGGAGATTCGACATTCAATTTTGGTGGATTTGGAGTGACTTAGTATAGATTCAATAGAGGAGAGTCCTTAGGCAGTCATTACCAATCTAGTGATTCAGCCTACGCTATATGAGAGGATTAAAATAGCTCAGGGTGATGATGCAGAGTTGGCAAAGGTAATGGCTAGGATATGAGATAATCAGGGTGTGGAATTCAGCATATCAAATGATGGACTCCTTCAGTTTCGTACTAGGCTCTGTGTTCCTGCAGATACCAAGATTAGGAGAACTATATTAGAAGAGGCTCACAGATCCCTAAACACCGTACATCCAGGTAGTACTAAAATGTATCGGGATCTGCATGAGTACTTTTGGTGGAGTGGAATAAAGAGAGAGATAGCTAAATTTGTATAGCAGTGCTTGACATGCTAGCGAGTTAAAGCTAAGCACCAAAGACTAGCAGGGTAGTTGCAGCCATTGTTTATTCCAGAGTGGAAATGGGATCATGTGTCGATGGATTTCATTATGGGATTACCACCAGTGCGGCAGGGATTAAATGCAATTTGGATGGTTGTTGATCGTCTGATGAAGACAGCTCATTTTGTCCATATTAAAGTCGGTTATTCCATGGACAGGTTGGCGGAGATATATGTTCAGGAGATAGTTCGTGTTCATGGGGTACCGGTATCCATAGTTTCAGACTGAGATCCTCGTTTTACTTCACAATTTTTGAAAAGTTTTTAGGAAGCTATGGGTATACAGCTAGCTTTCAGCACTGCTTTTCACCCTCAGACAGATGGACAAACTGAGTGGACGATCTAGACATTAGAATATATGCTTCGTGCTTGCGAACTAGATTTTGGGGGTAGCTGGACTCAATTTCTACCACTAGTTGAATTTGCTTATAATAATAACTACTAGGTTAGTATCGGCATGGCCCCATACGAGGCATTATATGGTAGGAAGTGTCGTTCACCTCTTTTCTGGGATGAGGTAGGTGAAAGGAGAGTTTTGGGTCCAGAGATAGTACAACAGGCTTGTGACAAGGTTCGACTCATTAAAGAAAGAATCAGCACCGGAGTTGGCAGAAAAGCTATGCAGACACTCGCCGTCGGGAATTAGAGTTTGAAGTGGGAGTTCGGGTATTCTTGAAAGTAGCTCCTTTAAAAGGAATTATGAGATTTGAAAAGAAGGGCAAGTTGAACCCTAGGTATATTGGTCCTTTTGAGATACTAGAGAAATTAGGGCCAGTTGCCTATAGGCTAGCTTTGCCGCCAGCTCTGGTTAGAATTTATGACGTGTTTCATGTTGCTATGTTAAAGAAATATGTCCCAGACCCGTTCCACATAATTAGCTATGCAGACATAGAGCTTAAAGAATCATTAGCTTATGAAGAAGTACCAATACATATCTTGGATAGAAAGACACAAACACTGCGCACAAAAGAAATTCCGTTAGTAAAAGTTTTGTGGAAAAATCACACTATGGAGGAAGCTTCTTGGGAACTTGAGGAGCAGATCAGACAGAGATACTCACAGTTGTTCTAAGAGATTAGTGATAGCAGGTAAGGTATAAGTAATTAAATAAAGTTTCTTTGTAGGTACATGTATTGAATTAGTTAGTAGGTAGTCTTTTAGTTTTATAAGTGTAATCTCCTAAAACTTAGAATGTAACCATGATATTCCTTCACCATAAATGAGGGTAAGTAATAAAATAAGTAGGCCATTTTCCTATATGGGATGATAGATGATGATACAGATAGTAAATTTTAGGACGAAATTTTATAAGGAGGGGAGAATGTAATAACCCAAAGAATTAGAAGGGTTCTTGTTGACAAACACAGGGGATTTGTCGACGAGGTTACAAGAGGAACTCATCAACGAGGACAGGTTTTGTCGATGAGAAGATATCGAGATAGGATTTTGGATGTCTGAAATTCATCGACGAGAAAAGAAGGTTCATCGATGAACTTTCTTCAGGACTCGTCGACGAGGTGACGTGTCTCGTTGACGAATCCGACTCTATAAATAGTGAAAATTTAGATTTTTAATAGAATTCTAGCGCAAATCTTCCTCTCTCTCTCTCTAAAACACACCCCTATCTTTCTCTCTTCGATCTCGGCTCCGTTTCTCGCCGGATTGATGATCTGAGGCCACCACGACGCTCCTAACGAAGTTATCAGCAAGTTTGTTGGAGTTGATCATTGGTGGAGTTGGTTTCCCAAATTCAAGGTAAGGTGTTTTATTTAGAATATGTTTTCCCTACAATTATAGGAAATGTTGTATGCAGGGAAATATTGATGTTTTGTTCTGGGGGATGTCGTTTTCAGGGTGTTGAGTGGAGAACCCTTCGGGTGTAGGGTCAGAGTTCAGTGAGGGCTTCTTAGAAACTAGGTAAGGGAAATATGCTATGCTAGGAGATTTAATATATTAACCGAAATTTTACAAATGTACATATATACCAATTATTATGTAGTTTTTACAGAATATGTGTTTTTTAAAGTATGTGTGGCCTAAGTAGAAATTATTTGATGTAGAATTCTATACAGTTTTTCTCAATCAATGAAGTTATACAAAACATACAGATATAGCCAGATATTCGCAGATATTATACAAACAGATATATGTACGTATACAGTTTTATTCAGATAGTTTCACAGACAAATATATATACAGATGTTTATTCAGATCAGTACGTATAACAGAATACCATGTTTTCCTAAATACCATAACACTCAGAGTATACAGATAGATTATACAGATAGAGTATACAGATAGATTATACAGACAGAGTATACAGACAAATTATACAGTATAGCATCAAGATGCTACAGATATTCAGATATACAGTGTTTATAGTACAGAGTTATAGTATTATGATTACTTTGGAAACATGATGAAAACAGTAAAAGTGTATATATGTATATATATATAGTATCAAATCCCTGTGAAAAGATTATAGATAGATACAGATACATATTACAAAGCACGGTACTGTTGCTAATACAGATAGAGTGCAACCACATATCTCAGATAGTGTGTGGGTACCATCAAGCTGTGCTCGAAGAGGATGCAGCTCCCTAGTTCACTGAGTAGAGGGGGCCAGTTTGATGAGGTAGCAGCTAGTCCCAAGCCTAGGAGTGGATCCAATTTGGCCAAGCTGTGGTAGTGTAGAGTATAGTGACTTACCTGGAGAGCCGACCAGGTTAAGTCGCGCCTACGAGCTGCACAACCCTGTCATGAGGGGTCAAATCATGACATACAGAGTTCCAAGGATAAAGCACAATTATGTATATGTATACAATTTTATAGTATTTGATAAATATAGTATGATATTAGTAGTATGAAAAGTAGAAAACTCAGATGATACAATTATATTTTAAACTACGAAAAATGTAAGATATGCTTTACAGATTTATCATTTTACTACAACTCCGATGTTATTTAAAGTATATTTAACTTAGTCACCACACACTAGTAATGACATATTTCCACTTAGCGTCGACTCACCCTATTATTCCAACATTTTTCAAGTGAGCCAGTTCGGCGAGCAGATCAGGCTCGCGGATAGAAATTTCTTGGTTACCCTAGTTACAAGGTAAGATGGTGTAAAGTTTTGTACTTTTGAGATATATTTTACTGGGGAGAGATGTATTTTATGACTATGTGATGGAAATACTGAGTTCGTGTATTGTACGGTAAATGTGATTGTGTAATTTATGTTTCCGCTGCTTAGGTATGATATTGTATATAGTAATACCCCAATGCCCTTGAGGCCTAAGATTCCGTAGAAGGGGTATTAGAGAAATTTATATTTAAAAAATATATATAAATTTGGAGGTCGCTACAAAGTGTTTTAGGTGTTTGGGGACTAGTCATATTGCATCATAATGCATAAATAAAAGTGCAATGATTATGAGAGATGATGGTACTATTGAGACCGATGATGAAGAGAGTGATCATGATTCCATGCCTTCACTAGAAGAGTCTAGTGATGTTGAGTATACTATCCATGGAGAGGTATTAGTAATTAGGAGAGCTTTAAACATGCATGTGGTGAATGTTGAAAATGAGGAGCAGCGTAAGAATATATTTTATACTCAATGTTACATCCATGATAAGGTGTGTAGCATGATCATCGATGGAGAGAGCTGCACTAACGTAGCTAGTACCACATTAGTAGAGAAGTTGAGGTTGCAATGCATAAAACATCCTAGGCCTTACAAACTTCAATGGTTGAATGAGTGTGGGGAGGTTAGGGTGAATAAGCAAGTGCTGATTATATTTTCAATTCGAAAGTATTCCGATGACATTCTATGTGATGTGGTCCCTACGCATGCTATTCACATCTTATTGGTCAGGTTGTGGCAATATGATTGACGTGTCACTCATGATGGGTTCAATAATAAGTATTCCTTTATAAAAGATGAGAGGAGTGTGACCCTTATACCATTGACTCCTAAGCAAGTGTATGAAGATCAAGTGAGATTGAAAAGAGCAAATGATGAGAAAAAAAAAAAAAGAGGTTAAGAATAAAACAAAAGGAGAGGTAGAGAGTATTGAAAAAAAGAAAAAAGAGGAGAGAAAATGAGGACAAAAGAGGAGCTGAAATTAGAAAAAAAGAGTGGTAAAAATGAGGGAAAAATAGTGAGAGAGGAAAAAGTGAGTTTGTATGCAAAAGAAAAAGAGTGTAAGAAAGCTTTTTACGCACATACCTCTAGTTGTACTCATGTACAAGGAGGCATATTTAAGCACTAAAGAACTCACCTCTTCCTTGCCTAGTTCTGTTGTTTCTTTGCTGCAGGAATACGAGGATGTCTTTCTTGAAGACGTGCCCAATGGTTTTCCAGCAATTAGAGTAATTGAGCATCAGATTGACTTCATCCCCGGGGCTACGATTCCCAATCATCCGACCTATAGGAGTAGCCCTGAGGAGACTAAAGAACTTCAAAGACAAGTTGAGGAGCTGCTAGCCAAGGGGCATGTGAGGGAGAGCATGAGTTCGTGTGTGGTACCCGTGCTATTGGTACCGAAGAAAGATGGATCATGGAGGATGTGCGTCGACTGTAGAGCCATAAATAAAATCACTGTAAAGTATCACCATCCTATCCCTAGACTAGATGACATGTTAAATGAACTGCATGGCTCCTGCATATTTTCTAAAATTGATTTAAAAAGTGGCTACCATCAAATAAGAATGAAACCAGGTGATGAATGGAAAACTGTATTTAAGACAAAGTATGATTTGTATGAGTGGATGGTTATGCCATTTGGTCTCACCAATGCACCTTGTACTTTCATGCGCTTGATGAATCATGTGTTACGTGCATTTATAGATAGATTTTTTGTTGTCTACTTTGACGACATCCTAGTGTACAACAAAAATCTTGATGGTCACTTGGATCATTTGAAAAGTGTATTGGGTGTTCTTAGGAAAGAAAAATTGTTTGCTAACCTAAAGAAATGTAATTTTTGCATGGAAAAGGTTATTTTATTAGGTTATATGATGAGTGCTAAGGGTATAGAAGTGGATGAGGAAAATGTGAAAGGATTAAAAGATTGGCCAACACCTATATCTGTAACTGATGTACGTAGTTTTCATGGGTTGGCTAGTTTTTATAGGCGGTTTGTGAGAGATTTTAGCACCATTGCTACACCTTTAACTGAAGTGATAAAAAAGAACGTAGGGTTAAATGGGGAAATGCACAAGAACATGCCTTTAAAATGCTTAAAGATAGGTTATGTTTTGCTCCATTGTTGCTTTTATTTAATTTCACTAAAACTTTTGAGATTGAATGTGATGCCTCCGAGATTGGTATTGGAGCTGTTTTGATGCAGGATAAGTGTCCCATTGCATATTTTAGTGAAAAGCTCAATGGGGCAGCTTTGAACTACTCCCCGTATGATAAAGAACTGTATGCCTTGGTAAGGGCATTGGAGACGTGGCAACATTACTTATGGCCTAAAGAATTTGTGATCCACTCTGATCATGAATCATTAAAGCATTTGAAGGGGCAAGGTAAGCTAAATTGTCACTATGCCAAATGGGTAGAGTTCATCAAAACCTTCCCATATGTCATTCAGTACAAGCAAGGGAAAGAGAATGTCGTGGCTATCTTTCTGGCAGGTATTCCTTAATTACTACACTTAACACTAAGCTATTGGGTTTTGAGTACATAAAGAATTTATATGCTAAAGATTCTGATTTTTATAATGTGTATGAGGCATGTGATAAAGTTGTGTTTCACAAATTCTATAGGCATGATGGATATTTGTTTAGGGAGAATAGAGTTTATGTGCCTAACTGCTCCTTTAGAGAATTGCTTGTGCAAGAGTCACATAGTGGGGGTTTGATGGGACATTTTGGGGTACAAAAGACTTTAGATATTTTGCATGAACACTTCTTTTGGCCACATATGCATAGAGATGTAGAGAGAGTGTGTTATGGATGCATTTCATGTAAACAAGCTAAGTCTAAGGTCTTACCATATAGCCTTCATACTCCTTTGCCTGTACCTAGTGAACCTTGGGTAGACATTTCAATGGATTTCATATTAGGTTTGCCTAGGTCCAAAGGGGGTATGAACTCTATATTTGTGGTGGTTGATATATTTTCTAGAATGGAACATTTTATTCTTTGCCATAAAATTGATGATGCCACAAATATAGCCGATATATTCTTTAGGGAAATTGTGCGATTGCATGGCATTCCTAAGACAATTGGGAGTGATAGGGATGTTAAATTCCTTAGCTACTTTTGGAAGGTTTTGTGGGAAAAGTTAGGAACTAAGCTATTGTTTTCTACTACTTGTCATCCTCAAACTGATTGTCAAACCGAAGTAGTTAATCGGAATTTAGCTACCTTATTACGTACGGTCATTCAAAGGAATTTAAAATCATGGGAAGAATGCATACCACTTGTTGAGTTTGCTTATAATAGAACTGTACATGCTTCTACTAATTTTTTCTCCATTTGAAATTGTTTATGGTTTTAATCCTTTGACTCCATTGGATTTGATGTCGTTACCTGTGAATGAGATAGCTAGCTTAGACGGATGACATAAGGCTAACTTGGTGAAGAGGATCCATGAACAAGCATGATAGGATATCGAAAAGAAGAACCGACAGTATTCATCTCAAGCCAATAAGGGGCGCAAGTTCGTTACTTTTGAACCAGGAGATTGGGTATGGGTGCATATGAGAAAAGAGAGGTTTCCTACTAAAAGGAAAACAAAGCTACACCCGAGAGGTGATGGACCTTTTCAAGTGCTAGAAAAGATCAACAACAATGCATATAAGTTGGATCTACCGGGTGAGTATAAGGTCAATGCAACTTTCAGCGTTTTTGATTTATCCCCTTTTGATGTATGTGATGATTTGAGGATGAATCCTTTCGAGGCGAGGGGGAATGATATGAACCAACAAACTCCGATTGTACAGGATGATCTGCACATGCCAAACGGACCAATCACAAGAGCTAGAGCCAAAAAGGTCAAGGAGGCTACGTAAGGACTAATTAAGAAGTTACTTGAGCAAGAGTCAATGAGGGCTATGGACACTAAAGTAAAGGATTTTCTTGAAGAGCCTAAGATGGTAAATTATCTAAAGACGTGTGAAGCTGGAACCTTAAGCCAATAGTGGTTGTTTTGGGGAATTTTTATTGTTTTAATTAAAGTAGTGGGCCAATTGTGTCAATTAAGCATGACATGTGACTTGCATATGTTTCATTAAATGACATGGCATGCTTAAGGTTATGTGGGGCTATTTTATTGGCTAGATTGATGTCATAGCTTATTTTATTGGTTGGACTGATGTCATGAGTTTCTTTTATTTTCTATAAATAGTCAACTCTCTGTGATATTAAAAAGAACATATGGGCTGAATACAATTCGAAGTGAGGTTTATTTCTCTTCAAGTTCTTCATTGAACTTTCACCGAACTTATCAAAGGTGCTACCTTTGTGACATTCATCCATTAATTTGATATTCTTGGTTTGTGCTTCACGTCAAGCAATAGGTCAAGGATCCACTACCATGTCAAATCTTATTTTGAGTTTGGGGTTTTGATAAATCTGATTTTGGGTCTCCAGACATTCATTCTTGGGGTTCCACATCACCCCATAACGTGAATATATATATATATATATATATATATATATCATTTATTTTAATTAATTAATTTATATATTCATTTCTTAATCCTTAAGAAACCATAGAAATTATGAAAATACCCTTCCTCCAAATTCTCTATAAAGAGGAGATCCTCAGTTCATTTTTCATAGAAAATTTCAAAGAAAGAATTGAATGAAAAGTGAGGAAAAAGATTAGTGGAGGAAGGAGAATTTTTACATACTTAAAATTCTTACTCTCCCACTATTTCCAAACTCATTTTAGGAAATTATTATTTATTCATGTTAGAAGAATGGATCAAGGTAAGTGGGTTAGATTATGTCAAATTTTTTTAAAATATATCTGATTTAAATTAAGTACGTGAATTTAATTATAATAATTATTAGCACACAAGTCGTTTAGCTTGAGCTTATTTTATTACATAAATGAGTAAGGATGAATTTTTAAGATGTTATAATGATGAGATTATTATGATACTGTTTTTACTATATAAATTATAATTGTATGTTTTAAGAATCCTGATGGCTTGAAGGTTGTGGATGCTCGGTACCGTAACTACAGATAAGTATGAGTGCAACCACACTGTTGTGTAAATGTTGGTGCGTGATAGTGGATTTGTCCTGAGTATGAGTATGAATGCACACCTGCTTTCGGACCAAGATGTGATAGGAAAATCGCACTCATAGATGTGTTACAATTTGATTTAGTTTAGTCGGCCAACCAATTAAGTTCAGTTTTTGGACCGCACAACCCAGTCATGGGGGTAAACATGACACCCATAGGCCAAATGAGTTTTTTTTTTATACATAGTTATATATTTATGTGATTATGACTATTTAATAGGCTTAAATGATGTTTTAAAGGAGAGTACGTATATTTATTTATATATGAGATTTATAATTTGTAAAGATAATTTTTATTAAAGTTAAATTATTAAATTAATGTAAAACTCATCTTAGTCATACACTGATAATAATCTAGCCTATACTTACTAAGCGTTGTCTTACCCCAATCATGATTCTATATTACAGATAGGATTGAAGAGCGTGCTGGATATCAAAGTGGGGTAGCGAAAGTGTGGGTGAGATTACATAGAGTTATTTAGGATAAATATTAAATTAATTTTATTTTTAATATTTTAAAATTTATGAGGATGTTTATTTTAATATTGGAGATATTGTTGTAATAAAGTAATTAGCACTCTGATAATAAATATATTCGAGGATTTTATATTTG
Organism: Malania oleifera; assembly: GCF_029873635.1. NCBI lineage: Eukaryota > Viridiplantae > Streptophyta > Magnoliopsida > Santalales > Ximeniaceae > Malania > Malania oleifera. The sequence continues at coordinate 64,105,025 of NC_080424.1, forward strand.
CTTCCACTGTGGAATTATTTATAGGAACCCACATGGGTTTGGGTTACTACATTTGGTATCAAAACCTCAGGATATAGATTCTGTAGATTTTAAAAATAATTTTTATCAGAGTATAGGTATGAATTATGATAAGGATAAGAATGGGTAGGTTATGATAGTTTTAAACCTATTATTTTGTTATGCTAGATTTTAATTAGAGTTATGTCTAGCAAAATTTTAAGTATGAAATTTTTATAAGGAGGGGAGAATGTAACAACTCCAAAAATATATATACATGATTAGTGTACATAATCCTAAAAAAATTATTATTATTAAATTTAATTAAATTATTAATATATATATACATACATATATATATATATATATATATATATATTATAATGATAAGATTGAGATCATCCTCATCTGAAATTGAAATTCAGACGAGGATAGTGAATCTGATACCCCCCCAAATGTGAATATATATATCTCATTTCTTTTAATCAATTAATTAATTAATTAATATATTCATTTCTTAATCCTTAAAAAACCCTAGAAATTATGAAAATATCCTTCAAATTCTCTATAAATAGGAGATCCTCAGTTCATTTTTCATAGAAAGTTTCAAAGAAAGAATTGAATGATAAGTGAGAAAAAAAGATAATGGGGGACGGAGAATTTTTACATAAAATTCTTACTCTCCCACTATTTTCAAACTCATTTTAGGAATTCATTGTTTATTCACATTAGAAGAACGAACCAAGGTAAGTGGGCTAGATTAAGTCAGAATTTTTATAAATATATTTGATTTAAATTAAGTACGTGAATTTAATTATAATAATTATTAGCATGTAAGTCGTATGACATGAGCTTATTTTATTGCATAAATGAGTAAGGATGAATTTTTAAGATGTTATAATGATGAGATTATTATGATTTTGTTTTTACAGCATAAATTATAATTGTATGTTTTAAATACCCTGATGGCTCAAAGGTTGTGGATGCTCGGTATTGTAGTTACAAATGAGTATGAGTGCAACCACACTGTTGTGTAAGTGTTGGTAGGTGATAGTGGATTTGTCCTGAGTATGAGTATGAATGCATACCTACTTTCGAACCAGGATGTGATAGGAAAATCGCACTTACAGACATGTTACAGTTTGATTTAATTTGGTCGGCCAGCAAGCTAAATCCAGTTTTCGAACTGCACAACCTAGTCATGGGGGGTAAACATAACACCCATAGGCTAAAGGAGTTTTTTCATACATATTTATATATTTATGTGATTATGACTATTTAATAGGCTTAAATGGTGTTTTGAAGGAGAGTACGTATATTTATTTATATATGTGATTTACAATTTACAAAGGAATTAAAGTTAAATTATTAAATTAATGTAAAGCTCATCTTAGCCACACACTGATAATAACCTAGCCTATACTGTAATGACCTAAAGAATAATGGTATTTAAATAATAAAAAGAGAGGAAAATGAAAATATAAAAGGGGTGGCAGTAGACTTTGTCGACGAGAAGATACCGAGAAGGTGTTTTGGAGACTCTGAATTTCATCGATGAGGGGTGAGAGTTCATCGACGAATTGCATTATTGACCTCGTCGATGAAGGGCAATGTATAAATAGGACTAACTCTCATTTTTGGCCAGAAATTGTGCAAAAACTTCCCTCTCTCTCGTCCTTTCATCCCTTCTACCTTCTCTTTAAGATCTCGGGCCGAATTCTCGCCGATTCGATGATCTGAAGCCATCACGATGCTCCTAGAAAAGTTCTCTGCAAACCTATCGGAGTGGATCGTCGATGGAACTGCTTTGGAATTCATCCCTGGTCTAAGGTAAGGCTATTTATTCAAAATTTGGTCTTTCCACAGTTATAGGAAATGTTATTCACGGAAAAATATTGAAGTTTGGTTCTAGGAGTTGTCAGTTTTAGGGTGTTGAATGGGGAACCCTGCGGGTACAGGACGAGTGTAATTTAGGGGGTTTCTTCTCAGAAATCATGTAAGGGAATAAACTAAAGCAATCATTTTCCATAAAAATTATTATTATTTATTAGTAAATTATTTTTCAGGAAGCATGTATTATATATATATATATATATATATATATATATATATATATGAGTAGATTGGTAAAAATGCATATTTGGGAAAATACTACTATTATGTTTTATTATGAAATGCCAGAAAATATGATTTTAGAATAGAATGTATGGTTTTATTCAGCATTGTGTGACATGAATATTATTTTATATGGAAAGTATTATGTTATCGCAATTTTACGAATAAGGTACGTTTTCAGAGATTATGAAATAATGCAGTACATTATGATTTCAAAATACATGATAAATGAATTATTTATTCAGAATCATAAGTATGAAATGTTCAGCGTAAGGTCGTGATTGATAGCCAGTGCAAGGCTATGTATTATGTATGATTTTGGTGCAACGCCATATTTATGAATGTTTGGCACAAGACCACAGATATGAAAGAAATCGGTGTAAGGCCGTATGTATGTATGATGTATGTCATTACAGAAAAATGCTATCAATCTATTTATGTTAGACAAACATATTATCATGTATTATATGTTATCAGAACCCGGTTGATAGTTCAGTTCAGTTTCAGGAGCACGGTACCGTAGCTATACAGATCAGATTATTAATTTCAGACTTGTGCTAACCGCCCCTGCAAGTAGAGGGGGTGGGAGATGGATAGTTGATGTGGCTTTCAGTGTAAACTTGTAGACGTCCACTTGGCAGTCTGGACCAGGGTGTGGCGGGCCTATCATACTTACAGACATTTTTGATTCGGCAGCGGTCGGCCAACCATTGTCAGGTCCCGCCTTCGGGCTGCACAACCCATCATGGTGGGTAATACATGACATCAACTAGCTATACATGTAACGCCCTCAAAATTCATACCATTTTTTAAATATATATATATATATATATATATCCATATCCATACCTAAGTATCGGAAACACAATTCACACAACCATTCACATATATACTAAACAACACCAAAATCTAGTATATACAAACTATAGCCAAACAAAAATACCCCTCCAGCATCATTTACTCAAAATACACCACTCTGAAAAAAAACTCACCCAATAACCAGGGTGATCAAACTACTTTCTATTCACGAGCCTGATCTGCTCGCCTAGCTGGTTCACCTAAAAAATGGTAAAGTAATGGGGTGAGTCGACGTTCAGTGAGTGGAAATATGCTATTACTAGTGTGTGGCAACTAAGTTAAGAATACTTAAAAATAGTACTGAACTGTAATGCAATAAAACATCTGTAAAGCATATTTTCCTTTCACAATTTAAGATATACTATATTGTCTGTATTTTCTACTTTTCATACTGATAATATCATACTATACTCATCATATACTGTAAAATTGTATACATTTACATATCTATACTTTATCACCGGGACTCTGTACGTCATGATTTGACCCCTCATGATAGGGTTGTGCGGGTCGTAGGCGGGACTTCATCTGGTCAGCCCTCCAGATAAGTCAATATACTCTACACTACCTCAGCGACCAAACTGCATCCTCTCCTAGGCGCGGGACTAGCTGCTAGCTCGTCTAACTGGCCCCCTCTACCCAGTGTATTGGGGAGCTGCATCCTCTCTGAGCATGGTTAGACGGTACTCACACACTATCTGAGATATGTGGTTGCACTTTATCTGTATATAGCAACGGTACCGTGCTCTATAAACTGTATCTGTACTGTATCTGTCTATAATCTTTCCACTGGGATCTGATACTATATACATATATACATATATACTCCTTTACCGTTTTCGCCATGTTTCTAAAGTTACCATAATGCTATTTTTCAGTACTGTAAATACTGTAATCTCTGTATACTAAATCGGTAGCATCTTGATGCTACCCCTGTATGTCTATCTATACACTCTGTCTATATACTCTGTATGTTATGGTAATAGGAAACATAACATACTATAACTCTGTATATACTATTATATATAAAACTGTTATATAAATACTAATCTGAACAAAACTGTACACATGTATACGTATATATATATATATATATATATATGTATATCTGTTTCATGAAACTATTAATATAAAAGCTGTATATGCAGGTACATTTTTCTGTATAATCTCTGTGAATATATATATCTATATTTGTATATCCAGTATAGTATGATTCATTATGAAAGCTGTATGCATTTCTTCATTACATAAAAATTTACTCAAGCCACACAAGTATTTAAACTCATATTCTATAAATACTGTATAATAAATTGGTATAAATATGTATCTATGAAGTCTCCAATAGCATTATGAAAATTCCTCGCATAGCATATTTCCCTTACTTAGCTTTGAAAAGCCACTATAAAATTCTGGCTCTATACCCGCAGGGTTCCTCGCTCAACATCCTGAAAACACAATCCCCTAGAACAAAACATCAATATTTTCTTACCTACAACATTTCTCATAACTGAAGGAAAGATAAATATTGAATAATATGCCTTACCTTGAGATTGGGACGAAATCCAACCTAACTTTTCCAGCGATCAGCTCTGGCAGACTTGTAGAGAATCTCGCTGGGAGCGTCGTGGTAGCCTCAGATCTTCGATCCGGCGAGAAACAAGCCCGGAAACGAAGAGAGAAGTGAGAGAGAGTCATAGAGAAAGAGAGGAGAGAGAGAGAGGGGCACGGATAAGTGATAAAAATCCGAGTTTTCCCCTTATACACTTTGGCCTTCGTCGACGAGACACGTCATCTCGTCGACGAATCTTTCAATAAATTCATCGACGAATCCCTGTATTTGTCAATGAATTTCAGGCTGCCCCATAACCCCTCTCGGTATTTTCTCATCGACGAGACCCTGTATTTGTCGACGAGTTTCCTTATGTACTCATCGACGAAGCCCTGTATTAGGCGACGAGTTCTGGAGATTCCTTGAAATTATTATTATTATCCCCAATTATTATTATCTCCAAAATGCGATGTCGTCGACGAAGTCTACTGCCTCCTTCTGTTCCTATTTTCATTTTTCTCTCTCTTTAATATTTAAATATCAGTATTTTCTAGGTTATTACATTCTCTCCTCCTTAGAAAATTTCGTCCTCGAAATTTACTAGCTGTATCCCATCAATATACTCCATCATTCTATAGAAGAAAAATGGTCTACTTATTTTATTTCCTACCCTCACTTGTGGCGGAGGAATACTGTGGTTACATTTATGTCCTGGGAGATTACATATATATAAACTAAAAGCTATCTACTAAATAAAATTAGTACATGTACCTGCAAAAGAAACTTATCTAACTATTATACTTTACCTGAGCACCTCTATACCTCTTGGAACAACTGCAGGTATCTCTGTCTAATCTACTCCTCAAGCTCCCAAAAAGCTTCCTCTATAGTATGATTCTTCCACAAAACTTTAACTAACTGTATTTCCTTAGTTTCTATCCAAAATCTGTACTGGTACTTCTTCATATGCCAATGAATCCTTAAGCTCTATCTCTGCATAGCTAATGATGGGGGATGGATCTGGGACGCATTTCCATAACATGGCAACATGAAACACGTCATGAATACGAGCCAAAGCTGGCGGCAAAGCTATCCTGTAGGCAACTGACCCTATTCTCTCAAGTATCTCAAAAGGGCCAATATACCTAGGGCTCAACTTGCACTTCTTTCCAAACCGCATAACTCCTTTCAGAGGAGCTATCTTCAAAAATACTTGATCTCCTACATCAAATTCCAACTCTCGGCGGAGAGTGTTTGCATAACTTTTCTGCCGACTCTGTGCTGTATTAATTCCTTTTCTAATTAATCGAACTTTGTCGAACGCCTGCTGTATTATCTTAGGACCCAAAACTCGCCTTTCACCTACTTCTTCCTAGAAAAGTGGAGAACGACATCTCCTGCCCTATAATGCCTCATATGGAGCCATGCCGATACTAGCCTGATAGCTATTATTATAAACAAATTCAACTAACGGCATAAACTGGATCCAACTGCCTCCAAAATCAAGTACACAAGCACGAAGCATATCTTCCAATATTTGAATTGTCCTCTCAGTCTGATCATCTGTCTGGGGATGAAAAGCAGTGCTAAAAGCTAACTGCGTACCTATAGCCTCCTTAAAACTTTTTTAGAATCATGAAGTAAACCGAGGGTCTTGGTCTGAGACTATGGATACTGGCACTCCATGAACATGAACTATCTCCTGAATATATATCTCTGCTAGTCTGTCCATGGAATAACTGATTTTAATAGGGATGAAATGACCAGTCTTCGTCAAATGATCAACAACTACCCAAATTGCATTCAATCAATGCTGCACCGGTGGTAACCCCGTAACAAAATCCATCGAAACGTGGTCCCACTTCCACTCCAGAATAAACAATGGCTGTAATTGTCCTGCCGGTCTCTGGTGCTCAGCTTTAACCTGTTGGCATGTCAAGCATTGTTGAACAAATTCAGCTATTTTCCTCTTCATTCTACTCCACCAGAAATACTCTTGCAGATCCTTGTACATTTTAGTACTGCCGGGATGGACCGTATATAGGGATCTGTGAGCCTCGTCTAGTATAGTCCTCCTGATCTCATCATTTGTAGGAATACATAGCCTAGTACGGAATCGCAGGGCTCTGTCATTTGATATGCTGAACTCCTCACCCTGTCCATCACGTACTTTAGCCATCACCGCTGCCAACTCTGCATCGTCACCTTGAGCTGCTTTAATCCTCTCGTAAAGCATGGGCTGCACTACTAGGCTGGCAATAACTGCCCGAGGACTCTCCTCCACCAATTCTATACTGAGCCTCTCCAAATCCACCATAATTGAGTGTTGAATCTCCATGGCTGCCAGTACGGATCCCCCTAATTTTCTGCTCAGAGCATCTTCCACTACGTTCGCTTTTCCTAGGTGGTAACTTATCGTGCAATCATAGTCTTTTATAAGTTCTAGCCACCTTCTTTGCCGTATATTCATCTCTTTTTAAGTGAAGAAATATTTCAGGCTCCTGTGATCCGTGAAAATCTTGCACTTTCCATCATATAAATAATGCCTCTAGATCTTGAGAGCATACACCACTGCAGCAAGCTCTAAATCATGGACAGGATAATTCTTCTCATATTCTTTAAGTTGTCTGGATGCATAAGCAATGACTCTGCCGTGCTGCATCAACACGCATCCAAGACCCTTCAAAGAGGTATCACTGTATATCACAAAACCATCCTCCCTTGATGGAATAGCCAGTACTGGAGCTGAAATTAACTGCTGCATTAACTCTTGAAAGCTCTGCTCACAGTCATCAGTCCATTCAAATTTTACATTTTTCCTCTTAAGTCATGTTAATGGACCTGATAGCCTGGAGAAACCATCCAAAAAACGTCAGTAATAACCTGCTAACCCCAAAAAACTCCTGACTTCTTGAACATTTCTTGGCCTCTCCCATTTCACCACTGCCTCTATTTTACTCGGATCAACTGATACTCCTGCTTCTGAGATCACGTGGCCAAGAAATGTGACCTGCTTTAACCAAAACTCACATTTCTTGAATTTTGCATATAATTTCCTTTCTCTTAATATTTGCAATACTAGCCTCAAATGATGCTCTTGCTCCTCCCAACTCCTCGAGTAGACCAGTATATCATCAATAAACACCACCACAAACTGGTCCAAATATTGATGGAACACCCGATTCATCAAATCCATGAAAAATCGCTGGTGCATTAGTCAACCCAAATGGCATCACTAAGAACTTGTAATGCCCATACCTGGTATGAAATGCGGTCTTCAAAATGTCCTCTGCTTTAACTTTCACCTGATGGTAACCTGATCGCAGATCAATCTTAGAGTAAACGTAGGTCCCCTGGAGCCGATCAAATAAATCATCGATCTTAGGGAGACGATATTTATTCTTGACTGTCAATTTATTTATCTCCCTATAATCAATGCATAATCTCATGGTTCCATCTTTCTTCTTCACGAACAGAACTGGCGCTCCCCAGGGCGACACAATGGGCCTGATAAAACCTTTATCTAGTAATTCCTGTGGCTGATCTTTCAGTTCTTTCAACTCGACTGGAGCCATATGGTACGGTGCTTTAGATACTGGTGCAGATCCTGGCAACAAGTCTATCGTAAACTCAATCTCATGATTTGGTGGCAAACCAGACAATTCTTCAGGAAATACATCTAGGAATTCCCTCACTACTGGTATGTCAGCTTGTCCCAATTCTTCTTTTGGCAATTCTTTTATGTATGCGACATACCCCTGGCAACCACCCTGTAACAATCTCCTCACCTAAATAGCCGACACTAGCTGTGGTGAGGCACGTACACGTGAACCTGTAAATCTAAATTCTGATTCGCCCAGGGGTCTAAAAATCACTTCCTTCAGATGACAATCAATACTTGTATGATAAATTGCTAACCAATCCATGCCCAGTATCACATCAAACCCCTGCATATCTAGGACCACAAGATCGGCTAGCAGCACTCTCTTTTGAATACTTACTAGAAAATTTTGAAGTACCCTTCTGCATCTAGTCACAGATCCCATCGGCATGTCCACTGACAATTCTATATCTAATGGTTGTGTCTCTATTCCATCTATTCTCATATACCCCGCTGATATGAAAGAGTGGGTGACACTTGTATCAAACAAGACAATCATTCTATATGGTAAAGCAGTAATAGTACCTGTGACAACGTTCTCCAGCCGTCTCAACGTCTGCTGGTGCCAACGCATAGACCCTCGTCGGAGTAATGTTCCTTTGCAGACCACTGAGGGGTGCCTGATATCCACCTCGAAATGATCTGGGAGCCAGTGCATAATTAGATGACATCTGACATGATCAAGCCATATGACCAGATCTCCCGTAGCGATAGCAAACATTATCCTCAAATTGACATTCACTCGGGTGTCTCCGTACACATCTGGCACAAGTGGCGGGAGGCTGACTACTCTGGAATCCCCTGTGCTCTACCATCTGTCTCTGGTCTCCACCAGATCTACCTCCACTCCAAGGGCCTAGGATGGGACCCGCCTAATAACTTGAGGGCGCATCTCTCTTCTTTTGACTTTGGGTCTTCGTCTCTCCAGATAAACTCTCCTCCACTATAGTGGCCTAGTCAATTAGTTCTGAAAAATCCTGAATCCTTAGTACCGCCACCTGCCTGTAAATATCACGCCTCATATTTCTCTCAAACATTCTAGTCTTCTTTGCTTCATCTGGGACAATATAGGGGCAGAAGTGAGAGAGCTCAATAAATCTTGCCGCATACTGTGGGACAGTCAACGACCTCTGGGACAAACTCAGAAACTCCTGTACTCAAGCCTCTCTAACTGAAGTCGGATAATATCTATCAAAGAACATGTCCCTGAATCGGGCCCAAGTCATCTGCACTGGTGTAGCTCTCTGTTCCTCCAATAACCTGGTGGCTTCCCACCATCTCTTGGCATCCCCCGCCATCCAGGGACAATGGAGTACTGTCAGAATCTTCTCTACCTCCTTCACCCAGTTCTTCGCAACTGCAGGATTAGTCGCTCCAGAGAAAGATAGCAGATTCATCTTCATAAATTTCTCTATGGTACATCCCTGAGCTGAGGATTGACCTCCGTGCTCTTTAGAGCTCCGCTCTATTTCAGCCATAACTTGCTGAGCCACACTGCATAGCACAACATCTGAATGCCCACTTGCTGCGTTAGAAGGACCCGCTCCATCATCCCCACTAGCGTGAGCGCTATTGCCTCTTGGGTCCATCTTGCAAACACATAGAATACCATTTCAAAATTCTATCCTCCTACAGACCCAACTTATTTAACTAAAACTCCAAATCCTCTATTGACTATCCCTCCTGATTCTAGCCCCAAAATCCACTTCTACAACCCAAACACATAACTCGTCGACAATTTACTATGGTTTTCCTGAAATTGTCACTTCAGGAAAAAACACAGAAACAATCAAAAAATCCTGTATTTAGATCACAGAATAAAACCTCAAATCTTTCCCTATATTCTGGTATTTTTTTTCGCTGCACTCAAGAGTCTACAGAACCTAGCAACCTAGGCTCTAATACCAAATTGTAACGCCCTCAAAATTCATACCATTATATCCATATCCATACCTAAGCAGCGGAAACACAATTCATACAACCATTCACATATATACTAAACAACACCAGAATCTAGTATATACAGACTATAGCCAAACAAAAATACCCCTCAAGCATCATTTACTCAAAATACACCACTCTAACAAAAACTCACCCAATAACCAGGGTGATCAAACTACTTTCTATTTGTGAGCCTGATCTGCTTGCCTAACTGGCTCACCTGAAAAATGGTAAAGTAATGGGGTGAGTCGACGCTCAGTAAGTGGAAATATGCTATTACTAGTGTGTGGCAGCTAAGTTAAGAATACTTAAAAATAGTACTGAACTGTAATGCTATAAAACATCTGTAAAACATATTTTCCTTTCACAATTTAAGATATACTATATTGCCTGTATTTTCTACTTTTCATATTGATAATATCATACTATACTCATCATATACTGTAAAACTGTATACATTTATATATCTATACTTTATCCCTGGGACTTTGTACGTCATGTTTGACAGGGTTGTGCGGCTCGTAGGCGGGACTTCATCTGGCCAGCCCTCCAAATAAGTCAATATACTCTACACTACCTCAGCTCGGCCAAACTGCATCCTCTCCTAGGTGCAGGACTAGCTGCTACCTCATTTAACCGACCCCCTCTACCCAGTGTACTGGGGAGCTGCATCCTCTCCGAGCATGATTAGATGGTATCCACACACTATTTGAGATATGTGGTTGCACTTTATCTGTATATAGCAACGGTACCATGCTCTGTAAACTATATCTATATTGTATCTATCTGTAATCTTTCCATAGGGATCTGATACTATATATATATACACACACATATATACTCCTTTACCGTTTTCGCCATGTTTCCAAAGTTACCATAATGCTATCTTTCAGTACTATAAATACTGTAATCTCTGTATACTAAATCGGTAGCATCTTAATGCTACCCCTGTATGTCTATCCATACACTCTGTCTATATACTCTATATGTTATGGTAATAAGAAACATGACATACTATAACTCTATATATATTGTTCTGTATAACGCTGTGATATAAATACTAATCTGAACAAAACTGTACATATGTATACGTATATATATATATATATATGTATATCTGTTTCATGAAACTATTTATATAAAAGTTGTATATGTAGGTACATTTTTCTGTATAATCTCTGTGAATATATATATCTATATCTGTGTATCCGGTATAGTATGATTCATTATGAAAGCTGTATACATTTCTTTATTACATAAAAATCTACTCAGGCCATACAAGTATTTAAACTCATATTCTATAAATACTGTATAATAAACTGGTATAAATATGTATCTATGAAGTCTCTGATAGCATTATGAAAATTCCTAGCATAGCATATTTCCCTTACTTAGCTTTGAAAAGCCCCTATAAAATTCTAGCTCTATATCCGCAGGGTTCCTAACTCAACATCCTGAAAACACAATCTCCTAGAACAAAACATCAATATTTTCTTACCTACAACATTTCTCATAACTGAAGGAAAGAAAAATATTGAATAAAATGCCTTATCTTGAGATTGGGACGAAATCCAACCCAACTTTTCCAGCAATTAGCTCCGGTAGACTTGTAGAGAATCTCTCCACGAGCGTCGTGGTAGCCTCAGATCTTCGATCCGACGAGAAATAGGCCCAGAAATGAAGAGAGAAGTGAGAGAGAGTTGTAGAGAAAGAGAGGAGAAAGAGAGAGGGGCACAGATAAGTGATAAAATCCAAGTTTTCCCCTTATATACTTAGGCCTTCGTCGACGAGACACGTCATCTCGTCGACAAATCTTTCAATAAATTCGCACAGATAAGTGATAAAATCCAAGTTTTCCCCTTATATACTGCGGCCTTCGTCGATGAGACACGTCATCTCGTCGACAAATCTTTCAATAAATTCGTCGACAAATTTCAGGCTGCCCCATAACCGCTCTCGGTATTTTCTCGTCGACGAGGCCCTGTATTCGTCGACGAGTTTCCTTATGTACTCGTCGACGAAGCCCTGTTTTCATTGACGAGTTCTGGAAATTCCTTGAAATTATTATTATTATCCCCAATTATTATTATTTCCAAAATGCGATGTCGTCGACGAAGTCTAGTGCCTCCTTCTGTTCCTGTTTCCATTTTTCATCCCTTTTCAATATTTAAATATTAGTATTTTCTGGGTCGTTACAATACATCCTGGGTAAATTATAGTATTATTAGTTATATCAGACATTTCTTGAACATGATGATTTATTGGAAAATTATGAACGTATATGTTATTCAGTTATGTTATGATGAATGTTTTCTAATATATGAAATGTACTGTATATGAATTATAGCACTAAATATTCATGTAGCCACACAACTGTATTTAATTTATTTTCCCTTACTGAGAAGTGTCTCACCCCCCAAACTTAAATAATTTTAAGGAAACCCATAAAGACCGGCAGATCGAGCCCGCCGTTGAGATAGTTTGATACTACCCCACTAGGAGGGTTCCTAGATATGTATATATTTTAGATGTTTTGGGGATTGTATATAAACACGATATTATTGTGAATTGTGGTTAACTCTGGTATTATGCACTATATGGTTTGATGAATGTAATTTATTTTACAGCTACTTAGGTTTCCGCTGTGAATGTCAGATGAGTCCCCATTACCCACGGGTTCAGGTTCACTATATTAATAAATATATTTTACTATATGATAACATAAGCAAGTCATTACATATACTTACTGAGCGTTGTCTCACCCCAATCATTATTCCATATTACATATAGGATTGAAGAGCATGCTGAATATCAAAGTGGCGCAGTGGAAGCGTGGGTGGGATTACATAGAGTTATTTAGGATAAATATTAAATTAGTTATGTTTTTATGTTTTGAAAATTTTGAGGATGTTTATTTTGATATTAGATATATTATTGTAATAAAGTAATTAGTACTCTGGTAATAAATGTATTCAAGGATTTTATATCTTCTTTCGTTGTAGAATTTTTTATAGGAATCCACACGGGTTCGGGTTACTACATCTTGTGTGTGAAGAAACATTTGAAAACTTATTTTGATATCTTAAGTACTAGTATGCATATGCAATTGCTCAAACTCTTGCTAGATATTCTTACTAAGATCATAACCACAAGAGTTACAAAGTGTTCCTACCTCAAACACTCCCCATTACATATGATTCTACATTAGCTTCCTTGGAAGTGCTTGAGTTTTTCTGAGTGAGTGTCCTTTTGATCTTTCCTACTCGAATGTCTACTCAGTCCAATCTTTGTCTTTCATCCAGAACTTTCATGTATTTGTCACTTGTACTTGTACTTAACATGATCTGCAAATATAGTTGAAACTACAAATAGGTTAATATTATCAAAGCACATTAAATATAATTATGTAGCCACTAAGGCTAACAAAATGTAGTAAGGGTCATCAGCTTAATTTACCATTTACTCATGCATTTTGTAGCCATTTTTTAGGGGATTTGGGGAGCTAAAGGTGATTCTTAGATAACTTAGTGATGTTATATGACCATTTAGAAGGGGAATTAAACAGCTAGTAAAATTTTAAAAGTGAGAATTCAAATATTAGGGATAGGCTCATTAGTTTGGGAGCATTTCCTATTAAAAGAGTTGCTATAGTATTACTAGAATAAAACACCATTAGGGACAATACAATTTGAAGCAAAGATAGTAAAATAGCTTAAATATTAATTACTAGAGCTCTTAATAGGCAACATTGATGTGTTCCCAAGTGGACAACAAATATGCCAAGAGGAAAATTTGATATGATCCCACTGCTTAGATATAGATTGCACCTACTACTGTTGGAAATAAAGGAAGATGAATCTTGCATTGAATATGAGCAAGATAATAAAAGAAGTCGTAAAGAACCTATAGAAGGTCAACTTAGCTAGTGTGGCACTGTATGTACCTTGATTTGCTTTCCGATGTTGTGTTAGCAAAGATGTCCAATTAAAACTAGCCTATATTGATTTCATCAACATCACTTAGGCATGCCTTAAAGATAGTCGTCGATTGCACTAAGTAAACCAGTTCATATATATTATACGACATGAGCATCTAAGCTTCAGGGACTCGTTCTCTAGTTAAAACTATATACAAATGCAACCAAAAGGGATAAAGGAATTTATTTGTTACAAAACAAAGGGTCAAATATTCTACTATAATGCAATTTAGTTGAAAAAATACGAGAGGCATGTTCCAAAGGTTGGTGAATGAAGTCTTCCTCAAATATATTGGACACAATATGGAATCTTAAAAGGATAATATTAGTTGGTCAACATATATACAATTTTTTAGAAGTTTTGGATTCCTGCAGTAGCAAAAAATCAAACTTAACTAAGTATGTATTTGTGGTTTCTATAGGAGAAAAAGACTAAGGGGCGCATGGTATGACTGTGAAAAATTAGAAAAACAAAAACCAAAAACAAAAATAAAAAAACTAAAAACTAGAGACCAACAACATGTTTGGTTAACATTTATAAAATAGTACAAGTTAAAAACTTAATTAAAAAAGACTCATTTTCATATTTTAATCAAGTACTATTATATAAATATGATTAAAATAAAAAAATACAAAGAATACATGTTAACAAACATTATTATATTAAAAGTCAAATTTATTATAATTATTTTACTTAATTTTTTACTTTCATAATTTACTTTACAGTAAAAATTTTAATTGACATAACATTTTCAAGGAGTGTCTAGGATGTCTTAAGGTTGACAAACAAACTGGTGGCTATAAGTTGATTCATATCCAAATTATTAGAAAGCATTTGCTCATTTTCAATATCTTACAAAAGGTTCCAAACTTTAAGTGGAACCTAGAATAACAATCTTCCTTTGAAGATTCAAAGCAGTTCTTGTTAACATTATCTTTTAACAAAGTCAAGACTAGTGACAAACATGTTTTTTATCTCATCAAATCGGCAAAAAGGCAATATTTGTAAGCCAATATATTATGTTAGAAAAGTGTTCCATAGTTCAAGGGTTGTATATCTCTAGGTTAAAATGCTAGCTAATACTCTTGTTGTTATAATCTACAAGTCACTGCCTACTTCCAATCCTCACTGCTTGTCTTGATCTTCATCGAGCAACTTTATAAGTTAGACACATTGGGATGCATGTTCATAACCAAATGCACAATCTCAATAAAAGAATAAGAAAAAGAGGGTGGCAAGCTCTAGACCCTCTATACTGATGGATCTATAACAAACAATGGGAGTGGGGTTGGGATTTTTCTCATTGCTATATAAGATTAGTGAGTTGGAGTATGTCATCATATGTAAGTCATAGCTTTTCAAAAATGAGATAGGGTATACCCTTTTCGTTAGTATAAAGTCAAGAATAATCCTAAAAGCTTGGGCTATGAAGGCTTTTTATGTCTTTTAGAATGTATTGAGTCAAGTATTCAAACATCATGAAACTAAATATATTATCATGGCATGACATGTATGTGTGTATGCAAATTAAGAATTGAATCTTAAAGCTACAAAGCTTTAAGCTTCACTGACTCACTCGAAAAATGAGCAGCTCGAAAGCTATCCCAAGTATAGGAGTTCTGTCGTGTAATATTAAGCCCAAGGGCTAAATCGTCTCCTCAGGGAATGCGTTTAATCTCAGATTTTACGTTCTTCCAATCGAAATTAAAAATGCACTGAACTCAGTTCAGATTCGGGTTTTTCAAGATTGTTCAATTTCGTTCTTAACAAATTAAATGACACGCGATTTAAAGTCCTAAAACTAGCACGCACAAAATTAAATAACAATAAAGAAAACCCTAGGCTACTCAAGGAAATACCAAAGCATATTAACAAAAAATGGAAACTTTAAACATGGAATTAAAATTACGCTATGGAAACTTAATCGGATCTAACACACACACACACAAAATTGGATCTTTAACCAAAATAATAGCTCAAACCACAATCACAATTTAAACACGAAACAAGCAAAAATTTAACACATAAACGATAACAAAGAAAATAATGGAAACACAAGAAATCAAACTAGACTTAATTAAAAAAACTAAATTAAAACTCCCACTAATTAGATAAACATATAAATAAATTTGACAAGAAATAAACACTTGACAATGTCCAACTTAAAAAGAAATTTCAAATAATATTTAAAAAAAAAAGAACTTTATTTAGTAATTAAAGACTAAACAAAAATAAATAAAAGTGAGAGAGAGAGAGAGAGTAAAACAGAGGGAGGCTCTCGGGTCTGCTGTAAATTGGCCGGGAAGGCTGCTGTGGAGGAAGGGTGCTCGGGATGGTGGCTTTGTAGTGCTGCTGCTGCTGTGTTCTCGGGTTGGAAACTGTTGCAAGGGCTGTTTTGTGGAGTTTCTGCTGGTTGTCACAGCCGGAGAAGATGCTGGCCTGGGCTGAGCTGCTGTGTGTGCTGTGTTACAGAGAAATTTCAGCTGAGGAGGACTGCTATGGTGGTGTTTCTCAGCTGCGGGAAGAGGAGAGGAGGCCGGCCATGTACAGAGGGATTTCAGCAGGAAAACAGAGGATGAAAAAAAAGGGAAAGGAGAAGAAGAAACGAGAAGGAGAAAGCTAGAGAGAGAGCTGAAAAGAAAGACAAGACAAGGAAAGATTAAAGAAGAAGAAAAAAAATAATAAGGAGAAGAGAAGAAGAAGAAGAAGAAGAAGAAGGGGAAGAAGAAGAAGAGAAGAGGAGAGCAGAGGAGAGCCCTCCGGGCTACCTTTCAAAAGAAGAAGGAGGAAGAGAAGATTTAAAGGGGATGGGGAAAAACCCTATGACCCGAATTACCCAACCCGACCCGTTTGCAACGGGTTGACCCGGCAACTTGATTTTTTCATTTTTTTAATTCTCTGTTCGTTGCAAATTCTGCTCTTCTGGAGCCCGTATCTCACAAAACTCAAAACACTAAAGTTGTAGATAATCCTTTCTTCTTTCTCCAGAAATTTGAATCGTCTCGATCGGAGCTCGAACAGAAAAGTTATACACGAAATACGAACAAGTATCGGTTTTGATTCCCGGGAATTTTTCCTGCGACAAAAAATTACCAAAACTTCATAAATAATGCAATAAAGTTCAAGAATAATAATTTTGGCACTTTGTTAAAATATTGAACAAATTTGGACATTTAATTAAAAATATAAACCGTAAAGCCCGGGTTAAACGCCCAATTACGCAGTTTTGACGCGTAATCATTCACCACATACCATAGAAGAGAATTACTAACTCGATACATTATCCAAGTTGGCGACTAGCTAAATCTGTATAGGAATGCATTTTAGAAAGCTTACCTTGAAAACAAATAGAGTCCACTCACATCAAGGTACATGAGGTTAGCTTAGATATTTGTTAGGTGAAATGAACTACTATGTAGATGGAGTTTTTCTAAATAATAATAACATGGCAAAAGAGTTTATCTAGGTAATTGTACTTGTTTTGATAGACAACACTCTATCTAAAATATTGTGCATGTTCCTTGTCGAAAATGTTTAAGGCTAGATGAAGAAAACTATGCTCTTAAGGAGGTGCACAAGGTCACCCATAATAGCTTGAAAAGTGCTTAGACAACATTATTTTTAGCTAATGCTTGAAAGGATGCTTTTGAGCTGGTGAAGAAGTGTTAATGCCATAGGAGGCACGTGAAATGTCCCACGTAGGTCTAAGCTTGAATATATTAATCTCTGTTTGTTCATTTAATGAGGACTACACCCTAGGGGCTATTCACCTTGTTTAATATATATCATATATGATCATAAAATCCTAAGAGCTTTCACATTTGATCACAACCTCCAATTTAGTAATAGAGGCTATAGGAACTTCTATGTCAAGCAAGAAAATCCAACACAAACATACCTTCATGTTCAACCTTCATTTTAGAAAACTTGAAGTTACTAAGTTACTAAGTAAGAGAAAGCATATGGGTACAGGTAGAAAAGCTTGTCGAGGTCCTTTGAGCCTGTAGAATGACTCACTAAGTCTTGAAAAAACTCCTTTCATCCTAAATTTTAGGAAAAATGTGGTAGTTCCAGCAAAGATCAACATGTTAACCTACCTTACTAAAAAGCTTAATAAGATAATTAGTTAAGAGAAACTCCTTGCCAACCTAGGTTGCTAGAATAGTCAATGGACATAACTAAAATAGTCATCTATAAGTGCAAGATCGCAAATAATACATCCCTTGAGTTAAGTCACAAACTTACTAACCTAAATACTTTGTGTTGAAGAACGTATCTTGTCAACTAAGCAAGATAATCAAGTCAAGTAACTCGATCAAAAGAGGAGACCCTATATGTCATCATTGCTACGTCAAACCTATAACTAAAGAACTCGGACATTGGTAAAGGCCTCTATTCCAAAACATAAAACTCGCTGGCTTAGATATGAATGAAACATAAAGGAGGGAGAATTAAGTGTGATTAAAAATTTGTAAACCTACCAACTTAAAAATAAATGTAAATGCAAGTACTCAGCAATTACAAATAAGAAACCTAAGTTTCACATAACCTACATCCACTCCCCAAGAGATTCACTTGGGTATTTTGGTATAAAAACATCACTATACATGCTTTTGACGCACAAATCCTTAATCCAATACAAGTACTTGTAAAACCAAGTAGACAACTAGTCCCATGGATGCATCCAACTAATATTAAATACAAAATGACAATAAATAAAATGGTACAATCAATTTGATTATAAATACGATAAAAAATTAAGCTTAAGAGATAGAAAAATCTTAGACTAATTGTAACGACCTGCTTAATTTTCATAATTTTTTTTATACTATGACATTTAAAGTGCTCTGATACCAAGTTGAACATCAACCCTAGCAGCAAGAAGAAGAAATCAAATAAACATAACCACCTATAGTTATATACAATACCAAAGTGCTAGAATGTATCCTCAAAATTATACATACATATTTGTTTCCCCAAAATACCCTTAACTGGTTAAGGCTATATAAAAATACTCCCACAATAGTCAGTTCACTAATAGGGCAATACTAAAGCCCCTCTACTGTGAGCCTGGTTAGCTCGCCTACCTGGATCACATGAAAAATGATTCAACACTGGGATGAGCCCACGCTTAATAAGACGAAATATGCTATCACTAGTGTGTGACAAATGAGTTACAATATTATAAAAATTTGTTGCTATATAATCATACATAACTGAATCTATATGCAGTACAAGTAATAGAAACCATCCCCTTTTTCCATGTTGCTTAACATATCAGTAATTTAGGTTACCAGTCAAAATACTTCTAATGTACCTAAGTTTATTCTCTGTCTCTGAAAATTTGTACATACATAATAATAACTGAAATCTTCCCTGTGGATAACTGTGTGTTATGATTTAACCCCTCATGACAAAGTTGTGCAGCCCGTAGGTGGGATCTACCCTGGCTGGCTAACTAGGGCAAACCACTATACTCCCTCGGTCTGATCTGCCCTCCTCAACCCATATCTGATGGGGAGCCTGTCCACATCTAGGGCACTATATGATTGACCTACTACCACCTATTATCTGAATAGGTGGTTGCACTCTATAAACTGTGTGTAGCTACAGTACCGAGCTCTGTAACTGTATGGTCCAACAGGGCCTGATACTATATACTACGTTTCTATATACAACTATCTGATTTACCATGATTCTGAAATAACTGTAATAACCATGATACTGAAATAAACTGTAACTGTGTCAACTGTATCTTTACACTGAACTGTATAATCATGGTACTGAAAACTGTATAATCATGGTACTGAGTACTGTATAATCATGGTACTGAATACTGTATAATCATGGTATTCTGTAATTATTATAAAACATACCCACTGGCGATATACTTTGTAAATCATATCCTGAAAATACTGTAAAATATGTTTCTTTACTATACTCATATTCTCAAGCCACACAGAAGTTTTAAACATATTATACATAAATAATAAACTATATAAATTTCTATCATGAATAATCATCTGATAAAAACATATAATTTATACTGAAACATGGTAAAATTGCCTAGCATAACATATTTCCCTTACCTGTTTCCTGCTAAAATCCCCTACTATAACAGGTCCAACACCCGCAGGGTTCACCACTCAAAACCTAAAAACCATAAATCCCAGAACAAAATATAAATATTTCTTTGCCTGCATCATTTCCTACAACTATCAGAAGGCTAGAAATTGACTAAAAGCCCTTACCCTGAATTTGGAATGAAATCCAACTCGATCTCACCAACGATTTGCCCCAGCAAACTAGAAGAGAACTTCTCCAAGAGCGTCGTGGTGGCTTCAGATCGTCGATTCGACGACTGATGAGGCCGAAATCAAAAAGAGAAGGAGGAAGGGCCATAGGAGAGAGAGAGGAGAGGGTTTGCGGCTGATTTTCTGCGATTAAAATGATTTTAGGACTATTTATACTGCGGGATTCGTCGATGAGCCATGTCATCTCGTCGACGAGTCCTTAGGTAATTTTATCAATGAACCTTACCCTTCGTCGATCAAATTTAGAGTAGCCCAAATTCTTCTCTCGAAATTTTCTCGTCGACGAAGCTTGCCCTCATCGATGAGGTCCTGCTGTACCCTCGTCGATGAATCCATTGTATTCGTCGACGAGGCTTGGAAATTCTTGAAATTACTATTATTTCCAAAAGTGCAATGTTGTCGATGAAGTCTACTGCCTCCTTCTGTTCCTGTTTCCTTTTTCCTTCCCCTTTATTATTAAAATACTATATTCTTCGGGTCACTACATTCTTCCCTCCTTATAAAATTTCGTCCTTGAAATTTACTGTTCATATAATTCATCATCCTTTAAGGAAAATGGTCTACTTATTTTATTACCTACTCTTACTTATGGCGGAGGAATACCGTGGTTACATGGGTAGTTCTAGGAGATTACAACCATAAAAAAAAAAATTTCCCCCAAAACCAAAATACTACCTAACCTATGCTCTACATTACAATTACACTGGACTCAACAAAATAAAATTACCATCTTAGCATATACATCAATACTATAATTCATCAAATAAATGGGGATATTTCCGTCTGATTTCATCTTCAAGATCCTATGAGGCTTCTTCTATTGCGTGATTCCTCTATAGGACTTTTACCAACTGTATCTTCTTATTACGCAATTCCTGATCTTTTCTGTCTAAGATCTGAATTGGAGCTTCCTCATATGCTAGATCACCCTTGAGTTCCAAGTCTGCATAGCTGATGATATGGGAAGGGTCGGGGACGTATTTCCTTAACATAGAAATATGAAACACGTCATGAATCCTGGATAGAGATGGTGGTAAAGCCAGCCAATAGGCCATTGATCCAATCCTCTCGAGTATCTCAAATGGACCAATGAACCTAGGGCTCAACTTATCCTTCTTCCCAAACCTCATAATCCCCTTCAATGGTGCTATTCTCAAAAATACATGATTACCCACTTCAAATTTCAATTCTCGGGAGCGAGTATCCGCGTAGCTTTTCTGCTAACTCTGCGCTGCACTGATCCTGTCTTGAATAAGTCAGACTTTATCACACGCTTGTTGAATCATCTCTGAACCAAAAACTCGCCTTTCACCTACTTCATCCCAGAAAAGAGGAGATCGGCATCTCTTACCATATAATGCCTCGTAAGGTGCCATGCCGATGCTGGTTTGATAACTGTTATTATAAGCAAATTCAACTAGTGGCAAAAACTGAATCCAGCTACCACCAAAGTCTAGCACATAGGCACGAAGCATATCTTCTAATACCTGGATTGTTCTCTTTGTCTGGCCGTCTTTCTGAGGGTGGAAAGCAGTGCTAAATGCTAGCTGAGTCCCCAATGCCTCTTGTAAACTCCTCCAGAACTGTGATGTATAATGTGGATCACGGTCCGAGATTATAGATACCGGCACACCATGGGGTTGAACAATCTCTTGTATATAAATCTCTGCTAACCTATTCGTAGGGTAGCTGATTTTAATAGGAAGAAAATGCGTTGTCTTTGTCAATCTATCAACTACCACCCAAATGGCATTGTAATCATGCAGTGCCGAAGGTAGCCCTATAACAAAATCCATGGATACGTGGTCCCATTTCCACTCAGGAATGAAAAGTGGCTACAATTGACCAGCCGGCCTCTAGTACTTAGCCTTAACCTACTGGTACGTCAAACACTATTGCACAAAATCTGCTATCTCCCTCTTCATGCCACTCCACCAGAAATATTCTCGCAGATCCCTATACATTTTCGTACTACCAGGATGAACAGTGTATAGAGATCTGTGTGCCTCCTCTAAAATCGTTCTCCTAATGCTGTCATCTGCAAGCACACACAATCTGGTGCGAAATCTTAGAGTCCCATTGTCTGAAATACTGAATTCCTCTCCTTGACCATCATGTATCCTGGCAAGCACCTCCACTAACTCTGGATCATCTTTCTAAGCAACTTTAATTCTCTCATATAATACAGGCTGTATCACTAAACTGGCAATAAGCGCCTGAGGGTTATCTTCGACTAGTTTCACACCGAGTCTTTCCAAGTCCATCTAAATTGGATGCTGAACTACCGCTGCTAGCTGTGCTGTATCTCTTGATTTACAGCTTAGTGCATCAGCTACCACATTTGCTTTACCTTGGTGATAACTGATGGTGCATTCGTAATTCTTAATGAGTTCCAACCACCTCTTCTGCCGCATGTTCAACTCTTTTTGTATGAAGAAATACTTTGGACTCTTGTGGTCAGAAAATATCTCACACCTCTCGCTATATAAATAATGTCTCCAGATCTTTAGTGCATGTACCATCGTAGCCAATTCCAGACCGTGAGTAGGGTAATTCTTTTCATATTCTTTCAACTTCCTGGACGTATATCTACCACCCTACCATGCTGCATCAATACACAACCGAGCCCTTTCAAAGACGCATCACTATAGATAACATAACCATCACCTCCCGATGGAATCGTCAAAACTGGTGCAGTGATAAGCCGCTGCTTTAATTCCTGAAAAACTCTGCTCGCATTCTTCATCCCACACGAATTTGGCATTTTTCCTAGTCAACCGCGTGAGAGGTCCTGAAAAAGCTAAAAATCCCTCCACAAATCTGCAGTAATAACCTGCTAGCCCTAACAAACTTCTGACTTCCTGCACATTCCTCGGCCTGGCCCAATTCACCACTGCATCAATGTTACTGGGATCCACTGCTATACCGTCTTCTGAGATCACATGGCCTAAAAATGCAGCCCTCTCAAACCAGAACTCACACTTGCTAAATTTGGCATAAAGCTTTTCCTCTCTGAGTGTCTACAGCACCAACCTCCAATGCACCTCATGATTCTC
Organism: Malania oleifera; assembly: GCF_029873635.1. Classification (NCBI taxonomy): domain Eukaryota; kingdom Viridiplantae; phylum Streptophyta; class Magnoliopsida; order Santalales; family Ximeniaceae; genus Malania; species Malania oleifera. The sequence continues at coordinate 64,128,493 of NC_080424.1, forward strand.
AAAACTCCTTGAGTATACTAGTATATCATCAATGAAAACTACTACAAACTGATCTAAATACTGGTGGAAAACTCTATTCATCAAGTTCATGAACACAACTAGGGCATTCGTCAGCCCAAACAGCATAACGAGGAACTTGTAGTGCCCATACTCGGTCCTGAAGGCTATCTTCGCGACGTCCTCTACTTTTACTCTCACTTGATGATACCCGGATCTGAGGTCGATCTTGGAATATACCCATGTACCCTGGAGCTCATCAAACAAATCGTCTATACTAGGTAGAGGATATTTATTGTTAATAGTAACCTTGTTTATCTCCTTGTAATCGATACACATCCTTATGGACCCGTCTTTCTTCTGTACAAATAACACTGGAGCTCCCCACGGTGATACACTAGGTCGTATAAACCCCTTGTTTAGCAAGTCTTGCAATTGTTCCTTTAATTCTCTCAATTTGACTGGAGCCATACGGTAAGGAACCTTAGAAATCAGTGCAGTCTCTAGAGGTAAATCTATAGGAAAATCCACCTCACGCACAGGAGGCAATCCAACTAACTCCTCTGGAAAAACATATGGGAATTCTCATACTACTGGGGTGCTATCAATCTTCAATTCATTTTCAGATACTTCTTTCACAAATGCTATAAACCCCTGACCTCCGTCCAAGAGTAATCTGCTCGCCTGCACAGTTGACACCAGTTGTGTTGGAGTACGTACCCGTGAACTAACGAATCTAAATTCTTACGTACCAGAGGGTCTAAAAATTACTTCTTTCTGACGACAATCAATGCTGGCGTGATTGGCAGCCAACCAGTCCATACCCAATATTATATTAGACCCACACATATCAAATACAATCAAATCAGCACGTAACACTTTCCCCAGAATTTCTATCGGATAGCCTCTAAGTACCCTCTGACATCTGATAACTGACCCTGATGGTATAGCTACTGACAGCGCTATATCTAATAACTGGGTCTCACTCTCAGATAATTTAACATAAGATGCAGAGATGAAAGAATGAGTAGCACCTGAGTTCAAAAGAACAATGACTGGATATGATAAAACAGTAAATGTACCTATCACCAGATCCATAGCAGCCTCTGCATCACCCGACGTTAGAGCGTATACTCGCTCTGGGGCCACATTCCTCTACTAGCCACCACAAGGCGCCTGGTATCCTCCTCGAGCTGTCTGATGTCCTCCCTGATAGGGTCTGGTAGCTAGGATCTAGTCTGGCTGACCTGGGCATTCGCGTACCACGTGACCGAGTCTTTTGCAGTGATAACATACATCTCTGCTTACCCGATACTCCCCCAAATGATGTCTCCCACACGCCTGACACACTGGGTAAGTCGGTGTACCCTGATTCCCACGAGGTCCTATCGTCTGCCTCTGATCTCCATGGACCCCTACTGGAGCCAGCCTGAAAACTCTGAGGTGCCGACCTCTTCCTTTGACTCTGAGCTGCTAAACCCCTCTAAATATCACTCTTAATGATCACAGCTCTATCTACAACCTCTGTGAATGTCTGAGCCTTGAAACCAATCACCTGCTCAAACAAGTTCTACCTTAGTCCCTCTTTAAACTTCCTTGCCTTTTTCTCTTCATCAGGTGCCAGATGTAGAGCAAAATGCGACAACTCGATAAACCAAGCCGCGTACTAGGATACGGTCATCTACCCCTATACCAGATGCAGAAATTCTGCTGCCTTCGCCCTCTGAACGATCACAGGGAAATACCGATCAAAGAACAGCTCATTGAATCGATCCCAAGTCACTAGCATTGGAACCAGTCTCTACTCTTTTATCAGTCGCGCTGCTCTCCACCAGCGCTTCGCCTCCTTTGTCAACTTAAATGCTGAAAATGCTACCTTTTGCTCACCCGTACATAGAAGCACCACCAATGTCTCTTCGATATCCTGGACCCAATTCTCAGCTACAATTGGGTCATCTCCTTGAGAAAAGGATGGGGGCTTTATCCACGTAAACTGCTCAATCGAATAGCCACGCTCCCCAGAACTGCTGGCCATCTCAACGATCACCTGCTTAGTGACGTTACGCAGTACAACATCTATATCTCCTCCACTTATGCTGGAAGGTCCTGGCCTATCCTCCCCAGCATTCGTGCCATTGCTTCTTGGGTCCATCCTGAAAAGAAAAAACACACTTAAATACTTTATCTCTTATACGGACCTATCCTGTACCAATTCAAAATTAATTACTTTCCTTGACCTTAACTCAATATCTAGTTCTGTCACCTAGACACACGACCCGACAATAGTTTACTATGGTTTTCCTAAAATCGTCACCCCAGGGAAAACACAGAAACCACCACGGAAATCACGTATCCAGATAACCGAACAAACCTCAAATTTTTTTCCTATACTCTGGTATTGCTTCTGCTACACTCTAAAGTCTACAGAACCTAGCAACCTAGGCTCTGATACCAAATTGTAACGACCTGCTTAATTTCCATAATTGTTTTTATACTATGACATTTAAAATGCTCTGATAACAAGTTGAGTTATAAACCCTAGCAGCAAGAAGAAGAAATCAAATAAACATAACCACCTGTAATTATATACAATACCAGAGTGCTAGAATGTATCCTCAAAATTGTACATACATATTTGTTTCCCCAAAATACCCTCAACTGGCTAGTGCTGTACAAAAATACTCCCACAATACTCACTTCACTAACAGGGCAATACTGAAGCCCCTCTATCTGCGAGCTTGGTCAGCTCGCCTACTTGGATCACTAGAAAAATGATTCAAAACTGGGATGAGCCAATGCTCAGTAAGACGAAATATGCTATCACTAGTGTGTAACAAATGAGTTACAATATTATGAAAATCTGTTGCTATATAATCATGTATAGCTGAATCTATAAATGCAGTACAAGTAATAGAAACCATCCCCTTTTTCCATGTTGCTTAACATATCAGTAATTCAGGTTACTTGTCAAAATACTTCTAATGTACATAAATATATTCTCTATCTCTGAAAATCTATACATACATAGTAATAACTGAAATCTTCCTTGTGAATAACTGTGTGTCATGATTTAACCCCACATGACAGGGTTGTGTGGCCCGTAGGCGGGATCTACCCTGGCTGGCCTACCAGGGTAAACCACTATACTCCCTTGGTCTGATCTGCCCTCCTCAACCCATATCTGATGGGGAGTCTATCCATGTCTAGGGCACTATATGATCGACCTACTACCACGTATTATCTGAATAGGTGGTTGCACTCTGTAAACTGTATGTAGCTACGGTACCGAGCTCTGTAACTGTATGGTCCAATAGGGTCTGATACTATATAATACGTTTCTATATACAACTATCTGATTTACCATGATTCTGAAATAACTCTAATAACCATGATACTGAAATAAACTGTAGATGTGTCAACTGTATCTTTGAACTGAACTGTATAATCATGCTACTGAAAACTATATAATCATGATACTGAGTACTGTATAATCATGGTACTGAATACTATATAATCATGGTATTCTGTAATTATTATAAAACATACCCACTGGCGATATACTCTATAAATCATATCCTGAAAATATTGTAAAACATGGTTCTTTACTATACTCATATTCTCAAGCCACATAGAAGTTTTAAACATATTATACATAAATAATAAATTTTATAAATTTCTATCGTGAATAATCATCTGATAAAAATGTATAATTTATACTCAAACATGGTAAAATTGCCTCGCATAGCATATTTCCCTTACCTGTTTCCTACTAAAATCCCCTACTATAACGGGTCCAATACCCACAGGGTTCACCACTCAACACCCTAAAAACCATAAATCTTAGAAAAAAATATCAATATTTCTTTGCCTGCATCATTTCCTACAACTGTTAGAAGGCCAAAAATTGACTAAAAGGCCTTACCCTAAATTTGGGATGAAATCCAACTCGATCCCACCGACGATCCGCCCTAGCAAACTAGAAGAAAACTTCTCCAAGAGCGTCGTGGTGGTTTCAGATCGTTGATTTGGCGACTGATGAGGCCGAAATCGAAGAGAGAAGGAGGAAGGGCCATAGGAGAGAGAGAGAAGAGGGTTTGCGACTGATTTTCTATGATTAAAATGATTTTAGGGCTATTTATATTGCGGGATTTGTCGACGAGTCACGTCATCTCATCGACGAGTCCTTAATTAATTTTGTCGACAAACCTTACCCTTCGTCGACAAAATTTAGCGTAGCCCAAATTCTTCTCTCGGTATTTTCTCATTGACAAGGTCCTGCTGTATGCTCGTCGACGAATCCCCTATATTCATCGACGAGGCCTGGAAATTTTTGAAATTGTTATTATTTCCAAAAGTGCGATGTCGTCGACAAATGCGGAGCGTTCGTCGACGAAATCTACTGCCTCCTTCTGTTCCTATTACCATTTTCCTCCCCCTTTATTATTAAAATACTATTATTCTTCGGGTCACTACACTAATAATGTTGAAGATCAACATGTCAATTAGTGGCTTAAGGTTCTATTAGTTTGCATGAGTTGACTTATGGATTTGGTCTACTCCCAAGCTGACTTATCAATAACTTATACACCAAAAATTGACAAGTTGTACAACTTTAAATCTATAAAGAATCTATGATGTTTGAATCATATGAAGAAGATGAAAAACACTCAATAATTTTATTAAGATTGTATTTTCAAAAAGGTGTGTTCTTGATCCATTTAAGGAAATTATACTTTTTTTTATCTAATAATTTATTAAGTTTGTATTTATTAAAGGGAGTTGATAAAAGACCTAAGTAGATACAAAAAACTGGTGATAGGAGCTCACTTTACAAATTTATATGGTTGTTGAAAAAGCGTCCACTCTTGGACTCTTTCATATGACCAAAGAGCATTCTTTAGTTAATTTTGATATTAAACTTACGTAGGTATAATAATTGGTATGCTTCTTCATTACATAAGTTACTAGTGCGTGTGTGTGTATATATATTTTACAGTAATCTTATATCTTGAAGTGTAAGAAGCAAACCACTAATACTATATTGAGTGCAAAGCCAAATTGTACCTCAATGCATACATACCCTATATATTGATTTGGTGGTTTCATCTATTATAGGAGTAAATATTTTTAATTCTTTAGCCATGTCGTTTTAATGCGATGATCAAGAAATTCTTCATATTAGTTACTCTTTAACAAGAGGACAAACAAAGTATTCTAATTTAGTTCATGAAAAGATTTTAATTAGTTAAATTTACAAATCTTATATTTTAGTGAAAATGTTTAATTTGTTGTTAATTACATTTTACTAAAGGTCAAATGGAAAATTTATTCAAAGTGATGGACATGTATACACACAAGCGTGTACACATTATGTGATTACTTGCATAATGCTTATATGACTATTATAAACATTCATTAATGTTATGGATTGTTATAAATAATCAACTTCTCAGATTCTTATTAGTATCCAAAAGTTTTCTTTTTTTAATGCTCATCACATGCTATTAATATTTTTTTTTTTATAATGAATAAAATCAATCACAATTGACTAGTAATTGTGCATTACAATCCTTTTCATTGGTTGTGGAGCATATACTTCTAATTCTAAAGGACAATTGCAATGTATTTTACTAATGTATCTTTGTTGGATTCATTTTTTTAGGTAGTAAACATGGGCATTTTTCAAAACCACACTAATTAAAGGGGATCCCCTATTTAATAATATATATAATTAATATTTCACTTCCCTTATGAATCTTTCTATTTATTTTAAAATTTTCATACAAAATAAAAAATAATTGAGATAGGATTCATATCAATCAATTAAAAAACCAATTTGCTCACTACATCACAAAATCACTTTTTACCTTTATGTTGTGTAAAAGCCCCTTTATTTGCACAGTGGAAATATATATTTGTGTAAAGAATCAAACACACACTGTAGCAATCTAATGGTGAATATATAGAACAATCCACAACTATCGCAAGTAAGTTAAAGCAATAACAATCATAAAGACACAGAGAGTTGCGTGGTTCGGCAATGCCTACATTCACGGGAGAAAACAGTACGGATTCACTATCTTCTTGTGTAAATTACAAGAGTAATATAAGAACCCTCTCAATTCTCTCAACAATCATCAACTAACACACTTGACTTACCATATACAACATATACTATATATATAAGCCTCCTCAGAGGTTTCCCCCCGAAACGCAACCGTATTAACGTCCATTTATTCAAAATTTGAAATCCGCGCTGGGCATTCTGAGCCAAATCGTCATCTGTTTCAGACATAATGTAAATTGTCTGAATTTTGGAGCCAAATAGTTGATTGTTTCAGCCAAATAGTCAACTGTTTCCCTTCTGCTCCTTAACACATGTGATTTTTCACTGTCTTCTTCATTGTTTATGCAATCCATTTAGAATAAGAGCCATAAAAACACAACAATCTCCACCTTGGCGAGTATACACCCCTTAGGAGAAACTGAAACATGAACTTGTTGCTCCACCTTGAACTTGGGATGTTAGGTTGGGACCGTCTCTAGTCTAACAACTGGAGACAAACACCAAGTCCAAGCAACACCGCTTGAACTTGCTGATGGCAGTTTCAACTTCTACCATCAACCCTGATACAATTATAGATGCAATACCCAGAGACTGTGCCCTAGGCTTCCAACAAGGCCTTTTCACAACAATAAACACAAATGCTGCTGCAAGCCTTCTATCACCCAAACCCCTTGCATAGTCTTCAAAAAATCTCACAACTGACGGTCCACTTTGTTGCTTGCCAAAACACCTCATTACACCATCATGAGGAACCTTTGACATGTCTCGGACATCACAGCTTGTCCTTGGGTACTGAGCGGTAGAAATTCCATATCGATTCTACACAGAACCCCCCTGAGATGGCAAACGAAGTCTCCCTGCGATTTTATCCAAAAAGCCACCATGAGATAACACCAATCTCCTTGCAGCTCTGTCCACATAGCTACTTTGAGATAACACTAATCTCCCTGTAGCTCTGTCCATGCGAATCATAAACCAAGACCCTTCTTGGCCATACCCAACACATTCATATAAAAAATTTTCAATAGAGTTCCCAATTGATAAGCTTTAGTCAAAGCATTCTCAGTGAATAACATGTCATTCACACAAAATAGATACATCATTCCACTGCATCTTATCACTCTCTTCCATATTGGAAGCCTCACCAACTCACATACCTGGTACATATGCACTTCCATTTCCTCCACCATAACACCTATCCTTCTATTTTCCCCTTTGCTGTGCACAAAAACGTGAAAAATAATAGGAACCTTGATGCTGGTAGTCTGATAGTGCACATAGGCTCACTGTGATCCTACTGGTCTCTCGAACTAAAATTACCTACAATATGAACAATGTCATCTCTGCCCTGAGTCCGTAATTACACATGCATCACATGCCATTCATACTATTATATTGTTGACATGAGATAGAACTCCCTGCATTTTTGCCTTGTGTATCTAAAACCACCTGAATTGCATGTGTCACAACCTCAAAAATAGTTATACAAGATTAGTGGAATGATCCTTTAAATTATATATATATATATATATATATATATATATATATCTATATATGTATATAATAATGAATATAAAAGTAAGCTTAGGAATTGAAAGCTTAAGATTTAGGCTTTCCACTCTCTAAAGATTTCCAATTCACAATTCAAAGAAGACCCCCATGAGACGTCTCTATGCTCAAATTCTCTTTCTCTCTCTCTCTCTCTCTCTCTCTCTCTCTCTCTCTCTCTCCCTCTCCTCCACCCATCCCTTTCTCTCTCTAGATTTCTCCCTCGTTTCTCGGCCAAAGCAAAAAATGAATACCACCATAGGGTACTAGCTTTGATATTCGCCATTTTAATTAGAGCATATTTTTTATTTGGGGATCTTAGACACCACTTCAAGACTAAGGTAAGATGTACAAATTATGGCTGTTGTTTTAAAAAAATTAACTGATTAAATTGGAGAATATGGGTATATGGATATCAGGTTGGTTGTTATTTTAGAATTTAACCAGTTAAGTGGAGTACGTGGTCCTAGGAAATGTTAAAATAATTATTATTCTGGGGTTGAACTGATTAAATTGGGGTTTATAAATATAGGGTTTTGTGCGAACTCCGCGGGCGTTGGTTTAGGATCCTTGCAGGCACGTTTTTAGTAAACAGGTAAGGGGAATAGGTTATGTCAGGATTTTTTAGAAATATTATATAAATGTTTTTTTGATTATATATGCATGTGAAAAATGATATTTTAGCAAAATCTATATTTTTTCTGGAAAGATAAAGTGTTATAATTTATTAAATAAAATTTGTGTGGCTTGAGGATAATTTTTATGGGTTGGTTGTATATGATGATTTTACCGGGGATGATATGATGGTTGTAACGCCGAGTATGATATATTGATTTATACTTGAATTGAAAATGATGGTTTATACCGAGATGTGTTTCAACTGGTTGTTGATTTATACTGAACCGAAAAATGATGGTTTTATACGAGATGTGATTTGACTGGCTGTTTATAGATTTATGAAAACGAGATTTTGATAATGTTATGAAAACCATAATATAACGTTGGCAGTATATGAGGAGTTCGTTATATTGTTGGATATGGAAATGACAATATAACATTGGCATGATATGAGTAGTTCATTATATTGATATTATATAACACTATGTAAATTGCAATATATATATATATATGAATTAAGAACCCTGTTGGACTATTGATGTATAGAACACGGTACTGTAGCTACAAAATTAAAGAAGTGAGTGCAACCACACTGATTTGGTATGGTAGTGTTGGTGATTGATAGTCGATTGGGCTTGCAGAGATATGTTGACCATCTTGGGTCCAGATTAGTTACGGTAGGCCAATCGTACTACAGACATCTACTGAAGTTGACTTAGCCTGGTGGTGGCCAGCCTCGATTAAGTCCAGCCTTTGGGCCGCACAACCCTGTCATGGGGGGAAGCATGACGTTAGTATGGGGGAAGTTCTTTATGAGCATATGTTGGTTTATTTACATGGAGGCATTTTATTGAAACTGAACATGATTGGAGAAAAGTAAGTGTTATCAATATATATATATATATATATATATATGTGCGAGAGTGCAATTTTATACATTTTCTCAGTTAAAATTAATGATTAAATGGATGTGTTTTATTATATTAAAACTCATGTTGTCACACACTGATAATAACCTATCCCTTCTACTGAGAGGTGTCTCACCCCGATATTTATTCCCATATTTCAGGACTTCGGGAGGATCGAACTTAGCGCTCCATGGCAGGTTATAGTTAGTATATTGAAAGTAAGTGCTGGTGGGATTTGTTTTGTATGTAGAGATGTTGTGTACACTTGGGATTGTGGTAACATTTTGAAGAGTGACTTATGTATATATGATAGTACTAGAACTCCGGTATTGTATTCCAGATTTGATGTTTATGATTCCACTGCATATATATATTGTAACAACCTGACTTTTAAATGCCATATTTGAATTTTTTTTCCTTTTAAAATAAATACTGTGGAATTTCACTACTCTAATACCTTTTAATATAAATCAAACCCTCATCACAGTCCAAATAGGACCCATGGAATCTGAGACACAACAAACAACCTAAGCAGCGAGAAGTTGAATTCATAAAACCATAACTATATATATACATATACAATACCAGAGTGTCAGAATATTTCCTAAAATATACATACACAACTATTCCCAAAAATACCCTCAACTCAAGACTAAGGCTATACAAAAATAACCTCCCAAAATACTCACCCTACAGATAGGGTAGTACTGTAGCCCCTTCTATCTATGAGCCTAATCTGCTCACCTACCTGGATCACTTGAAAAATGTTAAATCACTGGAATGAGATAACGCTCAGTAAGACGAAATATGTTATTGCTAGTGTGTAGCAAATGAGTTACATATTTGTAAATTATGATTTAGAAATACCATAGATAACAGAATCTGAGAAAACATGTATAAATAATGTACATTATAGCTCATACCTATGCTACTTAACAACTGTCTTTGTGAATTTTCTATTCATAATACTTCTAATATTCATAGAAACATCTATTGTTTTAGTAAATCTGAATATACATATAGTAACTGAGAAAATTTCCCTAGATGGATAACTGTATGTCATGATTTAAGCCCTCATGACAGGGTTATGCGGCCCGTAGGCGGGACCTATCACTGGTTGGCCTACCAGGATAAGTCCCTATACTTTGAAAGTTAGATCGGCCTCCTGAACCCTAACTGACAGGGAGCTTATCCACTACATAGGCACGATCGACTGCTATAAATCCACATACTATCTGAGTTATGCGGTTGCACTTTGATATGTAAATAGCTACGGTACCGTGCTCTATAAACTGATTTGTAATGGTTCCTTAAGGTTTGATACTATATAATACATTTCTATATAATATCTATCTGTTTTACCATGATTCTATATCAACTGTATTAACCATGTCGCTGTAATAAACTGTATTTCTGTATCAATTGTATTTCTGTATGTCATGGTTCTATGATCTGTATATCAAGGTTCTGTAAAACTATATAATCATGATACTATGAAACTATAAAAACATCTTACTATCTATATATACTGTAAATCATAATCCTGAAAATACTGTAAAATCATCTTTCTGTAGATATAGTGTAAATCATGATACTATAAAAACTGTATTTCTGAATAAAACTGTATATCTGAATAAAACTGAGAATCCGAATAAAACTGTATATCTGAATAGCTGTAATACTGTAATTTAAAACTATTTATTCTATGAAAAATAATTCTATAAATTTATATATTCGTAATTCCGTAAAAACTGCATAGAACACTGCACTGTACCGGCATTTCTCATGCCACACAAATAAATAATACTCATTAACCATAATCAATAAAACTATACAATTCTTGCTCTAGAAGACCCATAAACAAATACTATATTATTCTGATAAAAATAACTGATTTACTAGCATAACATATTTCCCTTACCTAATTTCTGAAAAGCCCCCTACAATGTCTAGTCTTACACCCGCAGGGTTCCCTGTTCAACACCCTAAAAACAACATCTCTTAGAACAAAACTTCTGTATTTCTTCGACTAGTACACTTTCTACAAATGTAGGAAAGCCAAATAAATAAAAACCCTTACCCTGAATTTGGAATGTAGTCCAAGCTAGCTCCACCAATGATCCACTCCAACAGACTTGAAGAGAATCTTCCCAAGAGTGATCTGGAGGCTTCAGATTGTCAAACCGGCAAGAATCTGGACCAAAAACTTAGAAAGAAGGGGGAAACGACGAAGAGGAGAGAAAGAGAGTTTTTGTATGAAATTTGTGCTGCAAAAATTGAGTTTAAGCTATTTATACACTGGCCTTTACTGACGAGACACGTCACCTCGTCAACGAGATCATGAAGGAAGTTCATCGACGATACTTATTCTTCGTCGACAAAATTCAGAGCTGAGAAATAGCCTCTCGGTATCTTCTCGTCGACGAAACACACCCCCATCGATGAGCCCAATAAGCCACTGCATTCTTCAATGAGGTTCCTGTTAAATTTCATTTACAATTTCTTTTCTCTCCTCCCTCTATTATTTAAATATCATAATTTTTTGGGTTGTTACATTCTCCTCTCATAAAAATTTTGTCCTCGAAATTTACTATTTGAGCGATTCACCATCCCTTAAATAAAATAGGCTACTTATTTTATTACTTACCCTCACTTGTGGTGGAGGGAAACCATGGTTACATAAGCAGTTTTGGGAGATTACAATTATACCCATAAAAGAAAATTCTCCCAAAACCAAAAATACTACCTATCCTATACTCTACATTACAATTACACTGTACTAAATAAAATAAAATTATCATTACTTTAACTTACAAATCATTGTTGTATCCCACTAAATAGGTGGGGGTATTTCTGTCTAATTTCATCTTCAAGCTCCCAAGAAGCTTCTTCTACCATGTGATTCCTCCACAGGACTTTTACTAGTGATATCTTCTTATTGCGCAATTCCTGTTCTTTTCTATCTAAGATTTGCACTAGAGCTTCCTCATATGCTATAGCATCACTGAATTCTAATTCTTCATAATTGATAATACAGGAAGGATCTGAGATGTATTTCCTTAACATAAAAACATGAAATATGTCATGTATTCTGAATAGAGCTGGTGGTAAAATTAGTCGATAAGCAATTGGCCCAATCTTCTCAAGTATCTCAAATGGGTCAATAAACCTAGGGCTCAACTTACCCTTCTTCCCAAACCTCATGATTCCCTTTAGTGGTGCTATTTTCAAAAACACATGGTCACCCACTTCAAATTCCAATTCCTGGTGACGAGTATTTGCGAAACCTTTCTTCCGACTCTATGTTGCACTGATTCTATCTCGAATAAGTCGTACTTGATCATATGCCTGTTGCACTATTTCTGGCCCCAAAACTCACCTCTCACCTAGCTCATCCCAATATAGAGGAGAACGACACCTCCTACCATAGAGCGCCTCATAAGGTGCCATGCTTATGCTGGCCTGATAGCTGTTATTGTAAGCGAACTCAACCAGCGGCAAATACTAGGTCCAGCTACCCCCAAAGTCCAATACACACGCTTGCAACATATTCTCAAGTACCTGGATCGTTCTCTCTATTTTACCATCTGTATGAGGATGGAAAGTGGTGCTAAATGCTAACTGAGACCCCAAAGTCTCTTGCAAGCTTTTCTAGAACCATGATGTGAAGCGTGGATCACGATCTGAGACTATAGATATCGGTACTCCATGGGGTCGAACAATCTCTTGAATGTAAATCTCTGCCAATCTATTCATAGGGTAGCTAACTTTAATAGGTAGAAAATGAATTGTTTTCATCAGCGGATCAACAACTACCCTAATGGCATTCTAGGCATGCGGCGCCGACGATAGCCCAGTAACAAAATCCATGGATATGTGGTCCCACTTCCACTTGGGAATGTAAAGTGGCTGCAACTACCCAGCTAGCCTCTGGTGCTTAGCCTTAACCTGGTGACATGTCAAGTACTGCTGCACAAATTCTGCAATCTCCCTCTTCATGCCACTCCACTAGAAATACTCTTGCAAATCTCTATACATTTTAGTACTGTCAGGATGAACCATGTCTGGAGATCTTTGAGCCTTCTCCAGAATCGTTCTCCTAATATCATCATTCATAGGTACACACAATCTGGTGCGAAATCTCAGAGCCCCGTCATCAGAAATGCTGAATTCCTCTCCTTGACCCTCTTGTACTCTAGCTATTACCTCTGCTAATTCTAGGTCATTCCCTTGAGCAGATTTAATCTTTTCATATAGCATAGGCTCGACAACCAGACTGGCAATAAATATCTGAGGATTATCCTCCACTAACTCCATGCCGATCCTTTCCAAGTCCATATGAATTGGGTGCTGAATTTCTGCTGCTAACTGTGCTGTACCCTCTGCTTTACAGATTCGTGCATTAGCCACCACATTTGCTTTACCTAGATGGTAGCTAATGGTTCAATTGTAATCCTTGATGAGTTCTAACCATCTTCTTTGCTGCATATTCAGCTCTTTTTGTGTAAAGAAGTACTTTAAACTTTTATGGTCAGAAAAGATTTCACATCTCTCACTATACAGGTAATGCCTCTAACTCTTTAGTGCGTGTACTACTGCAGCCAATTCTAGATCGTGAGTAGGGTAGTTCTTTTCATACTCTTTTAACTTCCCGGAAGCATACACTACCACCCTACCATGCTACATCAATACACAACCGAGCCCTTTTAAAGATGCGTCACTGTAAATTACATAACCATCACCTCCTGATGGAATCGCCAATAGTGATGCAGTGATGAACCCTTGCTTTAATTCTTGAAAACTTTTCTTGCATTCATCATCCCATGCAAATCTGACATTTTTCCTGGTCAAAGGCATGAGAGGCCGTGATAAGGCTAAAAACCTCTTAACAAATCGACAGTAATAACCTGTTAGTCCTAAAAAACTTTTGATTTCTTGAATGTTCTTCAATCTAGTCCAATTCACCACCACATCAATTTAACTGGGATCCACGAAAATACCATCCCCTGAGATCACATGACCCAAAAACGACACTTTCTCTAGCCAAAATTCACATGTACTAAACTTCGCACATAACTCCTTCTCCCTGAGCATTTGTAGTACTTGTCTCAAGTGCGCCTCATGATCCTAAAAAATCCTCGAGTAAACCACTATAACATCAATAAAAATCACAAAAAACTGGTCTAAATACTGATGAAAGACTTTATTCATCAAATCCATGAACACAGATGTGGCATTCGTCAAGCCAAATGGCATAACGAGGAATTCATAGTGCCCATACTTGGTCTTGAAGGCTATCTTCGAGACGTCCTCTGCTTTTATCTTCACTTGATGATAGCTTGATTTAAGGTCAATCTTAGAATACCCTCGTGTACCCTGGAGCTGATCAAACAAATCATCTATATGGGGTAGAGGATATCTGTTCCTAATAGTTACCTTGTTTATCTCCCTGTAATCAATACATATCCTCAGAGACCCATTTTTCTTCTTTACGAACAACACTGGAGCTCCCCATGACAATACACTTGGTCATATAAATCCCTTATCTAGCAAGTCTTGCAACTGATCCTTTAATTCTCCCAATTCAGCTGGAGCCATACGGTAAGGAACCTTAGAGATCGGCACTGTCCCAGGAGGTAAATCTATAGCAAAATCTACCTCGCAATAGGAAGGCAACCTAGGTAGATCTTCTGGAAAAATATCTAGAAAATCCCTTACCACTGGTGTACTATCAAGCTTCGATTCATTTTTTAACACTTCCTTTACAAAAGCCATAAACCCCTGACTTTCGTCCAGAAGTAGTTTGCTTGCTTGCATGGCTGATACCAACTGTGGCAAAGCATGCACATGTGAACCCAAAAATCTATATTCTTGCTCACCAGGGGGTCTAAAAATTACTTCTTTTTGATGACAATCAATACTGGCATGATTAACTGCCAACCAGTCCATACCCAATATTACATCAAACCTATGCATATCTAGTACAATCAGGTCAGCTGGTAACACTCTCCCCTGAATTTCTATTGGATAAACCCTGAGCACTTTTCGACACCTCATCACTAACCCTGACAGTGTAGCTATTGACAATTCTACATCTAATAACTAGGTCTCATTTTTAAACAATTTGACATAGGTCATAGAGATAAAGGAATGAGTAGCACCTCAATCAAATAAAACAATAACTTGATAGGGTACAACAGTAAAAGTACCTGTCACTACATCTGCGGTAGTCTCAGCATCACTCGACGTCAAAGTATAAACCCTCGCTGGGGCTACATTCCTTTGCTGGCCTCCACAAGGCGCCTGATAACCTCCTCGATAGGGTTTGGAACTTGGGACCTGGATTGGTGGTCCTAGGCATGCTCGTGCCATGTGGCCGGGTCTCCCACAATGATAGCAAACATCTCTTCCTACCTAGCACTCCCCTAAATATCTTCTCCTACACATCTGACACACCAGGTAGGTCTGCATACCCTGATTCTCATGAGGTCCTATTGTCTGTCTCTGGTCTCCCCTATAACGGTCTCCTCTCCATGGGCCCCGATTAGAACCTGCTTGAAAATCCTGAGGCGTGGGCCTCTTTCTCTAACTCTGAGCTAAGATACCTCTCCGCATACCACTCTCAATAACTGCAGCCCTATTTACGACCTCCGCGAATGTCTAAGCCCGAAAATCGATAACCTGCTTAAACAAGTTCTGCTTCAAACCTTCTTCAAAATTTCTTGCCGTTTTCTTTTCATGTGGTGCCAAATGTGGGGCAAACCGAGAAAAACTCAATAAATCGAGTTGCGTATTGTGATACTGTCATTTGCCCCTGAACTAAGTGTATAAACTCTGTTGCCTTTGCACTCCGAACGATAACAGGGAAATATTGCTCGAAGAATAGTTCTTTGAATCGACTCCATGTCATTGACACTGGATCCAGCCTCTGCTCCTCAATCAGTTGTGCTGATCTCCACCAATGTTTTGCCTCTCCTGTCAATTTAAACGTTGCAAATACCACCTTCTCTTCATCCATACATGGAAGCACTACCAAAGTATCTTCAATGTCCTGAACCCAATTTTCAACTATAATCGGGGTCAGCTCCTCCAGCAAAAGATGAGGGCTTCATTCATGTAAACTGCTCAATCGTGCAGCTACACTCCCCTGAGCTCTTGGCCATCTCAGCCATCACCTGCTGGGTGAGGTGGCGCAATACTGCATCAGTATCTCCACCTCCTATACTGTAAGGTCCTACTTTATCACCCCCAACATTCGTACCACTGCTCCCTGGGTCCATCCTGGAAATACAGATAACACATTTTAAGGACCCTATCTCTCAAACAAATCTAAATTATTTCATTCAACTAAAATCTCATATTCACATTTAACTATTCTCCCTGTTCTTAATTCAAAATCAAATCCTGTAACCTAGACACACAACTCGACAATAGTTTACTATGGCTTTCCTGAAATCGTCACCCTAGGAAAGACACAGGAATCACCACAGAAATCCTGCATCCAGACTACGGAAAAAAACCTCAAATCCTTCCCTATACTCTAGTATTGCTTTAACTGCACTCTAAAGTCTACAGAACCTAGCAACCTAGGCTCTGATACCAAACTGTAACGACCTGAATTTTAAATGCCATATTTTAATTTTTTTTCCTCGTAAAATAAATACTGTGGAATTTCACAGCTCTGATACCTTTTAATATAAATCAAACCCTCATCACGGTCCAAATAGGACCCATGGAATCTGAGACACAACAAACAACCTAAGTAGTGAGAAGCTGAATTCATAAAACCATAATCATATATATATATATATATATATATATATATACACAATACCAGAGTGTTAGAATATTTCAAAAAAAATATACATACACAACTATTCCCAAAAATACCCTCAACTTAAGATTAGGGCTATACAAAAATAACCTCCCAAAATACTCACCCTACAGATAGGGTCTGTAGCCCCCTCTATCTGCGAGCCTAATCTACTCGCCTAACTGGATAACCTGAAAAATGTTAAATCACTGGGATGAAACAACGGTTAGTAAGACGAAAGATGCTATTGCTAGTGTATGGCAAATGAGTTACATATTTGTAAAATCTAATTTAGAAATTCCATAAATAACTGAATATGAGAAAACATGTATAAATAATGTACAGTGCTCATACCTATGTTACTTAACATAACTGTCTTTATGAATTTTCTATTCATAATACTTCTAATATTCATAGATCCATCTACTGTTTCAATAAATATGAATTTACATATAGTAACTGAGAAAATTTCCCTAGATGGATAACTGTATGTCATGATTTAACCCTTTATGACAGGGTTGTGCGGCCCGTAGGCGAGACCTATCACTGGATGACCTACCAAGATAAGTCACCATAGTCTGAAAGTCAGATCGGCCTCCTCAACCCTAACTGATAGGGAGTCTGTCCACTACATAGGTACGATCGACTGCTGTAAATCAACATAATATTTGAGTTATGTGGTTGCACTCTGAACTATAAATAGCTGCGGTACTATGCTCTGTAAACTAATCTATAATGGTCCATTAGGATCTGATACTATATAATACATTTCTATATAAAATCTATCTATTTTACCATGATTCTATATCAACTGTATTAACCATGGCACTGTAATAAATTGTATTTCTGTACCAACTGTATTTATGTATGCCATCGTTCTATGATCTATATATCATGGTTCTATAAAACTATATAATCATGATACTATGAAACTATAAAAACATCTTACTGTCTATATATACTGTAAATCATAATCCTGAAAATACTATAAAAACATCTTTCTGTAGATATACTGTAAATCATGATACTATAAAAAATGTATTTCAGAATAAAACTAAGAATCCGAATAAAACTGTATATCTGAATAGCCGTAATACTGTAATTTAAAATTGTTTATTCTATGAAAAACAATTCTATAAATCTATATACTCGTAATTCCATAAAAACTGCGTCGAACACTGTACTATACCGGTATTTCTCATGCCACACAAATAAATAATACTCATTAACCATAATCAATAAAACTATACAATTCTTGCTCTAGAAGACCCTTAAACATATACTATATTTTTTTGATAAAAATATCTGATTTACTAACATAGCATATTTCCCTTACTAATTTCTGAAAAGCCCCCAACAATGTCTAGTCTTACACCCGCAGGGTTCCCTGTTCAACACTCTAAAAACAACATCTCTCAGAGTAAAACTTTAGTATTTATTCGACAGCTATACTTTTTACAATTGTAGGAAAGCCAAATACTAAATAAAAAGCCTTACCCTGAATTTGGGATGTAGTCCAAGCTAGCTCCACCAACAATCCACTCTAGCAGACTTGAAGAGAATCTTCCAAGGAGTGACGTGGCAGCTTCAGATCGTCAAACCGACAAGAATCCGGTCTAGAAACTTAGAGAGAAGGGGGAAAGGATGAAGAGGAGAAAGAGAGGGAGTTTCTACGTGAAATTTCTACTGCAAAAATTGAGTTTGAGCTATTTATACATTGGCCTTCATCAACGAGACACGTCACCTCGTCGACGAGGTTACGAAGGAAGTTCATCGATGATGCTTATTCTTCGTCAAAAAAATTCAGAGCTGAGAAATAGCCTCTCGGTATCTTCTCATCTATGAAACATGCCCCCATCGACGAGCCCAATAAGTCACTTCGTCAACGAATGCGCTGCGTTCGTCGACCAGGCCTCTGTTGAATTTCATTTACAATTTATTTTCTCTCCTCCCTCTATTATTTAAATATCATAATTTTTTGGGTCATTACATATATATATTAAATGGATTGTGAAGTTATGGTATTAGAAAAAAAGAAAGAAAGAAAAGTTGGAGTTTCTGGTCGTGACAAAGTTTTGTATCAAAACCTAGGTATCTAGGTTCTGTAGACTTAAGCA
The DNA here is from genome assembly GCF_029873635.1 of Malania oleifera. Taxonomy (NCBI): domain Eukaryota; kingdom Viridiplantae; phylum Streptophyta; class Magnoliopsida; order Santalales; family Ximeniaceae; genus Malania; species Malania oleifera. Next base: position 64,147,561 of record NC_080424.1, read on the forward strand.
GACACAATACTAGAGTATAGGAATGGATCTTGATGAGGATAGGAAATGGGTGGATTAGGTGTACAGTAGGCTATTGTTATGGAAGTTCAAGTGGAATTTAGGGTCCTGTCTCGTGGCCCAGAGGCAGGAAATTCCGTGGTGGTTTCTGTGTTATTCTTGGGGTGACGATTTTAGGAAAGCCATGGTAAACTATTGTCGATTCTTGTTTCTAAGTATTAAGATGGAATCTTAAATTGGGGATAAGGATGTTAGGTTGATTGGGTGGAGGAGGATATATTAAGGTTCTTAGTTAGATAGTAGTATAATCATATTAAGGTATTAAAATTCTAAGATTGTTTTTGTGCTATTTTCAGGATGGACCCCGAAAATAATAACACGAATGATGGGGGTAGTAGCCATGTGGGGGCATCCAGCTCGGGTGCCAGCGACTTAGAGTTCTAGGGAGTAGGGTTGTTTGTTGGTAGATCAAGGCTGCACGATTGAGCAGTTCACCCGAATGAATCCTTCGACTTTTCCTAGGAGTGCCAATCCGATTATGGCATAAAATTGGCTGGAGGAGATTAAGAAAATCTTGGGAATACTACATTGCACTAGCAAACAGAAAGTATTGTATGCCATTTTTAAGTTGACAAGGGAGGCAAAACAATGGTGGTTAGTGGTAAAGCTTCTGGAGGAGCAGAGACTAGTACTTGTAGTGTTGACTTGGGGACAATTTAAAGAGATCTTTTATGACTGCTACTTTCCTGCCTCCATTAGAGATGCCAAAATGGAGGAGTTTCTGAATCTGTTCTAGGGCCATCTGACAGTGCCATAACATGCTGCTAAATTCATGGAGCTATCACGTTTTGCCCCATTTATGATCCCGGATGAATTCAAAAAGGCACAGAGGTTCGAGAGAGGGCTGGGATAGGAAATATATGAGCATGTGGCACTGTTGCAGGTATGGAATATTTTATAACTGGTGGATAAGGCTACCATAGCAGAAATCAGTCGGCAGAGGGGTACAGGAGGGCGGAGTTAAAGAAAGAGGCCCATGCCTCCTGGATTCCAGGCCAGTACCAGTGAGGGGCAGTTGAGGAGATACGATTGGGGCCAGGGGCAGGTAGTGGGACACTGAGTCCCCCAGGCTGATCTAACGCCCCTACTTTCCCGAGGTGCAACAAGAGACATCCAGGTGAATGTTGAGCTAGGGTGATTGTCTACTATTGGTATGGTAGACCGGGCCATACTATACGATACTGTCGTATGTCGTTGAATTAGGCGTCCATCCCAAATCTCTATTGGGGAAAAAATCAAGCACCCCGAGACAATCAGTAGAGGAATACCACCCCGACGCGAGTTTATGCTTAGACCGTGGGAGACGCAGAGGCAGCCGATGATGTGGTGACATGTATCAATTATATTATGTCATATAAAGCTATTGTCTTGTTTGATTTAGGGGCGACTCCCTCCTTCATAGCCCAGGAATTTATTGTAATACCTTGAACCCACCAAGTGGGGCCTGGGGTGTTATGTGTTCCATTCGTATATCTCTGATAGTAGCATTAACATGCACGTAGCAGAAAATAACTAAACATCCTTAATTTATATTACCAGAGTGCTAATTTATACAACCGAAAAAGGGCCTCCACTCGGCCATATTATATACCCAAGAAATTAAAACATGAATGTAAACATAACTGTCCCAATATCTTACAAACACTCACACTATACTAAGCTATCCTGAAAACCTGCCTCGAAGCTCGCTAAGTTCGACCACCAAAAGGTCCTGAAAGAAAATAATTTGTATATTAGGGTGAGACACCTCTCAGTAAGACGAAATAAGTTATTATCAGTGTGTGGCAGATGAGTTTTAGTGTAGTCAAAATATAAAAGTTTAATTATTCACCAATAGCTGAACATACACTTGCAAACAGTACTCGCACATACATCATCATCATCCATAACATAGAAATCCGCATACACATGTATCACACGTATTACCATAGTACATCCACCATCATAGATCACACCACAACATATCCACATTTACGATGCATTCAATTCACATACACTATTATTTATAGCAAGAGTTTCCAAAGGATTGGGGAGTTTACACACCCATACATATAACGCCCCTTTTCTCTGATACCTTTTGTAACTTTGCCCATTTAGCCTAGGTGCAGCTACAACTAATACCTATCAGGGCACTCGCCTTACTCAGCAAGCCCTCGGGCGGAGAGTTTACCTCGCTTCAATCATACATAATGCCACAATATAAAATTTCATTTAATACCTTGCTATAATTAACTTTCATTTGCCAACTTGAACCCACATACATTCAATATCAACCATACCACAGAATTTGCATACATGTCTACCACATCACATCACAATTACCATACATTCAATTCACATTCATGCACGCACATCCATAATTGAAATGCACATCTCTACATCACACCTTTACTTTTTGGCCTCCTTGCTGCATACTGAGCATCCCTCCCCATCATTCTCAGTACGTGGCCCACACAGGGACTTTTACTATGTACTTCTTAGTACGTGGCCCACACAGGGACTTTCACATCACACAACTGCGCACTGAGCATCCCTCCCCTTCGTTCTTAGTACGTGGCCCACACAAGGACTTTCACATCACACAACTGCACACTAAGCATCCCTCCCCATCGTTCTTAGTATGTGGCCCACACAGGTACTTTCACATCACACAACTGTGCACTGAGCATCCCTTCTCATCGTTATCAGTACATATCCAACACAAGGACTTTCACTAATAAACCTCACATGCACATATTTGCTCATAGCCCACAGCAATTACAATCAGTTTAATTATAAAATTTTATTCTTATGCCACACGATTTAAACATTAAACCATAATTTACTAAACTAAGATGGTCAACCCTACTCACTTTATTTCTTCATAAATTACATATAATAAATCAAACTAATAATTTTAACTGGTCAAATCATTCAGAAAATCTACTACAATAATCTAAAAATCAAATACTTTAATTCAATCAGTTCAACTTTAAAATAACAATTATTATAAAATCCCTAGGCTCACAATCACCAATTTAATTAACTCATAATAATAATAATAATAATAATAATAATCCAATTTCCATATGCCAGAATATTTAGAAAAACATGTATATATTCCTATAATTTCATATTACAATTTAATCGGTTAAATTATAAAAATTCCTGACATAATTTATTCCCCTTACCTCACCCCAAGAGTGGTGCCTATGACGCTCCTACGACAAATCCACTCTGGTTAAAATGTTGGTGGCGGAGAATGGAATCTAGAGGCATTTTTCGTTCTCCAATCGGTCAAAAATCGGAGAAGAAATTGAAGAAAGAGGGAGATAGGCGGAGGAGAGAGAGAGAGAGAGAGAGAGGGTTGTGCAGCTCTCTGTTTGAGATTCAATTTGAATCTTCCTGATTTCTCAGTAAGATTTGAGTTGTGTGTGTGTGTATATATATATATATATATTATATTATATTATTTAAATTAATTATTATTAATTAATTATTTTTATTTTATTTTATTTTATTTTATTTTTTTTGAATCACACTTACTCGCATATTATTTTTGGGGTCGTCACATTTATCAAGACATGTGAAATAGAAGTGTAGCCATTGGATGTTAGAATATCAGCGGTTACATCGACTGAGACTGTAGTGTTGTGTAGGAGGGTACTCAAAGATTGTCCAGTCAGTACTCAAGAGAGGTCTTTGCTAGCTAACTTGGTAGTCCTAGACATGCATGGTTTCAAGGTAATTCTGGGAATGAACTGACTAGTTGCCAATTACGCCAGTATCAACTGTCATAAGAAAGAAGTAGTATTTAGACCTCTAGGAAAGCAGGAGTACCGATTTGTGGGGACATGTGTGTGCTCCCCACCACAGATATTATAAACTATTCAGGTGAGGAGATTGTTGTTGGAGGGATGCTAGGGGTACCTGGCTTGTGTAAAGGAATTGTCGGAAGGGGAATCCAGGTTGGAAGATATTCCAATAGTGAAAGATTTTCCTGATGTGTTTCTGGAGGATTTGCCGAGACTGAATCCTAATCCTGAGGTCGAGTTTACTATCGAACTATCTCCAGAAATAGTGCCGATTTCTAAAGTGCCGTACAAAATCACTCTAGCAGAATTGAAAGAGTTGAAAAAGCAGATACAGGAATTTCTGGACAAGGGGTTCATTAGGCCCAACATGTCACCCTAGGGAGAGCCGATATTGTTTGTGAAAAAGAAGGATAGGTCGATAATAATGTGTATCGACTACAAAGAGATAAATAAAGTGACAATTAAGAATAAATACCCGCTTCCCCACATTGATGATTTGTTTGACTAGCTTTAGGGGACACAAACTTTCTTGAAGATTGATCTACGATCTGTGTACCATCAAGTAAAGGTCGGGGCAGAGGATGTTCTAAGACAATGTTTCGAACTCTGTATGACCATTATGAGTTCCTGGTTATACCGTTCAGATCGATGAATGCTCCTATTGTATTCATGGACTTAATGAATAGGGTTTTACATCAGTACCCAAATTAGTTTGTTGTGGTTTTTATTGATGATATTTTGGTATATTCTAAGATCCTTGAGGAGCACGAGGACCATTTAAGGATAGTTCTTCAGGTTCTGAGAGAAAGAAGGTTGTATGCAAAGTTCAAGAAGTGTGAGTTCTGGTTGAAGCAAGTCACTTTCCTCGGACACGTGATATCCAAGGGTGGAATTTTTGTGAATCCGAGCAAGATTGAGATGGTAGTGGACTGGGAAAGATCGAAAAATGTGCAGGAAGTCAAGAGTTTCTTGGGATTGGGAGGATACTATTGCCGATTTGTAAAGGGATTATCTAAATTGTTAGGTCCTTTGACACAATTGACCAAGAAAAGTGTGAAATTTGATTGGACCGATAAGTGTGAATAGAATTTTCAGGGGTTAAAGCAGCGACTTATCATTGCACCGGTTTTGACAATACCTTCAAGAGATGAAAAATGTAGCTTATGCTTCCCGACTACATAAAAAGTACGAGAAGAATTACCCTACCCATGATCTGGAATTAGAAACGGTGGTATATGCATTGAAAATTTGGAGGCATTATTTGTACGACAGAAAATATGAAATCTATACTGATCACAAAAGTTTAAAGTATTTCTTCACACAGAAAGAGTTAAATATAAGGCAGAGAAGGTGGATGGAATTGATTAAAGATTATGACTACACCATCAGTTACCACCCAAGGAAAGCTAATGTGGTAGCTGATGCTTTAAACTGGAAATCAGGGAATGCCTCAGTATCAACAATAGTGACTCAGCATCCGATCAAGATGGATTTAGAAAGACTTGGTGTGGAGTTGGTAGAGGGAAATCACTAGGCACTCATCACTAATATGGTACTTCAGCCCACCTTACAGGAAAAAATTAAAGCTGTTAGGATGAAGGATGTGGAATTAGTAAAGATTAGGGATAAAGTGTAGAATGGTCAGGGAACAGAGTTTAATATCTCAGATGATGGAGCTTTAAGGTTCCATAACAAACCATGCGTACCTACCGATGCTAAGATTAAAAGAACCATTTTGGAGGAGGTGCATCGATCCCTTTATACAGTGCACCCAGGAAGTACTAAGATGTATAGGGATCTATGAGAGTCTTTTTGGTGGGGGCAATATGAAGAAAGAAATTTCTATATATGTTGACCAGTGTTTGACATGCCAGAAGATGAAAGCTAAGCATCCAAGATCGGTGGGAACGTTTTAATCACTTCACATCCCTGAATGGAAGTGGGAGCACATTTCTATGGATTTTATCACAGGATTACTACTGAAATTTCATGGACAGGATGCTATCTGGGTAGTCGTTGAATGATTGATGAAGACTGCCCATTTTTTTCCCATCATAGTTAACTACTCCATGTGTAGGTTGACGGAGCTATATATACAAGAGATAGTTAGATTCCATGGAGTACCAGTGTCCATCATTTCTAATCGAGATTCATGGTTCTCATCTCAATTCTGGAGGAGTCTGTAGGGGGCTTTGGGTTCTCAGTTGACATTTAGTATGACATTTCATCCTCAGATCGATGGACAGAGAGAGAGAACCATACAGATACTGAAGGATATGCTACGGGCCTGTGTGTTGGACTTTGGAGGTAGTTGAATCCAGTAATGCCACTGGTTGAGTTTACTTATAATAATAGCTACCAGGCCAGTATTGGAATGGCACCATATGAAGCATTGTATGGTAGGGGGTGCCGATCTCTAGTTGGCTACAGGTTAGCATTACCTCCGGTGCTGTCTAAGATCCATGACATATTGCATGTATCAATGTTGAAGAAATATGTCCCAAATCCTTCACATGTAATCAATTATGAGGCGCTGGAGTTTAGAGATACCTTGTCATATGAAGAAGTGCCTGTGCAGATTCTGGATCGGAAAGACCCGGAACTACGCACAAAAAGGATCCCACTAGTGAAAGTACTCTATCGCAATCATGTAGTAAAAGAAGTTTCATGGGAATTGGAGGATAAGATGCACCAAAGATATCCACACCTATTTAGCGGGGTCCAAAGTTGAGTTAGATTATTTTGTTTATTGACTTGTATAGTGTAGGGTAGTTAATGTTTTTGGTTTTAGGTAATAAATGGTTTTGGGAGAGTTTTATTTTATGTGATTGATTGTAATCTCCCAAGACCCTATTGTAACCACGGTATTCCTTCGCCACAAGTGAGGGTTATTAATAAATTTGGGATGGGGCCACTATGTGGGTGGCCATCGACTCTTCCTAGAGTCGGATAAACATTTCAATGATTCCTGGAGGAGACTAAAATAAGAGTAAGTTAGCAAATTTCGAGGATGAAATTTTAATAAGGAGGGGAGAATGTAACAACCTCAAAAATAGTTTATATAAGATTAGTGGAATGATATTTTTAAAAAATTAAATTATCATTATATTAAATTAATTACTTAAACAAATAAAATGAATAATATTAAAAAAATTGAATTAATTGAATTAATTTAATAATATGATGGGTATATATATATATATATATATATATATATATATAATAATGAATACAAAAGTAAACTTAGAAATTGAAAGCTTAAGATTTAAGCTTTCCACTCTCTAGAGATTTCCAATTCACAATTCACAGAAGACCCCCTATGAGACGTCTTTGCGATCAAATTCTCTCTCTCTCTCTCTCTCTCTCTCTCTCTCTCTCTCTCTTCCGCCCATCCCTTTCTTTATAGATTTCTCCCTTGTTTCCCGGCCAAAGCAAAAAACGAACACCACCACAAGGTCCTAACTTCAATCCTCGCCATTTTAATCGGAGCATATTTTTGATTTTGGGATCTTAGGCACCACTCCAAGACTAAGGTAAGTAGTACAATTATGTTTGTTGCTTTAAAAAAATTAATCAATTAAATTGGAGAATATGGGTATATGGATATCAGATTGGTTGTTATTTCAGAATTTAACCGATTAATTGGAGTACGTGGGCCTAGGAAATGTTAAAATAATTATTATTTTAGGGTTGAGCTGATTAAACTAGGGTTTATGAATATAGAGTTTTGTGCCAACGTTGCGAGCGTCAGTTTAGGATCCTTGCAGGCACGTTCTCAGTAAAGAGGTCAAGGGAATACGTTATGTCAGGATTTTTAGAAATATTATATAAATATTTTTTTGATTATATATGCATGTGGAAAATGATATTTTAACAAAATCAATATTTTTCTGGGAAGATAAAATGCTATAATTTATTAAATAAAATTTGTGTAGCATGAAGATAATTTTTATGGCTTGGTTGCATATGATGATTTTACCAGTGATGATATGATGGCTACAATGCCGAGTATGATATATTGATTTATACTTGAATTGAAAATGATGGTTTCATACCGAGATGTGTTTTAACTGGTTGTTGATTTATACTGAACTGGAGAATGATGGTTTTATATGAGATATGATTTGACTGGCTGTTTACAGATTTATGAAAACGAGACTTTGATACTATCGTTATGAAAACCAAAATATAACGTTGGCGGGATATGAGGAGTTCGTAATATTGTTGGATATGAAAATGACAATATATTGTTGGCAGGATATGAGGAGTTCAATATATTGTCTGATTTTATGTATTTTATGGAAACCGCAATATAACGTTGGCAGGATATGAGGAGTTCATTATACTGTTGGTTATGAATTTGCAATATAACGTTGGTAGGTAATGAGGAGTTCATTATATTGTTCATTATATATATATAACAATATAACGTTGACTGGATATAAGGAGTTCGTTATATTGATATTATATAACACTATGTAAACTGCAATATATATATATATATATATATATATATGAATTAAGAACCTTGGTGGACTATTGATGTATAGAGCATGATACTGTAGCTACATAATTAAATTGTCTAAATTTTGGAGCCAAATAGTCGATTCCTTCAGCCAAATAGTCAATTGTTTCCCTTCTGCTCCTCAGCACATGTGATTTTTCACTATGTCTTCTTCATCATTTATACAATTCATCAAGTATGTGAGCCATAGAAACATAACAATCTCCACCTTGGCGAGTATATACCCCTTAGGAGAAACTGAAACATGAACTCGTTGCTCCACCTTGAACTTGGGACATTAGGTTGGGATCGTCACTTGTCTGGCAACTGGAGACAAACACCAAGTCCAAGCAACACCGCTTGAACTTGTCAATGGCAGCTTCAACATCTACAATCAACCCCGATACAATTGTAGATGCAATATCTAGAGACTGCACCCTAGGCTTCCAACAAGGCCTTCCCAAAATAATAAACACAAACGTTGCTGCAAGCCCTTTATCACCCAAACCCGTTGCATAGTCTTCAACAAATCTCATAACTGACGGCCCACTCCGTCGCTTGCCAAAACACCTTATCACACCATCATAAGGAACCTTTGACATATCCCAGACATCACAGCCTATCCTCGGGTATTGAGCGGTAGCATTCCATATCGATTCTCCATAGAACCCCCTTAAGATGGCAAACCGATTTCATCCACAAAGCCACGCTGAGATAACACCAATCTCCGTGCAGCTTTGTCCATATAGCCACTTTGAAATAACACTAACCTCCCTGTAGCTCTGTCCATGCGAATCATCAAACCAAGACCCTTCTTGGCCGTACCCAACACATTCATATCAAAAAATTTCAATAGAGTTCACAACTGATAAGCTTTAGTCAAATCATTCTCAGTTAGTAACATGTTATTCACACAAAACAAATACATCACTCCACTACATCCTATCACTCTCTTCCATATTGAAAGCCTTACCAACTCACATATCTAGTACATATGCACCTCCATTTACTCCACCATTACACCTATCCTTCTATTTTTCCCTTTGCTGTGAATGACAACTTGAAAAATAGCAGGAACCTTGCTACTGGTAGTAATGAATGCATAAAACTCTAGAATGTCAAATTTATACCTGAGTGGTGGTTTGATAGGCACATGGGATCACTGTGATCCTACTAGTCTCTCGAACTGAAACTACCTGTAATATGAACAATGTCATCTCTGCCCTGAGTCCGTAATTACACCTGCATCACATGCCCATTCACACTATGATATTGTTGACCTGAGATAGAACTCCTCGCATTTCTGCCTTGAGTATCTAACACCACCTGAATTACATATGTTACGACCTCAAAAATAGTTATACAAGATTAGAGATTAGTAGAATGATCCTTTAAATTTTATATATATATATATATATATATATATGTGTGTGTGTGTGTGTGTGTGTATGTATGTATATAATAATGGATATAAAAGTAAGCTTAGGAATTGAAAGCTTAAGATTTAAGCTTTCCACTCTCTAGAGATTTCCAATTCACAATTCACAGAAGACCCCCATGAGATGTCTCTGCACTCAAATTTTCTCTTTCTCTCTCTCTCTCCTCCGCCCATCCCTTTCACTCTCTAGATTTCTTCCTTATTTCTCGAGCAAAGTGAAAAACGAACACCACCACAGGGTCCTTGCTTTGATCCTCGCCATTTTAATCATAACATATTTTTGATTTGGGGATCTTAGGCACCACTCCAAGACTAAGGTAAGGAGTACAAATTATGTCTCTTTTTTTAAAAAAATTAACCAATTAAATTGGAGAATATGGGTATATGGATATCAGGTTGGTTGTTATTTCAGAATTTAACTAGTTAATTAGAGTTCGTTGGCCTAGGAAATGTTAACATAATTATTATTTTGGGGTTGAACTGATTAAATTAGGGTTTATAAAAGAAGAGTTTTATGCGAACGCCGCGGGCGTCGATTTAGGGTCCTTGTAGGCACGTTCTCAGTCGGTAAGGGGAATAGGTTATGTCAGGATTTTTAGAAATATTATATAAATTTTATTTTATTATTTACGCACTTGGAAAATGATATTTTAGCAAAATATATATTTTTCTGGAAAGATAAAATGTTATAATTTATTAAATAAAATTTGTGTGGCATGAGGATAATTTTTATGGCTTGGTTGTATATGATAATTTTACCAAGGATGATATGATGGCTATAATGCCAAGTATAATATATTGATTTATACTTGAATTGAAAATGATGGTTTTATACCGAGATGTGTTTTAACTAGTTGTTGATTTATACTGAATCGAAAAATGATGGTTTTATACGAGATGTGATTTGACTGGATGTTTACAGATTTATGAAAACGAGATTTTGATAATGTTGTTATGAAAACCACAATATAATGTTGGCAGGATATGAGGAGTTCGTTATATTGTTGGATATGAAAATGACAATATAACGTTGACATGATATGAGGAGTTCGTTATATTGATATTATTAATTACGCGCTGAAACTGCGTAATTGGACGTTTAACCCGGGCTTTACCGTTTATATTTTTAATTAAATGTCCAAATTTATTCAATATTTTAATAAAATGCCAAAATCATCATTCTTGAACTTTATTGCACTATTTATGAGATTTTGGTAATTTTTTGTCGCAGGAAAATTCCCGGGTATCAAAATCGACACCTGTTCGTATTTTGTGCATAACCTTTCCGTCCAAGCTTCGATTGAGACGATTCAAATTTTTGGAGAAAGAGGAAAGGATCATCTACAACTTTCATGTTTTGAGTTTTGTGAGAGATAAGCTCTAGAAGAGCAGAATATGTGACGAACAGAGAACAAATAAAATGAGAAAAAAAAATATATATGAATGGGTCAAATCTCCCATCCGGGTCGGGTTAGCTCCAGCGGGTCCTAGGGCAGCTTCTTTCCCCCATCCCTATTTAATCTCCTTTTATCCCCTGCGCATGATGTGCCTCCGGCACCCTTCTCTCTCCCTCAAACTCTCCCTCTTCCCTACTCTTTCTCCTTTACTTTGTTATGTTCTTTTTCTTTATTCTCTCCTTCCCTGTTCTTATCTCTTTTCTCTTTATTTTCTTTCCCTCTGTTTTTCTCATTCTCGGATTCTCTTTTTCCCCTGTTTTCCTTAACCTTTTCCAATCTCTCCTTCTTCCTTTGTTTCTCAACCCACACAGCCGAGTACCCTCCACTGCTCACGGCCACAGCACACAGCTCAGCACTCTCCTGCTGCGAACCACCAGCACCCGCGGCCTCTCTCTGCCGCAACCTCTGCCCAGCAGCTCCAAACTCCACCCGAGCAGCAGCCTCGAACAGCAACTCTACACGGCAGTCTCCAGCAGCATAGCTCCTCGGCAGCAACAACACCCATAGCCACCCGAGCAGGAACAGCAGACCCGAGAGCCTCCTTGCTGCTGCAAGACCTCCTCAGCCCCTGTTCCAGCACAGCAAGCAACACCCACAGCTGACCCGAGCGCCTGTAGCAGCCATGTTTTGTTCTCTCTCTCTATCTCTCTCTTCTTCTCTTTCTCTTCCAGTTTTCTTCTTAACTTTTGATTGTTATTATTATTGTCATTGAGTTTGGATGTTAATTTGTATTTCAATTTATTAAAGTTTTGAATTTTTTACTTTGATTATTGTTTAGGGATTTTTGTTTGAAATATTTATTTAGTTTTTTATTTATTTATTACAGTATTCAGTTATTTATTTATTTATTTCTTTTCTTTCAATTAAGTTTGTGTTAGATTTGTTTAATGTTTCCATTAGTAGTTTAATATGGTGATGTCTAGTTTTGTCCTAGAATAATGTTTAAAAGTATTTTTTTTAAAAGTGTCTTTTTGTTTTCAAAGTTCGGTTTAGTTAGGGTCCATTTTATTTAAGTTTATATTTTTATCATGCTCCGTTATTGTTTGAATGTTAAATTCTCATTGAGTCCGTGTTTGTGTTTAAATTGTGATTCTTGATTTAATTCCGTAATTTTGTTCGGCTTCTATTGGGTGTTTTTAATTCCATGTTCTAGGTTACCATCTTTAATTAGTGCGTGTGTAGATGTTTCCTTAGGTAGATTAGAGTTTCCATTCTAGTGTGTTTTAATTCCTTATTTGTAGTTTCCATTTTTAATTAGTACGTGTCCCAATGTTTCTTTAAGTAAATTAGGATTTCTATTCTTGTTTCTTTTATTTAGTACATGTTAGTTTTAGGATTTTTTAAATTATGTACCATCTAATTCGTCAAAAGTAAAATTGAACAACTCTGAAAAACTCCGAATCTGAACCGAGTTCAGTGCAATTTAATTTTGATTGGAAGAACGTTAAATCTGAGATTAAACGCATTCCCTAAGGAGACGATCTAGCCCTTGGGCTTAATATTACACGACAGAACTCCTATACTTGGGATAGCTTTCGAGCTGCTCATTTTTCGAGTGAGTCAATTATATAACACTATATAAATTGCAATATATATATGTATGAATTAAGAACCCTGTTGGACTATTGCTATATAGAACACGGTACTGTAGCTACAGAATTAAGGAAGTGAGTGCAACCACACTGATCTGGTATGGTAGTGTTGGTGATTGACAGTCGATTAGGCTTGCGGAGATATGTTGACCATCCTGGGTCCAGACCAATTGCGGTAGGCCAATCGTACTACAGACATATACTGAGGTTGACTTAGCCTGGTGGTGGTCAGCCTCGGTTATGTCCAGCCTTCGGGCCGCACAACCCTATTATGGGGGAAAGCATGACGTTAGGCAGGAAAACCCTATGGGAGAAGTTCTTTATGAACATATGTTGGTTTATTTACATGGAGGCATTTTATTGAAATTGAACATGTTTTGAGCAAAGTAAGTGTTATCAATATATATATATATATATATATATATATATATATATATATATACACACACGAGAGTGCAGTTTTATACATTTTCTCAGTTGAAATTAAATATTAAATGGATGTGTTTTATTATATTAAAACTCATGTTGCCACACATTGATAATAACCTATCCTATCTTACTGAGAGGTGTCTCACCCCAATATTTATTCCCATATTTTAGGACCTCAAGAGGGTCGAGCTTAGTGCTCCAAGGTAGGGTATAGTTTGTATATTGAAAGTAAGTGCTAGTGGGATTTGTTTTGTATGTAGAGATGTTCTGTACACCTGGGATTGTGGTAACATTTTGGAGAGTGACTTATGTATATATGATAGTACTAGAACTCAGGTATTTTATTCTAGATTTGATGTTTATAATTCCGCTGCATATATATATATATATTAAATGGATTCTGAAGTTATGGTATTAGAAAAAAAGGGAAGAAAAGTAGGAATATCGGGTCATGACAACATGTTTGCTACTTTTGTAGTTTATTGGAATTTGTTTCTCTTCCTTTACCTGAGTACGCTACCCTATGGTTTTATCACCAAAAACCATGTCCTCGACCACTCCTTTGTTTTCCATAGGATCACCTAACTTGCACCCACCTTTCTTATATCCCAAAAAGATGTACTATCCAAACTTAACACCAAGCCTAGATCCTCCATCACTAAAATAGTGTACTGGTGGACATCCACTCACAATCGAATAGTTTATCGCAAAATATGTCCACAATTCACTTGCAACTCTCCCATCTAGCGATACCTTTGATGATCGGTCACACGAGAAATGCGCCACACTCACTGACTTCACCAAGAAGTACCCTACAAGCCCTTCATATAACCTGACCTACTCAAAAAAACTTCTTAAACAAAACTAGCATACTCAGTCCCAATTTCTAACTTGGGTATCTCTTTCCCAGTATGGTACTCCACCTCAACCACAAGTTTAACCTGGTAAACACATTAACATCAAGTTTGTGCCACATGAGATAAACCAAGACCTTTCGTAATACACACATGAAAAATATATGTCTGCCTCGTGATGCTATCCTCACGGTTCCCCAAACATCTGAATGCATGTAGTCACCCAATTGCCTTAACTACATATGCCACAAATTATTTGAATTAGATTCTACAGCTATAGCTCCACCTACACTCGTAACACCCTGTAATGCATAGTTATTTCCTGCTACCTTTTCTCCTTTCATCACTATCGAGTCACCTTTACACACTTTCATTTCCCTACCTTCAGACTTGTAATTGTATCCATTACAGTCTAAAATTTCCAATGAAATAACATTCTTCCTTAGACTCAGTACATGCCTTATATCACATATGGTTCTCACAACACCATCAAACATTTTGATTTTGACATTTCCAATACCAAGTTTTTTGCATGAAATATCATTTCCCATCAAAACACAACCAATATTAACTGACCTGTAGGTGTTAAACCAAGTAGGATGGGATTGATCGACCTATGTCCTATGGTTCAACCCTCACACAAGCACGTACACTCAAAACACTTTGACTTAAAAATTTAATTAACCAACATAAACACCATAAATTGTGTGAAAATTCACATGTTGTTGCATTTTGAGAAGGTGCATGATTTTGTTCAGCAAATAAGTCCAAAGGGTTCTTTGTCAAGTAGTCAAGATTTATGCATATTGATGTTAATTTCAAAGCCAAGATTACACGTTCTAGCTTAAAAACTAATATTAATACAATTGATTTTAGCTAACAAGTATCAATATTGAAATCTAATGGTTCAAGAGTGAAATTCAAACATGGAAGTTCATATTTTCAAGCAAAGACTTACAGAAGAATAAATAAGGGTTCATACAAGTACTGAGTTTACCAATAGCTTCATTGGATGACTTGACATTTTTCAACACAAGTTAGACCACACCGTAAACCCTTTGTACAAGCTTTGAAATATCAATACAAACGCAGCAATGGAGTGTATATGATGATGATTGTGTGGGTGTACGAAGGTATTAGCCATGTGGGTGTATTTTGGGCGATGGCCGTGTGGGTGAGAGGGAGGAGATGGAGATGGTGTCGATGGATAGATAGTTGTCTCTCACCACCTGATCTCCGGAGAGAACGACGGAACCTCACACTACACAATCATAATATTGGACAATGCTAACAAGCTTCAACAAAAATATTCTATTCAATATTCAACTTTGCTGATTTTTGAGTTCTTACAATGGAAAATATATAAGCTAACATGGCAGAAGGGGGGAACACGACATTAACTAACTAAGCCAGCATGGGGGGACAAAGCATTAAACAACTTGTACTTCCTATAGAAGTATGGGAGACACAAATAATAAACACTCACAACTTACAAACATATTAAAGATTAACACAACTTACTAAGCACACACTTGCAAGCTTGGTTGTCTTGCATTTTTACAAATTAAATGTAAAGACATAAACCAAAAGAAAGTCAAATCTGTATGGGGCCCATGGAGCCATGTGGGACCTGCATGGGTCTTAAGATGGATCTTACTTCAACACTTTCTTGGGTTTTCAAGCACCTAATAATCTTGAAGTATAATATCCAAGCAAATACAGGTCCAAAATAATAAAGTCTTCAAATGATCCATGTGTACTTATATAACAAATTAATGATAGAGGACATCTGAAAGTCATCCACGGGTCACCATATCGGCAAAGGAGTGGACATCGAGAGGTTGTCCACATGTCTCAATGTCTGGAAAGGAAATGGATAGGGCATTTTGATCCCCATTAAACCAGTATTAACTAACCTGTAGGTGCTGAACCATTTTCTATTTTCTGTCATGTGATAAGAGCATCTGGTATCTAAGATCCAAGAATAATCTGTGAAGCACTCCGAACCTGATGAAACGCATAACATATCCCCATTACTACATTCTGAATATATGACATGATACAACACGTCATCAGCCAAACATAGATTGATGGTTGATACTACCGTTGTCCCCAATTCATTCCACGTCGCTTCATCCATTCTATCCAGTTGAATTCTATGTAAGACCATCACCTTGCCTTTCTGCACCAAAAGATTCTTCACCCTTCTCTGCCACAAATCGAAATTCTCAGTTCCATCAAACTTGACAACTTTAAATTTTGCAAATAAAGATGCAGAGGTCATTATAACAATGTTGTGATACTAATTGTTGTGTAAAACCCACTTTATATGCACAACAGAAATATATATTTGGGTAAAGAATCAAACACACACTATAGCAATCTAATGGTGAATATACATAACAATCCACAACCATAGTAAGTAAATTAAAGCAATAACAATTACAAAGACATGGAGAATTACGTGGTTCGGCAATGCCTACATCCATGGGAGCAAATGACAATGATTCACTATCTTCTTGTGTAAATTACAAGAGTAATATAAGAACCCTCTCAATTCTCTCAACAATCATCAACCAACACACTTGGCTTACCATATACGACATATACTATGTATATATAAGCCTCCTCGGAGGTATCTCCTTGAAACTCGACCGTATTAACGTCCATTTATTCAAAATTTAAAATCTGCGCTGGGCATCCTGAGCCAAACCGTCGATTGATTAGGCCAAACCGTCAAGTGTTTCAGACAGAATGTAAATTTTCTAAATTTTGGAGTCAAATAGTCCATTGTTTCAGCCAAATAGTCGACTATTTCCCTGCTGCTCCTCAGTAATGTGATTTTCCACAATGTCTTCTTCCTTGTTTATGCAATCCATCAAGTATATGAGCCACAAAAACTCAAAACTTTCCTTAAAGAGTCAAACCCAAAATTGTTGTAAGACTTGAAATTAAGGTGAATCTTATTGAAAACAAATGATTCAACTAGACAATTGTTGTGGTCATTTTATATGAATAGTCAAAACCTTGACCTAAGAAAGAAACCAATATCGTTAAAACCCTAGTTTCCTTTTCTTTCCTATTAATTTGGGACATTTTGGCTCTTTTAGGAAATTTTTATCATCTTGGGTGATTTAAAGTTGTTTGAAATGGTAAAGAGACAAAGATTCATACTTTGTGCATGAAAATCAAGAAATTTACTTAAGTTTTTTCTCCTTTTTCTACTACTTCTAGCATTTTTGGATTTTTTTTCTAAAATTTGTAGTTATTTTTTTCTTGGCCTTTGGGTGTGTTTTTCACATTTTGATATTTTAAAATTTTAAAATAATTTTTAGTTAAATAAAATAATTATAAATTAAGAAATAATATTAAAATTAAAATTGGCACATGCAAGCACATGCCTTAGTTAAAACAAAATTGTTCTAAAGTCAACTAGGTCAACATTCTTGGCACTTGCTTACATGCACAATTGCATGGGTGACCAAGCATAAGTGCACACGTGTGCTTGCACGTGCCTTCATCAAAACGACATTGTTTTTCCTAATTAGCAATTTTTTTTTTTTTTTTGCGCATGCTCGCATGTACCTTTTAGTGCAACAATGTTATTTTTGTCCAAAAGGTTTTTTTTTCCTTCTATATTTAAGGGGGATATCGTTCCACCCCTACTTGTTTTCTTCCTACATGCTATCCTTTAGTGCACTTCAGCTCACCAATCTGTTATGACTTCTGGTTAGTCGCCCTCTTCTTGATCCCTCCACCATCACCCTTTGCCCTACCTGGTTGTGCCAATCCCCATTTTGAGCCTCTCATCTCTTCTTCTTTCCTATGATCCCCTATACCTCCCATTTTTGGACTCCTTTTACCACAAGCCAACTCTAATCGACTGGCATGTCTGTCTAGTTAGCCATCTCCCCCCCCCCCTTTATCATTTTTTGATTTATCTCTCTTCATTTTTTTTTATTTCTTTATTTTTTTTTCTCTCCTTTTGTTGCCTTTAAAAAGGCTAGGGTTTGTGAACATTAGGGATACGATCTCTTTCAATGACTCTTTCTCTCTCTAACTTTCTCTATCCCTCTTTTCCTCCCTCTTGGTCGTAACCTTCCCCCAACCACCAACAATGATTACCTATTTCTCCCCTCTTAAACCCAAAACAACCCTTTCTCTTGGCAGGCCTCTCAAAGTATCTCTTTCTTTCTCTCACTTTCTTTCTCCTCTCTCTTCTACCATGCATGGTGTTTGTAAGGAATGGAAGGGTGCTTCATGTTTAGGGTGTTGTGCATGTGGGGGTAAGTTGAAGGGGACGATTGCATGCTTATTGTGTTGATTTGTAGGTGTATGTGTGCATAATTCATGCATTATCATGTAGGGATTTTATAATACATGCATGCTTATATGAATATGCAGTGGGGTGGGTGAACATATGGGCTTACTTGATTATATGAGAAAATGGGTGTGCAAAGCATACATGTAGGTATTCATATGAGTCTTTTTTTGATACATGCATAATGTATGGTATGCATACACACACAAACACATACACTGTGTGTGTGTGTGGTAAATACATGAATGCTAGCATGATAATGTGCATGTGTAATACTTAGGTGATCATGCTCGTGGATGGAATGTGAAGTGCAAATGTGTATGAGCTACTGAGTGTGTGTGTGTAAATTACATGTGTTGATCATTGGTGGGATATATGGTAGTGTATAAATAGGTGGCATTCATGTATGTGTAAGAATATGTTTGGTCTTCATATACTTTGTATAGTATAAATGAGCTTTTGAATATGGATGTATATAAATACTAATGTAGGTGTAGGTGGATAATAATATTGTGCACATATAAAAATATGTGCAGAAATATATATATATATATATATATGTGTGTGTGTGTGTGTGTGTGTGTGTGTGTGTGTGTGTTGGTTAAATATTTGTATTTAGGTACATATATTTGTAATATACATATATGGGAGTATGAGTTGATCTTATAGCACATATCCCGTTTTGATAATACAAATATCTTTGAATCTTACCTGTGCCTTGAGTTTGTTAATAGGACCATTCTCTACATGCAAGGGTAAGGATATGGTGGTGGCCACAGAGAACTTAATGCTCACACCGCAAGATGGTTGTTGATGAAGCAAAGGATATGAAGACCATTTTTAATTCTAGCAATGGTAATTTAAATTTGATGGTTTGTAAAAATATGTTTGTAATAATTGCATTACATGTATGATAGGATGCATAAGCTCAAAGAGGCCATAATATGACCATAGGGACCAATACCCATATAAGTTAAATGCCTTATGCTTATTCACACTGAGTTGATGAAGCATAGAGACCAAAACAAGACTTAAAAGTACAAATTTAATGGTCTCGGTTGACCAAACCCTTGGTAGTGTAAATTCCTCGATCAACTGAATCGGTCAGAAGTCAACATGTTGACTTCGTTCAGTCGACCATGCTGAATTGAACGCACCGTCCTAGGTCGACCGAACCATGAACCACTGACACCCTTACTACTTGGTCGACCAAACCATGTAGTTCAAATTTGAGATGGTAAACCGAAGCTATATGAATAGCCGATCACATCTTTGCCTTGGTCAATCAAACCCACGAAGGGTTCAGAATCACCCTGATATGGTCAACCAAGTCTATAGTTAAAATTTGCCTTGGTTGACCAAACTTATAAAAGTGGTCGACCGAACCTTGTCCTTAGTCGACCAAAACTCTCGAGTTGGAGTATTTTTTACCGCGTATAAATGAGGTTAATTTTAATTAAACACCATTAATCTTCTTCCAAAAGAACCTCTGTGTCCCCAATGGTTAATTTTTAATGGTCGTCTATATATACTCCCTCATTTGTCTTAATTAGAATTTAATTAGAAAATCTTGATTAAGCAAAATCCTCTAAAAATCTTTAAACTATTTCTTCATATGCTTATCCATACAAACCTATATTGATATACTCTTACTCATTCTTGTTGCATTATCTTTTTAGTAAGAGTGCTTTAAGTTTATCTTTCTCATTTGCAAAGACATTGCATTAGTAGATTGATAGAACTTCTTTTTCTTGAGGATTTATATACTGAGTTTTGAAGCTTACACTCTCATTACATATTCTTGTTTGATATTGGTTTTATTAAGAGTAAGCTAAAAGTTTTCCCATGTGATTTAATTCATAAATTTCTTTTGGGAAGACTTTCTTGAGCTTGTGAGTCTTGTAATCTTATTGTAAGATTCAAGAGCTTGTCTTGTGCTTTTAGCAAAATATTTTTGACAAGCTAGAAATTCAAATATCTCTTATACTTGATACTCAAAAATTATTTTAGAGATATTTTCATATGTTCATTGAGATTATTCTTGTGCTTAATATAAATATATAAATATATATTAACTCAAAGATTCATTCACAACACTCTCACATATTAATTGTTATTGTTGTATACACTTGAGAGATGCCACATAAAATTCATTGAGCTTATTACTCCTATCTTGCTAAAGTGTAATTAATTTTATTAATTGTATTGGTACATATCTGCTTATTGGAGAAGCACGTATACTGTACACAAAAATTTATTTTTCATTATCAGTTGTACTCTTGGCATGACCTAAGGGGGTGTTGATCTAGCTTATAAGAATTGGTTGTAAAGGTTGGGGTCAGCTCTGTTAATCTGACCTAGATTTCTTTTGCCCAGTAAGGAAAAGGCGTTGTATTCGGTGTCGTTTCACCTGTAAGTGAGCTTTAGTAGAATCCTTGCGAGCTAAAGGTGGGGACGTAAGCACATTTGCCAAACCTCAA
Organism: Malania oleifera; assembly: GCF_029873635.1. Taxonomy (NCBI): domain Eukaryota; kingdom Viridiplantae; phylum Streptophyta; class Magnoliopsida; order Santalales; family Ximeniaceae; genus Malania; species Malania oleifera. Next base: position 64,168,487 of record NC_080424.1, read on the forward strand.
CAACACATCTGCTGTCATCTTTACTTTATCCGCTCTACTATATTGTGCTTGCTTGTTTAAATTTATATGGAGCAAATTAATTGCATGCGTCTATCTATTTATTTCATATATGCTCTAGATTGACTTTAGGTTTGTGAACTACTGCTGTTGGTTAGTTGACCTAGGAAGAAAATTTTTAAATATCCAATTCACACCCCTCCCCCCCTCTTGGGATTACACTAAAGTAAACAATTGGTATCAGAGCCTAGTTACTTAGACTTAATCTTTTTTCTGCAAAAAGATCATAATGGCTCATGTTAGTGTAACCCTTTTTGCTGAGGGACGCTCGTCTACATGTCCTTCTGTTTTCAGGGGTGTGAACTACACTTCCTGGAAACAAAGGATGCACATTTACCTTCAAAACATTGATTGGAAGGTGTGGAGAGTGGTCTCTAGAGAAAATTATATTCCCATAAAAACTGCAGAGGAGCCTAGAGTACCTAAGACTGAGGAAGAATACACTCAGGATGACATAAAAACAGTAAATGTAAGTGCAGCTGCTATGAATAATTTATACTGTGCACTTGATGCAAATGAATTCAACATAGTTATGGCATGCACAACCGTAAAGGAAATATGGGATAAATTAGAAGTTACATATGAGGGCACTAGAGATGTTATGGACAGTAGGATTGACATGTTAACTAGTGAGTATGAGGCATTTAGGATGAACACAAGTGAATCAATACATAGCATGTACACTCGTGTCACTCACATCATTAACTCATTACATGCATTAGGCAAAACTTATCCCACATATGAAATGATTAAGAAAATTCTTAGGGGATTGCCACCAGTTTGGGAAGCAAAGACTACTGCCATAGTCGAGGGTAGAGACTTAAAGGCAATGACTCTAGATGAACTGATAGGGTGACTCATCACATACGAGATGACTATTAATGAGAGATTGAATGAGTAAAATAGAGGAAAGAAGGTAAGTGCCTTAAAAACATCTGCTAACACCTCCAATGAATGTAGTGAACCAAATTAGGAGAAGATATAACTATGCTTACTCGAAAATTTAGTAAGTTCTTTAGAAAGAATAGTAGACCATATAGAAGGTTTCAAGGCTTAGCATCTAAAAAGGGAGAGTCAAAGAAAAGAAAATAAAAATCAAATGCTCCCACATGCTACAATTTTAACAAAGTCAGGCATATCAAAGCAGAGTGCCCATTGTTGAAAAAAGAATTAAATAAAAAGAAGAAAGCAATGAAAGCCGACACATCATGGGACAAACATAATAGCAGTGATTCAGACATAAACTCTAGTGACACTGAGGTTGCTAACTTTTGCTTGATGGCATACAATGATGAGGTACTATCATCTTGCTCTTTATCGTCTTACTATTCTGATGATGATTCTGATTTTGATAGTATGCCTACATATAAAGAAGTTTACATGAATATATTCATGTCTTTAAATTGCTAAATAAGATGACCAAGGAAAATGGTGTTTTGAAAAACAAATGTGAAAATTGGTCAAAACTTTTTGAAATTGAAAAAAAGTCCCATGCCGCGTCACTTAAATAAAACGATTTAAAAATTGCAAAGCTTGAAAGAAAATTGGAGAATAGCTCCAAAATTATCTATAAATTTACAGAGGGCCAAAACAATTTTGAAAAACTTCTTGGGGTCCAAAGAAATTCGCTTGATAAGAAGGTCTTGGCTTTAATGGAATTGAAAACAAAAGACGAAATGATCTTTATTTGGGACATTTTGTTCGTGAATCAAAAACACACATTCCACCTAAAGATTCATTCAGAAAAATGACATGCTATAAATGCAAACAAAAATGTTATATTCAATTTGACTGTCCATTTAGAAATAGAAATGTGAAAATAAAAAAAGTATGGATAGTCAAAGGTGAATCAATCACTAACCCCTATGGACCTAATAAAATTTGGGTACCAGCATCAGTTACTTAAATATTTTTGTAGGTGTACTTGAGGTCGTTCTCATCTAAGGACAAGTGGTATATGGATAGCGGTTGTTCATGATATATGATTGACGACAAAGCCAAGTTTGCGTCCATTGCACCCAAGGAAGGAGGGTTTGTAACCTTCGGGGAGAAGGCAAAGGGTAGAATCATTGAAGTAGGTAAGGTTGGTAAGAAACCTTCCCTTGTTATTGATAATGTCTTATTAGTTGATGATTTAAAACATAACCTACTGAGCGTAAGTCGATTGTGTGATAAAGGTTACAAAGTATCCTTTGAAAAGGACAAATGCATTGTTGAGAATAAATCGGATAACAAAATTCTTTTTACTGCTGATCATCACAAAAATGTTTACACCACTAGTTTTGATAACTTAGCTTCACAACATGTAACATGTTTTTCTGCTATAAATGAAGCAAGTTGGTTGTGGCGTAGGCATCTAGGGCATGCTAGCATGGATTTTCTGTCAAAACTTGTGAAAACGGACTTAGTTAAAGGCTTACCAAAAACACCTTTTTGTGAAAAATAAAATTTGAGATACATGTCAAATGGGTAAGCAAACGAGATCTAGTTTCAAGAAAAAGAAAATCATATCTACTACTAGGCCACTTCAAATGCTGCACTTAGACTTATTCGGTCCTAATCAAGTTCAAAGTTTATGAGGAAAATTATATGTATTTGTAATTGTAGATTACTATTCTAGGTTCAAATGGGTACTATTTCTTACACATAAAGATGAATCATGCAAAAAATTTACTGGACTTTGTAGAAGAATCCAAAATGAAAAGGGGTACAACATAACACACATTAGAAGTGATAGGAGAATATAATTTAAAAATGAAGGCATAGAGAACTACTGTGACTTAGAGGGTATATCTCATAATTTCTCTACACCTAAGACTCCATAGAAAAACGGTGTTGTTAAAAGAAAGAATAGGTCCTTTCAAGAAATGGGTAGAACAATGCTTAATGAACATAACTTACCTAAAAATTTCTAGGCCGAAGTAGTGAGCATTGCTTGCAACGTAATGAATAGAGTTTTGAGTAGGCATTCTCTTAATCAAACTCCCTATGAATTATGGAATGGGCATAGACCAAACATTTCTTATTTTCATGTCTTTGGCTGTAAGTGCTTTGTACTTAGGGATAATGAGCACCTAGGAAGGTTTGACTCGAAATCTGACAAAAGAATTTTTCTAGGTTAATCACTTGACAGCAGGGCTTGCAGGGTATTTAATAAAAGAAAATTGACTGTTATTAAGTCCATCCATGTAGTCTTTGATGAGTCTAATCCTTTTTCTAAAAGTGCTGATGAAGGCAATATTGAAATTTGAATAAGATTAGAAAAACTCTCTATTGAAAATATTGTAGATAAGAATTCAGAGATTAATGATAAATTAATTGAAGATAATAAAACTGAAAATGAGGTTCAGGAACTACCTAGAGACTAGAAATTTGTTAGGAATCATCCTTTAGAACAAATTATAGGTGAACCCTCACATGGAGTTGCCACACGTTCTTCCTTAAGAAACCTGGTTAGTTGTTTTGTATTCTTATCTTAGGAAGAACCTAAAAATATTAATGAAGCCATAGAGGATGAATCATGGGTACTATCTATGCAGGAAGAGCTAAATCAATTTGAAAGAAATAAAATCTGTACCCTAGTTCTTAGACCTGACGATCACAATTTTATTGAAACTAAATGAGTTTATAGAAACAAAAAAATGAAAATGGAGTAGTGATTAGAAACAAAACTAGGTTAGTAGCCCAGGGGTAAAATCAAGAGGAAGAAATAGACTTTGAGGAAACATATGTTCCCGTGGCTAGGATGGAAACCATTCACATGTTACTTGCATATGCCGCTTTTAAGGATTTTAAATTATATCAAATGGATGTTAAAAGTGCCTTTTTAAATGATCATATCAATAAGGAGGTTTATGTAGAACAACCACCAGGATTTGAAAACCATAAATCTCCTAATCATGTATATCGATTGTCTAAAGCCTTGTATGAATTGAAACAAGCTCTTAGAGCTTGGTATGAGAGACTTAGAAGTTTTCTTCTAGAAAATGGATTTACCAGAGGCAAGATTGACACTACACTTTTCGTTAAATCTAAAAATGATCACATGCTCCTTGTACAAATATATGTTGATGATATTATATTTGGAGCTACAAATGATGAATTGTGCAATGAGTTTGCCAAATGCATGCAAAACAAATTTGAAATGAGCATGATGGGTGAACTAAGCTTCTTCCTAGGAATCCAGATTAAATAAGTCAAACATGGGACTTTCATATGCCAATCAAAATATGTTAGGGACTTGCTCAAGAAATTTAACATGGAAGATGGAAAAATCTTAGGTACACCTATGAGTTCTTCCACTAAACTTGGCAAAGATGAGCAAAGTATTCCTATTGATGTCAAACTCTATCGTGGTATGATTTCTAAGAACTTAATCCGAGATATGTAGATTGAATAAATGAGAAAAGGTAAAAAGATAAATTAGCAGGCTTTGTTGACGAAGCCATTGTTCTCGTCGACGAAGGCCCTCATACTCTTCATCGCTGAAATTCAGAGTCTCATCGACAAAGAGATACTGAGCGAATTGTGAAATATCAGAATAGGGTTCGTCGCTGAAGGAGTTGATACGTTGACAAAATGTGTAGATGATTCATTGATGAAGGCGCCGTTTCGTTGATGAGGTTGGCCGAGTCAAAGGGGCTATAAATATCCTCCTTCATTGCTTAGTTGCTAAGAAAGCTAAAAAACTCTATCTCTCTCTCTCTCTCTCTCTCTCACTAGTGGAATCTCTCCTTCTCTCTTTGATTCTTCACTATTCATCGCTTGATTAAATGATCCAACATTACTACGTGGATCAAGGGAGGAATCTCTACATTTTTAGCGGATTAGAAATTTGTTTCGAGGATTTTCAGGTTTTGACCCAAAAGCGAGGTAAGAGTCCAATTTCAGTTTCATTTCAGTCTATATGTAGTAGTAAGAATTATAGTGAAGTATAGTTCTTGGATGTTTAGGTTTTAGGAACTCAGTTCGTAGTTTTGGAGCCGTAGAGTTCGTATTTTGGTGTTCGGGAAAAGGTAAGGGGATATTGTTTATATCAGTTATTTTTGAAATCGAGATCGGTAAACCTGTAGTTTACAATCGTATGTATGTTTTGACTACTTATTTGGGAAAATCTATCAGGTGAAAATGTGGGATTTTCAGGTTACATTTTTGGGGAAAATTGGGGGTTTCGGGTATCATCTCTATTTCTATTGGAAAATCGTATGTTGAATAAAACTGTAGTATTGAGATGACCGTACCTGTATTTGTATTAAACTATATTCTCGAACTAAAAACGATATGATATGTGTGTACTTAAATAAGTGTGGAATAAACTATTGTATGTAAAATGTTCCAGGTTTTGTAAAACAGTTAGGGGCGGCTAATTACCGTACGCTGATGGGTATAGGAACATGAGTTCCAAAATTGTTCCAACTTTTGTAAAACAGTTAAGGGCGGCTAATTACCGTACGCTGATGCCATGTCTCGGCTAATTATCATGGGCGAAAGTGTCTGGCTCTTTTTTTGAGGGTGTGAAATATCGCCTGTTTGTTCTGGCTAGTCACAGATGGGTGTGAGTGGACACCGTACTGGCAATGATATCGCTATGAGGCTTCAATTATTGCAGGGTATCGGGTACTTGAGTGTGACGACACTGACCGTATATTTGGTATCATATGTACTGGAACTGAATTGTGAAAATACTGGAACTATATCATGTTATGTTTTATGTTGAAATAAAACTTGTATGCCACACACTTATATAACTTTCTTTCCCCTTTACTGAGAGGTGTCTCACCCTGAAAATACAAATGTTTTTCGGGTCCTTTGAGTAGCCAAAAATAGCATCCTAGTGTTCGGGAGCGTGGGTGTTGGTTAGCTACGTAGAGTACTTATGTAAGTACAGATTTTGTAACTGGGTTACCATTATTGGGTTTTGTAGACACCTAGGATATTTATGGTATTTTGGAGCTTAGAATCTAGTCATGTATAAACTCTAGTATGGTGCGATGTATGTATTAGAAAGAATATTTTCGATGTGTATTTGATGTGTATGGATATGTATGTGAATGTGTATAGGGTGTACGTATACCCCACAGGATCAGACCTTCATTCAGTATAGTATCATGTATGTTTTAAATGATACAGAGACATGTTAGGTTACTAAATCACACCTGTGACCCATCCGCGAGTTCGGGGCGTGACAGCTTAGTATCAGAGCTAACCAAGTTGTTGGGTCTTGTAGACTTGGTTAGGCGTAGGTATGTGTACATATCAGAGTATGGGATGTAGGAAATGGGTAGAGTAGGTTGAGGGTTGTCTTGTTGCTAGATGGAGACTCATTGGCGGTGTTCTATGTTTTTCTTGGAATAACGATTTCAGTAAAATGACAGCAAACCATTGATGGTTTCGTGTCGGTGTGGTAGGACAGACCTGGACCCGTGAGAGTAGTAGTTGACATGATTAGCTTTCAATAATTGTGTTAACTGTGTATGATATAGGAATTCTAACCGATTCCTATCCTATTTTCAGAATGGAGCCCAAGGATAACAACTTGGATAGTGGTTTTGAGGGGACCACGAGGGATGAGTCTCCTTTTTGCCTCGAGGTTTGACGAGGCAGGTTATGCGGGAGATTAGGCAAAGTGTTAGGAGATGTGAGCATTCTCCTACTGCTATGGGTTGTACTTTAGAGAGGTTCACCCGCATGCACCCTCCAACGTTTACAGGTGGACCCAATCCGATAGTAGTAGAGAATTGGGTGTAGAAGACCAAGAAGATTTTGGAAGTTCTGCACTGAACTGACCACCAGAAGGTTCTTTATTCCACCTTTCAGCTGGCAGGAGAAGCGAAAAGATGGTGGACAAATGTGAGTCTTCTTGAGAAGCAAAGAGCTGGTCCATCTGGTATGACTTGGAGCCATTTCAAGGAGGTATTTTTTGAGAGATTCTTCCCGGCTTCCACTCGTGATGCGAAGGCCGATGAGTTCTCGAGCCTAACTCAAGGAACCCTGACGATGTAGAGATATACTGCCAGATATATTGAGCTATTTCGTTTCGCGTCGTATTTGATCTCGAACGAGTATGAAAAGACTCGGAGGTTTGAGAAGGGTTTGAGGAGGGACATCCGCAGGCTTGTGGGTATGCTGCAGATTCGAGAGTTTTCTGCTTTGGTGGATAAAGCCACCATAGTTGAGGTTGACCTTTAGGGGGATGAGGTGGTACAAGAACAAAAGAAGAGGCCAGTATCTTCTAGTTCTTAGACTGGTCCTCGACAAGGATAGTGGAAGAAGAAGATGAACTATAGTTCGGGTTATCACTAGAATACCGAACGGCAGGGTTCACAGGGCGATCCATCTCCCGCACAATGCATTAGGTGCCGTAAATGGTACGATGGGGAATGCTAGCCGTGTTGATTTAGGTGAAATCCCAAGAGGGGGGGTGAATTGGGTATTTTAAAAATTCTTTCAAACTTATTTACCAATTAATCCCTATCTCTAAGATTTAACCAATTACTTATCAAGTTTGTGTGAAATCATTCAACAAACATACATGCAAACTAGATATTGAAATGCAATGCAGAAAATAAAGAGATAAGAGAAGAGAGAATGCAAACGCAGTTTTTACGAGGTTCAGCCAACCCAGCCTACGTCCTCGCCTTGAGCAACTCACTCAAGGATTCAACTATAATCCCTGCTTCTTAAATTGGGACAGAGCTCCCCTTACAATCCACTGCTTACAAGAGATACAGCTCTCTCCTCACACCCGGTTCACAATCCAAACCTTGAATACAATGAAATTTGTAAAACACTCAAAGTTGCTTCCAACAAAGCTCGTGAGTACAATTCAAATTCCTAATACATAATCATAGGATAAAACTTGAAGCTCAAAATGTATGAAACGATACAATCATTTATGAATGATTATGTTTCAATACGAAATTTCCCTTATAACCAATATTCCCAAGTAATGATATATTTAAACGCTTTGCAGAATATTAGGGTTCTAGATCACTTGGTAAAAATGTACAAATATATCTAATGTGAACTTATTTAAAAAAAAAATTTGTCTTGAATATTGGATCAATCAAAATCAACTACTTTTTTTCAAATATTCAATTACACAATGATCTTTAAAATAAGCTAATGCACACACACACACACACGCACACACACACACACACACACATATATATATATATATATATATTTATAATTATTTTCAAAAATCAAAAACTAAATATAATGTTTTTCAAAAAATATCCCTCAATAAATTATATTTATAAATACGAAGGATATTTAATCAAGTGTTAATATATCTAAAATATAGATCCTTTAACAAAACACACACTTGAATTAAATCTTTTTAACCAATGATAAAAACCTTTATCAAGTAGTGAGATTATCTAAATAATATATATACAAAGTTTACTCACTCTTTATCATTGAGCCAATTTTAAAAATAGATTTCGAAATGAGTAGTTCTTTAATATATATATATATATATATATATATATATATATATATATATATATGTCAGTGGCAAAATAAACTTTCTCAAGTAAAGAGCTTGTCAAAAAACAATCTCTATATGGTTAAGAACACTCAAGATCAAATTCTCTAAAGATATTCAATAACAAGTGATGAGATGAGAAGCTCTTGAAAATAATAACTTGAATCATCAAACCTTAATACCAAGATGAGATCTAGATGTATAAGTGAGATCCCTTTTAGTTTTCTGAGTAGATTTGCCCAAGGAAGATGAATATAGGATGGAGTGCAGGCAATCATGTAGCAATCAGCTCAAGTTTCTCAATTCTCTTTTAATAATATGTTCTCTTCTCTTTTCGTTTGTCTTAGCTACTCTACTAGGGTTTAGATATTCAGTATATATAGTGATATTTCCTTTATAATAGATCTCAATGGTTGGATAAAAAATTATCTCCCGAGTTCTCTTAATAAAAATTAAATTTTTAAGTTTTCTCGCACGTTCAGACAACTGAGGTCAAGGGCCTAGACGACTGAAATTCTTTTTAAGCTTTGAAAAATAACCTGGACACAGGGTCAGACGACTAAGGTTGGGGCTCAGACGACTAAAGTGTTGGGTTCAGACGACTGAAGTGTGAGTTCAGTCTTTTAAGGTGCTTCTACGAGGTTCTGAGTTTCACTAGAAATTCTTTGGATGACGGAACTTAATCTTCGGTCTTCTGAAGAAATTCTTCAGACGACTGAGGTTGACTTTGGTCTTCTGAAGTTGCCACTTTAGACGACTAAACGTTGACTTCGGTCTTTTGAAGTTCCCAATTCTTGAATTTTTTGTTTTAGTTTGAAAAATATGTTTTTTCTTTCTTTCTTGGCTCTTTTATAAAAATATTTTTCGAGATTTTGACATTATTTCCAAGTCCATGAATGTCCTCTAATGATGTACATGAAATGTATGAGTCCTAAGGTCATTCTAAGGTATGATTTAAGTCTTAAATTAAATCATATGAAAATGTAGATACATGAGTTCTAAGTACCCATTCACATGACGTTCTTGAACTTGGTCCATGCATCTTCATTCTTGTACACTTTGAGTTCCATGGACCCAGTTGTGTATACTTTATTCTTTATGGCTTCCATGACTCGTTATCCTTCCGTGCATGCTTAATACAGTTCCTGTTCACAAACTCAATGCACAAATCAAATACCAAGTGATTTGTCATTATCAAAACAGGATTGGACTCATTGAGTCAACAATCTCCCCCTTTTTGATGATGACAAATACACGAGTAAAAAATAGATAATGGGCTACGCCTAACAAGGCTCCCCTTCAAATAATGCATTAAATATTCAATAAATGAAATATGCTCATGTTCATACACACACTATTTAGCCTGATTCCAAATGAAATATGCTCATGTTCATACACATGTTGTTTAGCTTGATTCTTCTCCTATTTACACAATTAGTTTTTCCAAACAAATTTTGCTTTCGATCTTTCAAAAATTTTTGCTATTATCCTTCTCCCCCTTTGCTTCCAACCATATTTGCTCCTGATATTTATCTAGTGATGCCAACAACATTTTTTGCTCCTTAATTTTCTCCCACTTTTGATATCAACAAAAAGGTGTATAAGAATTAGTGCAGGAGTGCACGTAACTGTATGTTATTCTTCCATTTGACATCTTAAAGTTTTAAACTTGTCCAACTACTAGATTTGACAAAAAAAAAAAACTTACTTCTCCTATTTTTACATCAACCATCCTTCATGCTAATGCATAAATTTCAAAGATTACGTGAGGATATCAAATGAGTATTGATGTGATACCAAATGTTGACTAATATTATATCAAATGAGAACACATATTGATTGATTTGATACTAAATGATTACATCTTAAGTGATGTTGCTCCCCTTGAATTGTCATCTAATATAATTATATGCAACCTCTCGACTATGCATCAGGCCTAATTCACGCCTAATTTTGATAAACCTATCCTCCGCAAGTGGTTTCGTGAATATATCTACCCATTGTTCATCCGTGCAAACACACTCTAGTGTTACATCCCCTTTTTGCACATGATCACGAAGAAAATGATGTCGTATTTCGATATGCTTAGCTCGTAAATGTAATATAGGATTCTTTGAGATGTTTATTACACTCGTAATATCGCATCCTATGCGGATTGTTTCATAGCTTAATCCAAAATCCTTTAGTTGTTGCTTCATGTATAGCGTTTGAACTACAACTACCTGCCACTATGTATTTAGCCTCAGCTATGGAAAGAGCAACTGAATTTTGCTTCTTGGAAAACCAAGAGACTAGCGAATGTCCTAAAAAATGACAAGTACCACTTGTCCTCTTCCTATCCACTTTGCAACCAGTAAAATTAGCATTTGAATAGATGATAATCTAAAAAATGTGTACTTAGGATACCATAATCCAATTTCCACGGTTCCTATTAGGTATCTAAGTATTTGTTTAACAACTAGAAAATGTGACTCTTTTGGTGCAGATTGAAATCTTGTGCACAAACATACACTAAACATTATATTAGGTCTACTAGAAGTTAGATATAATAAGCTGCCAATCATTCCATGATAAAGTTTGACATCTACTGGTATACCTTGTTCATCCTTGTCTAATTTCAATGATGCGCTTATAGGTGTACCTAATATTTTTCTATCTTCCATATTAAACTTTTTGAGTAGATCTCTAACATACTTCGATTGATTTATTAATATTCCATGTTTTTCTTGTTTGATCTGAAGTCCTAGGAATAAATTTAGTCCACCCATCATGCTCATCTCAAATTCGTTTTGCATAGTATTGACAAATTCATTACACAATTCTTGATTTATAGTTCCAAATATGATGTCATCTACATATACTTGAACTAGGAGCAAGTCATCTTTCTTAGACTTTATGAACAAAGTTGTACCTATCTTTCCTCTTATAAATCCATTTTCTAGTAGAAAATCGCTTACCCTTTCATACCAAGTTCTAGGTGCTTGCTTTAAACCGTTCAAGGCTTTTGTTAGTCTATAAACGTGATTTGGATTCTTATGGTTTTAAAATCCTGGGGGTTGTTCTACATACACTTCTTTATTTATGTAACCATTTAAAAATGCACTCTTGAAGTCCATTTGATATTACTTGAAATCCTTAAAAGTTGCATATGCTAGAAGCATTCGAATGACTTCCATTCTAGCTACAGGTGCAAAGGTTTCTTTAAAATCTATACCTTCTTCCTGGTTATATCCCTGAGCTACTAGTCTTACCCTATTTCTCACAACTATCCCATGTTCATCCTTTTTATTCTTATACATCCATTTTGTTCCAATGATTGACTTATCCTTAGGTCTAGGAACTAATGTCCATACTTTGTTTCTCTCAAACTGGTTTAGCTCTTCTTGGATGGACAACACCCATGATTCTAGCTTCACTCACTTTTTTAGATTCTTCTTGAGATAGAAATGCAAAATGACTCATCATATTCCTATGTGAGGATCAAGTGGCTACTCCACCTAATAGTTCACCTATTATTTTATCAATAGGATGATTATTAATGTACTTCCATTCTCTAGGTGGTTCATTAACCCAATTTTCAATTTGATCAATTTCAACGGATGGTTTCTTAAGTTCATTTTTCTTTTCTAAATCATTCTCAATGGATAATTCTTCAAATTCCTTGTTTAATTCAATTTCATCTTCATAAGTTCTTTTGGAGAAGGGATTTGACTCATCGAACACAACATGAATAGATTCTATAACCATCAATGTTTGTTTGTTATATACTCTATAGGCTTTACTATCTAAGGCATATCTTAGGAAGATACCTTCATTAGATTTCACATCAAACTTTCCTAGATGCTCATTGACTCTAAGCACAAAACATTTACAGCCAAAGACATGAAAATATGATATGTTTTGTCTATGACCATTCCATAATTCGTAAGGAGTCTTATTAAGTGATGGTCTAATTCGAACTCTATTTAAAACATAACAAGCGATATTCACTGCCTCAGCCCAGAAGTACTTAGGGAGTTTATGTTCGTTAAGCATAGTTTTGACCATTTCTTGTATAGACCTATTCTTCCTTTCAACTACACCATTCTATTATGGTGTTTTAGGAGCTAAAAAATTATGGGCAATTCCTAATGAATTACAGTAGTCTTCCATGCCTTAATTTTTAAATTCTCTACCCCTATCATTTCAAATTTTAGTAATTGTATATCCCTTTTCATTTTGGATTTTCTTGTATAGGTTTATGAATTGTTCATATGCTTCATCTTTGTAACCTAAGAACAGTACCCATGTATATCTTGAAAAATCATCAACTATGACAAAGGCATATGATTTTCCTCCTAAACTCTGAATTGGGTTTGGTCCAAATAAGTCTAAGTGTAGCATTTGGAGTGGCCTAGTAGTGGAGATTTCTTTCTTCTTCTTAAATTTTTTTCTTGCTTGTTTTCGTAGTTGGCATGCATCACAAATTTTATCTTTCACAAATTTAGTCTTAGGTAGTCCCTTAACTAATTCTTTCTTAACAAGTTTTGAGATTAAATCCATGTTTGTGTGTCCTAGTCTCCTATGCCAAATCCAACTTATTTCATTCATAGCAGAGAAGCATGTCACACTCTGTGAGGTTAAGTTATCAAAGCTTGTGGTATGTGTGTTTTCATGATGTTCAGCAGTGAATAATATCTTATTATCAGTTTTGTGTTCAACAATGCACTTGTCATGTTCAAAAGACACTTTATAACCTTTATCACATAGTTGTCTTATACTTAATAAGTTGTTCTTTAAACTATCTACTAGTAAAACATCATCAATAATAAGTGATGAATCATTACCAACTTTATCTACACCTGTGATCCTTCCCTTGGCATTATCTCGAAAAGTGACAAATCCTTCATCCTTGGGTGAGATGGATGTGAACTTCGCTTTATTCCCGATCATGTGATGTGAGCATCCTCTATCCATATACGATCTATCTTTTGAGGATGCTGATCTTAAGCATACCTGCAAGACACAATCAAACAATTAGCTTTGGTACCCAGATTTTCTTGGGTCCAGGGGGTTAGTACTATGTTCTCCTTTGACCTTCCATACTTTTTTGATTTTGACATCTTTATTTTTGAAAGGACAGTCAAATTTTATGTGACCCAACCTTTTACATTTAAACCATGTAATGTGTCTATGATAATCCTTAGTTGGAACATATGATTTTGACTCTTTTACAAAATATCCCATGTAAAGATGTCTTTATTTTGCATTTTCCTTCATATTAAAACCAACACTTTCCTTTTCTAGGGAATTTCTTTGACTTCCTAGGAGCTTTTCAAAATTATTTTTTCCTTCAGTGAATTTGCAAATAATCTCTAATTTATCTTTCAAATTCTTTTCTAACTCCTCAATTTTCAAATCTTTGTCTTTTATGAAAGATGCATGAGATTCATTTTGTTGTTCAACTAAGCTTGAAAGTTCTTTGACTTTATTTTTCAACTCAAAAATTTTCTTTCTTTTCTTCTCAAGCATTATAATAAAGTTCAGGTATTCTTGTTTCAGTTCATTATATGAAATCATGTCATTTTCATTTTTAGAATCACTAGAATAATACGAAGATGATGAAAATGATGATTGTACCTCAAGGTCATCAAGTGCCATTAGACACAGATTGGAAATCTCTTCGTCGCGAGATTCAGATTCTGAACAACTAGTGTTGTGTGTATCTGAACCGACTTTCAGTGCCTTCTTCTTTTTCTTTGAGGCTTTCACTAGTTTGGGACACTCAGGCTTGATGTGTCCAACCTCTCGGCAGTTGTAGCATGTTGGAGGATCTTCCTTATTTTTCTTCATGTTTGACTCTCCTTTTTTGATTTTGAGTTCCAAAATTTTTTGTTGAACTTCTTATTCTTTGTCAAGGATTTCACGAACTTCTTTGTTAGCAAGGTCATGTCGTCATCTGGTTCTAAGTCATTTCCCTCACTGGAGCTGTGAGATGTTGCCTTAAGTGCTGCAGTTTTCTTTGCTTTGCGCTGCTCATTCTTTCTCTCATTTATTGTCAGCTCATTGGTGATAAGCGATCCAATGAGTTCGTCCACCGACATCTCCTTGAGATTTATCCCTTCTGCTATTGTCGTAGTTTTCTCTTCCTACACTAAAGGTAGTCCACTAAGTATTTTTTTGATCAACTCATAAGTAGGGTATGTTTTTCCAAGTGCATTTAAAGAATTTATGATGTGTGTGAATCTAGTGTACATGGATTGTATAGAATCATCAGCTATCATTTTAAATGCTTCTTATTCACTGGTGAGCATGTCTATCCTACTGTCTTTTGCTTCCTTAGTGTCTTCATACGTAACTTCGAATTTCTCCCAAATTTCTTTAGTCGAGTTACATGTCATTACCCTATTAAATTCATTTACATCTATTGCACAGAAAAGTAAGTTCATTGCAGTAGCATTGATTTGTACTGATTTCCAATCTTCCTCAGTATATTTATCTTCGGTTTTAGGTACATTAATCTTATCAATTACTTTCATGGGAACATGATTTACCTTAGTCACTATTTTCCATACCTTCCAATCTACGTTTAATATGTATATGCTATTCCTACATTTCTAATAGGGGTAATTTACACCCTGAAAAATTGGTAGTCTAGTGGATGAGTGTCCCTCACCAAATGGAGTTACACCGATATGTGCCATGCGATTTTTTACAAATAAATTGTTAAGTCTATGTAAACCCGCTCTGATACCAAATGTTGAATTAGGTGTAATCCTAAGAGGGGGGCGGGGTGAATTAGGTATTTTAAAAATTCTTTCAAACTTATTTACCAAATAATCACTATGTCTAAGATTTAACTAATTACTTATCAAGTTCGTGTACAAACATTCAACAAACATACATGAAAGCTGGATATTGAAATGCAATACAGAAAATAAAGAGATAAGAGAAGAGATGCAAACGTAGTTTTGAAGAGGTTCAACCAACCCGGCCTACGTCCTCACCTTGAGCAACCCACTCAAGGATTCCACCATAATTCCTGCTCCTTAAATTGGGATGGAGCTTCCCTTACAATCCGTTGCTTACAAGAGATACAACTCTCTCCTCACACCCAATTCACAATCCAAACCATGAATACAATGAAATCTGTAAAACACTCAAAGTTGCTTCCAACAAAGCTCGTGAGTACAATTCAAATTCCTAATACATAATCATATGATAAAACTTGAAGCTCAGAATGTATAAAACAATATAATCGTTTATGAATGATTATGTTTCAATACGCAATTTCCCTTCTAACAAATATTCCCAAGTAATGATATATTTAAACACTTTGGAGAATATTAGGGTTCTAATTCACTTGGTAAAAATGCACAAATATATCTAATGTGAACTTATTTAAAAAAAAAAACTTTGTCTTGAATATTGGATCAATCAAAATAAACTACTTTCTTTCAAATATTCAATCACACAATGATCTTTGAAATAAGCTAATACATAC
Organism: Malania oleifera; assembly: GCF_029873635.1. Lineage (NCBI taxonomy): Eukaryota > Viridiplantae > Streptophyta > Magnoliopsida > Santalales > Ximeniaceae > Malania > Malania oleifera. The sequence goes on from NC_080424.1 coordinate 64,184,518, forward strand.
CTACATATATATATATATATATATATATATATATATATGTGTGTGTGTGTGTGTGTGTGTGTGTGTGTGTGTTTATAATGATTTTCAAAGATCACAAACTGAATGTAATGTTTTTCAAAAAATATCCCTCAATAAATTATATTTATAAATACCAAGGATATTTAATCAAGCATTAATATACCTAAAATATAGATCCTTTAACAAAACACACACTTGAATCAAATCTTTTTAACCAATGATAAAAACCTTTATCAAGTAGTGAGATTATCTAAATAATATATATGTAAAGTTTACTCACTCTCTATCACTCAGCCTATTTTAACAATAGATTTTGAAATGAGTAGTTCTTTAAAATATATATATATATATATATATAGATATATATATCAGTGGCAAAATAAACTTTCTCAAGTAAAGAGCTTGTCAAAAAACAATCTCTATATGGTTAAGAACACTCAAGATCAAATTCTCTAAAGATATTCAATAACAAGTGATGAGATGAGAAGCTCTTGAAAATAATAACTTGAATCACCAAACCTCAATACCAAGATGAGACCAAGATGTATAAGTGAGATCCCTTTTAGTTTTCTGAGTAGATTTGCCCAAGGAAGATGAATATAGGATGGAGTGCAGGCAATCGTGTAGCAATCAGCTCAAGTTTCTCAATGCTCTTTCAATAATATATTCTCCTTTCTTCTCGTTTGTTTTAGCTACTCTACTAGGGTTTAGATATTCAGTATATATAGTGATCTTGTCTTTAGAATAGATCTCAACCATTGGATCAAAAATTATCTCGCGAGTTCTCTTAATAAAAATTAAATTTTTAAGTTTTCCTGAAAGTTTAGACGACTGAGGTCAAGGGCCCAGACGACTGAAGTTCTTTTTAAGCTTCGAAAAATAACTTGGACACAGGGTCAAAAGACTGAGGTTGGGGCTTAGACAACTGAAGTGTTGGGTTCAGACGACTAAAGTGTGAGTTCGGTCTTTTGAGGTGCTTCTGCCAGTTTCTGAGTTTCACCAGAAATTCTTCAGACGACTGAACTAAATCTTCGGTCTTCTGAAAAAATTCTTCAAACGACTGAGGTTAACTTCAGTCTTCTAAAGTTGCCACTTTTGACAACGACTAAACGTTGACTTCGGTCTTTTGAAGTTCCCAATTCCTATATTTTTTATTTGTGTTTGAAAAATCTATTTTGCTTTCTTTCTTGGCTCTTTTATAAAAATATTTTTCGAGGTTTTGACATTATTTCCAAGTCCATGAATGTCCCCTAATGATATTCATGAAATGCATGAGTCCTAAGGTCATTCTAAGGTATGATTTGAGCCTCAAATTAAATCATATGAAAATATAAATACATAAGTTCTAAGTACCCATTCCCATGACGTTCTTAAACTTGGTGCCTGCATCTTCATTCTTGTACTCTTTGAGTTCCATGGATCTTCCTAGTTGTGTATACTTTATTCTTTATGGCTTCCATAACTCGTTATCCTTCCGTGCATACTTAACATAGTTTATGTTCACAAACTCAATGCATAGATCAAATACCAAGTGATTTGTCATTATCAAAATAGGATTGGACTCATAGAATCAACAATCTCCCTATTTTTTATGATGACAAATACACGAGCAAAAAATAGATAATGGGTTATGCCTAACAAGGCTCCCCCTCAAATAATGCATTAAATATTCAATAAATGAAATATGCTCATGTTCATACACACGCTGTTTATCTTGATTCTAAATAAAATATGCTCATGTTCATATACAAGTTGTTTAGCTTGATTCTTCTCCTATTTACACAATTAGTTTTGCCAATCAATTTTTGCTTCTAATTTTTCAACAATTTTTTCTATTATCCTTCTCCCCCTTGGCTTCCAACCATATTTGCTCCTGATATTTATCTAGTGATGCCAACAACATTTTTTGCTCCTTTTAATTTTTGCTCCTTAATTTTCTTTCCCTTTTGACATCAACAAAAAGGTATATAAGAATTAGTGCAAGAGTGTACATAACCATATCTTCTTCTTCCATTTGACATCTTAAAGTTTTAAACTTGTCCAACTAGAGGAATTGACCAAAAAAGAAAAACTTACGTCTCCCCTTTTTACATCAACCATCCCTAATGCTAATGCATAAATTTCAAAGATTATGTAGGGATATCAAATGAGTATTGATGTGATACCAAATGTTGACTAATATTATATCAAATGAGAACAAATGTTGATTGATTTGATACCAAATGATTACATCTTAAGTGACGTTGCTCCCCCTGAATTGTCGTCTAATATAACTCTATGCAACCTCTCGACTATGCATTAGCCCTAATTCATGCCTAATTTTGATAAACTTATCCTCCGTAAGTGGTTTCGTGAATATATCTGCCTATTGTTCATCCATGCATACACACTCTAGTGTTACATCCCCTTTTTGCACATGATCACGAAGAAAATGATGTCATATTTTTATATGCTTAGTTCGTGAATGTAATATAGGATTCTTTGAGATGTTTATTGCACTCATATTTATGCGGATTGTTTCATAGCTTAATCCAAAATCCTTTAGTTGTTGCTTCATGTATAGCGTTTAAGAACAACAACTACCTGCCGCTATATATTCAGCCTCAGCTATGGAAAGAGCAACTGAATTTTTCTTCTTGGAAAACCAAGAGACTAGCGAATGTCCTAAGAAATGACAAGTACCACTTGTCCTCTTCCTAACCACTTTGCTACCAGTAAAATCAGCATCTGAATAACTGATAATCTCAAAAGATGTGTACTTAGGATACCATAATCCAATTTCCATGGTTCCTATTAGGTATCTAAGTATTCATTTAACAGCTAGCAAATGTGACTCTTTTGGGGCAGATTGAAATCTTGTGCACAAACATACGCTAAACATTATATCAGGTCTACTGGAAGTCAGATATAATAAGCTACCAATCATTTCACAATAAAGTTTGACATCTACTAGTATACCTTGTTCATCCTTGTCTAATTTCAATGAAGCGCTCATAGGTGTACCTAATATTTTTCCATCTTCCATATTAAACTTTTTGAGTAGACCTCTAATATACTTCGATTGATTTATGAATATTCCATGTTTTTCTTGTTTGATCTGAAGTCCTAGAAAGAAATTTAGTTCACCCATCATGCTCATCTTAAATTCATTTTGCATAGTATTGGCAAATTCATTATACAATTCTTGATTTGTAGCTCCAAATATGATGTCATCTACATAAACTTGAACTAGGAGCATTTCATCTTTCTTAGACTTTATGAACAAATTTGTATCTATCTTTCCTCTTATAAATCCATTTTCTAGTAGAAAACCGCTTAACATTTCATACTAAGCTCTAGGAACTTGCTTTAAACCGTACAAGGCTTTTGTTAGTCTATAAATGTGATTTGGATTCTTATGGTTTTCAAATCCTGCGGGTTGTTTTACATACACTTCTTCATTTATGTAACCATTTAAAAATGTGCTCTTGGTGTCCATTTGATATAGCTTGGAATCCTTAAAAGCTGCATATGCTAGAAGCATTCAAATGGCTTCCATTCTAGCATGCAAAGGTTTCTTCAAAATCTATAACTTCTTCCTGGTTACATCCCTGTGCTACTTGTCTTGCCTTATTTCTCACAACTATCCCATGTTCATCATTTTTATTCTTTTATATCCATTTTGTTCCAATGATAGACTAATCCTCAGGTCTAAGAACTAATGTCAATACTTTGTTTCTCTCAAACTGGTTTAGCTCTTCTTGGATGGATAACATCTATGATTCTAACTTCACTCACATTCTTAGGTTCTTCTTGAGATAGAAATGCAAAATGACTCATCATATTCCTAAGTGAGGATTGAGTGGCTACTCCATGTAATGGTTCACCTATTAATTGATCAATGGGATGATTCTTAATGTACTTCCATTCTCTAGGTGCTTCATTAACCTCATTTTCAATTTGATCAATTTCAATGGATGGTTCCTTAAGTTCATTTTCCTTTTCTAAATCATTCTCAACGGATAATTCTTCAAATTCCTTGTTTAATTCAATTTCATCTTCAACAGTTCTTTTGGAGAAGGGATTTGACTCATCAAATACAACATGAACAAATTCTATAACTGTCAATGTTCGTTTGTTATATACTCTATAGCCTTTACTATCTAAGGCATACCCTAAGAAGATACCTGCATCAAATTTCACATCAAACTTTCCTAGATGCTCATTGTGTCTAAGCAAAAAACATTTATAGCCAAAGACATGAAAATATGATATGTTTGGTCAATGGTCATTCCATAATTCGTAAGGTGTCTTATTAAGTGATGGTCTAATTAGAACTCTATTTAGAACATAACAGGCAGTATTCACAGCCTCAGCCCAGAAGTACTTAGGGAGTTTATATTCGTTAAACATTGTTCTGGCCATTTCTGTATAGACCTATTCTTCCTTTCAACTACACCATTCTGTTGTGGTGTTCTAGGAGCTGAAAAATTATGGGTAATTTCTAATGAATTACAGTAATCTTCCATGCCTTGATTTTTAAATTCTCAACTCATATCACTTCGAATTTTAGTAATTGTATATCCATTTTCAATTTGGATTTTCTTGCACACGTTTATGAATTGTTCACATGCTTCATCTTTGTAACCTAAGAATAGTACCCATGTATATCTTTAAAAATTATCAACTATGACAAAGGCGTGTGATTTTCCTCCTAAACTCGGAATTAGGTTTTGTCCAAATAAGTCTAAGTGTAGCATTTTGAGTGGCCTAGTAGTGGAGATTTCTTTGTTCGTCTTAAAGCTTTTCTTGCTTGTTTTCCTAGTTGGCATGCATCACAAATTTTATCTTTCACGAATTTAGTCTTAGGCGGTCCCTTAACTAATTCTTTCTTAACAAGTTTTGAGATTAAATCCATGTTTGCGTGTCCTAGTCTCCTATGCCAAATCCAACTTATTTCATTCATAGCAGAGAAGCAGGTCACACTCTGGGAGGTTAAGTTATCAAAGCTTGTGGTATATGTGTTTTTATGACATTCAGCAGTGAATAGTATTTTATTATCAGTTTTGTGTTCAGCAGTGCACTTGTCATATTCAAAAGACACTTCGTAACCTTTATCACACAGTTGTCTTATACTAAATAAGTTGTTCTTTAAACCATCTACTAGTAAAATATCATCAATAATAAGTGACGAATCATTACCAACTTTACCTATACATGTGATCCTTCCCTTAGCATTATCTCAAAAAGTGACAAATCCTTCATCCTTGGGTGTGATAGATGTGACCTTCGCTTTATCCTTGGTCATGTGATGTGAGCATCCTCTATTCATATACCATCTGTATTTTGAGGATGCTGATCTTAAGCATATCGGCAAGACACAATAAAACAACTAGTTTTGGTACCCAGATTTTCTTAGGTCCAAGGAGTTAGTACTATGTTCTCCTTTAACCTTCCATACTTTCTTGATTTTGACATCTTTATTTTTGAAAGGTTAGTCAAATTTTATGTGACCCAGCCTTTTACATTTAAAACATGTAATGTTTCCATGATAATCCTTGGTTGGAACATATGATTTTTACTCTTTTACAAAATATCTCATGTAAAGATGTCTTTGTTTTACATTTTCTTTCCCATTAAAGCCAACACCTTCCTTTTCTAGGGAATTTCTTTGATTTCCTAGGAGCTTTTTAAAATTATTTTTTCTTTCAGTGAATTTGCAAAAAATCTCAAATTTATCTTTCAAATTCTTTTCTAACTCCTTAATTTTCAAATCTTTGTCTTTTATGAAAGATGCATGAGATTCATTTCGTCATTCAACTAAGTTTGAAAGTTCTTTGACTTTACTTTTCAACTCAGAAATTTTCTTTGCTTTCTTCTCAAGCATTTTAATAGAGTACAGGTATTCAGTTCATCATAAGAAATCATGTCATTTTCATTTTCAGAATCACTAGAATAATACGAAGATGATGAAAATGATGATTGTACCTCAAGGTCATCAAGTGCCATTAGACACAGATTGACAATCTTGTCGTCGCTGAATTCAGATTCTGAACAGCTAGTGTTGTGTGTATCCCAACCGACTTTTAGTGCCTTCTTCTTTATCTTTGAGGCTTTCACTAGTTTGGGACACTCAGGCTTGATGTGTCTAGCCTCTTGGCAGTTGTGGCATATTGGAGGATCTTCCTTCTTTTTCTTTATGTTTGACTCTCCTTTTTATGATTTTGAGTTCCATAATTTTCTGTTGAACTTCTTATTGTTTGTCAAGGACTTCACAAACTTCTTTGTTAGTAAGGTCATGTCGTCATCTGGTTCTAAGTCACTTCCCTCACTGAAGCTGTGAGATGTTGCCTTAAGCGTTGTGGGTTTCTTTGCTTTGTTTTGCTCATTCTTTCTCTCATTTATTGCCAGCTCATAGGTGATGAGCGATCCAATGAGTTCGTCCACCAACATCTCCTTGAGATTTCTCCCTTCTGCTATTGTCGTAGCTTTCGTTTCCCACACTGGAGGTAGTCCCCTGAGTATTTTTTTGATCAACTCATAAGTAGGGTATGTTTTTCCAAGTGCATTTAAAGAATTTATTATGTGTGTGAATCTAGTGTACATGGATTGTATAGATTCATCAGCTATCATTTTAAATGTTTCATATTCACTGGTGAGCATGTCAATCTGATTACACACTTAAATTGCGTAATTAGGTGTTTTAATTCATGCATTACGACTTATATTTTTAATTAAATGTCTAATTACTTTCAATATTTTAACAAGGTGATATATTTATAATATTTGGGCTTTATTGAGCAATTTATGAATTTTTGGGAGCTAAAACCGGCATCAGTTCGTAATTCATGTATAACTTTTCTGTCCAAACTCTAATGGAGACAATTCAAAGTTATGGGGAAAGCTAAGAAAGAGCTCTACAACTTTTGTGGTTCGAGCTTTGAAAGATACGAACGTATACTAGGTCAAAATTTGCTTTGATAGTTCAAAACCATATGTTAACAAAAAGAAGAAAGAAGAAAAAAAAAAATAATAATAAATGAGTTGATTTGACTCGGTCATGCATCTGGGTCATTGAGTGCTGGGCGCTAGGTGTGTGGGTGAGTTTTTTGTTTTTTTTTTATTGCTTTGAAAAGTCAAATAAAAGGGCTAAAGAAAGGGAAAAAGCAACTAGTTTTTAGATTTTCTTTTGGAAGTCTTCAAAGGAGTCGTGTGGGGGGCTGCTGCGGCACTGCGGACTACTGCACAAGGAAGAACATAGCAGCAGTTGCTGCTGTGTTAGAGAGCTTCTCATGGCCTCTTCCTACTCTCTCTCTCTCTCTCTCTCTCTCTCTCTCTCTTGTTTAATATTTTTTTTATGGTTGTTTCAATACATTATTTGTCTAGTTTAATATTAGATTGAATATTTTCTTCACTTTATTATTTGAGTAGTCTATGGTTTAACTAGATTCTTGTTCTTTTATTTTGTTATGTTCAATGCTTTCAAGGTTGAATTAATTTGTTATTTAGTATGCATTTAGCCTAATTTTTGGAATGATTTTAGGTTAGATTAATTAGTTCTTTAGTTTTAGTATACATCTAGAATATTGTTCTTTTAATTTATTTATTTTTTTTATTTCATTATTGCAATGGTTTGTGGAATTAATTTGACCCGAAAAATTGGGATCGCAAGCATGAGGGGCTAAGTTTGATAACTCAGGTTATGGGTCAATGTCGTTTGCTTTCCATGGTTTGTTAGTTCTCTTATGATATTATTGATAAACTTTTATTTACTTAAAACCAAAAATTGAAGGCATCATTGATAAATCGCTGGTTCTTATTTCTTGTTTTGTTGTTGGCGTTAGGCACATCAAAACCTTAATTTAATCTAAGATTTTCATCAACTAATTTTTATATGAAATTCGGTTGATGCTTAATGAGAGTTTTTATTTTCTTCCATTCGGATGTGGCAAATTTACTCGAGCTTTAGTAATAAAATTTCATCTTATTAATTTCTTGATTGGATTAACAAGAAGAGGAGTAAGGCCTAGGGAATTAGTAAACGGTGGAAGCAAACACACTTTGGGCTCGTAACTCGAGTGTTTGGTAAATTGTTTAAGTTAATCTGTTTAGTTTGGTTGCGTTAGTAGGTTTATTTTGTTGGAAATTCAATAAAAGTTCAATCACATTTTAGCATTTTTCTCAAATACCTCCCATTTTGTTTACTGTTTTCAAAATCATAAAAGACTAAAAAGATTTTTAAACCACATTTTACAGCAATAGGATTCACTAAACTTTCACAAATACTTTGATACGCAGTGATCCTAGTGGAATACGATCCTGGACTCATCCTTGATACAACTTGACACTTATGCACTTGGAAGCACAACTCAAAACGAATCAAGTTTTTGGCGCCGTTGCCGGGGATCAATTGGTGTCATTGAAGTGTTTCTCAAATTTCAGAGAGGGTGTTTATAGAGTTGTGAACATATTCACAGCCTGGGTGATATTTACTTCCTATCCTTTGACCTGTTTGCTTTTATTTTTGTTTTTTTGCTTTTATACTGAGTTTGTATGTCTAGTTGGGCTAGAGATAACACATTTAGACTAGTTAGGACAGACTCATCCATCTCATCATCGAGTGCACTTGTTTCACTTGAATCACTTGAATAATCTTTGACACTCATAGCATCATGACTGAGAATGAACATCATGATAGGGTGAACCCTTATAGGACACTCGAATGATATTTGCAACTTGTTAGGACTAGCACCCTATCCTACATTATTCTACCTTTGAATGCAAATGTTTTTAATTTTAAACCTGGGATGATTCCATTATTACCTCATTTTCAAAGCATTGAATCTAAAAACCCATATTTGCATATTACAGAGTTTGAAGAAGTGTGTTCCACATTCATGGATAGAACATGCACTGAGGAGGTAATAAGACTAAAATTGTTTCCATTTTCTTTAAAAGACAAGGCAAAAACCTGGTTGAATTTCTTAAGACTAAGATCCATTGGGACTTGGCAAGAAATACAAACTAAGTTTTTAAAGAAAATTTTTCCCATGCAAAGAATTAATGTTTTGAAAAGACAAATCATGAATTTTTGCCAAAAGGATATGGAAACATTTTATCAGTGTTGGGAATGTTTCAAAGACCTCTTAAATGCATGTCCTCACCATGGGTATGAGAATTGGAGGGTCATCAGTTTTTTCTATGAGGGGTTGCAACCAAAGATGAGGCAATTTCGTAGAAACAATGCGCAATGGTGAGTTTTTCAATAAAAGGCCCGAAGAAGCTTTTGACTATTTTGATTATTTGGCTGAAAACACCCAATCTTGGGATGTCTCTAATGTGTATGATAGATCTAAAAAGCAAAAATGCATTAGTGGGGGTGGTAAGTATCAATTGAAAGAAGTTGATGATTTGAATGTTAGGCTTGCATTGATGTCCAAAAGGTTAGATTCCATTGAGCTTAAGAAGGTAAATGAAATGCATGTTTTACCATTATCTTCTGAAAAATGTAACATATGTGAGGATCTAGGGCGTGTGACTGATGCATGTCCAACTATTCCTGCTCTTAAGGAAGTTTTGCTTGATCTATCTAACCTGGTGTATATGGTTTATGAGATTTCTTCTGAACCTTATTTTGATACTTACAATGCAGGTTGGATAAGTCATCCAAATTTCAGCTGAAAAAATGACCAAGTGGGACCATCTCCGTAGGGACAAAGTCAATGCATTCCTTATGCAATAGCTAGTCAAGGCTCGGGACCCTTTTACTTTGCAAATCAGCCTCCTCCAATGCAGAGAAGGGAAATGGAAGATCTCATATAGTAGCTAACAGTTAGCTTGCAACAGTTCATGGCAAGCCATAATGTGATCAACTCTCAAACTTCTCAAGCCATCAACAAGATAAACACCGATTTGACTAAGCTGAACACATTATTGAATGCTTTGGAGATTGATGAATCCCAATTTCAAGCCCAGCTAGATACTCAAGTGCAGATTGCAATTATGGAACTGTCATCCTCTATTGAAGCAAAGGTCAATGATTGCAGTGCCGAAGCAAATCTCAGCAGTGGTATGGTGACTGGTGCACCAGATGAAGAAGTTGAGCAAAATGGTGAGAGTTTAACTTTTAAGGAACTAGGTATAAATTTTAATGTTGATGCTTCTGAAGAACCAAAGGTAACCGTTCTGAAAACTTTTCCTCAAAGATCGGTTCTTAAAGAAGTAAATTTCCTGGAAACTATACTGAATAAGGATCTTGTCTGATATTGTGGAGAGTATTGATTTATTCAGAGATCACTTTTGTGCAGATAACAAAACTAACTCATTGTGGCAACTCAAATTTGGAGACTCGCCAGTTCAATTTATAAATCTGCACCCACCAGATGAAATTCCTCCGAGCCTCCTCCAGGCACACTATGATGTTTTTCTTTCCTTTGTTTTCATTTTGTTTCATTCTGTCTTATTTTTAGTTTATTGATAGGTACATTTTCCTTTAGTTTTAGTTTTTCTTTCCCTTACTTCTCCACCCAAGTATGCTTCTACTCCCCTTATTATCATCTTTTCCATCTCCTTTGTGCTTTCACATTGAGGGAGAATGTTGCATTTTAATTTGGGCGGGGGGGGGGGGGGGGAGAGCATTTGCATGTGCATGTGCATTTGCATGTGATATTGTGTACTGTCATGTGAAAAAGTTTTAATGTGATATTTGCAACTGTTATGGAGCTCAAAGCATGCTAAAAACCTCATTTGTGAATGTTACATGCCAATTTTTTTTTTCTTGAGGATATGGAACGTGTAGGATGTAGTGCAATCAAAAGTTTAAATCAAAAGAGATTTTTATCCATTTCACTTAGTTTCATCCAAGGGAAGGAGGTTGAAAGTCTTAGTGCACACACTACATAGGTTAGAAAACTTAGAATGACTACCTTAGACCATTTTTGGTTGATATACACTTCAATTGTTTAAGACTCTAATGAACCATATCCTAATGGCTTAGAAAAAAAAAAGTTTGAAGCAAATGAAAATAAGAAACAAGCCAAGGATTGATTGCAAGAAGGAAAGAAAAAAAAAATCAAAAAAAGAAAAAAAAAGAAAAGAAAAAAAGGGAAGCAATTGTGTATTGGAAAGGGCTACCTATTACCGGGGTCCTAATTAAACAAAAAGTTGGTACCTTTTAAAGCGTAGTAGCGTGAAAGCCACCTTTGTACATTTATGCACTGGAAACAACTACCTACTACTGGGGTCCTAACTAATCAAGAAAATGGTGTCCTTTAAAGTGTAATAGTGTGAAAGCCGCCAACACAATGATTTTGAATTAGAGTAAGACCGTATGGTTGTCTTAGACTAATTATTGTGATTAAAACCGTTAATGCCTAGTGGTAGTCAATCTTGGAATTCTGACCATTTCTTGTACACGTAAGCTGTGTTACACTCCATTACCTTGGTTGAGTTACTAGATGGTGTATAAATCTTTCAGTTGATACTTAACTTGGATTAATTTGTGTCCTGTGTTCCTAAATTCAATATGCATATTTTCATGGCGTGTAATTTTCATAAGCATTGGAATCTTAATTGTTATTCCTCTAATTTGAATACATTCACGTTATTTGCTAGAGACTAGCAAAACGTTAGTTGGGGGGTGTGATTACGCGCTTAAATTGCATAATTAAGTGTTTTACTTCACGCATTACGACTTATATTTTTAATTAAATGTCTAATCAATCTCAATATTTTAATAAGGTGATTTATTAATAATATTTGGGCTTTATTGAGCAATTTATGAATTTTTGGTATTATTTTATAGTAAGAAAATTTTCAAGAGCTAAAACCAGCATCAATTCGTAATTCATGCATAACTTTTATGTCCAAACTCCAATCAAGATGATTCAAAATTATAGCAAAAGCTAAGAAAAAGCTCTACAACTTTCATGTTTCGAGTTTTGAGAGATACAAATGTATACGAGGTCAAAATTGGCTTTGAAAGTTCAAAACCGATTATATGTTAACAAAAAAAAATAAGAAAAAAATATTAATAAATGAGTTGATTTGATTGAGTGCTAGGCGCTGGGTGTGTGGGTGAGTTTTGTGTTTTTTATTATTGCTTTGAAAAGTCAAATAAAAGGGTCTAAAGAAAGGGAAAAAACAACAAGTTTTTAGGTTTTCTTTTGGAAGTTTTCAAGGGAGCCGTGTGGGGGGGCGGCTGTGGCGCTACGGACTGCTACACAAGGAAGAACACAACAGCAGCTGCTGTGTTGGAGAGCTTCTCATGGCCTCTTCCTGCTCTCTTTCTTTCTTTCTCTCTCTCTCTCTCTCTCTCTCTCTCTCTCTCTCTCTCTCTCTCGTTTAATATTTTTTTTATGGTTGTTTCAATACATTATTTGTCTAGTTTAATATTAGATTGAATATTTTTCTTCACTTTATTATTTGAGTAGTCTATGGTTTAACTAGATTCTTGTTCTTTTTATTTTGTTATGTTGAATGCTTTCAAGGTTGAATTAATTTTTTATTTAGTATGCATTTAGCCTAATGTTTGGAATGATTTTAAGTTAGATTAATTAGTTCTTTAGTTTTAGTATACATCTAGAATATTGTTCTTTTAATTTATTTATTTTTTTATTTCATTATTGCAATGGTTTGTGGAATTAATTTGACCCGAAAAATTGGGATCGCAAGCATGAGGGGCTAAGTTCAGTAACTCGGGTTGTGGGTCAATGTTGTTTGTTTTTCATGGTTTGTTAGTTCTCCTATGATATTATTGATAAACTTTTATTTGGCTAAAACCAAAAATTGAAGGCATCGTTGATAAATCGTTGACTCTTATTTCTTGTTTTGTTGTTGGCGTTAGGCACATCAAAACCTTGATTTAATCTAGGATTTTCATCAACTATTTTTTATATGAAATTTGGTTGATACTTAATGAGAGTTTTTATTTTCTTCCGTTCGGATGTGGCAAATTTACTCGAGCTTTAGTAATAAAATTTCACCTTATTAATGCCTTGATTGGATTAACAAGAAAAGGAGTAAGACCTAGGGAATTAGTAAATGGTGGAAGCAAACACACGTTGGACCCGTAACCCGAGTGTTTGGTAATTTGTTTAGTTTGGTTGCATTAGTAGGTTTATTTTGTTGGAAATTTGATAAAAGTTCAGTTACATTTTAGCATTTTTCTCAAATACCTCTCATTTTTTTTTTTACTGTTTTCAAAATCATAAAAGACGAAAAAGATTTTCAAACCATATTTTACAGCAACGGGATTTCACTAAACTTTCACAAATACTTTGATACGCAGTGGTCCCTGTGGAATACGATACTAGACTCATCCTTGATACAACTTGCACTTCTGCACATGGAAGCACAACTCAGAACGAGTCACTATCCTACTTTCTTTTACTTAGTACCTTCATATGTAACATCTAATTTTTCCCAAATTTCTTTAGCCGAGTTACATTTCATTACCCTATTAAATTCATTTACATCTAATGCACAGAAAAGTAAGTTCATTGCAGTAACATTGATTTATACTGATTTCTAGTCTTCCTCAGTATACTCATTTTCAGTTTTAGGTACATTAATCTTATCAATTACTTTCATGGGAATATGATTTCCCTTAGTCACTATTTTTCATACCTTCCAATCTACATTTAATAGGTATATGCTCATCCTACGTTTCCAATAGGTGTAATTTACACCACAAAAAATTGGCGTTCTAGTGGATGAGTGTCCTTCACCAAATGGAGTTACACCGATATGTGTCATGTGATCTTTTTACATATAAACTATTAATTCTATGTAAATCCACTCCGATACCAAATGTTGATTTAGGTGTAATCCCAAGAGGGGGGTGAATTGGATATTTTAAAAATTCTTTCAAACTTATTTACCAATTAATCCCTATGTCTAAGATTTAACCAATTACTTATCAAGTTCATGTGAAATCATTCAACAAACATACATGCAAGCTGGATATTGAAATGCAATGCGGAAAATAAAGAGATAAGGGAAGAGAGAATGCAAACGCAATTTTTACGAGGTTCAGCCAACCCAGCCTACGTCCTCGCCTTGAGCAGTCTACTCAAGGATTCCACTATAATCCCTGGTCCTTAAATTGGGACGAAACTTGCCTTACAATCCACTGCTTACAAGAGATACAACTCTCTCCTCACACCCGATTTACAATCCAAACCGTGAATATAATGAAATTTGTAAAACACTCAGAGTTGCTTCCAACAAAACTCATGAGTACAATTCAAATTCCTAATACATAATCATATGATAAAACTTGAAGCTCAGAATGTATGAAACGATACAATTGTTTATGAATGATTATGTTTCAATACACAATTTCCCTTCTAACCAATATTTCCAAGTAATGATATATTTAAACACTTTGGAGAATATTAGTGTTCTAGTTCACTTTGTAAAAATGCACAACAATATCTAATGTGAACTTATTTAAAAAAAACTTTTTCTTGAATATTGGATCAATCAAAATCAACTATTTTCTTTCAAATATTCAATCACACAATGATCTTTGAAATAAGCTAATACATACATACATACATACATACATACATACATATATATATATATATAATGATTTTCAAAGATCACAAACTGAATATATTGTTTTTCAGAAAATATCCCTCAATAAATTATATTTATAAATACCAAGGATATTTAATCAAACGTTAATATATCTAAAATATAGATCCTTTAACAAAACACACACTTGAATAAAATCTTTTTAACCAATGATAAAAACCTTTATCAAGTAGTGAGATTATCTAAATAATATATATATAAAGTTTACTCACTCTCTATCACTCAGCTTATTTTAGCAATAGATTTCAAAATGAGTAGTTCTTTAAAATATATATATGTCAGTGGCAAAATAAACTTTCTCAAGTGAAGAGCTTGTCAAAAAACAATCTTTATATGGTTAAGAACACTCAAGATCAAATTCTCTAAAGATATTCAATAACAAGTGATGAGATGAGAAGCTCTTGAAAATAATAACTTGAATCACCAAACCTAAATACCAAGATGAAATCAAAATGTATAGGTGAGATCCCTTTTAGTTTTCTGAGTAGATTTGCCCAAGGAAGATGAATATAGGATGGAGTGCAGGCAATCATGTAGCAATCAACTCAAGTTTCTCAATTCTCTTTCAATAATATGTTCTCTTCTCTTCTCATTTGTCTTAGCTACTCTACAAGGGTTTAGATATTCAGTATTTATAATGATCTTGCCTTTAGAATAGATCTCAACCGTCGGATCAAAAATTATCTCGCGAGTTCTCTTAATAAAAATTAAATTTTTAAATTTTCCCGCAAGTTTAGACGACTGAGGTCAAAGGCCCAGACGACTGAAGTTCTTTTTAAGCTTCGAAAAATAACCTAGACACAGGGTCAGATGACTGAGGTTGGAGCTCACACGACTGAAGTGTTGGGTTTAGACGATTGAAGTGTGAGTTCAGTCTTCTTAGGTGCTTTTGCCAGGTTCTGAGTTTCACCAGAAATTCTTTAGACGATTGAACTTAATCTTTGGTGTTTTGAAGAAGTATAAGAAAAATTACTCTACGCATAATTTGGAATTGGTGGTAGTAGTATATGCATTGAAGATTTGGAGACACTACTTATATGGTGAATATTGTGAGATCTTCACCGACCACAAGATCCTCAGATACTTTTTCACATAGAAAGAGTTGAACATAAGGTAGAGGAGGTGGCTTGAATTGATTAAGGACCACGATTGCACCATTAGCTATCATTCGAGGAAAGCTAATGTGGTAGCTATTGCATTGAGTTGGAAGTCAAATCACGCGTCAGTATCTGCAGTGGTAGGTTAACATCATATTAGACAAGATCTAGAGAGTCTTGGCATGGAGTTGGTGGATGGTAATCATCAGGCTTTCATTGCTAAATTGGTGATCCAACCGACCTTATTTGAGAGGATTAAAGCCGCATAGGCTAGTGATGTAAAGTTAGTCGAGGTTGTAGAGAAAGTGTAGCAAGGGATGACTATAGATTTTAACATCTCCGAGGGAGGTGTGCTGAGGTTTGGGACCAAGTTGTGTGTTCCAAATGACGAGGGGATAAAGAGGACAATCCTGGAGGAGGCGCATCGTTCCTTGTATACGGTACATCTGGGTAGTTCAAAGATATATCGAGATTTGCATGAATTTTTCTGGTGGAATGGCATAAAATGGGAGATTGCACGATTTGTGGAACAATGTCTGATGTGTCAGCAGGTGAAAACTGAACATTAGAGGCTGGTAGGGCCGTTGCAGCCATTGAGTATTCTGGAGTGGAAATGGGAGCATATTTCCATGGACTTTGTCACTGGGTTGCCACCAGCACTACATGGGCAGAATGTCATCTGAGTAATCGTGGATAGGTTAACTAAATCTACTCACTTTATACCGATGAACGTTAGCTACTCTTTGAGTAGTCTAGCATATTTGTATGTACATGAGATAGTCAGAATGCACGGAATACCAGTGTCCATTGTTTCATATCGAGACCTGAGATTCATTTCTCGATTCTAGAAGAGCTTGCAGGAAGCCTTGGTGATGAAGCTTACTTTCAATACAACGTTCCACCCCCAGACTGATGGATAGTCAGAGAGGACAATACAACTCTTGGAGGATATGTTAAGGGCTTGTATATTGGACTTCGGTGGTAGTTGGATTCAGTTTCTACCATTGGTGGAGTTTGCCTATAACAATAGCTTCTAGGTAGTATCAGGATGGGACCGTTCGAGGCATTGTATGGTCAGAAGTTTCGGTCTCCTTTGTATTGGGATGAGGTCGGTGAATAGCAGATATTTGGGCCTGAACTCATACAAAAGGCATTTGAGATGGTTAGATTGATCAGGGATAGGATTAAATCAGCTCAGAGTCGGTAGAAGAGTTACGCGGATATTCGCCATTGTGAATTGGAATTCAAGGTTGGGGATAAGATATTTGTGAGAATCGATTCGATGAAAGGGGTGATTAGATTTGGAAGGAAGGGCAAGCTGAACCCAAGGTGTATCAAACCATTCGAGGTACTTGAACTAGTGGGTTCGATGGCCTACAGGATTGCACTACCCTAGCGCTATTGAGGATCCATAATGTGTTCCACATATCCGTTAAGAAGGTACATGCTAGATCTGTCGCATGTGATTAGTTATGAATCTTTATAGATTGGGAATGCTTTGGCATATGAGGAGATACCCATTCAGATTTTGGACCGTAAAGTTCAGAACCTACATACCAAGGAGATACCATTAGTGAAGGTATTGTGGCGAAATCACGCGGTTGAGGAAGTTTCTTGGGAGTTAGAGACAAAAATACGCCGAAAACATTCACAGTTGTTCTGAGTAGTAGTTTTAGTCGTAGGATTGGTATGGGTATGTATGTATGTAATATTCTGCTATTGTAGTAATGTAGTATGGTTAGTCTCTGGGAGAGTTTGGTAATATTGTGAGCTCCCGAGAAAGTGTATGTATGTAATCACAATATTCCTCCACCATAAATGAGGGTATGTATGTATTTGGGATGGGGCTGCTATGTGGGTGGCCGTCGGCTCTTTCTAGAGTCGAGTATGTGGTTGAGTATGTAGTTGAGTTGGTAAAAGAGAGATTACAAATTTCAAGGATGAAATTTTTGTAAGGTGGGGAGGTTGTAAGAATCCAACTCGAGATATGTAGACTGAATAAATGAGAAAGGGTAAAAAGGTAAATTAGCAGGCTTCGTCGACAAAGCCATTATTCTCGTCGAAGAAGGCCCCCATACTCTTCGTCGTCGAAATTCAGAGCCTTGTCAATGAAGAGATACCGAACGAGTTGTAGAATATCGAAATAGGGTTCGTCGCTGAAGGAGACGGTTCGTCAATGAAATGTGTAGATGATTTGTCGATGAAGGCGTCGTTTCATTGATGAGGTTGGCTGGGTCAAAAGGGCTATAAATATCCTCCTTCATTGCTTAGTTGCTAAGAAAGCTAAAACTCTCTCTCTAGAACCAGCAGAATCTCTCCTTCTCTCTTCGATTCTTTGTTGTTCATTGCTTGATTCAATGATCCGATGTTACTGCGTGGATCAGGGGAGTCTACGTTTTTAGCGGATCGGAAATTCATTTCAAGTATTTTTGGGTTTTGACCCAAAACCAAGGTAAGGGTCCGATTTCAGTTTCGTTTCGGTATATATATGTAGTAGTAAGAATTATAGTGAAGTATAGTTCTTGGATGTTTACGTTTTGGGATCTCGGTTCGTAGTTTTGGAGCCGTAGAGTTCATACTTTGGTGTTCGGGAAAAGGTAAAGGGATTCTGTTTATATTAGTTATTTTTTGAAATCGGGATCGGTAAATCTGTAGTTTACAATCGTATGTATATTTTGGCTACTTATTTGGGAAAATCTATTGGGTTAAAATGCAGGATTTTCAGCTTATATATTTCGAGAAAATTGAGGGTTTCGGGTATCATCTCTATTTCCGTTGAAAAATCATATGTTGTATAAAACTGTAGTATTGAGATGACCGTACATGTATTTGTATTAAACTATATTCTCAAACTGAAAATGATATGATTTGTGTGTACTCAAATAAGTGTGGAATAAACTGTTATATGTAAAATGTTTCAGGTTTTGTAAAAAAGCTAGGGGCGGCTACCGTACACTGACGCCATGTCTCGGCTAATTACCGTGGGTGAGAGTGTCTGGCTCTATATCTGAGGGTGTAAAATATCACCTGTTTGTTCCGGCTAGTTGTCGATGGGTGTGAGTGGACACTATACTGGCAACGATATCGATGTGAGGCTTCGGTTATTATAGGGTATCAAGTGCTTGAGTGTGATGACACTGACCGTATATTTGGTATTGTATGTACTGGAACTGGATTGTGAAAATACTAGAACTGTATCGTGTTATGTTTTATGTTGAAATAACAATTGTATGTCATACATTGATATAACTTGCTTTCTTCCTTACTAAGAGGTGTCTCACCTCGAATATACAAATGTTTTTTAGGTCTTTTGAGTAGCCGAAACTAGCATCCTAGTGTTCGGGAGCGTGGGTGTCGGCTAGCTACGCAGAGTACTTATGCAAGTACGGATTTTGTAATGGGATTGTCATTATTGGGTTTTGTAGATACCTGGGATATGTATGGTATTTTGGAGCTTAGACTCTAGTCATGTATAGACTCTGGTGTGGTACGATGTATGCATTAAAAAGAATATTTTCGCTGCGTATTTGATGTGTATGAATATGTATGTGAATGTGTATAGGGTGTACGTATACCCCACAGAATCAGACCTTCATTCAGTATAGTATCATGTATGTTTTAAATGATACAGAGATGGTTAGGTTATTAAATCACACCTGGGACCCATCCACGGGTTCGGGGCGTGACATGATTGGTAGTCTCTTGTATTTTATAGCTAACAGGCTTGATATTATGCTTAGTGTTTGTATTTGTGCTAGATTTTAGGCTGCACCTAAGGAGTCTCACTTGTTAGTGGTTAAGAGGATACATAGATACCTTGTTGAGACTATTGAGATTGTTGGTTACACGGATGCTAACTTTCCCGGTAGTAAGGTAGATCGAAAGAACACTTGTCATTACTTAGGAAAATCTCTAGTTTCTTGGTTCTCCAAGAAATAAAACTCAGTTGCACTATCCACAGCCAAAGCTGAATATATTTTGGCTGGAAGTTGTTGTACTCAAACGTTTTATATGAAACAACAACTTATGGATGTTGATTTATGTGTAATCCCAAGAGGTGGAGGGGTGAATTGGGTATTTTAAAATCCATCAAACTTATTTACCACTTAATCCCAATTTCTATGTTTAACAAATTAGATGCAAGACTTTGAGACTGATTTAAATTTATTTTATCAATGAATCATTCTTACCCAATTAAGTGCGTGTGGAGTTATTCAACATACACGTGTAATACGAGTAATAAAATGCAATGCGAAAAATAAAAAGATAAGGGAAGAGAGAATGCAAATGTGATTTTATGAGATTTAGCCAACCCGGCCTATGACCTCACCTTGAGCAACCCACTAAAGGATTCCACTAAAATCCCTACTCCTTAAATTGGGACGGAACTTCCCTTACATCTGCTGCTTACAAGAGGTACAACTTCCTTCTACTCCGCTGCTTACAAGAGATATAGCTCTCTCCTCAAACCCGATTCACAACCTGAACCGTGATTACAATATAATTTCCAATCTGCAAAACACTCAATGTTGCTTCTAACAAATCTAGTGAGTACAATTGAAATTCCTAATACATAATCATATGATGAAACTTGAAGCTCAATATGTATGAAACGATACAATTGTTTTATAAATGAAATGTTTCAACACAAAATTTTCCTTTTTATCTAATCTTCCAAAATATTTATATGAGTAATAGCTTTGAAGACAAGATGCTCAAACATCAAATATGATCTTGTTAAAAAGTTTGTCTTGGATATTGTAAAGATCTAAATCAATAAGCTTTCTCCCAAATTTTCAACCACAAAATGATCTTTGTAATATGCAAATTAATATATATATGATGTGATTACCAAAGATCAAATCCTAATATAAGATTTTTAAGAAAATATTCCTCAATAATATATATAGTTATGAACTTCTAAGGATATTTAATAAAATGGTTTTGAAGTATCAAAAATATCAAGTCTTTTACTAAACACACTTGATTCAAAAAACTATTCAACCAATGACAAAAAGACTTTCTTAAGTAATGAACTTGTCAAAAACAATCTCTATATGTATATGAACTCTCAAGATCGATCTCTCTTTAATAGTATTCAATAATAAATGATGAGATGAGAAACTCTTGAAAATAATAAATTGATTTACCAAACCTCAATACCAAGTTGAAATCAAGATGTGTAAATGAAATCCCTTTTGTTTTTTTGAGTTGATTTACCCAAGCTTGATGAGTATAAGTTGGAGTGCAGGCAATCGTATAGTAATATGTTCAAGTCTCTCAAATCTATGTAAAAAAGATGTTCTCTTCTCTTCCAAAAGTCTTAGGTTTAGCACTAGGGTTTAGATGATGTATAAATAGGTATTTTGCCTTTAGGATAAATCTCAACCGTTGGATCAAATATTAGCTCGGGTGTTCTTTCAATAAAAATTAGATTTTTAAACTTTCCCACACGTTCAGACGACTAAGGTTTATGGCCCAGACGACTGAAGTTCTTTAGAACTTTAAAAAATTAACCTAAACACAGGGTTAGATGACTAAAGTTTCTAAAGTGTCAGGTTCAGACGACAGAAGTCTTAGTTTAGTCTTTTGAGGTGCTTCTGCCAGGTTCTGTGTTTCACCATAAATTCTTTAGGCGACTGAACTTAATCTTCGATTTTCTGAAAAAATTCTTGAGACAACTGAGCTTAACTTCGGTCTTCTGAAGTTGCAACTTTAGGCGACTGACCGTTGTGTTCGGTCTACTGAAGTTGCCATTTTCTGATTTTTTTCTTTCTAGTTTAAAATTATGCTTTACTCTCTTTCTTGGCTCTTTTATAAAAATATTTTCCTGGGTTTTGAAAATATATCTAAGTCTATAGATATCCCTTAATGATGTTCATGAAATGCATGAGTCCTAAGGTCATTTTAGGGTATATGTTGAGTCTCAAATTAAATCATATGAAAATGTAAATACATTAGGTTCTAAATACCCATTCCCATGACGATCTTGAAGTTGTTGCTTGCATCTTCATTCTTATACTCTTTTAGTTTCATGGATTTTGCCAAGATGTGTAGATTTTTCCAAGATGTGTATGTTTTAATCTTCATGGCTTCCATGACTTGTTATCTTTCCCTACATGCTAAACATTGTTCATATTTACAATCTCAATGTACAGATCAAATACCAAGTGATTTGTCATTATCAAAACTAGATTGGACTTACAAAGTCAACAATCTCCTCTTTTTGGTGATGACATATACACGAGCAAAAATATAGAATAAAATAAGTTATGCCTAACAAGGCTCCCCCTCAAACAATGCATCAAATATTTAGTAAGTGAAATATGCTCATGCCAAATAAAATATGCTCATGTTCATACATACGTTGTTTAGCTTGATTCCAAATGAAATGTGCTCATATGAGTACACAAGTTGTTTCTTTTGATTCTTCTCCTATAGTTTGATTTTTCTCCCCCGTTACACAACTAGTGTTGCCAACAATTTTTGCTATTATTCTTCTCCCCTTTTGCACAATTAGTTTTGCCTACAAATTTTGCTTTTTCTTTTGATATTTAAACAATTTTTGCTCCTAATTTTTAACAATTTTGGCTCTTGATTTTTCTTCCCCTTTTGACATAGAAAAAAAGGTGTATAATGATAATACATGAGTGGACATAACGTTATGTTCTTCTCCCATTTGAAATCTTAAAGTTTTAAAAACTTGTTCAACCATCAGATTTGAAAAATTTACTTCCCCCCCTTGCTAATGCATAAAGTTGTGTTATTGAATGTAAATTGCATTGTGAACATACACTGTATGGCAAATTTCAAAGATAATGTGAGGATGCCAAATGTTAATTAATGTGATACCGAATGTGATACCAATTGTGAAAATTAAGTAACGTTGCTCCCCCTGAATTATGTCATCTAATATAATTCTAGGCAACCTCTCGACTATGCATCATACTCGATTCAAGCCTAATTTGGATAAGCCTATCCTTCACTAGTGGTTTCGTGAATATGTCTACCCATTGTTCATCTGTGCATACAAACTCAAGTGTCACATCTCCTTTTTGCACATGATCATGAAGAAAGTGATGTCGTATTTTTATATGCTTAGTTCGTGAATATAATATAGGATTCTTTGACATGTTTATTGTACTCGTATTGTCGCAGCTTATACGAATTGTTTCATAGCTTAATCCAAAAATCTGTCAGTTGTTGCTTCATATATAGCGTTTGAGCACAACAACTACCTGCCGCTGTATATTCTGCCTCAGCTGTGGAAAAAGCTACTGAATTTTGCTTCTTGGAAAACCAAGAGACCAACGAATTTCCTAAGAAATGACATGTACCGCTTGTGCTCTTTCTATCCACTTTACTACCCGCAAAATCAGCATTTGAATAGCCGATAATTTCAAAAGATGTATACTTAGGATACCATAACCCAATCTCCACAGTTCCTATCAGGTATCTAAGTATTTGTTTGACAGCTAACAAATGTGACTCTTTTGGTGGAACTTGAAATCTTGCGCACAAACATATGCTAAACATTATATCAGGTTGACTGGCAGTTAGATATAGTAAGCTACCAATCATTCCACAATATAGCTTGACATCTACTAGTATACCTTATTCATCTTTCTCTAATTTCAATGAAGCACTCATAGGTGTACCTAGTATTTTTCCATCTTCCATATTAAACTTTTTGAGCAGATCTCTAATATGCTTCGATTGATTTATAAATATTCCATGTTTCTCTTGTTTGATCTGAAGTTCTATGAAGAAATTTAGTTCACCCATCATGCTCATCTCAAATTCATTTTGCATAGTGCTAGAAAATTCATTACACAATTCTTTATTTGTAGCTTCAAATATGATATCATCTACATATACTTGAACTAGGAGAATATCATCTTTCTTAGAATTTATGAACATAGTCGTGTCTATCTTTCCTCTGACAAATCCATTTTCTAGTAGAAAACCGCTTAACCTTTCATACTAAACTCTAGGAGCTTGCTTTAAACCGTACAAGGCTTTTTTCAGTCTATACACGTGACCTAGATTCTTATGATTTTCAAAACCTAGGGGTTGTTCTACATATACTTCTTCACTTATGTAGCCATTTAAAAATGCGCTCTTGACATTCATTTGATATAACTTGAAATCCTTATAAGCAACATAGGCTAAAAGCATTCGAATGACTTCCATTCTAGCTATAGGTGCAAAGGTTTCTTCAAAATCTATTCCTTCTTCCTGGTTATATCCCTGAACTACTAGTCTAGCTTTATTTCTAACAACTATCCCATGTTCATCTTTCTTGTTCTTATATATCCATTTTGTTTCAATAATTGACTTATCCTAAGGTCTAGGAACTAACATCTATACTTCGTTTCTCTCAAATTGCTTTAGCTCTTATTGCATGGACAACACCCACTATTCATCCTCAATTGCTTCACTCACATTCCTAGGTTCTTCTTGAGATAGAAAGACAAAATGACTCGTCATATTCCTAAGTGAGGATCGAGTGGCTACTCCACGTAATGGTTCACCTATTATTTAATCAATGGGATGATTCTTTATGTACTTCCATTCTCTAGGTGCTTCATTAACCTCATTTTCAATTTGATCAGTCTTAGTGGATGGTTCCTTAATTTCATTTTTCTTTTTTGAATCATTCTCAATGGATAGTTTCTCAAATTCCTTGTTTATCTCAATTTCATCTCCATCAGTTCTTTTGGACAAGGGATTTGACTCATCGAACACTACATGGTTAGATTCTATAACTGTTAATGTTCGTTTGTTATATATTCTATAGGCTTTACAATCTAAGGCATATCCTAGGAAGATACCTTCATCTGATTTCACATCAAACTTTCCTAGATGTTCGTTGTCTCTAAGCACAAAATATTTACAGCCAAAGACATGAAAATATGATATGTTTGGTTTATGGCCATTCCATAATTCATACGGAGTTTTATTAAAAGATGGTCTAATCAAAACTCTATGCAGAACATAGTAGGTGGTATTCACTGCCTTAGCCTAGAAATACTTAGGTAGTTTATGTTCGTTAAGTATAGTTCTGGCCATTTCTTGTATAGACCTATTTTTCCTTTCAACTACACCATTCTGTTGTGGTGTTCTAGGAGCCGAAAAATTATGAGTTGTTCCTAACGAATTGCAATAGTCTTCCATACTTTGATTTTTAAATTCTCTACCCCTATCACTTCAACTTTTTGTGATAGTATATCCCTTTTCATTTTGAATTTTATTACACAGGTTTATGAATTGTTCACACGCTTCATCTTTGTGACCTAAGAATAGTACCCATGTATATCTTGAAAAATCATCAACTATAACAAATGCGTATGATTTTCCTCCTAAACTCTGAATTGGGTTTGGACCAAATAAATTTAAGTGTAGCATTTGAAGTGGCCTAGTAGTGGAGATTTCTTTATTTTTCTTACAGCTCATTTTTTCTTGTTTTCCTAGTTGATAAGCCTCACAAATTTTATCTTTGATGAAGTTTGTCTTAGGCGATCCCTTAACTAAGTCTCTCTTAACTAGTTTAGATATTAGGTCCATATTTGTGTGTTCTAGTCTCCTATGCCAATTCAATTAATTTCATTCATAGCAGAGAAGCATGTCACACTCTGTGAGGTTAAGTTATCAAAATTGATGGTATATACGTTTTCATGACGCTCAGTAGTGAACATTATCTTATTATCAGTTTTGTGTTCAACAATGCACTTGTCATGTTCAAAAGACACTTTGTAACCTTTATCACACAATTGGTTTATACTCAATAAGTTGTGCTTTAAACCATCAACCAGTAAAACATCATCTATAATTAGTGATGAATTGTTCCCAACTTTACCTACACTTGTGATCCTTCCCTTAGCATTGTCTCCAAAAGTGACAAATCCATCATCCGTGGGTGTGATGGATGTGAACTTTGCTTTATCCCTGGTCATGTGACGTGAACATCCGCTATCCATATACCATCTTTCTTTTGAGGAGGATGATCTTAAACATATCAGCAAGACACAATCAGACAACTAGTTTTGGTACCCAGATTTTCTTGGGTCCATAGGGGTTAGTACTAGATTCTCCTTTGACCTTCCATACTTTCTTAATTTTGAAATCTTTATTTTTGAAAGGACAGTCAAATTTTATGTGACCCATCCTCTTACATTTAAAGCATGTAATATTTCTATAATAGTATTTCGTTGAAACATAAGATTTTGACTCTCTTACAAAATATCCCATGTAAAGATGTCTCTGTTTTAGATTTTCCTTCCCATTAAAATCAAAACCTTCCTTTTCTAAAGAATTTCTTTGAGCTCCTAGGAGTTTTTCAAAATTATTTTGTCTTTTTGTAAATTTACAGATAATCTCATATTTATCTTTCAAATTCTTTTCTAACTCCTTAATTTTCAAATCTTTGTCTTTCATGAGAGATGCGTGAGATTCATTTTGGTGTTCAGCTAAACTTGAAAGTTCTTTTACTTTATTTTTCAAATCAAAGATTTTCTTAATTTCTTCTCAAGCATTTTAATAGTGTACAAATATTCTTGTTTTAGTTCATCATATGAAAGCATGTCATTCTCATTTTCAAAATCACTAGAATAATAAGAAGATGATGAAAATGATGATTGTATCTCAAGGTCATCATGTGCCATTAGACACAGATTAACAATCTTGTCATCACTGGATTCATATTGAACAACTTGTGTTGTGCATATCCCAATTAACTTTTAGCACCTTTTTTTTTTTTAGGAGGCTTTCATCAGTTTGGGACACTCAAGCTTGATGTGTCCAACCTCTCTACAGTTGTAGCATATTGGTGGATCTTCCCTCTTTTTCTTCATGCTTGACTCTCCTCTTTTTGATTTTGAGTTCTGAAATTTTTTGTTGAACTTCTTATTCTTCTTCAAGAACTTCCTGAACTTCTTTGTTAGCAAGGATATGTCGTCATCTGATTCTGAATTACTTCCCTCACTAGAGTTGTTTGACGATGCCTTAAGCGATGTGGCTTTCTTTACTTTCCTTTTCTCATTCTTCCTCTCATTTATTGCAAGCTTATAGGTGATGAGCAATCCAATGAGTTCGTAAACAGACATCTCTTTAAGTTTCCTCCCTTATGCTTTTGCTGTAGCTTTCGCTTCCCAAACTGAAGGTAATCCCCTGAGTATTTTCCTGATCAAGTCATAAGTAGGGTAAGATTTACCAAGAGCATTTAAAGAATTTATGATGTGTGTGAATCTAGTGTACATGGATTAAATAGATTCATCAGCAGTCATCTTAAATACTTCATATTCACTGGTAAGCATGTCTATCCTACTATATTTTACTTCCTTAGTGTCTTCATATTTAACTTCTAATTTTTTCAAATTTCTTTAGTAAAGTTACATATCATTACCCTATTAAATTTATTTACATCTAATGCACAGAAAAGCAAGTTCATCACAATAGCATTTATTTGCACTGATTTTCAGTCCTCTTCAGTATACTCATCTTCAGTTTTAGGTACATTTACCTTATCAATTACTTTGATGAAAATATGATTTCACTTAGTCACTATTTTCCATACCTTCCAATCTATATTTAATAGGTATATACTCATCCTACGTTTTCAATAGATGTAATTTACACGACAGAAAATTGGTGGTCTAGTGGATGAGTGTCCCTCACCGAATGGAGTTAGACCGATGTGTGTCATGTGATCTTTTTACGAATGAACTATTAAGTCTATGTAAACCCACTCTGATACCAAATGTTGATTTATGTGTAATCCCAAGAGGTGGGGTGAATTGGGTATTTTAAAATATTTCAAACTTATTTACCACTTAATCTTGATTTCTATGTTTAACAAATTAGATGCAAGAGTTTGAGGCTGATTTAAATTTATTTTATCACTGAATCCTTTTTACCCAATTAAGTGCGGAAAATAAATAGATAAGGGAAGAGAGAATGCAAATGCGATTTTACGAGGTTCGGCCAACTCGGCCTACGTCCTTGCCTTGAGCAACCCACTCAATGATTCCACTAAAATCTCTACCCCTTAAATTGGGATGGAGCTTCCCTTACATTCGTTGCTTACAAAAGGTATAACTTCCTCCTACTCCACTTCTTACAAGAGATATAGCTCTCTCCTTAAAATCGATTCACAACCCGAACCATGATTACAATATAATTTTCAATTTGTAAAACACTCAATGTTGCTTCTAACAAATCTAGTGAGTACAATTAAAATTCCTAATACATAATCATATGATGAAACTTGAAGCTCAGTATGAGTAATAGCTTTGAAGACAAGATGCTCAAATATCAAATATGATCTTGTTAAAAAGTTTGTCTTGGATATTGTAAAGATCTAAATCAATAAGCTTTCTCCCAAATTCTCAACCACAAAATGATCTTTATAATATGCAAATTAATATATATATATATATATATATATATATATATATATATGATGTGATTACCAAAGATCAAATCCTAATATAAGATTTTTCAGAAAATATCCCTCAATAATATATAGTTATGAACTTCTAAGGATATTTAATCAAATGGTTTTGAAGTATAAAAAATATCAAGTCTTTAACTAAACACACTTGATTCAAAAAACTATTCAACTAATGACAAAAAGACTTTCTCAAGTAATGAACTTATCAAAAACAATCTCTATATGTATATGAACTCTCAAGATCAATCTCTCTCTAATAGTATTCAAAAATAAATGATGAGATGAGAAACTCTTGAAAATAATAAATTGATTTACCAAACCTCAATACCAAGTTGAAATTAAGATGTGTAAATGAAATCCCTTTTATTTTTCTGAGTTGATTTACCCAAACTTGATGAGTATAAGTTGGAGTGCAGGCAATCGTATAGCAATATGTTCAATTCTTTCAAATCTATGTCAAAAAGATGTTCTCTTCTCTTCCAAAAGTCTTAGAGCACTAGGGTTTAGATCATGTATAAATAGGTATTTTTCCTTTAGGATAAAGCTCAACCGTTAGATCAAAGATTAGCTCACGTGTTCTCTCATTAAAAAATAGATTTTTAAACTTTCCTGTAGGTTCAGACGACTGAGGTTAAAGGCCCAGATGACTGAAATTCCTTAGAGCTTCAAAAAATTAACCCAGACACAAGGTCAGATAACTGCAGTTGGGGTTCAGTCTTCTGAATTTTCGGGTTCAAACGACTGAAGTGTCTAGTTCAGACGACTTAAATCTAAGTTCAGTCTTCTGAAGTGCTTCTACTAGGTTCTGTGTTTCACCATAAATTCTTCAGGTGACTGAATTTAATCTTCGATCTTCTGAAAAAATTCTTCAGACGACTGAGCTTAACTTCAGTTTTCTAAAGTTGCATCTTCAAGCGACTGGCCGTTGAGTTCGATTTACTGATGCTGCCATTTTCTAAATTTTTTCTTTCTAGTTGAAAATTTTTCTTTGCTCTCTTTTTTAGCTCTTTTTATAAAAATATTTTCCTAGGTTTTGAAAATATATCTAAGTCCATAGATATCCACTAATGATGTTTATGAAATGCATGAGTCCTAAGGTCATTTTAGGGTATATGTTGAGTCTCAAATTAAATCATATGAAAATGTAAATACATTAGGCTCTAAATACCCATTCCCATTGACGATCTTGAACTTGTCGCTTGCACCTTCATTCTTATACTCTTTTAGTTCTATGGATTTTGCCAAGATGTGTATATTTTTTCAAGATGTGTATGCTTTATTTTCATGGCTTCCATGACTTGTTATCTTTCCGTGCATGCTACACATTGTTCCTGTTCACAATCTCAATGCACAGATCAAATACCAAGTGATTTGTCATTATCAAAATCGGATTGGAATCATAGAGTCAACAATGGATTTTGGATTGTACTATGACACTGTTCCGATCAAATGTGATAATACTAGCACAATCAATATTTCAAAGAACCCCATATCACATTTACGAACCAAACATATTGAAATTACACATCATTTTATTTGTGATCATGTGCAAAAAAGGAATGTGACACTTGAGTTCGTGTGCACTAATGAACAGTGGTTTGATATTTTAAAAAAACCTCTTCAAGATGATAGATTTATACATATTAGACGTGAATTAGGCTTAATGCACAGTAGAGATACCACCTAGAAGTCTAATTTAGTGCATAAACAGAGAGGGAGCTACTTAACTTAGAAAACTATGGCTCTAAAAATTTAAATATTCTCTCACATCAATTATTAATACACTTTATACTTTGTTTGATCACTTTTGTTATCCATTTTGCACTGCATGAGTATACTATCTTTTGGATTTTGGAAGTAATATACTTATTATAGGAACTGCTTTGATCCCAACTGGATTGCTTGAGTTGATTGATGTGGAATATTGTAAACTATTTATTGAAATCAATTAGGTCTTTGATATACTTTTTTTTTTTTTTTTGGAAATGCTTACTTTCAAACGACATGCTGCCAAAATTTCTAAATTTTTTCCAAAACTAAATCTTGTATTTGAATGATTATTATCCACTACATGCTTATAAGCCTCTATTTAAGGTTTCTTTCAAAGGGGGAGAAGTTTGCACAACTGGGTAAATCAAATAAATCAAATTGGGTTGTGCTATAACTGCATGATAGATTATTTGGGTGTCTTCCTTCCATATATGCTTGAGCTTTATTATAAATTTTTATTATGCATATTCTCAGGGGAAGCCTTTCATGTCTATACCTATTTTTTCTTAAAGTATTTGTCATCATCAAAAAGGGGGAGAGGTCATATCCCGTTTTGATAATGAGAAATATCTTTTTATTTTACCTGTGCCTTGAGTTTGTTAACAGGACCATTCTCTGCACACAAGGGTAAGGATACAGTGGTTGCGATAGAGAACTTAATTCTCACACCGCAAGATGGCTATTGATGAAGCAAAGGATATGAAGACCATTTTTCATTCTTTTAATTGCAATTTAAATTTGATGGTGTGTAAAAATATGTTTATGATAACTGCATTACATGCATAATAGGATGCATAAGCTTAAAGAGGCCATAGTATGACCATAGGGGCCAATACCCATATAACTTAAATGTCTTATGCTTATTCACACTAAGTTGATGAAGCATAGAAACCAA
Source organism: Malania oleifera (assembly GCF_029873635.1). Taxonomy (NCBI): domain Eukaryota; kingdom Viridiplantae; phylum Streptophyta; class Magnoliopsida; order Santalales; family Ximeniaceae; genus Malania; species Malania oleifera. The sequence continues at coordinate 64,215,329 of NC_080424.1, forward strand.
AACAAGACTTAAAAGTACAAATTTAGTGGTCTCAGTCGACCGAATCCTTGGCAGTATAAATGCCTTAGTCGACCGAACCGGTCAGAAGTCAACATGTTGACTTCGCTCGGTCGACCATACTGAATTGAACACACTATCCTAAGTCGACCGAACCATGAACCATTGACACCCCAACTACTTGGTCGACCAAACCATGTAGGTCAAACTTGAGATGGTCAACCGAAGCTATATGAATAGTCGATCACATCTTTGCTTTGGTCGACCGAACCCACGAAGGGTTAAGAATCGCCCTGATATGGTCGACCAAATCTATAATTCAAATTTTCCCTAATCAACTAAACTTATAAAGGTGGTTGACCGAACCTTGTCCTTGGTCGACCGAAACTCTCGGGTTGGAGTATTTTTTTACCGTAGGTAAATGAGGTTAGTTTTAATTAAACACCATTAATATTTTTCCAAAAGGACCTCCGTGTCCCCAAAAGTTAAATTTTAATGGTTGTCTATATATACTCTCTCATTTGTCTTAATTAGCATTCAATTAGCAAATATTAATTAAGCAAAATCCTTTGAAATTTTTTGAACTATTTCTTCCTATACTTATCCATACAAGCCTATATTGATATACTTTTACTCATTCTTATTGCACAATCTTTCTATTAAGAGTGCTTTAAGTTTATCTTTCTCATTTGCAAAGACATTGCATTTGTAGATTAATAAAACCTTTTTTTCTTAAGGATTTATATACTGAGTTTTGAAACTTACACTCTCATTGCATATTCTTGTTTGATATTGATTTTATTGAGTAAACTAAAAGTTTTCCCTTGTGATTTAATTCATAAATTTCTTTTGGGAAGACTTTCTTGAGCTTGTGAGTCTTGCATTCTTGTTGCAAGATTCAAGAGTTTGTCTTGTGCTTTTAGCAAAATATTTTTAACAAGCTAGAAATTCAAATATCTCTAATACTTGATACTCAAAAATTATTTTAGAGATATTTGCTTATGTTCTTTGAGATTATTCTTGTGATTGATATATATATATATATACGTATTAGCTCAAAGATTCATTCTCAACACTTTCACATATTAATTGTTATTATTGTATACACTTGAGTGTTGCCACTTAAACTTCATTGAGCTTAGAACTTCTATCATACAAAAGTGTAATTAATTGTGTTGATTGTATTGGTACATATCTACTTATTGGAGAAGCACGTATATTGTACACGAAAAATTATTTTTTATTATCAATTGTATTCCAAGTGTGGCCTGAGGAGGTGTTGATCTAGCCCATAAAGATTGGTTGTAAAGGTTGGGGTTAGCCCTGTTAATTTGACCTGGGATTTCTCTTGCCTAGTAAGGAAAGAGTGTTGTATTCGGTGTCGCTTGACCCGCAAGTGAGCTTTAGTGGAATCTTCGATCTTACGAGTTAGAGGCGGGGACGTAGGTACATTTACTGAACCTCGATAACACATCTGGTGTCATCTTTACTTTATCTGCTCTACTATATTGTGCTTGCTTGTTTAAATTTATCTAGAGCAAATTAATTGCAGTTGCATCTATTTGTTTATTTCATACATGCTCTAGATTGACTCTAAGTTTGTAAAATACTGCTGCTGGTTAGTTGACCTAGGAAGAAAATTTTTAAATATTCAATTCACCCCCCCCCTATTGGGATTACACTAAAGTTAATATTATGCAAATGTGTATTTGAGCATGTAAATAGATGTGTTTGTGTATGTGTACATGAGTAGGTGTAAGTGCATATAAATGTCAATATGCATGTATACATTTAAATGGAAATATAGGAATATTACAATACACATTTAAGCATGTAGATGTGTAATACCTATGAATTTAAATATGTAGTTATGAATATATGCTTAATATGCATATAAAAAAAAAAGGCAGCTTGGTGCACAAAGCTACCGCGTATATGGGTTCCAGGGAAGGGGCAGACCACAATGGGTTTATAGTACGCATATGATTAATATGCATGTGTAGCCTAAATATTTGTGTAGATAAGTAAATGTGCATAGGAGTATATACTTAAAGTATGCACATAAGGGCAAATATGGAATATCAAATACATGTGTGTATTAGCATATATGAGTATACATGTTTAAGTACTAATATATGTTAATGTATAGGTGTATATGTGTATGGAAAGTTAGGAGTTGATATGAGCATGTTATTAATGTATGTGACTTAGTGTGCAAATGCGTGTTAGTATTTCGTGACATCACATGTATGTAATTTGAATATGCCTTATCATACATGCTTATATTATTATGTGTCATTTACTTCTCCCCTTATCATTTTTTAAATCTAGAAAATGTAAAAAAATTTTAAAAAATAAGAAATTATTTTAATTGGAAAACCCCTTTTAGAAAAGTTGTTTTAGCTTATGCTAGTGTTGTCTTATGCATGAAATTATTTAACTTTTGTTACTGAAGTCTAATTCCAGCTTATGATAAAATAAGGGGAAGATCTTACTGTATAATGTTTGCTTCCTTTTATCTATAGGCACAACTAAGACTCTTTACTCTTGAAGATCTAATCATCAAGAGGTACTATGGTCTTACTCAACAGATTAGATCAAATGAATTAAGGACTACCTAATCTGATGTCTCTTCAGTATTTGGAGTCCCCACCTAAAAATATTTCCCGAAAAAAAAAATTGCTTTAAAAAACTTCTTGATTTTAAAAAAAGGGGCCAATGATGGAATTCTAAACTTTCAATCAAACTTATGCATCTTCTAAATCATTTTCAAATTGGTAATACAACCCGATATCTTTTTTAAAACCTAATTTCTAAATACAATTTAAAAAGCATTTTTTTCAAATTGGTAACATAATCTAATATTTTTTTTTAAAAAAAATTTCAAATCAGTAACAGAACCCAATGTTTTCAAATCAACTTTTTTCATTGCCATCATCATTTTCATAACAAAAAATAGGATTTTGAGGTCAACCCCTATTATAGCAATACTTTGGGCGTCTAGAAGCCACTTTGGAGTGCTCATAAATAGTAATGATACTACTGGAGGATCAAAAGGGGTCTTTTAACTCTGCTTCTTTCATTTCTTTTCTTTCACACACACACACACACAAAGATGTAATTATGATAATTGTTCCATCAGTGGATGCCAATAGAGGTGTTGGTTGACTAACCCTTGCTAAAAAGGTTAATCAATCACCTTCCATATGCACAAATGTACCCCCGAACCTAATCTTAATTTTCATTGACTTAGGATTTTGCTTTGTTTTTTCCTTTTCTAAAAATTAAGGTGTCAACTCCATGTCTTGTGCTTTTGCATTTGAGTTTGTTTTATCCATTTTCTTGAGATTTTTTGTTTGGGGATCGTCATACAAAAGTCTCATTTGTTAGCACCTTTAATAAAATTTGACATCGACCCATAGTCACACATAAGTAATTAATAGCATATTTGGATGTCATCATGGATAGTCATGCTTGGCACGGGTTTAATAAAAGCATGATGGCTAATTGCAATGGACATACAACGCAAACAAGAAGATGGGATTTCAACCATAATAAACTTCATAAAGAGTTGTGTTGGGGATGTGGCTCATATTATGAGTGGAACACATGTACCGGGGAAAGCACCATGAAGTGAGGGACTAAGAGAGAGATGCAGGATGGTAGCTTTGAGGGCAAACCATCGACGATTTTAGGCAATGTTGTAGGGTATTCTTCTTGGCTTCAAACCGTTGATGGTTTGGCCTAAACCGTCAACGGTTTCGCTTACGGACGTCACGAATTTTCGAATCTGAGATCAGTAGATTGGGAGTTTTTGGAGGAATTTCCTCTGGGGGATCGCTACAAAAGTATTTTAGATTAACTATAGGTCTTTTTTACAAATTATATTGATATACAATGATTATTATGTAACCCTAAAAAGATTAAGCTTGGTGTAAGCTTCAGTAAGCTTGGTATAAGCTTCAAGGGCTTTATAAGTTTCATTGTTCATAATGAAAACAACGGCTGCTCCTGTGGATGTAAGCAAATTTCTGAACCACGTAAATTTTTGTGTTTTGATTATTGGTTTCATTGATTCACATTGTTAGGTGATTTCTAGGTTCGTATAGTTCATCATCGAGTGCTTGCTTGTTTATTCCATTCATTGTTTTGTGAAAGTTCATGTGAGGTCTTCTGCTGCGAATACTCAACACTGACAATTGGTTTCTGAGTGTTGATTGATTGGGAACAACAATTGGTATCAGACTTGGGTGATTGTTGGAGTGGTGAACAATAAGGGGTATCAGAGAAAGGCGAAGGAATTGTCGGTGCAGCAAGGGATGGTGAAGGGTCTATATGAAAAGAAGCCGGAAAGCATGGACGACGCAAGTTGGAAGGAGCTAGAAGTGAAAAATTTGTCAACTATTAGGTTATGTCTGGCCGATGACGTGTTGTATCACGTCATGGATGAGGACTCACCGATAGCGGTTTGGTTGAAACTAGAGCGCCAGTACATGTCCTAGTCATTGACAAACAAACTGTATCTTAAGTAAAAATTATATTGGTTTAAGGTGGCAAAGGGTTCAGACTTGACTCAGTACATCAACACATTTAATCAGATCATTAGTGATATAGGGCAAGTTGATGTGAAGTTTGAGGAAGTGGAAAAAGCGTTGATGGGAAATGGAGCGGTCTGCAAAGTTATCGGAATGGGGGATATCAGGATCAATATGTATGATGGTGTGGTAAGGACATTGTGTGGGGTAAGACATGTACTTGATCTACGGAAGAACGTGATATCATTGGGTGCTTTTGATTGTAATAGGTATAGTTACAAGTCTGAAGGTGAGATGATGATGGTGTGTGATGGCGTATTGATGGTGATGAAGGGAAAGAGGATAGCAAGGAATCTCTTGTTGAATTTTTGAGTTCGATCCCTATTTTGATTATGACAAACCACAGTTTCTCATCTGTGTGTTAAGTGTATGAACATGTTCATTTTTTTAAGCATGGGAAACATATGGGAAATGGAAGTCGTGAAAGAATGTAAACAATCATATCCCGGCATATTCCATGGACAATTAGAGAAGCAGAACCTAAAGACTTTATTTATTTTTCAATTGTAATAGTAATTAGGATTTATTTGTGCATGCATCTCATGATTTTATTTGAAGCTAAAAAAAATGACCTAGATTGACCTTAGGAACCACAAACCCTTCATGAAAAGCCTTTTCAATTAAAATGATAATCTTTTACAAAAGGTTTCAAATTGGTTTTTTAATCAAAACGAGGGCAAAATATCATTTTTCTTAAGGCTCAGTTGACCAACCAACTAAAGGCTAAACTAAGTCAATTGATCGACCAAATCATTTGGTCATATTTGCATAGGCTCAGCCGACCGACCATAAGCTCAGTCAACTGACCTCTTAGGGCTAGTTGACTGACCAACTAAAGGCTAAATTAACTCAGTCGACCAGTGACTCACTCGAAAAATGAGCAGCTCGAAAGCTATCCTAAGTATAGGAGTTCTATCGTGTAATATTAAGCCCAAGGGCTAGATCGTCTCCTCAGGGAATGCGTTTTAATCTCAGATTTTACTTTCTTCCAATCGAAATTAAAAAGATACTGAACTCAGTTCAAATTCGGGTTTTCAAGATTGTGGAGACTTAAATGAAAACACAAATTAAAGTCCTAAAACTATCACGCACGGAATTAAATAACAATAATAAAAACCCTAGTCTACTTAAGGAAACACTAGATCATACTAACTAAAAATGGAAACTTTAAACATGGAATTAAAATAACAATAATGAAAACCCTAGTCTACTTAAGGAAACACTGGGACACGCGTTAATTAAAAATGGCAACCTAGAGCATGGAATTAAAAACACACAATGGAAACTAAACTAGACACATACTAAAAAAAAAACCGAACCTACTAAAAATCGAACCTTTAGCACAATTAAGAGATCAAATCAAAACTCACAATTTAAATGCAAACATGAATTCAAAGGAAATTTAAAAAACGTAAACAATGACGGAACACAATAAAAACACAACCTTTACTAATCATAGACCCTAACTAAATTGAATTTCGACAAAAAAAATATCTGAATTTAATTAAGAATGCTAAATTAAAATAACTATCAATTAGATAAACAAAGAGATTAATTTAACAATAATGAAATACCCAACATTACTCAATTTAAACAAAAAGAAAGAAAACTCCAATAACATTAAAAAAAAACTAAACTTTCTTCAATATTCCAAGATTCAAAGAAAAGTAAATAAAAGAAAGAAAGAAAGGAAAAGAGAGAGAGAGAGAGAGAGAGAGAGAGAGAGAAACAAATTCACGGAGCCGTGGCAGCAGCTGCGGCTGTGTGTGGGTTGGTTCGCGGCTGTGGCATGGAGCAAGGAACAGCGGGAGAGTGGCTCACGGATTTGCTAGTGCTGTTGGCGGCCGCTGGAGAGAGCAACAAAGTGCAACAGGAGCTTTTTGTACTGCGGCAACAATGGGCAAAAGAGATTTGAGCAAGAGAGAGAGGGATAAAGGGAAGGAGAACAAAGAATAGAGAAAAGAGAAAGAGAGCAAAGTAGAATTTAAAAGAACAAAAAAAAAAAAAAAACAAACTAAAGAAGAAGAAGAAGAGGAAGGAGAAGAAGAAGAAGAAGAAGAGAAAGAAGAGAGGAGAGTGGGGAGCCACGGGGGCTGCCTACGCAGGAAGAGAAAGAGAAGGGTTAAATAGGATAGGGGGGAAAGCCCTAGACCCGAATAGGAAATCCGAATTGCTATATTTTTTCATTTTTTTCATTCTCTGTTCATCGCAAATCTGACTATTCTAGAACCCGTATCTCATAAAACTCAAAATACAAAAGTTGTAGATGATCCTTTCCTCTTTCTCTAGAAATTTGAATCGACTCGATCGGAACTCGGACGAAAAAGTTATGCATAAAATACGAACAGGTGTCGGTTTTGATTCCCGAGAATTTTCCTGCGACAAAAAATTACCAAATTCTCATAAATAGTGTAATAAAGTTCAAGAATGATGATTTTGGCATTTTATTAAAATATTGGACAATTTTGGACATTTAATTAAAAATATAAACCGTAAAACTCGGGTTAAACGTCCAATTACGCAGTTTCGGCGCGTAATCACACCCCCCAACTAACGTTTTGCTAGTCTCTAACAAATGACGTGAATGAATCTTAGGGTGGTATCTACAACTATATACTCCAGTAATCATGAAATCAATGCACATGCAGCAATAGTATACCATTTCACATACAAGAACATAACTGAATTTCACACAAGCTCGTTCATATTCAATGCACACGACTCCAAAACACGTCACCCATGCAAGTTTCATCGTTTATATGTGATTTGAAAGTAGTATACTCACATGAAGTTAATTAGTGGCATATTCAGAGTTAATGCAATCATATAAGTTCGAGTATAAACAGGTAAACTCTCGAGGTGTGTGTGATGTGTGTGACTCAGTACACCTAGGACGCCAGTGTATACCTACAGAACGGTCGCTTTGACTCGGCCTAATTGGTATACCCTAAAAAATACTCAAAGAAAATGGGTTCACTCATCACATGTGAGGAGGAGTGTCGCGATCAAACATCCTACATATTAAAAGGAACAATACTAAGTATATGGAGTGGACTAGTCTGGAAAGGATCTAGCCTATCTATGAGGTGTCGGGTCCTTCACTCTAGCATCTTCTCACATACTCGCCATATCCAACTGAGACCACCCTAGATCAACTTACTCACAAACTTGTCGTGAATACATCTGAGGCATTAATCGGTTGAAGAATCTTCATACGTGGAAAATATGTGTCGTCCTTGACTTTTTGTGATATGTAATTGGGTCAGCATTGACTTTTCATTTCATGCGCATGTGTGTTGCTTATTCTTTCTTCTGCTCATTCTTCATTTTTTTTCTTTTCTTGATCAATTAGGACAATCACAACACTTTTTTTTGTAATCTTCATACCATCAATGGGAATTAAGCTCGAATAGTGGTCTATGAACTAAGTCTATCTCTAGGGGTGGCTTAACCTTCACATTTTGAGTAGGCTACAAGACCTAGGTTTCTATCTCCCCACTAGGTGTCACCTCTAAGTTAGCAAATCAAAAACAAAGACTAGTGTACAAGGAATCATCCAAAAAAAAATAGAATTGAGTTCTGTGAACTCTAATTTAATATTAATGCTCAAAAGGAGGATAAATAGCTCAAGGATATCTCACAAGGTGTCATAGTCTCCACGGGTGTTCTCTCAGTGCTCACAAGGAACCCTAAGTGCAATGAATCACGTGAATGTGTTTATTCAGCCTCGTGAGATGCCGTGTAAATACAGGAAATTATATAGTTAAATTAACACGAATGTACTACCAATCGATTTTTCATGGAGTCATAAGATCATATAAAGAGAAAACTACGCATGATTGACTCAAGTGTGTCATTCTTAAGTTATACACAAGTATGTGAAAGGTATGAGTCAGTGTTAAGCATGACATAATGTAATGTAATTCCTCAGTGCTCCTCCTTTCTTTCTCTCTTTTTGATTTTTTGATTTTTTTTATTTTTATTTTTTTGTTTTTTGTTCTTTGTTTTTATTTTTTATTTTTTTTAAACCCAGTACGTGTACGTGCACAGTGTCACATGCGAATGCTCATCCCCCCAACTAAAGTGGAACGTTGTCCTCAATGTGAAAGCATAGTGGAAATAGAAAATACTGTGCACGGAAAAAGTAAACCTGAGTGGTGAAATAATGAAAAACAAAGAACGAACTACGAGAAAATAGACCTGAAAACTAACTAAAATAAAATAAGATAAAATAAAAGGACAAGAACGAAAAGAAAAACATCACAATTGTCTGGCGGAGGCTCTGGAGGAATTTTGTCTGGTGGCCGCAGGTCTATAAATTGTAATGGCGGTTCTCCAAATTTGAGCTGCCACAATCGATTAGTCGTTATACCTGCACGAAAATCAGCCTCAAATGAATTAATACATGTCAAAATACCAAACAATACGTGCGCAGGTTGACCCTCGTGTGTGGACAAGAAAGGGTCTTTATTCAACATTGTGTCCAGGAAATGTACTTTTTTACGAACTAACGGTAGAGAGAAAGTGAGCGGAATAATTACCTACAGTTGTTCAGAAGCATTAACATTAAAGGTTTTACCTGGTTCTTTGAAAATTATATACTCACCAGACTGGTCACTCTCTTTATCTGGTGTACATATCATCATACCACTGCAAGAGTCTACCTCCACATTAGGCTCCTTAACATCTGATTTAGGTGGGAGTGACGGTTCCACGGTTTCTGAGCTCGGAGTATGAGGTACCACAGGTTGGTACTCCGTATGAGTATCAGTCTCCTCATCAACTAAATGCTCCGCTTTTGGGCTCGTTTCCTCTGATTTTTCTTTGAATTCATCTATTTCAGCCGTAACTTCCGGTGCTGGGACAACTATTTGTCCGACGATGAGCATTTCAGATTGGGGGTCGTCTTTCTCGCTACTAAAGGTGATGGTGGCCTCTGTTGTCTCAAGAGAAACATAATGTATTTGTTGTTGCGGTTGCTGGTACTCTTGAGAACTAGGCTGAAGTTCTGCGAGTGTTTCCTCGTTTTCTAAGATGTCCAACTGTGTGCTTATCGCGTTAATGGTATCCTGCAATTCATTATTATGATCAACTTGAGTTTGCATAAATTGTTGGAGCATGTTTGCCATCTGTGTTATGCTATCCTCCAAAAATTCTAATGGCATACAGCTCTGAGGGATCTATTGTGGCTGGTAATGAGGCGGAGGAATATCTGGGTATTCTGGTGGTTCATATGCATCATCACCACTAATTGTGCTGATAGGATGTGCAGTCATGGGTGCCTGAGTGTATCATGTGTTGCACTGTGGGACATTGTCAGCTAAGTAATCAAAGAATGATAATACCTGATCTGGATCCTCGCTGACGGGCTCTCCATTAAACATAATCTGGACAAAACACTTGCAATCAGGGGTAAGAGCTATATAAAAACAATCAACTAACCTCCATGAGTCGAACCCATGATGTGGACAAGTGCTTAGTAGATCCTTGAATCGCTCCCAGCAAGCCCGAAATGTCTCGTCATCCTGCTGCACAAAATTAAGAATCTGTTACTGCAAAAATTGAGTTTTCTGTGAGGGACAAAATGCATGCAGAAATTCACGCTCCATATCAGTCCAATTAGTGATAGAATAAGGTCTCATAGAATAAAACCAAATCAGTGCCCTATCCTGTAAAGTAGTAAGAAATAAATTCAGTCTAGTAGATTCGTCAGGTCTAGCATGAGAGAAAAACATGTTGCAGGTTAATTCAAACTCCGCTAAGTGTTGATATGAGCATTCAGATTCCGTCCCATAGAACTTGGGTAGCAGTGATGTCCTCCCATGCTGCATCATGAAATTAAGCTCATCATAAGGGAAATTAGTGGAAAAGGATGCAGTGGCATACTCAAGCTGCAAAAAGTCCATTATCGTGCGCGGTGCAGGTGCAGCTATTTTTCAAAACTCAAAATTTTTTCTGTTTTTTGTTTTCTGTTTTTTTTTTTCTTTTTTTATAAAGCTAATAAAAATGACGGGAAAAACATAAATTTGAGACTAAAAACGACATTTCCCGGCAACGGCGCCAAAAACTTGACTCACTCGAAAAATGAGCAGCTCGAAAGCTATCCCAAGTATAGGAGTTCTATCGTGTAATATTAAACCCAAGGGCTAGATCGCCTCCTCAGGGAATGCGTTTTAATCTCAGATTTTACTTTCTTCTAATCGAAATTAAAAAGGTACTAAACTCAGTTCAGATTCGGATTTTCAAGATTGTGGAGACTTAAATGAAAACACAAATTAAAGTCCTAAAACTATCACGCACGGAATTAAATAACAATAATGAAAACCCTAGTCTACTTAAGGAAATACTAGATCATACTAACTAAAAATGGAAACTTTAAACATGAAATTAAAATAACAATAATGAAAACCCTAATCTACTTAAGGAAACACTGGGATACGCGTTAATTAAAAATGGCAATCTAGAACATGGAATTAAAAACACACAATGAAAACTAAACTAGACACATACTAAAAAAAAACCGAACCTACTAAAAATCGAACCTTTAGCACAATTAAGAGATCAAATCAAAACTCACAATTTAAATGCAAACATGAATTCAATGGAAATTTAAAAAACGTAAACAATGACGGAACATAATAAAAACACAACCTTTACTAATCATAGACTCTAACTAAATCGAATTTCAACAAAAAAAATATCTGAATTTAATTAAGAATGCTAAATTAAAATAACTATCAATTAGATAAACAAAGAGATTAATTTAACAATAATGAAATACCCAACATTACTCAACTTAAACAAAAAGAAAGAAAACTCCAATAACATTAAAAAAAAAACTAAACTTTCTTCAATATTCCAAGATTCAAATAAAAGTATATAAAAGAAAGAAAGAAAGGAAAAGAGAGAGAGAGAGAGAGAGAAACAAATTCACGGAGCCGTGGCAGCAGCTGCGGCTGTGTGTGGGTTGGTTCGCGGCTGTGGCATGGAGTAAGGAACAGCGGGAGAGTGGCTCACGGATTTGCTAGTGCTGTTGGCGGCCGCTGGAGAGAGCAACAAAGTGCAGCAGGAGCTTTTTGTACTGCGGCAACAATGGGCAAAAGAGGTTTGAGCAAGAGAGAGAGGGATAAAGGGAAGGAGAACAAAGAATAGAGAAAAGAGAAAGAGAGCAAAGCAGAATTTAAAAGAACAAAAAAAAAAAAACAAACTAAAGAAGAAGAAGAAGAGGAAGGAGAAGAAGAAGAAGAGAAAGAAGAGAGGAGAGTGGGGAGCCACGGGGGCTGCCTACATAGGAAGAGAAAGAGAAGGGTTAAATAGGATAGGGGGGGAAAGCCCTAGACCCAAATAGGAAACTCGAATTGCTATATTTTTTCATTTTTTTCATTCTCTGTTCATCGCAAATTTGACTCTTCTGGAGCCCGTATCTCAAAAAACTCAAAACACGAAAGTTGTAGATGATCATTTCCTCTTTCTCCAAAAATTTGAATCGTCTCGATCGAAACTCGGACGAAAAAGTTATGCATAAAATACGAACAGGTGTCGGTTTTGATTCCCAGGAATTTTCATGCGACAAAAAATTACCAAATTCTCATAAATAGTGCAATAAAATTCAAGAATGATGATTTTGACATTTTATTAAAATATTGAACAATTTTGAAAATTTAATTAAAAATATAAATCGTAAAACTCGAGTTAAACGTCCAATTACGCAGTTTCGGCGCGTAATCAACCAGCTTATTTGGCCAGATTTGCATAAGCTCAGTCGACCGACCTCTTAAGGCCAGTCAACCTGTAGAGACCCAGGAAAATAGAATAATAAAAGAAATGGAAAAAAGTGGTTTTTGATTGAAAGGAGAGAAAATCGGCGACGATTTTTTGGAGGAGCTAGAAAATAGGCGATAGTTTTGGTTTTACCACGGAACAGTAACAAGTAAATGGTTAAAACAGGGTTGGTTAAATAGAAAATCGGCAATGGTTTCTGAGATGAAATGAGTTGTGAATACTAAATTGTGAAAACTGAGTTGAGAATACTGGTTATGTGAATATTTCAATGTAAATACTGCAATATAAATATGATATGTGTATACTCAAAATGTGAATATTGCAATGATAATATTGTAATGAGAATAATGATATGTGAATACTGATATGAGAATATGAAATTGAGAATATGAGATTGTGAGTATTGTAATGTGAATACTATAATACAGATATTGAAATGTAGAAATGAGGAATGTGAATATTGTAATGTTAATTCTGCAATATGAATATTGAATTATGAGAATTGAAATGTGAAATTTTGAAATAGGAATACAGACATGTGATTGAAGAAATGCCAATACCGCATAATGATTGTTGATATGTGGTAGTGATAACCTTGATGGATGGATATGGAAACCCTAATGATGGGTTGTGATATTGAACATGGTACCGTTGCTAGTGGTGTTAGTGCAAGCACACAGACTCGTGGAGCGTGTGTGGCGTGACAGTAGATTGGGTTGTATAGTAGAGTTGTTGTGCCAACTGAGTCCGGATCAGGGCTAGTGATTGGCCAGTCGTAGTACAGAAACAGGATATATGATATGATATTTGACCTAACCGGGTCGGCCAATAGCGGTTAGATTCAGCCTTTGGGCCGCACAACCCTATTCATGGGGGGAAGCATGATGTGGAGAGATATCCTCAGGGCAGCCATGAGTACAGGCACAAATGTATCGGTAACTGGAGACACTCATGAGCTAGATATGGAAATGGAAATGAAATGAAAATAGAAATGAAATGAAAATAGAAATGAAATGAAAATGGAAATGAGAAAGAAAATGAGAAATGAAATAGCGTGAGTTAATAAATAATTAAAGTAAAGTAAAACACACCGCCTGAGGGCTTACTAAGTAAAGTGAGTGCTCTGATAAGTATCAGTTGTATCCGAACCCGAATTAATCGGACTAGGATGCAAATGATATCAGGGTAGAAGGAAGTTACTTGTATGGGCGGGTAAGCTTCCCTATTCTTAAGAACTTCGCTAGTAATTATGAGTTGCATGTGTACAGTTTTGGAAATGAAAGTAAAAGCTTATGAAAGTTTGTGTTGTATATCTACATAATTATGATTATGGAAATGGTATATTTACTCATAAGATATTATTACTGAAATGAATATATAATGATATAATGAATCTTATACTACCACACACTGTAGATAATTTATTTCATCTTACTGAGATGTGTCTCACCCAATTATTTAAATATTTTAGGAAACCGATATAGGCCTAGTGATAGAGCTTTGAGATAGAGGGGAGTAGATACCCTGAGTGGATAGGGTGAGTACTTTGAGCTAGGGAGGTTTGATTTCCTAAGAGGTTTTGTATTAGACTTGTATATATGGATGGTAGTATCCTAGTATGTGTATTTGCTGAGGTATGTATATATATATATGAAATGACTTCTGCTGTTAAGGTTGTATATATGAGTATGATTGTATACTCAACACCCACTTTCGGGTTGAGTTATGTATTGTGGTATCTGACGTTGACATGGCCGATATATGGTTATATGCGTTATTTATATGAAAAAAAAAATTGTATGAAAAATCAGGACATCACACAATCGGCCAACTAAAGGCTAAATTAACTCAGCCGATCAACCAGTTCATTTGGCCAAATTTGTATAAGCTCGGCCGATCGACCATAAGCTTATTCGACCGACCTCTAAGGATCAGTCAACCGAAACTTTGGTCACTTGACTAAACCTCTTAGGAATTTGAATTTCTGGGTAGAAAATGGTAAAAAATTTCAAAATAAAATAATATTTTAATGCCAAACGGTCAGATAATGGTTAGATTTTAGTTTTGCCTATAAATATGACCCTAAATCACTTGGAGAATGTTGGGACAATTATTGGGAGCACATACTTGCTCATATTTTTTTTATTCCCATCCATTTTAATATCCCATTTATGCTTTAAGTTTCTATTTCTCCTACTTTTCTTTAAAATTATTTTTGGAGAAAAATATTTTAGGGTTTTACATAAAGGCTTGAGCACATATCATCTTCCATATATATTGTGCTCAATAAACTTTTTTTTAAAGGATCAAATTTCTCCCATTCTTTTTACTTGAAAAATATTTTTGGAGAAATTTTCTTTTGAGTTTGTCAAGTAAGGCTTGAGCTAATATTCTTGCTCATATATTTTGCCTAAATGCCTTCTTGCGTTTATATCTACAAAGGTCAATCGTTTTTAAAGTATACCCTAAATATTCTCCTACTCTTATCTTGAAATATATTTGTTGGAGAATTTCTTTGGGTTATACAAGAGAGAGCCTTAAGCATATATCAATTTTATAAATACTTGCTTGAGAGGCCTTTCCTTTAAAGGTCAATTATTTTGATAGCAAAACCCTAGTTTCTCCCACTTATCTTGAAATGTATTTTTGGAGATAATCGTTGGGTTATTCAAGAGCTTTGAGCATATATTTAATTAATATATATTGGCTTGAAAAGCTTCTTAAAGAAAAGCCCTGAGCATATATTCAAATATATATATATATATATATATATTTGTTTGCAAGGCTTTTTAATTATTTTTAAAGGTCTTTCTTGAAAATAAAAATTATTTTCCATACCCATTGTTTTTATTGGAAAATATTTTTGAGAGAAATCCAATACTCAGCTTTATTTTTTAAATCATTTGAGAGTGCATTTTAGAACTTCAACTTGTACATCTTTGCTTATTGTAGAAGCACTTTATTTGTATGCAAACTTTCACATTTGTGAACCGATTTGGCTCAAACCCAGTTAGGTGAATTGAGCCGAGGAGACTCCGCCTCATAAGGAAAACTGATTTGACTTCGCCTGTAAGTAAGCTAAGGAGACTCCGTCTCATAAGGAGGAACTAGTTTAGCTCAGCCCGGTGAATTGAGCTGAAGAGACTCCGTCCCGTAAGGAGATTTGTAAATGGCGTCGCTCTGCCTAGTTAAGTGAACAAATAGTGGAATCCTTGGGTGGTTGGCCCAAGACGAGGACGTAGGCAGGATTGACCGAACCTCGATAACAAATATTCTCTCACTCTCTCTCTCTCTCTCTCTCTCTCTCTCACATTTAATTTTCGCACTAAATTTTGTACATGTATGCTCGTGCATTTATTGTTATAATTATTTTGCATACACACATTTAGTTGAAAGAAGATATGCTCCACACATGTATGTCGTATTCTTTACATAAATTAGTTTACACACACACCTTAATATTTCAACGAGATATGATTTGTGGTGAATCGGCAAAATTAATTAGCCAAAAGTTTTAAAACCCAATTTACCCCCTCTTAGGAGTACACCGTTCCTGTCATTTCTATACACTGCAGGGTAACACAGTTGTAGGTGGAGCTACACCTGAAAGTTCTGAGTCAGATAATGCTGTTTTGTGTAACATAACCACTCACAAGACGATGGGTTTTCTTCACTACATTGTCATGTACGTTTGGGGACTGCTGAGGGCAGCATCATGGGTTGGACATAAATACTTTGTAAGGTTATCACCAAAGGTTTGGGGGTATCTCATGCAACATAAGTTGGAGATGTTTGCCAAGTGAAACTTGTGGCTAAGGTGGAGTACCAAACCAGAAGAGAGTTCCTTAGGTCAAATATTGGTGCTGAGTACGCTGGTATTCAAGGAGTTTTGTGAGCAGGGCATGGTGTTTGTAGGGCTTGCAAAGGACTTCTTGGTAAAGTCAGCAAGTATGGTGTGTTTTTCGGTTAATCGATCATCAAAGGTATCACTAGATAGGAGAGTTGTAGGAGAGGCTTGGACAAGCTATGTGGTAGACTTCTCTAGTTTGAGAGAGTTTGGAGGTCCAACCGTGCACGTTTCTAGTAAGGTGGAATCTAGGCTTGGCACGATGTCTATACGGTGCATCTTTATGGTATATAAGAAAGATGGGTTCAAGCTGGGTGATCCAATGGCAAATAGGGAGGCGATCGGTGGAGACATGACTTTAGGTGTTAAAGCCATGTGACAGTGTACTTCGGAAGATGAAGAGAAATGGGTGCCAAAAAGCTGGAATAGCAGCAATGAACATGTGGAGTTGGAGACTCAGGATAGAAGTGTAGGGAGTTTTAACTTAGGAGACTTGCGGTATCACAAGATAAACTGGAGTAGAGAGGAGATTGTGATGCAGGTGGATTTTCAGACTTAGGACAGATATGACATTGGTTATAATGCAGGGAGTTCATGCTCGGGAGAGTAGTAGGATCACAATGGGCTCAGAGGCACTATCAGGTCACCACCCAGGTATGATCTGATGTCTTATACAACCATTACTTCCAAGAAGGATCCTACTACCTTTCAAGACGTAGTGCACGACCAGGAAAATGGTATGTGGATAGGTGCCATGGTGGAAAAGATGGAAGTAGTGTATAAGAATCAGACAAGGGGGTTGGAGCTCCCATAGGGGGAGAGGGAGATAGGCTACAAGTGGGCAAGTATTCTGTTGTTTCATATGAATGAAATGCTGATTGTTGGGAAGGTTTCGACTTAGGTAAATCAGTTGGGGACTCTGTTGAGAAAGAAAGTTGATATGAAGGTTTTGGATGCTGCCAAGAATATTCTTGGGTTGGAGATTTGTAAAGGTAAAGTTATAGGGAGATTGTGATTATCTTAGGGTGACTTTGTAGTCATAGCTGCATGGAGATTGTGATTATCTCAGGGCAGCTATGTGTAGTTTTATGTAGACAAAACTACATAGAGATTGTAGTTATCTCAGTGCAGTTTTGTGGATTAGGTGTTGGAGAGGTTTAACATGGTTAATGTTAAACCGGTCACTGGTACATTGTTGGAGAATCTAAGTAAACAGTCTACTACTCAGTACTTAAGGACGTAAGGTGATGTTTGGGACGTGTCAAAGGTTTCCAACACCAGTGCAGTTGGGTACTTTGGCGGGCAACAGAGGGATCTGTCACTTGTGTGGTTCGTAAATAGAGGTTACATAGGGGATTTGGATGACATGAGGCTTGCAACAGGGCATGTTATGGGAAGGCCTAATTATTGGAAGTCTAGGGTACAGTCTTAGGTTGCGCTAGTTACAACTAGATCAGAGTTATTGGTAGGGGTTGAGGCTGCCAAGGTAGCATTGTGGTTTAAAGGATCGTTCAAGGAGCTGGGTATTCAACTAGGTGGAGTTCCTGTTACCACGGTCAAGTTCAAGTGTTGCTTGGACTTGGTTTACGTCTCCAAGTGTTATACTGGAGGTGAGTCCTAATCTAATAGCCCAAGTGGAGTAGGGGGGATTATGATTTCGAACCTGAGTGGTGAATATTCACCAAGGTGGAGGTTGTTAGGGATGTGACTCATACTTCGAGTGGAAAATAGGTATCGGGGAAAGCATCATGAAGCGAGGGACCAAGAAAGAGATGCAGGATGGCAGTCTTGAGGGCAAACCATTGGCGATTTGGGTGTAACCGTTGATGGTTTTAGGAAGTGCTGCAGGGTATTCTTAGCTTCAAACCATCAATGGTTTGATCTAAACCGTTGACGATTTCACTGGTGGACTTCATGGATTTTTTAATCTAAGATCAATATATTGGGAGTTTTTAGAGGAATTTCCTCCAAGGGATTGCTAAAGAAGTGTTTTAGATTATCTATAGGTCTTCTGTACACATTAGATTGATATATAATGATTATTATGTAACCCTAGAAAGATTAAGTTTGGTGCAAGCTTCATTAAGCTTGGTATAAGCTTCAAGGGCTTTGTAAGCTTCATTGTTCATAGTTGTTGGCCTAACAAGGCTTACAATTCTTATTTTGATGATAACAAATCATGATGTGTTTAATGTGGTTTAAGTGAAAGTTTTTTAGGAAAAAGGCAAAGCTTAAAGGTAGTGACAAAGATCAAAAGGATGATAAAACTTATGATTACAAAGAGATCTTGAAGAGCATGAGGATTAAAGATAATTTTATGAAAACTCAAAGAAAAGATTAGAAACTCAAAGATGATGGAAGAACAATGACTTACTTGAAGATCAATGGAATAAAGATTTAAGGATGTCTATATGTAAGTACTTCAAGTTAATTTCAAATATAAACTGAATTGAAGCTCTCACAAAATCAAAAGAAACTCAGAAATATGTTTTTTAGAAAAACCCTAAAGTATGTTTTTCAAATCGAAGAAAAGAAATGTTTTTGAAAGAGAAAAGTTTTTTTTAAAGAAACAAAAGGTCCAGGCAACTGTCCTCTTGTGGCAGGCGACTGCCAAATTAAATGAAGAATTTTTCAAAGAGATAGTAGCATGCCAGGCGACTGCCTGAATATAGCTAGGCGCCTGGGTGGTCATGTCAGGCGACTGCCTTGGTTCTAGTAGGTGACTTCCAGTATTCTGTGTTGTGAGTTTATTCTATGACAGGCGACTGCCAAGTCGCGGTAGACGACTGCCACTCGAATGTTGGTTTAAAAACTCTCAATGAGAAGATTTTTTAAATGAACTTTTTGGACACTATTATTTTGAAAAACTTGGAAACTATTTCAAGGAAACTTTTAGGGTAAGAAATTACTTTTAAATATCTATAATAGCCCCAAACATCAAAGATTTTGACACCAAGAAATTTCCAGCAATCAAAGCTCTCTAAAAAAAGCTCTCAAATTCTCTTGTGTTCATTCATCTTCAACTACTGAATTGCTGCTGATTCAAACTACGAAGTAAAGCCTTCAAAGTCTGAATCTTTCAAATTTTGGAAGATACTTGGTGATCTAAATTGAGTATTGAGTTTCATATTCTTTTATATTTGAATTACTTTGAAGTATTATTGTGCTGAATGTTGTACTAACCTACTCTGCTGTGAGTGTGTTCTCTTGTACACAAACTCTTCTCTATCTTGGTTCTTGTTTATAGACGATTCAAGGCTGTAGAATCGTTGGACCAAACGAGGGAATTTCGTTTGGAGAGGCAAGCTATAGCCTAATGGAAGGAGTGATTGTAATCGGTAGTGTTCCACCCGTCAATGGAATTGAACTAGTGAATCCTTTGGTGGTTTGCCAAAGGCGAGGACGTAGGCTGGGTATAAGCCGAACCTTGTAAAAACTTGTGTCTGTCTTCTCTTCCTTACTCTTTATTTTTCAACAATACATACAACCTGCGTGTGTGCTTTACATTTCTAATTCTGAGTGTATGGTTGTTAAATAGACCGGAGGGTAATTTGTTTTGTCTTGATCAACATTGATTGCGAAAACCGAAAGGGACTACATTGGTTGATCATCCTAAACTTATTAATCTGAAAGTTTGTTTAAAAGCTAAACACAAAGAAGAAATTGTGAGTTTGGAATAAACACAGGGCTTACATAAATTCAGCGTGCTTTACAATTTATTACAGGACTATTGATACAAAGATCAAGTTTTTGATTATCTTATTGATTGGTTGTGGTTGAATTGTTTTTGTATTTACTTGCTGTGATTGTTGATATAAAACAAAGAATTAAACTTGAAATAATTTTAAAATTCCAATTCACCCCCCCTTCTCTTGGGAAGCTATCTTAATTTCAATTGATATCAGAGCAAAGTTATAGTAAATTCCTAACAAGAAGCTATAAAAAGATTTAAATGACTAACATAGGAGTAGCTCCTTTTTGGAAAGGGTCAATCCTCAACTCGTCCACCAATCTTTTGTGGACACAACTACACCTTTTGGAAAAAGAGAATGCAAATCTACCTCCAACACATGGATTGGAAAGCATGGGAAGTAATTATGGATGGAGACCTTATTCCCACAAAGATAATAGATGGAAAACATATTCCAAAAGAGAAAAAGGATATGATCGAATCAGATTATAAGATGCTTCAAATAAACTGAAGTGCTATAAATGCTTTGTATTGTGCTTTAGACGCTAACAAATTTAATAGGGTCATGACTTATAAAACGGCTAAAGAAATATGGGACAAATTAGAAGTTACATATGAAGGAACTATTGATGTTAGGGATAATAGGATAGACATGTTAACAAGAAAATATGAAAATTTCAAGATGAATTCAGATGAATCCATATTGAGTATGTACACAAGATTCACCCACATAATTAATTCCTTAAGTGCCTTAGGAAAAACTTATACCACCTACGAAATGATTAAGAAAATTTTGAGAGGCCTTCCCTCCATATGGGAACCTAAGGCTACAACAATTACCGAAGGAAGAAACCTTAAGACCACCTTCTTAGATGAACTCATAGGTTCACTCCTTACCTATGAAATGGCTCTAAAAGAAAGAAATCCTAAACCAAAGCACAAGAAATCGATTGCTCTAAAAGCATCAAGCCACAACTCAAGTGAAGAAGAAAGTGAAACAAGTGACTTAGAACAAGATGAATTAGATTTCATCACTAAGAGACTAGAAAACTTTTATAAAAGGAATAAAAGATTTCCTAAGAAGTTCAACAAAAGAAAAACTGAAAAAGTAGAATCAAGTAGAAAAGAAATTAAAAGTAAAAATGAACCTCCTATATGCTATCATTGTAAGAAACCAGGACATATCAAACTGGATTGCCCATTGCTCAAGAAAGACAAGAAGAAAAAAAGGCAGTTATGAAGGCTACTTGGGATGACTCAAGTTCCAGCGAAACCGAAAACGAATCAAGTGGACAAGAGATAGCAAACGTATGCTTCGTGGAAAATGATGAAGAGGTAAATTCCTACTACTCTTCAACAGAACCTTGCAATGAATCTTATGACGAATTATGTGATAGTATGCCCTCATACAAAGAATTACAAGCTAAATTATTTTCCTTACATAAAATATTCATAAAAATTTCTAAAAGAAGCATAACTTTGAAGGATCAAAATAAAGAACTATTGAAGCAACTTGAATATTCAAAACCATTGAAAAAGAAAAAGATTCTAGTATTGAGATGTTAGAGGAGGAAGTAAGTAAAGTAACTCAAGAATTAGGCAAAATTCAAAAAGAAAACTTGAATAGAAAGGATCTAGAAATAAAAGAACTAAAAAAATTAGTAGAAGATAAAGAAAAAATTATATATAATTTTACAAAAGGTAAAGATAATTTTGAAAAAATGATTGGACAGCAAAGGCTACATGGAAATAAAGAAGAAATAGGTTACAATGGTAAAATAAACAAAAAGAATAAGAAATTATACATGAGATACTTTGTGAAGGAAGTCAAGCACTATGCTAGCACTTCCTCAAATAACAAACATGAACACACTACTTGCTATATGTGCAAGACTAAAGGTCACGTAATGTTTGATTGCTCACTAAAAAGGAGGCTGTCATCATCCGAGATCAAACCACCAACCATTGTGGTTCCCATCAACTGATATAGCCTACGTCCATGTTCTCATCGACGAAGGCCATTTTGAGGTTTGTCGCCGAAATTCAAAACTTCACCAACGAAGAGATCCAGAACGTCCGAAAAATATCAAGATTAGGGTTCGTCGCCGAGGCCCTTCCTTTGTCGACGAACGGCCTTGTGTGGCTCGTCGACGAAGGCGTCATTTCGTCGACGAATTTGACTAGGTCAAGGGGTCTATAAATAGATTTTTGTTTACTTCTTCATTAAGAAATCAAAATATCTCTCCCTCTCTCTCTAGAACCTGCGCCCACACACACACACTCTCTCTTCGATCCTTCGTCGTTTGTTGCCCGTTTCAATGATCAGATGTTACCACGAGGATCAGGAAACGAATATCTATAGATCTAGCGGAGTGGATTCTCGATTTTGGGAAAAAGCTAGGGTTCGGTTTTTGAGCGTATCGGGTGTTTTTCAGGAAATATGTAAGGGGATTATATTATGTCAATTATGTTTATAAGTTCTAACAGATTGAAATGTTAAAAAGGATTTTAGATAAACCGTTATGACTTTTTTAGGGTTTCCGAGCCTAGGGTTCAGTTAACCAACTTTATTTTCAAAACCAACCATTTAAATTTAAGTATGATATTTTTAAAATATAGTATTGCTCTTTATGAACGTTTTCACCGGGTGGAAAGTTGTCATTTCAAATCGTAGACTTGTTTTAAAATCAACCAAAGACGGTAGGATTGATTATCTCCATTTTTACCGTGTTTAGCTATATATCTATATTTAGTAAAATAACAACTTGAAGATATTCATACCCCCATTCTAGTAGTAGTATGTATGTTCTCAAACAAATGAGTTATGTATGAGTTACCAAAAGAAAATTGTGTGGTATGAATATATTTTTAATTGACATTAAATGAGCAGATTTTGTGTGATGCTGAACTATAACGACAATAAACCGAGATAAGAAATATGACGGCTACATTCCAAGAGAAGAGAAGAGCATAAATGAGAAGAGATGAGATGCGACAGCTAAAAGCCAAGTTTATGATACGCTGATTTTTACCGAGTTAGTATCTGACAGATATATTTTACAGAGATATGTACAGAGTATGTTATATTATATTTTTATGAAATGAATGATGTTTACATTTTTATATGATGTAAATTGTCATATATGATAGTAGAGTCCTGTTATGATGATTTCAAGTTTAGAATATGGTACCATAGCTATATGTATAAAGAGGAGCAACCACACTGCTCAGTTAGAGTGTGGATGGGAAAGGCGATTAGTGGCCTAGGTAAAGTACTCCCCAAAGGAGTGATTTCGAGGCCCCATCAAACGGAGTATTCTGGATGACTCAGCCTTTAGGTAGCCTTCGGGCATAGAGAGAGAGAGAGAGAGAGAGAGAGAGTAGGCACCATTGTACTATGTTTATGTTTGACTTGGCATTAGTCGATTGGCAATTTGTTAAGTCCAGCTTTCGGGCCGCACAACCTGTCATGGGGGGGAGCATGTTGCATGTGTATGTGATAGCATGACAACGCTAATCCTACAGATCAGGTTATATCTTCTAGGCATATATGGGCATATTTACTATAGAAATGGCTATATTGAGCCAAAGTATGTATTTTCAAATTTACAGAGTAATACAGTTTTAAAATGTCAATTAAATGTTTTTAAATGTTCGCAATATATGTACCCACGAAATCTCATGTTAGCCACACACTGATAATAATATAATTCATTTTACTGAGAGGTGTCTCACCCTAGCATACAAATGTTGTTTCAGGTCCTCCAAGGGATCGAGCCTAGCGTGTTTCTAGACGAAATTAGATAGTAGATAGTCCTTGTTAGAGCTGGTGAGATTTTATGCAGTGTCTATCTTTTGGGGATTGTATATATATATAGCAGATTATGTTTTCAGTATGTATGGATGTATATAAGAAACAGTTATAAACTTTAGTAAGTTTTATTAGAAGATGTATGTTTTCCGTTGTGCATGTTTATTCAGATTAGTATGGAACACCCATTTTTCCCTCGTTTGGGAGGGTTGTATATGTATGGTATCAGAGAGATGTATGTTTAGTGGCATTCCAGACCCACCGAGAGGGTCGGGGCATTACAGTTGGTATCGGAGCGAACCAGGTTGTTAGGTCTTATAGACTTGGTTAGACAAGGTTAAAAGATCTTACTAGAGTATAGGAGTCAGAGTATGATAAGGATAGGAATGGGTATGATAGGACTTTCAGGTTTAGCTTCGTAAGTCTGGAGACAGAAATCTATTGGCAGACTTCTATGCTTTGCTAGATTAATCGACGAGTTCAAAAAAAATCACGGCAATCCATTAACGATTTTGTTTCTGAGTGGAGGGGCAGAACTTGAGTTAGAATGAGAGTATCAAGTTAGTAGAGTATGTCGTTAGTAGGGATGTTAAGTACATCCAGGGGGTACGAAGATGTACATGGATCTGCGGGAATCTTTCTGGTGGTCTAACATGAAAAGATAGATCGCACGTTTCGTAGAGCAGTGTCTGACATGTCAACAAGTGAAGGCCGAGCACCAGAGGCCAGCGGGACCGTTGCAACCGCTTCTCATTCCTAAATAGAAGTGGGAGCACATTTTCATGGATTTCGTCATGGGATTGCCATCAAAACTTCACAAACAGAATGCGATTTGGGTTGTGTTTGACAGATTGACGAAGACAACCCATTTCATCTTAGTGAAAGTTAGTCATTCCATGGATAAGATAGCAGAGCTATATATTCAAGAGATAGTCAGATTGCATGGGGTGCTGATGTCAATTGTTTCATATAGAGATCCACGATTTACTTCCCAGTTCTGGAAGAGTCTACAAGAAGCGTTGGGATCTCAACTTACGTTCAGTATTGCATTCCACTCACAGACCGATGGTCAGTCAGAGAGGACCATCCAGATTTTAGAAGATATGTTGAGGGTGTGTGTACTGGATTTTGGGAGTAGTTTGATTAGATATTTGTCGTTAGTTGAGTTCACATACAACAACAGTTATCAGGCCAGTATCGGGATAGCACCATATGAGGCACTGTATGGTAGAAGGTGTCGATCTCCATTATACTAGGATGAGGTTGGTGAGCGTCAGATTTTCTAGAGTTGGTCCGGTAGACTTCATAGAAGGTCAAGCTTATCACGGAATGAATTAAAGCAGCTCAGAGTCGGTAGAAGAGCTACGCAGATACACGCCGAAGGGAGCTAGAGTTTGAGGTGGATGATGCTGTATTTTTTAGGATTGCTCTGATGAAAGGAGTGATGAGGTTTGGTAAGAAGGGCAAGTTGAACCCTAGGTACGTCGGACCGTTTGAGATTCTGGAGAGAGTCGATTCGGTGGCATACAGGATAGCATTACCACCCGCATTGTTTAGGATTCATGACATGTTCCACGTATCCATGCTTAGGGGGTATGTTCCAGATCCTTCGCATGTGGTCAGTTACGAGTCGTTGGAGCTCGGAGACGCGTTAGCATATTAGGAGATACTAGTTCAGATCCTAGACTATAGAGAGCAAGAACTACATATGAAGGGAATTCCGTTAGTAAAGGTACCATGACATAATCATGCAGTAGATAAGACTTCATGGGAGCTAGAGTCAGAGATACGTCAGAAGTATCCTCAGTTATTTAGAGACACTCAGAGTTAGATAGGTAAGCAAAATGGTAAGTAAGTGGTTTATGTGTATGTTTGGTAGTGTAGGTTTGTTTATGTTTAGAGTATGTTTGGTCTTCGGGAGAGTTTTGTTTGGATATTGTAATCTCCCAAGACACTATATGTAACCACGATATTCCTCCGCCATAAGTGAGGATAGGTAATAAATTTGGGACAAGACTTCTATATGGGTGGCCATCGGCTCTTCCTAGAGTCAGGGCAGTGATGGTTTAGATAATGTGATAAAAAGCAGTAAGCAAATTTTGAGGACAAAATGTTTATGAGGAGAGATTATAGAGACCCGAACAAGGAAAATAAGAAAATTAAATAAGAAAGGAAAAAAAGGATTTTCAGCAGGCTTCGTCGACGAACTCCATGTTCTCGTCAATGAAGGCCCTTCTAAAGTTCATTGCTGATATTCAGAGCTTCGTCGACGAAGAGATCCAGAACATTCGAAAAATATTAGGCTTAGGGTTCGTCGACGAGGCCCTTCCTTCGTCAACGAACAGCCTTGTGTGGCTCATTGACAAAGGCATCATTTCTTCGACAAATTTGACCGGGTCAAGGGGTCTATAAATATATTTTTGTTTGCTTCTTCATTAAGAAATAAAAATATCTCTTCCTCTCTCTCTAGAACTTGCACCCACACTCTCTTTCTCTTCGATCCTTCACCGTTTGTTGCCCGTTTCAATGATCGAAGGTTACCACAAGGATCAGGGAGCGAATATCTATAGATCTAGCAAAGTGAATTCTCAATTTTAGGAAAAAGCTAGGGTTCGACTTTTAATCGTCTCGGGTGTTTTTCAAGAAATAGATAAGGGAATTATATTATGTCAGTTATGTTTATGAGTTTTAACGGATTGAAATGTTAAACAGTTACGACTTTTCTAGGGTTTCCGGGCCTAGGGTTCGATTAACCAACTTTATTTTCAAAACCAAACGTTTAAGTTTAAGTATGATATTTTTAAAATATAGTATTGTTCTTTCTTAACGTTTTCATCGGGTGGAAAGTTGTTATTTCAAACTGTAGACTTGTTTTAAAATCAACTAAGGACAGTAGGGTTCATTATCTCCATTTTTTTTTCCATATTTAGCTATATATCTATAGTTAGTAAAATAACAACCTATATATATATTCATACCCCCATTCTAGTAGCAGTATGTATTTTCTTAAACAGATGAGTTGGGTATTAGTTACTAGAAGAAAATTGTGTGGCATGAGTATATTTTTAATTAACATTAAATGAGCAAATTTTGTGTAATACTGAATTGTAAGGACAATAAGCCGAGATGAGAAATATGATGGTTGTATGCCAAGAGAAGAGATGAGATAAGATGTGACGGCTAAAAGCTAAGTTTATGATACGCCAGTTTTTACCGAGTCAGTATCTGACAGATATATTTTGTAGAGATATATACAGAGTATGTTATATTATATTTTTATGAAATGAATGATGTTTACAGTTTTATATGATGCAAATTGTCATATATGATAGTAGAGCCCTGTTATGATAATCTCATGTTTAGAGCACGGTACTGTAGCTATATGTATGTAGAGGTACAACCACACTGCTCAGTTAGAGTGTGGATGGGAAAGGCGATTGGTGGCTTGGGTGAAGTACTCCCCGAAAGAGTGATTACGAGGCCCTATCCGACGGAGTATTCCAAATTCAGCCTTCGGGTAGCTTTTGGGCACAGAGAGAGAGAGAGAGAGAGAGAGAGAGAGAGAAAGAAAGAGTAGGCACCATCGTACTATGTTTATGTTTGACTCTGCATTAGTCGGCTAGCTATTTGTCAAGTCCAGCTTTCGAACCGCACAACCACTCATAGAGGGAAGCATGTCGCACGTGTATGTGATGACATGACGATGCTAGTCCTACAGACCAGGTTGTATCTTCTAGGCATATATGGGCATATTTACTATACAAAGAGATATATTGAGCCAGAGTATGTATTTTCATATTTACAGAGTAATACAGTTTTAAAATGTTAATTAAATACATTTAAATGTTGGAAGTATATGTACACACGAAATCTCATGTTAGCCCCACACTGATAATAATATAATCCGTCTTACTGAGAGGTGTCTTATCCTAGCATACAAATGTTGTTTCAGGTCCTCCAAGGGATCGAACCTAGCGTGTTGCCAGGCAGAGTTAGATAGTAGATAGTCCTTGCAGAGCTGGTGAGATTTTACACAGTGTCTGTCTTTTGGGGATTGTATATATATAGCAGATTATGTTTTTAGTATGTATGGATGTATATGAGAAACAGTTAAAAACTCTTGTAAGTTTTATTAAAAAATGTATGTTTTCTACTATGCATGTTTATTCAGACCAGTATGGAACACCCATTTTTCCCTCGTTTGGGCGGGTTGTATATGTATGGTATCAGAGAGATGTTTAGTGGCACTCCGGGCCCACCGAGAGGGTCGGGGCATTACACATACCTCTAACATCACATGAAGACCCATCACCGAGTGATACCATACCACGAGCTTCTTTGAAAGAATGTAAAAATTCTTTCTTAAAACAAACATGAACTGAACTCCCATAGTCCAAAACCTATCCATCATCTTTTGGACTACTACGAGCATTCATGTTCTTTCTCGTCAATTTATGACACTCCCTCTTCATATGGCCGTAGTTCTTGCAGTATCGACACTGCACATTATTTCGATTGATTTGTCGACGTAAGTTGCTTGTCATTACAAGGACCTCATCATTATCATGCCATGTGGCATGCTCCAATACATTGACACCATCCCGTGTCTTCTTTTCTTCTTTATATCGTTTTCGATCTTCATAGTCCCTTTTGAAGTGTCCCTTTTTATTACACCAATAGCATACAACCTCGCTCGTATCTCGTCCTCTTGAACACCATTGTTTCCCTCCAAGCTTTCGATCTTTGCTTCTTCCTTGTCTTTCACTATTAGTCACCAAAGCCTGCTCATGAGAAGTCATAACCGGCCTTTTTAGCGTCTCAGAATCTTGAAGTAATGTCATCACATCATCCAACTTCAAGGTATCATTCCCTATGAGCAATACAATTACCAGACCATCAAATGAAACTGATAGAGACGACAAAAGTAGAAGTGTCTTATCCTCTTCATCAATTTTCACGCCGAGACTAAATAATTGGGTCAAAATCTTGTTGAAATCATTTGTGATAAAAAAGACTACTTCCATCGCTCATTCGGAGTTGATAAAGTTTCTTCTTTAGAAACAATTTATTAGTAAGAGACTTTGACATATACCTCTGCTCCAATTTCTTCTAGAGCTTCATTAGTGAGGTTTCGTCAAACAAAGAATATTTAACTTCATTTACTAGACACAATCGGATTGTGCTGACCGTCTTCATCTCCAAATCAGTCTAAACATCATTTTTGATATCATCAAACTTCTTCCTTATCAGGGGCTTGATCAAGCCTTGTTGAACCAAAATATCTTTCACTATGCTTTAGCATAAGCTGAAGTTGTTCCACCCATCAAACTTCTCCACCTCAAATTTTGAAGTGCCAACACTTGTCATTCTGCTCCAAATCTCACAAAATGGACACCGTCAATGGCTCTGGAATGGCCGAAAACCTTATAAATGGTTCAATTCGTTCAAAAAACCAACCCAAAATGGCTCCGAAATGCCCGGTCAAACTTCTGGTCAAAATAGTCAAACTCCAGTCAACTCTCCGTTAAACTTAACGGAATATTCCCTCTGTTAACGAAATATACCTGATGTTGTTAACTATCACTGATGTCATTACTTGACACCTTCTGCTGATGTGGTACTATAGGGCCCACCTGCTGATGTTGCTTGCTGCACGGTCGTGTGGGGCCCATGTGTTGACGTGGCACTGGGTCTCCAGCTACTGACGTGTCGCCGATCTCAACTGACGTGGCTTGCTGAATCGACGTTGATGTGGCGAGATAACGTCATGTTGACGTCAATGTCTTCAACCTTTGGATGCTCGCCGACTGATCGCTGGTGCGTGAGGCCACCTGCTGATCACCTGTCGACGTGTGAGGGTGTGTGGGGCGCGTGGGAACGTCGCCTGGTTGTTGGTGGCGCGTGTAGGCACATGCGGCCTCGTCTGAGCTCCGTTTGAGCTCTGATTACCACCGTTGGTTTCGTCTCAACGAGAGGAACGCGATGGTGGTCTCAAAACGCAATTTTGAGATACTCAACAAAGGCTCCAATCTGGAAATTTTGCTCCGATCTGACGATTTTGCTCCAACCTCGCTTGGATACCAATTGTTGGGGGGTGAATCTATGAGCAACAATCGCACATGAGCAAAATACACAACCACAATGCAACCCCAGATTTACATTGTTCGATCCAACCTGATCTACGTCCACGGAGCACACACAACTTCACTATAAACTGGGAGAATTACAAGGAGGGGGAGGAGCACCTGGTCAACTCCCTCATTCTCTACACACACACACACGCAACTCTGCACTCATAACTACGACAGCACACACACACACACGGAGGTGGAACTCAATAGTAGGTGGCTGAATTTCAACATTGTAGGTTGAGTAGGTGGAGGGCTACAAGTCTCCATTTACTGCAGGTCTCCATTTCAACAATTTCGGCTGGGTGGTGCGGCTGCCGACTCCATTACAAGCCACACCCTTACAATCATTGAGGTTATCCCACATCAGTTGTGGAAGGGCTTCGTGGTCAGTTATTAAGTGTGAGGGAAAGTCTTACCCTAGAGCTAGCTTTTGGGGTTGAGAAGACCCAAGACCACCTAACACTAACACTAGAACCATGGTACAACATTCTTCCCAGGATGCCGGGTACGTGGGACCACCGATTTGGAACCCGATGTGTGAGGGGGAGATCATTGGAATTATCCTACATCGGTTGTGAAAGGGCTTTGTGGTCAGTTATTAAGTGTGAGGGAAAGTCTCACCCCATGAACTACCTTTTGAGGTTGAGAAGGCCCAAGACCACCAACAGTATTAACATTATTAAATGATAAATTAAGGAATGAATATATACATTGTAAGTTAGACATAACTCCTATAAAAGATAAGATAAGGGAGGGACGATTTAAATTATTTAGACACTAACATAGGCCAAATATTGCGCAAGTAGGGAAAAGTGAGTTGACTATTATGAAAGGCGATATGAGGGATAGAGGTAGACCTAAAATAATTTAAAATGAAATAGTTAGTAAGAATTTAATAGTTCTAAATTTACCAAAGAAAATATGATGTAAAATGGCGAAAAAGGTTTCTTGGAGCCAACACAACCTAGTTAATACTTGGTTTTTTCTTCTTGTTTATTCTTGCAAGAAAAAATTGAATTGGAATGACATGAATTTTGTGTTTCTAGTGCCATAGAATTTTATTGTTAAACACATTTATGTTTATTCATGGTATAGTATACAATATTCATCGTATAGTATACAATGCTAAGTCATAAAGATTATGTTTGCAGATTACTTGCACAAGCAAGAAGGGGAATTAAAAAAAAAAAAAAGGCACCCCAGACTGCTTACTCTAGTAAATTAAGACCTTCCTAATTAAACAGTAGATGCATGGTTCAAGTCATTGGCATTAAATCTTCAGGTAGAAAACGTACAAGGGTGAACTTGCTCTCCTGGTGAATTACTGAAGTGCCTAAAAAATTTCTGACAACATACAACAAGAAGCAAACCAACAAACTAACCAATGCTTAAGTCCCATTAGATAGGATGGATTACATGAATCATTTTCAACCAATTTACATGATAATAGACAATTTTCTTTAACAATTTTAAGATTATTAAATCCTCATTCACTATCATTTTCTAATGCAATCCCATAAAAAAATATTAAGAAAATAGGCTTCTTTGTGTTGATACAAGACTCCTAGCCTAAAGCATGTTTTGAAAACCAAACCAAAACAGAACAAAACAAAAAACAAATGCATTTATAAGGTATTGCCGACATCGATCAACTTAAGGTACATGTTTTTTGCTTTATTCATTCATTCTCCACTTAATTGTTTATTCATTCATTACATATGTTCGGTTTGATTAAAAAAACAAAATAAATCCAATTGCTTTATTTTTGTGATATAAGCATATTCCAAAGCTAGACTTGAGGTCTTGTCTGAACCACGTACACTTCTCCATCTTTCACAACCCCTTCAATGTCCTGAGCACAACCGTAGAGACTTTCTATGATTTTTCCTACCTCTGCTATTTTTGAGAAGAGTGCGACTCGAAAATTTTCATCACTTATCATCTGATCATTGGAGTAATGCAACACAACCTCCTTTGCTTTATCCATCAACACGCTGTTGTATATTTAGACTATTAGAAATCAGGAGTCATTGAATAAATTGTGAAAAAAAGACAGTAGCACCTCCCAAATTTCTATTCATTAACTACAATTGGGTTTCATGCATTTTTTTTTTTGGCTAAAATATCAGAGCACAGAGTGCTTTTGCATGAATGTAGCAAGATCACCGACATGGACAAGTATATAGTGCTACTTAAAGACTTAAACTAAACAATTGAATTGCTCCCTTTAGATTGTTTGCACCCAACGAAATAGCTATATCAGTTCTTTCATAAGGGGAAGGGGTCTCCTAGTGAAATGATTCACACATAGAAGATTAATAACTATTCACCCTCCCTATATACATATTTTCTGAATTTATCATTTAAAAGCATGTTAAATTGGATGGCTAGGATTATTGGTCATTCCAATTCATACATCCTCAATCCTTTAAGCAGCTTCTAGCAGTTCTGCTATAAAGTTAACTTTGGTTTATGGAACATCTATTCCTAAGAATATAATGAATAACATGGGAGTAAAATAAATATTATATAAGGGTATAATAATTTAGACAAAAAAAGTCACCTAGGCAAAATTTTTTATTATTTTTTATCATTAAAGCTTGATATGCATTGTTGACTCACAACCTAATAGCTTAACATTTTTTTGTAAAATGGTAATCTAGCATGATTTTAGGGCTAGTTACTAGGATGTCCTGAGTTCTAGTCTTGTTGCCCGTGTTCATTATGTGTGTTTTGAAAAATTATTGTATTCCTTGTAATGGGTGTAATATGTCGTGTGTTTATCCCTTCACGTGCTGTCAAACTGCATGTACAGGGGAATGTTAAAACTTGATATACATTGTTCACCACCAACCTAATAGCTTAAACTTTTAGGTAAAGTAGTAATCTAACATGTACAATATGGAGGTAGCATAGGAATGGTAGAATTTGGAAATTGTCATCCCTTACCATTCCGTATTATAGATTCATAAAAAAAAAAATTTGTATTGTCATTTACTTTAGAGTGACCATTCTTTTGCAGCTATCAAGTTATTATATTACGAATATTTTATTCCTAAGAATATACATTTTGCAAGCCAAAAGAAACTTAGCTGATCCTCCAATGCTTTTAGTCTTGAAATTACTAATCTAGGTGTAATCATAATGAATGATTTTTGTATTTCTTGAATTAATTTAGTACAATCATAACTCTATAAATAATACAAACCATATATCAACAAGGAAAGAATTACCTAAAATAGGAGCATGAAATCTGCCCAAGTATTAGGCTAGAAATCCCTATACAATCTCTAGTATCATTAACCCATTATTCTCGGGATTTCTACACTCCCCCTCAAGTTGGATCATAAATGTTGACCATAACCAACTTGTATGTGAAATCATCAAAACTTTGTCGAGGTAGTCCTTTGGTGAAGATTTCGGTTGTTTGTTCTTTGGTAGGAACATAAGTCATGCAAATGGTTCCTTCTTCAACCTTTTCCTTGATAAAGTGCCTGTCCCTTTTTACTTGTTTGGTCCTGTCATTCTGGACTGGATTAAGAGAGATGTTAATGGCTCTACTTTGTTATCACAGTGGAGTTTGATAGGGAACTTTACCATGACATGCAACTCCTCTAAGAGTTTTCGTAACCACAGTCCTTCACATATCCCTTGCGCCACTGCTCTAAACTCTACTTCAGCACTACTTCTGGCCACAACATTCTGTTTTTTGCTTCTCTAAGTCACCAAATTTCCCCATACAAAGGTGCAGTACCCTGAAGTTGGACCTTCTATCTTCTGCTGATCCTGCCAAATCAGCATCTGTGAAGACTTCTATTTCTTTGCTCTCACATTTTTTGAAGAATAGTCCTTTTCGGAGATTCCTTGAGATATCTAAGAATCCTGTACATTGCTGCTAGGTGACTTTCCCTTGGTGAATGCATGTGTTGACTCATCACACTTACTGCAATGCAATATCGGGTCTAGTGTGTGATAAGTAAATTAGTTTGCCAACTAATCTCTGATACCTTTCTCGTTCAATAGGTTTTCCGATGTCTTCTCTTCTTTTTCTTGCTTCAATGGGGGTATCGCTTGGTTTGCACGCCAAGCATGCTGGTTTCTGTTAAAAGGTCTAGGACATACTTCCTCTGAGAAACACTGATTCCCTTCTTTGATCTAGCAACTTCCATCCCCAAAAAATACTGCATTTATCCCAAATCTTTTACCTAAAACTCAGTGGCCAAGACTTTCTTCAACCTGTCCATCTCTGCTATGTTGTCTCCACGTAGGATGATGTCATTGATATATATAATCAAAATTGTATTCTTCCCATCTTCAAACTGCCGGAAGAACATAGTATGGTCTGATTGTCTTTGCCGATATCCTTGGCTCCTAATCACCTTTGTAAATCTATCGAACCAAGCTCTTAGAGACTGTTTGAGTCCATACAGGGACTTTTTGAGTTTGCATACTCTGTTTTCTTCACCCCTTTTACAAAAGTCTGGTGGTATCTTCATGAAGACTTCTTCTTCTAGTTCACCATTCAGAAAAGCATTCTTGATGTCAAGTTGCTGGAGTGGCCAATCCAGGTTGGCTGCCAAGGCTATGAGAACTCGGACGATATTCAGTTTTGCCACAGGTGCAAAGGTCTCTGTGTAGTCAATGCCATAGGTTTGAGTAAACCCTTTTGCAACAAGGCGGACTTTGTACCGTTCCACTGTCCCATCAGCTTTGTATTTCATAGTAAACACCCATTTGCAGCCCACTGGTTTCTTCCCTCTTGGTAGATTCATCACATCCCAAGTTCCATTTTTTTCCAAGGCCCGCATTTCCTCCATAACTACCTCTCTCCATTCAGGGATCTCAAGGGCTTCCTAAATATTCTTTGGAATTTTTATCCTGTCAAGATTAAAGGTAAAAGCACGACACCCTGTAGACAAAGTATTGTAAGACATGAATTTGGAAATGGGATGGAGAGTACATAACCAAGTTTGTTTTCTAAGAGTAATGGGTAAATTGAGATCAGCCTATGTAGGTTTATCAAAGGAGGACTCAAGATTACTTGAAGACATTACTTGATTAGGAGTGGATAAAGACTCGTGGTTGCTTAGATCTATCACCGGTTCCGACTCTTTTGGTGCCTTAGGTATGAGATTCTCTTTGTCCTTTAATTTTGGCTTTCTTGAGTAGACAAGTATCTCCTTGTTATATTGTTTTCCTGCATCTCCCCTTGAATTCAAGTTTTCTTTTGTATTTGGCACATTAGAAGCACATTTCAAGACAGGCTCAATGTTTGGGACAGGTTCAATGTTTGGGACATGCTCAAGTTCACTAATAAAGGTATTAAAGTCTAAAACTTGAGCTTCTTTACTACTCAAAGTCTCCCCCTAAAGAGAGGAATTTTGGAAGTAAGGAGTAGTTTCAAAGAAAGTATCATCAAGACTAACAAATACCCTTTTTGTTGCAGGATCATAACATTTGTACCCTTTCTAGTAGGAGAATAGCCAAGAAAGACACACTTGAGGGCGCGTGGATCCAGTTTATGTCAATGATTTATATGGACAAAAGCAGTACAACCAAGCACTTTGAGAGAGAGATTTGAGCTGAGACAAGAGTTTGGAAAAAATGCCTGGAATTTTTTACAAGATGAGGCAAAAGAGAGAACTTGACTAGACATTCTATTAATAAGATATGTAGCTGCGAGAGTGGCATCACCCCAAAATATTTTTGGCATATTGGTTGTAAATAGCAATGCACGAGCTACTTCAAGGTTATGTCTATTTTTTTGTTCGGCAACCCCATTTTGTTTGGGGGTGTCGACACAAGAACTTTGATGAATTATTCCATGTTCTTGGAGATAATTTCCCACAATAATATTAAAATATTTTGTGCCATTATCTGTACGCATAATTTGAATTTTTGTGTGAAATTGTGTTTGAATCATGGAATGAAAATTGATAAACATAGAACGCACTTCAGTTTTGTCTTTCAACAAGTAGACCCAACAAATACGAGTGTGGTCATCAATAAAAGTAACAAACAAACCATTTTGTGTGGGTACGATTGAGAGCGCTAGACGGGCCCCATATGTCACTGTGAATCATAGTAAACAGTGAGGTTGGTTTGTATTTGAACTTTGGGAAAGAAGTACGTTGGTGTTTTGCAATTTCACAAATCTCACATTGAAAATCAAATGATGTTTTAATCGAACAAATGGAAGGAAATAACTGTCTCAAATACTGGAAATTGGGATGACCCATTCTAAAATGCCATAACAAAATATCACTATCGAACAGATGCAGAAACACAGATAGTAATTTGACGTTGTTCATTCACATTAGCCTCCTCAAAGTAGTAGAGACCCTCACACTTCTTAGCACTGCCAATCGTCTTCTATTAAGATAGGTCTTGAAAAACACAATGAGAGGGAAGAAATTTAGCAAAAGAATAGGAATTCTTAGTTAACTGGCTATTGGATAGTAAGATACAGGATAAATTAGGAACATGAAAAACGGACTCCGATGTGATGGAATCAGAGAGTTGGATATTCCCCCTGCCTACAACAGACGAGAGTGATCCACCAGGAATTTTAACTTTCAAATTTCCAACACAGGGTGAATATGATGAGAAAAGATTATAGGCATCAGTCATGTGGTCAGAGGCACCAAAATCAATAATCCAAGGAGTTTTGGATCTAGAGGTTATACTCAAGGCTTGCAAAAAATTACCTCTTTGGGCTAAAGAACCCAAAAAAATATTTGTGGAAGACTAACCCAAAGTTTGAAAGGTAGAGAACATCTTGCAAAGTTGTTCCAACTGCTCAGAGTTAAATGCACCGCTTGTTGACCTTACAGGTCACACCCAGTTTTGATAATGATAAATACTTAGGTATTTGATGGTTTTCAAGTGTTTATGCAGGCTTAGATGAGCATCTCAAGGAATGACACTTGAAGCAACATGAAGACCCTAAAGATTTTAATTTGTATTGCCAATTCAATTAATGTTATGGGTCTGTAATAGTAACTTAGAAATATGGTTTGTATTATTTTCCTGCATATCATGCATATAGGATACAAGGTAAGCTTAGTAAGACCATAGTATAACTCTAGGTCCCAACACTCTCACATATATCAGACAAAATACAGGAGTGTTAAAAATGTGCTTAAATTGAATATTATTAGGAAAATTGAGAGAGCTCGGGTGACCAAACCCCAGGAGTTCAAAACTCCTCGAGCGCCCGAACTGTTGAGAAGTCAACAATTGACTTAGGCTCTTGGGAGACAGATCAAAATTGTGCACACCTTCCACGGGCGCTCGAACCCTTCGAAAGGAACATTCCACCAATTTAGGCTACCAAGAGATATAGTTCAAATTGAGCCCCGGGCGAACGAACACACGAGTTCGGGCTACCAAACCTATGATCAGGCACCCGAATTTACAAAGAAATGTTTATGACTTTGATTCGGGCCACCGAATTGAAACTCGGGCTGCCGAACCAATTTATAGATCTTTTATTATTGTGTCTGTTTGGGCAACCGAACTATGGTTCAACCACCTGAACCTCGCCAAGTTAAAAATTTTTTAACTGAGGTAAATACGGGTTAATTTGGGTTAATTGTGTTTAAACAATTTGAAACTTTTTTAAGAATTCCCAACAAGTCCCAAACAGTTATAATTTTACCCTAACCTAAAAATATAGGTTCATTTGTGTGGATTAAGGAGAGATTAAGGAAAAATTATTAGCCAAAATTCTCTCAAACTCAAAATCCCATTTTGCCTATAATACTTCCAAACACTCTCATACCTTCATTCCATTGATTAATCTTAGCTTTGTGAGAGTTCTTGCTTGAGTTATTACTTAGTATTATTGCTCATACTCCCATTACTTTGTTTGGTTGATTGGTATTGATTTTGAAGAGTTAAGCAAGGTTTTCCCACAGATTTTATTTAATAAATCTTGTGTTGGGAAAAACCTAGTAGCTTAATAATCTTTGCATTGTCATTGCAAAGATTCCTGTAACTTGATTTTGTTGTGCAAAATATTTTTAACAAGCTATATTATTCTTTCAAACAACTCTGGAGCATATTTCATTGAAGGAAAATATTTTGAATTAGTTTGAATATTTGATTAGCATCTTTGACACTCTGGTTTATTATTGAGATTTGATATTTACTGTTTCAAAGAAATAACTTGATTAGAGCACTTTTGAGCATATTAGTGATAATACCTTGTTGAGTGTTGCTTGCACAAAATCACATCACTTAGCTTACATTTCCTATATTGTTGATGTGTGATTGATTGAGTATACTATGCATATTGGGGTACATATCTACTTTACTTGAGAAGCATAATTACTGTACCAATTATGTTGTGAAAAATATTGTTGTATTTTCAAGCGTGACCTGAGGGGGTTTGATCTAGCCCGGAAGGATCAGGTTGGGGTCAACCCTGTGAATTTGACCTAAGGCCTTCTCCGCCCCGCAGGGAGAATTTATAAAAGTTGAGATCAGTCCTGTGCTAATTGACCTGATTGTATTAGGTGCCGCTCCATCCGTTAAGTGAACATTAGTAGAATCCTCGAACTTGCGAGCTAGAGGTGGGGACGTAGGCACAATTGGCTGAACCCCGATAACATTTCATGTGCGTGCTTTTAATTTCCGCATTTTAAATTTCAGCACATGAATGTTTATATTTTACTATTGTGAAGGATTGAGTTTATAATTGAATAGACAGACCCTAACTTGAGTAATATTGTTGTTAAACCGATTGACTTAGGCAATAATTTTTAAATACCCAATTCATCCCCCTCTTGGAAATACACCAAAACTAACATTTGGTATCAAAGCCTCATTGCACTAGAGTTAAACGTTTTTGCAAAAAGATCGCAATGACTCAATTTGGTGTATCCCCATTCGGAGAGGGACAGTCACCTTCTAGGCCTCTTATATTTTGTGGTGTCAATTACACCACCTGGAAAATTAGAATGAGCGTATTTATAAAATCAAAGATTGGATGGCCTGGCGGGTGATTGTTAATGGAATTCGTATGCCTTTGGATGAAAATAATATTAGGTTAATGCATGCGAATTCATATGCCATGGACTTATTATTCTGTACTTTATATTCTAATATTCTACTTGAGTTTATGGCATGTTCTAGTGCAAAGGACATCTGGGATGAACTCAAAAGGAAATATGGAGAGTCCCGAGAGGATGAGACCACCACTCAAGGAGTGGTAAGTGATAAGGAAATGGCATTAACAAAAGAAGAGGTATATGATTCTAACTCAAACTCAAATAATGATTCTTATGTTGAATGTTGTGTTGTATCAAATGATGAATCATCTATTGAATTTCATGATAGCTCTGTTGTTGATGCATGCGATGATTCTTATGAAAAATTTTGTGATATATCTTATAATGAGTCATCGACTGTTTCTGATAATGATACTGTATGCATTGATTCATATGATAGTTATGAAGATAAATATTGTATTGAATCATGCTATGAGTTTTATGATGAAAGAATGTCATTGAACAAACAACTAGAAAATGATTCATTTAAAATTCATAAGTCTCTAGTTGGAATATCTTATCATAAAACATTTTTGAAAATTCAAAACAAAAGGTTGGCTAAACAATTAGAGGAATTAATAGATTATCATGCCACCTTAGAGAAAAAAAGCATGAAAAAAGTATTGAAAATAATATGCTAGGAGGAAGAAATGAGAGATGATAAACCCTCAGGTTGTAAAAAGAAAAATCTTTTTCAAAAAGGATTCAAAATCACTTAATAAATGTCATACAAACTTTTACGCCTCATCAAGCAAACATAAGATTAGTAAGCATAGCCTTTCACAAAAATTCAAAACTTGCTTACAACATAAAAGAAAAGGGCACAACAGGTTTAATTGTTTAGTTGGAGGTATCAGAGGCTTAGAAAAAGAAATGAAATGGATAATCATGAAAGCAAACCCCGTAGGACCTTTGGAAAAATGGATCTAAAGTAATATTACATAATCATTTAATCCATCCTTAGTTTCTAGGTTTAGGGGTAGTGATGACCAAAAGGCTAGGAAGTGGTCTTTGCTTAAAATATCAAATCTTGGTGTATGCATTCACTATATAATATTGTTTTACCAAGAACCTTTAGAGAATCACGTCAGTGTGGAAATACATGTAATATATCCAATCTGAACTTAATGCATATATATCATAATGATTGATGAAAATATGAAAACATTGGTAGTTTGCTGAAATAAAATCCACTTCCAAATGGACATGACATCTTTGACAGGTAATTAATTTCAATTGCTTAATCCATACTTAAATGTTCAATTCTTAAGTTAAGCATATATTGTCCATTGCACAAGCTTGTGGTTTAGGGAATTTCACACTATATATCACATAATCTTAAACCCATCCTTGAACTTAAAAGTCTTGAACAAGTTGGAGTCATAACTCTTTGTATAAGCATTGTTTATCTAAAATCCATATCTATAGTGTGCTTATTAAAAATCATCATTCTCAATCAAAATAGAAATAGCCTAGGAGGGATTTGAACTGTTCATCGAATTATGATAATAAAATCCCTTTGAGCTTTAAATGTAAAAATTTTCTAATTTTGATTTATATAGAAGTTTTCTCCTTCATAGGAATTCTTTGCCCTTTCACAATCATATTCGGCAAAGAGTCTTCCTATCCCCTGGTTCGTATCCTTGCTCACAATTATAATCATGTCTAAAGGATACTTTCTATCTTCCAAAGAGCACTGCTCCGTAAATAATAATGTGCTCCTAGTTACTTTTAGTCTAACTGTTAGGACATACTAGCTAGCATAAATACATTTTGAACAATGTCCTACCTCTTCTAAATACTCTTCGAACTTAACAGAAATTATAATCCTTAAGAGTGTTTAATCTACTTCACACGCATAGCTCTCAAAATGTTAAGTCATATCCTTTAGAGCTTTATATACTTAGTGAAGATTTGAATGGCTAATATGATGGCCATAGGTTTCAACATATATGAAAACGCAATAACTAAGAAACCTAAGCATGAATGTTAAGAAAGAAACGCCATTTGAACTCGGGCCTCTATCATATATTGAAATTCATAAGTAAAGAGGCATACGTTGGCTTATGACCCTGAAAAAGTATTACACATGAATCTTTGGTCCTCTAAGCTTAAGCATGTTTAGCCAAGATTAAATCACGAAAAATCTAAACACTTGGCTAAGTAATTAGAAAATGAATAAGGCATAAAATGGATTAGTGCGTAACTCTGGGGGAGCATCTCCCTTTCACATCTAAATAAATTTAATGCTCTCACATTATTATTTGCTTATGTGCCTTGATGAGAATAACTCTACAGCCCACTATCCATTGTTTCTTTAATGATTATATCATTGTTGGATAGCATATATTAGAACTACAAGATTGCATGCTTGTGTTAAATGCCTCCTACATGGCCGATGCAGTTGATGAGAATTGCATGCTGGTAGTGGGTTATAGATTCTCGCATGCTCAAACTGAATTATTTTGAATTGATTGCTTGAATTTATCAGGTTTTGGTGCATGAAAATTTGGGAAATGTCCGATTTATAGATAGCATGCTGTCGAAATTTCAACGGGATTTTTACCAAACCAAAACCTTGTGTTAAAGATGATTATGATAAAATTAATGTTAAAATATTTTTTGAAATGTTGAGTGAAAACTAATAGAATAATTAAACTTCATCCTAATATAATCATCAAAGATTTAGAAAGGCATCCATCCCTATAGGAAGAACATAAATGACTTATATGCGTCACTTTCGTCTACTGAAATATTGAAGCTCTTCTGAAATCCCTAAACATTATATCCTGCACTTGAGGTTCTATGATTTGATATGGAATGTTCTTGAATCATGAACATTATTGCATGTCTTAATATATATATATTCTTTGATGCATCTATGATCTATAGGGGCAACTATAAAGGATAAATATAGTTGATTAATAATCAGTATGGATGGTT
The DNA here is from genome assembly GCF_029873635.1 of Malania oleifera. Taxonomy (NCBI): domain Eukaryota; kingdom Viridiplantae; phylum Streptophyta; class Magnoliopsida; order Santalales; family Ximeniaceae; genus Malania; species Malania oleifera. The sequence continues at coordinate 64,257,179 of NC_080424.1, forward strand.
TATAAGTTTCCAAATGATGGCTTATACTACTAGGCATAATAAAAAAATTCTCTATCCAATATAAGCAGCTTATTTTATCTAAGCATGAATTCAAATTGATAGGGGGAGCATCTAAAATTAAATTCCTATCCTGTTATGCTCACCATTATTTTTGGCTTCGGTTAGTTTGTTATTCACTGTGGCACGTGCTCAATTGTGATGACCTTATTGAATATCTTAATTGAAAAATATATTACTTTGTCACATGTTGTTTGTGTTTGCTATGTGATCCTTGCTTTAAATTGTTTGACATCTTTAGGATCATTGTGGTTGTGATTTTCTGGTTATACTTTAGTATGTGCTTAATGGAAGTACTAGAAAATTTGTTGCTTGCTTGCATGATCTTTAAATTTTTTCTAGCAAGCAACCCCCAGTACTTTAAGCAAACATCATAAGGGGATATATATTTATATACATACATATATATACTTATTGTAATACTTTATGGCAAGAACTAATTTCAAAACCAATTTTTTTCCCTCTTGTCTTAATATTATTGTTATTATTATATACATATATAGTTTTCAAGTCGCATAACTAGTTTAGTAATTACACATAAAAATGCATGTGAACTAGTTAGACTGTTTTTATGCCCAAACATTCTATTTGCTATCATATACCATGTGTTTTTAAACTCAAATCTTTCACGGGTCTTATGATATGTTTCAATTGTCATGGTTTGTGCATATTTATGGTTTAATTTAGTTTTCATGTCATTTAAATCCTTAAATGACCAGTTATATTGTTTGTGTGCGTAATTATTATACATACTTTGTCATTTTTTGTGCATTGTATGATTATATCATCTTCTTGGATACTGAAAGTAATAATTCTTGACCATACTGAACTATTTGAGTTAAATAGTTGTGGATAAACTATTAATATTAAAACTCAAAACAGGTTATTTTTATACATGTATTTTTGGGAAAATGTTCAATTTTCCAACGGACCGAAATTTTTAAAATTTCTCAAACTTATCTTGTGTATAAATGCATTATACCCGATGCCTATAGCTATTTATTTTATAGCCCTTTTTGTTGTTGCCAAAAGGGGGAGATGGAGATGAGAGGCAAAAATTGGGTAGTAAAAATTGCTTGCATTGATAAATCTTTTACATAATGCACATTGTTAGGGGGAGCCTTCTAAGGCTATACCGATTTTTGCATGATGTATTTGTCATCAAAAAGGGGAGAATGTTGACCTTATAGGTCATACGCAGTTTTGATAATGACAAATATTTAGGTATTTGATGGTTTTCAAGTGTTTATGCAGGCTTAGATGAGCATATCAAGGAATGACACTTGAAGCAACATGAAGACCCTTAAGATTTTAATTTGTATTGCCAATTCAATTAATGTTATATGGGTCAGTAATAGTAACCTGGAAATATGGTCTGTATTATTTACCTACATAACATGCAATAGGATATATGGTAAGTTCAGTAAGACCATAGTATGACTCTAAGTCCCAACACTCTCACATATATCATGCAAAATACAGGAGTGTTAAAAATGTGCTTAAATTGAACATTATTAGGGAAATTGAGAGAGCTCGGGCGACCGAACCCCAGGAGTTCAAAACTCCTCTGGCGCCTGAACTGTTGAGAAGTCAACAGTTGACTTAGGCTCTTGGGCGACAGACCAAAATTGTGCACACCTTCCACGGGCGCACAAACCCTTCAAAAGGGATATTCCACCAACTCGGGCTACTAAGACATATAGTTCAAATTGAGCCACTAGCAACCGAACACACGAGTTCGGGCTACTGAACCTATGACTGGGCACCCGAATTTATGAAGAAATGTTTCTGACTTTGATTGAGGGCACCGAACTGAACCTGGAAATATGGTCTGTATTATTTACCTACATAACATGCAAATAGGATATATGGTAAGTTCAGTAAGACCATAGTATGACTCTAAGTCCCAATACTCTCACATATATCATGCAAAATACAGGAGTGTTAAAAATGTGCTTAAATTGAACATTATTAGGGAAATTGAGAGAGCTCGGGCGACCGAACCCCAGGAGTTCAAAACTCCTCGGGCGCCTGAACTGTTGAGAAGTCAACAGTTGACTTAGGCTCTTGGGCGACAAACCAAAATTGTGCACACCTTCCACGGGCGCACAAACCCTTCGAAAAGGATATTCCACCAACTCGGGCTACTAAGACATATAGTTCAAATTGAGCCACTAGCAACTGAACACACGAGTTCAGGCTACTGAACCTATGACTGGGCACCCGAATTTATGAAGAAATGTTTCTGACTTTGATTGAGGGCACCAAACTAAAACTCGGGTTGCCGAACCTCTTTAAAGATCTTTTATTATTGTGTTTATTCAGGCGACCGAACCACGGTTCAACCACCCGAACCTCGTCGGATTAAAAAATTTTTAACTGAGGTAAATACAGGTTAATTTTGGTTAATTGTGTTTAAACAATTTGAAACTTTTCTAAGAATTCCAACAAGTCCCAAACGGTTATAATTTTACCCTAGCCTATAAATATAGGTTCATTTGTGTGGATTAAGGAGAGATTAAGAAAAAATCATTAGCCAAAATTCTCTCAAACCCAAAATCCCATTTTGCCCATAATACTTCCAAAAACTCTCATACCTTCATTCCATTGATTAATCTTAGCTTTGTGAGAGTTCTTGCTTGGGTTATTGCTTAGTATTATTGCTTATACTCCCATTACTTTGTTTGGTTGATTGGTATTGCTTTTGGGGAGTTAAGCAAGGTTTTCCCACAGATTTTATTTAATAAATCTTGTATTGGGAAAAACCTAGTAGCTTAAGGTTCTTTGCATTGTCATTGCAAAGATTCCTATAGCTTGATTTTGTTGTGTTTAATAAGCTATATTATTCTTTCAACTAACTCTTGAGCATATTTCATTGAAGGAATATATTTTGAGTTAGTTTGAATATTTGATTAGCATCTTTGAAACCCTGGTTTATTTTTGAGATTTGATATTTATTGCTTCAAAGAAATAGCTTGATTAGAACACTCTTGAGCATATTAGTGATAATACCTTGTTGAGTGTTGCTTGCACAAAATCACATCATTGAGCTTACATTTCCTATATTGTTGATGTGTCATTGATTGAGTATACTATGCATATTGGGGTACATATCTGCTTTACTTGAGAAGCATAATCACTGTACTAGTTATGTTGTGAAAAATACTATTATATTTCTAGGCGTGGCCAAAGGGAGTTTGATCTAACCTAGAAGGATCAGGTTGGGGTCAGCCCTGTGAATTTAACCTAGGGTCTTCTCCGCCCCGCAAGGAGAATTTGTAAAGGTTGAGGTCAACCCTGTGCTAATTGACCTGATTGTATTAGGTGTCGCTCCATCCGTTAAGTGAGTATTAGTGGAATCCTCGGTCTTGCAAGCTAGAGGCGGGGACGTAGGCATAGTTGGCCGAACCTCGATAACATTTCTTATGCATGCTTTTAATCTCCGAATTTTAAATTCCAGCACATGAATGTTTATATTTTACTATTGTGAATGATTGGGTTTATAATTGTATAGACAAACCCTAAGTTGAGTAATACTGCTGTTAAACCGATTGACCTAGGCGATAATTTTTAAATACTAATTTACCCCCCTCTTGGGAATATACCAAAGCTAACACCGCTTGAATTGGAACTATTACTGTGTTTCTCCCCTTGAGGTCTCTCGGCTTGATTATCAACCGTGGCTTGGTAGCCTTGATTTTTTTTGCCTTGTCGTGGCTTCCAGTCAGCTGGTTTCACATGTATCTCCCAACACGTCTCCTTAGTGTAGCTAGTTTTTCAACAGTGTTCACATCAGGGGCGTCCCTTCTGTTGTCTTGAACTAGATCCTGGAAGAGTCCCTCAAGACACCAAGGCAAACATTTCTAGTCCAGTATGGTCAGTAGAGATTGTCTCCTTCAGCATCACCTTATGCCTACTTTCTTCTCGTTTCACTTCTCAGAAAACTTCGCGTGTTGGTGGTAAGGGACAACGTCCTAGAATTCTTTCACTGACATTATCAAGGGCCCGATTTAAACCATCAAGAAATTCAAACACCCGTTCATTTTTTAGGCGTTTTTTATATCGGACACTATCTCCCGAGCATTCCCACTCTTCTTCGAAACTCAAATTGAGTTCCTGCCAAAGAGCATTCATCTCCATATAGTAATCCATTAAATCCCTTTCTCTCTGCTTCATCTGCCATAGGCGTGTCTTAAACTCGATGATTTGGGAGGAGTTCTTGGCGTCGGAGTAGGTCTCACGGACGGCATCCAAGACTTCTTTCGCCGACAGCAAGAAGAGATAAGTCCTCCCGATTAACGGCTTTATCGAGTTCATCAGCCACACCATGACCATGGAGTTCTTCAATTTCCATTTCTGAAGGGCAGCAACTTCGGTTGGGGCAGGTCTTCGTGTCTCGCAGGTAAGAAATCCCAACTTTCCCTTGCCATCAATCACAAGTTTGATCAATTGTGCCTATTCTAGGAAATTCTTGCCATTCATCTTCTCCACCGTGAGCTGGAAGGACGAGTTGTTGAGTCCTATTGAGCCTATGGTGGAGATAGCTTCGTTCGCACCCTCATGAGATTCAGAGGTCATCAAACCTCTGCTTTGGCCGGTGGTTTCTGCCATTGATAGCTAGGTTTAATCTCCTAGCTCTGATTCCATGTAATCAGAATGAATGATTTCTGTATTTCTTGAATTAATTTTGTACAATCACAACTCTCTATAAATAATACAAATCGTATATCAACAAGGAAAGAATTGCCTAAAATAGGAGCATGAAATCTGCCCAAGTATTAGGCTAGAAATCCCTATACAATCTCTAATATCATTGACCCATTATTCTTGGGATTTCTAATAATCCTCGGGATTTCTACACTAGGCATTTCAATGGGACATGGTTTTAGTTATAACCTTAATGTTGGAAGTATAGAATATGTTGAATTTGCAAATCTTTTAGCCTTTTAGTCTCATGACTAGTGTTTGTCTCTTGACTAGTGTTATAAAATCATCAAAAGTTCTAGAAGATAGGGTGTGTTTTAATAGAGGTAACTATTTCAGAGGCTCAAAGCGTGTGTGTGTGTGTGTGTGTGTGTGTGTTTTTATTTTTATTTTTATGGGAAATAGATAGATTCTTGATTCTATTTTATTAGAAAATGAGGTTGTTAAGGATGTTTAGAAGAGATAAGGGAATTTTTTTTAAAAGTGGACTTTGGAAAGGCATATGACCAAGTTAGCTGGAACTTTATTGATAAAATCTTTTAGGTGAAGGGGTTTAGTGATAGGTAGTGAACTTGGAAGAGGAAGTGTTTATCTGATGCCTTTTTCTCAATCATTATTAATGGAGAGCCTATATCTTGGTTTAGTGCAAGGAGGTCCTTTCTCCTCTTTTATTTGTTCTTATGGTAGTTTCATAGGGCTTTGATAGAGGGTTTCTAAGAGGGACTAGGATTGGGATAGGAAGTAAAAGGGTTTGATACCTCATCTTCAGTTTGCGAATAATACTATTTTCTTCTTAGAAGATCATAGGGAGTCTCTTTTAAATGTGCTAACCATCTTGTAAATGTTTATAAGGGTATCTAGTTTTTAAAAAAAAAAAAATTTGGGAAGAGTGGGATAGTTTGCACTAGTTCGAGTGGTTCTAGATCTTTGGAGTAGTCCTCTTTAGTGGGGCGTGGTATTCTTGATTGGCCTCTGATACCTCTAAGTGATAGTCGTAGAATCCTATGGTGGATTAGGTGTCCAAAAGGTTAGATGGTTGAAAGGTTGCTTCATTTTCTCTATGTAGGTGTATTATACTTACAGGCTTGATAGATTACTATTTTACCCAAAATCTTATGTTGTTAGGTTATGGGCCAACAATTTGCATCAAGCTTTAACACTCCCTTATAAGACTGCATGTGGATAAATAAACAAATAATAAGTAACATTCATTATAGGGAATAAGATAATTATTAACCATCACAAAATAAACACGACAACAAAACTAGAATTAGAACCTCCAAGCAACTGTAGCTCTGATACCATGTCAGATTACCACATTATGTAAAAGCTTCAGCTGTTAGATAGTAGGTCAACAATGTATATCAACCTTTCACAGTCACCTTGCTAGTGCCCCTTTTATTTCTTGCCCATTTTTAGAATACATGTGCGGGTAGTTATAAATATTGCGCAACTCATAAGAGATTTCCTATAGTTTGGGGTGGGAAAACAATTTGATTAGTTGGGAGATGTTTGTAGGTCTATAAAGGAGGGAGGTTTGGGTCTTGGAAAGTTGGTGTTTAAGAACATTGCTTTCAAGGGTATATATTGTGTGTTTTCCCCATGGAGGAGTCTCCCATTTGGAACGAAGTAATTATATGTAAATTTGGCTTGCAAGGTAAAGGGTGGGATGCTAATTTGAGATGTTCTTGTGACCGTCTTTGGAAGGGTATTTTGTAGTAATCTCCATTTTTATTCCTTATACTAAAATAAGGAATAAAACACTTTAATATCTATGTACAAAAATAAAGGAGATATTCAAAATTGTAATAACTATTGTGGAATTAAACTTATGAGTCATACGATGAAATTATGAGAAAGGGTAGTTGAACAAAGATTAAGGTTAGAAACGGAAGTCTCAAAAAATCAATTTGGTTTTATGCCTATCTACCACAGAAGCTATATATCTTTTAAGAAGTTTAATGGAAAAGAAGAGGGTCTTGCATATAGTATTTATTGACATAGAGAAAGCATATGATAGGATATCTAGGGAAGTTCTATGGTAGGTTTTAGAAGGAAAAAAAAAAGGATGTATGTAGGCGGTATACTGATTCATTAAGAATATGTACGATGGAGTAATGATTAGTGTAAGGACTATAGATGGAGAAACTAGAAAATTTCCAATCACCATAGGTGTACATTAAGGGTCTACTTTGAACCCTTATCTTTTTGCTTTAGTGATGGACCAACTGACTAAGAATATTCAAAAGGAGGTTCCATGGTGTATGCTGTTTGCAGATAAAATTGTATTAATTGATGAAACTAAGAACGGAGTAGATGCTGAGTTAGAATTATGGAGAAAAGCTTTGAAATCTAGAGACTTTAGGATAAGTAGAAATAAGATAGAATATATGAAATTTAATTTCAGTAATGGTAGGAGGAATATTGGAGACAAAGTTAAACTTGATGAGGAAGAAATAAATAGCACTTGTAGATTTTGATACCTTAGATCTAATATGCAAGTTGAAGAAGAAATTGAAGATGATGTAATACATAGAGTTAAAGCAGGTTGGGTAAAATGGAGAAGTGTTTCAAGTGTGCCTTGTGATTGAAGAATACCCTTAAAATTAAAAGGGAAGTTTTATAGGACAGCTATAAGACCAACTATGCTATATGGAAAATAATGTTGGACGACGAAGAAACAAAATTTACAAAAAACAAAAGTTGCCGAGATGAGAATGCTTAGATGGATGAGTGGTATAACACTGAAAGATAAATTAAGGAATGAACATATTTGTAGTAAGTTAGGTGTAGCTTCTATAGAAGATAAGATAAGGAGAGAGGACTTAGATGGTATGGACACTTGTAACGTAGGTCACATAGTGCGCCAATGAGGAAGAGTGAGTTAGTTACTGTGGGGAGGCAGTAGAAGGGGTAGGGATAGACCTAAAATAACTTGGAAGAAAATAGTGAGTAAGGATTTAATATCCCTAAATTTGTCAAAAGAAATTATCCATGATCGTATAAATTGATGGAAAATGATTCATATAGCCGACCCTACCTAGTGGGACCTAAGACTTGGGTTTTGTTGTTGTTGTTGTGTATACTAAAATTATTGTGCGCAATCTATATCACAATTGGTTTTTGGAAGACATTTGACTAGGGGCTTCTTTGCTTTGCACTTCTTTCCCTTGTCTGTATGAACTGTCCATAGTCTTAAATTTCCACGAAATTGTCGAAATTTCCGTTAAAATTTTCGATTTCCGTCACCCTCGAAATCGAAATGGCATTCGATTTCCGTCTTGCATAATTTCCATCGAAATCTCAATGAATCATCCGAAATTTATCGAAATCTCAAAATTTTGGCAAAACTTGCCGAAATTTTAACTATACAATAAAATTTCCTTAGAATTCAAATGAGAAATTTAGGAGTAAGTGATATTCTATCTTTATTTATTTTATTTATTTTGTCAGAACAAAAGATTATTACAAGTGCTTTTGAAATTATACGAAAAAATAAACTTATAGTAACATTTTATTTAACCATTCATGTCTAAATTATCATTATTTGTATAATAAATAATATTTAAATGATTTATGAATTTCATTTGTATTAACTAAATATGTTTAATGTACATTATCTTAAATATATTTGATACACATACTATTTTACAACTTTTCCACCTCATACAAAACATAGATGTATTTAATTTGTAATATATTAGTCCTAAAACTTATATTATTATGTTTGTTAACCATTTCTAAAGCCTCACAAAGAATTCCATGCTTTATTACTGAATTCTGTTACTTTTTCAAATCGAAATCGAAATCAAAATTTCCGTCGAAATTTCCATACTTTTGGAGCTTCGAAATTTGAGTCGAAATCGAAATTTAAGACCTTGGAACTGTCCCTTCATGCAATGAATCTAATTCTTCATTTTTCTATGTCAAAAGGGAGACATATTCCCATGGCTTTTAGTGATAGGGAAATTGGACCTCAACTCTTTATTGTGTTGGTTTAAGAGCAGTATTTCTTCCTATAGGATGGACTATCATTCCTGGCTTCTTGATTCTTCGGAGGGAATACTTTCATAAATATTTTTTTAGCATTTGACCCATAAAAACATGTGCTTCCTGTTTCTTAGTTTTATTTGGAAGGCCAAAGTCCCCTCAAACACTGAAGATTTTATTGTTAGTCGTTCTGAACAGAGTTACATTAATAAGCTGTTGCAAAGTAGGAGGCCTTTTAAGGCTTTATCTTTGGAAGTATGTTTTCTACGTCTTGATAGTTCAGAACCATCTCCTACCTGTTCCTCTATTGCTTTATTTCATGGAGGGTGTGGAATAAGATTTTTGGCCTATTTGGAGAGTTGGTCCAGTTGGGTTTGTTCCAAGTTGAAGATATTTTGACCATCTCATTTTCTGGTCTTGTAAGGGGTAAAAATGGGTCAACCCTGGTTGTGCAATTTTTGTTATCATCTTGGGAGAAATTCTTGCATTCTCATGGGAAACAGGATGTCTTAGTCTGTGCTTTGGCTTAGGATTCAGTATTTGGCCTTCTTGTGGGCATTTGCGATGGGCTGTTTCAGAGTCATCTCTTCTTTGGATTTACATTGTAATTGGCGGGCAGTGCTGTTTTGATATTTTTTGTTTGTTTATCTTTGAAGGAAGATTTCTTATGCTCCATTTCTACTTGTTCAATTTAATAAAATCTCTACCTTTTCAATTAAAAAAAAAAACTGTACAAGTTCATTCGTTTAAAAATCTCTTGCCTAGCACATGTTAAAGACATTTCAAGTTCATTTGCAACAGACCTGTCATAGAGCCCAGCACCCGCGAATCCTTTGAGGTCCTCACCATTGGAATCTGACCTGAATATAATGGTTCGCTTACTATACAATCCTATTTGTTTGCTTGGGTAACTAGTAACCTGCAAGTCAGATTCAAGAAAGTTCAGAATATAGATGATCATGATGCTGTGTGAGAGGCTTAAATTTTGATTTCAACTAAAATTTTGAAGGCCCAAAAGTACATAAATTTTGATGGAAATTTCGATTTAGATGTCAATTTAGATTTTGATTTGAAAACAAATGGAAATTAGTAATAAAACATGGAATTCTTTCATGAAATTTTTAAAATGGTTAAGAATGTAAATTTTAGGACAACTATATTATAAATTAAATATATCTATGTTATGTATGAGGTGCAATATTTATAATACAACATATTTGGTTAATATAAATGAAATTTATAAATACAAAAAATAAAAATTAGTATATAAATAAAGATAATTTAGACTGGAATGGTTAGATAAAATATTGTTGCTAAATCTAAGTTTAAATTTTCACATACTTTAAAATATTCTAATAATATTGTTTTTGATAAAAAAAAATAGATAAATTAAGAGAGAAATTTCACATTACTTTTAAATCTTAAATTTAAATTCCATAGAAATTTCATTCTATAATTAAAAATTTGGCAAGTTTAGCTAGAATTTTGAGACTTCAATAAATTTTGGATGACTTGTTGAAATTTCGGCAAAAGTCGACTACCATTTTGACTTCAAAGCTAATGGAAAGCAGAAATTTCGACAGAAATTTTGACTAAGTTTTGAAAATTTAGGATCGTGGCTGTGTCCCTGTGTGTGTATCTTCATCTTGGTAGATAACAATGTTAACACAATGGGCCATAAAGACCCCAGCCTTACCGTAGGATATTTGAGATTGCCTTTCTTAGTGATGAAGCTCAAGGCTCGCCCAGCATAGGCACCCACTAGAGTCTCTCCCAAACCCTTCACAATCTGCTCTTGCACAAAAAAGGTGGGAATGTGGGATGAGTGGTATTATATATAATTGATTCACAGCACAAGAAGCAACATTTACCTCTGCATATATCTCTGACATGTCCCCAGTTAAAGGATTCCTTGTGTGCACTACAAAAGCATAATCGGCAGTAATAATTTCTTGGATCAAAACAGCCATGCAAAGGTTGCCATGGTTCATATTTGCTTTCTTACAGCAAACATATGCTCTTTCATTCCACTTGGAAGCCCAAACCTAGAATGAACATAAATATAATGCCACAGTTGGAGAGTGTAGCCACAATCAAGCCACAACCATAATGTTTGACAACAAAGCAGGCTACAGATGCTGCAACAAGCAGCAGAGGGAACAGTGATACTAAAAGTTTGTCAAAGAAGGCTTCTATGACACCATCAAATTTCAAAATAAGAAACAAGGAGTAGCTTAGCACCACCCACAACAGTACAGTTGTTTCCAATTACATAAAGTGAGAGACTACCACTTGGCCTCAACAGCTTAAACTAACAAGAAATTGATCAATATCAGGCTAACATATACGGCCCCAGCCCCATGAACATGGATGGGGCAGACACAGCCAACAGGAGACATATATGGAGTGGCGAGCTTTGAATAACTTTATGGCGTTTAAAGGGTAGGAATCAAGAAAAATAATAATAAAAACTTGTACTTATGGTTTTACCTAAAAAAAAAAAAAATTTCATGCATATGCTTTCTTTGACATAAAAGCAAGAACAACTTTTTAAAAAAGGTAATAAAAAACTGATAAAAATTCATAAAACCAATAAAACAACCAACCTTTGAATCTAAAGAACACAATCAAATGTCAATACCACCTTTTCCAACCAGTGTTCTGCCCCTTTTTCTTGATGGTAGAATGCTGTACTCCTTTAAGAGCAACACTGGTTCTCTGAAGGCAACAAAATGCCTGACATATTTTCTCCTCTTTTCAGGACACAACCAGCATAGGAGTAGAAGGCAGGGATGTAAAGAACAGTACAAAAGGACTTGTTTTTTAGTTTTAAAAGAAGTTGGATACGATTGAATCTGATAGGTTCAAATTGGATCCAAATTGATAAAGATCAATTCGTTCAATTCAGGGGGTGAATAAATCAATTGACAATGTATCAGCTGTATTTCAGTTCTTCAATAAATTCAAACAAGATGGTGTGGAATTGACATGAATCATATGATTGGAATTGAGAATCATATGATAGAAACTATGCGGAACATGACTTGGTTGTTGAGCAGCATGGAGCTGGTCCTCCAACTTTATGGTCTTTAACGCTGTAAAGCAGTTATGAATGCTGTTCACAAATCATATTACAAGGAGAAGAATGTTTCAAGAGTGTATCAGAAGTATGAAAATATGTTAAAGTTGAAAATGGATAAAGCCTATTCCCTGAATGATTACTGTACAACCATTAGGAATGAGGATGGAGCTGAAGTGATTGAACATTTCTCCCCCCCCCCCCCCCCCAAGCAGTTCAAGTCACAGTTGCTGTCAAGTGAGACCTACGTTCTCTGCAAAGTGCAAAGCATTCATGCTACACTTGAACAAGCTGTTTTTATTGACACCCCGCCAAGGTTTCTTTAGATATGTCTCCACTACTCTAGTGTCAACGTTAGGGGACAAACAATGTGGTACATCAGGCAGTTGTGGCAGAGGTCCATTGTCAGGAGGAGTTCGAGATCAAGGATGCACCAATAGTTGCCATTGTACTCACTATGGTCACAATAATCATAATTCTGATTAATGTTGGGATAAATTAGGCAAAACAGCAAGGTTGTGCCTTCTTCTAGTGGTAATGAGTTGACTTCCTGCAATGGGCAAGCCTAATAAGAACATTGATAGTGTTTCTGGTGGTAATATATGTTAGGGGAAAAGGGGATGATCCAAGAACACAAACACAACACAATCACACAGAGAACACAAAAGAAATACGTGGTTTGGCCAAACTCGACCTATGTCCACAGGAGAGAGGGAGTCTCACTGTATGATCAATAAGAAAAATACAATGGAGGAGGAGAACACACTCTAACTCAACTCAAGCTCAAACCTCTCTGCCTCACACACAGCTCTCTTGATTCTTCTGCACTCTGTATATTTTTTCCTACCCACACACCACTTAACAGTGTGTATATATATATATATATGCCAGAGAGAAGCATTGAGATGGAGCAGCAATAAAGACGAAATGCATGATCAAGGCTGCGCATGCTCCACAAGTTGTATCTTCCTAAGCAAAAAATAAATGCACCCACATGGGTGGATCAACAAATCACCCCCTCCAAACATGTGGGGGCAACCAAGTGTCCGCTACTCTGATGCTGCAACACTATAACCTCACCCTAGTCCCTAGACGTCCACACCCCCTCGAGAGAGTGCCCGCACCCCCTTGCTGAGGGGCTCATGCAGGGATCATCTTCTGAATGATTTCAGTAGATCTAGGAGACCTACTGAATATGAGCATAACTCCAATTTTTCTCTAGTCATTATCTTTGTCAACATATCTGCTGGGTTTTGACTACCAAGGATCTTCTTAACTGCTAATACCCCTTCGTCTAGAAGGGATCTGATGAAGTGATAGCAGAGTCCAATGTGCTTGGTCTTTGAGTGGAATGCTGAATTCTTCGCCAAGTGTATGACACTCTGACTGTCACTATGCAAAACACTCTTCACCTGTTTGAAACCCAACTCTATCAACAAACCCTGTAACCAAATCATCTCTTTGCTAGCTTCTGTCATGGCCATATACTCTGCCTCTGTAGTGGATAGAGCAACGATTTTATGTATTTGTGATACCCAACTAACGGCAGTAGCACCTACTGTGAATACATAGAAATATAGTAGTGCTTCTTTTGTGATCTATCTCATCAACAAAGTCTGCATCGAAGTATCCCTGCAATGTCAGATTACTTTTGCCAAAGCATAAACATTTGTTAATTGTACCTTAGAGATATCAAAATATCCAATTTACCGCTTCTCAGTGGATTTTTCCTAGATTCGACATGAATCTACTGACGGTTCCCACTGCATAACTGAGATCTGGTCTCGTGCAAACCATGGCGTACACTAAGCTTCCTACAGCTGAAACATAGGGCATTTTGTCCATTTCTTTCTTCTCTTTCTCTGACTCGGGAGACTGAGTCTTTGATAACTTGAAATGACCTACTAATGGTGTGCTAATTGCCTTAGCATCACTCAGGTTGAACCTTTTGAGAATCCGCCTGATGTACTCGGCTTGAGACAACTGCAAGGTTCCCTCCTTTCTTTCTCTAGTGATTCTCATCCCAAGCATCTGCTTTGTTGGACCCAAGTCTTTCATTTCAAATTCAGTGGACAACTAACTTTTCAATTTTATGATCTCGTCCATGTCTGATCCTACAACTAGCATGTCACCAACATAAAGTAAAAGAATTATGTAACCTAATTTATACCTCTTGAAATAGCAACAATGATTAGCGTTGCATTTGCAGCAGTCATTCTTTTGCATGAAGCCGTCAAATTTCTTATACCACTGCCTTGGAGCCTATTTCAAACCATACAGACTCTTATTCAACTTGCAAACAAGTTTTTCTTTGCCTTTCTCTGCAAAACCTTCAGGTTGGTAGATGTATATCTCCTCCTCTAGATCACCGTGGAGGAAAGCGATTTTTACATCTAACTGCTCAAGGGGTAAATTCTCTACTACAACAATGCTCAAAACTGTCCGAATAGTTGTGTGTTTCACAACTGGTGAGAAGATTTCTGAGTAGTCAATACCATCTATTTGTTGGAAACCTTTGACCACGAGTCTTTCTTTGTATCTTCTCGAACCATCATGCTCTTCTTTTATGCGGTACACCCATTTGTTTTGAAGAGCTTCTTTTCCTTTGGGTAATCTAGCTAGCTCCCAAGTCCTGCTGTCGGTGAGGGATTTCATCTCATCTTTCATAGCAAGTTCTCACTTGCTAGCCTCATCCACCTGACATGCTTCATCATAGCACTCCGGTTCACCTGCATCAGTTAGTAACAAGTAATCCAAATATCTCCTATTCGGTACATGTGGTCGGGAAGACCTCCTCAGTCTCAGAGTAGGAATCGAAGTTGTAGTGTGCAATGCTTTAGTGCACGGCTATGATAGATTCCTCTGTCTGGGAATTATCAATAGTCTGTTGTGCCACATTTCTGTTAGTGAAATCATCCAACTCTACAATATCGGGGTTATTTAGTACGGGATAAGTTGATTATGTTGTGTCTTTGTACATAACCTTTTCATTGAAAACAACATCTCAACTCCTGATTATTTTCTTGTTTTGGTCATCCCAGATGTGGTAACCAAACTCATCTTCACCATATCCAAGGAGTGTGCATTATTAAAATTTTGGATCAAGCTTGCCCACAGCCTGATCACTAATATGTACATAAGCAACGCAATCGAAAACTTTTAAATGTGAAAGTTTTACCTCCATTTTGCTCCATACCTCCTCTGGTAACTAGAACTGCAATGGTACTGATGGACTTCAGTTGATTAGATAAGCAGTTATGCTGACTGCTTCAACCCAAAACTGCTTTGGTAAATCTACTTGTAATCGCATACTTCTGACTCTCTTAGTCAAGATTTTGTTCATTCGTTCTGCTACACTGTTGTGTTGGGGTGTACCTGGCACGGTTCTTTCAAGTATGATCCCATACTCGTAGCAAAACCTTTTGAATTCTCTATCTTCATATTCACCGCCATTGTTTGATCTCAGTATTTTGATTTTTAAGCCTATTTCATTTTCCACCATGGCCTTCCATTTCTTAAAAACATCATACACTTCAGATTTATGTCTTAAGAAATAAACCCATACCTTCCTGGAATGGTCGTCAATAAAGGTGACAAAATAGGATTTCCCGCCAATGGATGAAACTGGGCTCGATCCCCAAATATCGGTGTGCACCAGCTTCAATTTTTCTTTCTTTGAAGTTCTTCCGTATGTCTGAAAGCTAACTCTTTTCTATTTGCCAAGGATGCAGCTTTCACATTGATCAATACACTTCAGATTTAAGTCTTAAGAAATAAACCCATACCTTCCTGAAATGGTCCTCAATAAAGGTGACGAAATAGGATTTCTCACCAATGGATGAAACTGGGCTCAATCCCCAAACATCAGTGTGCACTAGCTTCAATTTTTCTTTCTTTGAAGTTCTATCGTATGTATGAAAGCTAACTCTTTTCTGTTTTCCGAGGATGCAGCTTTCACATTGATCAATATTAGCTAACTAGAGACCTGGTATCTTTCCCTTTGAGTTCACGATTTTCAAACCTTTTTCACTCATGTGACCGAGTCTCTGGGGCCATAGGTTTGAATCTTCATTCCCTGCAGCAATTGAAATAGACATGCAAGCATTTGTGGTAATATAAAGAGTACCAATTTTCTTACCACGCAAGCATGTCATTGCGCCTTTAAAAATTTTCCAACTATCACCACAGAAAGTTGTAGTGTAACCTTCACTTGCAAGCTGTCCAACAGATATTAAATTTTTCTTGAGATCAAGGATATATTTGACATCAGTCAAACTCCAGGTGGTACCTGTCAAATTTATTTTTGCTTCTCCTTTTCCTACAATTTCACAAGGTTTGTCATCACCAAGATAAACATTGCCAAGATTTCCGAGTACATACCTGTTAAGCATATCTTTGTTGCCTGTTGTGTGAAACGAGGCTCTAGAGTCTAATACCCAAGACTCTCCCTTCCTTTCCAAAGAGCATAACAGTGCATCTTCTTCTCTTGAAGAAGAGACGACATTTGCTTCAGTCTTATTTTCTGGTTCCTTCTTCAAGGATTGACATTGATTTCTGTAGTGGCCAATCTTGCCAAAATTCCAACACTCCATCTGCTTTTTGTTCTGAGTGTAGTTGGAATTTCCTGGAGCTCTTGATTTCGACCGTCTGCTTCTCGATCTTCCACATTTTGATTTCTATTTTGATTTCTGCCCCTGGTCTGTTTCTCACCTTGTGTGACCAAGGCACACCCTTGGAGGTTAACGGTTAGCTTTCTGAGGGTATCAATATCCCGTAGTGAAGCCATCACTTCTTCCAAATTCAAGGTTTCCTTACCAACAAGCAATGTTGTGACAAGACTATCATAAGAAGGTGGTAGAGATGCCACGAGAAGAAGTGTTTTATCTTCTTCTTCAACTTTTACACCAAGACTCATTAACTGGGTTATGATCTTGTTGTAGTCATTTATGTGGTCAAAAATATTTACCCCTTCCTCCATTTTTAGCTGATAGAGTTTCTTCTATAGAAATAGCTTGTTTGTTAGAGATTTTGACATGTATCTCTGTTCTAATTTTTCCCAAAGCTCAACAGGTGATGATTCATCTAACACAAAATATTTAACTTCATTTGACAAGCATAAACGAATAGTACTAACCGTTTTCATTTCCATCTCTGCCCAATCATCATCTTTGATATTTTCTGGATTCTTCCCGATTAGCGGCTTGATCAAGTCACGCTGAATCAAGATATCCTTGATTGTACTCTGCCATAGACTGAAATTGTTCCGACCGTCAAATTTCTCCATACCGAACTTGGATAAATTGTCATCCATTATAAAAAAACAACTTAGAGGCTGATTTTCGCAAAATTGACTGCACCAATGCGTTCGAAACAGCCAAAATAGCTAGGAATGGGTCTGACCCGATATATATATGGACCCCAATGATGACGTGGCAGGTGGGCCCCACTGGTGGTGTGGTAGGTGGGCCCACAAGTGACGTAGACAAATTGAATCTTGCAACGTGTGAAGTGATGTGGTGCACACCACTTTCTACACACTTCTGCTTGGATCAATTATTAGTGCAGGAAAAAAAAAGGTATCCCTCCTTACTTTTGTTTAATAAATGAAGTGCTCACCTCTTTTTAAAAAATTTATAATAAAATGCCTCACCTTTATTTTATTTATTTTTTTTGTTTGTTGTGGCTTGCTGGGGAAAATTCTTTCTTCATGTTTTCACCTTTCTCCGTCTCTGCACAGAGAACACTCCATACTCCGCCTTTGCACAGAGAAAAAAAAATGGAGGACTTCGCACACCAGGCAACCACTCCTCGCGGCTGAGAGCTTGACACAATCAACAGCGAACAATTTTTGCGGGGAAGCAACTCGAGGAGCTGATATGGTGGCACATTACACCTCTGCTAAGCTCGCAAAGACTTTCCGGTGAGGATTCCATTCACGCCTTTGCGACTGCTGTCCCAGCTTCATCTCGACGTCGCCGAACCCGAAGGTAAGCTCAAATTTTCAATCACGCTTCTCACCTTCTCCAAGCTCTGATACTAGCTATTAGGGGGAAAGAGGATGATCCAAGAACACATACACAACACAATCACACAGAGAACACAAAAGAAATACGTGGTTCAACCAAACTCGGCCTACGTCGACGGGAGAGAGGGAGTCTCATTGTATGATCAATAAGAAAAATACAATGGAGGAGGAGAATACACTCTTAACTCAACTCAAGCTCAAACCTCTCTACCTCACACACAGATCTCTTGATTCTTCTGCACTCTGTATATTTTTTCCTACCCACACACCACTTAACAGTGTATATATATGCCAGAGAGAAGCATTGAGATGGAGCAGCAATAAAGACAAAATGCATGCTCGAGGCTGCGCATGCTCCATGAGTTGTATCATCCCAAGCAAAAAGTAAATGCACCCACATGGGTGGGTCAACAATATACCCCTCTCTTGGGAGCAGTACTTGAAAGTTGAAACCGGTGAGGCAATGCCAACAACTAGGTGCAATATCTGCCCAAGGTTTTAAATTTAGCTTGACAAAAATTTTGATGCTTTTTATGACAATATCAAGGTTGATCTCGATTTTGATTTTAAAAAATGATGACAATTAATAGTGAAACATGGATTTTTTAATGAAACCACAGAAATTGTTAATACACAAACTAAGACAAGATTTAAAGCTAAAAGATATTGTAAAAAAAATACATCAGTGACAATTATGTGGTGTGTAAGCCTATAAGGTACAATAACTATAAAATAGCACCTATATTAAATGTCTTTGTTAGTGGTTATTTAGTCTTTTAGCATTATTATTATTATTATGTGTTAGAGTTTTTCTAGTAATAAGTGTGAGTTAGTAAGGGTATTATGGTCATTCCTATTGTACTTACATATATTATAAATAGAGGGAGCGACCTATCATTGAGTTTAGGTCTTCCATTTTACCCAATTACTCAACACGGTATCAAAGCATGATCCAAACTAAACCCTACTCTCCATAATTGTTGAAGGAAAACACCATTCCCGCAGCTGTCCTTCCTAGATTCATTGGTCGAAAAACGGGTGGTTAGCCCTTTCATACTTTATGATATTTGGGGTCCTAGTCGTGTGACATCAAAGTTGGGGTTTCGGTACTTTGTTACATTTGTTGATGACTACTCTAGGATGACTTGGTTATATTTAATGAAATTTCCTAGTTGTTTGATATCTTTTGTGCTTTCTATTGCCAAATAAAGATTCAATTTGACATTCCAGTCAAGATACTTCGTAGTGATAATTCTAAGGAGTACTTCAGTACCTAATTTAGTAGTTACATGACTAACTTTGGTATGATCCATCAGTGCTCTTGTGTTCACACTCCACAACAAAATGGAGTTGCAGAGTGGAAAAACAGACATATTCTTGAACTCACTCATACCCTACTATATCAAATGAATGTCCTCAAAGTCTTTTGGAGTAATGCTATGCTCACAGCTTGCTCCTTCATCAATAAAATGTCATCCTTTGTCTTTGGTGGTAAAATCCCATATTCAGTTTTCTTTCCTAAGGCTCCTTTGTTCTCCCTTCCTCCTCGTAAATTTGGTTGTGTGTCCTTTGCCCATCAGTTATCTCCAAGAATCGATAAGTTGGATCCTCGTGCTATATGTATTTTTCTGGGCTATTCCTATACTCAAAAGGTATATCAATGTTATAGTCCTACTTTACATCGATTCTTTGTCGATCCTAATGGTTTTGTGGCTCGTCTGAAGGCCTGCCTTATTGCTAAGGGGTATACTCAGGTGTATGGTTTGGATTATTCAGACAGATTCTCCCCGGTTGCTAAACTTGCCTCAATTTTTTTATTCATTTCTTTAGCCACCACTTGTCATTGCCCTCTACATCAGTTAGATGAGAAGAATGTTTTCCTACATAGTGATCTTCATGAGGAGGTAAATATGGAGAAACCCTATGGGTTTGTTGCTCAATGGGAGTTAGGCTTAGTATGTCGGCTCAAGAAGTCATTGTATAGATTAAAACAATCTCCAAGAGGATGCTTTGGCCATTTTAGTACTGTAGTACTTTAGTTTGGCCTCATCGATACGTAGCATATCACTCTGTATTTTATCATGACACTCTATCTGGTAGTATTTTGCTTATTGTATATGTGGATGACATTGTGATCATTGGTGATGATTATCGTGACATCCAAGACCTAAAGCTTTTTCTACAAAGTAAGTTTCAGACCAAAGATTTGAGACCATTGAAGTACTTCTTGGGTATAGAAGTATCGAGATCTCGTACGAGAATTGTCTTGTCACAGAGGAAGTATGTTCTTGATCTTTTAGATGAGATGGGGTTGTTGGGATCCGAACTTGTTGATACGCCCATGGATCCTAATAGTAAGTTAATGCCAGTTATAGGTGATTTGCTGCCTACCCAAGTCGATACTGGAGTCTTGTTGGAAAGTTGAATTATCTCATAGTCGCTCGACCA
This sequence comes from Malania oleifera, assembly GCF_029873635.1. Taxonomy (NCBI): domain Eukaryota; kingdom Viridiplantae; phylum Streptophyta; class Magnoliopsida; order Santalales; family Ximeniaceae; genus Malania; species Malania oleifera. Next base: position 64,277,482 of record NC_080424.1, read on the forward strand.
AATATATCCTTCGTAACAAGTGTTGTGAGTCAGTTTCTCGATTCCCTGAGAACAAGTCATTGAGATGCAGTAATTCTTATTTTGAGATATCTCAAAGGTGCACCAGGGAGGGGCCTCTTATATCAGGATTGGGGTCACACTTATATTCAGGGATATATAGATGCAAATTAGGCTGGATCACCTTCCAATTGAAGATCCACAACCGGATATTGTATCTTTGTTAGTCATAATTTGGTGTCTTAGAAAAGTAAGAAACAAACTGTGGTTGCTAGGTTGAGTGTTGAGTCGGAGTATAGGGCTATGGTGCACACTACATGTGAACTTGTTTGACTAAATCACATGTTGAAAGAACTAGGTTTTCCACATTCTCAACCTATGGAGTTTATGTGTGATAATCGAGCTTCTATTCATATTGCCTCCAACCTTGTCTTCCATTAGCGGACAAAGCATATTGAAGTTGATTGCCACTTTATTCGAGAGAAACTTGTATAGAAGCTCATTACAACCACTGATGTGAAGTCTGAGTTTTAATTTGCTGATTCGTTCACTAAAGCCTTAGGAGGTACTTGTGTGAAATTTATTTGTAACAAGCTAGGAGCATATGACATATATGCTCCAACTTGAGGGGGGGTGTCAATGGTTATTTAGTCTTTTAGCATTATTATTATTATTATTATTATGTGTTAAGAGTTTTGTTAGTAATAAGTGTGAGTTAGCAAGGGTATCATGGTCATTCCAATTGTACTTACAGATATTATAAATAGAGGGAGAAACCTATCATTGAGTTTAAGTATTCTATTTTACCCAATTACTCAATAGTCTTCAACAAATACAAATAAAACTCATATAATAGTTACACATTAGTTCTTCTGGAAAACAACTAGTTTTGACATTGAAGGTCAATAAAATGCTAATTAATATCTAATTCCAATTTTGTATAAAATTTTAAGTCTTAAAGCTATCATTCCTATTTTTACTCTAATAATCTTTATTTTCAACAAAAAGGAAGAATTACAATTGCAGGGATTTGAATCTCAACTTAGATTTCAAGGTTGTTCAATTCCCAAATGTTCAACAAATTTCATTGAATTTTCAAGATTTCAATGATTATGGATGACTCATAGAAAAATTCAATGAAAATTTTGTAAATAAAAAAATGACGGCTATTTCAATTTTGATGGAGGTGGAAGTGGAAATTTCAATGGAAATTTTGACAAATTTGTAGAAATGTAAGACCATGCATTTACCCATACATCTAGTGCCATGCTGCTATGGACACTCTAGTTTGTACAAGTATACCTGCCTTTTTTGCCTCTAAGCCTACTTCAAATTGGGTAAGTGACTTCAGTGCCTTGGAACAAAAGACTGGTGAATAGTCTTGTTTTTCCAATATGAATAATTCTTTCAAGCATTCTATTATACTTGGTAATGGTCGAATCTCTTGGGTTTATGAAGAGGGTATTGTTTAGTTTATTTGTTCTATTCATTATCTTCAGTATTGTATGCTCCAAAATTTTCAGTTAGTAACCTTCCTTACATTTTCCCCTTCCTGCTGTGTTTTTCAGGACCTTGAAAATTGCCTTTTTGTATGGTGACTTGGAGAAGGTCATATGGAGCAGCCACCGAGATTTGTCGCTCATGGGGAGAATTTTGGGAATGCTCGTAGTTTGAAAAAAAGAAAAAAAAGAGAGGCTATTTATGGGTTAAAGCAGTCCCCATATGTTTGGTTTGAAATTTTCATTTATGCTGTTGTCTCCTTTGAATTTTCGAAGTCACATAGTTACCATTTTGGTTTTCTGTAGATCTGTGACTCAATAATAATAGTGGTTTTGATTTTTTTGGTTGATGACATTATTATTTTGGTGAAACTGTGAATGAAATTGAAGAGGTGAAACTGGGAGGGCTACAATGTTTTCTTGGCACTGAAGAAGCTAAAGGAGTTTGCCTATCCCATAGGAAGTATGAGACAGATTTACTTAGAGTGGCATGCCTGGGGTTAAAATAGTAGAAACCCTAATCGAGGTTAATGTTAAACTTGAAGATGTGAATAGAATTTGAGACTTCCAAATTGTATAGGTATCTGGCTGGGGAGCTCATCTACTTAAGAGTTACATGGCCAAACATCATGCTTTCTATTGTTGATATTAGCTGGTCGATGGAAAAGTCAAAGCTAGTACACTGGGAGTCAGTAACTAGAATTTTGAGGAATCAGGGGAGTGCTTGAGGCAAGGGATTGATCTAAATCCACTTGGACATATTTTGATTGTTGGTTATTTATTTGTTGTTTGGGAAAGCTCTATTCGGAGAAGAGATCAACTACAGGGTATTGCACATTTGTGGAGGTAATCTAGTTATATGGAAAAGCAAGAAGTAAATGTGGTTGCTAGATCAAGTGCAGAAGTGGAGTACAGAGCTATGGAACATACAATGAGTAAGTTGATGTAGTTGAAAGATGATACAGGAATTCAGTGGTCATTGTGATCAGCTCATGACCATGTTAATCAGGCTGCCATCTTCATTGCTATTAATCCAGTATCCCATGAGAGAGCAAAGCATATTGAAGTGGCTGCTCTGATATATAAGAAGATTTCAACACCCAATATTAAGTCCGAAGAGCAACAACCTAATGTCTTCACCACCAAGTCTCTTGGAAGTGGAACTTTTTCTAAAATTTGTAGCAAGCTGAGCATAGGAAACATATATGCTCCTCACTCCAAGGGGGAGTGTTAGGAAGTGAAATAGAAGTGTTTTGTTAGTGAAAGGGGTCAATTATTAATTAATTACAGTAGGAGCGTTATTTGTCAAATTATTATTCATGAGGGTGTGGTTGTAGATGTATTAAGCATTTTAATGTTGTGAGTGTTGATTCTCCCAAATGAGTGATAAAGAAATCTATTCTCTCCCCTTTTTACATTTACCTATCTCTCTCTCTCTCTCTCTCAAAATGCAAATTAAAACTTGAAAGCATTTTGTTTTACAAATCCAAGTCCCCTTTGAAAAAATAATAAATAAAAAAGACAACAAATAAAGAAAGAATGACATGAATAATCAAATAGAAGTTGTACACAACCACAATTCTTCCATAAATAAGTCAAAATGCTAAATATAAGACAAATCTAACTGGATCAACATAAAACATATGACTGATGTGAGATCACCCAATAAGAGTAGGAATATCACCCTTTTTTGGTAGGGAGGAGGGAGGGGAGCAGTTTAGTGTTCAGGGCATCCTCTCATATGTTTTTGAGAATACCCAGGGAGTGGTGGTGTGACTGGATTTTAACTCATGACCCTTGATCTCAAGTCTCCAACTCCCTATCATGCCCTCTGTAGAGCAGGCAATGGCTCAGCTGCCTTGAGACAGCAGTGGCAACCCCTACAGTGGCCTCCTATGGTATGCCACGGACTGTCCATCCAGGCCCTGTATACAGCAGCAACTGTGCTCCCCACTCCAAATCCACACCCCCCCCCCCCCCCCCTCCCCTCCCCTCCCCTCCCCTGTGCAACAAAGCAGGAATTTTCTGAACCCTATACCTTTTTTATTGCTTGCCAAGCACAATTCCACCTCTCCTCACCTTCGTCACCAGGCCAGGGTATCCTTGAACTTCTCATTTTGCTCTTAAGTTCATAGACCTGTCTTTGAAAAAAAATGACATAATGAATATTGGGGTATAACTAGATACTAATTCCCATGAAATAATCTACTACACAATACAGAACATAAAGGACTTTCAAAGGAAGCAAATTTATCCCAGTTTGAACCTTCTATTCAAATAATGGAGGTGTAAGAAACACACATGTTGCCTGTTGGCTCAGAATCAACAATACCATAGGAATTACATGACATGAGACTGACAGAACATGTGTTACAAGTAAAAGCAACAAGGTTGCAAGAAACCGACATCATCAGATACAATGAAATACAAGCAGCTAGATTTTTTTCTTAAATAAGCAAGAAAAAATAAAATTTTGAAGGAGAACATGCTTTCCAGATGATGCACTTGTATATTTATTAGACAATGAAATTCATTCAACACAAGAAAATCCAACCCATGATTTAAAAACCTGGACTGGTGACTAGCTTGATGAAGTCACCATTCACCAGGTTGGGCAGCTGATCAGATCAGTGGGTCAACTCGATAGTCAGACTAATGATGTTAGTGTAACATAATTAATAATTACGAGACATAAATAAATATCCCGCATGTGCGGGAAATTTGGGCACTGGGCTGCCCTTATTTAGATTTTGTTGAGTTTTCTTCTTGTATTTTTGTTTGTTTTTTTGTTTATCTTTGTTTCTTTTGCAGATCCCTAGTCCTCTCTTAGTTTGCAATTCCTCTTTCTTATCTTCATAAACTTCTTTTGTTATCGTTTATTTTTATTTTCATTATTAATTTATTTTTTTGGTGAACCTATGATGCAATCAGCAGTCTTTATTTAATTTTCTGCTCCTATCATGTGTTGCTATTTTTGGGTGCATTAATGTAATCTCAGAGCTTTGGGGTTCATTTTGGTCAAATTAGCTTTGGGGGGTAATTTTGTAATATTCAGGTGTATTTTTGTGATTGTAGTTATTTTTGGTGGGGCTTTAGAAGATATGGTGGCTTTTAGAGGAGGTTTTTGACATTTTATCTTTGAGAAGATTTTTCTCTAGAGCTCGACTCCAAACTAGCTAGGGTTGTGAATATTTGAAGTCTAGGGCTCTGCAGTGCCTACCAATCCCTTCATCGCAGCTAAAGGCATGAGAGGATAGCAGAAGGCCACTGTTGCCGTTCTGAAACAGTGTCAAAAAAGGTACTGGTTTGAGGATTAAGTTGCTGTTATGACTAGAAATTGTCTTATTCGCTAAACTGAAATTTGCAGCAGTCATTGCTATTATTATATGCATTTAGTAGTTGTTTGAATCAAGCAGGGTTGCTAAACACTATTCTGAACTCTCAGTCTTCATTCCTGAAATTTTCTTATATCCCTACACCTCTTTGCATCAAATTGGTATAAGAACAAGTTCAGTCTTGTGGGTTCATGGCTGCAAGGGGGGAAAGGGGGAATAGGGACAATAGAGGTAGATACATGACTGTCGAGATGTTTGGAGAGCTGCAGGATTAAGTTAGACTACTTAATCAGCTTGTTACACAATCTATGAGTAATCGAGGCCGTCGGAATGATTATGATAATGAATTGGGCAAAAGACAGTGATCTCTCTCGAGATTTGGCAAAAAGAGATGATTTTTTTAGAGCAAGAAATGAAATAAATGAGCAATATTGACATAAACATCTATAAAATATGGAAATAAATTGCGTCCAATAGGATTTGAGGACCCCTTTACCAAATCTGTACTACTGATAAGACCGTTCACTATTTCTTGAAGCTCGATCTCTTCCCTGAGTGAACCATATAGCCAAGAGAAACCATGAACCAAAATAGAAGAGCTTGCCCCACCCATGAGTCAATATTTCGTAGTAGCCTCATTAGCCCGTACATCTTTCTTGGTATATCCAAATAATAGATAGGAGCATAAACTGAAACATTACGGAGCTACAAAGATAGTTATTACGTTTTAAATAAACGATCTTATCTTAGATTTATTGGAGTCTTAAAATTTTATAATAATGGAAAAAGCAACCCTAGTTGCCATCTCTATATCTAGTTTATTTATAAGTTTTACTGGGTATGCCTTATATACTGGTTTTGGGCAACCCTCTCAACAAATAAGAGATCCATCTGAAGAACACGGGGGCTAGTTGTTGAAGTAATGAGCCTCCCAATAAAAAGCATGGGGGTTCGAATCCTCTTCAAGGCATAATATTGAGAATGCTCATTGAATGGAATTGGAATAAGTTCGGCAGTGGATCACGAAATCTTGGTGATCTTCTCTATCTAATGAATGGGGAGTTCGCCTTGAATCGTCCGCCTTACACCCACCCTCCGAGTATATGTTTCAATAGGAATCACACAAAGGTAGATTGATACAATAGAAACCTTTGGTAAAATGTGGCTGAGGCTGAATTGACAGATCTAGTGATAATAGGAGTTCTGAAAATGAAAGGCTTGCATGACAAAATGAAAGGCCTCCAAGATGGGAAGATCACATCGTACGTGCTCGACAAAATTCCAAAGAGTATGGTACATGAGTAAATATTTCAGAATTTGATGGTGATATAGAAGCCAAAGAATTCTTGAACTGGGTTTAGAGTTATTTTGAATGGAGAGATGTGCCAGAAGGGAGGAAAGTGAAGCATGAGGGAGCAAAGCTTTAGGGACCCGCTTCTACTTGGTGGAAACATTATCAAAATGAAAATCAGAAGAGGGGATAAGATGAAAGAGAAGCTGAAGGCTCAATTTTTACCCCAGGATTATGAGCAAACCTTGTGCCATGGGGCTCAAAACCTTAGGCAGCATGGGAAATCAGTCAAAGAGTACACTTAGGAGTTTCATAAGCTTTCATTGAGGTGTAGTCTGGCTGAAACCGATGCTCAAAGGGTTGGTCGCTATGTGAATGTCTAAAAATGACCATATAAGACCAAGTAAGCTTGCAGTGTCCTTATAAGGTGAGTGATGTGATGCAGGGGCAACATCAAGGTTCTACAGCCATGGAGAAATTAGAAAAGGAGGAAGGGGAAGGGAGGAGAGAGGAGATACCCGGGGAGAACTCACGTTCACTTCAATTCACATTCATCAATAACTGCCTACAACATGGCTTTCATACACTATTTATAAGAAAGCCTCTTTACATGAAATTACACGTAAGCCCTTAAAACTGCATTAATTACGAATGTACCCCTATTTTACACAAATATTACAAACAAGCCCCAAATAAACATAATCCTATACTAATTAATACTAAACAAACATAATAAACTACTAACTTTACCCCACAATTCCTTAACCCAACTCTTCTTAATTATTTTCCAGCAAGGATCTTCCTTAGGTCTTACTTCTTGTCCTACATCAACTCTCCCCCAGTTAAAAAAAATTTGGTGTTGAATTTTGAAATGTTGGAGAACCTAAAGGGAGAAGCAAACTTGGATTCTTTGAAAGCCAGCACTTGAGTTATACAAGAAACCATGATCCTTTGGCAGCATCATAGACTTGAATTGAGAGTTGGCATCAATAAGCACATCAAGAATGATAAACTCAACAATTGGAATGCCTGAAGGACTTTTGGATGTCTTCAAACACATTCACTTCCTTCCTTGGATTGTTTTCAAGCTGAGTAATTATGATTCATTCCTTGTCTTGGTTCATTGGTAGAGCGGACTTCAAAATGATTTTCTTCCCATTATAGTGAAAGACATGTGTTCTCATGTCCTTACGTCACACCTAAATCATCCAACCAAGGAGAACCAAGAAGTACATGGCCAATCTTCATAGGTAGGATATCACACCAAACATTATCATAGTAAGCACCCATTTGGATAGGAACCAAACATCTTTCATAAACATGTAAGGTAGTGTTATCGATCAAAGATATGTCATAAGGCTTTGGATGGGGTTCTGGATAGAGTTGCATATGAATGACTCCATTTATGGAAACCACATTCATTGGACATCTTCCATCAATGATGATTTTGCAAATCTTTTTTCCACATCTGAGAAAGGTGTTGAAAAGCTTGAAATTGGGCCCCAAGTTTGACAACAGACATTCCTTTTTCCTATAATTTGTCACCATGTTGTTGGATTTATGCATATATATGCCACAGCTATATATTACAACCCTTTAACACAATCCCATTATTCCTTACTCCTAATTTCTCAAAAAAAAAAAAAAAAACTATCTTTAATTAACCTTGAAATTGATTGTCCTGCTGAAATGAAACAAATTCACGAAGAAAACTCACAAATTACAGCAACAAAAACTGAGTTTTGATGCTGGCAGTGGCAATTTCAAGATTTCATGCCAAAATTATCTTGCTTGTTTACAACATATTGTGTCCACGATAAAAATATCAAGATGTAGATCAATTTATCATGGAGAAACTCAAAATATCGTGGCTGGAGGCAATTTCTCACGAGATAGGAAATTGCAAAAGATTCTAGGAGACTTTCTCACGCGCTTTGCCGTGAGGTGCAAGAGTCGTCAGCAGCGAGATTCTGACGAATGAAATTTTAGGCGATTGCAATCGGTGAGTGGGGAGCACAGTGGTGGTGGTGGTGTGATGCAAGGACTTAAATTTCGGTCGAAATTACATTTCAACCGAAATTTCAAATTTCGAGGGACCATGAAACGAAATTGAGATATAGATTCGATTTTGCAGAAATTCGACCAAAATATCGAGATTTCAGTAAATTTCAAAAGAAATTTCAAAAATTTTGGCTATTCTTCTAAAAATTTTTGGAAATCATGGAAAAAAAAAAAAGAAAATTGGAGGGGGGCTTCTCGGATTGCATCCCACACCTCTTTTGCTGTGGGCAAGAACATATATGTTTTCCCGATAGTTGTCTTCATGGAGTTGATAAGCCATTGGGTAATCAAGGAATTCTCCAATCTCCATTGCTGGAGTGCCACAACATTCGTTGAATCAGGTTTCTTTGAGTCATTGGTAAGATACTCGTGCTTTCCTCTGCCATTGATTGCGAGTTTCACAGGCTAGGCCCATTCTTAGAAATTATTCCCATTGATTTTTTCTGCCAATAGTTGGACAAAAGAGCCATCTAGTCCATTCGAACTGATGATGGCATTGGTTCGACTCGTTTGAGTCTCTGAGGTTGTCGACTCTCAACTGTTGATGGAGTTGTCCCCCATAGTTAGCTTGGTTTAGGAAAAAACTAGCTCTCATACCATGTAGAGAATGAGAATGAATCAATTGTATACTCAATTGTGTATTCTTTACATACTCGTGTCCCTATTTAACATGTACACAGAGAATAAAATATGGGAAAACAAAAGAGGACACAACTTGTTGTTGAGATGTGTAGTTTAGCTTCGGTGGGGGGTCTCAATTTAAAGCCTCTAACTTGTGGCAAGATCTCATGGTAGGTGGTGGTGGCTCACCCACCATGGTAGGTGACCGCCATTCACCAACCGTGGCCATCATTCACACTGTAGGGATTTCAACACTAAGAAAGTAACTTAAGAGTACCCAAGTCCGTGATTTAAAATTTTTCTTGAAGCCACTGCTTGACATATGCAATCCCACTTTGGTTGTTGCCAATGATTATGATGTCATCAACATAAACTACTAGAAGCACCACACTTGTCTTGTTTTGGCAAACGAAGACCAAATGATTAGAATAGCACTAAAAGAAACCAAATGCAAAGACCACCTCGCTAAATTTTTCAAACCAAGCTCGAGGAGATTTCTTAAGACCATAAATGGCCTTATGCTACCGACACACCTTACCATCCTCTTCCTGAGCAACATACCCAAGAGGTTGCTCCATGTATACCTTTTCTTGCATATCTCCATACAAGAAAGCATTCTTCATATCCAGTTGGTGTAAGAGCCAATCAAAATTAACTTCCAACAAGATCAATACATGAACATAATTGAGTCTAGTAACAAGAGAAGGTCTCAAAATAATCAATACCATATGTTTGAGTGTACCCTTTGGCAACCAATCAAGCCTTAAGCCATTCAATAGAGCTATTAGGAAGATATTTGAAGGTATAGACTCAACAACAACTAACCAACTCCTTATTAGGAGGAAGATTCACAAAATCCTATGTCCCCCAAGTGGTCAAGGCATCCACTTCTACGTCCGTTGCATGCTTCCACCCAAGGTTACAAGTGCTTCAGCATGTGAAGAAGGGATAGAGATAGAGGTCATTGACAAGGCAAAAGAACTCACATGCTAAGAAGGTGTTGAAATGAAACAAAATGAGCAATAGGATAAGCTATTGATCATTGTTCTGTACATGTTCAAGTATTTTTCCATTGCTCAATCGGCAAATCCAAGCCACACTGGGATGGATCTCCATAATTAGAAGTCGAAACAATGGAGGGAAAAGAGGCAGCAGCATAGTGGTAGCAACGTCTATGCCTGTTTTCTGTTGTTCATAAACCCTCAATTGTTTTTTTGGATCAACAATTGATGGATCTTTAAAAGGATCAAGATTTTTATTCTAGAGGGATAAGGGTAGGGATCGAAGGATCAATGCATGAGGGGGAGCCAGAAATCATTGATGTACTCAATATGTATTCATCCAATGAGGACCTAGTACTAGAGAAATAAGGTGTCCCCTAAGAAAAGGTCTTATCTAAAAACATATATTTCTTGTGAGGGTAGGGATCATGACATCTATATCCTTTCTGAGTTCTTGAGTAGCCAACAAAGACACATTTAACAACACAAGGAGAGAATTTGTCCTTACCCGTATGTGGAACATGAACAAAAACATGTGCACCCAAAGACACGAGGCACAATTGAGAACATGAATGTTTTTGGATACACGAGAGAGAAGGGAATTTGTCCCCCTAGAACACTGGAAGGCATCTTATTACGCAGAAAACAAGCTGTAAGAAAAGCATAGGTCCAAAGGAATTTAGGAACATGCATATGGAAGAGTAGAGACTGTGCTATGCCGAGTAAATGCCTATTTTTCTGTTCAGCTACTCCATTTTTCTAACGGGTATGTACACAGAAAAATGATATTTTGAGGAGATTAATGCTCTGCTACTATGTTGTAAAGTTAGAGATGGTGGTGAGAAGACAAAAAGAAGAGAAGAAGAGAAGAAAAAAAAGAAGAAAGAAAGAGAATGGAGGAGGCGGCAGTTTCCTGGAGAGTTGCATTCAGCTCCAGGTCTGTCCTTTTGTATATTAATAATAAAAAAGCTTGAAAGACAAAAATACCCCTACTTACACCACATCATTGTGATTAGATTTTCCAAAATTTAATCAATTCTTCAACATCTGCATTTTAAGATATCTTAAAGGTGCACTGGGCATTGATATCCTATATCAGGATTGTACTCTTGTTCAGAGATACACATGTGCAGGCTGGGCAGCATATCCTTTTGTCAGAAGATCCAAGATTGGGTCCAGTTTGTTTGAGTTGGTATCTTGGAAGAATAACAAGCAAACTGTAATTACAAAGTTGAGTGCAGAATGTGAGTACATGGCCTCATATTTTGTTAAAGAACATGTTAGAAGAGTTTGTGTTTCAACTTTACCAGCCTATGAAGTTTATGTGCGATAAGCAAGTACTTGTTCATACTGCTTCAAATCTAATTTTTCATAAGAAGAATAAGCACATTAAAGTTGACTCATTGTTTGAGAAAAGATTTTGTAGAAGCTTGTCATAACCACTCATGTGGAACGTGCTATCAATTAGATGAATTGTGTTTTTTTGGCGGGTGCACAGGTTAACTCATTTGTGACAAACTAGAAGCATACAGTATGTATGCTCTGTTTGAGGGGGAGTCTTACAGTTTTACCATGTGCTAGGGGTATTTTTGACCTTCTGTGTAATGAGGTACATTATAAATAAGTGGAGACCCAATCATCTCAACGTTTTCTGGTTCCAAGAAACTTTCATCTCTTTATTTTATTATATTTATAAAAATAACCATCTCCCCAGGTGGTGTCAAAAGCAGTAAAGCATAAATCATGTCATGATGATGTCTTATATCCTCATGGTGGTGATGCCATGCTTGACCTTGCATTATGATTGACCCTGCTTTATGATCTGACATGCTTGGTGTGATGAAAAAGTTGAATGGCACAATTTTTTGAGTCTGTGGTAGTAGGAGAGGGCTTAAATGGTCCTATTGATAACCTGGTTCCATTCAGGCTTTCTTTTCCTCCCAATGTTTATAAGGCAGCTTTACACTATTCTGTGTTGTGTGGGAAAGCCACTATTATGACCGAATAAAGAGTTTGAAAGTGATGTTCACATTGTTCATTTCTTGATAGTGAAATATTGATCTCTTAATGGATAGGAAACTTGCCAAACCATGTAAAACTTGCAACTTGCCAACTACTTGGTTGTCTATGTCCTGTTTGTACCAAAGCAGTAATATATAAAAATTATAGGTACTAGGATAAAGAAAACTGCTGGCATGGTTAGCTCATGCAGATGTTGATGACTAGCAGAATTAATCTCTTCAGTTTTCATTCAGAACAATTCAGAAATTTTAATAAGAAAATTGCATGCTTTTCTAGTTCAACTATTTTACTTATATCTGACAACACATTTTAGCGTGAGCTATTAACATCAGGCAATCATAACATCATGCCTGTTAATTCTTCATGAGAATGAGCCATTTGTCATGCATCATTTTCCTCTTCCCAGCAGTATAAAATATGAATGCTCATTATTGACCTAAAAATTTGCACGTCAGGTCCTCATTGAATGTCAAGCACCTTTGAGGAATGACAGTCCTATGGAAGTCAATTTTGGGAAAAAGAAAAATAGATGCTGCATGAACTTTCTTCATGAGTATTAGATGTAGCTTTAGAATTATCTGTACTGACGAAGTCATAAAATGGCGTTCTGACAATTAAAAAATGGCAAACAAAAACAGATAAGCTTAACAAGAAACCCTGTAAGTTTCCAAAAAAAGACAAAGAAGCTAATAGTTGTAAGAAAATACCAAACAAGAAGGAGCTTTCAATTGTAGAACAGCTTCTTGTATCACTTTAAGTTTTGAATGGTCACCATTATGTACAAGTTTATATGAACAAAAGATTTTGTTTGCCAGATCCTGCAATATAATCAAGCATGACAATTTAGTATGGGAAAGTCAAGATCAAGGCACAAGCCATAAGCTTTGTCAAAAAGATCATCTCACCTTCCTCCCCCCAAAAAAGGGGGAAAAAGATGTTGAGGCTTGGTATACATCATTGGCTTACAACCTAACAGCTTAAGCTTCTAGGTAAATTATTGGTGATCTGGCGTAGTATCAAATCTATGGTTGCCAGGAAGTCCTGGGTTCTATTCTCATTGCTTGCATTCACTAATTTTTTAAAATAATGTATTAAGGAGGAGAACAGATTAAAACCTAAGAAAGGACAAGAACTCTTTTTGAAAAAACACAAACAAAAAAATAAACTGGTTAGAGAACGAACTAGATAAGAAACCCCATCTTTAAACCCTTCTCATCATAGTTCACCAAACACAGCATATTAGTTATTCCTGATGACCCTTCTTCATCTTTCTTTTACCCCCATCCAAGCAAACTCCATTACCTGCAGGGTCAGACAGCCACAGGCCTGTATAATCCAACATTGGTTGAGCTTCTAAATCCTTCCCATGTATCTCCTCCACATGACTAGGGAAACTCCCATCCTTACACTACTGCTTTTCCCCCATTCCGACATCCTCATAGGAACACTCTCCAAACCTTCCATCGGAGATGGAGGTACATATGATAAATCCCCAAGTAAATTAGTCGAACTAGAAACATAGCCATATTGTTCCTGAAACTCATCTAGAAGCAACCCATTGTGATCAAACTGACTAGTTTCATCACTATCACTCTCGGACACATTACCCCATTTTTGCCTCTTTCCTTTCCCTTTGCTAACCCTTTCATCTGTATCCCCCTTCTGACCATACAAGGATTCCACAACAGACAAACTACCTTCAACATTTTTTTTTCCACTCTCCTATTTGTCAACAATTCATTAAAACTGTTTTATTCTCCATTATGGATGTTATATATATTTACCTCTCCATGTGCAATCAGGCTGCGCATGTGGGGGAGTGTTAAGGCTCAATATTCATTGTTGGCCCATAACCTAACTACTTAAACTTTTACATAAAGTGGTAATATAAGTGTCTAAAAAAAATGTTAGATTACTACTTTACCTAAAAGCTTAAGTTGTTACGTTGTGGCCAACAATGCATATCAAATGGTAACACTACCCTGCACATGCAGCCCAGTTGCATGTGGTGAGATAAACAAACTATAAATAACACCATTTACAGGGAATAGATAGCTTTTAACCACCATACAATAAACGTGGGCAACAATATTGGAATCCAGGACCTCCTGGCAATCACAGCCGTGATACCATGTTATGTTACCACATTACTTAAAAGCTTACGTTGTTAGGTTGTTGGCCAACAATGTATCTCAAGCTTTAAAGAAAAATAAAATAACTAAATTCTCAAAATTCACAACAATAGCAGTAGAACTATCTTTTCAGGCTGAAAGTTTCAACAATGAATAACTATAAATTGTTGAAATAGACAAGGTCCAAAATTATTTTAACCCACACAACTTACACTTTTGAAATATTGATTCAATTTGTAAAAATGGAATTTCTCAGGGTAAATCAAGAAAAATACAGAAAATCAGAGGAATGTCAAAATAAATTGGAGGAGCTGATAACCAAGGTAGGCGTTCTTAATTTACATTTATTCATCTAGGTATTTTTGGTAAAAATGGAATTTCTCAAGGAAAAGGATAGACACATGTAGTACTTGAATCCTAAAAGGAAAGGATTTGTAAATTGTTTGTTGGTTACTTAGTTTGGATAGAAACACAAGTTCTTCTCCTTGGTTTTCATAGCTACACATTATTTTTAAGAAGATGGCAAATTTATTCACTATGGCTATTGGCCTTGTAAGGATGATAGTGTTTGGCTATGACATAGCCTCTATTGACATATTTTGAGTTCCTATTGCCGGAAATAGCTAGTTGTGCTGTGGCATTATGTGCTGTTTATGGAAGTAAGATGTAAAGGCTTGATACACATTGTTGGCCCACAACCTAACAGCTTAAGCGTTTAGGTGAAGTGGCAATCTAACATAGGGATTGAGTCTCCATCGGGTGAAAAGCTTTAAACTTCTGAAGGGAGTTTCTGCTTTAAGCAATGGTTGGACAAGCTGGAAATCGGCACCTGTTTGATATGGGAAGTGACAATTATTTGTGACAGAACTACTATGATGAGATATTGAAAAGTTTCTTATTTGAACTTATTGTGATGGTAACTCTAGATAAAGATATTGCTTAGAATAAGGAATATGATCATGACATTATGATTGTGCATGCATATAAAGAAATCACATCTTAAAATGGTGAAATCCTAACATCAATAAGGGGATTAAGAGCTTGTGGTTACTCACCCTACTTCCATAACAATTTCAGGTTTGGACTGAAGGAAAGCACCACTTGCTGAGCTCTCCTAGAGATTGCTACTTTTTGACATGAAGTACAGGTTGGCAAAAAGATGCAGAGCCTGTGTTTGCTTATGAACATATTTAGTCCAAGAAGTTTGAAAAGTACTGTATATAAATCAAGCCTAATGTAAGGAGGTTGTTGATGAAAGCAAAACCTTTTTGATTGTATTATGGAACATACGTATTTTGTGTTTTAAATAATTCTCTTTCTTAACTGGCATATTACTTGCGTTCAAATGATGATTTTTGCAAAACTATTTCTTCCCTAGGTGCAACGAGCCAAGCTTGTTCAGGGCATTATGCTTGCTTATGACCGCTTTTCTTGTGTGTATGAGATAGGTAACCATCATATAAATACTAGTATGGGTTTTATTCTTCAAGTAGTATAATGCCTTGGGGAAAATAGTGAGCATGACTCCTCATTCACTTTGATGTTATTGTAAAACTCAATTTAGCCTACTTTCTTTCCTCACTAAACACATGTTGCCTATGGAGGTGTGAATAATGAACTCCATTGCTTTATATTTTTATGACATGATTCTTGTTTGCTTTCATGCTCTCATGCGGCTACTGCTTCATTTGCATTCTATTGGTTGTAAATTTGTTCAGGTGGCTATACTTTTGACTAGATAAGCTAGTGTATTATAACTAGTGAAGTGCTCGACTTATGATAGTTGGTGTTAGAGCTTGGTTAATTGCTATATGATTTGGTTGCCTTTGGTTTGTGAGATTGTGTGAAGCATCAAGGATCATGCCACACACCAAGACCAAAAGAATTGAAGCGCTTAAGGCGCAATATAAGACAACCAATTATGTGGCTGTAAAGATGGACTGACTTGCAAAACATGTTGATGTATTGGACTAGATACCAATGGGATTCCATCGAGGAATTGTTAGAAGACTTACATGGTATGGTAGAAGCGCTACAAAATCATATGGGTGAGTTTACTACCAAGATGAACCTGATGCTTTGTGCTATTGAGAATTCCAACTCTACAAGGATAGAGTATAGACGGACAAGGGTGCTAGAATCCAAAGCATATGGGCTACCTATGATGCTAAATAGTTGGAGAAGTTGTCACTCGACAAGTAGCGATCATTTTGTGTGGAGAGGACCAACTTGGAGAAGGCAAACTGATTACGCGCAGAAACTGCGTAATTGGGCATCTTAACCCGGGCTTTACGGTTTATATTTTTAATTAAATGTCCAAAATTATCCAATATTTTAATAAAATGCCAAAATCATCATTCTTGAACTTTATTGCACTATTTATGAAGTTTTGGTAATTTTTTGTCGCAGGAAAATTCCCGGGAATCAAAACCGACACCTGTTCGTATTTCGTGCATAACGTTTCCGTCCGAGCTCCGATCGAGACGATTCAAATTTCTGGAGAAATAGGAAAGGATTATCTACAACTTTCGTGTTTTGAGTTTTGTGAGATACGGGCTCCAGAAGAGCAGAATTTGCAATGAACAGAGAACAAAAAAATACAACAATTCGGGTCAAGTTGCCGGGTCAAGTTGGTTGGATCCGGGTCCTAGGGCAGCTTCTTTCCTCCATCCTATTTAATTCCCTTTTCTCCCCTGCGCAGGGTGTGCCTCCGGCACCCTTTTTCTCTCCCTCAAACTCTCCTCTCCTCTCCTCTCTTCTTCTCCTCCTTCTTCTTCTTCTTTAATTTTTCTTTATCTTGTCTTTTCTTTTCAGTTCTCTCTCTTTCATTCTCTCTGTCTTTCGGGCCTCTCTCTATCTCAGTCTTCCTTCCTAGTCTCTTCCCTATATTCTCCTTCTCCCTCAATCCCTTGTTCCCCCAGTTGCAGCCATCTTCAGCAGTTCCAGTTCCAAGCTACCTTGCAACTCGAAGAAAGTTGCTGTCCACAGCAACACAGCAGCAGCCTTCTCATCCAAAACCAGCAACCCGTGAGCATCCAACACACAGCAGCAACAGCCCCAGCTCCATGATTTTCTGCTGCAACCTCCACACACCCGAAGCCTCGGCCAGCTACCCCTGCAGCTTCTTCAACCCGAGCACAGCCGCAACAGCCTCTGCAAGACCAGCCAGCTCCCTGCTGCAACAGCTATCCAAGCTCCTCTCGGCCATGCTCTATTTTCTCTTACTCTCTCTCTCTCATCTCCTTCTTCTTCTTGTTTTTATTTATTTATTTATTTTATGTTAATTGTTATTTTGTCTTTACTCATTGAATTTTATTAAAGGCTTTGTTTTTTTTATTATTCTATATTCTTCTTTCTTTAACATTTATTTAGATGCTCTTTTAATTATAGTTCTTTTTAGTATTTAAGTTTATTGAATTTATGTGTTCAATTAATGAAGTCTAAGATAAAAATAAAAAAAATATAGAAAACTAAAATAAAATACAAAGTTCGTGTTTTTTTTTTAGTTCTTGTGTCATGTTATTGTTTAGGCTGATTGATGGTCTAATTTTAATTCGAGTTCGGTGTTCGTGTTAAAGGTCCAATTTTTATTGCGCGTGTGTGCGTATTTGATTGAGTTTCCATTGCATACTCTATTTCCTTGTTTGAAGTTGTCATTTTTAATTAATGCGTGTCCCAGTGTTTCCTTAAGTAGACTAGGGTTTTCATTATTGTTATTTTAATTCCATGTTTAAAGTTTACATTTTTAGTTAGTATGATCTAGTGTTTCCTTAAGTAGACTAGGGTTTTCATTATTGTTATTTAATTCCGTGCGTGATAGTTTTAGGACTTTAATTTGTGTTTTCATTTAAGTCTCCACAATCTTGAAAACCCAAATCTGAACTGAGTTCAGTACCTTTTTAATTTCGATTGGAAGAAAGTAAAATCTGAGATTAAAACACATTCCTTGAGGAGACGATCTAGCCCTTGGGCTTAATATTACACGATAGAACTCCTATACTTGGGATAGCTTTCGAGCTGCTCATTTTTCGAGTGAGTCACAAACCAAGTATGATAAGACTCAAAACAAAGGGTGTGTAATTGATAGTTGGGTAAAACTTCAGTGACAAAGAGTTCAAGACTTGCCTACTACAAAAGCTGCTTTGGAACACTTGACTAACTATGTTGGAGAGAGACTCCACACTTCTACCACGTCCAAGGAGAGAAGCACAATGGGTGGAAACAACGGAAAGTCTTTCAAAAGGAGCAAATACAAAAGTGGAAGAGTTGACACCAAGGCATGAACTTCAAGGGAAGCTTTGTTGTCTCAACCTTTCGGCACATCCAAAGGTAAGGGTAAGTGCTTCTTATGTTAAGGCCCTCATAGAGTCATTGATTGCCCTCATAAGTCATTGCTCAATGCCTTGCAAGTTTCCATTGCAGAGGGAGATAAGGACAGAATGAGGATGAGGAGGAAACCAATGCAGTTACTCAACACAATGGAAAAGCAAACAAAAGAACCAAAAGTTACCGAAGTTAAAAGGTTATTGTTTGTGGATTTGCGGTTAGTTGAAAAAGCATATGAGGGCCATGTTATGGTGGATGTTGGGGCGGCCATAATTTTGTATTGTAGAGGGAAACACAAAGACAACTTAAAGATAGAAAAGGTTTCACAACATATGAAAGTTGTTAACTTCATAATTGAGCCTACCGTGGGAGTAGCTAAGCAAGTGATTGTGAAGCTTGGACAGTGGGTGGGGCATGCAAACTTCACAACTGTTCTGATGGATGGTTTTGAAGAAATAAATGGAATGGAACTTTTTAAGGGAGACTAAGGTGGTATGGATGCTGTATGTAGATTCCCTTTGTCTAATAGTAGGTCACCCTTGCGGTGGTGCAAGCTGTGGCGAAGAAAAGGGACAACAAGAAGTCCCTCTTAGCCATGCAACTCAAGAAGGATTGAGAAGGTGATCCAACATATCTTACCTCTTTGGTGGTGGATGAAGACATAGGGACAAGAGCAGGTGCCTACTACCATCCAAGATGGGTTGGAGAAGTTCAAAGTTGTGATTCCAAATCAGCTATCACATAACTTGCCTTCATATGAGATCAAGTTGTTATCAAGCGTGAGGCCACTTGTTAAGGGCCATATTGGATGGCGACTCAAGATTTATTAGAGTTGAGGAATCAACTTTATGAGTTATTGGGAATTGGTTTATACGTCCTTCCAAAGCACCAATATTGTTTCAGACAAAACATGATGGAGCATACGTATGTGTGTGGACTATCACACGCTCAACAAAGTGACTATGTATCACATTCCATTGATTGTTGACCATGTTTGATCAGCTAAGTCATGCGACATACTTCACCAAACTTGAATTTTAGTTAAGCTACTATCAGGTGAGGATAGATAGTAGATAGTGATGGGTCGAAGTCTACTTGCGAGTTGCGTGACGTGGTACAAGATGTATGTATTCTTGGTGATGCCTTTCAAGTTAATAAATGTGCCAACTACTTTCTGCACACTAATGGGTTAGGTGTTTTATGACTACCTTAACAAGTTCTTTATGGTATACTTTGATGACATTGTTGTATATAGTTTCACTATGGAGGAACATGAAAAGCATCTACAGAAGGTGGTGTTAGGTGAAGGAGAAAAAAATTTTATATAAAGTGAAATATAAGTTCTCCTTATCTAAGAGTATGAAATTCCATGGTCATGTCATTGAACAAGGTAAGGTCATATCTGGATGGATATGGAGAAGGTGGGAACTATTCAAGATTGGAACATCCTAGCACAATTAAGGAGTAGTGTTCCTTTCTTAAACTAGCCTACTATTATCGCAAGTTTTTGGAGGGGTACTCAAGGAGGAATACTTCATTAACCAAATTGCTAAAGAAAGGGCATAGGTAAAATTGGACAAAGGAGCACCGCTAGCCTTTGACAACTTGAAGGGAGCTGTAATGCATGATCAAGTACTTGCTCTCCCAAACATTATGAAGCCTTTCGAAGTATAGACAACACCCTATTGCACATGACAGCTGCCGACTTAGCGAAACTGAGCACAAGTATTCAACTCCAGAGTAGGAAATGCTAGTGGTGATTCATTGTCTATGTGTGTGGCATTACCTACGTAGATCTAGGTTCATGGTGAAAACACATAACTCGGTTGCTAGTTATTTCTTTACACAACCCAAGTTATCCTTATCCCCCAAGTAGGTTCATTGGCAAGAATTCTTGACAAAGTTTGATTTTTCTTTCAAGCACAAGGCGAGCGAATGAATCAAGTTGTAAATGCATTGAGAAAGTAGGTCAAGCTTGTGGTCGTACAATTGGTAACACACTTGATGGTAATTAAGGTACTATGACAATGTAGGAGCACATTAAGAAGGATCTTGTCAAAGATCTAGCTATTCAAAACCTCTTGGTGGAAGAGGGCAAAGCGGGCTAGTTTTGATTAAAGGATGGATTGTTGTGGACGAATGATAATTGAATCTTTGTGCCTTGAGTTGGTGATGTGAGGAAGACACCATTGCGAGAGTGTCATGACACCTTGTGGGCAAGCCACCCAGTATGGAAACAAACTTTGGCATTATTGATGCAATAGAAAGCCGCACATATGTGATGAGGTGGTTGAGTATACGTAGACATGTCTCACCCACCAGCAAGATGCTCGTGAGGGAAAGAAGACTGCAGGGCTCTTGGAGCCTCTTCAAATACCAAGAAGACAATGGGAGACAGTCTCACTTGACTGCATTACCAACTTGCCCGAAGTTAGGGATGCGACGTCTATACGTTCATACCAATGAGAAAGTGAGAGATTGTCTCACTTTACTTCATCACCAACCTACCCAAAGTTGGGGATGTAGGATCTATACTTGTGGTTATAGATAGGTTTTTTAAGTATCGTACTTTCACACCAACATCGAAGTACTATATGGTAGAAGAGGTAGCACACTTGTTTTTCAAATAGTTTTTGAAGTATTGGGGTGTTGCCTAAGATATCATCAGTGACCAAGAGACAAGATTTGCAGGCAACTTCTGGATAGAACTTTACAATATCCTTAGTTCACAGCTTGATATCTTTTTGAGCTATCACCCACAAAAAGATAGTCAGCGGAGAGATTCAATGGGCTACCAAGGGAGTACTTGCGCCATTTTGCTATTACCAACCAAAAGAATTGGGTGCAACTAGTTGATGTGGCTAGTTTTGTTTCAAGGCCCAAAAAAGCTTAACCACCAACAAGAGTCCTTTTAAGCTTGTATCAGGCCAGTAGTCACTGTTACCCCACACAGTTGATGAGTCGTACAAAGGAAAGAGTACAAGAATGTATTTCTTCACCAAAGAATGGAGACAAAATGTGGAGATTGCCTAAGCCTACTTGTAAAAAGCATTGAAGCGGATAAAGAAGTGGGTAGATCAAGGGAGAAGATCACTGCACTTCAATGTGGGTGGCTTGGTGCTTGTTAAGCTCCATCCAAAATAGATAAAGTCACTACAAGGTCAAAATAGGAGAATACTTGGCAAATATAAGGGACTAGTCCCCATATTAGCTACGGTCGGGAAAGCCTCTTATAAGGTTGAGGCTTTGGCTTGGATAAAGGTGTGTCTTAGGTTTCACATCGCTTTAAGCCATTCATTGCTGATACTAAAGATCCAACCCGAAGTTTGTCAACTAGAGCACCAACATTGCAACTTGATATACAAGATGTTGAAGATATCCTTGTAGACAAAGAGTCACATCATCAAGGAAAAAGCAACAGGAGTTCTTAGTGAAGTGGTAGGGCCTTGGAGATGAAATTTGGATGTTAGCAAAAGATATGAAACTATTCGTGGACAAAGTTGACGAGTACTTAGTGTTCAATTTTACAAGGAAGTAACCATATAAATGGGGGAAAATATCATTAGCCAAGCTTGTTTAGGGCATTATGCTTTCTTGTGACCACTTGTCTTGTTTGCATTAGATGGGTAATGACCATGTAAATACTAATGTAGACTTTATTCATTGAGTAGGGTAATGCCGTAATGGATATAGTGAATATGACTCCTCAATCACTTTATGTTTCTTAGTGACAAAGTAAGAATAGCATACATAACTTTTTAAGGGAGGGTGTGTTGATATATCATTGTAAAACTCACTAGCTATTGTAAGCATGGTTAGCCTGACTACCTCATTTCTAAACACTTTGCCTATGGAGATTTGAATAATGAATTGTGTTGCTTTACAGTTATCGCACGACTCTTGTTTGCTTTAATTCTCACTTACTGCTGCAACCTCATTTGCATTCAATGGTTGTGAATTTGATCATGTGGTGAAATCGTAGTATGCTTTTGGCTAACTAGTTAGGCTAGTGTGCCATAACTAGTATTGCATGGCCCTTTGCAAGGTGTGAAGCATTCAGTTTGTGACACTAGGCATGGTGCCTCCGTCAGATTTTAGATGCAGTGACAAATGGTCACATTCAAGAGATAGGGACGTGACAAATCAGGCTAGTGCAAGTTATTGCATTTGATTAGTTAAGAAGTTCAATTACATCAAAAGCGAAGAACACATAATAATTGAAAAGATAAAAGGAAGAATAAACATAAGTTTTTGGAACTTGTGGCAAGTTGAATCACATAAGTGCTTGTTGTTAATCTAGCCATCGAGAGATTCTGTTAACTATAGAAATTGATCTACATATTTAATGCAATGTTGAACAGTGAAGCATAAATTACTATTACCTAAAGTTCAGTCAGGTTTTTACCTTGTTAGTTGCAATAGGCCAATAGTATTTATCAATTACTATTCTTTTTTAGCCATTATTCATTCATTTCCCAAGTCCTATTTTATTATTATCAAAGTTCATTTATGAGTCTAGTTTAATGTTCATTTATGAAGCATCTTTTGACCTAGAGGTAAAAAAAATCTATAGTAAAAAATAGTAATTTTCTTAGGTCTTTCTAGGATGTGCTGTTTTGTTGTGTATCGCTTTTGCTATGCTAGGTGGGTTCTAAGGGGAGATGTTATTATGGTGAGATTTCCTAGGGAAAAAAGGAGGAGGTAGGATTACTTGAGCGTGCAAAATTTTGATACGATGATTAGGGATTGTGGGTTGAGGGGTCTTCCTTTGGGTATGCTTTTTTTACTCGTTAATATGGGTGGGTATGGTGGGGAGGGGGGAGCAGTAGCTAGTCATTTAGATAGGTTCCTATTTTCTAGCAAGTGGGAGGATGAGTTTCCTAACCTATCTCAAGGGGTATTTGCTAGACTAGTGCCAGATTATTTCCCTATCTTTTCAGAGTCCGTACCCCATTTATATTTGAATATATGTGGCTTGGTTATAAGTCCTTTGAGTCTTTGGTTAGGAGTATTTGGAGGTTTACTAAAAAATTAACACATGATGAGTTAAAAAGGTGGAACATGAAAGTTTTTGGGGATATTAGGGTTAATAATAACAACATATTAAGTGAGTTCGAATTGTTGTATTGGAAAGAAGAAAGGGGCCTTTCGACATGTGATAAGGGTAAGAGAGTGTATTGTATACTGAGTTAGAGGAGGTGATCTTTAGGGAAATAACACATGTTGGAATTTAAATGGGTTAGGGAGGGTGACTGAAATGTAAAAGTTTTCCATAGGTTCATTAATGACAAGAGGAGGACTATAATTAGTGAATAGGACTTAAAATAAGATTACTACTATTTTTCTTATTTATTTTTTTATAGCTTATGGGATTTCAATTTTTTTTGCTAATTTGTTTACCAAGGAAATTTCTGCAAGCGTATTAGTGAGGGGTTGAAGTGGAGTCCAATTTTTAGGGATCAGATTAGATGGATGGAATAACTATTTCAGTAAAGTGATGTAAAGGCGACTATGTTTAAGATGGATAAGGTTTCAAGTTTCAATACGTCTAGTACATTGCTCCCAACTTAAGCATTGGCAATGCATGGTGGTTTACTATGAAGATCCCAACATTGCTCAGCTATATAACCTCCTCGTCCACAATGACTGCACTTGCGAGATGGAGCCTCTACCACATCCTTCCTTTCCACCATGATTACTCAAATCACCCCAAGAACATCCGCGATTTCTTGGTGGAAACCAAAATCAAACTGTGTAACAAAAGCAGTCTTCTCAGTGCTAGAAGATGAAGCACTAGAAGGAGGGGTTGAGGAATGTGTGCGGGGGGAAGCACGAAGGATGCGAGAAGAAACAGCGGCAAGGATGTCAACTCTGCATTACCAAGGATCAAGGATCGGACTGCCTCAAACTCAAGTTTCAAATACCACCAAGACCCAAAGGACTATCTGCTCCCTTTCCTTTTGCATCTCACAGATGTCCGTAGTTATGGGTTGTGCAATTTTAAGTTCCTTAAGGATGTGCTTCATCCCTACAAAGTACCCTATCTCACTATTGTAACCGAAAGTACTCAAGTGATACATCGTATGCATTATGTGTAATGTTACTAAAATATAAAAGCTTTAAGTAATTCCAAATCTCTTGCATACATCCAGATGCATGCACATCCAAGCAATATGAGATTCCATCAAGTTTCAAATAAGGAGACAATCAATGTATCTTCCTAAATTCGTACTTCTTTTCTTTTGTTGTGACTGGGCCCAGGTTGAAACAAGTATTTCAGATTTACCTAAGCCTACTAAGTAGATCTTGACAGCCTTAAGCCACTGCATTTAATTATTTCCATTGAACTTCTTGGTTGTTATCTGCGGCAATGGTACAACAACAACAACACCAAGCCTTAAGTCCCACTAGGCGGGGTCGGCTATGTGAACCCTTTTCTGCCAATTCACCCGATCAAGAGTGTTTTCCTCTATTAGATTAAGAGTAATTAAATCCTTTCTCACTACCTCATGCCAAGTTATTTTGGGTCTACCCCTACCCGTTTTTATGCCAAACACAATAACTAACTCACTACTCCTTACAAGTGCTCTACTACGCCTATGTTTCAAATGCTCAAACCATCTAAGCCGCCCCTCCCTTGTCTTGTTTTGAATTGGTGCTATGCATAAATTATTACGTATATGTTCATTTCTTACTTCATCGTTTAATGTTAAACCACTCATCCGTCTTAACATTCACATCTCAACAACTTTTATTTTTTGTTTATGTTGTTTCTTAGTTGCCCAACATTCTGAATCATAAAGCATGGCTAGATTTATAGTCATCTTATAAAACATTCCTTTTAATTTTAAGAGTATTCTATGATCACACAACACGCCTGATGCACTCCTCCATTTTACCGAAACTGCTTGAATCCAAGATATCTAAATCTATCAGTGCTATTAGTCTCTTAATTATCAAGTTTAATCTTCTCTCTACTGCTACTCCTTAAGAAAAAAAAGGGGCTGCCCGGTGCACAAAGCTCCAGTGTATGTGGGGTCCGAGGAAGGGGCAGACCACAATCTAATGTGGCTCTCCAAGGTTCTAACTTAGATTCCACTCTGCACCTACTATTATCAATCATCACGATATCATCTGCAAACAACATGCACCAAGGGATCTCATTTTGGATATTCTTAGTTAGTTCATCAATTACTAAAGTAAAAAGATAAGGACTCAAAGTAGAACCTTGATATACACCTATTGTGATTGGAAAATCTTTAGATTCACCTCCTATAGTCCTAACGCTTGTCACCAATCCATCATACAAATCCTTAATGACCTCCATATATCTACTACAAACTCCCTTCTTTTCTAAGACCTACCAAATAACTTCCCTAGGTACTCTATCATAAGCTTTCTCTGAATCAATAAAAACCATATGCAAATACCTCTTCTTTTCCCTAAACATTTCCATTAAACTTCTTAAAATATAAATAGCTTTTGTTTTTAATCTCCTAGGCATAAAATCAAATTGATTTTCTGATTTCTTCGTTTCTAGTCTTATTCTATGTTCAATTATCCTTTCCCATAATTTCATCGTATGACTTTTGATATTAATTCCACGATAGTTATTACAGTTTTGCATATTGCCTTTGTTTTTGTAGAAAGGCACTAATGTACTTTTCCTCCATTCTTTTGGCATTTTCTTAGTTTTTATAATAGTATTGAATAGATTAGTTAACCAAAAAATTCATTTATCTCCTAAACATTTCCAAACTTCAATTGGTATTTTATCTAGTCCTATAGATTTCCCACATTTCATCTTTTTTAATGTCATCTCAACTTCAAGGACTCTAAGTTTGCGAATAAATCTTCTACTTTTACTCTTCTCCTCATTTGTCACTTCCAAGTTCAATCTTTCATTTCAGTTTTCATTAAATAACTTATTGAAGTATCTCCGTCACCTCTCTTTTATGTATTCTTCTGAAATTAAGACATTATCATTCTCGTCCTTTATATATTTTACATCACCTAAACCTTTGCATTTTCTTTCTCTAGCTCTAGCAAGTTTATAAATATTTTTTCTCCTTCTTTTGTATCTAGTTTAGTATATAATGTATCATAAGCTCTATGTTTAGCTTCACTAATAGTCTTTTCTGCATTTTTGCTTGCTTTAAATTTTTCAAGATTTTCTATATTTCTACAATTTTTCCATATTTTATACCAATTTCTTTTTGCCTTAATGGTTTTTGGACTTCTTGTTCTCACCACCAACTTTTTTTACTACCCAAGTATCTTCCTTTGGACTCACCTAAAACCTCTTTTGCTATCCTTATGATATAATTTGTCATTATATTCCAAACAATATTGGCATCAATCTTATCGCCTACCATCCAATCACATTCTTTGTTCATTAAATAAATTTTACCATGTTATCTCCCTTCAAGTTCCACCATCTAGTTCTCTTGCGTTGATTTATGCTACTCCTTCCCATCCATTTTTTAATATGTATATCTTATACTAAGACTCTATGTTATGTAGCCAAACTTTCACCTGGAATAACTTTACAACCCTTACGAGATATACGATCTCGTTCTTACTCAAGAAGAAATCTATTTGACTTTTACTATACCCACTCTTGAAGGTTATTAAGTGTTTTTCACTTTTTATAAAGCAAGTATTCAATATGACCAAATCGTAAGACATGACAAAATCTAAGATTGTATCACTGGCCTCATTTTTATCTCCATATCCATAGCCTCCATGTATCCTCTCATATCCTATATTATCCCTTCCAATGTGACCATTCAAATCAGTTTCTATGAATGTCTTTTAAGACAGGTATCCCTTGTAAAATGCTGTCCATATCTTCCCAAAACTGTCTTCTAAGATTTTCTACTAATCCTGTTTGGGAAGCATACGCACTAATGACATTCACTATCTCCAAGCGTAAAGCTATCCTGAGTTTAATGATCATATCCCCTAGTCTTTTAACATCTACTATGTTATCTTTTTGGTCTTTGTCTACAATAATTCCCACTCCATTTTTATGTTTCTCTACATCAGTGTACCAAAGTTTAAATCCCGATTTTTCAATTTCTCTAGCTTTATCTCCTACCCATTTCGTTTGTTGAAGGTAGATTAAGTTAATTTTCCTCCTAAACATTATTTCCATTATTTCCATACTTTTTAACCGTAAGAGTTCCTCTATTTCAAGTGGTTAATCTAATCTTAGTTTCTTGTGCTAAATCCTCTCCCTTTTATATTGACCCAGTTTATTCCCTTGACCTATGAATTTGGTAAGAAGTCATGAAATAGGATTTGACAAAGTTTTATGTTGGCTGTCAGCTACCTAACACAACCTTGCTCCTTTATCCTGGCTTCGGACTGGCTATGTATACAAAGAATTTGTGTTACATTGGCAAAGTACACATTGGTGGTGCCTTTTTTTTTTTTTTTTTTTCTTCACATAGACAAGTTTTCTAAATCACACCTACAACTAGTAGAAACCACACACAATATTTATTACAAATGCATTGAAAAAGTTTTAAAAAATTAAAGAATACAATTTTGAGAATGAATCAAGCTAGACTACAATTATTAAAAAAAAAAAAAACTGTGTAATAGTACTTTTTGAAAAATTTTGTATATTCCAAAACTTGCAAATGAAAAATACTAAAACACAAAAATATATATGCTAAGCCAGCAAATCATAAACACAAAATCTCCACTACTAAGCAACTATTGGAAGAATTGTTAACAATGGTAATAAGAAAAGAAATAACAAGAGAAGAGAATATCTCACTGGTGACTGAAACTAAAATGGTAGTAATAACCACTTGAAAAATATTAACCTAAGTACCCTTTGATGCAGCCAATTTGATGCTGCTGACTAAAAATCAGTCAAGGAATATTTAAGCAACGAGAGATTGTAAGAATTCTTCAAATCTAAATTCAAGATTCAAATTTTAAGAATATTGAAGAAACAAGATCCCTCAACCCATACAATCTTTATTGTTTCTTCATGATTTTATGGCTGGGGAAACAATAATCCTTGGATATGTTTGGGTCTTTGAGAGAAAAGAAAGGAAAAGAAAGCAAGAAAAGGAAGTTCAAAGATGGGATTTGTTTGGTTGGTGAGAAAATTAAGACCAAAAGGAGAGAACAGAATAAAGGAAAATGAAAGAAAAAGAAACTTTTGGGTTTCAAGAAGATTAAAAAAAAAGGGGGAAACAATACTATCAAATCTACAGAATCTGTCCAATGGTGATATATATACATATTTGAAGGGCTCAAAATAAGAGAGATGCATCAAGAACACACAAAATAACTTCAGCATAAGTGAATTAATTGAACTGGCAGATGAAACTTCATCATAAGTAAATTAATTGAACTGGCATATGAAATAAGGAGCTGCAGGCACCACCAAGTAAATAGACTAAATAGACTAAGGAGCAGCAATCACCAGCTATTGCCTAGTCAAATAAATGAACAGTACCTTATTGATGCTCTCAGCCAGAACTGTCTCAAAGACTCCAAATGGTAGGGCAATTGACATCGGAACCTTAATCCACGATGGCACCTTCCCTCTTAAAAATTTAATATTGCAAGATTTTGCACCAACCTATATGATAGAAGTTTGTCATTATTAGATAATTATATTTGTTCCATATCACAGCTCTATCCAGTATAAGTGGCAAATTAATTGATCAATGAGCAGATTAAAACCTAACATTTTCAACTACCAAAAAGCAAGGTTCAAACAAGAAGTATTACAATATGGCAACAATCAAGAATTAGAATGTTGATTTCGACCAAAAAAATATGAAAATTTAAGTTCCAATTCAAAAAAAAAAATGTTGGAGGTTGGTAGTAAAGCTGGCATGAAATTTTTTTTTTTTTTCCGAAACTTTAGAAATTTTTGATAGACATAATAAGTAAATATTTAGGACTAAAATATTGTAAATAATATACATCAATGACAGGTATGTGTTGTATAAGAAACAATAATTACAATACAATAAACATATTAAACATATCCAATTAATACAAATAGAATTCATAAATAAGTTATATTCATTATTGAGCAAATACAACTAATTTAGACATAAAAGATTGAATAAAATGTTGTAACCGAAATATGAGTTCAATTGGATTAAAATTTCACAAAGCTTTTATTCATATCCTTTAGGCAATAATCTTGATTTTCAAAAAAATAAAAAAATCTTGGATATCAACTTCAAGAAATTTTGTTCCATGGTCAAAATTTTGAAAAATGTCGTTGAAGTTTCAAAACTCAATAAATTTCAAATAATTTGTGGAAATTTCTACATAAATGTTGTAAGATAAAAAGTGACCACCATTTTGATTTCGAGGGTGTTGGAAAGTGGAAATTTTAAAGTGGCAACAATCAAAACTTAGAACATTTGTCAATTTACTTCATTTTTTTCAAGATTTTAGACACTGATCAACAAAAATAATAAATCTGGCTTAAAAAAATATTGAAAGCAAAACATATAGATGCAAAGAACAAAAATACATATTTTGCAATGTATCCTTCGTCAATTAAAAGAACTAAGTTGAAAACCTCTAAATGGATAACAATTAATTGAGTATATAATTAATTAAAAATGAAATTGATTAATTCCATTTTTATGCTACAGCATGTGCAAATGCAATTGAAAAAACAAATAAAATAGAACAGATTACTGAAACCAGAGTAAGAGAAATGATCACTAGCATACCATTTCACTGGTGAACTCCTCGAGTGAAATAGCATATTTACCAAAGAAAATCTTCTTTCTAAACGTGACTCCTCGAGGAAGAAAGGGTGAAACAAAAGAATTAAAAAGTAAACTGGAGCTACTGACATCACTGCAATAAACAAGAAACAGTAGATTTTGAAGTCAGATAAACAGTAGATTTTGAAGAACTCAGGTAGTTGCTCAAATGGATTACCTGATTATCAAATTTTTGGACTTCAGTTGTATTGATATTGCTCTACCTTCCTTCGACTTGAGATCCCTTAGAACATTCAAATCAAAACATGTGGCAAAGCATACCTGCAGCAGGCTAATAGTTGTCATGATCCAGTTAAGAAAAAGGTTTGGTTGTTGTTGCATTGCATTTAAGCCAGCTCTTCATATCAAATGGAAGCATTTAAAGTTTGGAGTTACGATAAAAAATGCAACACAAAAGGATAATCTGATAAAAAAAAACATCATGCCTTATTGTTTCTTGCTCTAATAGATACATGAGAGAGAATGTCTGGCATATCTGGTGTCAGCACAGCAACCACCCCCTCTGGAATCTCTTCTTCTCCAGTTACTTTGTTTGCAACAATTACTGTTGGTTTCTTATAAATGTTGCTCTGAGTGGTAATTAACTCATTAACAACAAAAATGAAGCCGCATGCTTCTGCTGGGCTGATAACCTGCCAACTGCCAGGCATGAACTTTATAGCAGACTGTTCAACTTTAAGCCCCCCCAAAAAAAGCAGAGAAAATCATAAACATCTAAAATCATGTGATTCCAAAATTGCAAAGGATTCCTATGAAGATGATTTTTAAAAACATAAAACTCATTTTTGAATGCAAAGAATCTCATTTGAAATCTTACCAACCAAGATTTGCAAGGTTTCGAAGAATAGGGTCCAAACGGTTAAGAAGCAGAGACAGGGTTGAAGCTGATCCTGCCCTCACTAACTCTTCTGTAAAAATATCAATCTGATGAAACAGAGATGATTATTGAAACAAATTATTCAATGCACTAGCTTCCTAAAAACATGCAGCAGAAACCTAAAAAATTTGTTGATTTTCATTATATAGGGTAGTAACCAAAGTTCAAGATCAACATACAGCCCATTTCTCCACAACTAGCAAAGTGCCAAGATATTGCACACTAGGCTGAATCATTCTCTGGTAATACTGAGATCTATCAGAGAGTGCTAGTTGTATTCGATCAAGAACAGCCTTTGTTTGTAATGCCCACTGGATGTCTTTGGGTTTGTATGATTCGCACACATGGTACCAATCCTATAGAAGCGGCATGTGCCAACATTAGGAGAAAAAATTTCAGTTAGTGTAACAGCTCATTTAAATGAAGAATTAAAATATGCTTTCTGGGTAAATAAGAAAAGTCAAGAAAAGCAACATTGTACATGTAACATAGTACAATAGAAGATAATGTTCCTTTCTATTGCTATGTGCACTAGAAGAATTAGACATTACAGTTTTTTTTTTTTTTGGGTAACAAAAAGAGCCTAGAAAAACCACACACACAATCAAATATTCATTATTACTCTCACTCCATTCTTTACCTTTTTATGCTTACCTAATTTTAGGATTGCAGTTTCTCTTAAACTGTGGCTCCTCTATCAATACTGATAGTTAAATGGTAACCCCTTTCACCTTAGCCAAAAAAAAAGATAGCCCCTTTCCCTTCAAATAAGGAAACCCAATAACTAAAATAATACTTCCCAAATAGTTAAAATCTTCATGGGACTTAATAAAAAAAAAATACTACTAGAAAATATCAGGAAAAAAAAAATATAAATATATATATATATATATAAAATTACTAGACAGCTAGCTATGCTATTAATAGCATATGTGAGAAGATACTCTTTGATGGATCATTAAGCAGGTGAAGAGTCTCTCCTGACTATTTTACTATCTTCCTCTCAGGAGAGACCTCACTGTATGAAATAAAAATGAAATCCTCTTCCAACTGGGGCTTTGTAACGCTAGTTGAGGATAAATGAACAAATTCAGTAAGATTTAAACATAATTGAGAATTGTTGCACTACAAAGGCATAAAAAACAGTTCAAGCAGAGGCGTCACAAGCATAAGACAGGATAAAAAAACATTGGGTCAAGATTATGGGGAATTTGACCCTAAAAAGAGAATACTGTCACTAAAGTAGTGTAACCAAACCATTTGATATCATAATATTTGTTCTTTTCAAGAATGTTCTGAATATATGCAGATTAAAATAAAAGAATTTAGTATGTTAACAAAAAGAGTAGCAACACATACCAGTTTTGGGCCTTTTGGTTATGAAACTTAATTGTTAGCATAATTATTCACTACAAACTCTGAGAATTTTGAGATAGGTTCTAAAAAAACACAAAAATGTGTCCAATTAAAAATTTATGTTGTGGTTAGTACAATCCTAGAGAGAATGTAGATGTAAGTAAGGATAAATCAAACATCAGTGACAGAATAATATATTGCACATGATATTCTCCTTTCCTGAAAGCTGCCCTTAACAAATGTAAGCTGGCAGAGAAGAAAATCGCAGCACGTTGAGGGTGAAATGTGATGGTTATGATACAAAAGTCTTCATCTGGCAGTGAAAAGAATGCACCAAAAAAAAAAAACTAATGAAAATCAGTGCTCCTAAATTTGCATCACAAGAGACTGAACAAGTATAGGGCATCTGCCATCAGCTGACAAGGAAAAAAATGCATACAGAAAAACAAAGATTGCGTCATTAGATGCTGAACAAATATGTCATGTGCAGCTAACAAGAACAACTGAGCTAATTGGCTTTGACTGAATTCACAAAAATAAGAGCTGAAAGAAAGAAGCACCTTAAGACAGCAAATGAGACCTTCATTGTTGACTGATGATAAGCATAAGTTTTCAAGGACCAGTGAAATAAAATACAGCACTTCCTGTTCAAAATTTCAAGATTTCAATAAACAGAAGCATTACCTTTTTGTTTCATCAGAAGTCATAATTGATATAATTCTGTTTTAACACCAAAAAAAAACATGTTAAAACATTTTTTAGGGGACTTTGGTGGGGGGGGGGGGGGGGTGGAAGTGGCCACTATTACTGGCAAATGTTCAAAGTTCAAATCTTTTAATCCCCTTTCCATAGTTGTTCTAACAGTTGAATCCAAAGCAAGATCAAGGAAAAGCAAATCTTTCAATCTTCCATGGGAGGCTAGCAGAAGAGGCCGAAGCTCAATCCGGGAGTCCAGTAACTTCTGAAAAGAATTGAAATGTCAATTATATTCTTTATAACTGAGATGAAATAAACTAATAAAGTAACTAACTCGCTCAAACCTCCATCAATGGCCCAATCTTCTTATCGCCAAGATGCACTCTGACAAAGCATAAGTAGTCCTGCCATTTAATGATAAAAATGAAATTACCCTATGCCCATATAAAAATAAAATAAAGGATATATACACATCTGCGAAAATGTCTACTCCAAATTCAACAAAGAGACAGTTACCTGCAACTTTAGCGATAAACCACCATCAAAAGCACCACTTGTTGCGCTCATAAAATTGTGACCCTTAGGAATAAAATGATAGTAATTAGTAATTCATAATTGCATGGCATGGGGAACTACTCATAAACAATTCACAGAACTTACCTTGGAAGATAATTCCAAGCATGTTTCAATAGAAAATCCAAGGTCAATTCCTGAGTGAACAGCCTGTCAAATGGTGCCCAAGAAAAAAGATAAAACAAAACAGAAACACAAACAAAAAACAAATAACTAAAAGGCATGAAACTAACATTCTTTTAAGAACTTTAAAATGATTGAATTGAAAAAAAAAATTAAAATGTTTTGAAAATTGAGGTTGGTAGCCATGATTGGCTAATCCAAAATCATTAGTGGTTTTTTATGTAATTAAGAGCCTGCCGACTCGAAAGATATTTGCAACCATTTTTAACCAGAAACCCTTCCCCTCCCCCCCCAAAAAAATCCCAAAAAAACAAATCACCAAAGAAATTGAAGAAAATGTCCATACAACTGCTAGATGACCAAATTCATCAAATAAGTGAGGCATTTATATGCTTCTATATAAATTTGTGGAAGTGAAAATTTATGTCAATAGAATCTAATAGAATATCAAACAAATAAGACCAAAACCGTCGCACAAAGATGGACAAGGCTTTATAAATTTCAACTAAAATTGGGACGTCTCACTTGGTAATATCATGGAAAATAATCCTCAAAAAAGGAGCCAACTAATTAATTCAAGGCAGACTTCCACACGAACATTAGCACAAAGCTTTAAGTCCCACTATGAAGGATCATCCAATGGCTATATGAACTCTTGTCAGCCCTCTTGGTCAATCAAAGTTAACATCTTTGAGAGCCATCAAATCCTTTCTTACTAGTTACTACCTTAATCAAAGTAATTTTTAGGTTTATCCCTCCCCCTCCTATGCTTAATTATTTTCATGTTCCAACCTTGTCTTAGCAACAAAATCCAACTGTTCTGAGCTAGTTTGTGAATTTTAAGTATAAGGCTTCGTCTGATGCCACTTATTGATTAATGCTGAAGCAGAAGCACTCAAATTTAGTAAGCGCTATGCTACAAGTACTGAAAGTTAAAGCTAGTTAATCATTTGGAGGAGGTTCTCATGAGGAAGGATATTAGTTGCAGGCAGAAGTTAAGATTGGTAAGGGATAATAAGCAGATTGGTGCGGATATTACTGGTTAGACTTTTATGGTGAGGGATGGTAAGCAGATTGATGAGGAGATTACAGGCTTTTCAAACATTTGTATTTGGAAGAAATCAAAGATATGCCAATGTGTGAGGGGATTGATTTCCAACAGAGAAGGGGAAGCTAATTGTTTAGAGAGACCTTTTTAAGTTGAGAAGGTCAAGGTGGTTTCTTTTGAGGTGGAGGGAGATAAGGCTCTAGGTCCTAATGGTGGCTTACTTTTTTATTTTTTCATGATAATTGGGACTTGGAAGGTGATTAAGGATGCCATTACGAGATTTTATTAAGGTGGTTAGTAGGACTGTGAACTCTAGTTTTATTGTTCTTATTCCTAGGAAATACTGTTCCTGCAAATTGATGGATTTCAAGCCTATTAGTTTGGTTAGTTACTGGACCCTATAAAATCTTGGCTAAAATGTTATCTAAGAGGCTTTGGGAGGTACATTCAATAATCACAAAGTACCTTTGTTAAACATAGATCGGTTGATGAATTTAACGTGGGCACCCCTAAGGACTTGGTAAACAAATCAGCCAGTTAATATTCGAACTTCACATGATTGGTTGTAATGAGCTTTTACACAAGTTTTTCCCAAACAAAAACTCAGTGTCTTTTATTCCCTCTTGAAAGAATTTGAAGCAGTATGAACTTCAGCTTGGCTATCACATATCAATTCCATAGCTGTGGATGTAGAAACCCAAGCTCTTCCAACATATTCTTTAACCAAACAATGTAGAAACCCAAGCTTTGCACTTGATGGTGCAACTACAGTTTGCTTCTTACTCTTCCAAGGCCCCATGGCCCATAAATAACCACTATACCTAAAAGCTTAAGCCGTTAGGTTATGGGCCAACAATGTATAACAAGCTTTAAAACTCCCCTGCATGTGCATCCTAATTGCACACAGAGATAAACAATGTGAATAACACCCGTTACAGAGCATTAGACAATTTTTAACCACCGCACAACCTCCTGGCAATTATAGCTCTGAGACCATGTTAAGAAAACACTTACCTCAAAGCTTAAGCCGTTTGGTCATAATCCAACAATGTATATCAAGCTTTAACACTAACATATTAAGGTTTTAGGTGAAGTGGTATTCTAAGATGGTATCAAGCAATGGTTGCCAGGAGGTCCTGGGTTCTAGTCTGGTTGCCTGGGTTTATTTTGTGGTGACTGAAGATTATTTTATTCCCTAGAACAGCTGTTATTTACCATTTGTTTATCTCTCCACATGCAATTGGGCTGCACATGTGGGAGTGTTGAAACTTGATATACATTGTTGGCATAATTTAACAGCCTAGGCTTTTATGTAAAGTCATAATCTAACAGCCACCGATGGTTGTAAAACCTTGACTGGTGGTGAAGCCACTGGATCAATCAGCTGGGTTGGGCTGGTGTGTTGAATTGATGATTGAACCAGTGATATTAGCATTGCACAATATATATCCTTTGTATGTATGTATAATATTATATGTAATAATATTATTTCCAAAAATAATATTACACCTTTTCCATATAAATATTATAAAAATGTTGATTAAAATCACATTTTTTTTTATAGCAATTAGCAAAAGAAGAGATTTCATTGATAAGAGGGGGATTTACATGAAGGACAAAAAGAAAACTTCTGTCAAAATTCTGGAAAAATTCAGAAAAAAATAAACTATTAAAAAAAAAATGGGAAAAATTTAATAATCAGAGCAGAAGATTTCTCCATTCTTGCTAAACCTCCAAAAAACTAACTCCCTTAAAGCAACCAAAACCGACAAACTACAAAGAAGCCAGGTAGCGAACCTTCTCCCAAACCAGCTGCCAATTCAATTTTCTCCCTGAAAAAAATCATGCATTATGCTCCAACCAGAATCCCCACAACATTACAAAAATTCTGCATTTCCAAAGTGCAACCCTCTCCTTCTAATTAATGACAAAAACATTTATCAAAGGCCATCTAAATAAAATTTAAACTAATTTTTTTATTTTTATTCTTTAAAATGTATTTTAGTCTAAATATATTTGAAACTAGTGTGCATGTTGTCTTAGTATTTGTGCATGTTAAGGCTTGTATACATTGTTGACCCACAACCTAACAACTTAAGATTTTAGGTGAAGTGGTATTCTAACATGGTATCAGAACCATGTTGACAAGAGGTCCAGGGTTCTTGTTTTTTTGCCTACATTTATTGTTTGTTTGTTAATATTATCTTATTTCCTTTAATGGGTGTTTTCTATAGCTTGTTCCAGTGGTAAGCTGCTGCTTTATCTCCCCTTAGGTCCTGGTTAAAATCCATGTGTCAACACCTTCAACGTAATATTTCTTTTCCAAAGCAAAGTGCCAACTGACCTGCCTTCAACCCCAGTTCAGACCAGTTCTGACTGGTTTGGGTTGGGTCATCTGGGTGACTCGGCCTGCCTTGCAGAAATTTCAGTTCTAGGGCATTAACTGGACCAGCTTGAAATGAGTCAGATTATCAGATCTGATGGGGTTTTCAAAGGCAGCTACAAAAAACACAAAGTATCCTTCTGTGGATATTATGTCGAGGGGTGATCCAGCCCAATCTGCATCTGTGTATCCTTGTACAAGTGTGACACCGATCCTGATACAAGAGACCTCTTTTGAACTCACCTTTAGATATCTCAAGATATGAATAACAACATCCCAAGTTTCAAAGACTATCAAGGAATTGACTCACAACAATTGTTGCAAAATAGATATCTGATTGAGTGACTGTAAGATGATCTCTGGTATTATCCAGGAACAGGCAACAATTCACCCCCATCTAGCAGTAATTTATTGTTAGGATCCAAAGGTGTATTAACATTTTTGGATCCCAACAACCCATGTCTTATCCAACATGTTTAAGACATTCCCTCTGTGACAAGATGGTCCCCAAACAAGATCTAGATACCTCAATTCCCAAGAAACAATTTAATGGTCTAATTCTTTATTATGGAACCTTGTTTGCAAAAACTGCTTTAAATGTTGTATACCCCGACTATCATCACCTGTGATTACAATATCATCAACATTAGACAAATTTGACTTGCCGCAGCAGCAGCATAATAGTAGAATACAGAATGATTTACTACACATTTCAGAAGACCAAAATCAATCCTCACTGAATCTACCAGACCATGCTCCAGAAGACTGCTTTAATTTGTACAGAGAAATCATCCCACACTTTATCTGTTAGCTGCTATAATATTTATAAGTTACAGTTATTTAGGTATAATTCTTATTGTTAATGGTTATTTTAGATTTTTAGTCTTTTAGTATCATTGTGTTAGTGTTATGTTAAATAGTGAGAGTTAGTGAGAGTATTATGATCATTAGAATGTATTTGATATGTATTATAAATAGAGGGAGAGACCTATCTTTGAGTTAGGTCATTCATTTAGCAAAAACTCTCAACATGGTATCAGGACACTATCCAACATTCCAATTTAAATCCTATCACCAACCCAAGCTCAGCCACAGCCGCTGGAAAACACCCTCCCATCACTGCCCCTTCTCAGAACCACCACAACCCTTCATTATTTCACAAAACTAACCATATAGTCAAAAACAGAACCCAGTGAACCATAACCCTACAAATCCCGTCACCAGAAACCTCCCCATGCACCCCCATGTGCTGGCTGACTGCCAGCAGTCCCAACCCCACACGTTGGTGCGTGACAGTGTTTCAGACCACCTTTTTTCTGATTTTTACCCCCCAAAATGTTCTGATCCCTTCCCCAGACCATATTATCAAGCTATTGGACATGTTTTTCGCTCAAGGATCCAACCTTTTTCGATCATGCACTCATGGAAATCTGTCAGTTGTTGTTTGGTGTTTGTAAAGGCTATTTGTGAGTCTCCTGGAGCAGTGGCAGTGTTATCAGCTCGCAGATGGTTCACCTCATCCGTGGGTGCTTCAGTAGTTCACCTCATTTGTGGCTCTCCTGGTTAGTTTTGATTGTTCTTCTTGTTTGACAGTAGTGTGGCTGCTGGTTGGTGAGTGTTGGGATGGAGTCTAAGAATCCCAAAAACAGGTTTCCTTCATCGCTGGCACAGATAACAACTGAAAAGTTGGATAGAAAAAATTATGTTCAGTGGTCCAAGGCTGTTGGGGTTTTATTAATAGGATTACGAAAATCTGATCACTTGCTCCACTTTGGTCCTTCTGATGAGAAGAGAAAAGAAGTGTGGAGGAAGATGCCTCGACTGTTTCCTTCTTGTCGAATTTGACGGAGCCCTAGATTGCATGGATGTGCATGCATCTACATACATGCAAGGAGATTTGGGATTATGCCAACCTACTGTACCCTATTAATATTACACTGCATATAAATTATCTGAGGAGTTCTTTTAACTACAAGGAGATGGGAGCATTACAGACTATTTTGGAGAAATGAAAGGTATTCATGAGAAGCTTAACATCGTGCAACCTATAACCACTGATGTTTGTGAGATGTAGCAGAGGGAGCAGATGACAGTTCTTCAGTTTCTAGTGGGTTTGAAACTCTAGTTTGAGGCAGTTCGGTCCCAGATACTTAGCAGTGCAGAGTTGCCATCATATCGATGTTTATTCTTGCGTCCTTCATGCTTCCATCAACACACATTCTCCTGCTTTTGCATCTGTCTTTGAGAGGATAGCCTTTGCCATGCATGGTGATTCTAGTTTTCAAACAAACAACTGCAGAAGTTATTGACGTGGTTCAAGCATTCATAGCAGTAGTACGAGGTAGAGGCACTCCTTGCATGCGCTCATTGTGGACGAGGTAATCATACTATTAAGAAGTGTTGCCATCTTCATAGTAAACCTTCACATGTTGCCAATGTAGCGACCACCGACTCCACATCTTTGGGAGTAGCCAGTGCAGCCACTACCAACTGACACCTTTAGGACCAAGTAGGGGGCAACGTACTATATCTATGTCAGAGGAAGAGTAATTCCAAGTTCCGATAGTATCAAGTGTCACAACAAGCTTCTCTTCCCATTGCATCTCTTGCCCAAACAAGTAATCCCATAGCATGCTTGTCATCCAATACTTCTCATCCTAGTCCTTGGGTTATGGACTCCACTGCGACTGATGAAATCATAGGTATACCTAATTTCTTCTCTCCTCTCTAGTCTCTTGGAAACTTACCTTATGTTATTTTTACTAATGGATCCACCATTTCCACTAATGGAATTGAAACTGTAAATCCCACTTCTTCTATTTCTCTTCCTT
This sequence comes from Malania oleifera, assembly GCF_029873635.1. NCBI lineage: Eukaryota > Viridiplantae > Streptophyta > Magnoliopsida > Santalales > Ximeniaceae > Malania > Malania oleifera. The sequence goes on from NC_080424.1 coordinate 64,317,437, forward strand.
CAGCTTTGTATATTCCCAAGTTCCCTCTCAATCTTATGTCGGTTAGCAAGATTATCAAATCCATGAATTGTTCACTAACATTCTTCCCTGATTCTGTGGTCATTCAAGATTTGATGATGAGGAAGATGATTGGCAAAGGGCATGAAGTTGGTGCACTTTATCACTTTGAGCCGCTATCTCCTTCTACCGCCTGCACTGCTACTGCCACAACTCTCCAAATTCATTGTCACCTTGGTTATCCTTAGTTGGAAAAGTTGAAATGTCTGAATTTTGTGTCTAGTCTTGAATGTGAGTCTTGTCACTTGGGAAAGCATCATTGTGGCCCTTTTTTGGCTACCCAAGTAAATAAATGAGCTGCAAGACCTTTCATGTTGGTTCATTATGATGTTAGAGATCATAGTAGAGTTGTGTCCAAGTCGCGTTTCTACTACTTTGTAACCTTTGTGGATAATTATTCAAGGATGATTGGGCTATAATTAATAAAGGATCATTTTGAGTTTTTTCATATATTTTGTGCCTTTTGTTATGAAATATAGACTCAATTTGGTTTTCCAATTCGAATGCTTCTGAGTGATAATGCTAAAGAATATTTTAGTACTCAATTAACTACTTATATGATGTATGGTATTGTTTATCAATCATCCTGTGCCAACACTCCTCAACAAAATGGGGTTGTAGAGAGGAAAAATAGATATATCCTTGAAATCACTCGCACCTTACTTTATCAAATTCATGTACCTAAAGTGTTTTGGAGTGACTTACTGTTTGCTATCTTATTAATAGGATGTTGCCCTTTGTTCTTAGTGGTATGATTCCCTACCCTGTCCTCTTTACTAATTCACCTTTATTCTCTTTACCTCCTTATATTCGAGTGTGCGTACTTCATTTATCAACTAACTCCCGAGGTGGATAAATTGGATCCTTGTGCTATAAAATGTGCCCTTTTGGGCTACTCATACTCAAAGGGGATATCATTGTTATAGTCCTACTTTGCATCGCTTCTTTATTCTACAAATCTTACCTTCTTTGAGTCTACAACACACTACACTCAGTCCTTGTGTGCTTCTGAGCTCAATGAGTCTCTTCCTCTGCCTAATCTTCTAGATTCTAGTTTGCTGTCCTTACCAAATGAACCAACTATGTCTCAATGTAGTCTAAGTCCTTCTCATCATCTCAATCATCCTAATTTGCAGGTGTATTCACAGCATCGACTCCAAGGAAGAGAGTTCCTTCTACCTTCTACTACCACGCCTTTGGTTTCCTCGTTTGATGATCATATTCCCCATGATGTTGATACTTCCATTGCTGTCTAGAAAGGTGAAAAACACATGTACACAACATCCCATCTCCAACTTTGTTTGCTATGACTTCTTATCAGTTATCACCCTCCTATCATTGTTTTTTTACTAATCTAACATCTACCACCCTTCCTAAAACTATTTTAGAAGCCTTAGCCTACTTTGTGTGGAAGAATTTCATGGTTGAAGAGATGAATGCATTACAGAACAATGATACTTGGGAATTAGTATCTCTTCCTCCTAACAAATCTATGGTTGGTTGTTGTTGGGTATACATTGTGAACGTCAATCCTGATGGTTTTGTGGCTTGTCTAAGGGTATGTCTTGTTGCTAAGGGGTATACCCAGGCGTATGATTTGGATTATTATGACACTTTTTCCCCAGCTACAAAACTCACATCAATACGTCTATTCATCTCCTTGGCCACGACTTGTCACTAGCCTCTACATTAGTTAGATGTGAAGAATGTCTTCTTGCATGGTGATCTTGAGGAGGAGGTCTATATGGAGCAACCACCTGGGTTTGTTGCTTAAGGGGAGTCGAGCTCAGTGTGTCGGCTTAAGAAGGAACTATATGGTTTAAAACAGTCTCTCAGAGTATGGTTTGGCCGACTTAGTGCTATAGTACTTGAGTTTGGGTTTCGACAATGTGTCGTGGATCATTTTGTTTTATTGTCATATTTCTATCCTTCTTATTGTGTATGTGGATGATATTGTAATTACAAATGATGATGCTAAAGGTATTCAAAGCCTTAAACATTTTCTACAAACTAAGTTTCAAACCAAATATTTGGGACCATTGAAATACTTTTTGGGTAATAGAAGTATTCAAATCTTGTATGGGAATTGTTTTGTCATAGAGGAAGTACGTTCTTGATTTGTTGGATGAGACTAGGTTGTTAGGGTCCAAATTGGTTGAAACACCCATGGATCCTAACAACAAGTTAGTGTTAGATATAAGTGATTTGTTGCCTAATCCTAGACGACACCGTAGACTTGTTGGAAAGTTGAATTATCTCACAGTCACTCGGCTGGACATATCTTTCACAACAAGTGTTGTGTGTCAATTCCTGGAATCTTCAAGGACAAGTCATTGGGATGCAGTAATTCGAATCTTGAGATATCTCAAAGGTGCACTTGGGAGAGATATCTTATATCCAGATTAGGGTACACTAATATTCATAGATATATAGATGCATATTAGACTGGTTCGCCTTCCAACTGAAAATCCACAACTGGGGTACTATATCTTGGTTGGAGGTAATTTGGTTTCTTGGAAGAGTAAGAAACAAACTGTAGTGGCCAGGTCAAGTGTTGAATCAAATAATAATGCTATGGCACACACTACGTATGAACTTTTTTGGTTGAAGAACATGTTCGAAGAATTTGGTTTTCCACATTCTTAGTCTGTGGTGTTGATGTTTGATAATCAAACTGCTCTTCATATTGCCTCCAACCCAGTCTTCCATGAGTAAGCGAAACACATTGAAGTTGACTGTCATTTTGTTCCGACAAAATTTGTGCCAAAGCTCATTACTAACACTTATTTTGAAGTCCAATGCACGTCTTGTTGATTTGTTTACCAAAGCTAGGGGGGTTGTTCAGGTTAAATTTATTTGTAACAAGCTAGGAGTATATGATATCTATGCTCCAGCTTGAGGGGGAGTGTTAATGGTTATTTTAGTCTTTTAGTATTGTTAAGGCTTGATATATATAATTGGACCACAACCTAATAGCTTAAGCTTTTAGGTAAAGTGGAACTCTAACATGCTATTCAGAGCTAGTAACCAGGAGGTGTTGGGTTCTAGTTTTGTTGAACGCATTTATTGTGTGGTGTTTAAAAAATTTTTGCATTCTATATCATGGGTGTTATTTATCATGTGTTTATCTCTCCACATGCTGTCATACTGCATGTGTGGGGGAGTGTTAAGGCTTGATATACATTGTTGGTGCACAACCCAATAGCTTAAACTTTAGGTAAAGTGGTAATCTTAGAAGTATTGTGAAGTGTGTTAGTGTTATGTTAAATAGTGAGAGTTAGCAAGGGTATTATGGTCATTAGAATGTAGTTGATATGCATTATAAATAGAGGGAGACACCTATTTTTGAGTTAGGTTGTTCATTCAATTAAAAATCTCAACAATTATGGTCTACTCAAGTGTTTCATTTCCCAAGTTCAACTTTATTTACAAAGTTCATTTATGAGTCTAGTTTCAATGTCTATTCATAAGGCCCTTTGAGTCTAGAGAAATCACACCAGTAGCCAAGAATACTCACTTTCCTATGCACATTTAATGAGTAAGGCTATCATGTACTTATATTTTTGTTAGTCTAGATACTGAACACGGCAATACAAAATTTTCTCTTTTCATTTGTCTATCAATTCTGATTTGCTCATAATTTTCTTGAGATATGGAAGAGTGGGTTGAGGATCCAGTGGAAACTTCCATAACCTCCACCGCTGCATTTCCATGCAAGATCTCACTTTGCCACAGAAAGTTCTTACAGTTAATCCTAATCTGCCAGATTTCTAATCTGATAGATCCTACAGGCTATTTCCGCCACACATGTTGCATCAAAGTGGGTGTCAAACCACTTTTACCTTTCTTGGGTTTGTTTCAGTTGCTTTCTGTTCGCTGTCTCAACTTAGATTATTTTACTTGTGTTTTTCTCAGGTCCTGTTTTAGTTATTCCTCGTGTTTTTGAACCAAGTCCATTGATTTCATTTTCACTCATCTTGTTTTAGTTATTTCTCATGTTTTTAAACCAAATCCATTCATTCAGTTTCTAGGATTGGCATCCTGGTATTTTGTTCAAGCTTCAAACATTAAATATGGCTGCCCATACATACTTCAAAGATAAATTATTCCCACCATCAAGGAAACCTTAGTTATTGCTACTCAGAAGATGTTGGCTGATAAAATGAGTAATGTGGTCAACTGCAGTAGCAATCTCTAAAGAAGGGCAGAGGATAAATGATGGGAGGTCCACATCCTCAAATTCTTGAAATCTGTTACAGTAACAGATTATTGTTGTCTTCAAAGTAGTCTTCTACTTCATTATCCCAGTCAAAAATAGGATTCATCTACTATTTGTCCAACACCACCCCATGGCTACATTCTTGCTCATAAATATCTGAATTGTTCATACTTAATTCCCTGCCGAAATTCTTTTTGGTTATTACTTTGGTTTCCAAAGCATTCTCTGCAACTCCAGCCTTCTTCGTATAAGCTTCGCATGCTGCATTCTCTGGCAAATCTGTTGTAGCTCCAATATCCTCACAACTGACCTAATTAAATCGATGGAAGAACAACACCTTTCCCCTTTTTGTTGCAAAATTTCTTGTGAAAATCTTCCAAGATGGAAAAAGTGAAGTCATCATCCCTGTTTAGTTTCACCTGTACCTTGGACGTCTCTCCAAGTTCTTTACATTCTGGCCCCCATCCATCAAGAGAGGCTCTTCAGATAAAACTGACTTTTTAACTGTTATGAGCTTTTCCTTTTCTACCCAAACTAGGCCTGCCCATTTACCCATTCTTGGTTCTGTCAAATATACAGGCTTTAGGCTTAGACCTCTTGGCCCAAACCTTATAATATATAGGTTATTGTCAATATTTATGACCTTCAACCCATAACTTGGTCCAATTCTTTTAGGTAAATAAATTTTAAAAGTCAAATTAGATATGGACCTGGATATTGCCCAGGATTCACTCCCTCCCAACTTCAGGCTTTCCAATTTTGATGGCTCGCCTTGCTGAGCTTCACGAATGATATTGCTGGAATTATCCCATCTTCGATCACCCTAACCTCCATATTTTACTATCTATGCATAGCTTCGTTCATTGGGGAATCCTGTTTTTTTTTTTTAATAACAATAGGTAATCCATTATATGAAGATTTTGCCCTCGCCCTTCTCTAAATCTCTAGATCCATATTTTTTGCAAGAAAAAAAATCATCCGCAACGGGTATTGTTGTATCGTTCCTTCATCCTCCATCAACAATTTGTAGAAGAACCACCAACTCAAAGTCATCTTCCCCTTTGGAATCCTCAGTGAAAATCTTCCCCTTAAGTACAAGAGTTTTTCCATAACAATCATGCATCTAAATTTATTTAAACACTAAACGCATGATCAAGGAACCTCCTGGGTTTCTTGTCATTTTTACCCAAGGATAATCACAATTTTGTGACCAGAATTCACAGAACAGTTGTTGTACCCATTCACTTCACTTTCCAACAATAAGCAACAGGATTCTTTAATCCCAGATCTGTCCAGAATGCTAAGGGCATGTGAAGAGGGAACCCACTCAAAATAACACTTCCCTATCAAATTTGATGGAAAAAAGCATGCTCGAAACTATATATATATATATATATATACTTCTTTTTTTTTTTTCTTTTCTGCAATGAGAAATCAGATGAAAATTAAAATTGAAATATTTTAATGGCGAGCCGTCACTGGAAAATCATCAGCAAGCCTTCAATAAAGAGTTTTATCGAATAACCCCTCATCTCCCCTCCTTTTATTGTTTCGTTACTACTCTTATCATCTGTTGCCCTTCCTAAATTAATTCCCTTCCTAAATATGTTTCTGAAGCCTTGCCCATTCTGGGTGGAGGAATGTAATAGTTGAAGAGATGAATGCTTTACAGGACAATGATACTTGGGAATCGGTGTCTCATCCTCTTGACAAGATCTGTGGTTGGTTCTCGCTGGGTATATGCAATGAAAGTCAATCTTGATGGTTCTGTGGCTCGTCTAAAGGTGTGTCCTGTTGCTAAGGGGCATGCTCAAGTGTAGGTTTGGATAATTTCATTACCTTTTCCCCAGTTTCCAAACTTTCCTCAGTTTGTCTGTTCATCTTCTTGGCCACCACTTGTCACTAGCCTCTGCATTAGTTAGATGTGAAGAATGTCTTCTTACATGGTGATCTTGAGGAGGAGGCCTAGATGGAGCAACCACCTAGGTTTGTTGCTCAGGGGGATTCAGGTTTAGTGTGTCAGCTCAAGAAGGCATTATATGGTTTAAAATAGTCTCCCAGAGCATGCTTTGGTTGATTTAGTGTTGCAGTACTTGAGTTTGGCCTTCAACAGTCTGCGGTTGATCACGTTGTGTTTTATCGTCATATTTCATTGGGTATGATCCTTCTTATCGTGTATGTTGATAGTATTTTAATTATAGGTGATGATGATCAAGGTATTTAGAGTCTAAAACATTTTCTATAGACTAAGTTTCAAACTAAATATCTAGGACCATTGAAATACTTCTTGCGTATAAAAGAATCCAATTCTTGTGTAGGAATTGTTTTGCAACAAAGGAAGTATATTCTTGATATTTCATATGAGATGGGGCTTTTGCTAGCACACCCATGGATCCTAAAAGCAAGCTAGTGCTGGATATGAGTGATTTGTTCCCTAACCCAAGATGATAACAAAGACTTGATGGAAAGTTGAATTATCTCAGAGTCACTTGGTTGGACATATCTTTCGCAACAAGTGTTGTGAGTAAATTTCTAGATTCTCCCAAGGACAAGTCTTTGGGACGTAGTAATTCACATCTATCTCAAAAGTGCACCTGAGAGAGGTCTTTTATATCGAGGTCACGGTCACACTTATATTCAGGAATATACTAACATAGATTGGGCCGGACCACCTTCAAATAGAAGATCCACGATTGAGTACTGTATCTTTTTTGGTGGCAATTTGGTTTCTTTGAAGAGAAAGAAACAAGCTGCAATGGCCAGATCAAATGTTGATTCAGAGTATAGGGCAACTGCTCACACTATATGTGAGCATGTTTGGTTGAATACTAGAAGAATTGGGTTTTCCACATTCTCAATCTGTTGAGTTAATGTGTGATAATCAAGATGCTCCTCATATTGCCTCCAAAACAGTCTTCCATGAGCGAACAAAATACGGTGAAGTTGATTGCAACTTTTTTTGAGAGAAATTTGTGCAAAAGCTCATTACCACCACTCATGTGAAGTCCAATATGCAACTTACTGATTTGTTTACCAAAGCTTTGGGGGCTGCTCAAGTTAAATTTATTTGTAACAAGCTAGGAGTATATGATATCTATGCTCCAGAGGGGGAGTGTTATTGGTTATTTTAGTCTTTTAGTATCATTAGTGTGTTAGTGTAATGCTAACAAGTGAGAGTTAGTAAGGGTATTATGGTCATTAGAATGTATTTGATATGTATTATAAATAGAGGAAGAGACCTATCGTTATGTTAGGTCTTTCATTTTACCAAAAATCTCAACAATTCACAATCGAAGCATTATTCAGAGAAGAAAGTTTGAACAGATAATGAGCCAAATTCAATAAATTTGACCCAGGATCTTCCAAAAAAATGAATACTGAGAACTTCTAATGAATAAAAGGAAAGAACAATTGAGATATCTAAGAGACAAACTTCTGAGAACTTGCATGAATGAATAAATTTTCCTTCAACATCCCACCAATTATGATGAAGGGCTTACTTGGTCTTAGTAATTGTTCACAAAACAATTATATTTCTAAAGGGAAACTCTACAGCCATTTTCCTACTAAAAAAATGTATTCAGACACCAAATTCCAAAACTCCAAATCCCTTTTGACTTGGAGCTCCTAACCACATTGCAACTCACTATCCCTTTCATTATCACCTATGATCAACCAAAGAAAATCTCTCATAATGCCTTCAAACCAATTGGCTGCATGAATACAACAACAAAACCAAACCTTAGTCCCACTAGGTGGGGTCGGCTATATGACTGCATAAAGAAATATAATTCTCCTAAACTTGTAATTCTCCTACCAAGGTTCCAAAAATATGGATCTAGAATTATCCCCTGAAGGGAGATCAGGTAATAAATGGACCAAGATAAAGGAGTACAATCACAAAAAGAAGTAAAATCCTCCACCTCACCTAAATCATGTTGATCCCACCCACACCACCCTTAGCCATATTGATCTATAATCTTAAGATTTTCTAAAAAAATTTAACAGGGTTATTACTTTCTGAAACTACTTATCAAGATTATCTCAAGAAAAAAAATGGTGTTGTTAGCGAACTGAAGATGAGACACACATACAAAAATATAAAAGACTCACATAATGCAGGTTAGAACTTCTAATTTCTTGGTCTATACTTATCTTAAAACTTGCATATTGTAAACACTTCTTTCCATCATTCCTACTTGGATTCTACCTTATCCCTAATTTTATTAATAAAGAAATATCTCCACAAAAGATAAACACTATAGAACAATTCATAGGCAAACTTACAAGAATAATTTTCACAACCCTGTCATTGAACTTACACTTGACCTAATAGAGGCAAATGCTAGCAGAAACTCATGCATACAATTTTATTGTGGTCGGCATATCATATCCATACCTTTAATGTCTTCAAGTATGATGTAAGATCGCGGATGAGTCCTTCTTTGGTGTTAGCTCTAAAATGAGGCTCGGACACAATTGGGCGATCATAACTTGCAAGTATGCCTTTTGTGAGACCATTTGCATTTAATGTTTGCCAATAAGCATCAATTTTAAAACCAGATCTTACATAATTCAAAAGTGCCTATTCAAAAAAAAACAAAAAATGATAATAATAATAATAATAATAATAATAATAATAATAATAGGCTATTTAAAATCATTGAAAACATAGTCCGGAAGACTAGAAATTTAAAAAACTATTTTACCTGACAAATTATCACATCATCTGGGCTACTATTATTGTGCAACTTCTGGTGCCATTCTTCCATCATACCACCCTTACAATCGTTACTTCTCTGATAGAACAAAAGTGGGCGCACAACGTTTTTACTTTTTTGTTTCAATTGATGCGACAATAGTAAACCGTGCAAGAAGTACAGTTAAATATACCTGAACAAGAAGTATTTCATCACGAATTCTCTGTCCAGCATCACCTTGCCCTCCTCGGCCAACACATCCCAATATCAATCTAACAAGTTCTCGGACGTTTGATTGACTTGAATATATTCTTTGCAGTAAATTTGTAAACTTATCTTGAGCTTCACTTATTTCACTGGAATATAATGTAGATTAAACAGCTAATTTAACTTTAGTGCCTGGCAGTTTGTATATCCCTCACGTTTTTCATACCAAAGACAAACCATATAGAAAGAATCTTATATGCTGATATAAAAACTAGAAGACAAATATGATTAAATATTAGTATTAATCCCAAAAAAATGCCCAATGACTGTTTAACTAAATCTCTCATGATATTCAGATATTAACAATATTTTTTAGAACAAATCAAACTGGAAAAAAATATTGAATAAATAAAAATGAAATTTGTAAATGACACTGCGAATGAAGTAATGAAATTTCAACCAACACCTAGGAACATTTATTTTTTGAAAAAAAAAAATCATTTGAAGGAATTACAAAGAAGAATATGGCAGCTTATCAAACTCATTTAACAAATGACAACTATTCTAAAATATTTGCATTGCCATTTTATGGAAAATTCTTAATATGAGCCTTCATTGTAATGCAAATTCACCACAAGACTTTAACAACTGAAAATAGGAAGGATGATGCAGCATATTTTGAAATGGAATTTAATTTGTTTTGAGAAAGTGAATTTTCATCAGATCTTGTCCATCAATTTCATATCCATATCAATAGTAACTTAGCTTCCTAGAATTTTAAGTTCATTCCTTAATCTGCCCCTCTAGGAACACATCAGGACCTTGTCCTGCTTATTTTCATCATAAAAGATGGTGTTTTAGTGCCATGATAGTCATGATATGTTGAACATAACATGAAGTGCTACTACTCATCCAAATTTTACTGACTAAATTTGCAGCAAATTTTCCAGAGTAATCTGTAATCAAATTCCAGATAGGATTGCAGATTTTCAAATAAGTAGTCACCCCATGATAACCAATAAGATAAGAAGATTCCCATGTTGTGGCTTCACACCTTGACTTGTCAACTAATTTTGGTGTTAGCTATTGCCTATTGCTAATGTCATGATATAAAATCTGTCAACACATCAAATTAAAATCAGCAATCTTTGTATGAAGAACAAAAATCAACATGTATCACAAAATTAGGCACAATTGCACAAGAAAGAGATATCCAGAAGGGTAGTCTCAAAATAATACTATTAGAGGTTATTTATGTCTTTTAGTATTATTATTATTGTGTTAGTATGTTAATTAGTGAGAGTAAGTAAGGGTATTATTGCCATTAGAACGTATTTAATTTGTATTATAAATAGAGGGAGAGACCTATCGTCAAGCGATGTCATTCATTTTAATCAAAATTTCAACATGGTACCAGAGCGTTAAACCCTATTCTTCTCAGCCGTCGTTGGAAAAGCCATTCCCGCAGCTGTCCTTCTCCGATCCACCACTACCCCTCATTATTTCACAAAACCAACCATATACCCAAACACAGAACCCTCTAAAGCCAAACCCCATTAACGGAGGAGCTCCCATGCACCGCCACATGCCGGCCAAATGCCGGCAGTGCCAACCTCATGCGCGGGCGAATAAGCGAGTTTCCGGCCACCTTTTTTTTTTCCTCTGCCATGTTTTGATTCCTTTCATAGACAATATTATCAAGCTGTTGTGCCTATTTTTTGCTAAAAAATCCAAACTTTTTCGGCCATGCACTCGCGTAGTCCATTAATCTCTATTCATGGTTTTTTTAGGCTTTTTTGTGAGTTTTTTGGAGCAGTGGGAGTATTCGTATGTCCAATTGTGAGGCTGTGGCATTGGTGAGTCGTTCATCTCGTCTGTGGTTGTGTCGGTGCTTCACATAGTTTGTGACTGTCCCGATTAGTTTTGATTGTGCTTCTTGTTTGACATTGGTGTGGCTGTTGATTTGTGAGTGTTGGATTGGAATCTAAGAATCCCAAAATTTGTTTCCTACATCGCTGCCATGACTCAAAAGTTGGATGGAAAAAACAATGTTCAATGGTCTAAAGTTGTTTGGTTTTATTCAGCAAGATTAGGAAAATCTAACCACTTGCTCCCATCTAATCCTTCTGATGAGAAGAGAAAAGTGTGGGTTGAAGAAGATGCCTTGATTGTTTCCCTCTTATGGAATTCGATGGAGCCACAGATTGCACGAATGTGTATGCGTCTAGATACATGCAAGGAGATTTGGGATTATGTCAAGTTTCTATACTCTAGTAACATTACACGTATATGTGATTTATCATAGGAGTACTTTTAGTAACAAAAAGGAGATAGGAGTATTGCAAATTAGTTTGGAGAGATGAAGCGTATACATGAGGAGCTTAATGTTGTGCAACCTATAACTACCGCCGTTCGTGTGGTGCAAAAGCAGAGGGAGCAGATGACAGTCCTTTGTGTTCTAGTGGGCTTGAGACCAAAGTTTGAGGCAGTCCAGTCATAGATACTTAGTAGTGCTGAGTTGCCATCATTTGCCGATGTTTATTCTTGTGCCCTTCGTGCTTCCTTTAGCACGCATTCTCCTACTCTTGCATCTGGCTATGAGAGAACAATCTTTGCCACAAAAGGTGATTCTAGTTATCTACCAAACAACCACAAAAGTTATCAAGGTGGTTCGAATAGTCATGGAGGTAGGGATAGACGAGATAGAGGTACTCCTCACAAGTGCCCTCATTGTGGATGGAGTAATCATACTATTGAGCAGTGTTGGGATCTCCACGGTAGACCTTCACGTGTTGCCAATTTAGATACCACCGACTCCTCACCTTTGGGGCCAAGCGGGGAGCAACGTACTATTTCCATGTCATAGGAAGAGTATTCCAAATTCCAGCAGTATCAAGCGTCACAACAACCTTCTCTTCCCATTGCATCTCTTGGCCAAACAGGTAATCCCACAATATGCCTGTCATCCAACACGTCTCATCCTAGTCCTTAGGTCATAAACTCCGCTGCCATTGATCATATCATAGGTATACCTAGCTTCTTCTCCACTCTTCAATATCCTACAAATTTACCTTGTGTTACTCTTGTTGATGGATCAACCATTGCAATCAAGGGAATTGTGACTATAAATCCCACTTCTTCTATTTCTCTTCCTTCAGTTTTGTATATTCACAAATTTCCTTTCAATCTTATGTCCAATATCAGGATTACTAAATCCATGAATTTTTTAGTGACATTCTTTCCTAATTTTGTGGTTATTCAGGATTTGAACACGAGGAAGATGATTGTGGGGGCTGTGAAGCAGGTGGACTCTATCATTTTGAGTGCTATATCTTTCTATCGCCTACACTGCTACTACCACACCTTTCCAAATTCATTGTTGCCTTGGTCATCCTTCACTGGAAAAGTTAAAATGTCTTATTCCTAGTTTGAATTCTCCGTCTAGTCTTGATTGTGAATCTTGCCAGTTGGAAAGCACTACTGTGTCCCTTTCGCTTCCCGAGTCAATAAACGGGCTGCAAGCCCTTTTATGTTGGTTCATTCTAATGTTTGGGGTTCTAGTAGAGTTGTGTCCAAGTTGGGTTTCTAGTACTTTGTAACCTTTACAGATGATTATTCAAGAATGACTTGGTTATATTTAATAAAAGACCGTTCCAAGTTATTTCATGTATTATGTGCCTTTTATTCTAAAATAACGACTCAATTTGGTTTGCCAGTTCGAATATTTCGAAGTAATAATGCTAAAGAGTATTTCAATGCACAATTCACTACTTATATGACTTAGTTTGGTATAGTCCATCAATCATCCTATGCTCATACTCCTTAACAAAATGGGGTTACAAAGAGGAAAATAGGCATATTCTTGAAATCACTCACACCTTACTTTATCAAATGCATGTACCTAAAGTGTTTAGGAGTGATGTTGTACTTACTACTTATCTTATCAACAGGAAGCCATCCTCTGTTCTCAGTGTTAAAATTCCCTACTCTGTTCTCTTTCCTAATTCACCTTTATTCCCTTTCCCTCCTCGTATATTTGGATGTGTGTCATTTGTTCATCAACTAACTCTTAGGGTGGATAAATTGGATCCTTGTGCTATAAAATGTGTCTTTCTAAGCTACTCATATACGTAAAAAGGATATCTACATCACTTCTTTGTTTCAGCCAAGGTTACCTTCTTTGAGTCTACACCTTACTGCACCCAGTCCTTGAGTGCTTCTAAGCTCAATGAATCTCTTCCTTTGCATAATCTTCCATTCTGCTTTGCTATCCTTGCCCAACCAACCATCTAAGTCTCCATGTAGTTTGAGTCCTTTTCATCATCTTGATTATCCTAATTTGCAGGTGTATTCTCGACAACAACTCCAAGGAAGAGAGTCCCCTCTAGCTTATACTACCACGCCTTTGGTTTCCTCGTATGATGATCATACTTCCCATGATGTTGATCCTCTTATTTCTATTTGGAGAGTTAAACGCACATGTACTCCATCCCATTTCCAACTATGTTTGTTATGACTCCTTATCACTCTCCCATTATTGTTTTGTTACTACTCTATCATCTACTACCCTTCCTAAATCTCTTTCGGAAGCCGTAGCCCACTCTGGGTGGAAGACTGCTATGATTGAAGAGATAAATGCTTTACATGACAATGACACTTGGGACTTGGTACCTCTTCCTCCTGACAAGTCTGTGATTGGTTGTTGTTGTGTTTACACTACGAAAGTCACCCTTGATGGTTCCCTGGCTTGTCTAAAGGCCCGTCTTGTTGCTAAGTGATATACTCATGTGTATGGTCTGGATTATTCTGATACTTTTTCTTCAATTTCCAAACTGACATCAGTACATTTGTTCACCTCCTTGGCTACTACTTGTCACTAGCCTCTACATTAGTTAGATGTGCAGAATGCTTTCTTGCATGGTGACCTTGAAGAGGAGATTTATATGGAGCAACCACCTGGGTTTGTTGCTCAAGGGGAGTCAAGCATAGTGTGTCAGCTCAAGAAGGCTCTATGTGGTTTAAACAGTCCCCTAGAGCATGGTTTGGTTGTTTCAGTGTTCTAGTACTTGAGTTTGGTCTTCGACGGTGTGCAGTGGATCATTTTGTGTTTTATTATCATGCTTCGTCGGGTAGGATCCTTCTTGTTGTCTATGTGGATGATATTGTTATTATAGGTGATGATGATAAAGATATTCAGAGTCTTAAAATTTTTCTACAAACAGTTTCAAACCAAAAATTTAAAACTATTGAAATACTTCTTGGGTATAGAAGCATCTAGATCTCATATGGGAACTGTTTTGTCATAGAGGAAGTATGCACTTGATCTGTTGGATGAAGCTAGGTTGTTGGGATCTAAACTAGTTGATACACCCATGGATCCTAACAACGAGTTAGTGCCAAATATAAGTGATTTGCTACCTAATCCTAGTCAATACCGGAGACTTGCTGGAAAGTTGAATTATCTCATAGTCACTCGGCCAAATATATCTTTTACAACAAGTGTTGTGAGTCAATTTCTAGATTCTCCAAGGGCAAGTCATTGGGACACAGTAATTCGCATCTTCAGATATCTCAATGGTGCACTCCGAAGAGGTATTTTATATCATGATCAGTTTCACACTTATATCCATGGATATACAAATGTAGACTGGGCTAAATTTCCTTTCGACTAGAGATTCACAACCAGGTATTGTATCTTAGTTGGTGGTAATTTGGTTTCTTGGAAGAGTAAGAAACAAATTGTGGAGGTCAGGTCAAGTGTTGAATTAGAATACAAAGCTATGACTCACACTACTTGTGAACTTGTCTGGTTGAAGAACATGTTGCAAGAATTGGGCATTTCTCATTCTCAGCCTATGAAGTTTATGTATGACAATCAAGTTGCTCTTCATAATGCCTCCAACCTGGTTTTCATGAGCGGACGAAGCACAATGAAGTTGATTGCCACTGTGTTCGAGAGAAACTTATGCAAAAGCTCATTACTACCGCTTGTGTGAAGTTTGATATATAGCTTGCTGATTTGTTCACCAACGCATTGGGGGGTGCTTGTGTTAAATTTATTTGTAACAATCTAAAAGCATATGACATTTATGCTCTAGCTTGAGGGGGAGTGTTAAGGTTATTTATTTCTTTTTGTATTATTATCATTGTGTGAGTATGTTAATTAGTGAGATCTAGTAAGGGTATTATTGCCATTAGAATGTATTTAATTTGTATTATAAATAGAGGGAGGGACCTATTTTCAAGTGAGGGCATTCATTTTAATCAAAATCTCAACAAATACCAAAATTATTAACATTAGAAAAATCCATTGCTCCCAGTTCCTTACTTGAAGCTTGGGTAAAACTACAGTAATGATTAAGCCCCCACGTGGAAAAGAGAAATCACATTACTTATATCTGACTTGCATATATGTTAGTGTGTCTAGCACCCCAAAGACATGCTAAAAATAGTTGAAATATAATAATCTTGCATATATGTGAAGAACAATAACAACTATAGATAAATTGTATTTCCCATGCTTAAAATCTGCATGAAACTCAAATTTAAACAAAACAATCATGAATCTAGTACATTTTGAAATGAATTTTGGTATTACAAAAGAATTTAGTATCTCATTTGTTAAATAATTGGGTAAAATGGAAGTATTTCAATGCACAATTCCAACTTATATGACTCAGTTTGGTATAGTCCATCAATCATTCTATGCTCATACTCCTTAACAAAATGGGGTTACAAAGAGGAAAATAGACATATTCTTGAAATCACTCACACCTTACTTTATCAAATGCATATACCTAAAGTGTTTTGGAGTGATGTTGTACTTACTACTAGTCTGATCAACAGGAAGCCATCCTCTGTTCTCAGTGTTAAAATTCCCTACTCTGTTCTCTTTCCTAATTCACCTTTATTCTCTTTCCTTCCTCGTATATTTGGATGTGTGTCATTTGTTCATCAACTAACTCTTAGGGTGTATAAATTGGATCCTTGTGCTATAAAATGTTTCTTTCTAGGCTACTCATATACTTAAAAAGGATATCGTTGTTATAGTTTTGTGCTACATCACTTCTTTGTTTTAGCCAATGTTACCTTCTTTGAGTCTACACCTTACTGCACCCAATCCTTGAGTGCTTCTAAGCTCAATGAATCTCTTCCTTTGCATAATCTTCCATTCTACTTTGCTATCCTTGCCCAACCAACCATCTAAGTCTCCATGTAGTTCGAGTCCTTTTGAAATGAATTTTGATAATACAAAAGAATTTAGGATGGTCTTGGCTGGATATGGCAAGTAGGTGAGAAGATGCTAAGGTGAAGGACCCGACATCTCGTAAATAGGCTGGATCCTTCTCAGACTAGTCCATTCCGTACATTTAGCGTTTGTTCCTTGCAGTATGTGGGATGTTTGATCATGACATTCCTCCTCACATATGACGAGTGAAACCATCCTTTTTGAGTATTTTTAAGGGAATACCTGTTAGGCCAAGTCAAAATGACCATTCTGTAGGTGTCCATGGATAACCTAGGTGTAACGAGTCATACACATTACACATGTCTTGAGAGTTTGCCTATTTATACTCAAATTTATATGACTACATTAACTCTCAATTGTGATTGCTGGTTAATTTCATATGAGTACATTGTTCTTAATGGCTATATAATGATGAAACTGCATGAGTGACTTGCGTCAAAGTTGTGTGAATTGTGTATGAATGAGCTTGTGTGTATTTTGGTGATATTCAAGGTCTTAAATTTCGATTTCGACTCAAATTTCGAAGCTCCAAAAGTACGGAAATTTCGATTTTGATGTCAATTTCAATTTCGATTTGAAAAAATAACGGAAACTAGTAGTAAAGCATGGAATTCTTTGTGAAACTTTAGAAATGATTAACAAACATAAAAATATAAGTTTTAAGACTAATATATTACAAATTAAATACATCTATGTTTTGTATGAGGTGGAAAAGTTGTAAAATAGTATGTGTATCAAACATGTTTGTAAGATAATGTACATTAAACATATTTAGTTAATGCAAATGAAATTCATAAATCATTTAAATATTATTTATTATACAAATATTGATAATTTAGACACGAATGGTTAAATAAAATATTACTATAAGTTTATTTTTTCATATAATTTCAAAAGCACTTGTGATAACCTTTTGTCTCAATAAAATAAATTAAAATAGAAATTTCACTTCACTCTCGAGGTTTCGATAAATTTCGACAAATTTCGCTAAAATTTCGAGGTTTCGATAAATTTCGGATGATTCGTTGAGATTTCGACGGAAACTATGCAAGATGGAAATCGACTGCCATTTCGATTTCAAAGGTGATGGAAATTGGAAATTTCGACAATTTTGTGGAAATTTAAGACTATGGTGATATTCTTGTATGTGAAATGGTATGGTTGTGTTGCATGTGCGTTCATTCATTGAATTTTATGGATATTGCCCTAAATTGCATTCACGTTATTTGCTAGAAACTAGCAAAACGTTAGATGGGGTGTGTGATTACATGTCACAGTTGCGTAATTATGCATTTAAATTCATGCATTCAAGATCATAATTTTAATTAAAATACCCGAACATGTCCAATAGTTTAATTAGTGAGCTCGGTTGATGATGTTGAGGTAATTATTCTATTTTGTTGAAAAATTTACGGACATATGTGTTTTAATATTGCAGGCTATGCATGCACGTGAAGATGGGCGTGTGTCCATGGACTTTAGAAGATGGCCTATGTGTGCGCATGAAACCCAAAAAGAAAGAGGTCTCAGATATGCTTGGACTCATGAAGAATTAATGGCTGCGAGCTGGTCACATGGACTTAATGAAGAAGCCGTGAAGGAAGGGATAACTGGGCTTGGAATTTAATGAGAGGCTTTGGCTGGGTGTGCATGCAAAAGTTGTGGGCTGGCTGGGTTCTCTCGGGTAGCAGCTGGCTTCTCGGGTAGTGGCCCGCGTGTGTGTGTGTGGAGAGTTAATGGGCTGCATGAAGAAGCCCATGCGGCTGGCAATGAAAGAGAGTGAAAGGTGGGCTGTAGTGTGTGAGTTGTGAACCAAACACAAGAGAAGGAGAGGGCTGGAGCGGTAAAGGAAAGAAAAATAATAGGGTGATGTGACCCGGCCATGCAACCAGGTCCGTGGGAGCATGCGCTGGGGGCGTGAAACAGAAAGAAAAAGGGAAGAAAAAAGTAAAAGGGGAGGAGACATTTTTTTTTTTTAGGGTTTCTTGGGGAGCCGGGCGTAAGGTTTGAAGAGGGGGGCAGAAGGTGGTGCGCTGGGAGGATATTTTTTGGAGGAGAACTTGGGGTTTTCTGGGAGAGGCCGGAAGAGACAAAATAAAAGAAAAAAGAGGGTTTTCCAAGGGTTTTTGCTCGGACTAAAAGGGGGAGTTTTTGCTTTTCTCTGGGTGATACCGAAAAGAGGAACAGCAGAGAACATTTTGCTTTCTTTTGGGGTGCTGCGAAGACGCACACACACGGCCAGGAAAGGAGAGTTGGTGGCATGCAGAAAATTAAAATCTTTTCGGAATCGGAAGACGGTGAACGACGGCGGTGCTCAGGGTGTTCGTGGCGCGCAGCAGTGGTGCTGTGGATGTTGATTTTTCTTCTACTCTCCAAATAAAAGAACGCATGGTGAAATCTTATATGTTTGATTTAATTTTCGGAATGAACTAATTTTTATATTCTAGGAAAACGATATGGCCCAGTTTTGAACTATGCTTGCTCTTCGATGTTAATCTGAAGTAGTTTTCTTTAATGTTTGTTTGAGTTATTCTGCGCTTAATGCTTTTAATTAACTGGCCATTAATTAGATGATGTTGGTCTTGTGATTTGCTACCGAAAGGGGGAATTATAGGATAGATCTAGGATAATTCAGCGTAGGTGAATATAGAGATCAAAAGACTTGTATGAGCTTGCATAGCATTAAAAAAATCAACGGTTTTATTGCGTTCTTGCGTTATTAATTTGCATATTTTTATATTAAATAATAAACAAGAATAGGTTCTGATTGACTATCGAAAGAGGCTTTGGGAAAAATTGGAGATTTTCTAACAAACAGAGAAAATAAAATCGAATTTGCTAGATGAGTAAAGTATAGTGAGAAACTAGGTGAAATCGGTTTCCTAGAAGTTTTCACCTTCAGTAATTTGATACGCAGCAGTCAGTTTTATTTTCCCTTGAGTAGTTTATTTAAAGTAGCCTTATTTCAATTTCGCAGTTTAAAATTATTAATCTTTCTAAATAAAATCAAGGTTAGTATAATTTCGATACTTGGTAAAATTAAGACATCAATCCCTGAGGATGATACTCTACACATCATTGTATTATAAAACTACGATATTGTGCACTTGCAATTTTGCACCAATCAAACAGCTTGATATTTTGTTCTATGGAAGGAATTATCAAAAGCACGGCAAATTCCACAGTTTCAGACCCAATAAACTCAATAACCATTGACGAACAGCATCAGGAAGCATCAAACAACCATTCCTCAGGTGCAGCACGAGCAATTAAAAAAAGATAAGATCTTTGGGGAAACAAAAATCACGAAAAACTTCACTAATATGTTTATAGAGGGATTCCAGCACTGCTGGATGAATACAGGCCAAAAACATGCCTGAAATTTTAACGCAATTAAAATTTCCCCAGACAGTAGCATGTCAGTCGATTGAGGCTGAAAGGGTCAGTCACCTGACCTTGCTTATCCTGAATTATTAACAAAGTCAGTAAGGGTTCAGTTGACTGATACATGTAGTTCAGTCACCTGACCTCTCTTGTCTTTCAAATTTTACTTTGCTAAACAACTTCTCTGTTATGTAACAATCCTAGTTCTCTTCTTATTGATATAAATTTATCTTCTGAAAGAGGTTTGGTAAAAACATCTGCCCATTGGTCACTTGTATTTACAAATTCAAGTATGATATCCTCTTTTTGTATATGATCTCTTGAGGAAGATCGGCAGTGTCTGTGGGTGGTGGTGTTGTTTTTGCAAAATCTATAGTAGATTTGTATTCCTGAACTGGCAGAATCACCCAGGAAATTTCCAGCGACTGGTCTGACTTCTGGCACCTGCTGACTGTTTTCTAGGGCTCTAGTGCTGCTGTAAATTTTTCTATGAAGGTAGACATGCAGCGGATTTAGGGTTTTAGGCTTTGGTTTTGATGATGGTGGTAACAATTAGGGTTTAGGTCTCAGAATCATGCTCTAATATCATGTTGAATAATTGGGTAAAATGGAATACTTCACCTCAATGATAGGTATCTCCCTCAATTTATAATGTATGTCAAGTACAATACCAATGACCATAATACCATTAAAAACTCACACTTACTAACTCAACTCTAACACATAATAATAATGCTAAATCACTAACCATTAACATCATTTATCTTATGTTTCTGAAATTCCAACTTATAGTTGAGTGAAACCAAGAAAAATATAGATATATACAATTATTTACCGAGGTTTCACGTTATAGTTCTTATTCCATGTAAGTTGTCTGCATGCCATGAATCTCAACCAGACCAATATACCAACAAGCCCCAGCTCCCCCTCACTTTTACACCGTTCAGTCAGCTCTGCTGCAATGTTGAACCTGTGTCAGGGTCAAGCAACTAAGCTCCCAATTTCATAACAAAAGCATTATAAAGAAGGCAAGGAACAGTGATGTTTTCATAGTCACATCAGTTTCTACCATTACCCTACAACTCTGTTCTGCACATACATATTAAGTAAAATAGAGTAAGAACAGGCTGAGGGTCCACAAAGTCAGAATTCACTTGTACAATCACCAATCAGCAATCTTACCTGTGCATCAATGACCTCTCAGCCTCTTTCTCTCTTCGAGAAATTTCATCGAGCAACCATTTGACAGTATCTTTTCCACTGACTTCAACCTGCATACATGGTGTTACTATTTCTCCATAAAATGCTTCAAAGATCCACATTAAAACTCTGGAACAAATGACTAGAGTCGTAGTTCTGCCACATGATCTGGAAATTATGATGCTATTTAACTAGTCAACAGATGCACTTTCCAAGACCACAAACATGGGGGAAAAGATCAAGCTATTTTAGATGGAAAATGTCCATTGAAACAGTGGATGAAAAGTTCCAAGCCACCAGGCATGTTGCCCTTCTCACTAGCTAAATATTAAGAGGAAAGGCAGAAAAGTGTTCTGCAAATAAGATTCCATACCAACTTGAATAGTTTTTTTTTTTTTAACATATCTTCTAAACTTTGAGCTTCTCCAACCCAGAAAATTCTGACTTAATTTACAATAGATTCGATGAGTATAACTAATTAAATTTTCCATATGATAATTTTGGATGATTAGGAAAGTGGTAAACTTTGGATAGATAACTAGAATGAGTTTCCAAATTAAATTATTCGAAATACCCTGAGAATAATGATTTTTTCCATTGAAATATCCTAACTAAGGATCTTTCTGTAAGCATGGAATCCAACAATAGTTTTTGAAAATGAATGTTTTAGGTCTAAAATACACACATCACACACTTACACCTTCTTGGACTAAGAGCAAGTTTAACCCTTCATATAACTATTTTGTTTTAATATAACATCAAAAAATGACAATGCAAATATTTCTAGTTAATGCGGAGTGGTAGATGAATGGCAAATCATATAAAGTGTGCATTTAGTCAATAAGTGCAGGAAACCAGGAAAAGTAGTCTCATGACTGTCATAGATTTTAAATAATTTGAAGATTCAATGAAGAAAATATAGCACTTAGGGTAAGAGATGCAGACAAGAAGAAGAGAAAGCACAGTCAGAAATTTTCCTAGAGCATACTTATAGATCCAGATCTGCCCTCTTATATATTAATAATAATAAAGACATAAGGACAGTGAAAGTGGCTTTCTGGTCTCTTGGAATCTTCATTTCAGGAGGCCTCTAAATGATAGGGGAGATAGTGGAGTTCTCTTCCTTCTTGTCAATATTTTGCAAATTATCATTGGGTAGGGATGTTCGTTCTTAGTGTCTGGATCATTCAGGGGTGATTTCTTGTAAATCATTCTTTGAAACTTCAACCTATTCAAATTTCCCTTTCCACTTTATCCTGTTATTTGGAAGGTTAAAGTTCTCCCAAAAATTAAAGAGCTTACTTGGTTGGTTGTGCTTAACAAAATTAATACCAATAACTTGCTGCAGATTAGGAGACCTTTGAAGGCTCTCTCTCCAGATGTTTGCATGCTCCGTTATAGAAATTCCGAAACAGAGATCATCTCTTTTTGGGTTGTCATTTTGCACGGAGGATTTGGAATAAATTGTTTGATTTTAGGATGAGACTTGGGTATGCCCCTGTTTAGTGGAAGACTTGTTAATCACTTGTTTTGCAGGCTTTGGAAGAAGGATAGGGCAATTCTATGTAAGTGTAGCAAGTATGCAATTTTTATGGGGTTTATGGTTGAAACGTGACATGCACTTTTTTTTTTTCTAGGAGGAATTTGAATTCGTATTTGGTGTTGGAAAAGATTCAGTTGATACTTCTTTATGGTTTGTCGGGTTTGGAATTTTTAGGGAAGCTAGCTTTCAGGATTAAAATAGGGATTCGAAGAACTGTTGGCTTGATTTCTGATTTTTGTAATTTTAGGTTTTTTTCTGGTTTGTTCCAGATTTTTATGGGAGATGTCTTATTCTCCCTCTTTGTAATTTTTTTCCCTATTAATGAAATTTCTTTTGCTATCAAAATAAAATAACTTATTCTCTTCTAACACCCCTCAAGCTGGAGGTGTAGAAATACCACCTAACCCTGCAGGTCTACAAAAGATACTGAAAAACCAAAAACCATAATCAGACCGAAATAAGTTTTGGTTTGGTTTTTTTGGTCTTCAGTTTTGGTTTCGGTTCTTAAAAATGAAAAACTTTGGTTTTGGCTTTAATTTCAAAGCAAAAACTGAACCAAAAAACCAAAATCCAAATCAATTATTTAATATATTAATTCTAGACATAATACACAGTATATTCATACTATATCAATGTACTAAACCCTCTAATCAGTCATTTACGTATTCAAATGTTCAAACAAAGCTTTTAGTTTAGAAATCATTTTGATGTGGTTTCAACCCATAGTTCACGTCAGGGAATAAAGAGAAGACCAGATGGATTTTATAGTAATGGAGAGCCTTCACAATCCTTTAATATTTCGATGTGGGACTGAGGACTTTTCAATGTTTTTCTGTAGCTCTGCAGCACACTGTCTCTCCTTGCATTCCCTTGACCCAGATTGCTCAAGTAAAGGACGGGAACTTTTTCCCTTTCCTATGGATACTCATGTAGTGCACTGCTTCTTTCATACCTCCTGGCACTTGCTAATGGGCCATGAATAATTTCGCCCCTAGGCTAAAATTCTTTTTCACTTAGGCTTCACCCCAGCTAGTTGGTTATTAGTTAAAACTTTAAAAAGCCAAAACTAACTGAACTGACACGTTAAACTGATGGTTTTCAGTTTGGTTTTGGTTTATGATTTTTAAAAACCGAATATTTCAGTTTGGTTATCCGTTTAGACCATAATGGAACCATATAAAAGCAAGTACACCCTACCTAACCCCAATGTCCCTAATAACCCCAGCTTGTTACAACCATGGAACATGGCAAGCTTAATTAAAGCTTTTACAAAAACATTGCCCAACTGATCCAAAGATTTCACTAACTGATCCAAAGATTTCACAAAAGGAATCCTCACAACCTTCTTCAACACAGCATTCCTCACAAAGCGAGGGTCAACTTCAATAGTTCAATGTGCTTTGTTCTCATGAAACACTGGATTACTAGCAAAATAAATGGCAGCTTAATTATCGCAAAACATATCCATTGGTTCCGTTACCAAGAATCCAACTTTGACTGTTAAAACATTGGGTAATAGAAGACCTAATCACAATGATAAGTCTCTCTCTCTTTTCAATGCCGAGTACACAGCAATGACTATACATCCTTACTAACTCATGCTTACTAACACAACAGTAGCACGAACAGTAATACTAAATAACTAAGTGATGCAGGGGCAGCATCAATGATCGGCACCCACAGGAGAAATAAGAAAAAAAATTGGAAAGGAAGGGGAAGGGAGCAGAGAGGAGATACAGGGGGAAACTCATGTACACTTGTCAAATTCAAATTCAATAATACCTGCTTACAAGTTACAACATGGCTTTCACTTACTATAAGCAACAAAACCTCTAAACACATGAAATTACACACATACCCCTAAAACTGCATTACATAACAAACATACCCCTAGAATACACAATACTACAAACAAGCCCCCAACATACATAGTCCTAATACAAGAAAACTATACACACATACTTACATAGCTAACTAACTAAGCACATTTGGGTTTCAGATCCAATAAACCATGTACCCTATTCTTCAACATAGGCCTCCAAATTGGGTCGAATTGATCCATCCAAATGCCTACTTCTCGAGCTATATCAATTCCCTCTTTCCAAAAAGCACTCGACCCCATCGAGCTGGGGACAGTTCCAAGGAGCCCACCACCATGAATAGAATCATCTTGTTTCATAAGAAAGGAACCAGCAGCACGCTTCCAACTTGGTGAGTGGGAGAATTCATGATGGCATCAACTTATACTTTTTTCTGTCCATGGCATACCCCTAAAACTGCATTACATTACAAACACACCCCTAGAACACAGAAATACTACAAACAAGCCCCCAACAAACATAGTCCTAATACAAGACAACTATAAACACATACCTAAATAGCTAACTAACTAAGCACATTTAGGTTTCGGATCCAATAAACCGTGTACCCTATTCTTCAACATAGGCCTCCAAATTGGGCCGAATTGATCCATCCAAATGCCCACTTCTCATCCTATATCAATTCCCTCCTTCCAAAAAGCACTTGACCCCATCAAGTTGGGGACAAGTCCAAGGAGCCCATCACCATGAATAAAATCATCTTGTTTCATAAGGAAGGAACCAGCGGCACACTTCATCTTGGTGAGTGGGAGAATTCATGATGGCAACTTGTACTTCTTGCTGTCCATGGAAAGGGAATAAGAATTCTCATATCATGATGCTTCACCTTCCTATCAAATAACCATGGTCAGCCTAAAGGATCTAACAAATTTTGAGAGGAAGGACATCACATTGCAGTCTCCAGACTCTTCACAGTGGAACCAATCTTGAACTTAAGTAAGCAGCAATCATGGACCTTCAAGTTGGTATTATTCACCTAAGAAATTTTGTATGATTCAAGATGAGGCTCAGCTTCCAATTTTAACTTTTTCACAGGTTCTTCATAAAGTACATTTGTGCAACTACTAAAATCAATAATCTAAGTACAAAGCTGCTTTTGGCATATTACCTGAGTTTAAAAGATGTTGGTCCACCTCCAATCCTCTTTTTCTTCAACCTTGTTGAAAGAAAGCATGTGTCAAAGCACTAAACAGGTTTTCACATTGCCATCTTCATCTAAGTCACTTGGGATTTCTGTTTCAGCTTCAAATACAGCCATGAATTGGTTAGGACATTGTGCAGCTCAATGTCCAAAACCTTGCCATTTAGAGCATTTGAGTCATGGTTGGCTATTAGAAGTTGTTCCAGAATGCTCAGGTGTCTTCCAAGACATATTAGTTTGAACACCTTTATTCGACTGCTCAACTGTCTTCTCTTGTACAACTCAACTAGTACTCTTCTCAAACTGAAAGGCTGACGTAGCTCTAGAAGAATTGTGTTGCATATCCTCCTCAATCTAAGTGGCAACCTGTACTGCATCCCCAACTGTGATGAGACAACATGCAGCAAGTTTGGAGGCAATAGCTGGCCTCAACCCTTTTCTATACAAAACTATCATCACGACCTCTTGTCATTCTATACTGGCACGAGAAGCCAAATGATAGAATCTACCAGTGTACCCCATCATTTTCTTTTCTGCTTGCTTCAAATCAAAGAGTTGGAGATAAATACGCTGCTGATAATTGGGAGGCACAAATTACTCTTGCATGTCTCACTTCATCTCATCCCACATTGTAATCGCACCTAATCTCCTTCTTCTAAAGATTTCCCATTGCTTAATCCACTAAATTTGAGCAGTTCCCTTCAATTTTGATTCAGCCAAGTACAACTCTATAGCCTCATTTACATCATACCATTGGAAATAGTACTCCAAAGAATACACCCAATCATCAAATTTGTTATAAGAACCATCACCATTAAAATCCGAGACTTTAGTTTAATTCCCTCACTCAAATGATTATTTCAACAACTCAAAAGTATGAGGGCAGCAGCTATTCCACCATCTTGTCTGGTAGGAAACTCCACAGGCCTTTCACGTAAGGCTGCAACTTCGGTTGTCAGCCTATTCAAAGCATAGGTGATAGTCTCCAAGGAATTTTCCAGGTATCATACCCTAATGGTTAACAATTCCACCTTTGCAGACAGTTCAAGATTGGTCACCACAATGCAATTAGATGAAGCAAACCACAAACTTCACTCTCAATTATTTAAGAAAAAATCTTCAAGTCACCTTTAATTTTGAGTATCATGTAGAAATGAAACAAATTCAATCAGAGAACTCACAAATGCAGCAATAAAACCTGATTTCTAATGCTAGCAATGGCAATTTCTAGCATTTCGTGCCAATTTATCACACTTGCCTGCAATATATTATATCCACAATCAAAATATCTCCTTGCATGTCAAAATATCGTGGCTGGGCGAGACTGGAAATAGGAGGACAATCAGGCAGACACTCTCACTCATAGTTGCCAGCACCAGTGAGGCCCCTTGGGTTACTGGTAGATCAGGGGCTGGTGGGTCTAGTGGTGGTTACGGTGTGTTAAGAAAATCACCAGAAGCTATGGATTCAAAAGGGCCGATGGGTGGAATTCTTTTGGCTGATGCATGGGGATCCTCTAGTGGTCGGACGAGGAAGAAAATTCAAAGTCTAGGGTTTCTTTTTTTTGGGGGGGGGGGGGGGGGGGTCTGCTTTAAATGGGATGGGTGGTGTTACACAATGGTGTTTGGAAAGTGGTGTTCGAACAAATGGAGGCACAGCTGGAATTTCAGAAGAAATTTATAACTGTTTTCTCATTTTTCTTTTACTGAAATTTCAAGGAAGAGAACAGAGAGATAAAGATAAAAATAAGGACGTATAAGGGAGAAGGAGGAGGAGAAGAAGAAGGAAAAAGAAGAAGCAGTAGAGAGGGAGAGGGAGATTTTAGAACAGTGTGAAGAAGGAAGAAGAGAAGCAGAGAAGAAGAGGGGAAAGAAGAAGAGTGAAAGGGAAAGATGGGGGAATTGAAATGGAAGAATGATGTCATGGTTGGGCTCTTATATCAAATGATGCAAGGGCAGGTAGCATCAATGGTCTGCAGCCTTGGGAGAATAAGGAAAAATTGAAGGAGGAAGGGGAAGGGAGGAGAGAGGAGATACAAGGGGAAACTCACCTTCACTTCTCAAATTCAAACTCAACAGATAACTGCATACAACATGGATTCCACACATTATTAAAACTACATTACATTACAAACATATCCCTAGAATACACAAACATTACAAATAAGCCCCCAACATACTTAAACAACTAACTAACTAAGCATATTTGGGTTTCGGACCCAATAAACCATTGACCCTATTCTTCGACATGGGCCTCCAAAATGGGTTGAAATAATCCATCCAAATACCTGCTTCTCATCCAACATCACTAAGTGCATAACACTCCCCTTCAAGATGTAGGATAGATATCATTGCTCCTAGCTTGTTACAAATGGATTTAACCCAAGGATCCCCCCACCCTCCCACACACACATAGAAAAAAAAAACAAAATAAAAAAAAAATAAAAAATAGTGAATAAATCATAATTCACATTTTACACAAGTCGTTCAAATGAGCTTTAGCACAAGTTTCTCTTGAACAAATTGACAATTAACTTCAATGTGCTTCATCCGCTCATGGAAAACTGGGTTGTAGACAATATGAATAGCAACTTGACTATCGCCATCAACTCCATAGGCTAACAATGTGCAAAACGAAGTTCTTCTAACATGTTCTTTAGCCAAATAAGCTCACATGTAGTGAGGGTCATGACCTAATACTTTGACTCAACACTCCACCGACCACTATAGTTCTCTATTACTTTTCAAAGATAGTATAAGTGTGACCCTAATCCTAACATAAAAGACCTCTCCCAAGTGCATTTTTTTTAGGTATGCATCCCAAGCCTCTTTTTTTGGAGAATAAAGAAATTGGTTCCAACAATTGTTGAAAAAGATATATTGATTTTGAGTGACAATGAGATAGTTCAACTTTCCAACAAGTCTCCAGTATCTTCCGTGTTAGCCAACAAATCACCCACATCTAATGCTAACTTGGCATTATGATTAGTGTATCAGGTTTGGATCATAACAACCCGGTCTTATCTGCCTCCTTTATGTCAAAAAGGCCCCCCATATGAGATATGGATACTTCTATACCCAAGAAGTATATCAATGGCCTTAAATCCTTTGTCAGAAATTCAATTTATAGAAATGCTTCAAGTGCTAGATACCTCGATCATCATCACTAGTAATCACAATGTCATCCATACACACAACGAACAAAATCCTATTAGAAGACAATGATGAGGATCAAATGTGCATGACCAAACTCAAAGTACAACAAAACTTGATCAACCAAACCATGCTCTGGAGACTGCTTCAGATCATATAAGGATTACACTAATAGTAACTCCATCTAAGCAACCCTTCATTTTGCGCATTATTTGAAAATGAAAAGGTTGGCCTTATTGATGTGCAATTCCATTCTAATTGCTAAAATGGGTTTCATAAATGCTAGAGAGTGCAACTGTAGTCTTAACTCAATTTCGACCAGGGGTACGAAAATGAGGCCATGAATAGCCTTCATTTTGCGTGTTATTTGAAAATGAAAAATTTGACCCTGTTGATGCGTGATTTTATTCTAATGTGTCAAAATGTTCTTAATAAATGCTAGAAAGTGCAATTGTAGGCTTAACTCAATTTCGACCAAGCATACGAAAATGAGCCTATGAAATAGCGTTCATTTTTCCTATTATTTGAATATAAAAAAGTTGACCTTATTGATGTATGATTCCATTATAAACTGCTAAAATGAGCTTCATGAATGCTAGCGTGCAATTATAGGCTCAACAAACCCATGTAAACCTCCTTCTGAAGATCACCACGTAGGAAGACATTTCACATCTAATTGACATGGACACCAATGATACATAGTGGCTAAGGAGATAAGCAAACCAATTTCAATTAAGGAGCATGTGTCAAAATAAGCCAAGCCATACACTTGATTGTATCCCTAAGCAAAAAGACAAGCCTTAAAATAAAGCCACAAAACCATCTAGATTGGCTTTCACGTTATATGCCTAGTGGCAACCAACAACATACTTATCAAGAAGAAAAGGCACTTGTTCCCAACGTCATTATCCTGTAATGCACGCATCTCTTCAACCATTGCAATCCCTCAACCAAAATAGGATAGGGCTAGAGAAACAAATATTGGAAGAGCAACAAAAGATGTATTACTAACAAAACAATAATATGAAGGTGAGAAGATACCATAGCAAACAAAATTAGAAATTGGATGTTGGATACAAGTTCATTTACCTTTATGAATAGCAATAGGAAGACCGACATCTTGAGAATAGGATCATTAGACAAGGGAACTAAAGGCTTAGAAATAGAAGCTAGAGGAGGTCTCCTTCCTTGAGTTTCCATCATGTGTACACTTGCAAATTAGGATGATCCAAACAACAAAAAGCACTTAAACGAGATCAAGATGGAAAAAAGCAGAATACGTTAGGATTTAGAAATGCTAGGTAGAAGAAGGGACTCATCAAGGTCAAGAGGACTCAAGGAATCATAGTAGTATGGTGTAGACTCAAAGAAGGTGACTTAGGTAAAGAATTCATGTAGTAAAGCAAGGCTATAATATTGATATTCCCTTTCAATACAAGAGAAGACCACAAAAATACACTTGATAGCACAAGGATCCAACTTATACATTCCTCAAAACCAAATATATAAGGATAAAGTGAGAACAAAGGAGCCTTTGGGTAGATAACTAAATATGGGATTTACTACCAAGGACAGGGGTGGCATTTTATTGCCAAGAGAGCATGTAGTGAGCAAGACACCGCTCCAAAAAAACTTTGAGGACATTCATTTGATACAATAAGGTACAAGTGTCTTTGAGAATAACTATGTTTTTTGGCTCTAAAACTCCATTTTTTTGTCAAATGTGGGCACAAGATGACTGTCATACTAGAGTTTGTCATATAGGTACTAAATTGGGTAATGAAGCACTCCTTAACATTATCACTTTGAGGCCTCATGTTTGTTACACCGAATCGAGTCCTTATTCGAGAACAGAAGCCACAAAAAATATTAAATGAATCAAAATGATATTTCATAAAAAAACCCCAGCTTTGACGTGGCCCGACTACGACCCCAACAATGAATATACTAACATAATAGAGTTTCCTGCCTATTTATTGACTTAGGAAGCAAAGGGAATATGGTGCTTTCCCAATTGACAAGACTTGACAGTCAAGATTACAGATAGAACTCAAAGTAGGAACTAACTATTTTAACTTGTCCAATAAAGGATGACTAAGGCAATAGTGGACTTGAAATGGTGCTACAGCAGCACTGCTGGCAATAGCAGGATAGAACAACTTGAAGTAGTAAAGTCCACTAGCCTCACATCCTGTTCCAATCATCTTCCTCGTAATTGGATCCTAAACAATAGCAAAAGGTTACAAAACACTTTAGCAACTTCGTAATCTTGCTAATCAACATGAAATTGAAGGGGGATTTTGGAATGTACTAAATAGAAGAAAGAGATTGAGGGAGTAGGATTCACCATTCCTATCCCATTAACTGTAGCAGTGACCCATCAGCAAGGTGACTTAGGGTATATTTTTAGAATACTGGGATGCTGAAAAGAAGTTAATTAGATGTGTCACATTGTCAATGGCGGAAAAATGAACAACCCAAAGACTAGCATAAGAGATATCAGAGCTATATGGATTATTTTCTAAGCAAAAGATGCTGTGATGAGATGCTTACTAAGAAGCCTAATACTGTAAGAACCTTGGATATTCCTTCTCTAAGACAGTTTTAGTACACAATTCACCAATGGTCAAAAGTCACCAATGAGGGAACATACTTTTGGTGGAGACACACAACCGCAACTACAAAAGCAAATCAAAGACACAAAATGAAAAATATACTTTTGGGATTTGTGGATTCTGTTGATGGTTATCTTTATTCATTTAGCATTGTTAGTGTGTGGGTGTTATGTTAACAAGTGAGAGTTAGTAAGGGTGTTATGATCATTGGTACGTACTTTGACATACATTATACATAGAGGGAGAGACCTATCATTGTGATAAGGTCTTCCATTTTACCCAATTATTTAATATGGTATCAAAGCATGATTCTGAGACCTAAATCCTAATTGTCACAGCCACCATCAAAACCGAAGCCTTAAACCCTAAATCTGCTGCATGTCTACAATCGTAGAAGAATTTCCAGCAAAACTATAGCCCTAAAAAAACAGCCAGCAGCTACTGGAAGCCAGAGTAGTCACCGGAAAATACCTGGGTGACACTGTCAGTTCAGGAACACAAAATCCACCATAGATTTTGCAAAAAAAACCACCATAGTCACCCAAAGACACTGCCGATCTGCCCCCTACTGAATCTCATCACCAGAAACTTCACCACACACCCTCAGGTGCTAGTTGAAGGCTGCTAGGTCTGACACCACTTGCTAGCGCGTGAAGCCAACTTCAGGCATGTTTCTGGCCTAAATTCTTCTAGCAATGCTTGTATCCCTCTATAAACATATTATTGAAATTTTCATCATGTTTTTTGTCCGAAGATCTCACCTTTTTTAGTTGCTCATTATGACATCCAAGGAATGGTTGTTTGATGCTTCTCAAAGCTATTTGTCAATGTTTATTGAGTTTAGTGGGCGTGAAACTGTGAAATCTTCTGTGTTTTTGATTCGTACATTGTGGGTTTGTGTTTTGCATCGGTTGTCGAAGGTTCTGTATGTTGGGATCAAGTTGGCGAATTTGATAAAAATGTTGTCTATCTGTATATTTTTTATCAATTGCTCTATCAAGGTTGTATGTGTGTTGAGATGGAGTTCCCAAATCCCGAAAATGTGTCTCCCTTGTTAGTTACTTGTTTGATTGAACAACATACTATAGTTTTCTCAAAAGAGGAGTATTAAGGTTCTTGCAGTATCAGGCATCCCAACAAGCACCTCGTCAGATTGCATCTTTTGCTCAGAAAAGTAGCCCTACCATCTATATATCTCCAGTATCTCTCCCACTAGTCCTTATCAACTCTGCTGCTACAAACCATATGACAGGTGTCACCAACTTCTTTTCTACTCTCCAGTATTCTACAAACCTACCTCAGGTTACGCTAACTACTGCTAAGGAAATAGGAACAATAAATCCTACTCCTTCCATTTCTTTTTCTTCTGTTCTCTATATAACCAAATCCCCCTTTAATCTCATGTTTGTTAGTGAAATTATCAAGCCACTAAATTGATTTGCAACCTTATTTGTTGATTTTGTTCTTATTCAGGATATTAAGATGTGGAAGACAAATGGCACAAGACATGAGGCTGATAGAATTTACTATTTTGAGTCACTCTCTTCTCCTATTGCCTATGGTGCTACTGCCATGCCACATCAAATCCATTGTTGTCTCAGTCAACCATCATTGGACAAGTTAAAACAGATGGTTCCTACTATGAGTTCCATGTCTAACCTTCAATGTGAATCTTGTCAATTAGGACAGCATCATCATGTTCCCTTTGCCTCCCGAGTCAATAAAAGAGTCAGTAGCCCTTTTATGTCAGTCCATTCTGAAGTTTGGGGTCCTAGTCATGTCACGTCAAAGTTGGGGTTTCTATACTTTGTTACTTTTGTCAATGACCACTCCAGAATGCTTTGGTTGTATCTAACGAAAGATCTTTCTTCATTTTTCAATATCTTCTGTGCCTTATATTCTCAAATAAGGATTCAGTTTGATATGCCAGTCTGTATATTTTACAGTGATAATGCTAAGGAGTACTTCAGTACTCAATTCACTACCTATATGACAAACTCTGGTATGATCCATCAATCATCTTATGCCCACACGCCACAGCAAAATGTATCAAGGCAGAAAACAAACATATTCTTGAAATCACTTGAACCTTATTGCATCAAATGAATTACCTTAAGTTTTTTGGAGTGATGCTCTGCTCTCTGCTTGCTCTCTCATCAATAAAATGTCATCTTATGTCCTTGGTGATAAAATCCCATATTCAATTATCTTCCCTAATGCTTCCTTGTTCTCCCTTTCCTCTTTGTATATTTGGTTGTGTGTCCTTCATTTATCAGTTAATTCCAGGAAGGGATAAATTGGATCCTCATGC
Organism: Malania oleifera; assembly: GCF_029873635.1. Lineage (NCBI taxonomy): Eukaryota > Viridiplantae > Streptophyta > Magnoliopsida > Santalales > Ximeniaceae > Malania > Malania oleifera. The sequence goes on from NC_080424.1 coordinate 64,351,095, forward strand.
TATCAAATAGGGCTGAAAATGAACCAAACCACTCATGAGCGGCTCGGGAGCTCGGCTTGGTAAGGGCTTGTTCAAGCTCGTTCATTATCTTAATGAGTGATTCCTAAGACCAATTTTCAAGCTTGGTTCAAAAACGAGCTAAGCGTGATTACAAACAGGCTCGGCTCGTGAGCAGCTCAGTTACAGCCTTATACTGAGGTCGTTTATTAGGCTTGTTAAGAGGCTCAGTAGTGGGCTCGTAAATAGGCTCAATTACAACTCAATAATAAATATTTATTATATTTATAATTGTAGTTGGCTAAGCCCAACCCAAGGGCCAAGGTTGGCCAAAGCCCAACCAGCAATTGCCTATATAGTATTAATACCAAGACTAAAAGCCAACACAAATTGGAAATGAAGTTGTTGTACTGAACATTTGAACTGAAAGTTGAAACTACAACCCTAAATATAATTTGCTCGTTCAGTTGTTTGCAGCCCTACCAGTTGCCTCTCAGCTCCACACCTCTGTTTGGACTTCAAGTGGCGTCTCTCGTCACACTCTGTAGCCTGTAGGACCCCGGCGCAGCACAGGTGCGGTCGGCAGCTCCGCACTCATGACTGAGTACGCAGCCCACAGGTAAGGAAACTTGCAGCCTCTCTCTCCCTCTCTCTCTCTCTCTCTCTCTCTCTCTCAATTTTTCTCACTACAAATGTGTAACAAATCATTTGCAAGCTTGCTATTTTGGGGGCACAGCCCACAAATTCCTGGAAGATCGTCGATTTTGAAGATCTGCTCTCTGGACTCTGTACGCAGCCCACAGGTCAGCCGTAAGCGATCTCTCTCTCTCTCTCTTAAATCAAAAGTGTGCTTGTAACCCACATGATTTTTGTGGCTGCAGACCATGGAGTTCTGGAAAATCCTTGATTTTGAAGGTGTGCTTGCGTCAGGATCAGGTTAGAGATATCAAAATCTTGATTGTTTTTCATCATCTATAAATATCAGCTCTCTTGCCTTGAACTGGTTTGGTCTTTGACCTTTTAATTACTGCATTGAGTTGAATTGTGTACCTATGGATTCTGTTGTGTAATACTGCTGTGTTTTAAATTCGTTTCATTTCTGGGTCTGGCTTGGCAATTAATAGGCAATGGGACTGTTGCATTATTAAAGTGGATGCATATGTATTGTTGCTGAGAGTTTTCATGGCTTGCTATGGCTTCTGAAAATGGCAGATTACGATAGTTTGTTGCTTCTAAATTTTGAGTTCCTAGTTCTCTGAAATATGTTTTTTTTTCTTATTTTGAAGGCTGATGAATAATGTTAATGAACTTGGTTGAATGCTCATGAATATTGTTATATGTAAAACCCTGAGATTGTGCTTGGAATCATGGATTTCAAGCCTTGGACTTAGATTACTGTGGGTTGAGATGAAACTCAATTCAATTTTCTGCTGTGGTTTGTCTAAATCCACACAAATCTAAAGCTAAGTATCAAACTCAAGCGCCCAAATGTGCAAGGTAAGAAGAGAATGAAGGAATAACCAGTTTGATATCAAACTCCTGCAACACCATTTTAGCGGTACACCTATATATATATATATATGATCAATCCTAATTACTTGCTTTCCCTTTTTCGTAAGTGTGTGCAAGGGTTTAATTAACTGCTTGCTGTCCTCCACTGTTTCACTGACTAATTAATGTATTTGGATGTTAAAACTTAATATTGTTCAAGGGAAGATGCAGTACTCATTATATATCCATGAATATATATATATATATATATATATATATATATATGATCAATCATAATTACTTCCTTTCCCTTCTTTGTAAGTGTGTGCAAGGGTTTAATTAACTGCTTGCTGGCCTCCACTGTTTCACTGAACTAAATAATGTATTTGAATGTTAAAACTTAATATATATTGTTCAAGGGAAGATGCAGTACTCATTATATATCTGTGAATTTTTAGCTGCAGGAAGTCATATATACCTAGCTTACATAGAAGAAAAAGTAGGTAGCTACCCCTCTGTAGTCTCTTTTTCTCTCTTAATAATATGTGTTAACCATTCAAAAAAATAAACTAGCTAGGTAGCAGCTAGCTGGCCATGGTTTTGCTGAAATGCATTTTTAGAATGATTTTAATTCTACCCTAGCTATTTGGAAAGTGTGGATCAGCCACCCACCTTTTCAATGTACTTATTCTATATTTTTTTTTCCCCAGTGAAACTGGAATATGGACATGAAATCATGCATTGGTTATTAATGGATCACAAAGGACCTAATAATTTCAAAATGAAACACACACGGATTGATATACAACACCGGAGAAGCTGATTGTGTAGTATTTTAATTAGAAGAAGTTGCAAAAACCTAGCTAAGTCCTCCTCAGAATATCAAAAAAATATACCGTAGATATATGTGCATCATTACCAAGATGAGTACTTAATGTCTTTGCTATAATAATTTTTAATTTATTGGGTTTATATAGATGTAGTATGCTATGGTAATTAACCATGATCCATATTAGTGGATCATGGTAATCTTTGATAGATCAGCTAATTAACTAATTAACCATGTATCTGGGGGTGCTGATCCAGTTGATCAGTGCTTATAATCAATCTTGACCAAAACACTGCAACAGAAAATACTTAATGGGTAACAACTATTTATACAACTGCCATTTGTCTCTTTTTTTTAAAAAAAAAATTGCAGGTTTTCATGCTTTCATTCTTCAATCAGTACACTTGCATAATTACTATTCTATTTAAATGAGCAAACTTTGATATAAATATTAACACATTAATGAATTCTCTATTTTTATTTTTAATATTTATAGTTTATTAAAACTATTGAATAAAAGAGCTTGCCCCACCCATGAGTCAATATTTCATAGTAGCCTCATTAGACCGTACATCTCTATGTTGTTATTGATATTTTTAAATAAACAGAGATAAAGTGAAGACATGTTACATAAACATCATATTTTTAATACTCTCTCCCTCTATATATATATATATATATATATATATAGTTGTCACTTAGAGGACATCCCATATGACTTGTTTTGTAGGTAGGAATGGAATGAATATATATATATAGTTGTCACTTAGAGGACATCCCATATGACTTGTTTGGCAGGTAGGAATGGAATGAAAACCTATATGCCCAACACACGTTTTAGAGGTCTCAAGTTCAAACACTTCACAAACCAAACATAGCGTAAAAGAGATTGAAAAAGGGTCTAGGACAAGAAATGTATTTTCTTCTATTATGTAATTCAGTGTTGAGACTTTTTGTCTGAGTATTGGATGGGAAGTTGAGTATATTTCTTGTATCTTCATAATGAAAATGTTGAGTTAGCCTGCTGGTTCCTATCTATACTCCAAGACATTTCTCTTTGTGGCACATATTCCTTTTTCTAAATAAGCAAAGAACATAGAAGTCATCATGTAAATATATGAGCACTAATTTCAAGTAATTCGCGTTTTATGCTTTTTTTGTAATAGTCAGACCTATCTAGAGAGCCAGTAATGCAAAGCTTCACTTCTCCTAAGCAAGCTTCAACTCCTTTTCATTCAAACAAAAATTTTGATAAATCCATTATTTAATGAGATGGAAGGACATGGTGAGCAAGTAGAAACAAATGAAAATATAGAAGATGTTACAGAACTAGAAGAAGCAAATGAAAACCAATTTCAAAGAGGAGAAAGAATAAAAAATCCAAATGTTGGGAGGAGTTTAAGGAAATCACTCTTGGAGATGGAACTAAGAAGATGCAGTGCATACATTGCAAGCAAAAATTTGCCTTAAATAAGGATGGTGCTGCATCAACATTTCTACGACACTTGAAGATTTGTGTTAGACGCAAATGCAATCTTTTAGGGCAGCAAAACCTTTTTGTTAGTGCAACAAGGACAGAGAGTGTGGCATCTGTTCAAAATTTTAAGTATGATCATGCAAAGGTGAGGGAAGATGCAGCCCAGATGGTCATAGTTCATGAGTTACCATTTAACTTCATGGAATATGACTTGTTCAACTAAATAATGAAGACTGCTACCCCCTACCACATGAAAATCTCACGAACTATGTCAAGAGCAGATTGGTACACTGCCTATGAGATTGAGAAGAAGAAGGTAAAATTTCTATTGAATTTTGTCAACAGGATTAGAGTGACAACATATTTGTGGAAATCTGGTAAAAAAATCCAATACATGGTTTTGACATGTCACTTTGCAGATCCTGATTGGAAATTACATAAGCACATTTTGAACTTTTGCAATGTTCCACCTCCACATTTAGGGGTTAACGTGTATGATGCTTTATACAAGTGTTTGGCGGAGTGGGGGATTGAAAAGAACGTTTGTAGCATTGTCATTGATGATGCATCCTACAATGATGTGGTTGTGGGTTTATTAAAGGATAGTTCGTCTTATCAACAAAAGCTTCCCATTGGCGTTAAGTTGTTTCATGTGCATTGTTACGCTCACATTCTCAATATTTTGGTACCGGATGGCCTTATATGAAATTTAGGACATAATATTTAATGATCGTGAAAGTGTGAAGCATGTTACAAACTCAGAGCCACGTATTGCTGAGACTGCCAAACAATTGCAATTGAGTTCTAATTTTGGATGTGGGCACTCAATGGGTATGCAATGTTAATGGCAGCTTTGGAGTTCAAGGATGTATTCCCTTGATACCATGCATGGGACTCTACTTACCATAACTTGCCTATTGATGAGGATTGGCAAAAAGTTGATAATGTTTGCTCTTTTCTCGAAATATTTAGTGAAATCAATAATATTAATTTCGATGTAAAGTGTCCAACTTCAAAGTTATTCCTTCCTAAACCTTGGAGGATTAAAAAAGCACATAGATGAAAAATTTACATGTGGAGTTCAGTAATGGAGACAATGGCAACAAAGATGAAGGTGAAATTTGATAAATGTTCGGTAACTATAGCTTGTTGATCTCTATAGCAGCTGTTTTTGACCTAAGGAATAAGATGAAATTGGTTGAGTTTAACTTTCCTCTCATTTACCGAGCAACTTTTGTGAGTAAACACATCTCCACTGTTCGTGAGGCTTTGTACGAGCTTTACAATGAGTATGTTGATGCACACATCCAATTTGTTAGTTCTACTGCTATGACTATGAGTTCTGGTGCTACAAGTTCTGGCACTACAACTTCTTGTACCACTCAAGATGAAAGGAAGGGGAAAAGGAGTGGTAGGTCAAAGTTTGATGAATTCATAAGAAGTGTTGATGTTGTGAACAATACAAAGTCATAGTTGGATATTTATTTGGAGAAAAGCGTCCACATTTGTGGTGATGATTCTCAAGAATTTGATGCATTAGAATGGTAGAAATCCAATCATATCTAACTTCAAATTTTATAGAAGATGGCTTGTGATATATTCTCAATTCCTCTCACCATAGTAGCATCAGAAACAGCTTTTCGTGCTGGCGGTAGAGCAATTGACTCATATCATGCGTCATTATCAGTGGAGACTGTGCAAGTCTTACTTTTTGCCGAGGATTGGCTTTGGAGTTTTTATGGAATTAAAAGAAAGAGAAATGTAAGTTTTAGTTATTGTAATATGATTTTGATTTATGTTTTTTATTATTATTATTTTCTATAATGACCTAACTTAGAACTTTTTGTTTTGGATACAAGATAAGGAGGAGATAACTGAGATTGTATTGTCAAAATGTTAGTGGGAGAACTACTTTGAAGTTTGATTGACGAAATGAATAGGACTTTAGGATTGCAGATGAAATACATGGGACTTGAGGATTGATGAAATCAATGGGACTTTTCTTTTTGGATGTCATTAGTTTCTTTATAGGACTTGAGGATTGTATTTGAGAACTTAATTTCTCTTAGATTCTTGCTGTTTGTTTCTCTTGGATTGTGTTTCAGAACTTAGTTTCTCTTGGATTGTGGTTGTTTGTTTCTTTTTATTTTTCTTTATGGATTGTGTTTGGACTTCATTCTATCAAGAATGCCCTACTTTGGTATGAATTTTTGAATTTTTATGTTATTACTTTATTTGGTGTTCATTTATTTCATGATATTTTACATCTCATTAGTTTTGGGGAAAAACCTATTAATAGGGTTAGTGATAATGATATTTGTTATTTGATTATAGAAAATAGGTGGATCATCTAGAATGAGATAGCTTCTTGTGGAAATAATTCTCATTAACCGTAATATAGTTACAAATCTACATAAATAGATGTACAACATAAGAATAGAAGGAAAGAACCAAAGATGCTAACTTCTAAGGAAACTAAATATTCTAGGATATCCATACATTTACAGCCGAGATTCTCTTAGAAAAATAGGAAAGTCGACTAAACAGATTTGAAACTTTCCAACACTCCCCCTCAAGTTGGCTTGAAGATATCTTCCATAGCCAGCTTGCTAATGAAGTTTTCAAACTGTTTCTTCGGCAATCCCTTTGTTAGTATGTCTGATACTTGCTCAGTTGTCAAGATATATGGCAGACAGATTACTCCCTCATTTATTTTCTCCTTGATAAAATGCTTGTCAACCTCCACATGTTTAGTTCTATCATGAAGAACTGGATTGTGAGCGATAGCTATTGCAGCTTTATTGTCACAATACAGTTTCATTGGTAGTGAATTAGTAATCTCTAATTCTTCCAGCAACCTTTTGATCCATAGTGCTTCACAAATTCCATGAGCAACAGCCCTAAATTCTGTCTCTGCACTACTCCTTGCCACCACGTTTTGTTTCTTGCTGCGCCATGTTACTAGGTTTCCTCCAACAAAGGTGCAATAGCCAGAAGTTGATCTTCTATCAGTGATACTTCTAGCCCAATCTACATCAACGTATACCACCCTCTAAATTCCCATGTCCTCCAAATAATAAACCTTTACTTGGAGTCCCATTTAGGTACCTTAGAATCCTGTACATAGCATCAAAATGCTCGGGTCCTGGTGAGTGGATAAATTGACTTACCACGCTTGTTGCAAAGGCTATGTCAGGACGTGTATGAGAGAGATAAAGGAGTTTCCTTACCAATCTTTGGTATTGCTCTCTGTTGATCGCTTCTTTACCCTTAGCTAGTTGGAGTTTTATGTTCGGCTCTGTAGGTGTTTCTGCTGCTTTGCACCCTAGCAGACCTATTTCTCCAAGTAAATCAAGCACATACTTGCGTTGGGAAACAAAAATTCCTTTCTTTGACCTTGCAAATTCCATACTAAGAAAATACTTCAAGTTGCCTACGTCATTGATCTCAAATTCCTAAGCAAGGAACTTCTTTAACCTTTCTAGCTTATTGCTATCATCACCTATCAGAATTATACCATCTACATAGACAATAAGGATTGCTATTTTACGTTCACTCGTGTGTCTATAGGACATAGTATGATTGGCTTGACCTTGGCTGTAGCCATGACTCTTTACCACCTTCCCAAAGCGTTCAAACCAAGCTCTGGAGATTGTTTGATTCCATACCATGATTTCCTCAATCTGCACACCTTGCCTTTGCCACTTTTCCCTTCAAATCCTAGCGGCAGATCCATAAAGACTTCATTCTCTAAGTCTCCATTTAAGAAGGCATTCTTCACATCTAGTTGATATAAGGTCCAGTTAGAGTGAGCTGCTAAAGAAAGCAACACACAGATTGAGTTCATCTTGGTTAAAAGAGCAAATGTTTCCTGGCAGTCAATTCCATATGTTTGAGTGAACCCCTTCACCACAAGTCTTGCTTTGTACCTTTCTATACTCCCATCAACCTTGAATTTTACTGTAAATACCCATTTACAGCCAAAAGTCTTCTTCCCCTCCAGTAGGTCACCAATTTCCCAAGTGCCGTTAGCAATTAGTGCCCATCTCTTCTTGAACAACCAATCTCCATTTCGGGGGATCTAGTGCTTCCTGAATAGTTCTTGGAATAAACAAATGAGAAACATTTGAAGTAAAGGCCTTATAAGAATTAGAGAGTCTATGATAGGATAGATGGTTGGAAAAAGGATGTGTGGTACAGGTTCTAAGTCCTTTCCTAAGGGCAATGGCCAAATCAAGATCAGAAGAATTATCAAAACAAGGATCTGGAGAAGAAAAAGTACCTGGAGTATGTGAAGGAGGACCAACTTGTGTAGGTGATGATGATTGGCCTTGCTCTAGATTTGAAGAAAGAGCTTTATTATTCTGATGATTTCTTCTTCTGGTATAAACACAAAGCTCAGATAAGGGAATATTTGATAGTACTTCTCCCTCTGTTTGTGAATCAAGTATGCCTTGTATAGGTAGAATACGATTTCCATTATTTTCGCCAATTAAAGTATTGATTTCCTAACCCTTTAAAGAGTAAATGTCAATGTCAAGGAAAATATTTGGAAGAGGCTTAGAGGTTTGCCAGAACTCATCTTCAGTTTCCTTTTTCTCCCCCTGAAGATAGTTATGACCAAAAAAGGGGCTGGTTTTCAATAAAAACAACATCCATATTGATATGAATTCTTCTGGTTAGAGGGTTAAAACATTTGTACCCTTTTTTATTAGGAGCATATCCAAGGAAAACACATTTTTCTGCCCTAAGATCAAGCTTGGATTGAAGATTGGTTGGTATATGAACAAAAACAATGCATCCAAGCACTTTTAGTGGCAAGTCTGATGTTATCCGACATGTAGGAAACAGTTTTTTTAGGCAATCTAAGAGAGTAATCTATTTTTGCACTCAAGTAGGCATCCTATTAATGAGATAACATGCAGTTAAAATAGCATCACCCCATAGATATTTAGGAACTTGCACGGAAAACATTAGGGCCCACACAACCTCTAACAAATGGCGATTTTTTCTCTCAGCAATGCCATTTTGTTGTGGCGTGTCACGACAAGTAGATTGATGTTGAATACCCTTTGTTGAAAGAAAGGTTCCTAAACATTTGTTAAAATATTCAATACCATTATCAATTCTAAGGATACTGATTTTTGTTTGGAACAGGGTTTCAACCAAATTATAAAAATCTTGAAAAAAAATTTCAACCTCAGATTTGTCACTCAATAAGTACACCCAACACAAACGTGTATGATCATCAATAAATGTAACAAATCATTTCTTACCAGAAGTAGTAGTGATTTTTGAGGGACCCCAAACATCACTATGAATTAAATAAAAAGGTTTGGAAGAATGATAAGCTTTTGATTGATAGGTGCTTCGGTGACTTTTGGATATGTGGCAAACATCACAATGAAGAGAATTGCAATCCAGTTTTTTAAATAAGCTAGGAAACAAATGTCTTAAATAGAGAAAACAAGGATGTCCTAGTCTAAGATGCCAAAGCATTATTTGTTCACGTATAGAAACAAAACTAGTACTACTACTCAAACCCTGAGCTTGTTTATTGTTGAATAAAGTCTCATCGAAGTAGTAAAGTCCATCAATCATCCTAACACTGCCAATCATCCTCCTCAAGAGTTGGTCTTCACAATGGGAATCAAAGAAAATGACACAACAATTAGAATACCGTGAGAGTTTACTAATAGACAGCGGGTTACAAGCAAGTGTAGGGACGTGAAGGACAGATTTGAGTTCTATTTTTTCAAAGATTTGGACAGATGTTGTTCCAGCAATAGATGAAAAACTTCCATCTGCAATTCTAATCTTTTTATTACCAGAACAAGGAGAATGAGATTGAAACAGTTGTGAGGTACTGGTCATGTGATCAAATGACCCAGAATCAATAATCCATGGTGCAAGATTTAAGCAATAAGGGTAGGCACTAGAGTTATCACCTATTTGGGCCAATGAACCAGTAGGAAGACCAAAGGCAGAAGTAGATTTCAGCAATTGAAGAAGATGATCCACCTGCTCAGCACTTAGGAAATTAGCTTCATTGGCTTTAGTGACTGCATGATTGCTACTAGAGGGTCCAGATTTGTTGCTCGTCCAGTTTGCTGGCTTTCCATGGAGTTCTCAGCAATTTTCTCGAGTGTGGCGTGGCTTATTGCAATAGTCACAGCATACTAGAGGCTTATCTTCCAACCTCCTTTGATTAGAGTAAGGCTGCTGTGTAGAAATATTGGCAGTAGCCAAATCTGTGTTAACAACAGCATGAGGAGCAGGATTATTGGCAGCAAGTAGAGCAGAATTTTCCACAGTCTCATCCTCCTTTTTCTTCATCATCACACTCCTTCGACAATCTTCTCGTCGTACTTCAGAAAATACTTCCCTGAATAGGGGTAGAGTCTGTCTCCCTAGGATTCTTCCCCTTACTTCATCAAACTCATAAGTCCAACCAAGAATTTAAAAATTCATGCATTCTCCACCATCTTCTTATTATAATTGCAATCAGCAGGATTTTTCCATTCATAATCATTGAATAAATTCAGATCTTGCCATAGGCCCTTAAGAACATTGAAATACCTTGTTACACTGCCATCTCCTTGATAAGTATTGCTGATCTTCTGTTGCAGTTCATAAATCTAAGAGTAATTCCCAAGGTCAAAGTACATCTGACTCACATTGTCCCAAAGTTCCTTTGCAGTATAATAGCACATGTAATTAGCACTAATCTCTTCATCCATAGCATTCACGAGTCATGCCATCACCATGGAATTTTCAGCATCCCATATAGCATAAGATGGGTTTGTCTTCTCGGGTTCCTTAGCTTCACCAGTCAAGTACCCTATCTTCCCTCTTCCACGAATATACATCCTAATAGATTGTGACCACCGTAGGAAGTTGGCCTCATTCAATCGTATATTGGTAATTTGGACAAAGTAAGGTTCAGAATGGGTTGGTATGGTTTCAGGTTTGGCTTCGGGTTTAGCTTTGTTTGAAGTTTCAGCCATGGCTACAGCAACAGAGGAGATTAGGGTAGAGTTGAACAAGGAAGAAAACCATAAAGAGATTAGGGTCAGATTGGAGCTGCCAAGGGAAACTAGGGTTTACACAAGGACAAGAGACGGACCTAGCTCTGATACCATCTAAAATGAGACAGCTTCTTGTGGAAATAATTCTCATTAATCGTAACATAGGCATAGGTCTGTATAAATAGACGTACAGCAGAAGAATAGAAGGAAAGAACCAAAGATGCTAACTTCTAAAGAAACTAAATATTCTAGGATATTCACACATTTACAGCTGAGATTCTCTTAAACAAATAGGAAAGTTGACTAAACAAATTTGAAACTTTCCAACAGAAACGTTATTTTTATAGGTCATATATGAAATTTAAGCCCAAGCTCAAGCCCAAGCCTGAGCCTGAGCCTGAACCTAGACCCTCAAGCTTGCAAAATGAGTCAAGCTCGAGCTCGAGCCCAAGCAAGCCCGAGCCAATAATTTTAATCTCGAGCCGAGCTCGAGCCTGACTTTCTGAGCTCAAACCAAACCAAGCCTAAGCCCAAGCTGAACTCTAATTCTACCAAGCCGAGCCTAAACATGCTAAAGCTAGACTCATTTGCAACCCTACTATCAAATGTATTTCTCCAGGTTATTCCATTCCTATTCTCAAAAAGGATATCGAAGCTATAGCCGCACTTTACATCAATTGTTTGCCCCCGCTGATGTCACCTTTTTACAGCCTACTATTCTGATTTCTTTAGTTCTATTAACCTTGATGAGTCCCTTCCTCTACCTAGCCTTCCCAATCCTAACTTATTTCCTTTGTCCAATTTCCCTACATCTTCATCTAGTTTAAGTCCTTCTCATCATTTGGATCATCCCAATCAACAAGTGTACACATGGCGACTCAAAGGAGGAGAGCCTCCTGCAGCTACCACTTTTCTACACCTCCAATTTCCTCATCAAATGATCCTCTTCCCCAAGTGGTTAATCCTCTCCTATTGTTGTTCAAAAAGGTAAACATACTTGTACCCAACATCCAATCTCTAATTTTATTTCTTATGATTTCCTGTCTTCTATAGCTCTTCCAAGTCTATTTTTGAAGCCTTGTCCCACTTTGGGTGGATGAATGCAATGATAGAAGAGATTATTATTCAAGTGTATGTTTTCCTCTATGGTGATCTTCAGGAGGAGGTCTATATGAATTATGGAGCAACCACCTAGGTTTGTTACTTAAAAGGAGTCAGGCTCAGTGTGTCAGCTTAAGAAGTCACTATATGGTTTAAAACAGTCTCCAGGGGCATGGTGTGGTTACTTCAGTGCTGTAGTACTTAAGTTTGGCTTTCAACAATATGCAGTAGATCATTCTTTATTCTATTGTCATATTCCATCCGAAAGGACTCTGCTTATTGTGTATGACTGTATGTGGATGATATTGTAAATATTGGTGACAATGATCAAGGTATTCAGAGCCTAAAGTATTTCCTATAGACTAAGTTTCAAACAAATGATTTGGGACCATTAAAGTACTTCTTGGGTATAGAAGTATCGAGATCTAATACTGAAACAATCTTGTCATAGAGGAAGTATGTTCTTGTTCTTTTAAATGAGACTGGACTATTGTGATCTAAACCTGTTGATATACCTATGGATCCTAACAGTAAGCTAGTGCCAAATATAAGTGACTTGTTGCCCAAACCAAGACGATGGAGACATGTTGGACAGCTACATTATGTCATGGTCACTCAGTCGGATAAATCTTTTGCAACAAGTGTTGTGAGTTAGTTTCTTGATTCTAGGAGAACAAGTCATTAGGGTGCAGTAATTCGCATCTTGAGATATCTCAAAGGTGCACTTGGGAGAGGTCTCTTATATTTGTTAGTAGGATAGAGAACAAACTTACCACAAATTGTTCTACATTTATTTAGGAAACAAATCTATCAAACATACCATAAATTGTTGTATAGTTATTTAGGAAACAGATCTGTAAATATCTTCCCCAAATTAGGGATCAATGCTTAATGTTAGGAGATGTTGTAATTAGGATGCTTAATGTTAGGAGATGTTGTAATTAGGATGCTTAATGTTAGGAGATGCTGCAATTAGGAGATATTGTAATTAAGGGATATATTGTAATTAGGGAAAATGACTTCTATATAAGAAAAGGACCACTCGATTGAGGGTCATCGAGCAAATATGACATGGTATCAAAGCCACTCTCTGAATCCATCTTGTCTTTGGTCCAATTTTCGTGGTTCTAGGCTCTAGTTTTCTGGTTTCTTGGGTGCGGATTCTGGTTTGTAGTTTTTTGGTGAATTTCGAGAGATTCTAGTTATGGCTAACAACTCCAACTCAAAATTCTTTCAAACTCGGTTTACAGGGAAGAATTATGCTGCCTAGGAGTTTCAGTTTTAACATTTTGTCATGGGAAAGGAGTTGTGGGGTAATGTTGATCGGAGTGATCCAGCACCTACCGATCCTACAAAGTGGGTTCAATGGAAGGTGAAAGATGCTCGCGTGATGACTTGGATTCTTGGGTCTATTGATCCACTACTTATACTCAATTTAAGTCCTTACAACACGACTAAATTGATGTGGAATACTTTAAAAAGGTCCATCATCAAGATCATTCCGCCCAACGATTTGAGTTGGAAACTGATCTTGCTGCCTATTCCCAAGGTACACTCTCTGTTCAGGAATATTTTTGTGGTTTTTAGAATTTTTGGGCTGAGTTTTCCAACATTGTGTATGCCAACGTGTTGGCAGAGTCTTTCTCTGTTGTTCAAGCAGTCCATGAAGCTAGTAAAAGAGACCAGTTTGTTGGCCTAACAAGGCTTACAAATCTTATTTCGATGATAACAAATCAAGGGAACTTAACATATTTCAGTTAAGTGATGATGTTTCAAGAATCAAGCATATGAGTTCAAGATCAAGTGCTCACAAGCTTTGTTGAAAGTTTATACTCCAAAAACAAGTGGTCAAATGAAAGCTTAAAGTATATTTAAAGCATGGGCTCAAAGAGAGAAAAATATGTTGAAGCTTGAAGAATAGATGGACTCAAAGAAAGACCAGCATGAAGACTTAGTGCTTAGAATGTTTAAGTCTTAAGAAGTCTCATGTAAGTACTTCATTTAATGTCGATATGCATGTATTGAAGCTCTTAGGTTTCATTATTGACTTAGAGACAAAGTTTTGAAAACCTCGGAAAAAATTTCAAGTCTCAAAGTAATATGGCAAGTATAAAAGTTAACAAAAGTTTTTGGAAACAAAATTGTAAAAGCATTTCTTATTGCATGATCAGGCGACTAACCTATTCTAGTCAAGCGACTGTACTTTTTATGCTAAAATAAATTGGGAACACGGAATAGGCCTAGTCAACTGACCCCATGAGTCCAGGCAGCTGACCCCATTCTAACTTTGAAATTTCGCTGGTTTTTAAAAGAGCATGCGACCGACCCTGATAGTCCAGTCGACTATACTTCGTAATGGTCAAATTTAAACAACGAAGAAAAGTTTCCAACTTTGATTACTTGGACCCCAAACTTTATGAAAACTTGGGAAATACTCAAAACAACTTGGGGAACACGAAATAGAAGTTTTTTCCGTCTATAAAACATGGGAAACCTAAAGATTTTACACACCAACAATTACAATCAGCAATCAAGCTCTATTGCTCATACTTTTCAAAAGTCTCATTGCAAACACTCTGCTGAAGTTCTTGCTGAAATTCTTGCTAATCAAATCACACAGTTCTTTGCTCACTTACTGAGAAATTCAAATCTAAAAGAGAACCCGGTGATAAATTTCTAAGCTTCAATTATTTCTATATTGATATTTAATTGAAGTATATTCATTGTGCATTCTATTGTACTAATCAGCTCTTTTGAGAGTGTCATTGTACACCAAATCTTTTCTTGTTGATTTTTGACGGTTCAGGTAGTTGAATCATTGGACTAGCGAGACGGGATTCTTGCTAAGGAGATTTGTTGACGGTTCAGGGGATTGGATCGTTGTACTAACGAGAGGGGATTCTTGTTAGAGAGGTCGTAACTTTGGCCTAATAAAAAAGTTGGAAAGGAAAATCCTCACAGCGGTTTGCTTGGGGCAAGGACGTAGGTCTTGGACCGAACCTTGTAAAAATACGATGACACTCTCCTTACTCTACTCTCTTTAATTTTCTGCATTTATAAATTGCGTGGTTGCTTAGTTAATTGCTAGAAATTAAATAAACATTGGGAGTTGCGGAAACCTTGATTAAAGAAAGTACGTTGACTGCGGAAATCTTGATTAAAGGAAGTACGTTGATAAATATCAAAGACATACTTAAACTCAAGTAACTCGTTTGATATCAAAATCTGAATTTTGGAAGCTTGTTGAAATTTTTATTTTATTGTGAAATCGTTTGTCTTGTTAATTGGATTAAGTGTTGGTCATCGCAAACCAATTATACTTGTGTGATTGAGTTGGTTAAAGTTCAAAGGTTTCTTAATCATTGTGTTTGTGTGTGACAGCTGAAAAGAAACATAGCTGGGATTCAAAATTAACTAAAGGAACTTATAAAAAGAATCTGCAAAGAAATCTTTAAATCCCAATTCACCCCCCCCCCTCTTGGCAATACATCTTACTTTCACAATTTTTAATGAAACTAAGGCTAGAATTCGAGTCTATTTGCTCCAACCTGATGCACAGGGATCCTTCACCATCTCTTGACGTGTGTTTTGGAGCACTTCTTCGAGAGGAACAACATCTTCTTACTCAATCTTCGCGTCCACAAGAGAATGTTGTCGCATACGCTGCTCAAGGCAAGGGGAGGGGTCGAGACATGCGTACGGTTCAATGCTACAGTTGCAAAGATTATGGGCATATTGCTGCCCATTGTGCTAAAAAAGTACTGCAGCTACTGTAAACTGAAGGGGCACATAATCAAAAAACCCCAACACGTCCTCAAAACCAACCCGTGAATGCTTATCATGCTTCTGCTACTGGCCACACTTCAGATGGGGTAACCAGCACTCAAAATCTCACTCCAGGGTCACCTTCCACTGCTGCTACACCGTCCCTTACACCAGAAATGGTGCAGCAAATAATTGCATCGGCATTTCCCGCTTTAGGGCTGCAAGGTAAGGGTACTATACCCTCTCAATCTTGGCTTGTTGATTCCGCTGCATCCAATCACATGACCAGTTCTCCTTATATACTTAGCAATGTTTTTATAAGTACACTGGTTCTTCTAATATTCAAGTTGCTAATGGCCATCTTTTGCCGATTAATGGGGTTGGTGATAGCGCACCATCACTTACTAATATTTTTGTATCACCTGGGCTTTCTACGAGTCTTATCTTGGTTGGACAATTAGTGGATGATAATTATAATGTTCAATTTTCTAGTGATGGTTGTCATGTGCAGGATCCAGTGTCAGGGAGGACAATAGCGAAAGGGGCCTAAAGTTGGGAGACTCTTTCCATTATACCTTTCCATTCTTAGTATCATTTCTTTGGCTTGTACTACTGTTTCCAATAATTGTGAAGTATGGCACAAACGTTTAGGCCATCCAAACAAAGTTGTTTTATCTCATTTGATGAATTCTGGTTTGTTGGGAAAAAAAGATTCTTCTTTGCCTCATGCTTTGTCTTTTGATTGTTCTACGTGTAAAATCAGCAAAAGTAAGATTCTTCCCTTCCCTTCTTCCGGGAGTAGGGCAAAGAATTGCTTTGACCTAGTTCATAGTGATGTATGGGGCATTACTCCTGTCATTTCTCACGCTCATTATAAATATTTTGTGACATTCATAGATGACTATAGACAGTATACTTGGGTATATTTTCTGCGCTATAAGTTTGAAGTCTTTGTTGTTTTCAAATCGTTTCTAGCATATGTTGAGAATCAATTTACCACTAGCATTAAGACTTTACGATCTGATTCTGGTGGAGAATATATGTCCCATGAATTTCTTGAGTTTCTTCATCACAAAGGAATTGTTTCTCACCGCTTATGTCCTTATACGCCTCAATAGAATGGCGTGGCTGAACACAAAAATCGACATTTGTTAGATGTTGCTAGTACCTTGTTACTTGCATCTTCAATTCCTCCTAAATTTTGGGTTGAAGCTTTAGCTACAGCAGTATACTTGATTAATAGGTTGCCTTCTAAAGTGCTAAATTTCGACTCTCCATACTATCATCTGCATAAACAGCACCCTAGCTTTCTTGACTTACACACTTTTGGTTGTGTCTGTTTTGTGCATCTACCTCCGCATCAACGTCACAAACTCTCTGCGCAATCTGTGAAATGTGCCTTTAAGGGATATAACTTATCTCAAAAAGGATTTGTGTGCTATGATGCTTATTCCAATAAAATTCATATATCTTGTAATGTCGTTTTCTTTGAGCATGAATGTTTCTTTCCTAATTCTCTTACATCATCTCCTGCAGTTTCTGTTCTTCCTCACTTTGATGATTTGATATGCCCTCCTAAACACTTCAAGCCTGGTTTTGTGTATGAATGCCATCGGCAAACTCTACCCCTTCCTGAGTCTGACTTGCCACCTGATCCTGATCCCATTTTGCATCCTCCTCAACGATCTGGCCATGCTTCTCATCCACTGGATAGGTATGGTTTTCCTCATACCTCCTTCACGGCGACCTTATCAACGGTGTCGATTCCTATTTCCTACTCTCAAGCTGATAAACATGAGTGCTGGAGAAAGGCTATGCAAGAAGAACTTCAAGCTCTTCAAGAAAATTAGACTTGGGACATGGTCCCTTGTCCTTCTCATATCAAGCTAATTGGGTGTTGGGTTTTTTCTATGAAACTTCGGCCTGATGGGTCTATGGACCGTTATAAGGCCCATTTGGTTGCCTTTGGTAACCGCCAAGAGTATGGGGTTGACTATGAGGAGACCTTTGCTCCTATCGCTAAAATGACCACTGTGCGTACTATTATTGCCATTGCAGCCTCTCAGAGATGGTCCCTTTGCCATGTGAAGAACGCATTTCTTCACGGTGATTTACAGGAAGATGTTTACATGACACCTCCTCCTAGCCTCTACTCGTTGTCGACTTCTGTTGGTATCATTCTTCTTCTGGTTTATGTCAATGACATTGTCATCACTGGGACTAATTCTGCTCTCACTGATCAGCTCAAGCAACATCTTCATGAATCCTTCCATATGAAGAGGTGAGGGAAAATTTTGTCAATCTCTTGGGAGAAGTAAAACAAAATCATATTGAATCAATGATAATAGGATGCGCTTGAAGTGCAACTATTGTGGGCTTGAAAGATGGGGTGGCATAATTAGAATGAAGAATCATTTTACAGGAGATCATAATAATGCTGTTTCTTGTAAGAAGTGTCCAGAAGAGGCGAGGGAAAAAATTTTCAATCTTTTGGAAGAAGTAAAACAAAAGAATATTGACAATGAAAAAGAAATTTTAGACACTTCAAGTGTGGCGAAGGATGCTTATAAATTGTATGAATTGCTTGACTTATTAGTGGAAGAGATTGGAGGGGAAAATGTGGTTCAAGTGGGGATAGATAGTGTCTCAGCTTGTGGGTTTCGGTGAGTTGCTAATGGAGAAGAGGAAATATATATTTTGGTCTCCATGTGCAGCCCATTACATTGGCTTAATTTTGCATGATATTGGAGATTTGCTTATCTTTCATAATACAATTCAAAAGGCTACGGAGGTGTGTGTCTTCATTTACCAACTCATATGGGTGCATAACATGTTTAGAGAGCTTTCTAGAAAAAAAGAATTGAAGAGAGCCAGGGTTACAAGGTTTGCTACATCTTTTCTCACATTGAAGAGTTTTGATGAAAACAAACTTGCTCTTCAAGCCATGTTTGCATCAGAGGAGTGGGCCATGTGTCAATATGCTTCGAGGTTGGAAGCTAAGAAAGTGGAGGCCAAATTATTGTGTGATGATAAGTTTTGGAAAGCAATTAAGTATTTCTTGAAGTGTGTAAGCCCACTTATGAAAGTCCTAAGGCTTGTTAATGGTGATGCGAAACCAACAATGGGGTATATATATGAAGCCATGGATAAAGCAAAAGAACAAATTGCCCAAAACTTTAATCATCTAAAGACCAAGTATGATCATATTTGGAGCATCATTGATACGAGATCAGACTTGCAACTCCATAGGCCCCTTCATGCAGCAGGATATTTCCTTAATCTGAGGTAAGTTACATTGTCCAAAAACTAAATCAATTTGATAACATGTTATGTGAGCAGTAAATCTATTACCTATGCATTTATCTTTATCACTTCCTTTATTTGTAGGTTCCAAAATAATGATGGCTTTAATGCGGACATGGAAGTCAAAATTGGTCTTATAACACTATTGAAAAAATCTATCCGGATGTTGAAACAAGGATCAAGATTGATCAACAATTGGAAAAGTTCAAAAAAGCTGAAGGGATGTTTGGCTTAAGCATGGCTACTCTAACAAGAGACAAGAAACAACCTGGTATTATATCAACCAATAATTGCTGACTTGTCTTTATGATATTTTTTTCATTGTTTAGTTTTTTGTTTTTGGTTCATAACCAAAAATACGAAATGATGTTTATTCATTTGTGTTAATCATATCTATAGCTTTATGGTGGGAGAATTATGGAGAGGAGTGTAAGCTGCTTCAAAGACTTGCAATATGAGTCCTTAGCTTAACATGTAGTGCGACGAGATGTGAGAGAAATTGGAGCACATTTGATCATGTCCACTCCAAATAAAGGAACCGATTGGAAAAACAAAGATTAGTGCTCTTGTCTTTGTTAAGTACAATATTCACCTAGAGCTAAGACAAACAAGGAGGCAACAAAGTGGTGAGACATATAATCCAATTTGTTCAGCGGACATGGAATCAGATGATGAATGGATTATCGAAAAGGAAGGCCCTTGTCTACTAGAAGACATTTCATGGATAGATGCCAATGAGTGCTATGAAGATAATAGAGGAGTTGGAAATAGCAAGAAAAGAAAGAGGGGTATGAGTTGTATGACTTCATATTTGTTGCTCTATGATTAATTAGTTTATGAATGGATGATGGAGCATTAAATATAATTGACATGTTTTAATAATTTTATAATGTCATATGATAATGTAGGACCAAGGAACCTAATATTTGATCGTAGAGGAAAAGGAAAAAATGTTGAAGAAGATGACATTGAGCTGATTGATGAAGAGGAAGGAGATGAAGAAGAGGAGGAATAAGAAGATATGATTGTGGTAGACGTTGAAGATGATGCTGATGGTGATGATAACAATGACCTTGCATTAGAGGACTGAGATGATGAATGATAATGCACTACATCGCACATTAGTAGTCTATATTCTATCATAGATGGTTTAGAGTTTAGTTTTTTTTTTTTATGAATATGAGATGTGGGCTTTTAGATATCCTTTTTGTTTTGGAAGATGACATCTCACAACATGTGTTGGACGTACAGTTTTGTGGCAAATTTCCGTAACTTGATACTTGATAGAGATGGGATGGATAAATCATGGAATATCTTTTTGTATGACTAGTTTTTCCTGTATATGAATATATGTAGAGTTAAAAACATCATGGTTTGATTCAAACCCACAAAACTTGCTTCAACAGCAAGTGTTGTTCCAGTTAACGACATGATTTATCCATATTTGTTGAAATTTCAATGTGTTTTGCTATTTTATTTTGTTGTACATAAGTGCATGCCATTTGGAATCAATTTTCAAATTTTGTGACAAATCTTATAATTCGATTCGATTCGATTCTCAATTCACAATTCACTAAATTGGAATTTCAATTCACGATTTGATTCTCAATTTGACAACTATGGTCATTGGTATGTACTGTAACATATATTACAAATAGAGGGAGAGACCTATCATTGTGATAAGGTCTTTCATTTTACCCAATTATTCAACAAACTCCATCCCAACACAAACGACCTTCGACAATTGAAGCAAACCACACACACAACAAACAAGACAAACAGCTACACAAATCATGAGCACAGCAAATAACACTGTTTCAGGCTGCCCCAATGAACTCAGTAGACATTGACAAACAGCTTCCAACACCACTGAAAAATCATTCCCTCAATTCCACACAAGGTGAGATTTTTGGCCAAAAACCATCACCTAAAACATGGTTATAGACAGATTTAAAATAGTGTAGGATTAACTTAGGCCAAAAGCATGCATGTATGAAGCTACATGTGCCGATGTGTGGGGTCAAACCTGCCTGCCTTCAATCGGTGCATGAGAGCACATGGGAGCAGCTCCAGTAATCGGATTTCAGTGGTAGACAGATAAGCAACGTATGTGAGTGGCCACGGTGTTGGTTTGCAAAATCTAAATGGGTTTTTGTGTTCCTGTACTGGCAGTGTTGTCCAAGGATTTTCCAGCAATTGCCATGGCTTCTGGCAGCTGCTGGCTGGTTTTCATGCCTACAATAGTGCTGGCAATTCTCCTATGATGGCAGACATGCAGCAGATTTAGGGCTTCTGTTCGATGGAAGCTGTGGCAATTAGGTTTTATGTCTAAGAACCATGCAATAAAATTTTAAACTATTGGGTAAATTTGACCTAATAACAACGCTCTTCCTCTTTTATAATATATGCCAAGTACGAAACAATGACCATTTTACCTCTTGTAAAGTTAAAGATGGAGCATAGAAGACAAAGAAAAGCGAAGAGATGAAAATAAGAAGAAAGCAAGAGAAAAGCGGCAGTTTCTACAGCCTTACATACAGATCCATGTTTGCCATCTTATATACAACAACACCAACAGCAACAAACCAAACCTTAAGTCCCACTAGGCAGGGTCCAATACATTAATCCTTTCCACCAATTTACACAATTGTGGGCAATTTCCTCCGACAATTTAATGGCTATTAAATACTTACACACTATCTCACTCCAAGTTATTTCAGGTCTACCTCTACTTCTACTAGCACTAACAACAACTAGCTCATTCATTAGTGCTGCACTATTTGGCCTTCATTCAGATTGCAATACTATTTGAGCCACCCCTCCCCTATCCTATCTTCTATAGGTACTATGTTAACTTAACGCAAATATGTTAATTCCTTAGTTTATTTTTTAAGATTATACTTATACCACAACAGAAGTCCACCAGAAATAGTAGGGAGCTGTCTTACATGAGCAAACTACCACAAGCCACACAACACCCACAAGAATAGCTCACAGCTGAGAGCAGAAGGATAAGAAACCTAAATGACTCTCAAATCAGGAAAAAAAAAAAAGAGATCTTTACTTTAAGAGTCGACAAGGGAGGGAAAAGGAGAGGAAAAAGAAGGTCTGTAACTACATCAAGTTTAACAAGTTAAGAGAAACTGATCTAATATGTTGTAAATATGAAATAAATTGACGATTCACAGGAATACATCACCTAGGATTAGAGAAGAAGAAGAACAAGAAGAAGACGAAGAAGAAGAAGAAGAAGAGAAAGCCCAATCAGCAGTTTCCCGGAAGCATACTGTATCAGCTCCAGGTTTGCCCTCATATATTAACAATAAAGACATAAAGACAAAAATACCCTCAATCAGCACCACTATTTACTAAAATATCTTATCCACTTCTAATAAAAACAATCTTCAATAGCAACAAGATTTGGATATCAGTTGTGCAGTATGGTACATAAATGCCAAATCAAACCTTCTAAAATCTAACAGAAATTAAACCACCCTTTTCGAAGCACCTTGAACAGTTTCTTACCCCATGAATACAGGCAATGCAACAACAGATGAGAGCTTGAAATAACAGAAAAACTCAGATTTCTAATAGATCAAGGAGAGCACGATCTAAACAACTGGTTAAGAAGGATAAATCAAGATCACCTTTGTGCTTGGATTTTCTGTTTTTAGACCAACAAAAAATTTTGCCCCCTTATTTTTTATCCAAGATCCACCTGACCAGATGACAAATTGGACACCCACAAAATTCCTTTGCTGCAAATTAATATCTACAAACTGAATAACAAAATGAGGCAAAATTAATACAAGTCAAGAAAAAGAGGATGCAACACATGCACAGAACATTATTTTACATGTAGTACCTGAAAGAATCCTCTATCAGTTGATATGGCTTTGAAGTAAGTCTGACACGCTCCATCAAGCAGCTTTGATTTTTCTGGTAACATGTCTTGTGGAGGGGACTGAAATCAGCAAAGAAGGCATAGTATAAGATTCAAGTACCACCATGGTGGCGGCTAAAGATTGTTCACCTTCATTGTATTGAATTCTTCAAGATTAAGAAGTAGAAGATAATGAACTCACCAACCATTCCCCAGGAGACATCTTTGATATGCCCCAGTGAAGCACTGCCACAGCTTTCATGTTTGCAGCAACTAATACGTGAAGGTCACCATTAACAATCTTGAGGAGCACCTATAATGGGAAGATATGTTAAAAGATTCAACAAATAGGAAACTAAGAACCTTTTTTCCATTTTCAAAAGACATTAATGTAGGCAAGCTGCCAATGCTAGGTCCACAGAAATGGATTGAATTTGAACAGTAACAGGTTAAATTAGACTCCAGACCATTAACCAGTACAAGTTTAAGGACAAATAGAATCAACACTCAAATGTTTTGTTATCAGACATCTGATAGTATAAAAAATTCAGTTTCTTAGAAGGTAATAAGTTTTCTTAAATTTATAAATGCACCCTTCTTTATTTATTGCAGAAGAAGGGCAAACAGCATCATTTTTGGAAGTGCAAAAGACAAATCCAAGCAACCCATTTTACTTTGGTGATAATTAAGTATTATGGCTCTTAAGAAATTAATTGACCTAGATCCGAATTTAATCTGCTGTATATTATTTCAAATATATTAGGATCACTGATGCTCCATTTTAAGGCTTGATATGCATTGTTAGCCCACAACAACCTGACAGTTTAATCTTCTAATTAAAGTGGCCAGTTTACTTGGTATCAGAGCCATAGTTGCCAGGAGGTCCTGGGTTCTAGTCTCATTGCCCATATTTATTGTGAGTCTGTTCTAGAATTATCTTGTTTCCAATAATGAGTGTTATTCCTTGTTTGTTGATCCCTCCATGCACAAACCGGCTGATGCTCCATTTTAAGGCTCGATATGCATTGTTAGCCCACAACAACCTGACAGTTTAATATTTTAATTAAAGTGGTCATTTCACTTGGTATCAGAGCCATAGTTGCCAGGAGGTCCTGGTTTCTAGTCTCATTGCCCATATTTATTGTAAGTCTGTTCAAGAATTATCTTGTTTCCAATAATAAGTGTTATTCATTGTTTGTTGATCCCTCCGGCTGATGCTCCATTTTAAGGCTCGATATGCATTGTTAGCCCACAACAACCTGACAGTTTAATCTTTTAATTAAAGTCGCCATTTACTTGGTATCAGAGCCATAGTTACCGGGAGGTCTTGGGTTCTAGTCTCATTGCCCATGTTTATTGTAAGTCTGTTCAAGAATTATCTTGTTTCCAATAATGAGTGTTATTCATTGTTTGCTGATCCCTCCATGCACAAACCGGCTGCGTGCGCAGGGGAATGTTAAGGCTTTATATGCATCGTTGGCTCACAACCTAAAAGCACAAGCTTCTAGGTAAAGTGGTAATCTAACACATCAGAAGATTAAAGTACATTACAAACATTAGCTAAACAAAACCGATTTGGATAATGATTTTTTTTTTTTTTTTGACAAAGCAGTACATATAAGAAAGCATGACAATGGTGCACTTGTTTCCACTACAGAAATTCTTCTCTTTTAACATAATGCAGATTCTTATTACAAGAAATACTAACCGCTATTTCATAACTGCCAACATGGTAGCTTTGATGCAGTATCACTTCATCTCCTCCCAAGGACTTCTCCACAACATTCATTAGATCTGAGAATGGAAAAGTGGTACTTTTGGAATCTCCCTCAGAATGTTTCAGCAACCACTGACTGACATCACATTTCCTACAGTAACTGTTTTGTATTCGGCTTGGTTGTTCTTTATTAATGGCCAATGTTATGGGGCTTGCAGTTTGAAAACTACTTTGCAACTCATTGACAGAAATTCCATTGGACAACTGAAATTGGAGCTCTCTAAGAGCATCATCATAATCTTTCTGCATCGAAAATGCACAAATAAACAATGCAACATTGACCAATGTTTTTAATTTTTATAATAATGCACTCTCATGGACCCTTTGCAGCCATTATGAGTAAAATGAACACATATGCACAGACAATACTGGGGTATACCCGAAGTCACAAAACAGAAAGAGAAACCCTTGAAAAAGAAAGCATTCTTTGACAAATCAATACTTCTTATAAATTGTGCAAATGTGAAAACTGGCGTAGAATACCATTAGGATTCCACTAAGTACTTCCATCTGTTTGGTTTTTTTTTTTTTTTCTCATTTTTCCCTATTTCTCTAGAGGAAAAGGAATATGCTAGAGTCTATGATCTAACAAAAAAAAAAAACAATTCAAAAGGCATGGAAAATTGATATCTTCCTTCATAAAGCAATCAGAAATCAATATGGTGAAACAAAAATATAGCTGTACTATGATCTTAAGAGTTTTTTTTTTTTCTTTTAAAAGAGGGAGGGGAGGGGGGGGGGGGTGGGGGGATCACAAATACTTGGCTATATTTTCCCAAGAGGCATTGATATACATATTAACTGCAAGCGAAAAGTATGGATCAAATTTAAATGACTTATAGACAAATCCATGCTGCACAAAAAGCTCAGAAAGATAAAAGACAAAGGGAAGAAACAATAAAGCATATTGCCCATAAATTTCTTTGGCTCAAGGGAAAAGAGACAATGTGAAGTAAGAAGCAATCACAACAGGTAAAGTCATTTGTTATGGTCTGGTATGCAGGTGATCATGTCATGTGAGACCGACTGTCAGGTACATCTCCACAACCATAGAACAACCCAAGTCTGGACAAGAGAATCATGCCCTCAAGATAAAGTTAGTATTAGACAATGACATGCACTTATGAGGTAGATTAAATGGATGCTGCAAGGTTTGCCTTAAGGGTGCATTATTTTGTTTTCCAAGGCCAACAAAATGACTTGCATTATACAAGGATGTATCGTTTTTAGGAGTGTATCATCCCTTCACCAGCCCCCTCCACCACACCCCCCCACCTCCCAAAAAGTAACAAGAAAAAAACCACAAAAGAAAGATCACTCACCTTGGGGGGGAGGGGGGGGGGGAAAACCAGATATTACTTGGACAGAAAAAAAAAATGTAAACAAAAACTGAAAATAAAAATTCATCCTCAAATATCTTCAAGGATGGCATACTTCCTTGCAGATTCCGCCCTGGCCCCACAGGTGGCCCCAATTTTGGGGGGGGGGGGGGGGGGGGGAGGGGGGGGGGAGAGTGGTGGTGGAGGAGTTGGGGTGTGTGGAGGAACCCTCTCTGAACAAGAACCAAACTGTGAATTTATTGAAATATTAAAAGGATGCCCTTTAGTTAAACGCAATTTAACCTAGCAGTAGGAACCATTATAGAAGACAACTACTGCTCCATTCTGAACAATTAAATAAAGAAGCAAACAGTGCATCATGACACGTCAATGCCAAGAAAAAAATATTCAGCATATATTACGTTCCCGTTAAAAACGGTTTAGCAAAGTTCTAGAAAAACTGAAGCGTTGCTGAATGGGACCACCTTTTGTTGTTGTTGAGATCTCATTGGCCTGCCTTTCTTCTCCCAGAGTAAATAGGCATGGCGTTCTATCAGATCCTTTGGTATGGATAAATGAGAGGTAGTTGCATCACATTCAGGTATCTCAATTTGGAAATTCCCTCGGTTTAGTTTCAACCTAGAAAGTGAGGATACAAAACTTAACAGAAGCCGAGATTGCAATATTTAACATCATCACCAGGCTACAGCAAGCACAGAGAATCAAATCAAAACCAACCATCTATCATGCATGCCATCTTTCAGAACAAATTCAATAGCATGTACTTTAGGGTCTTGCAACTCAATCATTATAGAATAAATTTCTCCACTCTGCAATTTAAAGGGGGAAAATATCAACATGCTTAAACAGTGAAAACAAAAAACAGACACAAAGAGAACTGAGTTTTAAAGAAAGAGATGCCTTCATAAATGGTGTTTGCATTGCAGTCTGCTTATAAATTTTTGTCCCTGGAGATGAAGAATGATTAGCAGGAATGACCCAGTTCCTGTAGAAGGTATATATCACAAAGTTGATGTGCATTCAAAACAACCATATAAAAGCATTAAAGAGTTGAAAAGAGCTCATAGTTTTGGCCATACTTATTTCCACCGTAAGTGCAGCCCCAATGAAGAATCCATGTCCTTGAACAATTCTTAAGTTGAAGCTCAATTTTTGCATTGCAACCACTTGAAGATCCTAAGATATTGATCTAAGGAAACCAAGGAGTGAAAGTATATATTCACTATTCCAAATTAGGCAACATGATTTATAATTTTGGTGTTCAAATTAAATATCAGTACCTGAAGTTGCATTCCTTCAGCAAGTTCAAACTGATGAACTCGAGGAAGCTGTCTACAGCTAACCGAATTCAAGGATGCCATCACAGCTACTTATGTGACAAATGGGTAAGATGGGTTTCAAAGTGCATGAAAAAAAAAATTCATTACATAAGCCTCCTACATCCCATTTATAAGCATCAACTTTCTAATCAGAATTACTAAAAGACCACAGTATCTTTTATAGTACAACAGCAGCAGCAACAACCAAGCCTTAAGTCCACTGGGTGGCTTGCAACATGAATCTGTTTCTATCAATCTACCCGATCTTGGGCAACCTCTGATAAAAGAAGGGCTATTAAATCCTTACTAACTCATTCCAAATCTACCCCTCCCCCTTCTATTCCACTACCACTTAGCCCTCCTTTGTAGTGCATTATTTGGCCTACGCTGCACATGCCCAAACCACCTCTGCCACCCCTCCCTTATTAATACAGGTGCTATGCCTAAGAATGAATATGTTCGTTTCTTTATTAATATTTAGAGTCATACCACTCATCCACCTTAGCATTCTCATTTCAGCAACCACTTTTTGGATATGGTTCTTAGTTGCCCAATAGTCTAAAGACTCTAAACCATCTAGCATAGCTCATTTTATAGTCATCTTGTAAAACTTTCATTTTAATTTTAAGGGTATTCTACAAAATCAAACAACAAGCCAAAAGCATTTTCCATTTTACCCAACTTAATTTTAATTCTACATAATACAACTTCACGATCCGAGGAATAAAAATCTCTTATTCTATAAATTTCTTGACCATTAAGTTTAATCATTCGCGGTAAGTTAGGTGTAGCTCCTATAGAAGATGAGGGAGGGACGATTCAAATGGTATTCACACTTGCAACGTAGGTCACATAGTGCACTAATGAGAAAGAGTGAGTTAGTTACTGTGGGGGGCAGTAGAAGGGGTAGAGGTAGACCTAAAATAACTTGGAAAAAGATAGTAACGATTTAATAGTCCTAAATCTGTCAAAAGAAATTGTTCATGATTGCATAAATTGGCTAAAAAGGATTCATATAACTGACCCACCTAGTGGATTTAAGGTTTGATTTTATTGTTGTTGTTGTATTTTTTCAATACTGGCAAAGACCTCTGTGGATAGACCCGTAATCGCATGGGAAATGAGTGTTAAAGCTTCTCTCCATAATCCTAACTTAGACTCCACCTCTAGTTTCCTCAAATTAAAATAATATCATCTGCAAATAATATGCACCAAGGGAACCTTATTTTGGATATTTCCGTTAGGTTCACCTATCACTAATACAAAAAGACAAGGACACAAAACGAACTCTTGATGTGCACATATTGTGATTGGAAATTCCCTAGACACTCCATCTCTAGTTCAAACACTAGTCATTACTCTAGCATACAATGAAATCTATCCATATACCTACTACATACTATTATTTTTTTGTAGAACCCACCATACATCTTTAACACTAGAATACTAAAATGCAATGACTGATCTGCTCACAAAGAAAAGTAATCTATAGGTATACTGGTCCTAAAATTACTAAGTTAGTGTTTCTTTTGGGTGGCTTCACCAGTGGATTCAAGCTAAGTCCATGCCAGAAAAAGTCAACTTACCAAGTCAGATAATTTAGCTGATTGGCTGTTTAGCAGAATCATATTCCTTTATTTATTTATTTATTTATATCATATTCTTTTATTTACTTATATAATAACTGGGAGGTGGGGAACCGTGACCGCTCGCAAGAAGTTTGGTATCCATATTCTTCTGTTCTAAAAAGTTCTAATTAGAGATCAAGGCAGTAAAAAAAAATTCATAGTGTAAGGACGTTACTGTGAAGCCCCATTTGGCTGCTGAGAAACTGTAAAATAGAAAATAAATTTAAAATCATCATTTCTCAGATTTTTCACCATTTGGACTCAAAACCTCCACCTGGCTCAGCTTAATGCAACAAGTATTTAGTTTTTTCAAGGCAAAAATTCTCATTTTTTGTAAACCAAAATTAAAAAATAAAAAACGTAAAATTCAAATTGCTTTTCTCGTCTTCTACTCAATTCCCTTGACAGCAAAACAGAGGGGAATATAATTTGATAAAGAGCTCAAACTTGGCAATTCGGCAAGAAAGCTTTAATTCCAAAAGTGACATTAAAGAGAACCTGCAAAACAAGAAAAGAAAAAGTTTTAGGGATTCTTACTTTCTTTGACGGGAAAGAGAGGGGGGGGGGGTGCTGGAATAAGAATTTGAGTAAATTATGTGTCAAAATGATTTTCAAAGCAAACGACAGAGGGAGAGAGGATAGAAAGAAGGAAGATGAGATGAGAAAGGAATCACAGGCCTCCTTAAAAGGGAAAGCAGGTCCCAAAGCCATACTGGCCGGTTCTGAAAGCAAAGAGAAATCGCGCGCGAACATAGCCGTCGCCATTAGGGGAAAAAACAAGGAAATCAATACGTCCTGCAAGGGAGAGAGAGAGAAATGTACAATTCTTTTACCCTTTCCAGCTGTCGGCGCTCACGCAGCAAGGAAAGGACTGGGAAATGGATTAATTACACTAAGTTTCAATTTCATCCTAGAATTTAGTCCAAGAACAATTCAACTCATTCCAAACTCCAATGCTCCATTGGGGACCCAATCAGCCCAAAGAACACCCATTAATTCTCTCTTTAAGGGGGAAAAAGAAAACTTCAATGAAGGTACTTCTATAATAATAAGGGATTTAAAGGATTATCTCTCAATTTTTGGCAATGCTAAAAGTTCTACCAACATTCTTAATCAATTTTTGAGAGAGAGAGAGAGAGAGATAAGAAAGTCCAAGTAATAACACTTTTTATAATAGTCTAAAACTCTTGTTCTACTCTATTCTCAATTTTGTTTAAAGAATTTGTGGTTCTTATTTTGCAAATCATATTAGGCCATAAAAGACTAATGACAAATTTTGCATACCCTCTAGTACTCTTTTAAGAGCAATAATTTTGAAGGTTATGTTGCATTGTGTTTTGTTTTTCTACATAAAAATCGAGTTAAAAATTTTATCAAGCCTCAAAAAATTCAGAAGTTTCCAATAAATTTTTTTTCTTGGCATACATATCAGTTCTAAACAAACAAAAAAAAAAATGTAGTGATTAGAAGGGAGTATTGACTCAGGTGCAATAATTCCAAATTAAAAAAATTATTACATCATAACAATTTATTGGAAATATTAAGTACGAAATTACGACTAAAAATTTTACGAACAAAATCTTTTGTGCTCCATGATTAAAAATGAACATAGAATAAATAAATAATAATAAAATCTAATGGATTGATTTTGGTTATAGAAACTAGGCCTCCAAATATTCTTATATCTAACCATGTGGTTGCTACTTGTCCTACATCAACAATCTCCCATTGAGAACAACTCAACCCTATTAACCAAAATAAGAACTAGCATGCTTTTTAAGAAAAAAAAAAATGGCAATAGTTTGCTTCGACCTCACCATAGGAAAGTCACGAGGAAGCATGAGCTAGCTTGCATTTCTTTTTGTCAATTGAAAAGGAATAAGAATTTTCTTGTGCATTGTGGAAAACATCCCTATCATTTGACCATTGATGTTGTAAAAGAATATGATAGATCCTCTCCATGTAAGACATATTCCTAAAAGTGGGCAAGTAATAATCATTCACCTTCACGTTGGTATTATTTACTACTATCTTTACCTTCAAGTTTAACTTCTTGATAGCTTCATTAAACACCAAACTAGAATAGCTATAAGGATCATTAACCAAAGAACATAATCTACTTAATGAAAAATAATGATTCTCTTCTAATCATGTTCAATGTCAATTGTATGAGATGACAGTTGATGAGTCCCTAAAATGTAATATTTTAGGCCCTCATTTACCCTTTTTTTTGTCTTAATTCATCAAAGGAAAGAAGACTCTACTCAACCATGTGGTGCGACCAACAACACACAAGGGCGACCAGGTCACAAGCTGTAGACTCCAAGGTTCAGACTAAAAGAAGAATGTTGCAAGGTTTGACCAAGTGTTCAACCAAGTGATCCTATGGAACGACCAGGTTGAGATACTGAAGCCTACTGAGCTAGAGATACTGAGAGTCTCGACCAAGTGTTCGACCAAGAGACCATAAAGGGCGACCAAGTCTCGAGAGCCTGAGCTGAACTGAAGACTAAGATCCTACAAGTCTCAATCAATAGCTCGACCAGCAAGACCCAAGGGTGCAACTAGGTTGAGGATGCTGAAGTTTGAATCCTAGAATTCTCAAGAGCCTCGACCAAGGCCCGACCAAGGGAACCTATGGATGCGACCAAGTCAACAGCGATGATCTTCTGTGCAAGATTTTCTACTACAGTTTCCTGTTTTGAATTTTAAACCTTGTAAGCCCTTTTAGGTATAAATAATAACTCTGAATATATTCTTAGGGTTCCTCTTTGGCCTATTTTGGGTTAGTGATAGACCTAGAAAGCCATTGAGAGCCAAATAAATTAGGATTTACATGCTTTTATTTCAATACCATGCAAGTTTACATCTTTGAGAGTGATTATACCCTAGGGTAAAGGATAGCCTATCTAGGGATTCAGTCACCTATACGGATTAGGCTACAGTTCATGTACAGGGTGAATTCGTGATCATTGAGATAGAGTATACTCTGGGAGCTCCCAATCGTGCTCCGGACGATTGGTGCACCTTCGCTACTCTATGCCCTCGAATGGTTCACTTAGTCGTTAGCCTAAGACAGATAGCTAACCGGACGTAACTAGTGCACGTGACAGTCTAAGTGTGATTCATAATCTGAGATCTACTTTGTAGGAGTAATGTTAATGTAAAATTTACATGCTTTCAGTAGTTGTTAGAAAAACCCCTCAAAATCTCATCTTTTTTCCATTTTACACAAAGTATAGTAAACTCAACTGGAAGTGGTAAATAACTGCACTTTAGTCCCTGTGGATCGACACTCGACTTACTCACTATTCTATTGAACTTGGGAGTAGTTAGGTTTATAAATTTTATCTTTGGTAGTTAAGGACAGAAGCCTTAGTGAGCCTACCAAATTTTGGCACCGTTGCCGGGGACTTAGTTACGATTATAAGCCAATTTCTAGTTTAGAGTACTATTGATTTTTTTCTTTTATTTTTGTTTTTTGTTTGATACTTTGAAGTCTTGATTGTGTGCTGCATGTGTATATGTTGGGTTTGTGTTCTTTGGATCCTAAGTTAGTGCCTATAGACCCCGAGATTGAGAGATCTCGTAGGTCCATTAGGAATTATACCTCTAATCCCAAGTTTGCTGAGTCGTCTGAACCTAAGATCATGGTTGAACGTAATCCAATTCCCGCTTTCAAAACCCGAAATCTCAAGCTCCCCGCCAACCTGTGGTGGAGGAGCAACCTCTTCGGCCCATTAAAGACTACTTCACACTCAATACGTACACCTCGCCGTCTTGTATCTGGTTTTCGGATGTCGAGGTGGCTCAATTTGAAATTAATACTTCCATTATCTCGATGCTTCCCAATTTCTATGGGAATTCAAATGAAAATCCTTACAAGCATCTAAATGAATTTTTTGAAATCTGTTCCACCATTTGAATATCTAATTTTGGTGATGACACCCTTTGATTGAAGTTTTTCCTGTTCTCTCTGAAGGATAAGGCCAAATATTGGATGAATTCCTTAAAGCCGAACTCAGTGACTTCCTGGGCCACCATGCAACATGAGTTCCTAAAAAAGTACTTCCCAATCAGGAAGACTAACTAGCAAAGGAAGGTCATCACTAGTTTCTCACAATTGGATGAGGAACTCCCCTTACTTCTATCAAGCAAGTGAGGTCATTCCCAGGGCATGCTGGTTTTTACCAGTTATTCATCAAATACTTTAGTAAAATTTCTCAGCCCTTGACCAACTTGTTAATTAAAAATGCACCCTTTGAGTTTGATAAAGATTGTCTCATGACATTTGAAACTCTTAGGATGCTACTCTCTTCTACCCCGATAATGCTGCCACTTGATTGGTCCCTTCCTTTTGAAATCATGTGTGATGCATCAGATTATGCTATAGGGGTTGTGTTAGCACAATGGGTGGATAAGTTGTCTCATGTTACTGTGCTAGTAAGACTCTTCAAGGAGCACAGCTGAATTATACCACCACCGAGAAAGAGCTTCTAGCGGTAGTTTTCACCCTTCATAAATGTCACTTTTATCTCGTAGGGTTGAAGGTCATTGTGTACTCTGATCACGCCGTTTTGCGATACCTTTTTACTAAGAAAGAGACCAAACCTAGGTTGATTAGGTGGATTTTTATTTTGCAATATTTTGATTATGAAATCCAAGATAGGAAGGGGATGGAGAACCATGTAGCCGATCATTTGTCCCACATTTTAGTTGAGGGGTCTACCGAACCTTATCCAGTTCAAGATTTCTTTCTCGATGAGCATCTCTTTGCTATGTCTTCCCAGCTCCCTTGGTTTGCTACAATTGCTAACTACTTAGCCATGGGAGTTATTCCTCATGATTGGACACGGCAAGAGAAAGACAAGTTCTTCTCCCAAGTGCGCCACTACATATGGGATGACCTGGATCTATTTAAAATAGGCCCGAACTCAATCATTTAGTGTTGTTTCCCTGAGAGTGAGTATCACAACATTTTGGAATTTTGTCATACCTTAGAATATGGTGGTCACTTCAGTGGGAAGAAAATTGTAGCCAAAGTACTCCAAAGTGGGTTCTTTTGGCCAACACTTTTCCGGGATGCTCACAAATTTTTTATATCATGTTAACGGTGTCACTAGACCGGGAACATCTCCTGGCGTGACATGATGTCGTTAAGCTCTATTTTAGTGGTTGAGCTTTTTTATGTGTGGGGGATTGACTTTATGGGTCCTTTCACTCCTTCCCATGTATATATGTACATACTTGTGGTAGTGGATTATGTTTCAAAGTGGGTAAAGGCAGCCACTACTAAGACCAATGATCATCGAGTGGTCGTTCACTTTCTTAAGGGTCTTTTTAATCATTTTGGTTGTCCCCAAGCTATCATTAGTGATGGGGAACTCATTTCCTTAATTGTCATTTTGCTACACTCCTTCGAAAGTACTCAATCACCCAAAAATTTGCCACATCGTACCATCCCCAGACCAGTGGGCAAGTTGAGGTTTCGATTCATGAGATTAAAACCATCCTTGAGAAAACTGTGTGGCTGGATAGAAAAGATTAGTCATCTCGGTTAGATGATGCTCCATGGGCATATAAGATAGCCTACAAGACCCCTTTCGGTGCGTCCCCATATCGATTAGTCTATGGTAAGGCTTATCACCTCCTGGTTGTGTTAGAGCATCGAGCATACTGGGCCATTAAGAAGTTCAATTTCAATATGGTTTCTATAGGTGCTCATCGCTGCCTCTAACTCAATGAGTTGGAAGAAATCCGAAATGCTTTGTATGAGAATGCCAAAATCTATAAAGATAGGACGAAAGCCTTTCTTGACAAGCACATTGTCATAAAATCTTTCGAGCACCACCAAAAAGTATGGCTTTTCAATTTGAGGTTGAAATTATTTCCGGACAAGCTGCAATCCCAATGGCATGACCCCTATGTTGTGAGTCGTGTGTTCTCCCATGGTGCGGTTAAAATTAAAGATCTAATGTCTAAAGCACTTTTCAAGGTCAATGATCATTGCCTAAAGCCATGTGTAGAGGGAGTCAATGAGGGACTTGTCGAGAGAGTTTTTCTATGTGATCCGGTGTATCCACCTTGAGCGTTCATTGCGTCTGGCTGAAGACGGTAAACTTAGCGCTACTGGGAGGCAACCCAAGGGTTTTTATTTCCTTTTTCTTTTTGAGTCCTTAGGCCACGTAGTGTAGTGTAGATAGGGTCAAGAGTCTTTAAAGTAGGTCTTAGGCCAATGGGGGTCCGACTAGGGCTTGACCAATATGCACATGTGCGACCTAGTCGAGCCCTAAAAATCTTCTGAGCTTCCAAAGTACGAAGAAGTTCGACTAGTGGTGCGACCATCACTAGTTTGGTGCGACCTGGTCGAGTCTCTGATCTTATCTGAACTTGTAAATTGTTGAGAGGTTCGACCATGTGCGCGACCAGCACTGAGGTAGGCATAACCTGGTCGAAAGTTAGTGTTCCTATCTAAGTGGGGGGTGTGACCAGGCACAACCAGTACATGGCTTGCGCGACCTAGTCAAAGCTGTCGAAGTCGCGTTTTTAAACCATTTCTCTCGCGAAGCTCAAATAACTCTTGCCACTTTTCTCTTAATCTTCCCTCATCACACCTCCCTACGCCCTAGTTGCTCGAGCTCCTCTCACAACCTTTGAGCCTCTAATGACCCTCTAGCCACCAAATTTTGCTTCGGTGATCTCCTGTGTGTGTGGAGCCCTGTTCAATGACCTAGGGTTTTCAGCCATTTGCTTCCTTTGTACCTGTGCCTCTTCATCTTCTCAATTTTCCTCTCTCTCCAATCCCAATTGAAGATGCCTCTATGATCAGGATCACAAACTAACAGGAAGCAAATCCAATCACCACGATCCGTAGCTAGGCGGCAAAGGGTCCGAGACCCACCGAGGGGGCAAGTCGCCTTAAAGGAGCAGGAACGGCGGTTGGAGGAGACGAGGGCACCACGAGTAACCCCTGAGGATATACAACTGCCCTCGGCGCATTCTATAGCGCCACCCTTGGATAGTACCCCCACAGCGTCCATTCAGTACAGTTAGACCAACCATGCCACTTCCCTCTTTTACCCCAAAAATCTGAGGCTTGATGGTGGCAATGGTCCGGGCAATAGCCGCTGCCATGGCATCCTCTTCATCTGGCCTTGACAGTGCTTCTGACAATCTTTATCCGATTTTCAATTCCGATTCTGACTAGGATAGGACTAGTCATTAGGATCCATTTTTGTGCTCTGTTTATGTACTGTGCCTTAGCACACTCTTTCTTTTCTTTTCTTTTCTTTTCTTTTTGTTGTATTTCCTTTTGTGCCTCGTATCGCACCATGTTTATGAGAGGTTGTACAAGTGTTTTGATGTTCTATATACATTGTACTGCCTTTGATATCAATGATAATACATTGTGCTTTTGGTATCCACTTGTCTTTTGTGCTTTAGTGTATCGTTGCATGTTTATGCTATTTCTGGATTTTATGGATATACTTCCTGACGCAGGTACACTAATTGATTTCATAGCACCGTGCAGTGTTTCCTTTCCGATACTTTCCAGGTTCTTTCTTTCCCCACATCAATAGGGACACCAAAGTTTTATGTTAGGGGTAGGGGGTTAGGAAAACACTACACAACACATGTTAAGCACAAAACTGACACTTTTCAAAAATTTTCAGTGAACAGTACATGTGTCATGCCATGATAACACTTTCCATACCCTTTACGTACCTCTATATAGCCTACATGTTGTATGCATAGGCTTATCATCTAGATGACTTTGTTATGCTCACTAATGAAGTAGTGAGTTGCTTGTGCGTAGCTTCACATAATATAGCCAATAAACCTGTCTTGCTACTCTATGTGGGTTGACTAGTGATTCATTTGTTTTAATATTATGGTATAAGTTTTTGTATTCACATGGTGCATCACAAGGCTGGGACGCACTTTCACATGATTTGTAACAATTAGGGTTCCTTAAGAACACTGAGAGAATAAACGTGATGACTATGACACCTTGTGAGGTTTTGTTGAGCTTTTCATTTTTATTTTTATTTTTTTCGAGTTTTTGACATCAAACTCTAAGTTCATGGAACTTAACTTCCCTTCTTTGGATATCCCTTGCATGCTAGTCTTGGTTTTTGCATTTGCTAGCCTAGAGGTGATGCCCAGTGGGGAGATATAATGTAACGACCTGCTTACTTATCATATAGTAAAATATATTTGTTAATATAGTCAACCCGAACCCATGGGTAACGGGGATACATTTGACATTCACAGTGGAAACCTAAGCAATAGTAAATGTAAATCACATTCTCATAACCATAAAATACGTAATAGCAAAGTCAACTACATTCTAAAATACTATGTTTATATACAATCTCCAAAAATACAACAATATATACACATCTAGGAACCCACAACACAAATCTCATGTTCCTAGATCAAAACTGACCCTCCCAGCGGGATAGTACCACACTATCTCAACAGCGGCCTTGATCCACTGATCTTTCTAGGTTTCCTGAAAATGATTTAATGTTAGGGGTGAGACACCTCTCAGTAAGGGAAAATAAATTAAATACAGCTGCATGACAACATGAATATTTAATACTAATATAGATATACAGTACATTTTGCATGCTAGAAAACATTAATCATATCATAACTGCATAGACATATACTTTCATATCTCTAATAAATCGTACTATTCATGAACTGTCTGGCATATCTAATAATACTGAAAATTTACCCAATATGTATAGCTAACTAATGTCATGTATTACCCCCCATGACGAGTTGCGCAGCTCGAAGGCGGGACCCGACAATGGTTGGTCGACCACTGCCGAGTCAAAAATGT
This sequence comes from Malania oleifera, assembly GCF_029873635.1. Lineage (NCBI taxonomy): Eukaryota > Viridiplantae > Streptophyta > Magnoliopsida > Santalales > Ximeniaceae > Malania > Malania oleifera. Next base: position 64,388,884 of record NC_080424.1, read on the forward strand.
CTGTAAGTACGATGGGCCCGCCACACCCTAGTCTAAACTGTCAGGTGGACGTCTACAACTCTACACTGAAAGTCACATCGACTATCCATCTCCCACCCCCTCTACTAGCAAGGGCGGTTAGCACAAGTCTGAACATAATAATCTGATCTGTATAACTACGGTATCGTGCTCCTGTAACTGAACTAAACTATAATTCGAGTTCTGATAATATATAATACATGATAATATATAGTTTAACGTAAATAGATTGATAGCATTTTTTGTAATAACATAAATACATATGGCCTTACGCTGATTACTTTCACATCTACGGCCTTGTGCCGAATATTTCATAAATACGACATTGCGCCAAAATCATACATAATACATGGCCTTGCGCTGGCTATCAATCACGACCTTACGCCGAACATTTCATACTTATTATTATGAATAAATAATTCATTTATCATGTATTTTGAAATTATAATGTACTGCATTATTTCATAATCTCAGAAAACATACCTTATTCGTAAAATTGCCATAACATAATACTTTCCATGTAAAATAATATTCATGCCACACAATGTTGAATAAAACCATACATTCTATTCTAAAATCATATTTTCTAGCATTTCATAATATATATACATTTCAACATGATAGCAGTATTTTCCTAAATATGCATTTTTACCAATTTACTCATATATATATATATATATATATATATATAATACATGCTTCCTAAAAATTTATTTGCTAATAAATAATAATAATTTGCATGGAAAATGACTACTTTAGTTTATTCCCTTACATGGTTTCTGAAAAGAAACCCCCTAAATATCCTTGTCCTGCACGTGCAGGGTTCCCCATACAACACCCTGAAAATGACAACTCTTAGAACCAAACTTCAATATTTTTCCATGAATAACATTTCTTACAACTATGGGAAGACCAAATTCTGAATAAATAGCCTTATCTTGAATTAGAGATAAATTTCAAACTAACCCCATCGACGATCCACTCCAACAAATATGCAGAAAACTTCCCCAGGAGTGTCGTGGTGGCTTCAGATCGTCAAACCGGCGTAAATCTGGCCTAGAAACTTAGAGAGAAGGGATGAAAATCGAAGAGGAGAAAAGAGAGAATTTGCACAAGAAATTTTGGCCAAAAATGAAGTTTTTGCCTATTTATACACTGGCCTTCGTCGACGAGCCACGTCACCTCATTGACGAGATCAAGAAGGACGTTCGTCGATGAACATTTGCTTCTCGTTGACGAAATTCAAAGATAGGCAGATAGTCTCTCGGTATTTTCTCGTCGACGAAGCGCACCCTCATCGATGAGCCGAATATATGTCACGTATCGACGAATGCGTGTTGTGCCCCCCTTTTTAATTTCCTCTTTCTCCCTCTTATTATTTAAATACCATAATTCTTTGGGTCATTACATATAAACTTAGGTCTTGTAACCTACTCAAGACATAAAAATTAAGCCACCCCTAGAGATAGACCTTCTTCAGGGACTTCTTTTCGAGCTAAATTTCCTTTCGATAGTATGAAGATGACAAAGTTATGAAAATTGTCCTAGCTGACCATAGAAAAAAATGCATAAAAGAATAAATAGAAGAAGAAAAAGAAATGAAGAATACATAGAATACCTGCTTCAAATACAAAAAGGTCAAGTTAGGGACACAAGGCATATGTTCAAGCACATATGAAGTTTCTTCAGCTACCCAATGCATCTGATGTATTCCTGCCTAGTCTATGGATTAGTCAATCTAGGGTGGTCTTGCTTGGATGTGTCGATTAAGTGAGAAGGCACTAGGGTGAAGGACTCGACACCTCATTAATAGGTTAGACTCCATTCTTATGAGACTAGTTCACTCCATTATTAGTGTCAGTTCTTTGAAGTATGTGGGATGTTTGATCATGACATTCTTCCTCACATATGAGAGTGAACCCATCTTCTTAAGTTTTTTTGAGAGTATACTAGTGAGGCTAAGTCAACATGACCGTTCCTTAGGTGTCCAAGAGTGACTTAAGTGTAAAGAATTATTCACTTTATACATGTCTTGTGACTTTCCCTATTTATACTTGAATTTACATGACGATATTAACTCTTAATTGCAATTGCTAGATTGATTGTCTATGAGTTGTGTTTTTTTTTTATGGCTATACAATGTTGAAACTTGCATGAATGATTTGCTTCGGAGTTTTTGTATAGTGAAGTTATGTACGAGAGAGCCTGGTTGTAACTAGGTTATATTTCTGCATGTAAAATGGCATGAGTATGTTACATGTGATCTTAGTTGATGTCCACTGAGATCGGTATTTGTGGGTACCTCTCTAGAAACCTTCAGGAGCCTACAACTCGTCCACTAGGGTCACCTAGGGATTTAAATTCTTGTTGCATATGGTAAATGCAACCGTGTTTCCCACAAAAAAAAAAAAAAAAGGAGATAGATAGGATTTCTTAGTTTTCTTAGTTCTTGCTTTGCTCAAGGACTAGAAAAGTGTAAGTTGGGGGTTGTGATGAGTCCCTAAAATGCACTATTTTAGGCCCCTATTTACCTTTTTTTTGTCTTCATTTATCTTGTAAATACCCTTTGTTATCATAGTTCAAAGTTATGCAAGGTTTGTTTATGTTTCAAGAAAAACAGGTTGAAATTGAGGATTTAAGCAATATGAGAAGCCAAGGGAGTAATTGGGAAGCTCAAAGCTCAAATCAGATGCTCAACCAAGCCTCTAGAGTCTTAATTCATCAAAGGAAAGAAGACCCTGCTCGACTATGTGGTGCGACCAACAACATGCAGGGGCGACCAGGTCACAAGCTGCAGACTCCAAGGTTTAGATTGATAGAAGAATACTGCAAGGTTTGACCAAGTGCTCGACCAAGTGACCCTTTGGAGCGACCAAGTCGAGATACTAAAGCCTACTGAGCCAGAGATACTGAGAGTCTTAACCAAGTGTTCGACCAGGAGACCATGAAGGGGACCAAATATAGAGAGCCTAAGCTGAACTGAAGGCTAAGATCCTACAAGTCTCAATTAGTAGCTTGACCATCAAGACCCAAGGGTGCGACTAGGTTGAGGATGCTGAAGTTTGAATCCTAGAATTCTCGAGAGCCTCGACTAGGGCGCGACCAAGTCGACTGCAACAATCTTCTGTGCGAGATTTTCTACTGCAGTTTCCTATTTTGAATTTTAAACCTTGTAAACCCTTTTGGGTATAAATAATAGCTTCAAATATGTTCTTAGGGTTCTTCTTTGGCCTCTTTTGGGTTAGTGACTGACCTAGAAAGCCATTGAGAGCCAATTAGATTAGGATTTACTGCTTTTGATTTCAATTCATGTACTGGTTTATGCTTGGATTCATGAAGGCCTGTGACAACCTTCAAGTTCCTCATGTTGTCGCATAGATTATGGTTCTCTATTGTATTCTTGATCATTAGTGACAAAATTTTGAGTTGCAATTGAAGCCATCTTTACATGCTTTCCTTTATATGCTTTCATTTACATGATTTCATTTCAATACCATGCAGGTTTACATCTTTCAGAGTGATGCTAGGGATTCATTCACCTATATGGATTAGGGTACAGTTCATGTACGGGGTGAATTCATGATCGTTGAGATAGAGTATACCTTGGTTCCTAATCATGTTCCGGACGATTGGTACACCTTCGCTACTCTATGCCCTCGAAGGGTTCACTTAGCCATTAGCCTAAGACGGATAGCTGACCAAATGTAGCTAGTGCGCACAACAGTCTAAGTGTGATTCATGATCTGAGATTTGCTTTTGTAGGAGTAGTGTTAACGTAAAATTTACATGCTTTCAGTAGTTGTTAGAAAACCCCCTTTTTTTTTTCCCTTTTTTTACAGAAAGTATAGTAAACTAGGCTGGAAGTGGTAAAAAAATACATTTTTGTCCCTATGGATCAGCACTCGATTTACTGTTCTATTGAACTTGGGAGTAGTTAGGTTTATAAATTTTATTTTTTGGTAATTAAGGACCCAAGCCTTCGCAAGCCTACCAATAGTGGATATAAATATAGTAAACAAAGGAGATTCATAAAAGTATCATCATCATCATAGATCATCACTAATGACATTAGTCTTAGATGCAATGATTTCAATTTTACCTTCATCTTACTTTTCAGAAAATGTCATAACATGGATAGGACAATACTAAGCAAATTAATCAATGATAACCAAAGGCTTTTCACTTGAAATATCGAACCATTATCTAAATTTAGGACCCCATGCTAGAGGTATCTTAACCTTTGAAATGAGTAAATGGGGCACATTTTCCCTAGGTCAGTTGGTCAATCAAGACTACTAGGCTTCTCAAGCTGATAAGAAGCTCCTAGAGGATAATGATGCATGTCCTCCTTAGCCTATGGCATGCTACAAATTTGGAGGCAATTATAAACTTTGATTGTTGCCTATATAAGCAACATAACATCTTCCTTTCATTCCATATTGGCCCATGTGGCTGAGCATGGCAACTATGTGATCAACTTAGTTCATACAAAATAGTTCAAGATAAATAGGTTAAGGCTACAGAGTGCTAGGAGACCAAATTTAAAATTTTATGTGGCTTTCAGATGTGTATAATTCACTATCTTTAAGGTGATATTTTCCCTCACTTGACTGGGTTTACTATGAGAAAACAATGGTGCAAATCACCTCCAAAATACGATAGAGCCATTAGAAATCTACAGTTAATAATTTGAAAGATTTCTTTGTAGAACTTCTCTAGAATAATGTATTTGACTATGAAAGAAATAAGAAAGTGAGGGGAAATGAATTTTTATTTTTTTTATTTTTATAATTAATTCTATCACTAAAGCCTCTTATTTATAGATGTGAAGAGTTGCATGATACCTTTTGAACTGACATTGTATTTAAAGAGTTCTATCTCTTCAAAAGAATATGACTGCTACATTCAAATTTTTAAAGAATTTTAAATTGATAGTTAATGTTGATTGTTGGCATTTATTTCCCAAAAAGTTATGTTTTCTAAAATTTAATTATTAAATTTGAAAGTAAATAATTTCAAATGTATGGTTTGTGAAAAGATGCATGATACCTTTTAAATAGACACAGTGTTTAAAGAGTTATATCTCTTCAAAAGAATATGACTACTACATTCAAATTTTAAAAAAATTTAAATTGATATTTAATGTTGATAGTTGGCAATAATTTCCAAAAAGTTATGTTTTCTAAACTTTAATTATTAAATTTTTTAAAAAAAATATATCAAATATATGGTCTTAATTAATTCCCCGAACATGCACCCCAAGTGCCAAGTAACAAATGTTTTACAAAGGCCTATAATCTAAATATCTTCAAAAAAATCAAGATATATGAATTATCATCATTTTGAATATTTCATGCTATTTTTTATCCACCAAATTCAAGTAAATTCCTTTAAGTTGGGATTCAACTAGATAGAGATCTTGGCTTTCATTCAAGTAAAACCAACAAAAATAATTCTTCAAAGAATAAATCCAATCTTAAAACTTGGCAGAAGGACTATCTCCACAAAAATGAAGAACATCCCATATAATTCCCCTATAGTTAGACTAGTTGCCTTAAAGTGCAAAAACAATAAGAGTGGCATTGCTTGTACCACTTTCCTCATACTAGACAAAGAGCCAACTAGAGACTTTCCATAAAGCTAAGATGAAAATGTTTGCAACATAGCCTTTGTTTCACCAATAAAATCTTCTATGTTGTGCACTATCAAAGAAAAATTGAGATGAGCTAGTTGACTAGCTCAATTCTATAGGTCAAATAGTTAGGTTAGACAATTCAAACATAACTACTTATCTTATTGTTTGGCTCTTTTGTTCCTTGGATGGTTAGTTTATGGCATATGACAATCCTCAACAACAACATCACAACGATTAGAACCAAACGAAGATTACAGCTGGCAACTAGTGGAGACAAGTGGCAACAAGTTTGCCACGATCGAAAAGGAAGGAGAGATTAAGAAAAAGAAACAAAGTGGAACTGTGGAAGTAAGTAGGAATCATGTGGGCTCTAATAATTTCTAATGGCGCATGCTCAAGGAGGAGAAAGAGATGGAGAAAGATAAGAGGATAACAAGAGAAATAATACATATCTAAACTTAATTGCAATAATTGCAACCTGAAAACCCTATGAGGTTGGTAACAATTCAAAAGAAATACTGACTCTTAGACTTAAAATCCCCAAAACTCTACAATTTAAAATAACCATAACACCAAATAAATAATTAAATGCTAACACTAATTGAATTTGATAAGATAGTTTGGCTTCTTCAGTCAAGATAAACTCAAATTTGTATAGTAACACAATTGTCATTTGCCCTAACTACATCAAAAGGTGAAGTTTTGTTAATATAAAGTAATTAGACTTTGAACAAGCAATTTCCCTTATTTCAACATTTTGGGGTACTATCAAAAGATATATACTATTTTTTATTTTTTTTTTCATTTTGTCTCAAGTATAAGTGACTGAAGGATAAAAAAGAATGAGAAGTTCACAATATGTTAAGGTTAATTGACAACTAATAGACCCTTAAAGGCTCATAAATAATTTTCTAAGAATAACTGCTTCCTTGGGAAAGCTAAAAATTAGTATTCTCTCTCTCTCTCTCTCTCTCTCTCTCTCTCTCTCTCTCACACACACACACACACACACACACAGAGGAACAATTGGGCGCCGGGGGGGGGGGGTGCTTTTACATTTAAAAAAAAAGTGCATTTTTATTTATACTTCATTTAGTTGAGGAGAAGTAAAGAGGGGAGATGAAGAAAAATGTGAATTTCTCTCCACTTTTCAACATAAAATTGAGAAAAGAAAAAGAAATGAACAAATAAAGGAGAATGAGTGTAGTGATTCCAAATATATATATATATATATATATATATATATATATATATATATCTATATATATATTATTTAATTAATTAATGAATTTGAAAACTAAGATGTAGTCCCAAAAAGGGGGTGAATTGGGTTTTAAAATTTCTTTTAAATCTTTTTAAGAATTCTTAACTTATTATTGATTCTTCAAACTTTCATTAAAAACTTATTTCTTTATTTAATCCACAACCACACAAACATTCAATCATTCAAGTAATCAATCAACCAAACCAATCAACCACAATTTGAAAGCAGACAACCAAACCAAGATTAAAATATACAACACTTTGGTAATGTAAGAACTTAAGATGATTTGTTTGTTTATATAAGCCATATATATATATATATATGAAATTGTTTCTTCAATGCAAACCACAACTCAAATCCCAAACAACTCAGAATTTAAATAAACTCTTAGTTAATTTTTCTTTGGGTGTTAACCAACCAACGCACTTCCTTTTGAGGTTTCCACAAAAGTTTGATCAACCAACATACTCCCTTTCGGTTTCCACAATCCCAAATCAAATTTGAACTTTAAATTTATTTAACTTCCAAATTACGTAGTTTGTATAATTAAGAAAATTAAATCATTCACGCAGTTTATATGTTCTGAATGTAAAGAGCAAGGGAAGAAGAGAGTGAGACCAGGGTTTTTACGAGGTTCGGCTTATACCCAGCCTACGTCCTCGCCTTTGGAAAACCACCTAAGGATTCACTAAAACTAGTTCCTTTGTCGGGCGGAGCCGTTTACACACGCTCCTTCAGTAGGTTAGAGCTCGCCTCTCCAAACGATGTACCCACACTCGGTCACTCCTTCAATAGGATAGAGCCTGCCTCTCTAAGCAATATCCCCTTGCTTAGCCAACGATCCAAATAATCCTTGGAATTGTCAAAGAACTACAAGAAACACACGATACAATTAGTATACTAGTATACTCTCACAAAGGGCAAGTTAGTATAATTTCAGCACAATATACTTAAATGTAAAAATATCAATATGAAATAGAATGAAGCTCAAGTTTAGAATTCACCAATATCTTTCTTAGATAAGGATTATCAGTAAGAATTCAGAGGAGGAAGGATCAGCACTTCAGAATATTTTAGCAAAAGAGATTTGCAATGAGTGAGCAAGAAAGCTTTGTAAGAACAAGAGTGCTTTCAGCTTATCAATCAGATTTTTCAATTCTTGGTTTATTTTGATTTTCAAAACCATGTATTTATAGGCTTTCAAAATGGTTTTCGTGTTGCCCAAGTTTACTTGGAGTATTTCCCAAGTTTTTAGAAAATTTGGGGCACAAGCAACTGATATTTAAAAATTAAAACTTTTAAAAAATTTGTCCATTAATAGTGTTCAGATGATTGAACCTTCGAGGTCAGTTTTCTGAAGTTCCTTAGCCTTTGAAAATTTTGAATTGGATACAGGGTCAGACGATTGAAGTGTCGGGTTCAGACGACCGATGTCTTAGTTTAGTCTTCTAAAGTGCTTCTGCCAGTTACTGTTTTTCACCAATATTTCTTCAAACGACTGAACTTATTCTTCAGATGTCTGAAGTAATTCTTTAGACGACCAAACTTGAAGTTTAGTCTTCTGAAGTTGCCACTTCAAGCTTCTGAGCAGAAACTTCAGTCTTCTGAGGTACTTGTTTTTTGATTTTTCAATTCTAATTCAAAATATGGTTTGCTCTCTTTATTTATTCTTTTATAAAGGTTTTTTCTGGGTTTTTTTAAATAGGTCTCTAAGTCCATATAATTCCCTTAAAGAGCTTCAAAATATTTTAAACGATATTTAAACATTAAAGTACATACATAAAGACTTCTAAGATTTTTCACATTTTAGGTACTTGAGTCTTCATGCTTTGCCTTTCTTTAAGCTCTCTCACTTTGCTTTTCTTTGACTCTTTTGACTTCTAACTTTTCTTTGACTTTCAACAAATCATTTATGTCCTCATTTTCTTCAAGCTTTAAAATATCATCTTTAAATCCATGCTTTGACGCTTTAAGCTTCATTTGATCCTTGTGAGCACTTTGACCTTACTGATCCTTGTGAGCACTTTGACCTTATTTTCTCATATATGAGCCTTAAGATAACATTACTCACACAAATATGTTAAGTTTCACTTGTTTATTAGCGTCAAATCAAGATTTTAAATCTTATAAGGCCAACAATCTCCCCCTTTTTTATGATGACAAATAAGATGCAAAATTTTGAGTAAGTCTTAAGAAGGTTCCCCCTTTCAATAAGCATCATATTGACAAACTTAACAATATCATGATCAATTTCAAAAACTCTTTTACTATCATGCTCATCACATTATTCAATATCAATATCAATTAATATCAATTACTTATCCTCCTTTTGATATATATATATCATGCTCATAAATTTTTAATATCATGCTCAATTTTTATTGACCAAAACTTCTCCTCCTTTTGACATCAATCAAAAAGAGTAAGACTTTAAGTACTAAGGCTATAAGCAACCATAAAAAGTATAGTACTTTAAACTTCAGCATATATAATAATTCATGATACCAATTATTTATTCCATGATTCCAATTTAATAATTAGGGAAGAAACATAATACAAGCAATAAGTCATGATACTCCCCCTGAATTTAATATATTCAGATTTGATACCAATTATGCTTTTAAGTTTATTAGCCATACTTCATATATTGATTCATATCCTATATGTTGTCATGAACACAATCATCAAATACCAATATCATGTTAACATCATCAATATCATAACATGCTCATGAGTTCAATTATGCTTATCATTCTTAAATATCAATTTGTGATACCAATTGAGCCTTTCTAATTGTGATACCAATTAAAATTTTTAAAATGTGATACCAAAAATGTTTTATAGATACCAAAGCTAATATCACATCATGCATAGTTCATGGATCTCAAAAATATCATTCATAGCTCATGAATACCAATATAAAGAGCAGCACAAGACAAATTTATCCACTTGATTTATTATTAGCATGCATAGTCAAAAATTAATTTTATATTAAGATTCATGCTCATGCTCAATAATCTCATGCTCAAGTTCCATACTTCTTATATTACGATTTAGTTTCATAGTCATGCTCAAGTTTGCAATATAATGAGCCATACATTATTAATATGAGTCAAGACATGATCATACACATGTAGTATATAGCAAATTAGCACAACATGTATTTCATCTTCATTTGCTTTGTAATATTGCTCAAGTTGTCTTCAAGTATCTCTCATTCTTAAATGTTTCTTATTTTGTTCATGAATTTTTCCTTAATCAAAATATTCATGTAACAAATTTTGATTTTGCTTTCTTTTGATTCCTTATGAATTTCAATTTTTTTTAAAAAAAAAAAATTTAAGCTTGTATGAATTATCCTATGATTTTGGCCAACAATGTTATTTGTGTTTTTATTTGTTCTAATAAATTCCTTAAGATTTTTAAGGCCTTTTATTTAGGTACCTATACTTTCTTAGGTCTAGAAGGTTTCAGAAGACTTGATTTTTCTTTTATTCTCCATACTTGTTAATTCTTATATCTTTTCTCTTTAATGGACATTCAAACTTTATATGACCCTTTTTCTTGCATAGGTAGTATATAGTGTTAGTGTAGGCATTAGAAGATGAACTAGCATAATCTTTGGATGCTTTGAAAAATAACCCACGTAAAGATTCTTTTTCTTTTTATTTTCAACCCCATTAACTCCAATGTCTTCTTTGTTTAAGGTCATCCTTTGTGAGCCTAACATTTTGTCAAAGTTTTCCTTTCCTTTTGTGAAGTTGTAAATGATCTTTTCTTTACCTTTAATTTGATTTTTGAGATCATTTATTTCAATATCTTTCTTGTTATCAACCTTCTTTAGTGATTTCTCTAGTTCTTGAGATAATTTTCTAATTTTATCCTCTAATTCAGAAGTATATAGGTCTTTCTCATATTCCATAAAGGATAGGGATCGAAGGTCTTCTATCACCTTTTCATTTTTGCTTTCTAGTTTCTTGATTTTTAAATCTTTTTCATTTTTAGCAAGATTTTTAGATCATAATTCCTTTGTCATGGCTTCATTCTTACTTTCTATTTTCTTGATTCTTGAATCCTTTTCTCTTTCAACAGTTCTAAAAGATTCTAACTCTTTCATTATACCTTCATTCTTATTTTTCAATGAAGTATATCGTTTAGTCACATTAATTAACATCTTATGCACCTTGAATAAGTCATTTTGAAGTTTTTCATAAGATGACATACTCTCATCATCGGACTCATTAGATGAATCACTATCATATTCATTATCTGATTTGGATGAGGAACATTATTCTTTATCATCATCCCATGCCATGAAGCAAGTATAAGTAACCTCTTGGTCACTTGATTCACATTCCGAACTACTTGTACTCATGTTGTCCCAAGTAGTAGCTTTCATGGCTTTTTTCTTTTTCTTTTTAGAATCTTTCTTAAGAAGTGGACATTCTAGTTTAATATGTCCAACTTTGTTGCAATTATAACATGTATGAGTTTTATTCTTTGATTTCTTTTTGCTAATTTCTTCTTCTTCTTCATCTGATTCAGATTTGGATTTTCTTTTGAATATATTTTTCCTTCTTAGAATTTTCTCTAGCTTCTTAGATATAAAGGCTACTTCATCTTCATCTATCTCTTCTTCACAACTAGAATTTTCTTTTGAGGCTTTAAAGGCTATTGATTCTTGGACTTTAGTTTTTCCACTCCTTTCATTCATTGTCATTTCGTATGTGAGGAGAGAACCTATAAGTTCATCTAAAGAAGTGTTTTTAAGGTTTTTTCCTTCAATTATTGCAGTGGCTTTTGGTTCCCATATAAGTGGCAACCCTCTAAGAATTTTTCTTAGCATCTCATAGGTAGTGTAGGTTTTTCTTAAGGCATTATGGGAATTTATTATGTGAGTGAACCTAGTGTACATACTATTTATAGATTCATTTGGGTTCATCTTAAAAGCGTCATATTCATTTGTAAGCATATCAATCATATTATCCCTAACATCTATAGTGCCTTCGTAAGTGACTTCTAGTTTGTCCCATATTTCCTTAGCCGATTTGCAAGCCATTACTGTTGACTCTATGAGTCCAATCTAGTTTTTGATAATGACAAATCACTTGATATTTGATCTATACATTGAGTTTGTGAACATGACTTACACTGAGTATGCACGAAAAGATAACGAGTCATGGATGTCATAAAGCAAAGCTTATATATATTAGAAAGTACCATGGAACTCAAAGAGTATGATAATCAAGATGCAAGCGGCAAAGTTCAAGAATGTCTTGGGAATGAGTATTTAGAACTTATGTATCTACATTTTCGTATGATTTATCTTAAGGCTCAATATAACTTAGAATGTTTTTAGGATTCATACATTTCATGTACATCATTAGAATACTTACATGGGCTTAGAAATGTGTTTAAAATCGTGAAAACTTGTTTTGTAAAAGGCCCAAGAAAAGAATCAAAGTAGAATTTTAAATTGGAAATGTATATGTGTGAAAAAGGGGACTTCAGTAGCATGAAGTTAACCTCAGGCGCCTGAAGAATTTCTTCAGTAGCCTGAAGATTAAGTTCAGTAGCTTGAAGAATTAAATGGGAAAGACAGAACCTGGCAGAGGTACCTCGGTCGCTTGACCTTGGAACCTCAGGTGCCTGAAGTTGACACTTCAGGAGCCTGAAGTCCAGTTCGGTTGCCTGAACTCGCAAGAAAGCCTAAAAATCAGTTCTTTATTAAAAAGACACGCGAGGTATCTTATTGATACAACAACTGAGATCAATTCTAAGGGTAATATACTATATATTATGAATATCTAAATCCTAGAAGAGAGAGACACACACAAGAAAGAAAAGAACACACTTTGTTGCAAGTTTGTTGATTATCTACTCTTAGTGCTATTCGTTTGCCTATACATCAATCTCATATCTTCAAGCTTGGGCAAATCAATTCATATTTTCAAAAGGAACTTGTTTACTCTACTATACTTCAATCTAGTATTGAGGTTTGATCTTTCAAGTTATTAGTCTTGTGATTTTTGCATATCATCTCATTGTTTGTTTCTTGACTAGTATTGAAAAGTATTGATCTTGAGTGTACTTTTTGTACAAAAATTAATTTTCTAAGAGATCATTACTTGAGAAAGTTTATCTAACTTGGTAGATTAAATTTTGGTTCAAGAGTATATAAATATACATATATTGTCTCAAAGGGCTTCTTATTGAAAAACCTAGTTTTTGATTAAAAGAGTGATCTTGAAAGTATCTTTATATATATCAAGTCTTTTTGAACTAGGTCGTTATTTGTTTTATGGTGTGTGACTCATTGAAAGGTTTGATTCAAGTGTGTGGTTTCTAAAAGGATCTATCTTTAGATACATTAGAATTTGATTGAATACCCTTGATAATTATAAATATAATTTTAATTGAGGGATATTTTTCTGCAAATTAATATACTCAGTTTTGTGGTTGAGTACTTGAAATAAAACTTTGTGATTTTGATTGAGTGTTTATTCAAGACAAAGTTTGTGCCAACAAGTTCACTTCAATTATATAAGTGTGCATTTTTTCAAAGTAAACCAAGAACCCTAGATTATTCCAAAACGTTTTGAATTTATCTTTACTTGAAAGTTTTTGTTAAAAAGGGATTTGTGTGTTCAGGCATATCATACATAAAACGATTTTATCGTTTTCATTCATTTATGAGCTTCAAGTTATATCATATGTCAATGTTTTAGGAATTTGAATTGTACTCACCAGCTTTTATTAGAAGCATTTTTTTTTAGTGTATTTTCCAGATTCTATTGTATACATGGTTCGATGTGTGAATCGATGTGGGAGGAGAGAGTTGTATCTCTTATAAGTAGCGGAGTAGGAGAAAATTGTGCCTCTTGTAAGCAGCGGATCGTAAGGGAAACTCCATCCCACTTTAAGGAGCAGGGTTAGTGAATCCTTGAGTGGTTGCTCAAGGCGAGGACGTAGGCCAAGTAGGCTGAATCTCGTAAAATCGTGGTTGCATTCTCTCTTTCCTTATCTTTTTATTTTCCACATCATATTTCAATTTTCATCTTGCTTGTGTATGTTGAATAATTTCACACCAACTTGATAAATGACTAGTTAAACTTAGATATAGGCATTGATTGGTAAATAGGTTTCAAAGATTTTTTTTAAATACCCAATTCACCCCCCCCCTCTTGGGATTACGCCTTAATCAACAATTACTCTATTAAATTCATTAGCATCTAAAGTACAATATAAAGCATTCATAGCACTAGAATTAACTTGCAGCATCTTATTATCTAAGTCTGTCATATCATTTTTCTCCTTGGGAACTTGTTTTCCATCTACTAGTTTAAAGGGAATTAGGTCACCATCAATGACAACCTCCCAAACTTTCCAATTCATATTTTAAAGATAGATTTGCATTCGTTTTTTTTTTTTCCAAAAAGTGTAGTTATGTCCACAAAAGATAGAAAACCTAGTTGAAGATTGTCCCTCTCCAAAGGGAGCTATGCCTATGTGAGCCATTAAGATCTTTTTATAGCTACTGATTAAGATTTGTTATAACCCCGCTCTAATACCAATAAAGTATTTAAACAATTAAGTAATTACATAAAGACTTCTAAGACTTTTCACATTCTGGGTACTTGAGTCTTCATACTTTGTCTTTCTTTGAGCTCTCTCACTTTGCTTTTCTTTGACTCTTTTGACTTCTAACTTTTCTTTGGCTTTCAACAAATCATCCTGGTCTTCATTTTCTTCAAACTTTAAAATATCATCTTTAAATTCATGTTTTGACTCTTTAAGTTTCATTTGATCTTTGTGAGCACTTTGACCTTACTGATCCTTGTGAGCACTTTGACCTTACTTTCTCATATCTGAGCTATGAGATAACATTACTCACACAAATATGTTAAGTTCCACTTGTTTGTTAGCATTAAAACAAGATTTTAAGCTTTATAAAGCCAACATAATTCTTAATTAAATTGAATTGATTAAATGAGTAGAATGATATATATATAAGGATGATAAGTAATATATGTATATATATATATATATATATATACATTTATATATATATAATATTAATATAATTATATATTATTATAATATGTATATGTATGTAATAAAGTATTAGGAAGCTTTAAGCTTCCTAATTTCCAATCTGAGATTACCCCCCCCCCCCAAACATTTTACTGCACGCTCACTCTCTCTCTCTCTCTCTCTGATGTCTCTCTCAACTTTCTCTCTCCTCACGTCTTCCTTATCTCTCTCTCCTCAATTTCTTCCCCAATACTTGGTTGATTGAAGAATGAAAAATACCACTGGGTTCCATTTTCAGCCACCGACATTTTAACCAAAGTGGATTTGTCATAGGAGCATTGTAGGCACCACTCATGGGATAAGGTAATCTCTCTCTCTCTCTCTCTCTCTCTCTCCTCAATTTTTCTCAAATCTTTAGTCATCAGACACCACCATGGGGTCCTAGCGTTGATCCTTGTCATTTTAATCGGAGTAGATTTTTTGTAAGGACCCGACCCAAGAAATGTGAATTAAACAAATAAAAAAAGTGAATGAATTTGAAAAGGTTAAAACAGCAAGTTTCGTCGACGAGGCTCCTTCTCTCGTTGACGAAGTCTCTTCTGTGGCTCGTCAGTGAGGTTAAAAGGATCGTCGACGAGAGTATACCGAGAGATTTCAAAAATTTTGGAATCTCAGGCTCGTCGACGAGGCCAATTCTGTCGTCGACGAACTCCCTTCTTCTACTTGTCGACGAGCGCTTTACTTCATCGACGAGTCTGACCTAGTCAACTAAATTATAAATATCTATTTCATTGCTTCATGGTTAAGAAACACAAAAGCTCTCTCTCTCTCTCTCTCTCTCCTCTCTATCTCTCTCTCTCCTCCTTCTCTCCTCTCTCTCTCTCTCTCTCTTCAATCCTTCGTTGTTCATCACCCGAATCCACAATCCAACATTACTATGTGGATCAAGGGGAAAACCTCTACGGTTATAGAGGATCAGATTTTCGTTTTAAGGATTTACGAGTTTTATCCTGAAATGGAGGTAAGGGTCTAAGTTCGTTTTTGGTTCGGTAGATCTATAGTAAATAGGATTGTGTTGAAGTACTATTCTTTTGGTTATAGGTTTTGAGAACTCGGTTCTCTGTTTTGGAGCCGTATAGTTCATGTTTCGAAGTTTGGGGAAAGGTAAGGGGATTTGTTTACATAAGTCGTTTTAGAATACTAAACCACTAAAAAGTCAGCTTATGTTTATATGCACGTATTGACTGCTTATTTGTGAAGTTTCACCGGGTAAAAATGCCGGTTTTACTATTTTACTGTTTTGGTAAAAATGAGGGTTTTGGCGTATGGTCTCCAAACTTTTCAAAACTTCGTTATTTGCATTAAAATTAACATAAGAGATGCTTGAACCCCTTGTTTTCCGTTTAAATGTTACTTTTCGAGTTAAATACTATATATAGCGGATTTTTGATCAAATGAGTGCGGCATATGATATGAAATGAAATATACTGAATCTGTTTAAATACGTATATGAACTATAAGAATTGGAGTTCCATTTTGCTATCCGAAAATGTGGAAAACAGGTGTCAGTTATATACCAAGCTTTGTATGTGAAAAGGGTTAAACCGAGAACGTGTGCATCAATTTATACCACAGTATGAATGAATGAGTTTGTGAAAATACTGGAACTGTATAGGTGATTTATAAATCGGAAACAAGTTAATTTGGTTTTATTGTAAATTGTATATATGATATTGGGACCGCAATTTGTTACTATGAGAGCCTTAAAAAGCTCAATATTATATGAGAGCCTTAAAAAGCTCAACGTTATATAAAGCCTTAAAAAGCTTAAGCGCGGTTCCGTTGCTATATTTTGGATACAATGTAACAACACATTTGATTTTCTATATAGGTATCGAGATAGTCGGCTGGGTAGGTGGGTGCCACTGGTGGATTAATGGACTAGGTGGATTCAGTCAGACTATAGTAAATTGCATAACCCGTGCCACGGGGTAGTGTTGGCATTAGTTATGAAGTTTCTAAGCTGGACGGTGTTCTATATATGCATATGCATGATTTAAAAACTAAAACGGGTAAAGTCACAGGTTTGAGTACCAGGCGGAGGGATCGTATAGTGTATGGGTATGTACCCTACCCTAACCTCGGGAACTCTTGCTTGTGACGATGCTGAATTATTTATTGCAGGAAATATATAAATATCTCCTATATTATAGTATTGAGAATATGCTTTATATGTAACTGTTTTCAACTGAAATAAACATATGTTGTCACACACTAATGTAATATCTTCCACCTTACTGAGAAGTGTCTCATCCCAACATACAACCTTTGTTTCAAGTCCTGCAGGACGTCGGTCCTAGTTGTTAGAGGGACGTCGAAGCTTAGTACTGTTTTTAGCTTACGTAAGTGTTTTGTATATGTAATAGACTTAGTTGAGAATGTCTTTCTGGGGATTGTAAGAACAAGTTATGTTTTAAGCATGATCGTATGTATGTGAGAATACAGTTAGAAACTCTAGTTTGTCTTTTAGATTTCCATATGGATGTTGTGCATAAGATTACATATCAGTATGAAACACCCGTATGTCCCTATTTATAGTGGGTGGTATATGTATGTTTATCATAAACAGGTGTATTATACAGGTGTAGTAGCACTCCGGGGCCGTATAAAGGGCCGGGGCGTTATATTTTTAATTCGGGTTTCTTAGGCACCACTCCAAAGTTAGGGTAAGGATAATAAAATTATATCAATTAATTATTTTTAAAGTTTAATTAGCTATTGGGAGTGTGTGGGTCTAGGAAATATTAAAATAATTATTATTTTGGGATTAAGTTGATTGAACTGGGGGAAAATGATTTCATTTTTTTGAGCTCCGAATGCCGCGGGCATGGAATTAGGAATTTTAACAGGCCTCTCAGTAAGCCAGGTAAGGAAAATAAATTATAACAGTTATATTTGAAATTACTGGTTGAGTAAATATATGAAATTGCAAATTTGGAGTATAGTTTTGGGGAAACGGTGATATGAATATTTTCATTTGGAACTATATATTATGATATTTTCCCTGTGAATATTATATTGTGAATATCAAATGAAATTGTGTGGCGTGAGGAATGTGAAATAATATTTTATACTAGGATTGTGATAAAATGGAATGTATGTATATATGTTATATGGAGATGTTTTTATATAGAAATGATAATGTGAGAAACCCTGATATGTTTGATACAAACATGAGATTTACATAGATATGATGTATACAGAAATAATGAAATATAAGATATTTAGTTGTGTTTTACAGAGATATGATAAAATGTGTATACATATATGTTTTACTGGGAAAAAATAATATACGTGATATACACAGAGCTGTTATAAATAGAAAATGCTGAGAATATTATTAATATGATGGGATATGCAGAAATGTTGAAATATGAATATAGAAAAGTGAAAATGAGAACCTTGATGGACCATAGTATTCAGAGTACCATACCGTTGCTAGCATTGTTTTAGTGCAACCACATGTCTGGTACAGAGTGTAGCGAGATAGTCAATTGGGTTTGAGAAGGGTTGTGTTACCCCCTGGGGTCCGAACCAGGATTGGGTAGGCCAATCGTACTACCGACACATTCCCTATTTTGATCTAACCGAGTAGGCCAACCACGGTTAGGTCCAGCCTTCGAGCTGTACAACCTGATCATGTGAGGTGAATACATGACGATGTGAATATCCTCAGGGCAACCATGAGCTACAAATGTGATGTGTATTATATACTAGTGGATGCTCATGAGTTAGAAAATGTTATGAAAAGTGCAAAGTAAAACAAACAGTAGTGGGTTACCGATGCATCGTGCTATAGGCTGGTGGATACGCATAGGTTAGAAAATGTGAATATGAGAAATGAAAGGATGTGAAATTGATATGAGAAATGAACAACAGTGGGTTACAAACGCGACATGCTATATGTTGGTGGACACCCATAGGCTAGGAAATGTGATATGAATATGGGACATGAAAGAATATGAATATGATTATGAGGAATGAGAAAGTATGTAAATGATATGAGAATAAATGAGTATGTATATGATATGAGAATGAACGGGTATGTATATGATTTGAGAATTGGAAATATATGTATATATGATTATGAAAATGAATGAAAGCTTATGTGATTATGAGTACTGTGTGTGTCTATATATATGTTTCCTAGTTGATATATTTATTAAAATGGAATGTGTTATGATATAATTAAACTAATGTGTCACACACTGTAAATAATTTATTTTGTCTTATTAAGAGGTGTCTCACCTAAAATCTAAACATTTCAGGCAATCAGGACAGATGAGTAGAAAGAGTTCCGAGATAAAGGGGAGCTGGTACCCTAGTAGTTAGGGTAAGTGGTAAAATAGTATGTGTATCAAATATATTTGTAAGATAATGTACATTAACCATATTCAGTTAATATAAATGAAATTCATAAATCATTTAAATATTATTTATTATACAAATAATGATAATTTAGACATGAATGGTTAAATAAAATGTTACTGTAAGTTTATTTTTTCATATAATTTCAAAAGCACTTGTAATAAACTTTTGTTTCAACAGAATAAATAAAATAAATTAAAATAGAAATGTCACTTCACTCCTAAATTTTTCATTTGAATTTTGACGAAATTTCATCGTATAGTTAAAATTTCTACAAGTTTCGCTCAAATTTCGATAAATTTCAAATGATTCGTTGAGATTTTGAAGGAAATTATGTAAGATGGAAATCGAATGTGATTTTAATTTTGAGGGTGATTGAAATTGGAAATTTCGACAATTTCGTGGAAATTTAAGACCATGATTAGGCCGATCTATATTGAGTAGTAGCTTTCAAGCCACTAATTTGCCCTGCCCTCTATGCAAAGAGTTTGCCTCAACCCCAAAACCCCCCCCCCCCATTTTTTTTTTAATGCCATCTAGGAAGAATAATTTGGTTCTCCTTCTGGGGCATCAAAGTTAATCAAATAGAAATATCAAGTCCCCTACTCAATGGGTTGTATGGTCCCTTAACCCATCTCCCTTCTTGATTTCAATTGCCCTCAGGTAAACTTCTTCCACTTTCTATAAGCATTATGTTTTGAGTAATCTAATCCCTTAAAAGCAAGATCCTTTTTGGAATGTTCCAATTGGTCCCTTAAAGATTAGAGTTAAGATCCATAAGGCTTTTAATAAACACAAAGGATTCATTCTTTGACCTTTGTCCAATCCTAAATGAAGGCATCCTGCCACGTGGTTCCCCTATAGTTGAACAACATTAAATTCAATTTTTTTATGTGGCTGGCTATTCAAGCTCACATCCTCAAAGCTTTGTTGAAGTATGGCAAGGAATAGTTATGGACGTACTGTCAGGGCTTGGGTACCCCCCCCCCCCCCCTTCCTCTTTTTCACAACCAACCCTATAGTAAAAGAAGCTTTTATAGCTAAATTTGGTTTGTCAATGCTTTGTGCTCTAAATGGTCAAACATCCTAATTGAAGAGATGTCAAAATTGTTACTGATTAGTTTATGAATCCAGCACAATGTTGAATCTTGAAATGTGAGTGCCTTGTGGAGGACTGTAAAAGCTCCCAAGTGACCTCCTTTAGCCGGAGGGAGTAGAGCCAATGCCCCTTACTCTTTCTAAGTGGTTGGGGAAAAGGGGGAGTGGGGGTCCTCCCTAAGTTCTAATTGTTGCTATGCAAGAGCTTGATTCTTTGTTTACCCTTTTTGTGTTTTGTATGGTCTTGCAAAACGAATTGAAAAACTTGTTACATGTTCTATAATTAATGTTGACATTGTTCCAAGGACATAAAAATCTCCCCAAAAGAAAATTCTAGTGTTTTGAAAGACCCAAAAAAGGAGAGAAAGAAAAGCATATAATAACCAAAACATTCGCTCTCCCTTAATTGGGTACTAATAATGTTATACTATGTATCAAAAGGAAGATTTAAAATACAACATCGATTAAGAATTCTAGGTTCACCCCATCTCCATAACAAATAATACTTTGCATGAGCTGCACAACAATTTTGGCGTAAACCAGAACAAAACACAGAAGGATAAAAAGGCAGATTATTTTCCTCTCACTCTTGATTTTCCTTAATCAACCTCAATAAATTAAGCTTGCTGTGCACAACTTCGAAGTGTTTTGTGTTTTGAGTGGAAAAAAGCCTACAGTCACAGATCTCCAAGACACTATGCAAGGTGCCAAAGAATGTCTAGTCATTTGCACAAACAACTATTGCAAAACCTAAATTGTGAGCCAACCAACAACCCCCCCGCAATCTAATCTTCCTTGCCTTCTCTGACATTGCATGACCATATTCCTGTATAATTGGGAATTGTCAGTGCAATCCTTTCTGTTCCTGGTTATTGCTGCAGCTTGTGCATGCAGCTGTCAAGAGGGGTGCAAGACCCACTGCTGTAAAAAGGAAACATACTGAGCTGTAGCATTTTAAAATTTGAATCCCGAGTAAACTAAAACTTTGGGCTGAGGAAGGCCAGCACTGCCGGTACCTGTCCTTCCTAGCCAACACAATGCATAAACCAATTACTATGATGTATTATTCTGCAATGCCTACATGCTAAATTCATATTTTGCACATTTATCATGGACTCGTATCATCAGTCCAACTCAAATCTTCAAGGTGCTTCATTCGGAGATACAGTGAGAGGAAGGATGAGGGATCATCCAATATGCATTCAACCACAGAAATGCAACATGAAATAAAAGTAATACTCGTCAAGGTTGTTGGGTTTTAACATTCTAGTGTCAAATTCTCCACTGCTGCAGAATGTGCAACTGGTTGGACCAATCCCACCTTCCTCTGCTTTCACCCCACTACCATCAGACCAGCAAGTCAAAAACATGTCTCCTTATCAAGTATGCTACTGATAAAATGCTTGGTTCATTGTGTGAGAAGCTTCGAGTCACATGCCACTATTTTAACCCGACCAACATTCTCCTGGCATTCCTCATTCTTGAACAGAGCATCCTGTAAGATGAAGGTCCACACATTGTCGCAGAATCGGTAGGTGTGTAAATGTCCCTGTAGCAGATCCAAAGAGGGAAGCATCAGTGATGGACTGAATATAACGAAATCAAGGGGATCAAAGAAGGATACAAAACCTCAAAAACAATCAAGCCTGACCCAGTGTAACCTACGACTCATTAATATTATTGCCAACTGGCAAAAGAAAAAAAAAAAAAAAACATAAATTTGTTAAAGAAAAATTGTCAACTGGTTGGGTTAGGGATGGATTCTCTGACCCTAATGATTCTATTTTGCATACAAACATACATCATGTACAAAGAAAGAAAAAACTTGAGCAGCAGAACATGAACATGCAAGCAAACAGTAAATACAGGGAAAAAAAAATTCCAAAACATATGGGGTGCCAACTTTCAAGTGCGAAAAGTAATGCTATTTTCTGTAATAGTATTATTCCAGTCAAAAATATCATTAAATGCACTATAGACACCCTTTCCCACAGGCGCACACAAAACTTGCACTAGAAAGAATTCACTTTAAATACTCTTCATATACAAGATTATATCTACAAGAACCTATGCTTTCATTTCATACATGGCCACAAGAAGTGACATTAAAAAATAAAACAAAAAAACAAAAAAATAAGAACATGTAGATATTGAGATTGACAAGTGAATATACAAATCAGAGACAAAAGCAGACCCCTTGCTCCTCATCCATAAAAGTAACTTTTAACCTTTAATTTTGTTTTCACTTTTTATTTGTGTTTTTTTTTGTTTTTTTTTTTCCCCTTCTTGAAAAAACACCTAACTGTAGTACAGTGAAAACAAAAGACTCATGGCTCCTAAAAGCAGAAAAAACCTGTTGTAGGACAGTGACAGAAACAGAAAAAGTGAAAAATAGAGGGAGAGAGAGAGAGAGAGAGAGAGAGAGAGAGAATGAGGAGAGGAGAAAGGAAGAAGAAGATGAAAGGAGGAGGAGGACAAGAAGAAGAAGAAGAGGCAGAGGGCTGCACACAAGCATGAGATAGAGAGGGGGAGAGACAGAGTGGGGAGGGAAAATCCAATTGCATTCAAATCATAACTGTCCTTGTACACTACACAAAGAAAGTACTTATAAACCCAAGATCATAACTAAAATAATACAAAATAACCCCAAAGTAATTTATATACCCAACATAAACCTAAATAACTAAAATTCTAAAATAACCAAAAAATTTCAGACTAAAATACAAATCCTAATTATTAACTATTGCTACAACATAAGCATCTAAAGTTCTCCATTTGTGGTCCTCCGTAGAACCATTGAAAATATCCCACTCAAAATACAAGTTCTCATCTCCCCTTATCCTGCGTGCACGACAGCATTTTTGAGTCCGGATTGGGAAACAGAAACTCACTGTTTAATGTTATTCAACTACTGAGGATCTGTAGTTTTTTGTGCAACTCTTTTTGCTTCATTTGTTTCAACTTTCACCTTGGCCAGTCAAATCATAAAGAAACTTGGAGCCCCACTATATCAGATCACAGTGCATCTCCAATTCTTCAAGTTCAGCACGCCAGCATTCTAAAGATCCCAGAAAATCCCTCTTTCCTTCTCTATGTTTGGCCAATTGCATGGTGTCAGATCCAGAATTGACATGCAACCACTGATCATACCGCACTCTGTTGTATGAAGCATGGGCCTGGATCCAGAAGATGCTTTGCTGCTGCTGGATTAGTGTTGGGTTGGGGTTCTTAGGCGAGCGAATACGAAAATTCATCAATAAAATAGACTGGAAGAAACTCTATTTTGTTTCATCTTTTATGCCCTTGTGTGTTCTATTTTACTAATTTTCAAATTCTTCAAACAGTTACAAGTAATTCTTGACATATTTAAGATCAAAAATGGAATTAGTTAAAATATATTAACTCTCATGCCTTGACTAAATCATGAATTCGGAAACAGAATACTGTAATAGCAAACCTGCAGAAGCATTAGCAGTTAGAAATTGGGAACTACTAACCCCAGAGCACCAGAAAGACATCTGAATTCCAAAACAGCATTGGGGTCAAAAAGGGTTAACCCAACATCTGGGTTAATCATACGCATTAGAAGACCTTCTCCCATACAATGACAATATTACTTCCAAGCACAATTGTGTCAAAAAAAATAGCATAGAGCCCCATATCCCTTCCACACCATGGGCCACGTACCCCAGGAATGGTAACCAAAGGACATCAATAAATTCGTCCCAACTCCCATCTTAGGGAAACTCTGACAAAATTGTTTTACAACTATCAATTAAAATGTATAAAATTACAAATATTAGTTACCAGTCAAGGGGTTGAACCACTGTCAAAAATTATGAAAATGAAAATTAGAAATGAGAAATAAAAACCACGAACAAAAACTAAAAATCAAAAACAAAAAACTTTTTGGTTAATATTTCTAAAACTAAAACAAATTAAAAACATAATTGAACAAACGCTCATGTTTGTCCTTGAATCAAATAACAATTAATAAATATGATTAAAATAATAAAAAATTAAAAAAGTAAAATTAAAATTTATTATAATAATTATTATAGTAATTCTTTTAAGAAGTTTAATGGAAAAGTTTAGGAAAAAGAAGAAAGACTTGTATATGGTTTTTATTGATCTAGAGAAAGCTTATGATAGAGTACCTAAGGAAGTGCTTTGGTAGGTATTAGAAAGAAGGGAATTTGCTGTAGATATACGAAGGTCATTAAGGATACGTATGATAGAGTAATGACTAGCATTAGGACCGTAGAAGGAGAGTCTAGAGAGTTCCCAATCTCAATAGGTGTTCATCAAAGTTCCACTTTGAGTTCTTATATATTTATTTTAGTAATTGATGAAATTACTAAGAATATCTAAGATGAGATCCCTTGGTGTATGTTGTTTGCAGATGATATCGTGTTTATTGATGATAGTAGGAGTGGAGTGGAATCTAAGCTAGAACTTTGGAGAGTCACATTAGAGTCTACAGGGTTTAGGATTAAGTAGGAATAAGACTAAATATATGAAATGTAATTTCAGTAATGTAAGGAGTAGCAACAGAGAGAAGATTAAGCTGGATAATCAAGAGATTAATAGCACTAATAGATTTAGATATCTTGGTTCTATTATGCAAGGTGAAGGGGAAATTGATGAAGATGTAGTACATAAGATTAAGATAGGTTGAGTAAAATGGAGGAGTGCGTCAGGTGTGTTGTGTGATCGTAGAATATCCTTAAAATTAAAAGGAAAATTTTATAAAACAACTATAAGGCCAGCTATGCTTTATGGTTCAAAATGTTGGGCAACTAAGAAACAACATATACAAAGAATGAAAGTTGCTAAGATGTGTATGCTAAGGTGGATGAGTGGTTTAACATTAAAAGATGAAGTAAGAAATGAATATATAAACAAAAAATTAGGCATAGCACCAGTTGAAAACAAGATAAGGGAGGGGCGACTTAGATGATTTAGGCATTTAAAACGTAGGCCTAGTAGAGCACTTGTGAGGAGGTGCGAGTTCGCTATGGTTTCTGGTATAAAAAAGAATAGGAGTAGGCCTAAAATTACTTGAAATGATGTAATGAGGAAGGCTTTAATAGCCCTAAATCTAATACAACAACTACTTTGGATCAGGTTAATTGGCGAAAAATGATTCATGAACCTGACCTCACCTAGTGGGACTTAAGGCTTGCTGCTGCTGTTGCTGTTGTATTATATTTCATAACTCACTTTGGACAATCCTTTTGTATGTGACAATTGAAAATAGCAATAATATTTCTTAAATGACTTATTATTTTTGAAATTTTTTGGAAAATTTATGGATATCTTCATTTTAGTTGTACTTAAATTTAAGTGGTCATTAAATTTAAATTTTAATTAAAATTCATTCAAAAAATTTAGTTCAAGATATTAAAATATTGTGAAGATGTCACAACTTAAAACCATAAATTTTGGTTTTTAATCTTTTTGAGAACATCTAGACACCACAAACAAAAAACTAGTAGCGAAAACAAACATGTTGTCATAATCTCTCGTGACTGTTAAGCCACAAAAATAGAAAAGATACTAAACAACACCCCTAAGATGCTTTCAAATTTTTTTCCTTTTTTGAATGGGAGCATAAAACAGATGATCCTTGACAATTCATTGATGAGACGTTAAATTTTTTTTTAAAAAAATTAATCTAAAATTTAACAAGTGCTTCCTCAATAGAAACCTTTTTTGAAATTCTGAATTCTAATTCTTTACTTTTGTTTTCTTGTGCAATGAATAGAGCATCCGAAGTTCCAACCAAGGAACTAGCATATAATATCATGAAACTTCCTTGGGACTAGAAAACAAGTATGTAAATGCTCTAAATAATTAAATTACCCAACTCTTCCGAACCACACAAATAGGTTACATTAATCCCATCATTAGTGATGCAACTTTTCTTCCAAGTCAACAAATTTCAAAAGTTGAAACAATTAAAATAAAAAGAACATGGTGTTTCATTGTATTAAACATTACCAATTTGATTTTGTGATAGTTGCTTTAAGAAGGGAAGGAAACAAAAGTGACTAGATGTAGACCTAGAGCCTTTAGAGGTTCAAATTAGCTCACTCGCATCAGCGCTGAGAAAGCTAAAAGTGAGAAGAGCAAACAATAAACATAGCTATGCACACTCGCTCTATTGAAATAATTGAAAGCGACACCCACCAATATGGCAAAAAGCTTCATTTAGGATCAAGGGGAAATTGGTTACCAATGAGAAATCATCAAATGCAATTAAGTCAAGGGGGTTTAAATGGGACATGTTGATGTGACTTTTTTTTTTATATTTATTTTAAGATTGGAACAGAAAACTAAGGGATGAAGAAAAAAGGCTGATCATAAATGCATACCCCAGTATAATTAAATAATGTGTTACTAAAGAACTAAACATGACACTATAATAACTCATAACTATTAGAAGCACTTACAAGTCACACGCCAATACCTGCATAGTTTAACAATTCTGCTTCCCTTTAGCACCAAAACAAACTGACATGAACAGCATGGCCTCTATGTTGCATACTTCCAACTCAATTAGAACAACCATGCCACATTTCAAATGATAGCAAACGTAAAAAGGAGAAACATAAAGCATGAAATTGCATACCTCCAACCCACTTAGAACAAACAATAATATATTTCAATTAAAATAACAACACATTAGAGCAATATTAAGCATGAAATACAATCAACAATGATACCCACTTAGGCTGGTCTCTCAAAAAAGGGGGGAAAAATGCACCCACTTGTACTGCTAGTGCTAGATAGGCAAACTTGTAGACAATTACTTTGATATTTCATATTTATAAATTTAAACGACTGTTCTGGTAAATATAGCTAGCATATTTTGTAATCCTCAGATGCATCGTGAATGTGGCTGCAGCTGGGAGGTAAATAAGAAAATGAACATAAGGTAAGCTTACCTTAATGGAGACCTTACTCTTAACCTGGGTTTCCAGAGCTTCGGTCATAGACTGAAATCCATAAAATAAAATAAGTAAATGCAGAGCCAAACGTCTAAAACTATAACTAAGGGGGGAAGAAAGGAAAGAAAGGTTTGAGTTAAATGCGATATAAAATGAAAACGGTACCTTGTCGAACTGGACAAGAACTTGAATGGCGAGCTCAGGACTGAGAGTGCGGTTCTGAACCATCTCGTCCAAAGTTTCAGTCAAACACATCCCGATCGTCGACCTCCGGTACAGCTCGAACGTCGCCATTCCTCCTTGCCACAGATCTGTCAAAACAATGTCCGCAAAATGAGCACTTCTAGGGTTCCGCAACATGTACATCCATCAAAGAAAATAAAATGGTGCGCAGAACCATATCGAATCCAAAAATTTCAATAAACCATGAGACAAAAGTATGAATTCTCAAGAAACTGCAGGCATCCAGAGAGAGAGAGAGAGAGAGAGGCAGGAGAGAAGCAAAGTTACGATTGAAGGCGAGTAAAGAGAGGTAGCAGGGACGAACTGGGTATGGAGGTGAGGTGGTCGGGAACGTGTTCGTGTCTGGAATTTGAGATTGTTCGAACTTCGAAACCTCGTAGGCAGGAGAGATTGGGGCCTTTTATACCCTAGTTTTGTAGCAGGAGGGTATATATAGCAGCGAGAAGACGGGAATATTTTGCGAGGACGAATATGCCCTACTGGTTGTGAAATTACATGTCAGGTTTCAGGGAAGGCTTGCATTTTCTTCTTTCTTCTTTCTTTTCTATTTTTGTTATAAAATGATGTAGAAGTTAATAATAATAAATAAATAAAGATGAGTAGAAAATAATTGAAGACGAGGCCGAATTTATGTAATTCGGATGTACCTACTCCACAGGTGAATTGAATCAAATCTTCACTATTTCAAGAGAAATTATAAAGTGATATGCAATTAGCCTTGTACTAGACATTTCTCCCATTTTCTTTTATAACTCTCATTTATCTTTCTATTTTTATCTTTCTCCTTTTTATTTTTCTTTTTCTTTTTCTTATCTACTCCACTTTTCCTTTCCACATACAAAATTACTTATTCTCACACCCTGCTCTTCCTTTTATAGGCATGTGGAGGAGCATATAAGGTTTCGTTTAATAAGAGATAAGTGAGAAGATGGAGATAAGATGGATGAGATAGGGACAACCACATGATAATAATCATCCATTTATAACACTCTCACTTGGCTGTCACTCATATATTGTTAAGATCTTTAAGATACCTCATTCTGATAAGATGAAATAATTTCTTGAATGTTATAGCAAGTAAAGTTTGGTGAACAAATCTGCTAGATTATCTCTTGATTGGATCTGCTGAACATTTATATCACAATTCTTCTGAAGTTCATGTGTATAGAAGAATTTTGAAGAGATATGCTTTGTTCAATCACCCTTTATATATCTTCCTCTTAATTGAGCTACACATGCAACATTGTCTTCATATAAAATTGTTGGAATATTTTTAATTGATTGAAGACCACAATTTGATTGGATATGAGAAATCATTGATTTGAACTGCACGCATTCTCTATTGACTTAATGGATAGCTAGTATTTTAGAATGATTTGAGGATATTGTTGTAATCATCTGCTTTACTGATTTCCAAGATATAGCAATTTTTCCAAAAAGAAATATATATCCAGTTTAAGATTTAGCATTGTGAAGATCAGATAGATATCCAGCATCTGTATACCCTGCTAATTGAGATTTGGAATAAAATTAGTAGAATAAACCCAAATCATATGTACCTCTCTAATAACACATAATGTGCTTAATTCCATTCTAGTGCCGCAGAGTAGGAGTAGAGCTGTATCTAGCTAGTAGATTTATAACAAATGCAATGTTGGGTCTTGTACAATTGGATAGATACATTAGAGAGTTGATAACACTTAAATATGGTACTTCAGGATCAAGTAATTCCTCTCCCTTATTACGAGGTCGAAATGGATTTTTCTTAACATCAAGTGATCGCACCATCATTGGAGATCTCAAAGGATGTACTTTGTCCATATAGAATTGCCTTAATACCTTTTCGGTATATTTAGATTAATGAACAAGAATTTCATCATTTACATGTTCAATCTGTAGGCCAAGATAATATTTTGTCTTTTCTAAATTTTCCATCTCAAATTCAGCCATTAAATAATTAGTAGCTTTAATGAGCTCTTCAGGAGTCCCAACTAAATTCAAATCATCAACATAAACAACAGTTATAACAAATCTAGATTCTGATCTTTTAATAAAAATGCTTGGACAAATTGGATCATTTATGAATCCCTCTTTCACAAGGTACTCACTTAATTGATTGTATCACATGCATTTAGATTGTTATAATCCATATAAAGAATGTTGGTGTTTAATCAAATATAAATTTCTGGGTTTTGCTTTAAGCAATTTAAATCCTTCAAGGATTTTCATATAAATTTCACTATCCAACGATCCATATAGGTATGTTGTTACTACGTCCATAAGACGCATGCTCAGTCGTTCAGTGATTGTTAACCCAATTAAGAATATGAAAGTGATTCCATCCACTACGAGAGAATATGTCTCCTTATAATCAATTTTGGGTTTCTGTGAGAAATCTTATGCCACAAGCCTTGCTTTATATCGAGTAATTTCATTATTTTCATTTCTCTTGCGCACAGATACCTATTTGTATCCAACGGGTTGGATATCTTCTAATGTCTGGACTATAGGTCCAAAAACTTCTTTTTTTGATAGAGAGTTTAATTTTGATGTGATAGCCTCTTTCCATTTTAGCTAATCACTTTTATATTAACATTTATTAATAGATTTAAGTTCAGGATCCTTATTACGTTTGGCAATGTCAGTAGCTACTGTATATGCAAATGTCTTATTAACAACAACTTTATTTCTATCCCACATTTCTCATGTGTAATGAATTGAGATCTCATTATTATTTCCAAATACCTGTCCCTTTTCAAAGGATGTCTCTTCAGGAGTTTTCTCTTCAAGAGATTCCTCTTCAGGAGGTTCTATAATAGGGATTTCATTTTCAGGAGAAATGAGTTTGTGAATGTCAAATAGATTATCCACCTATGTAACCTCTTCTGGAGTGTTAACAAATTTCAATCTTCTCCTTCTGGGAGTTTTATCTTTTGCACCAACATGCCTTCCATGCTTAACTTGTGGTTTATGTTCATTAGTCAGTTGTAGTGACCCGAAGAATAAAAGCATTTTAGTAATAATAAGAGGGAGAGAAAATAGATACAGAAACAGAAGGAGGCCGTAGACTTCGTCGACGACATTGCATTTTGGAGATAATATTAAATAATCATAATTTCAAAAATTACCAAGCTTCGTTGATGAGAAAGTACTGAAAGGGGTTCTAAGGCAGCCTGAATTTCGTCGATGAATACAGGGCTTCGTCGATGAATTTACTGAAGGATTCGTCGACGAAGTGTTGGGCCTCGTCGATGAATCTAGTAGTATAAAAGTGGGAAAACGGGGATATTTCTCATATTTCTCACCGCTCTCTCTCTCTCTCCTACGACTCTCTCTCCTACGACTCTCTCTCCCTTCTCTCTTCTTTTTCGACCCCACCAGTCGCCGGATCGACGATCCGAAGCTACCACGACGCTCCTGGCGGAGTTCTCCACAAGTCTGCCAGAGTAGATCATTAGGAAAATAGAGTTGGATTACATCCCAAATTCAGGGTAAGGCATTTTAGTCTCATTTTGGCCTTATGGTAGTTATAGAAAATGATATAGATAGAAAAATACTGATGTTTAGTTTTGGCATATGTTGGTTTCAGGGTGTTTTGTAGAAGGTCCTGCGGGTATCAGGCTAGAGTACAGTAGGGGCTTTTTAGAGATAAGGCAAGGGAAATATGCTATGTTAGAAAATTTCTAAATATTATATAGTGTATTTATTTATGAAAATTATGTATTAAACTATGGTGTGGCTTGTGAACATGTATGTAGTACGGGGATATGTTTTACGAATTGTAGTTTCATGATTTTTATGAATTTCAGTACCATGATTTTACGGATTTAAGTACTATGATTATGTGAACTTCAGTACCATGATTTTACGAATTTTAGTACCATGATTATACGAATCTCAGTACCATGATTATATGAATTCCAGTATTACGAATATGCAATTCCATGTTATGATTATTCAGATTTCAGTACGTTATGCAGCATTATGGTTATTATGATTATTTCAGAATCATGGTAAAAGAGATAGATATGTATCGAAATATATTATATGATATCAGACCCTATTGGACTTGCAGCTACAGAGCACGGTACCGTTGCTACAAATACTATGTTACTTTATGAGTGCAACCACCTATTCAGATAATACGTGGTATGGTCGACCACCTAGGCCCTTGAAGAGGTTAGGCTCCCCATCCAGATATAGGTTGAGATGGGTAGGTCGACTGACGGAGTTCAGTGATTTTTTATTGGTTGACCAGCCAGGGTAAATCCAGCCTACGGGCCACACAACCTCGTCATGAGGGGCATGTCATGACACAAATAGCCACAAGGAACAATTTCAGTTACTATTACTTATGTATTGATTTACAGATACGGGGATCCTACTATATACACTAGAAGTATTTTGAATTATAACCATAATACTAATATGTCAGGCAATAGGGAAAAGGGGTGGTGTGCTTCATTATTTGTGTTGTACTTTTGTACTCAGTTATTCATGTTTATATGAAACAGATTTCATGATATATAGTAGCTCATTCGCCACACACTAGTAATAGCATATTTCTTCTTACTGAGCGTTGACTCATCCCAATGTTGAAATATTTTTCAGGTGATCCAGGTAGGCGAGCAGATTAGGCTCGCAAATTGAGGGGCGTCTGTAGTACCCTGTCAGAGAGTGAGTATCATTTTTGGGATCATTTTTGTATATCCCAGTATAGTTGAGGGAATTTTTGAAAAACAGTTATATGCATATATTTCGTAAAATACAGTAGTACTCTGGTATTGGTTTTGTATTGTATATAATGGTTATGTTTGTATGATTCTGCTCCCTGCTGTTTAGGTTAATGTCATGGTATCAGAGTATGTTATTTGCCATTTAAAAAAAAAATCAAAAATCAATTTATTAAGCAGGTCGTTACAGCTAGGTCTCATCCTTCAGGGACATTCATACGTGCTGAAAATTTTGTAGTAAGTATATGAGATTTTAGTATGGCTTTGGTATCTACAAAAGAATCTGGTAATTGATTTGCAATCCTTTGCAAATTAATAATCTTCTGAAGTTCAAGTTCACATTGATTTGAGCGAGAATCTAAATGAGATAAACTCATGGCATTTCATGTGATTTTATGTTGTGCTTCAGGCACTGATTTTGCTCCCCCTAAAGTAAAGAATACTACTTCATCAAAATGATAATCTTGAAACCGTACTTTAGACAAATCAACTGTTAAAGGTTCAAGATATCTAATAATAGAAAAAGAATCAAAACCAACATAGATACCAAGCTTACGTTGAGGAGCATTTTAGTTATTTGAGGAGTGGCAATGGGAACATATATTGCACAACCAAAAATTCTTAAATAAGATATATCAGGTTATTGCCCAGAAACTAATTGCATGAGTGAAAGATTATTATAAGCAGTTGGCATTATACGAACTAAACATGCGGCATGAAGAATAGCATCTCCCCAAACAAATAAAGGCAATTTAGTTCTCATAATCATAGGTCTAGCAATGAGTTGAAGTCTCTTAATAAAAGATTCAGCTAAACCATTTTGTATATGGGTATGAGCAATGGGATGTTCAACATCTATTACAAGTGACATGCAATAGTTATCAAAAGTTTGGGATGTTAATTCACCAGCATTATTCAAATGAATTAATTTAATTGGATAATTGGAAAAATGAGTTCGTAATCTAATCAGTTGAGAAAGAAGTCTAGCTAATGTAGTATTACGAGTAGGAAGTAGAGAAATATGTGATCATCTAGTAGATGCATCAATTAAAACCATAAAATATCTAAATGGTCCAAATGGTGGATGTATTGGTCTGTATATATCACCATGAATTCTTTGTAAGAAACTAGATGATTCAAGACTTACTTTTGAAACAGATGGTTTAACAATTAATTTCCCTCAAGAGCAAGCAATACACATGAAATCATTTGATAAAAGAATCTTCAGGTTCTTTAGTGGATGACCATGTGAATTTTCAATAATTCTTCGCATCATTCCATCTCTAGGATGTCCAAGACGATCATGCCAAAGTATAAATAACTTTGGGACATTGCTTTTCTGGTGCAAGACATTATATGATTCAACTGCTTTAATCTTTGTATAATACAATACAGAAGATAAAGTTGACAGCTTTTCTAAAATTTGTTTCCTCTTAGAAACAATAGAAGTATTATAAAAGATTTATTTACTGCCTTCATTTGTAGTTTCAATGTGATATCCATTAAGTCTTAAATCTTTAAAGTTTAACAGATTTCTTCTGGATCTGCTAAAATATAAAGTTTCGTCAATTTGTAATAAAGTACCATTAGGTAACTTTATATTAGCTATTTCAGAGCCTTCAATCAAATTTGTAAAACCAGATATTGTATTAGCATTTTTTGAATATATATTCAAGTAATGAAAATATTTCCTATCTCGCATAATTGTATGTGTTGTAGCACTGTCAACTAAACAAACTTCTTCTGAAGATATCTTAGAATCGATCAAAGCTTTAAGACAATTCACACTACAACACATATTTAAAAAACACATTACTATAATTGATCATAATAACAATTTATCAAAATATAATATTACTTACTGTATATATCCTAAAATATTACATCATTATTTTCATCTGGATTTACGAGGAAATCAGCAACATCAAGATAAACAGAGTTTGATGTTTCAACATTAAAATCTTTTGGAACAACATTATTAGCAAAATTTGTTTCAACCTCTTTACTTTTTTCCTTTATAGATGTTTGGTATAGATCTACCAAGTGCCTAGGCATACGACAGGTACGTGACCAATGACCTTTCCCTTCGCATCTGTAATGTAGAGACTCAAAGAATTAGAGTAATTAAATAATAAAAGAAATGAGAGAAAAAAGAATTTTTATAAGAGGGCGCAATAGGGCCTCGTTGACGAGTGTAGAAGTGCTCGTCAACAAGCAGACTCTTGGGCTTGTCCACGGGGACGTGCGTCTTGTCGACGAGAACTTACTGAGAGGCCTGTGCTAGGGTCTGAAACTCGTCGACGAGGAGACGGTGGTCATCGATGAGATCCCTTCATTGACTCATCCATGAGACGTGTCTCGTCAACGAGTCCACGTGGATAACACTCTCTATATATAGCCAAAACAGAATTTCAGTGAAAGAATTTCTCTCTCTCTCTCTCTCTCTCTCTCTCTCTCTCTCTCTCTCTCTCTCTCTCTCTCATTTTCTCTCTCCAGAAACGGTTTTCCCTCCCTTCTCTCTAAGTTTTCAGCTCCGTCTCTCCCCGGTTCGATGATCGGAAGTTACCACAGTGATCTTGGGGAGATTCTTTACAACATAGTCGAAGCGAAATATTGATTTGAGAAGTTTGGGAACCATCCCAAAATCAGGGTAAGTAGATTATTTGGGTATTTTCAGTTTTATTATGCTTAATTGAGTTTAGATTTTGAGTAATATAGGAATATAATGGAGTTTTGTGAAGTAAAATCAGGGTATTATATTTTTAGGAAGGTGTTTTGGGATCCTGCAGGATTGGGTTAAGGACCCCAGCGGATATCTTTTCAGAAGCCCAGGTAAATAATGAATAGTTTATAATTCCGAAGATGCAAAAATAAAGAATAGTCTGGGTATTTAGTTGATTGACAGGATATATATATATATATATATATATATATATATATATAATATTTTCAGGGTTATGGAATTATAAATGCTAGAGGTGTAATTTAGAATGTTAGTAGGCAAGCTTAATTACGAGGTAAGGGAAATATTTTATGTTAGGAAATTTTAGTATGATTATCAGTATAAATTATATGTTTTACCAAATTATTATTTAGATCATAAAATATTAGTATAACAGAAAATACAGATTTTAGAACATGTGAATCCAATTATTTAATTGTGTGGCATGCACTAGTAACAGAGTAGTACAATATTTATACAGTTTACAAATACCATGTTTTACAGTATATTAGATAAAAAATAACATGGAATATACATGTTTTATAAAATGATGAATTTTCAGTATACATGCAGATAGGAACTATACAATATATTCAGAAACATGATTTATAGTATTTTCAAAATATCATGATTTACAGTATATGTACGGAAACATGTATTTTCAACATTTTCAGAATATCATGATTTTAGAACCATAGCACCCAGATACTTAGATATTCAGACAAATATTCAGATATATAGACTCTCATTTATTCTTTATTTTGAAAATCAATTTTCTTGAGAGTAGCTTGAAGGTTTTCTCATATATTTTTCTTGATAAATAGTTTTGGGAAAAACCATATTCCAGCTTATGAATCTTTTGCATTTTCATTGCTAGATTCATAAAGCTTATATTATTTTATTGTTAGAATTTATTTTTGAGCTAAACTTTAAAATCTCCTATATTTCATTTGAAAAATATTTTTTGGAGATATCATTTAAGGATTTGAAGATCCTTGTGGTATTCATTGCAATTTTTTTAAAATCAAAGATCATATATATTTTTATTTGGGCAAAAATTATTTGGAAGCAAAACCCTAGGTTCTCCTCCACTTTCATTGAAAAATGTTTTTGGAGAAATATTTTATTTGGGTATAATCTTTGGAGTATTCATCATATATATCTTCATTCAAAGATTGCAAAAATATTGTTTTGAAGAAAAATACCCTTGCTCACTTGAGCTTATTTCATATCATACGTGAGTGCATTTGTTCTTCATTGTGTACACACCTACTTTTGTAGAAGCTTTCTCTTTGTACACAAATATTTTTTTTTATTTTTATATTTGTTGTATTCCAGGTGTGGCCTGAAGAAGGAGACTCGTCCTATGAAGAGTCTTGGATTGGCTCAAATCCGGCTAGGAAATCTAAGATTTGCACCATCCCTTGAAGTGAGTACAGTTTGGCTCAGCCTAGTAATTGAGCTAAGGTGTCTCCGCCTTAACCCTGTAATTTGAGCTAGGGAGTCTCCGCCCCGGAAGGAGAGTGTAAGTGGTGTCACTCCACCTGGTTAAGTGAGTAAATAGTGGAATCCTCTTGTTGGTTAGCTTGAGACGTAGGCTGGTTTGACTAAACCTCGATAACAAATTTTGTGTCTGCTATTTAATTTCCATAGTTGAATGTTTTATTTAAATTTGCTATATCCGTTTTAAATATTTGCATATCTTATTATCTGTTGAATTGGTGAATTCATAGAAAGACCCTATTTAACGACCTAACTAATTTACCGTACATATATATATATATATATATATATATATATATATGTATTCCATAATTAATACTCATAGTAACTCTAAAACCTACTAAATTGATGTAATCATGACCAACCTGGACCTGTGGGTACCAGGGATAAACCTGTCATTTGACTCTGATACTTAAGCAGCAGGAAACGTAATTTACAAACATGTCATCCAACCAACCACAATATTAGGGTCCTACTAAATCTGTTATATATACAATCATCCACCAAAAGACCAAAAAGTAATCTAGGGTCACTTCCCAGAAATAAATCTAACCCTAACTCAACAACTCACCCTTTTGACAGGGTAGCTCGGTTGCACTTTACCGTCGCGGAGCTCTATTTGCTCCTCTACCTAGATTTCTTGAAATGTTTGAAAATAAACTAACATCAGTGTGTGGCATCATGAGTATTTTCGTGTTATATTTATAAACAGTATAATAAGCATATTTGGTGAAATCTTTCTGTAGCAAAACAGAGTAAAACACGATTTGTCATATCATAATAAGGCATACTAGATTTTTGTACATGAAAATCATCTTATATAATTGTACAATATTGAAATAACACCCAAGATGGATAGCTAGTTGATGTCATGTCCACATGACTAGGTTGTGTGGCCTGAAGGCGGGTCCCAGCAATAGCTAGCTGACCATGCTAGATCAAACATAAGTTTGTAAGTACGATGGACTTGCCCCTCCTAGTCCCAAATTGCTAGGGGAACAACTCCACTTTACACTGAAGCCATATCAACTACCATCTCTCACACTATTGGTCGTGTGGTAGCATTATCATACTTCTGAACATATAGCTACGGTACCATACTCCTGAAAATTGAACTGAACCATACCATCCGGGTACTGATAACATATAATATGTTTCATATACTGAACATAACTGTTTCGTATTTCATAAAAATATCTGACATGGTAATATTTCATGAATTCTGTCTTATCATACATGATTACGGCATCTGCGCCAACATGAATCACGACATTTGCGCCGGCATAACATAATATACTGAACATGATTTCTCTATACTGTTTAAAATTATAATTATAAAATCATGGTTCTTGTATTCTTTTATAATTGCCCTGAAAACTATCATATCATGCTTGATCTGGAAAAAACATATTCTTCTGATATATATAATTACATGGAAATTTAAACTCATGCCACACAGAAATGAGTAACATTTTGAATGTAAAATCTGTTCTAAAATCATAATTTCTGATAAAACACGTTTAAACCATATCCCATTTCATAGTAGTATTTCCCAAACATAATTCTATAATATACATATTTTCCTAAAATTTAATGCTGTAAAATAATAAATAATTTCATGAAAAATTCTGACTTAGTTTATCCCCTTACCTGACTTACTAAGAAGCCCACAAAACACCCAATCCTACACCTGCAATGTTCTCAGCAAAACACCTTGAAATTAACATTTTCCCCCAATCAACTTTAGTATTATCTTACCTAACATATTCTCCTCAGTCTAGAAACACCAAATACCCAATAAAACTAAGATTAATTAACTTACCCAAAATTTGGGATGATTCACAAACTTCTCAAATCGAATTTTTGCTATGGTTATATTGTAGAGAATCTCCCCAGAATTACCATGGTAGCTTCTGATCATCAAACCGGGGAGAATCGAAGCCAAAAACTTAGAGAGAAGGGAGTAGAGAGAGAGAGGAGAATTGATAAAATGAATTTTTTCCTCCATTGAAATCGATTTTGGGCTATATATAGAGTGATGTCCACGTGGCCTCGTCGACGAGCTATGTCTCCTTGTTAACGAGTCCAAGCGATAGTCTCATTGACGAACGCCTACTCCTTGTCGACGAGATTCAGGCTCTAAAAACACCCCTCTCGGTAACTTATCGTCGACAAGACACATGTCCCCGTCGACAAGCCCAAGGCCCTGCTCGTCGACAAGCACTTCTACACTCGTCGACGAGACCTTGCTAAAACCCCTTTTAAAAATTCCTTTTCTCTCATTTCTTTTATTATTTAATTACTATAATTATTTGGGTCTCTATATTCTTCCCTCCTTATAAAAATTTCGTCCTCGAAATTTACAATTTGCATTGACACCATCCTTTAAAGAAAATGGACTACTTATTTTATTACTTACCCTCACTTATAGCGGAGGAATACTGTTGTTACATTTAGGGTTCTAGGAGATTACAAATACTTAAAATAAAATTCTCTCAAAACCAAAATACTATGTACCAACTGAAAATTATTACATGTACTAACTAAACTACATAAAAGAAACATTACATATCTACTTATATCTCTTCCCGAATACTATCATTCCCTGCTAAATAGATGCAGGTATTTTTGCCGTATCCCTTCCTCAAGCTCCCAAGAAGCTTCTTCCACTGTGTGATTCCTCCACAGAACTTTTACTAATGGAATCCTCTTACTGTGCAATTTTTGTTCCTTCCTGTCCAGAATCTGCACCGGAGTTTCCTCATAAGCCAAAGTATCACTGAGTTCTAACTCGACATAACTGATGACATGGGAGGGATCTGAGACTTATTTCCTTAACATGGAAACATGAAATACGTCGTGAATTCTATATAAAGTTAGTGGTAAAGCTAGCAGGTAGACAACTGACCCTACTCTTTCAAGGATCTCAAAAGGGCTAATAAACTTAGGGCTCAACTTACCCTTCCTCCCAAATCTCATTACCCCTTCAGTGGCGCTATCTTCAAAAATAAATGGTCTCCTACTTCAAATTTCAACTCCTAACAGCGTGTATCGACATAGCTTTTCTGCCGACTCTGAGCTGTACAAATTCTTTCTTCGATGAGTCAAACTTTATCGTACACCTGCTGCGCAATTTCTGGTCCCAAAACTCGCCTCTCACCAATCTCATCCCAGCAAAGAGGAGAACAACATCTCCTACCATAAAGTGTCTCGTAAGGTGCCATGCCAATGCTGGCCTGATAATTATTATTGTATGCAAACTCTACCAATGACATATACTGGGTCCAACTATCCCCAAAATCCAACACGCACGCCTGCAGCATATATTCTAATATCTAAATCACCCTCTCAATCTGGTCGCCCATCTGAGGATGAAACGTTGTGCTGAAAGATAATTGAGACCCCCAAAGCCTCTTGCAAGCTCCTCCAAAATCGTGACGTGAAACGTGGTTCTTGGTCTGATACTATAGACACTGGCACACCATGTGATCGTACTACCTCATGAATATATAATTCCGCTAGTCTGTCCATGGAGTAGTTGACTTTAATAGGAATGAAGTGAGCGGTATTCGTCAATCTATCAATGACTACCCAAATAGCATTCTGAACATGCGGTGCTGGCGGTAAACCTGTCACAAAGTCCATAGATACATGATCCCACTTCCACTCTAGGATGTGTAGCGACTGCA
Organism: Malania oleifera; assembly: GCF_029873635.1. NCBI lineage: Eukaryota > Viridiplantae > Streptophyta > Magnoliopsida > Santalales > Ximeniaceae > Malania > Malania oleifera. The sequence continues at coordinate 64,429,204 of NC_080424.1, forward strand.
ACTGGCCCATTGGCTTCTGGTGCTCAGCCTTTATCTATTGGCACGCCAGACACTGTTGCACAAACTCAGCAATTTCCTTCTTTATGCCGCTCCACCAGTAAGACTCCTACAGATCCCTATACATTTTAGTACTACCTGAATGAATAATGTACAATGACCTATGAGCCTCCTAAAAGATCTTCCTCATAATGTCCATATCTGCATGCACACACAACCTGGAACGGAACCTCAAGGTCCCGTCATCAGAAATATTGAATTCATCTCCCTGTCCATCCTGCACCTTGGCTATCGGCTCTACTAATTCCACATCATCACTCTGAGCGATCTTAATCCTTTCCTGTAAAGTAGGCTGCACTACCAGGGTGGCAATAAATGTCTGGTGATCACCCACTACCAACTTTACGCTGAGCCTCTCCAAGTCCATCATGATCAGATGCTGAACCTCCATAGTTGCCAGTGCTGATCCCACTGATTTCATGCTCAGAGCATCAGCTACCACGTTTGCTTTCCCTGGATAGTAACTGATAGTGCAGTCATAATCTTTAATAAGTTCCAACCACCTCCTCTGTCTCATGTTTAGTTCATTTTGAATAAAAAAGTACTTCAAACTTTTGTGATTGGAGAATATCTTGCATCTCTCACCGTATAAGTAATGCCTCCAAATCTTTAACGCATGTACCACTATAGCCAATTCCAGATTGTGGGTAGGGTAGTTCTTTTCACTCTTTCAACTGTCAGGAGGCATAAGCTACAACCCTACCATGCTGCATCAGTACACAGTTGAGCCCTTTCAAAGACGCGTCACTGTAAATTACATAACCATCACCCCCTATCGAGATGATCAATACTGGTGCAGTGACAAGCCTCTGTTTCAGTTCCTGAAAGCTCTGTTCACAACTGTCATCCCATTAAAACTTAACATTCTTCCTGATTAGATGCATGAGAGGTCCTAATAAAGCTGAAAACCCCTCAACACACCAACCGTAATAACCTGCCAGTCCTAAGAAACTCCTAATTTCCTAAATGTTCTTCGTGCCTGGCCCAATTCAATACTGCCTCTATCTTATTGGGATCCACTAAAATACTATCCCCTAAAATAACATGCCCTCATAAATGACACTTTCTCTAGCTAAAATTCACATTTACTGAACTTGGCATACAATATCTTTTCCTCAAGCATCTGAAGTACTAGTCATAAGTGTGCTTTATGCTCCTCAAAACTCCTCGAATAGACCAGTATATCATTAATGAAAACCATAACAAATTGGTCTAAATACCAATGAAAGATTCTATTCATCAAATTCATGAATATAGTAGGAGCCTTCATCAAACCAAAAGGCATAACAAGGAATTCATAATGCCCATACCTAGTCATGAAAGTTGTCTTCGAGACGTCTTTTGCTTTAACTTTCACCTGGTGATAACCTGGTTTGAGGTCGATCTTGGCATAAACTCATGTACCCTGGAGCTGATTAAATAAATCATCTATACGAGGTAGAGGATATGTGTTCTTAATTGTCACTTTGTTTATCTCCTTATAATCAATACACATCCTCATAGACCCGTCTTTCTTCTTTATAAATAACACGGGTGCTCCCCACGGCGATACACTAGGTTTAATAAACCCTTTATTCAATAGATCTTGCAGCTGATCCTTTAATTCCCCTAATTCCATTGGAGCCAGTCGATAAAGAGCTTTTGAGATTGGTGTCGTCTCAAGAAATAAATCGATAGTGAAATTTACCTCACGGTCAGGAGGCAACCCTGGCAATTCTTTTGGGAAAACATCTGAAAACTCCTTAACCACTGGTGTGCTATCAAGCTTTAATTTATTTTCTGATACCTCATATAAAAAAGCCATAAACCCCTGACATCTATCCAGGAGTAGCCTTCTCACTTGCATAGTTAGTTTCTAGCCAATCCATACCTAGTATTACATCAAACCCATGCATGTCAAGTACAATTAGATCGGCAGGTAGTATTCTCCTTTAAATTTCTACTGGATAGCTCCTGAGCACCCTATGACACTTTACCTCTAAACTAGCTGGTGAAGCTACTGCCAATTCTACATCTAATGATTGGGTCTCGCCTCCAGACAAGTTAATGAAATTCACAGACACAAAAGAATTAGTAGCACTCGAATCAAATAAAACAATAGCATGGCATGATAAAGCAGTAAGGGTACTTGTCATGACATATGTAGCAGTCTCAGTGTCTCCTGGCGTCAGAACATAAACCCTCGTTGGGGTTACATTCCTCTGTTGACCTCCACGAGGTGCCTGGTAACCTCCCTTGAACTGCCTGGGAGCAGGACTGATACCAGGTGGTGTAGGACAATCTCGCGCCAAATGCCCTGATCCTCCATAATGATAACATACACATCTCCCTACTCGGTACTCCCCCAAATGCCTCTTCCTACATATTTAACATATAGGGTAGGTCTGCACACCCTGACCATCACGACCCCCAATCTCTTTCCTCTTACCTCTACCGTAGTTTCCTCTCCTCCACTGACCCAGACCAAAGCCTTGCTGGAAGCCTGAAGGTGTGGACCTCTTCTTTTGTCCCTAATCCTCTACACCCATCTGCTCACTAGCCTCAGCCAAAGCTGCTCTATTAACTAACTCAGCAAAGTCCTGTATTTTCAACACCATAACTTGCCTGTAGATCATGCGCCTCAAACCCCTTTCAAACTTTCTTACTTTCTTTGCTTCGTTGGGTATGATAAACGAGGCGAAGTGGGACAACTCGATAAACCTCACCGGGTACTACTGGACTGACTGCTGTCCCTGCTTCAGATTCAGGAACTCCTCCACTTTGGCCTCCTTAACAGTGGTTGGGAAGTATTTGTCGAAAAACAAATCCTTAAAACGGCACCAAGTCATTTCAATAGGAACCGCCCTTTAATTCTTCAGTAATTTTACCACATTCCACCATCTTTCAGCCTCCCATGTTAGTTTATAGGTGGCATATAAGACTCTCTACTCTTCAGTGCACTGCAGCACCGCCAAAACCTTCTCTATTTCTTGCATCCAGTTCTCGACGACTGCAGGATCAATTTCTCCTGAAAATGTCGAAGGATTCATCTTGGTGAACTTCTCTATCGTGCATCCAAGGACTACAAATGAACCTCCTTGATCTTTGGAGCTCCGTGCAATCTCAGCCATGACTTGCTAAGCTACAGTGCGTCATACGGCCTCTAGATCACCTTTGCCCACACTCGAAGGTCCAGCTCCATCACCGCCACTCGCATGAGCACTACTACCTCTAGGATCCATCCTGAAAAGACATGAACATGGCTTAGAAACCTTGTCCTTATAATTTACATATCTAACTCAAAACTCATATCATCCCTCTATCTTAACATCGCTATCTTAATTCAAGATTTAGTCTTACACTTTAGAAACACAACCCGACAATAGTTTACTATGACTTTCTTGAAATCATCACCCCAGGAAAGGTGCATAAACCATCACAAAAATCCTACCTCTAGACTGTAGAACAAAATCTCAAATCCTTTTCCTATACTCTGCTATTGTTTCCGCTATACTCTAAAGTCTATAGAACCTAGCCACTTAGACTCTGATACCAAATTGTAATGACCTGCCTAATTTACTGACTCACTCGAAAAATGAGCAGCTCAAAACTTCAAGTTGATAGGTTGCAGCACACAGTCGGGAAGAAAAGAGAAGGAAAAAAGGGAGAGAGACAGAGGAAGAGGGAGGAGAAAGGGAGAGACAGCAAGAGAGTAGGGAGGCCGAGGGAAAGAGCTAGGAGGAAGAGAGAATAGAGAGTCAGAGAGAGGGAAAGAAAACAGAGGAAAGGGAGAGAGGGAGAGAAGGAAGAGAATGGGAGAATGGGGAGTTTGCCTGGAAAGAGAAGAGCGTAGAGGGAAAGAAGGGAAATGAGAGCAAGGAGAAGGAAGAGAGAGAAGGGAAAAGGGAGAGAAGAGGGTGCTTGGATGCTGGGGAAGAAGGAGAGAAAGATATAAAGGGGAGGGGAGTTAGCTACCCTACCTAACAGTGCATGGAGGACCCGGACTTGGCTGCATGACCGGGTCACATCAGATTTGTTATAATTTTTTTTTTCTTTTTCTCCTTTTTCTTCTTTTTGTTTCCCGATGAACAAGCTTGACTTTGACCGTCTTAGAGCCCGTATCGCTCAAAACTTAAAACACGAAAGTTGTAAATAATCTTCTCATCTTTCTCCAGAATTTATAATAGTCTTGATCGAAGCTCGAATGAAAAGGTTATGCGTGAATTACAAAGCGGTGCTGGTTTTAGCTCTCGATAATTGCCCTACGATAAAAAAATAACAAAAATTCATAAATTACTCAATAAAACCCAAATATCATAAATAGGACACAATGTTAAAATATTGAGAGTAGTTAGATATTTAATTAAAAATATAAGTCTCAATGCATGAATTAAAGCACCTAATTACACAATTTTAGCACGTAATCACACCCCTCAACTAACGTTTTGCTAGTCTCTAGCAAATAACGTGAATGAACTTCAGGGCGGTATCCACAAATACTAACTCTAGCAAACATGAAATGAATGCACATGCGACACAATCATACCGTTTCACATACCGGAATATAACCAAATTTCACACTAACTCGTTCATATTCAATGTACACAACTCCGAAGCACATCACTCATGCAAGTTTCATAATTATATAGCAATTAAGAATAGTATATTCACATGAAGTTAACTAGCAGTACAATTCAGAGTTAATGTGGCCATATAAATTTGAGTATAAATACGCGAAGTCTCGAGGTATGTGTAATTTGTGTGACTCACTACACCTAGGATACCAGTGGACATCTACAGAGCGGTCGTTTTGACTTGGCCTAACTGGTATACTCTCAAAAATACTTTAAAAGAATGGGTTCAATTATCATATGTGAGGAGTGTCGCAATCAAACATCCCACATATTGCAAGGAATAAACGCTAAATATATGGAGTGAACTAGTATGAAAAGGATCAAGCCTATTTGTGAGGTGTTGGGTCCTTCACCCTAACATCTTCTCACTTACTTGTCATATCTAGCCAAGACCACCCAAGATCAACTTATTCACAAACCAGACATGAATACATCTGAGGCATTAAGCGATTGAAGAGTCATATCTGGAGAACATGTGTCTTGTCCATGATTTTTTATGCATTTTTATGGTGCAGGTATTAATCTTTCATTTTATGTGCATTTCTAATTTTCTTATTCTTTCCTTTGGTCATTTTTCAATTTTGTATTTTCTTGGTCAATTAGGAAGATCATTTCACTTCTTTTATTGTCTTCATACCACCAACGAGAATTAAGTTTGAACAGTAGTCTATGAACTAAGTGTATTTCTAGGGGTGACTTAACCTCCACATCTTGAGTAGGCTATAAGACCTAGGTTTCTATCTCCCCACTAGATGTCACTTCTAGGCTAGCAAGTAAAAAACATAGACTAGTGTACAAAGAGTATTCAGAAAAAAAAAAAAAAAAAAAGGAAAGTTGAGTTTCATGAATTCTGAGCTGACGTCAAAAACTCAAAAGAACGATAAATGCCTCAACAATACCTCACAAGGTGTCATAATCTTCACGGGTGCTCTCTCAGTGCTCATAAGGAACCCTAAGTGCTACGAGTCATGTGAACGTGTATTTTCAGTATCATGAGATGCCATGTAAATACAAGAGTTTATATAGCCAAATGAACACGAGTGTACTACCAATCAATTCTTCATGGAGTTATAAAATCATATAAAGAGAAACTACATATAAATTATTCAAGTGTGTAATTCTTAGGTTATATGCAAGTATGTGAAGGGTATATGTCAATGTTAATCATGGCATAATCATTTATCCTCAATACTCTTTCTTTCTTACTCTTTTTATTTATTTATTTATTAATTAATATAAAACCCAGCAAGTAGACGTGTACAGTATTACATGCAAATTGTCACCCCCACCCCTCCAAACTAAAGTGGAACATTGTTCTCAATGAGAAAGCATAAAAGGAGATAGAAAAGATGTGCATGGGAGAAGTAGGGCGTACCTGGGTGGGGAAGTAATGGAAAAGAAAAACTGAACTACAAGAAAAGGTACCTGAAAATTAACTAAAAATAAAATAAGGTAAAACAAAATGAAAAGAAGGGAAAGAAAACATCACAGTCTGCCTGGCGGAGGCTCTAGAGGAATTTCATCTAGTGGGGTGTAGGTTTATAAATTGAATCGACGAGTCTCCAAATTTGAGTCGTCACAATGAATCCGTCTTATTACCTCCACAGAAGTTAGCCTCAAATAAATCAATATGTTCTAAGGTACCAAACAAAATATACGCAGATTGCCTTCCTTGTTTTAGCAAGAAGGGATCGTTATTCAGTATATTTTCAAGGGATTTCACTTCTTTAAGAACCGGTTTTTGAGGCACAGGTGTCAGAACAATTACCTTTGGCTCTCCAGAAGCATTAGCATTAAAAGTTTTACCTTATTCCTTGAAAGTTAAATTCTTACCATTCTACTCACCCTCTTTAGGTTCCTTCTTCATCTCTGCCCTAACTTGGCGGACTATATCCCGTAGCACCTTAGAGGTATCTATGTCCTCTTCACTGGAAGTGTCAGAACCTTCCCTTTCTTCAACCCCTACATTTTCATCTCCAGAATCCATCCTGAAAAATGACAGAGAAGAAATAAGAATTCCATATCATAACTTCAAACAACATAATCATTAAATTAAATCCAATAAAATCCAAAATCCCCACATAAAGACCAATCTCACGACTAGGAAACATCACCGTCGATGGATTTACCGTGGTTTTCTGAAACCGTCGACTGAATTAGAAAATCACAGAAGTCTGCCAAGAAATTCTGCCTCCAAGCTATAAGACAAAATCCTATACTTCCCTGCACCAAACCTATTTCTCAATACCTAACTTGTTCATCTCCCATTTTCATCCTAACTCATTTCTATACTCTGGTATAAATCATCCCTAAATCCTCAAAATCCCAAAATCATTACTCTGATACCATAATGTAACGCCCCGAACCCTTAAACCCGGGTTCAGCGCGTTATACCTGATAAAATCCCTGATAATCCATAATTAACATAACATACGCAGTGGAAAACATAATCATAATCTCCATATAACAATATACCAGAGTTTACTAATTCTAACTATAATCCATATTATCCATTCATCTCCTGCATTTCCATGAATACATACATCTCCAAAAGCATTTCAGTATTTTCACAACCATTCTGTTCTCAACGGATTTAAAACATAAAAACTTAAAACATAAATATTTACGTCCCCCAAAGTATTATAAAAATATACCCTTTCTCTTTAAGTTCCTCAAAATGCTAAATACCCTCGAGCTCTCTAAGCTCGACCTTGAGGATGCCCTAAAAAAGAAATAATCATATTCGAGTGAGACACATCTCAATAAGGGAAAAAATATACATATTAAAATAGTGTGTGGCCAACATGAGATAAATAGATATCATTTTTATTTCATTTGCAAATCATCATATAACATTGAAATCGTTTTCTGAACCTAAATAATCACATGCAAATATTTAACCCACGAGATTACCCAATGATAGGGGTGATTATCTGCCCATACAAGTAGCACCCCTCTGCTCTGATACTTAGGTAACCCTGAGGTCACAATTAAAACATACCAGAGCACTCATCTTACTCTGTAAGCCCTCAAGTGGTAGATTAATCTCGTACTCACACAGTTCAACAATAGTTTAATGGCAAAGGCCCTAAGGATGGGGAATTCTACCCCCCCATACAAGTAGGTTCCCTCTGCCCTAGTGTTTTATGCAGCTACTGCCACATCTAAAGCTACTAGTGTCTTATTCAGCAAGCCATCAGGCGAAGAGTGCACCCCGCCCAAATGTAACATGTTCTACATACATAAATACTTCTAATATCATAATACATCATTATTTCCATCATTATTCAATCATTCACATTCTTTCATGTTCATAACTTAACATTTCCTTGTGTTTCACTTTAAATGACTCTTTCCTATTTGTATCATTCACATTTCACATTTCATTTCATTGCATTTAATTCCTTATCATTTCATTTCATAACATTTTCATTTCATTTCTTTGTACTACAGCTGCTCTTTAACCATCATTTGTTAGTCCATATAGAAATGCGCTAGAATCTGCTTACATGGCTGTTTTTCAACTGTCTTAAATTTACATGGTTGCATTTAACATACACAGGCAACATTGTCCATATCACATTTTATTCTCATTGTTTTACTTACTTAGCCTGCATCTCATACATTTAACATATAATTTGCACAGATTCTTATGCCACAGAATTTAATAATAAAATTCATACATATTTCTCATAAAATAAGTCAACCCACATTTAACATTTATATGCTCAAAATACATTTCATTTCTTATTTAATTCATCAGAAAATCCTTTTCACTTTCATTCGTTCACTTTTACATATACATAACTATATTGACAATTTTAGGCTCAAAAAACATAAATTTTATGGCTGGCATTTTAATAATTCACACCAAAACATACATATAATATAACATAAATTATTGCCTTTAATTTCATAAAATCTGATTTAATATATAATTTTCCCTTACTTGAATTCTCGAACTACACCAACGGGGACTTCGAAAAAATACCTACAGCGCTCACCCAGACCCTGAATCAAAATTTCTAGTTCCATGTAATTATTTCCAAATAAAATACTATTTAAATATTTTTTAGGGTCACTATTTTCAAATTAACAATTATACCCGCAAATTTAACCATTTTTCTAAATTTCCCAAATCTCACTCTCGCTTTGGAATGGGGTCTAGAAAACCCTAATTGGAAAATTACCTATGCCAAAATGACGACGACGATGACTAGGACTCCGCGGTGGTACCTGATCGCTGATTTAACTGCAAATTTAAAGCAAAATTGAGAAAATATGGAAAAATTACCTTTTCCTAGGAGCAATACCTAGGCTGTTCCCATGAAAAATCTGCTCCAATAGAAATGTCGGTAGCGAAACTAGAAATTCAACAGCACCTTCCGTTTCCCGATCCACTGCAAATCTGCCGAGAAATTAAGAGAAGGAAAGAGACGGAGATGGAGGTGGCTGGCGCAGGAAAATAAAAATTTCAGAGCAGAGGGGGGGAGTTGCGTCTGACTTCTTCTTCTTCTTTCTTCAGTTATATCTATATATATATATATATACACACACATATATATAAACATATAAATATCATATATTTAATTTAATTAATTCAATTAAATAACGATTAATTAATTTATTAATTCAATTAAATAATAATAAATTAATTAATTAATAATTAATCTAATTTTATTTTATTTCATTATTTTTTTCATACTATTCTTTTTACCTGTTCATTTATTATTATTTTTTAATTATTTTAATCATTTAAATTTTTCGGGTCTTTACAGAAGCATTATGTATTTGTTACTATTGGTGCTGGTATTCTTGAGGATTAGACTGAAGTTCTACTGGAAATTCCCCTTTTTCTAAGATATTCAACTGCGTGCTCATCTCATTAATGGTGTCCCGCAATTCATGTATGGCAAGTGTACTGATTGTTAGTTGTGACTTGAATGTACATGAACTACTAAATAACATCCTCAAGAGACTTCTCCAGTGGAGTAAATAGTGCATTAAATTGAAATCCTGAAGGTGTATAGCTTTGAGAGATCTGTTGTGGCTGATATTGATACCGAAGGGCAGCCTGACGACATGACGGCTGATAAGGGGGTGCATAGGATTAGGAAGGTTGATTCCAAAGTTGCTTTGTACTATATTCCTTTTCCATCTCCATAGCCTCCACTCTTCTGGTAAGTTCAGCCAGACGTGCTTCAAGACAAAAATCATCTTTCAGTTCATTCCACTCTCCACCATGTATTGCTCTCAATGGTTGAACTACAATCGGTCTTCTATCAATCCTAGTGTTCCACTACTGAGCATAGTTAGCTATATGATCTAGAAAATCCAATGCCTCATCAGGTTCCTTGTCGAAGAAATATCCTGAACACATAATATGAATGAATTACTTTGATTCAAGAGTCAACGCAGTGTAGAAATAGTTGACCAGACACCATGATTCAAATCTATGGTGGGGACACATGTTAACCAGACCTCTAAATCTCTCCCAGCTTTCCTAAAATGTCTCATCAACTCCTTGCATGAATCAACTGATCTGTTCTTGTAAAAATTGAGTTCTCTGTAAGGGAAAAAATTTATACAGAAATTCATTTTACATATCAGCCAAACTAGATATAGAATTAGGCCTAAGAAAATTAAATGACGTGTTAACCTTGTCTTTCAATAAAAAAGGAAATAGACGCAATCCAATTGCTTGATTAGTAGCAGTCTCATCTATAAATGTAACACATGCAAGTTTAAAATCGGTTAAATGCTTATACGGATTTTCACACTCCATCCCATAAAATTGAGGTATCACAGATATCATTCTAGGTTTAATGTTAAAGTTTTGTGCATTCTCAGGCAATATGATGCAAGATGGTTGTGTGGTTCGTGTGGACTGCAAAAAATCCATAAGCGTGCGTGGTGTAGGTGTAGTCATATTTTCTTCAAAACTTAATTTTTTTTCTTTTTTTTTCTTTTTCTTTTTCATGAGAAAAATTAAAATAATGGAAAAAACACTAGTTTGAAACTAAAACTGACATTTCTCGGCAATGGCGCCAAGAATTTGACTCACTCAAAAAATGAGCAGCTTGAAACTACGGGTTGATGGGTTGTAGCACACAGCTGAGAAGAAAAGAGAAGGAAAAGAGGGAGAGACGGAGGAAGAGAGAGGAGAAAGGGAGAGACAATGTGAGAGTAGGGAGGCCGAAAGAGAGAGCTGGGAGGAAAAGAGAATGGAGAGTTAGAGAGAAGGAAAGAAAACAAAGGAAAGAGAGAAAGGGAGAGAAGGAAAAGAACAGGAGAATGGGGAGTTCAACTGGAAAGAGAAGAGCACAGAGGGAGAGAAGGGAAAGGAGAGCAAGGATAGGGAAGAGAGAGAAGGGAAAAGGGAGAGAAGAGGGTGCTTGGATGTTGGGGAAGAAGGAGAGAAAGATATAAAGGGGAGGAGGGGGGTTAGCTACCCTACCTAATAGCTCATGGAGGACCCAGACCCGGTTGCATGGCTGGGTTACATCAGGTTTGTTATAAATTTTTTTTTCTTTTTCTTCTTTTTGTTTCCCAGTGACCAAGCCGGACTTTGACCATCTTAGAGCCTGTATCGCTCGAAACTTAAAACATGAAAGTTGTAGATAATTTTCTCATCTTTTTTTAAAATTTTGAATCGTCTCAATCGGAACTTGGACAAAAAAATTATACATAAATCACGAAGCGGTACCGGTTTTAGCTTTCGATAATTGCCCTGCGATAAAAAAATACCAAAAATTCATAAATTACTCAATAAAACTCAAGTATCATAAATAGGACACAATGTTAAAATATTGAGAGTAATTAACTATTTAATTAAAAATATAAGCCTTAATGTATGAATTAAAACACCTAATTACGCAGTTTAATATATATATATATATATATATATTCGTAATAAATACTCATAGTAACTCTAACACCTACTAAATTAATGTAATCATGATCAACTTGGACCTATAGGTACTAGGGAACCTGTCATTTAACTCTGATACTTAAGTAGCAGGAAACATAATTTACAAATATGTCATCCAACCACAGTACTAGAGTTATACCAAATCTGTTATATATACAATCATCCACCAAAAGACCAAAAAGTAACTTAGGGTCACTTCCCAAAAATAAATCTAACTCTAGCTCAACAACTCACCCTTCTGATAAGGTAGCTCAATTGGACTCTACCGTCATGGAGCTCTATTTGCTCCTCTACCTGGATTTTATGAAATGTTTGAAATGCTGGGTGAGACACCTCTCAGTAAGGGAAATAAACTAACATCAGTGTGTGGTATCATGAATATTTTCGTATTATACATATAAATAGTATAATAAGTATTTTTGGTAAAATCTGTCTATAGTAAAACAGAGTAAAACATGATTTGTCATATCATAATAAGGCATACTAGATTCCTATACATGAAAATCATCTTATATAACTGTACAATACTAAAATAACACTCAGGATGGATAGCTAGTTGATGTCATGTCCACATGACTAGGTTGTGCGGCCCGAAGGCAGAACCTAGCAATGGTTGGCCGGCCATACTAGATCAAACATAAGTTTGTAAGTACGATAGGCTTGCCCCTCCTGGTCCCAGACTGCTAGGGGAACAACTTCACTCTACACTGAAGTCACATCGACTGCCATCTCCCACACTACTAATCGTGTGGTAGCACTATCATAATTCTGAACATATAGCTACGGTATTGTGCTCCTGAAAACTGAATTGAACCATACCATTTGGGTTCTGATAACATATAATATGTTTCATATATTGAACATAACTGTTTCGAATTTCATAATAATATCTGACATGGTAATATTTCACGAATTATGTCTTATCATACATGATTACGACATCTATGCCAACATGAATCATGACATCTGTGCCAACATGAATCACGATATCTGCACCGGCATAACATAATATACTGAACATGATTTCTCTATACTGTTTAACATTACATTCATAAAATTATAGTTCCTGTATTCTTTTATAAATGCCCTGAAAACAATCATATTATGCTTGATCTGGGAAAAACATATTATTTTGATATACATAATTACATGAAAATTTAAATTTATGCCACACAAAAATAGGTAAAATTTTGAATGTAAAATCTGTTCTAAAATCATAATTTCTAATAAAACACGTTTAAACCATTGTTCATAGCAGTATTTCCCAAACATAATTCTATAATATACATATTTTCCTAAAATTTAATGCTATAAAATAATAAATAATTTCATGAAAAATTCTGACTTAGTTTATCCCCTTACCTAACTTACTGAGAAGCCTACAAAACACTCAATCTTACACCTGCAATGTTCCCAGCACAACACCCTGAAATTAACATTTTTCCCTAATCAACTTTAGTATTATTTTACCTAACATATTCTCCTCAGTTAAGAAACACCAAATACCCAAGAAAATTGAGATTAATTAACTTACCTAAATTTTAGGATGATTCCCAAACTTCCCAAATCGAATTTCTGCTCCAGCTATATTGTAAAGAATCTCCCTAGGAACACCATGGTAGCTTTTAATCCTCCAACCAAGGAGAATCAGAGCCGAAATAGTCTCGTCGATGAACGTGTGCTCTTCGTCGATGAGATTCAGGCCCTGAAAATGCCCCTCTTGGTAACTTCTCGTCAATGAGACACACGTCCCTGTCGACGAGCCCAAAGCCCTGCTTGTCAACGTGTACTTCTACACTCGTCGACGAGACACTGCTGAAATCCTTTTTTAAAAATTCCTTTTCTCTCCTTTTTTTATTATTTAATTACTACAATTCTTCGGGTCTCTACACCCTAGGTTGTGTAATACTGATTGTAATATAAACTTAACTTAGGAAATTTTTTTTGAAATACCAAATTCACCCCCCCTCTTGAAAATACACCTTCTTATCAATTTGTATATCCACGAAAGACAGTCTATTCATCCCTCCTCTAGACGCACACCCTAGCCAACAAAACCCATTGGCTACAAATGTGTATACAAGATCAAATACAACCCTGATGGATCCATCGAACGATACAATGCTCGCCTAGTTGCCAAGGGTTACCGTTAACAAGAAGGCATTGAATACACTAAGACATTTGCTCCGGTTGCTAAAATGACCACTGTACATACAATTTTGGCTCTTGCTTCCTCTTGCAAGTGGCACATCCATCAACTTTATGTCAACAATGCCTTTCTCTATAGCGACCTTGATGAAAAAGTCTATATGCAGCTTCCCCTGGATTCGAACAAAAGGGGGAGACTAGAGTTTGCAAGCTCGTTAAGCAATTCAAGGCAGATTATTCATTATTCGTCAAATCCCATGAGGGCAATTTCACTGCCATTCTAGTCTATGTGGATGACATTATTATTGCAAGAAACAGTTTGGAGTAAGTTGATGAGATCAAGAAATACCTAAGTGATCATTTCAAACTCAAAGATCTTGGAATTCTCAAATACTTTCTGGTAATATTTTTATCTCAAAGGAAGTATGCACTCGAGATATTAGAAGATACAAGCTTCCTTGGAGCTAAACTTGGAAAGTTTCCCATGGATCAAAATCTTGCACTCAACGAAAGTGATGGTGAACTTATTTCATATCCTTTGCCATATAGGCGACTTGTTGAAAGATTAATTTATCCAACCTGTTGGCCTAACAAGACTTACGACTCTTATTTTGATGATAACAAAGTAAGGAAATTTAATATGCTTCAAAATTGTGATGTTTCTGGAAAAACACGTCTTAGAAGCTTAAATTCATGGAAACTCAGCATACATCAAATGATCAGATGGAATGTTTTCAAAAGCTTACATCAAATTCAAGTGATCAAGAATTTAAAGTTTGAAAGAAGCTATAGGACATGTTCATACATGAAGACTTTAAGGACTTCAAGAAATGAAAAGTTGAAAGAGGCTATAGGACATGTTATGTAAGTACTTTAGGTATACATTAATATGAAATTCATTGAAGCTCATTAAATATAAGAGACCTAGAGACCTACTTTTTAATCTTGGAAAATATTTTCTAAGTAAACAAAACAAAATTTCATTATTTGAGAAGCAAAGAGAACTTTTACAAAGAAATCTTAAAAACAATATTTTTGAACTAGATAGAAGCCTGACTGAAAACCCTCAATAGGTTGACATATTTAATGTTTTTAAGATGGATTGACAAAAGGTCATCAGGCGATTGACTAGACCTTGACAGAAGCTTGACGAGCTAAAATGAGAAGCCTGACTAGGTTTTGTCAGGCGAATGTCACCTTTCTGCCTGTAAAATTAAAATGAGTTTTAAGTTGACAAGCGCCTAACCTATAGTGACAGGCTGCTACCACGTGGTAAAATTCAAATTTTTATAGTGGAAAAGTTTTTAAAATTTGATATCTAAAACTTGGGCACTACTCCAAGTAAACTTGAGGATCAAGTAAATTCCTTTTCTCAAGTCTATAAATAGCCTCAAGATCATTGATTTTATTCGCCAAGCATCAATTTCAGCTCTCAAACTCTCTAAATTGTTCTCATCTCTCAAAGGCTCTCTTACTCACATATTGCTCACGAATTCCACTAAGAATTGCTGACTCCCAATTACTGATTGTGTGTTTCAAGTTCGAATCTTTCATTTGTTGAAAGAATTAACAAGTGATAAAACTCCTTGAGCTTCAATTTCAATTTCATATTGATTTAC
Source organism: Malania oleifera (assembly GCF_029873635.1). NCBI lineage: Eukaryota > Viridiplantae > Streptophyta > Magnoliopsida > Santalales > Ximeniaceae > Malania > Malania oleifera. The sequence continues at coordinate 64,444,572 of NC_080424.1, forward strand.
TTTGAAGTATATACTTTTGATATTGTACTAATAAGCTCTATTGGAGAGTATCTTGTGTACAATAATCTCTTGATTATTTTCTTGTAGGTTGTTGACAATTCCAAGGTGATTGGATCATTGGACCAAGCGGGGGTAATCGCTTGGAGAGGATGCTCTGCCCTTAAGGAGGGACATTGGTAAACAGTTTGCTCTACCCGGAAAGAGTGTTACTAGTGGAACCCTTCGGTGGTATTGACCAAAGGCGAGGACATCGGCTGGCGATAAGCCGAACCTCATAAAATCGTGGTGTTCTCCTTGCCCTACTCTTTTAAATTTCAGCACTTTACATATCATATGTGTGTATGCTAAGTGCAGGCTACAGGGATCAACGCTAAATTTAAAGAAGACTCTTAATATAAGGAAAGTATGTTTCAATTAACCGTTTGTGGAAACCCACAAGAGAGTACGTTGGTTAATTTATGGAAATCTTAATTAAGAGAATGCAATAAAATTTCATTCCAAAAACAAGGCTTGCACATCATTTACATGGCTGCTGACAAAAGTTGAAAGTGCACAAAGTGTTGCATCATTTAGTTGGTTAAATATTTGTGATTGGTTATTTTTGAATTATTATTTGATTGACTACGTTTTAAATTAACTTGTGGTGTGTCTCAGTTTTGGTTTGTGAATTGATAAAGCTGTGTGTTTAATAAAACAATAAACTCAAGAATTTATAAAAAGGAATCTAAAATTTTTAAATAACTCAATTCACCCTCTATCTTGTGATAACTATTCCACTTTCATAACCATCACAAGACCCGACTTAGCTTAATCATTGCATGACATAGCACACAGGGTCTTACAGTACCTTAAGAAAACCCCAAGTCAAGGAATTTTCTTATCTGCTTTTGGCAAAATTTAGCTCTATGCATACTGTGATGCAGTTTGGGCATGATGTAGGGACACTAAATGATTGGTCACCAGGTATTGCATCCTACTCGAAAAATCACACATTTCCTAGAAGACCAAGAAACAAACAACAGTTTCACGTTCTTCAACCAAAGTAGAATATAGGTCTATGACTTCCACATGTTGTGAGGTTACTTGACTAAAGTCTTAAGTCTCAAACCTCGAAGTAATGCATTCTCAACTAGTCAGTTTTTAACTATGACAAAAAGGCCGCTATACACATAACTCAAAATCTAGTGTTCCATAAATGAACTAAGCATATCAAGATAGACTGTCATGTGGCTCGAGAAAAACTCCAAAGTGACATTATCTAAATAGTCTACATGCATACAAGCCAGCAACCTGCTAATTTTTTAACCAAAGCTTTTGGATTCGTGCAGTTTAATTATTTACTTAGCAAGTTGGGTGTCATAAATATCCACGTCAACTTAAGAGGGAGTGTTAAGAAATGCAGCAATCCACAACAAAAATCAAGGAATCAAAGCATGACTGAAATTATGTAAACTTTCCTAAAGAGAAATGTCAAGAGATCATTTCTAATTTGGAAAGGAGTGTACAAATTAATTTTCTTTTTATTACATGTTCCCTAGTTCTTTGTATAAATAGGAAGTTGTATAGAGATTGAAACACATCAATATCAATTCACTATTTGCTATCTTTTATTCTTTATTTTCCTCTTACTTCCCTTTACTCTAGTTTTATCACGCTCAAAACAGAATTTGGCATTGATAATTCAAACTAGTACACTCAATACACTTAATGGGGGGTTTTTTTTTTTTTGGTCTAGCAATATTGTTATATTTTAGACAATTAATTAAAATTTGTAAAATTTAAATAATTTTAAATTTCATAATTATTTATTTGAGTTCAACTATACCATAATCACTCAAAATTAAAGATTAATTATCTAAAAAATGTTGTGATGTTTCTAACATACAAGAGATGCAAAAAATAACCGAAACACACTTTACATTAACACAAGTGAAAATAGTCCAAGATCATATCACCCTGGACAACTTAGAAGATAAGTAGCGATTAAGAATTAAATTTTGTATGAATATTAGTCAAATAAATTAATATTTAATTTAATTTAAGAATTCTTTAAAAAATTACAAAACAAAACATACGATGGGGGAACAGAGAAGCTGCCACGTACGTACAGGGAAGTAGAAACGTGTTGGGCTCCGGCAGCTACTTGGAAGTTTGGCGGCCGAAACACAAACACCACCTTCTTACGAAGCATCAATAGTCGACGCGGCGGAGAATCAGAAAGACCTCTGGGAGAGGAGAAACGAAGAAGCAGCGTGGTCCATGGAGGACGCCGGATCGCGACCACCCGCCGCCGCCACGGCTGCCACGACGAAAGATGAAGAAACCTCGTTGATGTGTCGCGTGAAGAAGTGGTGGGCATGTTTTGCGGCTTCCTTGCAGGAGGGTTTCACTTATGTCAAAGCAAATCTTGTTGGTCAGGTATTTATACGAACACCTTTCATTCAATATACATATGTGGATTTTTAGTGATGACTATGATTACGGTGTTGAAGACGCGCGCGCTTGTGTATGTGTATGTGTGTGTGTGTGTGTGTATGTTTAGGGGAAGAAGATGAGGGCAAGGAACGAGAGGGAAGCAGCTGAAGCTGATCTGCAGACTGCGAAGATGCAGGTTGAAGCTGCTGATGCTGCCGAGACTACCAAGAAGACGCTCCACCACTCCATGTAATGTTTCAACTTTCAACCTCCGCTGCATACAGATACACTGTAATGTATATTTACAGGGTTTTCTGGATTCCTCTCTCTCTTGTTGGAAGGGAAATGAATGTAAAAGATTAAGGAGGGTGAGTGAGGGCTTGTTTAATTAACAGAATTTAAATAATTACAAAAGTGTTGCTTTATTTATGGTTTTTAAAAATTTAAATAATAGAGAGAACTTAGGGAAGAATATATATATATATATATATATAAATATAAAAGAATTTGAAAAATTAAAATGAAAAATAAAATTGATTAATCAGCGTAGCTGTTCTTACCCCTAGTGTTAGCTTTGATGTATTTCCAAGATAGGGTGAATTGGAAATTTAAACTTTTTCCTAGGTTTACCTTAAACAACAGTAGTATACACACAATCTCGGGTCTGTCTATACAAATTTTAAATGCGCAGATAAATATAATGTGAAAATTAAATCATACGCATCATTCACATTATAACATACACGTGCGATAAATATAAAGTATGTAAATATAAATAGACACACGATATGTTGTTGGAGTTCGGTCAACTGTGCCTATCTCCCCGCCTATAGCTCGCAAGTTCGAGGATTCCACTAATGACTCACTTAACGGGTGAAGCAGCACCGATTACAACTAGGTCAATTAGTACAAGGCTGACCTCAACATTTACAAACTCTCCTTGCGGGGCGAAGAAGGCCCTAGGTCAAATTCACAGGGCTGACCCCAACCTGATCCTTCCGGGTTAGATCAAACCACCTTAGGCCACGCCTGAAAATACAACAATATTTTTCTTAATCAAATTGGTATAGTGATTGTGCTTTCATGTAAAGCAGATATGTACCCAAATACGCGCAGTATACTCAATCAATCACATACACATCAACAATGTAGGTAAATGTAAGCTCAGTGATGTGTATCTTTGTACAAGCAACACTCAACATGATATGATAACAAGTATGCTCAAGAGTGTTCTAAGACAAGCTATATCTTTGAAACAATTTATATCAAATTTCAATAACAAACTAAGGTTTCAAAGATGCTTATCAAATGATCAAACTATCTTTAAAAGATTTCCTTCAATGAAATGAGCACAAGAATAGTTTGAAAGAGTATTATAGCTTGTAGAAAATATTTTGCACAACAAAATCAAAACTATAGGAATTTTTGTAATGACAATGTAAAGATCCTTAAGCTAATGAGTTTTTCCCAACACTAGATTTATCAAATAAAAATATGTGGAAAAACTTTTGCTTGAGTCCCCAAAAATAATATCAAACAATCCAGCAAAGTAATGGGAGTATGAGTAATACTACTATACACTAGCACAACCAATATACTCTCACAATCCTAAAATATATCAAGGGAATGGAAATTTGAGAGTATTTGGGGAAATTGGGTATTTTCAAGAGAGAGGATTTTTGGCTAATGAATTTTATTAATCTCTTACTAATCCACACAAATGAACCCATATTTATAGGTAGGGGTAAAATTATAACCGTTGGGGACTTGTTGGGAATAATTAGAAAAGATTCAAAATATTAAAAGCTCATTAACCCAACTTAACCTAATTTTACCATGGTTAATTTAATTTTGACCCGCTGAGGTTTGGGTGGCTGAATCGAGGTTCGATCGCCCAAATAGACACAAGAATAAAAGTGATTTAAATAGGTTCGGTCACCCGTGTCATGTTTCGGTAGCCCGAATCAAAGTTAGAAAGTTTTCTTCATAACTTCGGGTGCCCGGTCCTGGGTTCGGTAGTCCGAACTCTTGTGTTCGGTCGCCCGGGGTCTGATTTGAACTAAAAGGTTTGGTCACCCAGGTTGGTGAAAAGTTCCCTTTAAGGGGTTCGGGTGCCCAAGGAAGATATGCTCAAAATGGTTCGGGTGCTCGAATAAAAATCAACAAGTTGACTTGTCAAGGGTTTGGTCGCCCGAACACTCATAATATTTTCAATTAAGTCCATTTTTATCCTATTTTAATTCCCCTGATATAGTGAATGATATTGGAAATTTTCTGCACTAAGTGTAGGAACCTAAGGTCTTTTCAAGTACGCCAAAAAACTTAGCGTCGGTCGACCGAAGGGTGCCCTAGGGTCATTCGGTCTCTATGGTTAGTCTATGGCATTTATGAGCTTACACATACCTACATGCATGACATGTAGAGATTATTATAGACCGATATAAATGAAATTATTACAGACCCATTAAAATTATAACAAATGATAAATGTGTCGGGGTCTTCACTTCACTTCAGGTTGTCGCAAGCCATTATGAGAACCTGCACACAAACTTGGTAACCATTAAATACCTGAGTATTTATTATCATCAAAATAGGGTATGACCCATAGGGTCAACACCTAGTTTGGTTTGGTTTGGTTTGCCAAAAAGGAATAAAATTGATGCTGGAACGGAACGAGAGTCAAAATACTATCATCGAATTTGAACACATGAGAAGGGAATGGACAAGAAGATAATTTTTAAAAATATCCTTTTAATGGAAATTTTAATTTTCATTACTGTGTTTTTTTTAATATTTTTTATAAATTTTTTTTAAATAAATAAATAATTAATTTTAGTCATGAAGGTTGTTCCCATAGCAACCTCGCCAAAGATGTCTGATTAGTCCTTGCTAGAAATAATGGAAGTAATTGGAGAAGGATAGAGTAAAAAGGAAAGAAGAAGAAAAAGAGGATGAAGTTAGGGTGAGCACAATTCGGATTAACTAAATTAATGGAGTAAATTCAGGTTCGGTTAAAAATTTTTTGTTTTAATTTTAATTTTATTTTTATCGAATTTTGGTTTTTGATTTTCAATTGTTTTTTGAGTTTAGTTAATCATATTAATAAAAATAAAAAAAAAAAAGATAGTCTGATGTACAAAGCTCTCGCGTATGTGAGGTTCGAGGAAGGGGCAAATCACAATGAATTTATAGTACACAACCTTATCTTGTATTTTTGCAAGAGGTTGTTTCAACATCTCGATTCCATGACCTCCAAGTCACACGACGGCAATCTTATTGTTGCACCTGTCGAATAGTATAAATTAATAATAATAAATTATATATTTTATATATATTAAAATATTTTATATATTATATATAAACTAACATTTTATATTATATATTTTGTATCTATTAAAATATTAAATTGGTTAATCGATTTAATTAAAATTCGGTTCAGTCTGTTTTGAGTTTGGTTAATATGAAATTTTAATTCGGTTCAATTCAATTTTTAATAAAAATTTTTGATTAATTTTTAAATTTAGGATGTTAGTTAGTCATCAAGTGGCAAGATAGACAAACATCAAGTAAGCACGAAACTTTTATCAACTATAATAAAGTTCTTGTCAACTATACTAATTAGGCCTTTAATGTTTAGAAACATACCAAATATTTTTTTCAAAGTTAATGTTTAGAAATGAACCATATTTATTATTATAATTAATGGCTTGAATATATGATTTATAAGTGTAGAATTAACGTAGGGTTGATTTCAAATGGGTATAAATAGGTGTGCAACCTCTGTTGTAAGGGACTTCGGATCTAATTGAAGATGTCAATACAATAGCCTAGCACCTAGGCCTCTTTGTCCCTCTCTCTCTCTCTCTCTCTCTCTCTCTCTCTCTCTCTCTCTCTCTCTCTCTCTCTCTTCGTTGATTTTATTTTGCCACCAAATGCGCAGCGGAAGCACATAATCACACACAAATGAATCAACAACCACTAATGCAATCACTCAATGATGAAATATATTTAATAAGCAATCAAACAATAATAAGAAGAATAAAAAACACAACTAGAATGCACAAAATTTACGTGGTTTGGCAATAGCTTACATCCACGAGAGTAACACTTCGATTTTCAATATGACCAATGTCAAAGCTACAATCTTTGAAACTTACTTAAAGCTTGCACCAAACTTAATGCTATCTAAGGTTACATAATGATGTTTATATAACAATCTAATGCATACAGAAGAGTTCTAGTATAACTAAACTATATTTATAGTAATCCCCCGAAGGAAAATCCTCCATATAAGCCCAATCTACAAGCCTTCGATTTGAAAATACGTAATTTGTGCCGATGGAAACCATCGACTATTTGACCAAACTACCGAAGGTTTGGAACAGAAGAAAACTCTTTGCAGCTACTGCTTGAAACCATCGACAGTTAGGCCCCAAAACGTCGACGGTTTGCCCTCCTTAGTTGCACCTTGCTTCTTTCCCTTTGTCCCTCGCATCACATAGCTTTCTTCGCTACATGTGATCTGATCTGAATATTAGCCACATTCCCAACAATCTCCACCTAGGAAATCTAAAAGCATAAACGCTACTCCACCCGGGCCTGTAGATCGGAACCCGCCTCCCCTTTAACACCTAGAGATGTAAACTAAGTCCAAGGCACGCTTGAACTTGACCGTGGTAACAGAAACTTCACCTAACTGAACACCCAATTCCTTGAATGATCCTCTAAACCACAATGCCACCTTCGCAGCCTTAGCCTCTGCCAAGAACTCTGATCCAGTTGTAACCAACGCACCTTGAGACTGTACCCCAAACTTCCAACAATTAAACCTTCCCAACACGTACCCCTTTGTAAACCTCTTGTCATCCAAGCCCCCTATGTAGTCTCCATCTACGAACCTCACAACTGACGGAATCCTTTATTGTCCGTCGAAGTACTCAAATGCACTGGCGTAGGAAACCTTTGACATGATTCGAACATCACTGTTCGTCTTCAAGTACTGAGTGGCAAACTGTTTGCTTAGATTAGCCAACGGTTTAAAGGTGACAGGTTTAACATCAACCATGCTAAACAAGTTTAACCTCAACCATGCTAAACCTCAGTAACACCTAATCCCCAAAACCACCCTGAGATAACCACAATCTCCATTTAGTTTTGTCCATACAGCCGCCCTGAGATAACACCAATCTCCTCGCAGCTACAAAGTCACCCTGAGATAATCTCAATCTCTCCATAACTTTACTCCTATGAATCTCCAACCCAAGAATAATCTTGGCAACACTCGAAACCTTCATGTCAACTTCTTCTCAATAGAGTCCCCGACTGATTTACCTCAATCGGGGCCTTTCCAACAGTCGACATGTCACTTATATAAAATCACAGAATACTTGCCCACTTTCAGCCTATCTCCTTCTCCCCCTCCAGGAGCTCCACCAACCCTCTATTTGATTCTTAAACAATACCTCCATCTCCTCCACCATGACACCTATCCACCTACCCTTCTCCTAGTCGTGTGTAACGCCCCAACCTGGGTCTGTCAAGGAGCATTGCATCTCTCCTCCTCCACCTGGACCAGACAACAAGGGGGGGGCCTTATCAAACTAATGACTGATCCCACAGACCAACATATGTCCTTCTCAGTGTGTTTTGTCCTTACTCACACATTTCCTAAGAAAACTTTCCAAAAGGTCACCCATCCCAAGATTACTCCAAACCAAGCACGCTTAATCGTAGAGTTCTTATGGGAAGACTTCCGAAAAGAAAGGTGTACCTTGTTGATATGAGTAGTAACATAAAATCATTTTTAAGTCTTTCTTCCACGGGGTATCACATTCTCCCCCACTCACTGAATGCAACGTTCTTATTGCGAACCCACATTTCCAAACCCAGGCGATGTGAATTTCATCACACTTACGGTTGGATAATTGCTTTGATACCATTTTGTAATGCCCCAACCTGGGTTTGTCAGGTAGCACTGCGTCTCTCCTCCTCCACCTGGACTAGACAACAGGGAGGGTGGGCCTTATCAAGCTAATGATTGGCCCCGCATACTAGCACGTGTCCTTTTCAGTGTGTTTTGTCTTCACTCACACACTTCAGAAAATTTCTCAAAAGGTCACCCGTCCCAAGATTACTCCAAGCCAAGCACGCTTAACCGTGGAATTCTTACGGGAAGGCTTTCGAAAAGAAAGGTGCTCCATGTTGATATGGGTAGTAAGATCAAATCTTTTTTAAGCCTTTCTTCCACGGGGTATCACATTAAAACTGTAACGCCCTGACCCACCACATGGGGCCCGAGGTGCTACTTAAGTAACATCTGCCTACCTGATACCATATTCATAATATAATTGCAGCGGAAAAAGTTATACATTCTCCAAAATATAATACCAGACTTCTAAACTTCTAATATACATAGGAGTCTCTCAATATCCTTATTACAAACCATAGTACAATACAAAGTCAACCCAGTCCCAACAACCATAAAACATAACCGGAGACTTTAAACATAACTAAAACCCATAAAACATCTTTCAAACCTTCGCAAATAAAACTAGCTATCGCCTAGCCCCGGAGCTTGCTAAGCTTGATCCCGAGATGGTCCTAAAAATATGATTGTATATTAGGGTGAGACATTTCTCAGTAAGGGAAAACTAAGTTAAAATCAATGTGTGTTCAACATGAATTTTAGTGTATATTGAAAATAACCAGTTTCTCATTTAATCAAAAATATCATTTAAAAACATATAGTCATTCCATACAATTGAAAATATCTTTTTTTCCTTTCCACAGTATAAACTAGTTCAGTAAATACTTAACATCATTTACATAAATCCACAGATATGCATATAAGACAACTCCCTGTGACTAACGCCATTTACTTCCCCCATGGCACGAGTTGTGTAGCCAGAAGGTTGGACTAAGCCTGGGTGATCAACCCCAAACAAAGTCAAAACATCATCCTCTGCAAGTACGTCTGCAGGCATCCACAGCCAAGCTGGAGGTCCAACGCCCTTACTTCAACCTTACGTAAGGAGTTGGCTAAGACCAACTAAACTTTTATCTAGAACAGTGTGGGTGCACATGGTCTAATAATCAATTACTAACAACGGTATCGTGCTCACATAATAACTGGTCCCCCGGGTTCCTAAAGCATATCATGCAATTTAAGTAATAAAAATTGTAATTTAAATCATTTTGTTTCAAACCTGCCATTTAATAAAAACCCGGCCCCCGACCGTCAAATAAACCCGGCTCACAGCCGTTAAATAAAACATAGCCCTCGACCATCATATAAAACCTGACCCCTAGTCGTTATATCAAATCCTTGTATTATTCACAAGCAGTTCCAGTATGTTTCACAAACAATTCCTCTATATTTCACAATCATTCCCAAATTCGGCTTCACGATAAACCATAAAATCATTCACCTGCCACATATTTTCAGTATTTGAATACAGTCTAGGAGATAACCAAAGATACACAGTATTTTTTGTTCATAAAATAAATCAGATTTTCCATCGTCTATGTTATTCAAAATACTGTATCATATATCCTAGATTTGTAAAATCTCAGTTGAATGGTTGGTTTTCAAAATAGCCTTTTGTAACGTCCTCAAATTCTCAACATAAAATGAAACATACTAAATAGAAAAATCAACCCGAACCCGTGGGTAACAGGGACACCTGTCAATCACATCGGAAACCTAAGCAGCAGCAAGTATAAAATCTCACACATCTAACTATAAAACATAATATCAGAGTTTACTACAATATCATAATACTGTATTTATGTACATCCTCCAAAATCGTCAAAATAACTCTAGGATCAAACACAAAATAATCCTGATCCTAGTACAAAGTCTTACCCTCCTAACGGGGTAATATCACTGACTCAACGGCGGCCACGACCTACCGGTCACTCAGGGTCTCCTGAAAAATTAATTAATGTTGGGGGTAAGACACATCTCAGTAAGGGAAAATGAACTAAATACAGCTGTGTGGCAACATGAACATTTAAAGCAATTATACATATACAATACATTTCATATATCTGTAAATATACTTCATATTATACTGAATTATCATATACTTTCATGTTTATTACTATATCATAACATTCATAAAACATCTAATATAATTGATAGTATTGAAAACATACCCCCCATGACGGGTTATGTAGCCTGAAGGCAGGACCCGACAATGGCTGGCCGATCACTGCCGAGTCAAATATGTCTATAAGTACAATGAGCCCGCCACACCCTGGTCCGGACTACCAGGTGGACGTTCACACTCTACTGAAAGCCACATCGACTATCCATCTCCCATCCCCTCGTGCGATGGTTAGCACTAATTTGAACGTAAATATCTGATCTATATATAGCTACGGTACCGAGCTCCTAAAACTAAATTAAACTAACATCCGGATTCTGATAACATATAATACATGATATTATAACATCTTTCATAATTTCATAAATACGACCTCGTGCCGAACATTTCATAATTACGGCCTCGGGGCCGACATTTCATATATACGACCTTTTGCCGAAATCATTTCATAAATACACGACCTCGTGCCGGAATCATACATAAATACGGCCTCACGCCAAAATCATTTTATATATACATGGCATCGCGCCGGAATCATACATAAATACGTCATTCTGAAAATAATCAATTTATCATGTATTTGTCAACATCATAATGTACTGTATACTTTCATAATTTCTCAAATTGTACTTTCATTCATATCATATTCATATCATAATATTTCTCCACATAAAATAATATTCATGCCACACATTTGCTGTATAAAATCGTACATTATACTTTAAAATCATAGTTTTTGACATCTCATACATACATACTCATTTCAACATATAAGCAGTATTTTGTCAAATATACAATTCCTTCGTAATATACAGATATAACATATACTTTTCTAAAAATAAATTTACTCATAAATAATAATAATTTTTATGAAAAATAACTAATTTAGTTTATTTCCTTACCTAACTACTGAGAAAGCCCCTAAAATATCCTACTCTAACCTCGGTAGGATTTCCTGATCAATACCCTGAAAATGAAAACTTTCAGTATTAAACTTCAGTATTTCTATGTGTATATCATTTCCTATAACTACCATAAGATCAAATTTGGCTTAAAAAGCCTTACTTCAACTCAGAGATGATTTCCAACTTGCTTTTCCCAATGATTGGCTCCGGCAGATTTGGAGAGAACTTCCCCATAAGCGTCGTGGTGACTTTAGATTGTCGATTTGACATAAATTTAGCCTGAAATTGAAGAGAGAGAGAGAGAGAGAGAGAGAGAGAGAGAGAGAGAGATAGATTAATTGGGAAGTTAAAAATTCGGATTTTGATATTTATAGAATAGGGGATTCGTCGATGAGTCACGTCATTCGTCGACGAGTCCTTTAATAATTTCGTCAACAAAATTCATTCCTCATTGATGAAATTCAGTCGGCTCAAAACCTCTCTCAGTATTTCCTCGTCGACGAAATTCAGTCTTCGTCGACGAATTCTCTTCCACTCTCGTCGACGAATCCTAACTTCGTCAACGAGTCCTCTGATAATTTCCTTTCTTCTTTACTATTTAAATTCCATTTTTATTCGGGTTGTCACATTCTCCCTCCTTATAAAATTTTGTCCTCGAAATTTACTATTCACATAGTTTATCATCCCTTAAGCAAAATGGTCTACTTATTTTATTACTTACCCTCACTTGTGGTGGAGGAATACCGTGGTTACATCTCAAGTCCTGGGAGGGTACATATACCAACATAAAATTTCTCCTAAAACTAAAATACCTCGTACTATCTAAAACATTACATGTACCTGCAAAGAAAACATTATATATTTACTCACATTTCTTAATTACGTATGGAATCCTTGGAACAATTGTGGATACTTCTGTCTAATCTGTTCCTCGAGCTCCCAAGAAGCCTCTTTTATCACGTGATTCCTCCATAGAACTTTGACCAGAAGAATCTTTTTATTACGTAGTTCTTATTCCTTTCGGTCTAGAATCTACACTGGTACCTCCTCATATACTAGCGAATCATTGAGCTCCAATCCACCATAGCTGATAATATGAGAAGGATCTGGGACGTATTTCCTCAACATAGATATGTGAAATACGTCGTGTATTCTGGATAGTGTAGGTGGCAAAGCTAGCCTGTAGGCCACCAGTACCCAACCTTCTCTAAAATCTCAAACGAACCGATGAATATAAGGCTAAGTTTACCCTTCTTACCAAATCTCATAACTCCTTTTAACGGAGCTATCTTCAAAAGTACGCGACCACCCACATCAAACTCCAAATTCCTGCTGCGGTTATCGGCATAACTCTTATGTCAGCTTTAAGATGCACTGATTCTTTCCCTGATAAGCCGAATCTTGTCATATGCCTGCTACACCATCTCTGGACCCACAACTCACCGCTCACCCATCTCGTCCCAAAACAAAGGAGATCAACATCTTCTACCGTACAACGCCTCAAACGGTGTCATGCCAATGCTAAACTGGTAATTATTATTATAGGCGAACTCTACCAGCGGCATGAACTGAGTCTAGCTACCTCCAAAATCTAATACACATGCACGGAGCATATCCTCTAGTGTCTGTATCGTCCTCTCAGTCTGTCTGTCTGACTGAGGATGGAATGTCATGCTAAACGATAACTGAGACCCCAGAGCCTCTTGCAAGTTCCTCTAAAATCGTGATGTGAATCGCGGGTCTCGATTTGACACAATAGATACAAGCACCCCATGAGAACGAACTATCTCCTGGACGTAAATCTTCGCTAAACGGTTGAGGGAATAGTTGATCTTGATAGGGAGGAAATGGGTGGACTTAGTCAACCGGTCTACAAGCACCCAAATCACATTCCAGCCATCTGATGTCGATGGTAGCCCTGAAACGAAGTCCATGGATATATGTTACCACTTCCACTCTGGGATAAACAACGACTACAACTGACCCGCTGGCCTCTGGTGCTCAGCTTTTACCTGCTGGCACGTCAAGCACTGGGCTACATACTCGGCAATCCCCCTCTTCATACCACTCCACCAATAAAACTTTTGCAGATCCCTGTACATTTTGGTACTGTCAAGATGAACTGTATACAAAGATCTGTGAGCCTCATCTAAAATAGTCCTTCTAATGTCAGCATCAGCAGGAACACACAATCTTGTACAGAACCATAGAGCTCTGTCATCTACAATGCTGAATTCCTCCCCTTGACCACTCTGCACTCTATCTATCACCTCTACTAATTTTGGGTCTTCTTTCTGAGCAGCTTTAATTCTTTCTTGCAGAATAGGCTGTACCACTAGGCTGGCGATACATACTGGAGTATTACTCTCTACCAACTCTATACCGAGTCTCTTCAGATTCATAATAATCGGATGCTGGATCTCCATAACTGCCAACATTGGGCTCGCGGTCTTCTTGCTCAACGCATCAGCTACCACGTTTGCTTTCCCTTGGTGGTAACTCATAGTACAGTAAAAATCCTTAATCAACTCTAACCACCTTCTCTATCTCATATTCAATTCCTTTTGGTGAAGAAATACTTTAAACTCTTGTGGTCAGAGAAAATTTCACACTGCTTGTCGTACAGGTAATGCCTCCAAATTTTTAACGCGTGTACCACTGCAGCTAACTCAAAATCGTGGGTAGGGTAGTTCTTTTCATATTCTTTCAATTGTCTAGATGCATACGCCACTACCTTGTCATGCTGCATCAATACAAAGTCAAGTCCTTTCAAGGACGCATCACTGTAGATAGTATAACCCTCACCCCCAGATGGGATGATCAGTACTGTCACTGTGACTAACCTCTGCTTCAGTTCTTGAAAACTCTGCTCATAGCTGTCATCCTATTTAAATCTAGCATTCTTCCTAGTCAATCGTGTCAGAGGCCTTGATAAAGCTGAGAATCCCTCAACGAAACGATGGTAATAACCAACTAACCCCAAGAAACTCCTGATCTTTTGGACGTTCCTCGATTTAACCCAATTCACTACTGCCTAAATTTTAGTGGGATCTACAGAAATTCCGTCTCTTGAGATTACATGCCCCAAAAGCACAACCTTTTCATGCCAGAAGTCACATTTGCTGAACTTGACATACAACTTCTTTTCCCTAAGCATCTGCAAAAGTTGCCTCAAATGTATCTTGTGCTCCTCATAGCTCCTTGATTAGACTAGTACATCATCAATAAAAACAACCACAAACTGATCTAGGTATTGGTGGAAAACTCTGTTCATTAAGTTCATAAATACTACAGGAGCATTCATCATACCAAATGGCATAACTAGGAATTCGTAATGCCCATACTTGGTCCTAAAAGTCGTCTTTGATACGTCTTCTGCTCTCACCTTTACCTGATGGTAACCTGACCTGAGATCGATCTTGGAATACACCCGTGTACCCTAGAGTTGATCGAACAAATCATCGATACGAGGTAAAGGATATTGTTCTTGATAGTCACTTTATTAATCTATCTGTAATCTATGCACATCCTCATAAACCCGTCCTTGTTCTTTACAAACAGCACTGGAACTCCTCACGACAATACACTAGGTCGTATGAAGCCCTTATTAAGCAAATCCTACAACTGATCTTTCAATTCTGCCAACTCTGCTAGCGCCATTCGGTATGGTGCTTTAGAAATCGACGATGTACCTGGAAGTAAATCAATAGGGAAATTTACCTCACGATCAAGCTGCAAACGTGGTAATTCATCTCGGAACACATCTGTAAATTCTTTTTACCACAGTCGTATTAATAAGTTTCAATTCATTTTATGACATTTCCTTTACAAAAGCCACGAATCCCAGATAGCCATCCTAGAGCAGTCTCCTCGCCTGAATAGATGAGACTATCTAAGGTAAAGATTGCACTCGTGACCCTGTAAATCTGAATTCTGGTTTCCTTAGAGGTCTGAAATTCACTTCTTTTGCACGACAGTCTATAATAGTAGAATTAGCTACTAGCCAATCCATGCCAAAAATGATATCAAACCCGTGTATATCCAGCACCACCAAATCAGCAGATAAAATTCTCCACTGAACATCAACTGGACAACCATGGAGCATCCTACTACATCTCACTACTGACTCAGTCGGTGTAGCCACTAACAGTTCAACATCTAATGATTGTGTTTCCACCCCACATAATTTAACACACCCCAAGGACACAAACGAGTGTGTGGCACTAGAATTAAAAAGTGCTATAACTTTAAATGAAAACATATTAACAGTATCTGTTACCATGTCGCCGGCCGCCTCAGCATCACCCGACGTCAAATCGAAAACCCTGGCTGGGGCCATATTCCTCTATTGACCTGCTCGTGTAGGTCTAGGAGTAGGAGCAGCACTCATCTGTGTTGGACACTCCCTTATCATATGTCCTGGCTCCCTCCACCTATAGCAGACACCTCGCCCGACATGACACTCCCCCAAGTGTCTCTTCCTGCAAGATGGGCAAGCTGGAGATAGCTGTATGCCCTGGAAACCGCGATTCCCAGTCTCCTGTCTCTGGTCTCTATAATAGCCACCTCTCTTCCAAGCAGCATGACCGACTCCCTGCTGGGAATCAGAAGGTGCAAATCTCTTCTTCTGTCTTTGTTCCTCAACCTCCAACCGATCACCTATTTTTGCTATAGTTGCTCGGTCAACAAGCTCGGCGAAGTCCTACAACTTCAATATCGATATCTGCTTGTAGATTTCTCTCCTCGAGCCTTTTTCAAACTCCCATACCTTCTTCGCTTCATCTAGAATGATGTACGGGACGAAGCGGAATAGCTCGATGAACCTTGTCGCATACTACTGTACTGATAGCTGTCCCTGCTTCAGATTCAGGAACTCTTCAATCTTAGCCTCCCTGAACGAGACTAGAAAATACCTGTCGAAGAATATTTCTTTAAACCGCTCCCACGTCATCTCTACAGGTATATTCCTCTGCTGCTCTAAAAGTCTTACTGCTGACCACCATCTCTCGGCCTCCCCAGTCAATCTATAGGTGGCAAACAACACCTTCTGCTCCTCTGAACACTGCAGCACTACAAATATTTTCTTTATCTCCTGCATCCAGTTTTCAGCAACTACAGGATCCGTTCCTTCTAAGAAGGCTGGAGGATTCATCTTTATGAATTTCTTTATCGAATTACCGCCGCCTACCGATGGACCACCATGTTCCCTCGAACTCCTGGCAATTTCTGTCATAACTTGATGTGTCATGCTGCATAAAACGACATTTGAATCAATACCCATAGCGCTTGAGGGTCCAGCACCCTCACTCCCACTAGCGTGGGCACTACTGCCACCAGGGTCCATCCTGAAAAGCACATAACTTAACTCAGAATCCCTTTTACTATACATATCACTCAACTCATATAGTATATTCTCCTAATTAATTCATCTCTCCTGATCTTAATTCAAGGTTCAATTCTGCAACTTAGATACCCAACCTGACGATAGGTTACAATGACTTTCCTGAAATCGTCACCCCAGGAAAATCACACAAACCACCACGAAAATCCTGTATTTAGACTACAAAACTAGACCTCAAATTCCCTTATCTTATACTTTGACATTATTACTGCTACACTCTAGAGTTTACAGAACCTAGTATCCTAGGCTCTGATACCAAACTATAACGTCCTCAAATTCTCAATATAAAATGGAACATACTAAATAGAAAATTCGACCTGAACCTGTGGGTAACAGGGACACCTATCAATCACAGCGGAAACCTAAGCAATAGTAAGTATAAAATCTCAGACATCAAACTATAAAACATAATACCAGAGTTTACTACAACATCATAATACTGTGTTTATGTACATCCTCCAAAATCATCAAAATAACTCTAGGATCAAACACAAAATAATCATGATCCTAGTACAAAATCTTACCCTCCTAACGGGGTAATATCACTAACTCAACAGCGGCCAGGACCCGCCGGTCACTCAGGGTCTCCTTAAAAATTAATTAATGTTGGGGGTGTGACACATCTTAGTAAGGAAAAATAAACTAAATACAGATGTGTGGCAACATAAACATTTAAAGCAATTATACATATACAGTACATTTAATATATCTGTAAGCATACATCATTTTATACTGAATCCCCATATACTTTCATGTTTAATACTATATCATAACATTCATAAAACATCTATTATAACTGATAGAACGGAAAATATGCCCAGGATGAATAGCTAGCTAATGTCATGTACTACCCCCTATGACGGGTTGTATAGCCCGAAGGCGGGACCTGACAATGGCTGGCCGACCACTGCCGAGTCAAATATGTTTGTAAGTACGATAAGCCTGCCACACCCTGGTCTGGACTGCCAGGTGGACGTACACACTCTACTGAAAGCCACATCGACTATCCATCTCCCACCCCCTCGTGGGATGGTTAGCACTAATCTAAACGTAGATATCTGATCTACATATAGCTACGGTACCAAGCTTCTAAAACTGAACTAAACTAACATTCGAGTTCTGATAACATATAATACATGATATTATAACATCTTTCATAATTTCATAAATACGGCCTCGTGCCGACCATTTCATAATTACGGCCTCGCGCCGACATTTTATATATACGGCCTCGTGCTGAAATCATTTCATAAATACACGACCTCACTCCGAAATCATTTTATATATACACGGTCTCGCGCGCAGAATCATACATAAATACGTCATTCTGAAAATAATCAATTTATCATGTATTTGTCAACATCATAATGTACTGTATACTTTCATAATTTATCAAATCATACTTTCATTCATATCATTTTCATATCATAATATTTCACCACATAAAATAATATTCATGCCACACATTTGCTGTATAAAACCATACATTATACTTTAAAATCATAGTTTTTGACATCTCATACATACATACTCATTTCAACATATAAGCAGTATTTTCTCAAATATACAATTCCTTCGTAATATACAGATATAACATATGCTTTTCTAAAAATAAATTTACTCATAAATAAATATAATTTGCATGGAAAATAACTACTTTAGTTTATTTCCTTACCTGACTACTAAGAAAGCTCCTAAAATATCTTAGTCTAACCCTGTAGGATTTCCTGATCAATACCCTAAAAATGAAAACTCTCAGTATTAAACTTCAGTATTTCTACGTGTATATCATTTCCTATAACTACCATAAGATCAAATTTGGCTTAAAAAGCCTTACCTCAACTCAGGGATGATTTCCAACTTGCTTTCACCAACGATCCGCTCTGGCAGATTTGGAGAGAACTTCCTCAGGAGCGTCGTGGTGACTTTAGATTATCGATTCGATGTAAATTTAGCCCGAAAACGAAGAAAGAGAGAGAGAGAGAGAGCCGAAGGGGAGGGAGAGAGGAGAGAGTTAGCTTAATTGGGAAGTTAAAAATTTAGATTTTGATATTTATAGAATAGGGGATTCGTCGACGAGTCCTTTAATAATTTCATTGAGGAAATTCAGTCCTTGTCGAGGAAATTCAGTTAGCTCAAAACCTCTCTCAGTATTTCCTCATTGACGAAATTCAGTCATCATCGACGAATTCTCTTTTACGCTCGTCGACGAGTCCTTTAATAATTTCATTTCCTCTTTATTATTTAAATTCCATTTTTATTCGGGTTGTCACACCTTTAAACTCATAAATAAATAAATATATATATATATATATATATATATATATATATATATATATACACACACCAGTTTAATCGATTCAAATTTAATAAAAATCCTGACTTAACTTAATCCCCTTACTTGATTCTTGAAAAGCCTGCTAAAATTCTAACCACGCCCGAGGCATTCAAAACTCCAAACCCTAAAATTACATTATCTCCAATAAAATCAACTCAAACTCAGTAGAAAAATCATTTACTACCTTTCCTAGGCTAGCTTACTCCAAATACACACATAAACCCTAAAATATCTCACTTACCCTGATTTTGGGATAGTGCCCCAAAACCCCAATTCAACGATCCCTCTCGATTAGGTTGTAAAGAATCTTCCCCAGATCTCCGTGGCAATTCCTAATCGTCAAATTGGGCTGAAATGGGTCCGAAA
This sequence comes from Malania oleifera, assembly GCF_029873635.1. Lineage (NCBI taxonomy): Eukaryota > Viridiplantae > Streptophyta > Magnoliopsida > Santalales > Ximeniaceae > Malania > Malania oleifera. The sequence continues at coordinate 64,464,105 of NC_080424.1, forward strand.
TCGAAGAGAAAGAGTGAAGTTGCCAAAGGTTAGAGAGAGAGAGAGAGAGAGAGAGAGGTGTGAGGAGAAAGAAATCCTCGCTTAAAATGAAAGCCACCTTATTTATAGGTAGGGCTTCGTCGACGAGACATGTGGGTTCGTTAACGAGCCCAAGAAGAACGTTCGTCAACAAAGCCGTGAAATTGTCGACAAATCTCAAAAATATTTGGAACCTCTCTCGGTAAATCTTCGTTGACGAGACACATGTCTTTATCGATGGGCCAAAGAAGGATGTTCGTCGACGAAGCCAGTTGGTTTGTCGACAATTCCCCACTGACTCCCTTTTAAAAAATCCATTTCCTTTTTCCTTCTTTCTTTTTCCCTTTTCCTTTATTACTTTTCCTAAATAAATTTCTGAGTCTCTACATTCTCCCCTCTTTATAAGAATTTCGTGCTTGAAATTTGCTAATTGTTACCAACCATATCACTAAATCACGACCCATCTCTACCGAAGAGTCGATAGCCACCCACATAGTGGCCCCGTCCCAAATTTATTAACTACCCTCACTTATGGCGGAGGAATACCATAGTTACACACAATGTCTCAAAAGATTACAATACCATACAAAATTCTCCCAAAGACCATCCATATACAAAACCGTAAATAACTAATAAACTAAACAACTTACCTTACCTAACTTGCAAACAAAATCAACATGTACTTGTCTACCGCTAAACTTCTCTAAATAGTTGTGGATACTTCTAACGTATTTCTATCTCTAACTCTCAAGAAGGCTCCTTAACTGTGTGATTCCGTCACAGTACCTTTACTAACGGTATGTCCTTAGTATGCAATTCTTGTATTTTCCAATCCAGAATCTGAACTGGTACTTCCTCGTAAGCAAAGCATCCCTGATCTCCAAAGATTCATAACTTATCACGTGCGAAGGATCTGACACATACTTCCTCAGCACCGATACGTGAAGGGCATCATGAACTAGTGACAATGCTGGGGGTAACGCCTCTCGATAGGCAACTACACCAATCCTCTCCACAATCTCGAATGGCCCAGTGTACGAGGCCTCAGCTTGCCTTTCTTTTTTAACCTCATCACTCCCTTCATCAGAGCAATCCTTAAGAATATCATATCACCAATCTCTAATTCTAACTCCTTTTGGCAAGTATCTGCGTAACTCTTTTGCCGACTCTGGGTTTCTTTAATCCTCTCCCTGATAAGCTTGACATTCGCAGAGGTCTGCTGAACTAGTTCTGGTTCCAAAATTTGCTGCTCACCTACCTCATCCCTGTACAACGGAGATCGACACCTGCCACCATATAAAGCCTCATATGGTGCCATCTCGATACTGGCCTGATAATTATTATTGTACGCAAACTCCACTAGTGGTAGATATCGAATCCAACCATCCCCAAAATCTAGTACACAAGCTCGCCACATAACCTCCATAATCTAAATGGTCCTCTTTGACTGTCTATCCGTCTACAGTTGAAACGCCATACTGAAAGTGGGTTGCAATCCCAAGGCATCCTGCAAACTCTTCCAGAATTGAGAGGTGAACCACGAATTTCGATTTGAAACAATGGAAACTGGGATGCCATGAAGTCGTTCAATCTCCTGCACATAAATCTCTACCAGCCTATTCATAGAATAACTGAATTTAATTGGAATGAAGTGCGCAGTCTTTGTCAGCTGATCCACTATAACCCAAATAGCATTTTGATTGTGCACCACTGAAGGCAACCCCAATACGAAACCATCGAGATATCCTCCCACTTCCACTTAGGGATATCAAGTGGTTGCAGTGGTCCCGTTGGCCTTTGGTATTCTACTTTTTTCCTGCTGACATATCAAGCACTACTCAATAAATCTGGCAATCTCCCTCTTCATATTACTCCACTAAAACAATCCTTGCAAATCTCTATGCATCTTCATGCTCCCTAAATGAACAGTATAGAGAGAGAGCGATGAGCTTCCACAAGAATCATCCTTTTTGTCTCTGCATCATCAGGTAAACACAACCTGGTGTGAAATCTAAGAACCTCATCCTCAGAAACATTAAAGTCAATCTGTGGCTCACTTCGTACCTTCTCCACAATTTTAGTCAACTCTCCGTCTCTCATCTGAGTGGTTTTAATATTTTCCTGCAAGGTTGGCTGCACAATCAAACTGGACATGTACGTCTGTGGATCCCCATCCCCCAACTCTATACCCAACCTCTCTAGATCCATCCTGATCTGATGCTATCCAATCACTGCTGAAACTGACACACCCACTAACTTTCGACTCAAGGCATCAGCTACCACATTTGCCTTTCCTAGGTGGTAACTAATGGTACAGTCGTAATCTTTTATTAACTCCAGCCATCTGTGTTGCCTCATGTTCAACTCCTTATGGGTGAAGAAGTACTTAAAACTCTTATGGTAGGTAAAGATCTTGCACCTTTCGCCATATAGGTTATGCCGCCAAATCTTTAATGCAAAAACCACTACTGTCAACTCTAAGTCATGCATAGGGTAGTTCTTCGTGTACTCCTTGAGTTGTCGAGAAGCGTACGCAATAACTTTCCCCTACTGCATCAAGACACACCCAAGCCCTTTCTGTGATGCGTCACTGTAGTTCACATAACCAGCATTCCCTAATGGAATGGTTAACATTGGGGTCATGACTAACCGCTGCTTCAATTCCTGAAAACTCTGCTCGTATTCCCCAGTCCCCAGTCCACTCAAACTTACTTTTATTTCTTGTAATGGTCATACCGGGTCCAAAAAGCAGTCTTCGATACATCCCTGATTTTACCCTCAACTGACGATACACAGATCGTAGATCAATCTTGGAGAAAACCTGTGTGCCCTTTAGTTTGTCAAACAGATCGTCTATATAGAGTAATGAGTATTTTTTCTTCACTGTCACCTTATTAATCTCTCGGTAGTCGATGCACATCTTCATCGACCATCCTTCTTCTTTACGAACAACACCAGGGCTCCCCAGGGTGATACGCTTGGTCTGATGAAACCCTTATCCAGAAGTTCCTGTAGCTCTACTTTTAAATCCTTTAGTTCAACCGGAGCCATTCTATACGGAGCTTTGGAAATGGGTGCCATCCTTGGAGCTAACTCAATGGAAAATTCTATCTCATGGTTAGGAGGCAATCCCAGTAAGTCCTCTAGAAAGACGTCCGAGAACTCCCTTATCATTGGGATATCCTCCAACTTCACTTCCTCCTTTGGTGCTTCTTTCACAAATGCAAGGTACCCCTAGCAACCATCTCAAAGCAACCTCTTTGCCTGAATTGCTTAAAGAATCTGTGGTGTAGAACGTACACACGGCCCAATGAATTTGAACTCTTGCTCCCTTGGAGATCTGAACACTACATCCTTTCTATGGCAATTAATGCTCGCGTAACTGGATGCTAGCCAATTTATCCCCAAAATGACGACAAACCCATGCATGTCAAAAATAATTAGGCTAGCAGGCAGCATCCTCCCCTGAATCTCTACTGGGTCACCTCTGATCACCTTACTACATACCACAACTGACCCCATTAGCGTGACCACCCCTAACTCAGCATCTAACAACTGAGTCTCTGCCCCGCATAATTTAACCAAACCTTGAGACACGAAGGAGTGTGTCGCACTTGAATCAAATAATACAACAACACTACTTGACAAAAAGGAAATAGTACATGTTGCCATGTCGCTGACATTCTCCGCATCTCCCAATGTAAGTGAGTACACTGGCGCCTGGGCAGTACCCCTCTGGTGATCCCCTTAGGGTGTTCGATTACCTCCTTGGTACTGATGCTATGGAGGATGATAGTTCAATGTCGCGCGACAGTCCCGTGCCATATGTCCAGCCCCACCACACCGATAGCAAACAACTGGTCCTCGTTTGCACTCGCCCCAATGTCTCTGATGGCATCTGGAACAAATAGAACACTGCAAACTCCCTTTACGGGCTTAAGATCCCGTATCCTGTCGCTGGCCTGAGAAATTACCAAGCCACCTCCATGAGCCCTGACTAGTGCTAGTATGAAACCCCTGAGGCAAGGGTTTCTTCTTCTAGTTTGCGACTCTCTCCTCCTTCTAAATATTGGCCTTAACTGCCATGACCCTGTCCACCAGTCAGAGAAACTCTTAGTCAACAATGCCACCACTTGTACGCGTATTCCCTACCTCAAAACCTCTCTCAAACATTCAAACTTTCCTTAGCTCATTTGGGACCATATGCAGAGCGAAACGGGATAGCTCCACAAACCTAGACTCATATTGTTGTATAGTCATGGGTCCCTGGGTCAAATGCACAAACTCCTGAGCCTTCGCCTCTCGGGTGGCAGTAAGGAAGTATTTGTCGAAGAAAACCTCCCTGAAACGGCTCCAAGTGATAGATGTATGCCCTAAACGCTATTCCTCAACCATCTTCGCCGATCTCCACCACCTCTTCACTTCTCTTACCAATATATAAGTGGCAAACCACACCTTCTGCTCCTCGGTGCACTCTAGCACCCCCAGCAACTCCTTTATCTCCTGAACCCAATCTTCAGCTGTAATCGGGTTCGTTCCTCCTAAAAACGCCGGCAGATTAGCAATAGGTAAACTGCTGGAACATGCAGTCCCCATCAGCCGATAGCTAAATTTGCTCTCGGGAATCCCTCTAGGTTTCCTTCCTAGTCGATCGTGCTATATTGCGCAACACTATCGAAGCATCAGCATCACCCTCACTAGAGGAATCCACATGATTATCCCCTCCAGCCACAATGCCCTTTCCCCTGGGATCCATCTTGAAGATAGGATAAAAACAAACTTGCAACTCCTCATTTATCATGATTGAAACAAGTATGAAATGAAAAAGCTACTAATACATATAAAATGAAAAAGCTACTAATACGTATGAATTCTCACTTTAAAGATTTATTTCCCCTAGTTCTGCCACAAATCCATCAAGGTATCGATCTCTAACCATAACACCGATACCACACACATACTCGACCGTCTTAACATCCCAACCTAAATTTTCAAGCTCTAGTCTCTTAACCCAAAAATGAAACCATCGATGGATTAAACATGGTTTTCCTAAAATTGTCATTCTAGGAAAAACACAGAAAATCGTCGAAGGAACTCCGCCTCAAAGTTCCCAAACCAAAACCCAACCTAAACAACCCACTCTTACTCCTTAGCTTATCTCAACCTATACTCTGGTAATCATTAATCATCAAAGTCTATAGAACCTAGCAAACCTATGCTTTGATACCAACTGTAACGCCCCAACCTGGGTTTGCCAAGGAGCACTACGTCTCTCCTCTTCCACCTGGACCAGACAATAAGGTTAGACCTTATTGAACTAATGATTGACCTCATAGACCAACACGTGTCCTTTTCAGTGTGTTTTGTCCTTACTTACACACTTCCTGAGAAAACTTCCCAAAAGGTCACCCATCCCAAGATTACTCCAAGCTAAGCATGCTTAACCGTGGAATTCTTAAGGGAAGGCTCACAAAAAGAAAGGTGCACCTTATTGATATGGGTAGTAACATCAAATCCTTTTTAAGTCTTTCTTCCACAGGGTATCACATTGTGCACTACCTCCTGAAAGGTAGTAGGATCCTTTCTGGTAGTAATGGTTGCATAAGACATCAGATCACACCTGCCTGATAGTGCCTCTGAGCCTATTGTGATCTTGCTGGTCTCTCGAGCTTGAACACCCTGCATCATGCCCAAAGTCATCTCTACCCTGAGTCTGAAACTCCACCTATATCATAATCTCCTTTCTACTTCAGTTTGTCCTATGATATTGCAAGTCTCCTAAGTTAGAACTCTCTGCACTCCTGCCCTGAGTCTCCAAATCCACTTGCATGACATGCTCATTACTACTACTGCACCTTTCTGGCACCCATTTTTCTTTATCTACTTGAGTAAGATGTCCCATGGCTTTAATGCCTAAAGTCATGTCTCCATCAATCACCACCCTGTTTGCCATTGGATCACCAAGCTTGAACCCATCTTTCTTATATACCAAATTGATGCACTGTCCGGACATAACACCAAACCTAAATCCCACCTTACTAAAAACATGCATAGTTGGACCTCCAAAGTCTACTGCATAACCAGTCCAAGCCTCTCCTACAACTCTCCCATCTAGTGATTCCTTTGGTGATCGATTATCCAAGAAACACGTCATACTCGCTAACTTCACTAAGAAGTCCCTTGCAAGCCTTGCATGCACCATGCCTTACTTTGAAAACTTCTTAAACACCAGCGTACTCAGCAACAATATCTGACCTAAGGAACTCTCTCCTGGTCTAGTACTCCACTCAACCACAAGTTACACCTAGCAAACAAATCCAACTTGTGCCGCATGAGATACTCCTAGACCTTTCGTGATTACCTCACAAAATACCCATGTCCAACTTGTGATGCTGCCCTCACCGAACCCCAAACATCCGTGTGTTACCCTGCAGTGCATAGAGACTCCCTGCTATCCTCTGTCCCTTCATTACCATCAATACGCCATCACACACCATCATCGTCTCACCTTTAGACTTGTAACTATACCCCTCACAATCCAAAGCACCCAATGATATCACGTTCTTTCGTAAATCGGGTACAAGCCTTACCCCACACAACGTCCTTACCATACCATCATACATCTTGATCCCGATATCTCCCATTCCGATAACTTTGCAAACCGCACCGTTTCCCATCAGAATGGCACCAGGACTATAAAACCCCAACTTAGTAGGGTTTTAGGTGTTTACTTTCTACCATTGATTTACAACGCAAGTAAATAAAACTCGATTATTATTAAATCAAAGCACTAATTAACCGTATTACAATCATTTAAAATTAACACTAAAAAGGAATAAAATTATACAAACATAATCATCTAGCATTATACTAATATTTCTAATCTTATTTTCTTTTTCTATTCCTACCTGCATGCCTGCTATGCTTGATTTCCGATATGTCCTTCAAAGTTATCTGAAATGTAAAATATGATTGGGGTGAGGCGACGTTCAATAAGTAAATAAGATTATTATGAGTGTGTGGCCAAAATGAGTTTTCACAGTATCATATTTTTGTAAAATAACATTTAATACTATAACTTCAAAACTGCTTTTAAAATAAAAGTAAATCTAAAAATCATTGCATAAAACTTTTTCCATCAACTATAGTAGTAAAATTTGTATAACTATACACATCAACTGTTAAACTGAACTTGTTAACTTTAAAAAAAATGTAACTATAATACTTAATTATATATATATATATATATATATATTTTTTCCTTCAGATTATCATTTAGGCACAAAAATAGTCTTATTCACATAAATATATACTTTTCTTTCAAATCATCAATAACTCTATTCACATAATAAAATATGTATACATATACTGTAAAAACCTCTCTTTGGCCTGTTAACCGTAAGTCTTTTTTACCCCCCATAATAAGGTTGTGCTGTCTGAAAATTAGACTTAACTGGCTGGCTGGCCAAATTAAATCAACGTACATCATCATTAAGTGAGATTTTCCCTATTAAGTCCTGACTCGGAATTAGGTGTGCACTCACGAGAAATTCATTGTCATATAAAATCATTCTGTAAAAAGTATGGGTGCACTCTGATCCATTTAAACTTTAAACTATGGTACTAAGCATCTGTAACTTTAAACTTTAAACTTTCTTCGCCATAAGGGGTTTTTAAAAACATCTTATTATAATTAATGCAATTAAAATAATATAGTGGAAATATCATTTTTACTCATATTTTCATTAAACATGCAATGTAAAAATAAGATCATGATCTTTTTACTTATATTTTCATGAAACATGCAATGTAGAAATAAATTCACGTCACACGATTTTCGTGTTAAAAATATTTTCTTGAATAGAAAGTAATGCTGAAATTTACTCGAGTGGATTAGAACATTTCTTAACCCAAAAAAAATAAACGCAAGTATAATAAAATTAAAACTGATTTAATTAAATATACATAAAAATAAACTCGGATAAAATTTAATAATAACCTAACATAATCAAATTTACTTACTTTGATTCATCTCTGTGAAATAATTACAACAAACCTTTTACTCTTAAAATGAGATCTAGAAAAAGTGGAGGAGTCAGAATTTTGAGTATAAAAATTCTCTTTCTATCACTAATCCTTTCACTCACTTTTCCTTCTAAAAATGTTTTTTACGTAGAAGTTATGAGATTTCAGTAGAAAGAGCTTCTCTATTTATAGGCAGTGGAGAGGGACCAAATTGAAATTAAATTTTCCCAGCAAAGGGGCGGCTGCAAAATTGCTACGGGAAATTAGAGTGGAAGAAGACATTCAATTAATGGGGATGGGGGTTGATTGGAGAGGAGTGGGATTAGCATGGAAAAAAAAAAGTGAAAGAAGAAGGGGAGTGGAGTGAGTCACCAGGAGGCATAAAAAAAGATGATGGGAAGGGGTTTTGTACCCTTCCTTCCATTATTATTACCATTATTATCATTATTATTTCTTTGTTATCTTTAAAGAAAGTTGATGGGAAGGGGTTTTGTCCCCTTCCTTACTATTTATTATTATTATTATTATTATTATTATTATTATTATTATTATTATTATTATTATTATTATTATATATAAAGTATTGTTATTTTATAACTTAAAATGGTGTGTGAAACACTAGAAATGGTAATATACTTTTAATAAAAAAATATTATTTTATATATATGTACTTATATACGTGTACAAATAGTGTCTACTTTATTTATCCTATGAAATTCCATTTTGACCAGACTGACCTCTAAGGAGCAACTAAGTTGCAATGGTCTCTGAGCACTCGTTAAAACAAGGTATTTCTTAGACATCAAACATGAAATCAATGATCCTAATAGAGAAAACACATCTGTACTGACCATCTTTATTGTTTTATTATTATACCAAGGTAGTGCGTGATAGTAAATAATCCATTAAAGTCTACATATATTATTTTACCACATTATAATTTTTTGGGGTCATCACATCCTCCTCTCCTTATAAAAAATTTCATCCTCGAAATTTGTTGAATAAAATTTTTTTATTTAAACGAATATCATGTATAATGTTGCGCTTTTAGTCTACCCTTCTATCGTTGAAAAGGTGTGGGTATTTCTGACGTATTTATGCCTCCAGTTCCCATGATGCTTCCTCAATGTCATGGTTGCGCCAAAGCACTTTCACCAATGGAATCTTCTTTATGCGTAATTCCTGATCTTTTTTGTCTAAGATCTGAATTGGTTCTTCTTCATACGATAGAGTATCGTTAACTTCCAACGATTCATAAATTATCACATGAGAAGCATTTGGAACGTACTTCTTTAACATCGAAATGTGGAATACATTATGAATTCTTGACAGTGCATGAGGTAGAGTTATTCTTTATGTGATTGGACCAATCTTCTCCAATATCTCAAAGGGTCCAATATACTTGGGCCTTAGTTTACCCTTCTTCCCAAAGCTCATGATTCTTTTCATTGGATCAATTTTCAAAAATATGTTATCCCCCCACTTCAAACTCTAACTCACGTCGATGGGTGTTTGCATAGCTCTTTTGCTGACTCTGAGCGGTTTTTATTTTGTCCCGGATAAGCTTAATTTTCTCAGAGGTCCTTTGTATAATCTCGGGACTTAAAAGTTGTCATTCACCAACCTTATCCCAATATAATGGGGATCGGCCCTTTCGACCATACAATGCTTCATACGGTGTCATCTCTATGCTGGACTGATAATTGTTGTTATAGGGGAACTCAACCAAAGGCAAGTACTGAATTCAACTTCCTTTGAAATCTAGCACATACACTCTCAGCATATCCTCCAATATCTGAATGGTTCTCTCCGATTGTCCATTATTTTGAGAATGAAATGTTGTACTGAAAGTAAGTTGGGATCCCAAGGCTCTTTGCAAACTCTTCTAGAATTGCGATGTGAATCGTGGATCTCGATCTGATACGATAAACACGGGCACGCCCTGTAGTCTAACTATCTACTGAACATACAACTCTGCAAGCTTGTTCATAGAATAGTTAACTTTGAATGGAATAAAGTGAGCAGTCTTTGTTAGACGATTAACCACTACACAGATGGTGTTTTGCCCATGGAGTGCTGGAGGTAACTCGGTTATAAAATGCATAGAAATGTGCTCCCATTTCCACTTAAGAATGTGGAGTGGTTGTACTGGTCCTACTGGTCTCTGATGTTCAGCTTTCACTTGCTGAAACGTAACACATTGTTCTATGAATTGGGTAATTTCTTTTTTCATGTTGTTCCACCAGAAAGACTCTTGCAAGTCCGATACATCTGGGTACTTCCTAGATGCACCATATATGTAAGAATCCGACCCGAGAATTTTGGATTAAATAAATAAGTAAAGGGTAAAAAGGTAAAATTAGCAAGCTTCGTTGACGAAGCCATTGTCCTCGTCAATGAAGGCCTTTATACTGGTCATCGCCTAAATTCAGAGCCTTATCAACAAAGAGATACCAAGCGAGTTGTAAAATATCATAATAGCGTTCGTCACCGAAGGTAACGATTCATTGATGAAATGTTTAGATGATTCATCGACGAAGGAACCGTCTCGTCGACGAATTGGACCGGGTCAAGGGTCTATAAATATGATATTTTGTTGCTTCATTGCTAAGAAAACTCAAAGTCTCGCTCTCTCTCTCTCTCTCTCTCTCTCTCTCTCTCTCTAAGATACGGGTTATCTGTTACCCGAATCGACGATCCGACGTTACCACATGGATCAGGAGGAGAATCTCTACGATTATAGCGGATCAAAATTTCGTTTCGAGGATTTTTGGGTTTTGATCTAAAATCGATGTAAGAGTCCGATTTCATTTTTGATTCGGTAGTAATGTAGTAGATAGGATTACATTGAAGTATTGTATTTTGATTCTTAGGTTTTGGGAACTCAGTTCGCTATTTTGGAGCCGTTTAGTAATTTGAATAGGTAAAACTATAGTTTACAATTCTACGAATGTTTTGGTTACTTATTTGGGAAAATTTTTTAAGTGAAATTACGGGATTTTTGATTTACAATTTTTGGGAAAATTTGGGATTTCAGGTATCATCTATGTTTTTGTTGAAAAATTTCATATTGGTATAAACTGTGATATAGAGATGATCGTACCTTTGATTATTTTAAATTGTATTTTTGGAATACCTGATATGTGATTGTTTGTTTACCCAAATAAGTGTGGAATGAGATGATGAATTTGAATGATATATTTTGTGTGGAAAAGCGTGCCGGTTAACTGCTGTAGACTATGAATTATTTAAATGAGATATAGGAACGTGAGTTCCAAGATGTTCCAGGTTTTGTGAAAATGCCAAGTTGGGATAATACGGGCCGAATTAAAACATCGTAGGCTGTGATATTAACCGTGTCGAAATAAGACCGTAAGCTTTGATGTCCGACTTTTGCTGAAAAGTGCACAATATCACTAGATAGGCCGATTTTTACCGAAGGATGTGAGAACACCAGATTTGCATCGGTTCAATGCTGTGGGGGCTTATGCTATACCTGATTATTGGGGCACTGACTTTTTCCAGAGGGTGTGAAATACCACTAGAAAGTCTGGCTTTTGCCGAAGGGTGTGAAATACCACCAAACAGTCTGGCTTTGGCCAAAGAGTGTGACGACACTAGATCGTATTGCTTTGTATCGTATGTATACTAGAACTATATTTGTGAAAATACTGGTATTGTGAAATGTATGTTTGCTATTGAAATAACACTCATGAATCCACACACTGATATAATATGTTTCTCCCTTACTAAGAGGTGTCTCACCCATATCATACAAATGTTTTTCAGGTCCTTCGAGTAGCCGACACTAGCGTCCTAGGGGTTGAAAAGCGTGGTGGTTGGTTAACTGTGTAGAGGTACTTGTGTAAGTATTGGTTCTTTGTTAGGTAGTCATTTTGGTTTATGTAGACACCCGGGGTATGTTATGTATTTTGGGGAACTAGATGCTGTTTTGTATAGACTCTGGTATGTTTTTATGGATATATTAGGTTGGGTTTCCTGCTACGTAGATACTATGTATGTGATGATGGATAGGGTATACGTAAACCCTACAGGGTCGGACCCTTGTATTATATAGTATCATGTACTATTGTATGATACATGGACAAGTTAGGTTACTAAATCACACCCTGGGGCCCATTTCTGGGTTTGGGGTGTGACAACTTGGTATCAAAACTAACCAGGTTGTTAGGTCTTGTAAACTTGGTTAGGCATGATTTTGTGAACATACTAGAGTATAGAATGTAGGGAATGAGTAAAGTAGGTTGAGGGTTGTCTTGTAGTTAGACAGGAATTCATTAACGGTGTTGTGTGTTTTTCCTAGAATGACGATTTCAGTAAAATCACAACAAACCATTAATGGTTTCATGTTTGTGCGGTAGGGCAGACCTAGGCTTGAGAGTTTAAAGTTCAACATGATTATTCTGCTAATGATTGTGTTAACTGTGCAATGATATAGGAACACTAATTTATTCCTATACTATTTTCAGTATGGAGCCCAAAGATAGCAACTAGGATAGCAGCTCGGAGAGGACTGCAAGTGAAAGGTCACCTTTCGTGCCTCGGGGTTTGACCAGGCATATTATGCGAGAGATTAAGTGAACTGTTAGGAGACGGGAGTGTCCACCTACGGCTGCAAGTTGCACCATTAAGAAGTTCACCAGCATGCATCCTCCGACATTTACTGGAGGATCCAACCCGATTGTAATGGAGAACTGGGTGCAAAAGATAGAAAAGATACTGAAAGTTATGCATTGCACCAATGAGTAGAAAGTTCTTTATGCTACGTTTCAGCTGGCAGGAGAAGCTGAGAGGTGGTGGGTGGCAGTGAGTCTATTTGAGGAGCAGAGAGCTGATTCACCTGGGATGACGTGGGCCGCTTTAAGGAAGTGTTCTTCGAGAGATACTTCCTAGGTTCTGTCCATGACGCAAAAGTATATGAGTTCTCAAATTTGACTTAAGGGACCCTGACAATGCAGAGTTATGTAGCTAGATACATCGAGCTATCGCACTTTGTGCCATGTATGATCTCGAACAAGTACGAAAAGGCTTGGAGGTTCAAGAAGGGTCTAAGCAAGGACATCCTAAGGCTGGTAGGAATGCTGTAGATTTGAGAGTTTTCGGTTCTAGTAGAGAAAGCCACCGTAGTTGAGGTTGGTCTCCATGAAGATGAGGTGGCACAGGATTAGAAGAAGAGGCCTGTACCTTTTGGTTCTCAAATTGGTTCTAGAAAGGGACAGTGGAAGAAGAGGAACTATGGTTCAGGAAATCGCCAGAATACGAAACGACAGGGTCCGCAGGGGGATCCATCTCGCGTGCATTGTGCCAATTGTCATAAGTGGCATGATGGGGAGTGCCATCCATTTGTGGGTAATTATTACCGTTGTGGCGAACTGGGCCATGTATCCTAAAACTGTCCTACACCGAAGACTGGTACAGCTGCACAGAGTTAGAATCGGGGACAGAACCAGGTGCCTTGGGGAAACACAACTCAAAAGAGAGTGTACTCACTTACTCTAGTGGATGTAGAACACGCTAGCAACGTGGTAACAGGTACCATGTTACTGCTTTCAAATAAAGCTATTGTTTCAAATAAAGCTATTGTTTTATTCGATTTAGGAGCAACCCATTCCTTTATATCCGCAAATTTTATGAAACTGTATGGGGATGAAACCCAAGTTATGGATAAGGGGTTGTTTGTGGCTACACCATCTGGGAGTGTGTTGACTTGTAGGAAGATGTTAGAGAACTACCTAGTGGTAATTTAGGGAAGGTCGCTACCGGTGAATTTGGTAGTATATGACATGTACGAGTTTGATGTTATACTAGGGATGGATTGGTTATCTTCTAGTTTTTCAGTGATTGACTATCGTAGGAAAGCGGTGGTGTTCAGACCCCCTGGGGAAATGAAATATGAGTTCGTAGCATCATGTGTGCGTTGAACGCCACAAATTATGTCAGCTATGCATGTGAGAAGGTTACTCTTGGACGGTTGTTAGGGGTACTTAGCCTGTGTGAAGGAACCACCTCGGGATGATCTGAAACTTGAAGATATTTGAGTGGTTAACTAATTTTCGGATGTATTCCCAGAAGACTTATCCGGTTTACCTCCTGATCGTGAGGGGGAGTTCGCTATTAAATTGCTGCCAGGCAAGGCACCGGTTTACCTCCAAGTGAACTTAGAGAGTTGAATGAGAAGTTGCAGGAATTGCTGGATAAGGGCTTTATCTAACCTAGTGTTTCACCATGGGAAGCTCCAGTATTGCTTGTGAAGAAGAAGGACACGTCAATGCAAATGTGCATTGATTATCGCGAGATCAACAAGGTAACAGTGAAGAACCGATACCCATTACCTCGTATAGATGATTTGTTTGACCAACTGCAGGGAATGCAGGTCTTTTCGAAGATCGATTTACGGTCAGGGTATCATCAAGTGAAAGTTAGGACTGAGGATGTTGTGAAGATCGCTTTTCGAACCAGATATAGTCACTACGAGTTCTTAGTCATGCCATTTGGGTTAACTAACGCTCCAGTGGTATCTATAGACTTGATGAATAGGGTTTTCCATGAATACCTGGACCAGTTTGTAGTGGTATTCATTGACGATATTCTGGTATATTCTAGGAGTTCAGAAGAGAATGAAAACCATTTGAGGTTGGTGCTTTTGGTTCTATGGGAAAAGAAGTTGTGTGCCAAGTTGAAGAAATGTGAGTTTTGGTTGAAGCAGGTCCCATTTCTTGGCCATGTCGTGTCGGGAGGTGGTATCTCGATTGATCCAGGTAAGATAGAAGGAGTGGTTGACTAGGTGAAACCGAAGTGTGTGCAGGATGTTCGAAGTTTCCTAAGACTGGATGGGTATTACCGGCGATTCATGGAGGGATTCTCTAAGTTATCTGGCCCTCTAACATGGTTGATGAGGAAGGGTGTGAGATTTGATTGGACCGACGAGTGCGAGTAGAGTTTCCAAGAGTTGAAACACCGACTGGTCGCTACTCCAATTTTAACCATCCCATTTGGGGACGGTGGTTTTGTGATTTACAATGACGCATTGCTAAAGGTTTTGGGATGTGTGCTGATACAACAAGGGAAAGTAATTGTTTATGCTTCTCAGCAACTCAAGGAGTATTAGAAGAATTACCCCACGCATGATCTGGAGTTGGCGGCAATAGTATATGCATTGAAGATCTGGAAATACTACTTATACGGTGAACAATGTGAGATCTTCCCAGACTACAAGAGCCTCAAATACTTTTTCACGTAGAAGGATTTGAACATGAGGCAGAAAAAAGTGGCTAGAACTAATCAAGGACTACAATTGCACCATTAGCTATCATCCGAGGAAGGCTAACGTGGTAGTTGATGTGTTGAGTCGGAAGTTAGAGTATGCCACAATATCTATAGTGATAGCTCAGCATTATATTAGACGAGATCTGGAGGGGCTAGGCGTGGAGTTGGTGGATGGTAATCATTAGGCTTTCATTGCTAGCTTGGTGATCCAATCGACATTATTTGAGAGGATTAAAACCGCATAGGCTAATGATGAGGAGTTTGTCAAGTTTGTAGAGAAGGTGCAGCAGGGGCTGGCCACAGATTTTAACATCTTTGAGGGAGGTGTATTGAGGTTTGGAAACAAACTGTGTGTTCCAAACGATGAGGGGATAAAGAGGACGATTCTGGAGAAGGTGCATCATTCTTTGTATGCGCTACATCCGGGTAGCATGAAGATGTATCGGGAT
Source organism: Malania oleifera (assembly GCF_029873635.1). Taxonomy (NCBI): domain Eukaryota; kingdom Viridiplantae; phylum Streptophyta; class Magnoliopsida; order Santalales; family Ximeniaceae; genus Malania; species Malania oleifera. Next base: position 64,479,884 of record NC_080424.1, read on the forward strand.
TTACATGAATCTTTCTAGGGGAGTGGCATGAAAAGGGAGATTGCTCGATTTGTAGAGCAATGTCTGACGTGTCAGCAGGTAAAACCTGAACATCAGAGGCTGGTAGGGCCGTTGCAGCCATTGAGCATCCCAGAGTGAAAATGGGAGCACATCTCCATGGACTTTGTCACAGAGTTGCCACCAGCACTTCACGGGCAGAACGCAATCTGGGTAATTGTGGATAGGTTGACTAAATCTGATCACTTTGTACCGATAAAGGTTAGCTACTCCTTGAGTAGGCTGGCAGATCGATACATGTAGGGGATAGTTAGAATGCACGGGGTACCGGTGTCCATTGTTTTAGATCGAGACCCGAGATTCACTTCTCGATTCTAGAATAGCTTATAGAAGGCACTGGGGACAAAGCTTACTTTCAATACAGCGCTTTACCCCCAAACTGGTGGACAGTCAAAGAGGACGATATAAATCTTGGAGGATATGTTATAGGCTTGCGTGTTAGATTTCGGCGGTAGTTGGATTCAATTTCTATCGTTAGTGGAATTTGCATATAACAATAGCTTCCAAGCTAGTGTTGGTATGGCACCGTTTGAGGCGTTGTATGGTCGGAGGTGTCGATCTCCTCTATACTGGGATGAGGTCGATGAATGGCAGATATTGGGTCCCGAACTCGTACAGTAGGCTTCTGAGAAGGTCAGATTGATCAGGGATAGAATTAAATCGACTCAAAGTTGGGAGAAGAGTTACACGGGTGATCGTCATTGTGAGTTGGAATTCGAGGTAAGGGGTAAGATATTTATAAGAATCGCTCCGATGAAAGGGGTGGTGAGTTTCAGAAGGAAGGGCAAACTAAGCCCGTGGTATATCGGACCATTCAAGGTACTTGAATAAGTGGGTCTAGTAACCTACAGGATTGCACTACCTCCAGCGCTGTCTCGGATCCACGATGTATTCCACGTATCTATGTTAAGGAGGTACGTGTCAGATCCATCACATGTGATTAGTTACGAATCCTTACAAATTGGGGATGCTTTGGCATATGAGGAGATACCCATTCAGATTCTAAACCAGAAAGTTCAGAAGTTACGTACCAAGGAGATACCAATAGTGAAAGTATTGTGACGAAATCATGCAGTTGAGGAGGCTTATTGGGAATTGGAGATGGAAATATGCTGAAAATATCCACATTTGTTCTAAGGGTAATGTTTAAAAGTACGGTTTAGGTAAGTATTTGATGTAGCTATTTAGAGTATTAATGTGTGGTTAGTCTCTAGAAGGGTTTTATGATATTGTGAACTCCCGACACACTGTGTATGTAACCATGGTATTCCTCTGCCATAAGTAAGGGTATGTTATATATTTGGGATAGGGCTGCTATGTGGGTGGCTGCCGGCTTTTCCTAGAGTCGGGTATGCGTTTTGGTCATATTGTTGAGTAATTGAGTGAGAGATTACAAATTTCAAGGACAAAATTTTTGTAAAGAGGGGAGGTTGTAAGAACTCGACCCGAGAATTTTGGATTAAATAAATAAGTAAAGGGTAAAAAGGTAAAATTAGCATGCTTCATTGACGAAGCCATTGTCCTCGTCAACAAAGGCACTTATACTATTTATCACCAAAATTCAGGGTCTCGTTGACGAAGAGATACCAAGCGAGTTGTAAAATATCAGAATAGGGTTCGTCGCCAAAGGTAACGGTTTGTCAACGAAATGCTTAGATGATGTGTTGACAAAGGAGCCATCTTGTCGACGAATTGGACCAGGTCAAGGGTCTATAAATAGGATATTTTGTTGCTTCATTGCTAAGAAAACTCAAAATCACTCTCTCTCTATAAAACTTGAACCACCCTCTCTCTCTAAGATACGGGCTCTCTGTTACTCGAATCGACGATCCAACGTTACCACATGGATCGGGAGAAGAATCTCTACGGTTATAGCGAATCAAAATTTTCGGGTTTTGATCCAAAATCGAGATAAGAATCTGATTTCGTTTTTGATTCGGTAGCTATGTAGTAGATAAGATTATATTGAAGTATTGTTCTTCGATTCTTAGGTTTTAGGAATTAGGTTCACTGTTTTGAAGCCATTTAGTTCGTGTTTTGGTTTTGGGGAAAGGTAAGGGATTTCTATCTATATCAGTTGTTTTTGTAATCTAAATAGGTACAATTGTAGTTTACGATTCTACAAATATTTTGGTTTACTTATTTGAGAAAATCTATCAAGTGGAATTACGGGATTTTCAGTTTACAGTTTTTGGGAAGATTGGTGGTTTCGGGTATCATCTCCGTTTCTGTTGGAAAACTTTATATTAGTATAAACTGTGATATAAAGATGACCGTACCTTTGATTATTTTAAATTGTATTTTTGGAATACCTAATATATGATTGTTTATTTATCCAAATAAGTATGGAATGAGATATTGAATTTGAATTATGTATTGTGTGGAAAAGCATGCTGATTAACTACCATAAGCTGTGAATTATTCAAATGAGATATAGGAACGTGAGTTCCAAGATGTTCCAGGTTTTGTGAAAATGCTGAGTCGGGATGATACCGTAGGGGATATATCAAAGCGGGCCAGATTAAAAGGTCGTAGGCTGAGATATTGAACCGAGTAGGAATAAGACCGTTGGCTTTTATGTCCGACTTTTGCCGAAGAGTTCGCAATACCACTAGACAGGCTGATTTTTATCGAAGGATGTGAGAACACCAGATTTGCACCGATTCAACGCTGTGGGGGCTTATGCTATGCCAGGTTATCAGGGGCACTGGCTTTTGCCGAAGGGTCTGAAATACCACCAGATAGTCCGACTTAGGTTGAAGAGTGTGATGACACTAGATCATATTGCTTTGTATCGTATGTATACTGGAATTGTATTTGTGAAAATACTGGTATTGGGAAATGTATGTTTGCTGTTGAAATAACACTCATGTATTCACATGCTGATATAACTTGTCTCTCCCTTACTAAGAGGTGTCTCACCCATATTATACAAATGTTTTTCAGGTCCTTCGAGTAGTCAAAACTAGCATCCTAGCGGTTCAAAAGCGTGGTGGTTGGTTAACTGTGTAAAGGTACTTGTGTCAGTACTGGTCCTTTTCCGGGTAGTCCTTTTGGGTTATGTAGACACCCATGGTATGTTATGTATTTAGGGGAACTAGATCCTATTTTGTATAGACTCTGGTATATTTTTATGGATGTATTAGGTTGAGTTTCCTACTACGTAGATATTGTGTATGTGATGATGGATAGGGTATACATGAACCCTACGGGGTCAGACCCTTGTATTATATAGTATCATGGACTATTGTATGATACAAGGACAGGTTAGGTTACTAAATCACACCCTGGGGTCCATTTTGGGGTTCAAGGCGTGACAATATAGAGAGAGCGATGATCTTTTTCCAAAATTGTTCTTTTAATCTCTCTATCATTGCATACACATACTGGTTTGGAACCTCAAAACTCCATTATCTGATATGTTAAAGTCCGCCCTCAGTCCACTCTGTACCTTACCCATAATCTTCACCAGCTTTGTATCTTTCATCTATGCATCCTTGATCTTTTCCAGTAAGGTCGGTTGGATTACTAGGTTAGCAATGAGGGCCTGATGATTTCCTTCTACTATTTCCACACCAAATCTTTCCAAATCCATCATGATTTGATGTTGGGTCACCATTGCTGAGACTAATGCATTTAATGACTTTTGACTTAACGCATCTGCTACCCCGTTGGCTTTTCTTGGGTGATAGTTGATGGTGCAATCATAATTTTTAATTAATTCTAACCATCTTCTCTATCTCATGTTTAATTCATTTTACGTGAAGAAGTACTTAAGACTTTTATGGTCTATGAAAATTTCACACATTTCACCATACAGATAGTGTCTCTAGATCTTTAGTGTGAATACCACAGCAGCTAGTTCCAAATCGTGTGTTGGATAATTCTTCTCATACTCTTTTAGTTGTCGAGAAGCATATGCAATGACCTTCCCTTGTTGCATTAATATACACCCAAGCCCTTTCCGAGATGCATCATTGTAAATCACAAAACCACCTTCTCCTTATGGAATTGTCAAAATCGAGACAGTGATAAGTCATTGCTTTAATTCTTGGAAGCTTAACTCACATTCATCAGTCCACTCATACTTCACATTCTTTCTTGTTAACCTCATCAGAGGATCAGATATTTTAGAAAACCCTTCCACAAATTGGCAACAATATCTGGTCAAACCTAAGAAACTCCTGATCTCATGAATATTCTTCGGTCTTGCCCAATCCACTACTACCTCTATTTTACTTGGGTCCACAGAATTACCGTCTTTGGATATCACATGTCCTAAGAATGCAACTCTTTCTAGCCAGAACTCACATTTCTTAAGTTTGGCATAGAGTTTCTTTTCTTTTAGTACTTGGAGTACTAGCCTCAAATGATCCTCATGTTCCTTGGGGTTTTTTGAATAAATCAAAATATTATCAATGAAGACCACCACAAATTGATCTAGATATTCATGAAAGACCCTATTCATAAGGTCAATAAATATAGTAGGAGCATTGGTCAGTCTGAATGGCATGATTGAGAATTCATAGTGACCATATCTAGTTCGGAATGCAGTATTTAGAACATCTTTTAACTTGATTTTCACTTGATGGTACCTTGATCGGAGATCGATTTTTGAGAAGACTTGTGTTCCTTGGAGTTGATCAAACAAGTCATCTATGCAGGGTAGTGGGTACTTATTCTTAATTGTCACTTTGTTTATTCCCCGGTAATCAATACATATTCTCATCGACCCATCTTTCTTTTTAACGAATAGTATCGGTGCTCCCCATGGTGACACACTGGGTTTGATGAACCATTTGTCCAACAACTCTTGTAATTGCTCCTTCAGTTCTTTTAACTCTACTAGTGTCATTCTGTATGGAGCTTTGGATATCGGTGTCGTTCCTAGTAGTAGGTCGATAGCGAACTCGATTTCGCGATCAAGGGGGTAGTCCAGATAAATCCTCAGGAAATACATCCAAGAATTCCCTTACTATTGGGATATCCTCAAGCTTTAATTCTTCCCTTGGTGCCTCCACCACGTATGCTAAATACCCCTAACATCCATTTAGGAGTAATCTCTTTTCCTGGATGGCCAACAACATTTGTGGTGAAGGGCATACACAAGTTCCATTGAACTTGTATTCTTGTTCTCTAAGAGGTCTGAACACCACCTCCTTATTATAACAATTTATACTAGCATAGCTAGAAGCTAGCCAGTCAATCCCAAGAATCACATCAAACCCGTGCATAAGAAATACTACCAAGTTAGCCGATAGTATTCTTTCCTCAACACAAGTTAGATAATCTTTAAGTATTATTCTATATACTATTGAGGTTCCCGTTGGTGTAACCACATATAACTCAGTTTCTAATGGTTGAGTCTCTACCCCACACATTTTAACATAAGTCATAGATATAAAAGAGTGTGTGGCTCCATAATCGAATAATACTACTGCTTTCTTGGAGAATATGTGAATAATACATGTCACCACATCATTAGTATTTTCGGCATCTCCTAGAGTGAGGGCATAGACACGTACCTGAGCGGTGTTGTGTTGATTAATGTTTTAAGGTGTCCGGTTGCCTCTTATTTGTTGATTTGGGTTGTAGGGGTTGTTTTGCGGGCATTTTCATTGCAAGTGATCAGCTTTACCACATCGATAAGAAACCCCTAATTCGGCCCGACACTTACCCAAATGCATTTTCTTGCATTTTGGACAAGGGGTGCTTTGTGCATTATTCAGATTCTTCGTTATTTGTCCTTGCCCCAATTTATTGTTGTTGTTGTTGTTGTTGTTGTTGTTGTGGTTGTTGCTCCTCTTCCAAGGTTCCTGATTTCTACTAGAGTGAAACCCTTGTGGCATGGGCCTCTTTCTCTAGTCGAATATTTCTACACTTCTTTGTAGATTTTCTTCTACCACCGTTGCTTTGTCCACCAATTCGGAGAAGTCTTTGACTTGGAGTACTGCTACCCATTCATAAATCCTTGAGTTCAAGCCTCGTTCAAAATTTCAGGCTTTCTTTGATTTGTCTAGAACCAAATATGATGCAAACTAGTATAAATCAATGAATTTTGCCACATATTATTGGACAACCATATTTCCTTGTTTTAAATTCACAAACTCATATTATTGGACGACCATATTTCCTTGTTTTAAATTCACAATCTCTATGGCTTTGGCATCTTTGGTGGTTGTGGGGAAATATCATTCAAAGAAAATTTTCTTAAAACGTTCCCACATAAGGATTGTTGGTTTGGTTCTTATTCTAGGAGAAACTGCTTCGATACCACCTGCGTTTAGCTTCACTGGTCATTTTAAAGGTAGAATATAGCACATTTTGTTCATTTGTGCAACGAAGGACTCGTAATAATTTTTCCATTTCTTAGATCCAATTTCCTGTAGCAATTAGATCAATTTTCCCCTCAAAATTTAGAGGATTCATTCGATTAAACTGTTCAACAATACAACCTTCATGAGTTGGTGGACTATTCCGTTCCTTGGAGTTCCACATAATTTCTACTATGACTTGTGTCATATCACGCAACACCGTAGTAGCATTGATGTCTTATCCATTGCATGTCCTCATATTGTTCTCGTTTCCTTCAACATTCACGTTGTTGTCTATCGGGTCCATTTTAAGGGAAAGGTACAAAGTTATTTTAAAACCATAACTTCATCTTAAAGCTTAATAAAAATCATAGGTAAAAGAAAAACATCCTAGTTTACCCAATCCTACCCACATCATGGTTTATGTCTATGCTCTAGTAAGATTATTTCCTAAAGTCTACAGAACCTATAACCTATTACTTTGATACCAAACTGTAAAACTCCAACTAAGTAGGGTCTAAGATGTTTATTTTCTACCATTGATTTACAGCAGAAGTAAATAAAACTCGATTATTATTAAACCAGAGCGTTAATTAACCGTACTACAATCATTTAAAATTAACATTCAAAAAGAAGAAAATTATACAAACATAATCATCTGCATTATACTAATATTTCTAGTCTAATTTTCTTTTTCTATTCCTGCCCACATGCTTGCTATGCCTGATTTCCGATATGCCCTTCATAGTTATCTGAAATGTAAAATATGATTGGAATGAGACGACACTCAGTAAGTAAATAAGATTATTATTAGTGTGTGGTCAAAATGAGTTTTCACAGTATCATATTTTTGTAAAATAACATTTAATCTTATAACTTCAAAACTACTTTAAAATAACAGTAAATCTAAAAATCACTACATAAAACTTTTATCATCAACTATAGCAGTAAAAATTTTTATAACTATACGCATCAACTGTTAAACTGAACTTGTTAACTTTAAAAAAACTGTAACTATAATACTTAATTATATATATACTTTTCTTTATATGTTTCATTCAGATTATCATTTAGGCACAAAAAAAGTCATGTTCACACAAGCATATATTTTCCCTTCAAATCATCAATAGCTTTGTTCACATAATTTTATATATATATATATATATATATATATATATATATATATATATAGACACACACATATACTGTAAAAACCTCCTTTATGTCTATTAACCTAAGTCATGTTTACCCTCATAACAAGGTTGTGCGGTTCGAAGACTGGACTTAGTTGGTTGGCTAGTCAAACTAAATCAACGTACATCATCATTAAGCAAGATTTTCCCTATTAAGTCCTGACTCGGAACCAAATGTGCACTCAAGAGAAATCCACTGCCATATAAAACCACACTGTAAACAGTATGGGTGCACTCTGATCTGTTTAAGCTTTAAACTACGATACCGAACATCTGTAACTTTGAACTTTCTTCGCCATAAGGGGTTTTTAAAAACATCTTATTATGCTTTATGTAATTAAAATAATATCGTGAATATATCTTTTTTACTCATATTTTCATGAAACATGCAATGTAGAAATAAACTCACGCCACACGATTTTTGTATTAAAAATATTTTCTTAAATAGAAAGTAATGTTGAAAATTACTCGAGTGGCTTGGAACATTTGTTAACCCAAAAAAAATTAAATGCAATTTAATAAAATTAAAACTGATTTAATTATATATACATAAATGTAAACTCGGGTAAAATTTAATAAAAACCTAACATAATCAAAATTACTTACTTTGATTTATCTTTATGAAATAATTACAACAAACCTTTAACTCTTAAAATGAGATTTAGAAAAAGTTAAGGAGTGAGAATTTTGAGTATAAAAATTCTCTTTCTACCACTAATCATTTCACTCACTTTTCCTTCTAAAAATATTTTTTAAGTAGAAGTTGTGAGATTTCAGTAGAGAGAGCTTCTCTATTTATAGGCAGTGAGGAGGGACCAATTTGAAATTAAATTTTCCTAATAAGGGGGCAGCTGCAAAATTGCTGCGGGAAATTTGAGTGGAAGAAGACATTCAATTTAATGGGGATAAGGGTTGATTGGAGGGGAGTGGGGTTAGCATAGAAAAAAAAAATAGTGGAAGAAGAAAAGGAGTGGGGAGAGTCACGAGGAGACATAGAAAAAGATGATGGGAAGGGGTTTTGTACCCTTCCTTCCATTATTAATCCATTATTATCATTATTATTTCTTTTTTATCTTTAAAGAAAGTTGATAGGAAGGAGTTTTGTCCCCTTATATATTTTAATATATATGAAGTATTGTTATTTTATAACTTACTTAAAATGGTGTGTGAAAAATTAGAAATGGTAATATGCTTTTAATAAAAATATTATTTTATATATATATATGTACTTATATATGTGTACAAACAGTGTCTACTCTATTTATCCTATAAAATTTCATTTTGACCAGATCGACCTGTAAGAGCGACTGAGCTACAATGGTCCATGAGCACTTGCTAAGACAATATCTTTCTTAGGTATCAAATATGAAATTAAGGATCCTAACAGAGAAAACACATCCATACTGACCATCTTTATTATTTTATTATTATACTAGGGTAGTGTGTGATAGTAAATAATTCATTAAAGTCTACACATATTATTTTACCACATTGTATATTTTTTGGGGTCATCACAAGGACTCACCAATCTATAAGCGGTGAACCAGGCTTTGTTGGGCGTCATATGAAAAGAACATCCCGTATCTAGGATCTAAGAATCTGTGAGGTGTTCTGAACCTGATGAAATAGTAAGCATCTCACCATCACTGCTCCCTAAGTCCCCTTCTTCATTTACAATCAAAGATTTTGATGAACCCCCTTGAGCTTTTACCTTTCTCTTCTCTCACCCTAGACATTCCGATTTTATGTGCCCTAGTTTCCCGCACTTAAAACAGCGAACATCCTTCTTCCTCTTGGATTGAGTTTTATTACCACTCGATCCACTCCAGGACTTGCCTCTCCCATGATCCTAATTACCCTTCACCACGAGCCCTTCACCATGTGAACCCTCATCGTTGGCCTTCTTCCTTTGATGGAACCCCAACAATGCACTCGTGATGTTCTCCAACTCTAGGGTTTCTTTCACCCAAATCAGCGTGGTAACCAGATTCTCATATGTAGGTGACATAGATAGGGAATTCAGCAGCATCAACGCCATGTCCTCCTCCTTAAACTTCACATCAACTCGCCCCAGATCACTAATGATTTGATTAAATATATTGATGTAATGAGTCAAGTCTGAACCCTCCGTCATCTTAAGCCAATAAAGCTTTTGCTTAAGACACAGCTTGTTCGAAATCAACTTGGGCATGTATTGATGCTCCAATTTTAGCCAAATCTCCGCTAGTGTCCTCATCCATGATGTGGTACAACACATCATCGGCCAAACATAACCTGATCGTGGAAACCGCCTTTGCTTCAAGCTCCTTCCAACTTGCGTCGTTCATGTCATCCGACTTCTTTCTGTATAACGCGTTCACCATCCCTTGCTACACTAGCAAGTCTTTCTCTTTTCGTTGTCAAAGCCCGAAATTACTGGTTCCATCGAACTTGTTCACATCGAACTTAATCAAAAAGACCCCAATCATTGTTGAACCAATAACTCTTATACCACTTGTTGATTCTAGTTTGTCACCGAATGCACAACGGAAACACACAATCACACACGGACTAATCAACAACCATTAATGCAATCACTCATGATGACATATACTCAAGAAGCAATCAAACAATAAGAATAAGAATCAAAAACATAACTAGAACGCACAATACTTACGTGGTTCAACAATAGCATACGTCCATGGGAGAAGCACTTTGGTTTTCACTATGATCAATGTCAAAGCTACAATCTTTAAAGCTTACTTGAAGCTTGCGCCAAGCTTAATCCCATCTAAGGTTACATAATGATATTTATATAACAATCTAATGCGTACAGAAGAGTTCTAGTATAACTAAACTACATCTGTAGCAATCCCCCAGAGGAAAATCCTATAGATAAGCTCAATCAACAAGCCCCCGATATGAAAATATGTAATCTGCACCAACGGGAACCGTCAACAATTTGACCAAACCATTGATGGTTTCCTCATTTTCTTCATCTTTTTAAGATTTCTATGACTTCTATGGCTCTCCATTCTTTATCTTATAGGTTTCCTCTAGTGAACTAGGGCATTTATCCTAAAACTTCTGACAGGGATTGGAATAAAAAGTTCCCTTCACTTAGTTCACCATCTTCTCTTCTCAACATTATTCATTTTAAAAGGTGTTTGATTTTATATCAAACATATTTTTGGTCCAACTAGTCGGACACTCTATGCATTTAATTTCATAGATGCAAGAAAAAGAAAAGATGTTGCTTAAATTAATTAGACTTTTCAATATTGATTTTGGGATGATTCAACAACAAATTGTCAAAGAAAATCTTCTTGCAATCTCTGAGACCCTCTACGAGGTAGTAACCGTGATGAAGATGTTATAGGCAATTTAAAGAGAGAAATGAGATTCTAGATGGAGAACATGCAAAAAGACATGTTTGGCAGTCAGGATTCATAATAGAAACACCCATGAAAGTTTCTATGGCAACTGGCCCACGGTCTTGCTATGAGAGCGACTAAACCATTGCCTATAAATACTGTGATAGGTTCAGCCAACATTCTTTTTATCAAGTAACTAAACACATTGGGGGGTTAGGGGAAGCATCAATCACACCACAATTTTCTCTTGGCCAAACCATTACCTATTATGATTTTGGCTAGACAAAGAAGCATGGAAGGCAATGGAATCTATATACAGATATCATCGGCTATGAGGATCTTAAAAATCTTTCATTGACCAATTATATAAGATCAAGATGTCAAGCCCATCATCAATGAACATCAAGAGTTCTTTAGTGGTAGACTATACTAAGAAGGAAGAGAATTCCAATGGCAAAATATGAAGAATTCAATAACTTCTCATTAATCAAGAATTCGAAGTCTACTGATGATATATGATTAAATTCTAATATTGAGGGTAGGATTGTTAAAGAAAAACCTCGATGTGTTTAACAACAAAAATATGGAGTCAAGCAAACATCATCCTTTGGCCTAGCCTAGATTCAAGATCAAATGATGGTTTTATCTATCCCCCATAATTGATTGGTCAAAACATGCTCTAACATGCTAAGGGGCATTGTTCATAAATAAATTGACCAATCAATAAATTGTTCATCCAAGGAGATAGTGATGGTAAGCACACATATTACAACTACTCATTTATAAGTCTAATGCAACTAAATGGAGCAGTTATGGAAGGGGGCATTGTTTATGTCCTCTTTGCGGACCCTCTTGGAATAAAGCGATCCCTCTGGCAAGGCGAATCACTTGTGTCCCAATTGTCCACAAAATGCAATTATCCATGAGAGTTGCCTCATTTACCTATACTCCCATTTGCCTATGCGAAGCATTGCTCTAAATAGTAGACGATTGTAAAGGTGAAAAAAGGGCTGACTGACTGAAAAGCCTCCACCTACTCCCTCCTCACTGGGTAAGGGACGACAGGTTTCCATTAGCACCAAGATTAACGTCGCAAGAAGAAAACAAGAAGCCCTTTGTGTGCATAAGAGTGCAACGAAAGTCTTTCCGCCGAACCATTTCTCCAAACAATGAAGTCGAGCAAAGTCATACGCATCAATGGCTCATTAGTAAAGAAGGTCGAAGAGAATATAAAGTTCTGAAGACTTGGAAGCATGGATGCATGCCGGTGACCTGTGTGCCTAGCCTAGAATGGTCTTTGCCTCACAGCAAGTGGCAAGTGGCAAGGAACATGGTATTCATATATGTTTGCATAGACTCTAGGGTAACATGTTTCCAAAAAAAACATAATAGAATAGGGGGGTTCTCTTCTTCTTTTTCTTTTTTTCTCTTTTTAATGGATATGGAGGAATTGTGGAGATGATTGTGGCATAGCATGTCGTTTTGAATGGAGGAATGCATTGGCAAAGTTAATCCCATACCTTCTCGGCAGGCAGAAGCAACTTGAGTTGATGTGGAACGACGTTAGATTGGTAAGCAGATCATATTCCTCCAGCAAGTATACAGTGATGCCATTGTGGTTGAGATCAATGGTGGTGGGCCAAGTGGGCGAGGCAGAGGTCGGCGAGAAGGGAGGGAATATTGAAGACGAATTGGGGAGGTTTTGGGGAGAAGGTGATGGGGTGACGACGACGAAGAAGAGGTGGATTGAGGTAGGGGTAAAAGGGTGGTAAGGGTCTGTTTGTCATGTTTACTATTTTCTATTTCTGTTTCTTGGTAGTGATAAATAGATTATAAAAACACATTTGTTTCTATTGTCACTTTTCCGTGTCTATTGCCGGTTTCAGCTTTTTGCCAAAAAATTGAAAACTAGATTTTATAGTTTTTAGTTGTTTTGACAACCTATTGCTAGAAATTTTAATATTTAGAAATAGTTTTTTTTGGATTAAATTATTCATTTTATACAATTTTAAATTAAAATCAGAATTAAATGATCATATAAATTTAAATATAATTAATATATATATATATATATATATACATATTCCAAAAAATAATAATAAAGTTAATACAAAATACTTTTACTATTTTTCAATTATCATGTCCAATAAAAATTTTTATTGTAAAGCAAATTTTGAAAGTAGAACAATTAAGAAAAATAATTATAATAAATTTTATTTTTATTATAGTAATTTTTTAATGTGTATTATTTGTAATTTTATTATATTAATCATATTTTTATAAATATTTTGATTTAAAGATGAAAATGTGCATTTTTTTAATTACATTTTTTATATATATTAATTTTATAAATGTTAACCAAACAGGTTGCTGATTCATAGTTTTTAATTTTTGTCTTTGGTTTTTTGTTTTCATTTTTTATTTTTGTTTCTAATTTGTGTTTCTTTAATTTTTAACAGTAATACCAAACAGTCCCTAAAAAAATAGCATGGGAGGGTCAAACTCTCAAAATCACATGTGAGCAATTCTAACATGAGGGGTGTTTTTTTCTGGATGAAAGTTGCTACACTTCGTTATGTTCAATTACCTAATTAATACAATTGAAAGTCTAGTGATCTCAATAGGTTTTAGTCAATAATTCAACGACTACATATGTATTTTATCTTGGGCAAAATATACTTATCTTCTCAAAGATTTGACAAAAAGAAGGAGACATTTCCTGAGATTTCAAAACTAACACAAACCTCTCTCTGAGGTTTCAAAAATGTCACAAATCTCCCCTAAGATTTACCTAAAAAACACATAATCCCTTTAAAAAAAAAACTTGTTTTTTGACAAAATATAAGGAAATGTTTGTCTTTTTGACAAACCTAAGGAAAGATCTCTATAAATTTTAAAATCTCATCAAAGATCATTGTCTTTTTGTCAAATCTAAAAAAAGACTGGTATTTTTTACCCTTTGTTTTGCCTAAGCATCTCAATCATAATGTGTGGGTTTATATATAGATACAAGGCTCAACAACTTCAATTTTATAAGTCAAGTTGATGTTACACTAATGTATATAAATTAAATTTTATGAAATAATTCTTTTTGAACTTGATGTGTCATAAAAGAATCATTGTAGACACAAATATCAGGGTTCATGGTTTGTGATTGAATAAATATATACTCAAATGAAGATGTAAGATTTAACTCTTGCTGACATTAGAATATTTAGTATGTGGTTTGAGGTCAGCATGGCTAAAGAGGGCAGAGAGACCAAGATTCTATTTGAATTTTCTCTTCCCGAATTCTATTGCAAAAAGAATATAAGCAATACAAGATAGCATGAAAACAAACGCCGCGTCTTACAAATTTTATTACACATTTGTGGTAACCTTCAATACAAATTTTATGTAACATTTTATAAAAATCTACATAAATTCCAAGCTTCTTAATAGGGTCAGGGTCACTGTCACTTCTTGGAGGAGGGAGGGGCTTCTAAGCGAAGGTAGTCATACATGATCCCCTGGAAAGGGCTGACGCATCTGGGTTGTGTCAAGTATATGGTATTATCCCCCACCAGCAGCAGCGCTCCTGAAATGTCCACACTGTACAGCCAGTACAGCCCATGAATGCCATGCCTTGCAATTGCATTGTCTCTCCCGATCAGCCCACTCGAAAACAGAGGACGATTTGCCTTTGGGTCATTAACCCGAACCTTTTACAAAGTTAAATTCGATTAATGCAGCTAAAATTTAAATATTAAAATGAAATGCATGACGAGAAATTGTAAAGGAAATGGGGAAGCATCACAGGCAGTTTATGTACCTGTAATTCAGCAAGAGCGGCCGATGCAAGTGCCACTCGCAGTTTGTAGGTTCCGTCCTGATCCACCGTATCAAGTTTGAACTTAATTTGCCAGGTTGTTCCCTGGTAAGTGTTATCCTTTTTCCTGTAATGCAAGAAGGCTTTTATTTCCTGATAAATATTTTAATCATCATACTAGCTTATTGTCACGGCCTTGGACCTTTCCCTAAGCCAACCATACTGGCACTTAGCAATATTCACACCTACTATGATGCTAAGTCAGCTCAACCTGCTAGATGGACACCAAGAGAGAGCTAGAGAGTTTGAGAGAATGAAGACTCTTATATTGCTTGGAGAATGCTTTACAACACTTAGATGTTTTGAGGGTTTGTGTGTTGTTTGGCCAAATGAGACCTCCCCCTATTTATACACTTCCACCTCCTCAATGGACAGTGGTGATCAATTTGAATCAACGGCCTAAATTTATCTTCTAGACTCTTCATCTAGATATTTACAAGAAAGGTTCTAGCATATGTACATTCCAATACAATATAGAAATATCTAGTAAGTCCTACTATACTCTAGGACACTCTAGAGAGTTCTCCACAGTTCTTGATCACTCTAGGATACTCTGAAGAGTTCTTCATAAATCCAGAGTGTTCTAGATTCTTCTTTACTTTAGCCTCTTAAAATTTCCTGTACTCGTGGGTGTTACATTATGCTTATTAATGTTCATTCGCACCAGAAAATATAGATGAAATGTGGTTGTAGATCTCATTCTTTTTCTTATTGCAATCTATAAAAAAAATTGTTCAAACAAAAAAGAAAAGTGGAGCCATCATCACATAGCAAGCACCCAGGAACCCATTCACCCACTCAGAAAGCAGGAAACCCGCGATACAGCTTAACTATATGGTTTATATACTCTCCTCAATCCTGTTCAGATTTCTACTGAAGTTCAACAATTCATTTAATGATGAATAGAAGTGATATACAATTTAAAGGAAACCGGCATTCGAACCTGGTAACCTGAGCAAAGAACCAATCTTTTCTATAGTCACTGACGCCAACTGTATAAACCAAGTCTCCATCAGGATATAACTCTGCATATTTCTCCCACAATCCATACTGCCTGAACCTGTTCATGCAAGAAGATATCACAAACACCTTTTTTTGAAATAAATAAATAAATTGGACAACAGATGGCTCAGGCATAACATAAATTGTCCTGCTGCTAATTCTGAGACACTTAGTGCAGTAACCTGGGGATGGGAATGGGGGGGCAGGGGATGACCATTTGAAGAATAGGGTGGGTGGGTCAAATTTGCTCTATTGTCGTTTATTATATACATTTTTGACTTCTTGACAGCGGCAGTAGCCGGCAGTGGCACTAACCTGTCAGGATGATTGACAAAAAGTCTGTTAATATACTTTGGATTAGGATCAGGAATATAGAACTCTGCAGCAGAACGATCAGGGATGCCAATTTCCCACAATGTGGGCCCATCTCTTGGAGGCTCATAGACAAGATCACCCATATCAATATCACCACCTGTTTTGCATGGTAATCAAATCGTAAAATGTTTAGAATGCCACAGAAGAATATATAAGTTCAATAAGTAGTGAGAGAACAAGACCTGAGGTTATGTTGATGTCAGCATCAAATTGGTAATCTCCAATTAATCCAGGGACCCATGCATAAAGATTATAGTTGCCTGTACGTATGTCATTAATGGAGAAACAGCCCTGCTCATCAGCTCTGGTCCAGAATTGGTAGTCCTGAGAAGAGAAGTTGTGAACGTTACTCTTATATATAGTGTGTAACAGGTTTGCAACAAAACATTTCACATTTAGGGTTCAACTCATTGAAGAACTGAGACAATAATCAACTTGTTTAAATGAGAAATTACTGAAAGATATTGGCACAACTAGGAACAGATTTAGGGGGTCTTATCTAATTGTGCTAGCTGTGGTCAGTGAGTCCTACATCCATTGTTGATTTTATTAAAAAGACGCTGTCAGGATTTTGAATGATTGGCTTAGAAATTTTTTTAAAAAACAAAAGTTCAACCAAAATCACCTTGCATTCTCTTTGCCATGATCCAGCAGCTCCTGGTGGGGCTAACCCTACATAAGCACCATTTGCTGATATATAGTTGTCGCTAATATACCTGGACAAATATTATTACAACACTTCAGCAAACATTATCTAAAATGGGCACTATGATAAAAGATGAAATAAAAGATTTCAAAAACAGTGTCATGCACGCGATATTCAACCTCAACAAACCATGCATTAATTTCTTTTAAGCAGTTAAAATTTCATCATCTACAGAATTATCTTTTGCATTAAATTTTGTAAGTTGTGTGCACACTACAGAGTGTACTAACATAAACATTTATTCCTAATACTCTAAATTATGACTCTGGTGTTCCTTCAACATTCACCAACTGAAATAAATCTAGTTTTTTCACAAAATATTGCTGGCTACACCAAAATGATTGTTTAGAATGTTTAGTATTGGAAAACCTAATCATAACTATATAGGTTTCCTTCTCTAGTTATAATGTGCCATGTACATTACTATAACCATCATACCCTCAATAGCTCATGCTTATTAACACACAACAGTAATAGTAAATAATTGAGATTAAATAACCAACAACTAGTACCCTTCCAGCTTGAGCAAAGGCTTTTTTTTTTTTCTTTTAAAGATTAGATAAATATAATAACAAAAAAGCAAAGTACAATGAAAGGAGAACAAGATGTCCTACTAGGAGATAAAACACAAGCACAAACAATTACAGTAGAGCTGTCCTCCAACCCCTTCGCAGGTTGAGCAACAAGAAGAATCCACAATGCAGCAAATCCCTCTCGATCCAAAGAGTCTACAACGCAGCAAAAACCGTGCATCTCCACAAAGCTCTTCCCTTTCTAGTTTTTCTAAATCCCCAATGTCTCAACTGAGAAATCCCCCATGACCCAAGGAGCCACCCAACCTTCACCAAAACAAAAGAAAAGAGCATTCCAAAGATGGTGTGCCACTCAACAGTGAAGGAAAAGGTGTGCTTTCATTTCATCGGACTAACAGCACATGGAGCACATGTCGGGATTAAGGGCCTTATAAGGTCGTCTGCTGTGTAACAAGTGGTGTATTAAGCCCATTGAGAGACAATAAAAAATAAGCATCTAAATCTTAAAAAGAGCCTTTGGGTCTGTTTAATATTGTTTTTGTTACTGATTTTTGTATGGTGAAAAATAGATTATGAAAACATGTTTGCTTACGTTGTTAGTTTTCTTTTTCTATTGTTTGCGGAAAAACTAAAACCAAATTTTATGGTTTTTAGTTGTTATCATAACTTGTTGCCAGAATATTTTAGTATCCATAACTAATTTCTTTTAGATTAAATCATTCATTTTATACAAACTTTTTAATTAAATTAGAATTAAATGATCATAGAATTTAAAGTATAACTAAAATAAAAATGTCCAAAAAATTTGAAAAAAAAATTAAAAAAATGCAAAGTTATTTATAGGATATTTTTACTATTTTTTTAATAGAATAAAATTGTTCTAGTAAGGTGAATTTTGAAATATAATTATCAAGTAAAATAATCAAAATAATTTTTATTTTATTATAGTATTTTAAATTTGTATTATTTTGTACTTCTATTATTTTAATCATATTTTTTAATGGTCATTTGATTCCAAGGGAAAAAAATGAGTACTTGTTTAATCAAGTTTTTAATTTGTTTTAATTTTAGAAATAACAGATTGCTAGTTTTCAGTTTTTAGTTTCTATTTTTAGTTTTTAGTTTTTATTTTTGGTCTTCGTTTTCAAAATTTTTGATAGGGATACCAATGGCCCCTTAAGACTCCCAAATAATGTGGTTCTAGGGAAAATGAATGGTGGAAGGAGTTTTTTAAGAGGAAAAAGAATTTTAGTAGGAAAGAGACCTAAAGAATCCCCCTCCTAAACTCTCTCATCTCCCCTAGTTGAAGGAACAAAAGAATCCAAAACATTAAGCAAACTGGTGAGTTTGTAAACCTCTCTTTCATTTGAGATTCCTAGAAAAATGGAAATCAACCCCCACCCCCCCCCCCCCCCCCCCGCCCCCCAAAAAAAAAAAGAAAAGAAAAAGTTATCATATGCTCCTAACATGTTACAAATGGATTTAACATGAGCATCCAATAGAGCTTAATGAATAAATCAGCAAGTTAGAATTCAGACTTCACATAAATGTTGTGATGAGCTTCTACACAAGTTTCTCACAAACAACGTGACAATCAAGTTCAATATGTTACACCTTCTAATGAAAGACTAGGTTGGAGGCACCATGTATAGCATTTTGATTTTCACTCATCAACCCTGTTGTAAAGTTAGAGATGGAGGAGAGAAGAAATAAAGAGAAAAGGAGAAGAGAAGAAAAAAAAGAAGAGAGTAAGAGAAAGGTGGAGGCAGTAGTATCCTAGAGAGTTACGTACAGCTCCAGGTCTGCCCTCTTATATATTTATAATATTAAAATTCTTAAGGACAAAAATACCCACACTCACAACCTATTTCTTGAAATAACCTATTCTCTTCCAACACTCCCCCTCAAGCTGGAGGTGTATAAATATCACCCAACCCCAGCTTGTCACAACCATTAGACAAGACAGGCTTAAATAGAGGCTTTGTGAAAACATCGCCCGACTGATCCATATATTTCACAAAAGGAGTTCTCAGGACCTTCTTCAACACATCTCTCACAAAATGACAGTCAACTTCAATGTTCTTTGTCCTCTCATGGAATATTGGACCACTAGCGACATAGATGGCAGCTTGATGATAACAAAACATATCCATTGGCTTTGTGACCGAAAACACCATCTATGGCATAAGAGATTTTAGCCACACAAGCTCACTCACAGTATGAGTTGTAGCTCAGTATTCTGCTTCAGCACTAGATCTTACTACAGTTGTTTGTCCAGCCCAATCTGCATCAGAATATCTCATGATCTCACTATTTTTATTACATTTATATATCAAACCTTCGATAAGAGAGCCTTGAGCCTTTGAGATACCGCAAAATCCTACAAACAACACCCAACGTGGTTGTTTAGGATTTTCCATATACTGACTCACCACCCCTACTGCAAAGATATGTCAGGTCTAGCAATAGTCAAGTAGATCAACTTGCCAACCAACTGCCTACATTGATGCTTGTCCTCAAATTCCGGTCCAACATCCTAGACAACTTCATGTTAGGATCCATAGGAGTATCAGTTGGCTTAGCTCCTAAAAAACCAGTCTCACTTAGCAAGCCCAAGGTATATTTTCACTGAGATAGACTCAACCCTTTCCTACACCATACAATCTCAATACCAAGAAAGCAATGCAAAGTACCCAATTCCTTAATTTGAAAGCCACTGTTTAACATCTGCAATCCGACTTTGGTCACTGCCAGTGATGATGATATCATCAACATAAACTACTAGAATTACTACACCTGCGTCTAATTTGCAGACAAATCCCGAATCATCAGAATAGCACTAGATGAAGCCAAATGTAGAGACGACAACATTAAATTTGTCAAGCCAAGCTTGAGGAGACTACTTAAGACCATAAATGGACTCATGAAATCACCAAACTTTGCCATCCTCCCCCTAAACAACATACCCTAGAGGTTGCTCCATGTATACTTCTTCCTGCAAATCTCCATATAAAAAGGCATTCTTCATATCCAACTATAGCAAGGGCCAATCAAAATTAATTACCAACGAGATCAACACACAAACATAGTTTGGTGAAGCAACAAGAGAGAAGTTCTCAAAATAATTAATACCCTATGTTTAGGTGTACCTCTTTGCAACCAATCGAGCCTCAAAATCATTCAATAGGGTCATCGGGAAGATATTTAATAGTGTAGACCCAATGACACTTAACCAATTCCTTACCAGGAGAAAGATCCACCAAGTTCCATGTCCCTCAAGTAATCAAAGCACCTATTTCTACATCCATTGCATGCTACACTTTAACATGCGATGAAGGAGCAGAAACAAAGGAAATAGAATACATAGAAGGTGAAGAACTGAAAGATAATGAGCAATAGGATAGGATAAGTAACTGAAGACCACGTACATGCTCAAGTAACTTTCCGCTGAGCAATGGGCAAATCCAAGTCACAGTGGGATGGATCTCTAGAATCAGAAGTCAAAATAGTGATGGTCAGAAGTGGCAGCTGCTTGGTGGTAGTGATTTCTGTGCTTGCTTTCCATCATTCACAACCCCCTCAATTGTTCATCTTTGTCTGTATTTTATGGATTTGGAAGAGGAACTGAAGATTTTTGGAGAGGGATAATGGAAGGAACCAGAGGATCAGCACACGAGGGGGGATAAAAAATCGTTGATGAACTCAAAATAGATTCATTCAAGGAGGGCCCTGCACTAGACAAATAAGGTGTCCATTCAAAAAAAGGTAACATCTGCACTAACATGTTTCCTGCAGGAGTGGGGATCATAACATTTATAATCTTTATGAGATCTCGAGTATCTAACAAAGACACATTTAATAGCACGAGGAGAGAACTTGTCCTGTCCAATATGTGGAACATGAACAAAACAACAGCAACCAAAGACACAAGGCATGACAAAAAACATGGATGTTTTTGGATACACAATGGAGAAGGGTTTTTGTCCCCCCTAGAACATTAGAGGGCATACTACCAAGCCAAAAAAAAGCTATAAGAAAAGCATCAATCCAAAAATTTTTAAGAGCATGCATATAAAGAAGGAGAGACAATGCTATGTCAAGTAAATGTCTATTTTTCCTTTCAGAAACTCCATTTTGCCGAGGGGTATTATCAGGTATGTACACATGATGTTTGATGAATAATTTCTTTGGCTAAGGCAAAAAGATTTAAGCTCATTTTGAACTAGTTCAAGTGCATTATCAGATTGAAAATTTTGATTACCAATGCCAAACTGAGTTTCTATTTCTTGGTAGAATGGAGTAAATAGATTCAAAAATTCCAACCTATCTTTTAACAAAAAAATCTATATCATACACGAAAAGTCATCTACAAAGGACACAAAATATTGAGGACCACTCAAATTCTTGACTCTATACGGACTCCATATATCGAAATGCATAAGAGAAAACAAGGATTTACTACAAGACTCAATTCTAGACAGAAAAGATGTCCTGACATGCTTTCCCAACTAACATGCAGTATGCTCAAAACAAGAAATAGACTTGAAAATGGGAAAAACTTGTTGTACATTTTGAAAGGATGGATGACCCAAACAAGTATGTCACTAATCAAGGGAAAGACCATGAGTAGAAATTGAGGAAGCAGTATGACAAGAATTGGATCGACTACCACCACCATTGAAATAGAACAAGTTGTCCTTCTCAAGCCCTCCACCAACCCTCTTCTTCGTTTGGACATCTTGAATATCACAATGAGAAGAAACGAATGTCACAAAATAATTATGAGATTTTGTTAGTTGACTAATTGATGATAAATTCAAGGTTATATATAAGAAAAAGAAAAAAAGGCATAGAAGGAAATGAGAGAATATTGCCACAACGAGAAACTGAACCATCAGCAAGGGTAACCTTACAGTGTAAAGTAGTGGGTTTCAAAGACTGATGTCATATAGGAGGAGGCACCAGAATCAATAACCCAGGATGAAGAGGATGAAGAGGCAAGAAGCCCGATTGTATCTGAATGAGCCACAATATCATTAGACGTAGAATAATTTTGAGTTCGTCATGGTAGAGAAGAAAAACAGCGCACAAATGGAAAACCATACTTGAGCTTCGGATCAATGTCCCCAGAAGCAAGGAGTACGCCGGCATGTTCCAACGAGAACACCTATTTGTTGAAAGGTGCGGATAAAATTGTTATACTCTTCTCCGGACAAGGTAGATGAATATGATGTACTCAACCCCCTAGTGGAGTGGCTAGGTGCACTTGAACTTTCAACAATGGGGGCACCCTCAGCATCAAACTTATTAGCCCAAGTTGATTTCCTGTGGAGATCCCAACGGCGATGTTTAGCTCCTCCCATATACCCTTCAAAGTGCTATAATACTCGCTAATGGACCTATCTTGGTCATATTTGAAAACTTTTCATAGAGGTCAAAAATACAAGTTTGATTTTTATCAGAGAATATTTCATGAAGATCATCCCATACAGCCTTGGCTGTCCTATGAAACATCACATTCGCAGCAATTCATGGCTCCATGCTATTCCACAGCCACACAAGCAGTATATCATTCTCTTTCATCCAATCTTCATAATCATTGGAGTCACATGGGGAAGAATGCAACAAATACTTGCACTTCCCTTTCGCATTAATATACACACGCACTGCCTGAGACCACAACAGGTACTTTGAGGATCCAATCAATTTGATCACCATGATCTATAAATTAACAGTATCAGCTGAAGCTCTCGCTATACAAGCCATCAAAACCACCCCCTATACACTACAATCAGCCCGCACCAGCATCGAGAATGAATAATGCAGCAACTATAAAGAATCAGGCAGCACACAAAGGCATAACGGGCACTTTATAAACTACATGGTAACACAGCAGATGCAGGAATTGTTGCTGGCAGCAACTAGAAGAAAGTGCAAAGTCATTGAACACCAACTGAAACCACCGGCAACTGAAACAAGATTGAGAGCAAGCAATCCCGAACATGTAAAATTAAAACAGCTTTCATCACAGCAACACGACCCAGAACTGCAGAACAGCACAGGCAGTCCCAAAACAGAGCATAACTGCTTCACAACACCAAACCACCATAAACAGACAGCATCCTATCAAGGATGCTGCACAGCCAAAACACGAGGAAGAAGAGTCCCTAAGTGACACTCAAACCAATCAGAAAATCAGATTTGGGAATTAATTAGGGGGAGATAAGATAAAAAACGAAAAACGGAGTATCTAAAGAAACAACTGTGATAAATTAGACTTAAAGGTGATTAATGCTCTGATTCCATGTTGTAAAGTTAGAGATGGAGGAGAGGAGAAGAAAAGAACAGAAGAAGAAAATAAGAAAAAGGAGGAGGCAGCAGTATCCTGGAAAGTTACGTACTGCTCCAGGTCTGCTCTCATATATATTAATAATAATAAAATTCTTAAGTACAAAAACACCCCCACTCACACAACCTAATTGCAAAACAACCTATTCTCTTCTAACAAACTCTAAAGGCTGAGAATGTGGAAAACAAACTTCTTCCAATATGTTCTTTAGCCAAGCTCACGTATATTATGTCATGGCCCCATGTTCTGACTTAGCACTCCATCGCAGTGTAACAATTCTTTTTTCTTACTCTTCGAGAATACTAGGTTACCACCAACAAATACGCAATACTCAGCTGTGGATCTTCAGTCATAAGGTAGCCTAACCTAATCCGCATCTATACATCCATGAATACGGATATGATCCCAATCCTAGCATGTTCCTGGTGCACTTTTGAGGCATCATTAGACATTAATGACAACATCCGAGTAACTTGTTTGAGAATCAAGAAAATGGTTCAAAACACTTCCTGTGAAAGATACATTTGATTGTGACTGTGAGGTAGTTTCACTTCTCAAGAGGTAGTTTCACTTCTCAAAAAGTCGCTGATATTGTCCAAGGTTAGCAGGCAAATCAACCATATCTGGTAGTAATCCACTATTAGGACCAATAAAGTGTATTAAGGGGTTTTATCACAATCTCATCTAAAAGATCTAGAAGATACTTCCTTTGTGACAAAACGATTCCCATACAAG
Organism: Malania oleifera; assembly: GCF_029873635.1. Taxonomy (NCBI): domain Eukaryota; kingdom Viridiplantae; phylum Streptophyta; class Magnoliopsida; order Santalales; family Ximeniaceae; genus Malania; species Malania oleifera. The sequence goes on from NC_080424.1 coordinate 64,504,369, forward strand.
ACAAAGAAAATCTTACCATTCCATCCTAGCCATAACTCCAAAAACTTCCGCACCCTAGTCCATTTAATCGACACCCAATACAGAATATTCCCATTCAGACCTCTTTAAGAACCCCTAACCAACCAAACAACATTTGGAAGACCATTGGCAAACCAGAAAACTGCCTCTTTTGGAAGTTTAATCCATCTATTCCACGTAGGATTTTACTTGAGCACAAATAGAAACCGGATATCTCTTATCATGTCCAATCTCAAATTGAAGGTCTTCCCTTTGATCTAAATTGTGAACTTTGACATCTCCTATTACATTCGAAGCTATAGGGAGATTCACGCACGCGCGCGCTCGCGCGCGCGTGTGTGTGTGTGAGAGAGAGAGAGAGAGAGAGAGAGAGAGAGAATGTTGTTTCACATGAGAGAGGAAAGACATAGCGAGAGTCATCATTATGAATTTACTTGTAATCAACAAAATCCTATTAGTCGCAATATGGCAATAAATTTTGGAGTAATCTACCACACATCACTAAAGGCCGAATTGAAGCACACTTGAATTGAAACTACAAGGTCAGGTTTTAAGAGATTGCTTCAAAACATAAAAGGTTTCTTTTTAGACAATACAGAAATGTTGACTCCCTTTAAGCAACAAACCTAGGTGGTTGCTCCATATATAGACCTCTTTATAAGGATCACCTTCTAGGCATTCTTCACATATAACTAACGTAGAGAGCAATGCCACATGTTGGCTAAGGAGACAAACAAATGAACCAAGGCACGTTTGGCGACCAGTGAGAATGTGTGAGAATAATCCATACTATACACCTAGGTATATCCTTTGGCAACAAGATGGGTCTTTAGATGAGCAAAGGAATCATCACAAATGACCTAGTGTCATTTTGCTGCGGCGACGACTGCATCTCTTCAACCTTTGCAAGTACTCCATCGATAATTTTAGAGATAAATTTGGGAAGAGCTCTTGATATAGTACTACCAAAATATTAATATGAAGGCAACAAATCATAGCAAACAAAATTGGAGACTAGATGTTGAGTAAATGCATGAGATTGGATGTTGGGTACATGCGTGAGATTGGATGTTGGGTACACGTGCATTGACCTTTATGAACAACAAAGATAAACATCTTAAGAAACAAAATCATTAGATGAGGAAATCAAAGGCATAGTAGTAGAAATTGGAGGAGGCTCTCCTCCCTTGAGTTGTTGCCATGTGTACACTTGACAATTAGGATGATCTTGGTGAATAGTAGGACTCAAATAGAAGAGGCAAGATGATGCTTGGGCAGAAATAAAGGGCCAAAATTTCTAAGGTTAGGCGAAGGAAGGGACTCATCAAGGTCAGCAAGGCTCAAGGAATTAGATTAGTATGGTGTATCTCAAATAAGGTAACAACAATACATAAATAAATAAATAAATAATAAATGCAAGGTAGGACTATAACAATGATACCCCTTTTAAGTGCATAAGTTGCCCAGAAAAATACATTTGATAGCATGAGGTCCCAACTTACCCACTTCTAGAGTTACCCTATGGAAAAAGACACAACACACACCCCAAAATATTGGTGAGAATAAAGAAGCATTCGAGAAGAGAACAGAGTAGGGTATCTTACCACCTAGAACAAAGGATGGTATTTTGTTGATAAAAGAGCAATCCATGAGCATGTAATCACCCAAGGGACATTCATCTAATACAAGTATGAGTGACTTTCCTTTTACAACTTCATTCTTTTGTGGAGAGTAGGCATAAGATGATTATGAATCATACCAAATTTAGTTGTATAGGTAGTCAATTGGGTTGTTTTGAAGAAAATCAAATTGAATATTCATTTTACTAAAAAAAAAAAAAGGCAAAAAAGATATGAATTAACTAAGAATAATATTTTATTAAATAAAGCCAAGTCATCCTTGAGTAATCCTCTACAAAAGTGATAAAATACTGGAAACTCAACTTTGACACAATTTGGCTAGGACTCCAGACATCAAAGTGTACTGACATGAAAGGACTCATTTATCTACCACTTGTTTATTGACCAAGGAAGCAAATGGAATACAATAATGCTTTACCTGAAGAGAATCGTACTCAAGACTAAACATAGAATTCAAATTAGGAACCACATATATTAACTAGTCCAATGAAGGATGACCAAGGTGACAATGGATTTGAATTGGAGTAACAGCATTAGTGCAACCAAAGGGGATAGCAAGTATTAAAGCCCATCAACCCCATGTCCTTCATGAACGCTTCAAATTCTTAATGACAATAGAGTAAGGGACAATGTTATAGAACAATTCATGAATTCTATAATCTTGCAACCCACATATTAAAGAGAAACTTAGGAATATATAAAACAGAAGAAAAAAAGATAGAGGTAGTAGGATATACTATCCCTAATTCCCTAATGGTAGTAGTGGACCCATCAACAAGGGTATCACGAGATAAGTACTCAAAATATGAAGGGTGGAAAAGAAATTGGTTATAGCTATCATATTATTAGTTTCGGTCGTGGTGTAATAGTTGCTACGATTGCAAACATTACGCAATGGGTAGCGGTCACCGCATCCATGAATTAATTTTTTTTCCATTAGCAAACTTCTTATTAACATATCTATTCATATATTTTGATCCCAAAATCCTTACAGTAATGCTTTAAATGATTTTTAGTAAACTTTAATCAATTTAAATATAACATATACTGATATACTACAAGTATAGGATGTCATGTTGGTCACTTTAGTTGCTATTAGCAAGAAAAAGCATGCATTTGCTAATTTTCACTACTTTATTGATTATAAGTGAAATTCAAACTAGGAAATCATAAATATAAAGAAATATAAAATATAGAATGCCATCTTCTATAAAGTCTTTAATGGAATTTTTTTCCATCCAAGAAATAAATTATCGAATTTAATATGTTAAACAAGGAAAAAAAAATGCACACGATAGAAATTATTTTAGTCTCCAAACTAGGTGTAAGAAAAACAAAAGAAAAAATAAAACTGAAAGAACTTAAAATACAAATATATGCAATTGAATGAGAGAAAAAGCTGGGTTTATTTTAATGGTAATTATTGAAAAATGCATACTAAAGGGAAAAGAAAAATGCATACTAAATTTCAAGGAAAATAAACACAAAAATGATTTTTTTTTTTTTTAAATCACCAACTAAACAAACCAACTTAAAATTGATTATGCTTCAAAAAAGGGGGAAAAAAAGAAGGGGGGGGGGGGGGGGGAACACAAAAACCAATTTTGGTCATTCATAGCTAGTATGGCACTATAACGGTTTGTAACGAACTAACTTTCTTGATAAGACTCTAGGGTTTTATCATGGAGAAATTGGGAAAATTTACAGAAAGGAAAATATTAAGAGAAAATAGGATTTGATCACTTTGAGGTGATCTAACTCCGAATTAGCCAAATGCTATGAACTATGTTATTGCTTGCTTGATTGCTTGAAAGCCAAAAGCCCCATAGGGGTCACATATATATAGGGATGAGAAACTTAATCCTATTAGGACTGTAAAACATCCCCTCGAATCTTAGTTGATTTTGGAATCCTAACAAACATGAAATAATCCTAACATTAAATAGAATCCCAATGGATTTGGGAATCGTAACACATTAGAAATCCCAATTGATTTGGGAATCGAAACAACATTAACTAATCCTAATGATATCTTAATTGATTTCGGAATCATCCTATTAATTAGAAATCCCAATTTATTTGGGAATCCTAACATTCCCGCCTAGTTCAAATCAGCCTTGTGCATTGTCCTCAAGGCTGAGTAGCAATAAATCGAGAATCTCTCCACTTTGTAGCTACATGCACAATGGCTAGCATCTCTTTGTCAATCAGAAAAAACCTTATTGGTAAAAGCAATGGGGCGTCTGTCTTGCATTAAAATTGCACCATGCCAACACTAGATGCATCAAACTTAATGATGAACACCTTATTGAAATTTGGCAAGGCAAGAATTGGTGTGGTGGACATTGCGTGCTTAAATGTGAAAAAGGTTTGCTTAGCTTCACTCCATTTGAGTACATCCTTTTTCAATAGAACGGTCAACGAGGCGCTAATCGTTCCATAATCCTTGACAAACTTGCGGTAGTATCTAGTCAATCCCAAAAATCCTTGCAACATTTTTATTGTTTGTAGGATAGGCCAGTATGTCATCACTTTTATTTTAGAAGGGTAAACTTAAACTCCTTGGGAAATAGTATGCCCAAGGTATTCCACGTGCAGTCGAGCAAAACTGCATTTAGATTTCTTGATGGACAGATGATGCTCATGAAGAGTGGTGAGTATAGTTCGCAATTGACCTAAATGATCTGGCAATAGAAGAATGTGGTGATCATCTGTTTTCTAGGGTAGCAATCCCTATGGCTCCACAAATAAGTCAAAAAATTCTAAAATAAGAGAGTTCATCCTAGCTAGATTGATGTTGTAACTCCTCTGGTACTCAAAGTTGTACCAAGTAACTATGCTGCTCCTTTAAGGAGCTTCTCTATACAATGGCTTGAAACTGTAATGATATTACCACAATGTTTGCCTTTAAGAGTCAAGCTCTAGCCATTCACAACGAACTTGATAACCAGTTTAAAGAAATTCCAAACTATATCACCTAAAGTCCTTTACCATTCAATACCCAAAACCACTTCATAGTCTTCTAGTGACAACAAAAAGAAATCAACATACAACCCATGATTTTTCATGGTAAGTTTAACCTTTGAAAACTTGCTCTGACATGTCAAGGTCCTTCCATCTGCAACCCTCACATCAAACTTTTCACATTGTTCCATAGGATATGCTAGTTGTTTAGCAATTTTAGTGTCCATGAAATTATTAAAGCTACCCATATCAATTAAGATAGTAACCCGCTAATTTTCATGGTTTAAGGATTAGCATAATCAACTAAAGCATGAATTGAAAAAGTGATAGATTCATCATTATCATCATATTCCACACCTTCCTTATTTGAATAAGGGGAGTCATCCACAACCTCTTCTGGCTCCTCCAATGGTTCCAAGGTCTTAAATTTGATTTCGACTCAAATTTCGAAGCTCCTAAAGTATGGAAATTTCGATTTCAATTTGAAAAAATAACAAAAATTAGTAGTAAAGCATGGAATTCTTTGTGAAACTTTAGAAATGGTTAACAAACATATTAATATAAGTTTTAGGACTAATATATTACAAATTAAATGCATCTATGTTTTGTATGAGGTGGAAAAGTTGTATAATAGTATGTGTATCAAACTTATTTGTAAGATAATGTACATTAAACATATTTAATTAATACAAATGAAATTCATAAATTATTTAAATATTATTTATTATACAAATAATGGCAATTTAGACATGAATGGTTAAATAAAATGTTACTGCAAGTTTATTTTTTCATATAATTTCAAAAGCACTTGTAATAATCTTTTCTTTCAATAAAATAAATTAAGACAGAAATTTCACTTCACTCCTAAATTTCTCATTTGAATTCTGACGAAATTTCATCGTATAGTTAAAATTTTGACAAGTTTCACTAAAGTTTCGAGATTTCAATAAATTTCAGATGATTCGTTGAGATTTCGATGGAAACTATGCAAGACGAAAATTGACTACCATTTCGATTTCAAGGGTGATGGAAATCGGAAATTTCGACGGAAATTTCAACAATTTCGTGGAAATTTAAGACCATGACTAGTTCATTCATCAAGAGTCATCTTTTTTTTCTTTTTTTTTTTTTTTGCAATAGTGCCCTCTATGCCACTTTTCATCGCAATGCCAGCACAAACCTTTTGTCATTCGCTCTTTAAGTTGCTCCTAAGTCAATCATTTGGTAGAAGGATTACAAGGAGCAGGTGGTGTGATATTGCTGCTAACATTCTGCTTGCTAATGGTCTTGTTAGAGTGACATTGTTCTTCACCCAACTTCTCTTCTTCTAACCATGCAAAGGAAATTGCAGCAATCATAGTTCGTGGCCGACGCACTTTGACCTCATGCTGAATATCAGGTAGGAGACCTTCAATAAAAGTACCCATGAATTGGCTTTCATTCCAAATCCAATCTTTGGTCTTGTTAGATAGCCACTCCAATCGTGTTTGACACTCCAAGACAGTGCTAGTTTGGCGTATTTTAGCAAGCTCTCCATCAATATTCTCATATCCAGTGGGCCCAAATCGGCCAAGTAATCCAGAAACAAATTCTGCCCATGAAGGCATTCTATAACGAGCCTCAAACCAATCATACCATTGAATAGCATCGCCATCCAGATTAATAGAAGAAATCTGAACTTTAGATACTTCAGGAGTGTGATGAAAGCGAAAGTATTTTTCAGCCCTAGAAACCCAATTGGTAGGGTCATCACTGTCCCACCAAGGAAATTCCACCTTCATACGAAAAGGACCATGATCACGCTCTCCTTGGTAACCTCCTTCAGGCATGTACAGTTGCTCCCTATGATTAGCGGATGTAGAGACATCATATTCTCTCTCTTTATAGGCAGATGTACTAAGCAGTTTAGATAGCAATGCCTGGATCTCTCCAAAATGAGACTTAAACATATTGCTAAGTTCAGCCTTTAGCCTAGTTTCCATCTGGGATTTTTCTGAATTTTCTGAGGTCATTGCATATCAGTGAAGATCAAGAATTCCAAGATCTTGCTTTTGTCAACGGGTTAATGGCATCCACAAGAACGCCGGCTCTGATACCAAATGGTAAGACCCTGAGGTTTTATCACAGAGAAATTGGGGAAATTTAAAGAAGGGAAAATAGTAAGAGAAAACAGGGTTTGATCACTTTTGAGGGGATTTGCCTCCAAATTAACCAAAGGCTATGAATTATGTTATTGCTTGCTTGATTGCTTGAATGCCAAAAGCCCCGTAGGGGTCACATATATATGGTAGAGAAACTTACTCCTATTAACCTAACCGAGCAAGAGATGGCAATGGGAAAAGAAGCTTGTTGGGATGTCTAATACTACAATAACCTTGAATACTCTTCCTCTGAAACAAACACGTTGCTTCCCATTTGCTGAACCAAGAAAAATGGAATTAGTGGTGGCTGCATTGGCAACACGTGAGGTTTTTGGAAAGATACCAACATTGCTCAATTGTACGACTATCTCGTCCACAATGAGTATGTATGCTTGTGTGAGGTGCCCCTACCATGTCAATCCCTTCTACTGTGACAACTCAAAGCTACTCTTTTTGAAAACCAGAACCAACTTGCGTACAAAATTAGTTTCTTAGAGCTAGAAGGAAAAATACTCAAACCAGGGGCTGAGGAATGGGTGTTACAGGAAGCATGAAAGACATGAGAATAAGGATACCAACTTTGTGCTACTTTGCGCTACCCATAATCAAGAATCAAACTACATTGAGCTTAGGTACCATACGCACCAGGGCCCAAAGGATTGTCATCTACTTCCTCTTCTTTTGCATCTCATTGAAATGAACTGTTATGGGTTGCAATTGCACGATGCTGAATTTCAAGTGGATGCGCTTCATCACTGCAGAGTACTAGTGACACTCACATCTCCCATTTGTAACTGCATGTATTCCAGAAAGAGATCATACATATGATTAATGTTACTCAAGTATAAGAGTTTGACATAATCCCACATCTTTTTGCACACATCCAAATGCATGCACATCTGAGCAGTCTAGGGTTTCATCACATTCCACATTTGGAATCAACGCATCTTCATGAACCCATACTTCTCTCCATTTGTCATCACTGAGCCAGACTGAAACAGGTGTTCAAATTTTCCTACATCAGTAAAATAGATCTTTGACAGCCTTGGACCACTCCATATAATTCTTTCCAACTTCTCAATAGTTATCTGCAGCAATGATGAAGGGAACATACTTCCGACATTCATGGATTCCATGCCAAAGATCACAAACAAGACCAACAACTAAAAAGGTAAACAAGTGGAACAACCACAAACAAGATGAATAACCAAAACGAATTACAAATAAACTGACATAACACTGCCACAGCCCCAAGGATATCAGCAACCACAGACTGACATACATACAAACTATCATGGGTATCAAACAATCAATAATGAAGTGCTGAGTGAATAACAGAAAAAAAGGTTCAATCTTTGAACAAAGAACATGACCCACAACTTGATATTATGACTTGTAGAGGGATTGAAGCCCAGGGAAAACAGATCGTACCAAACAAGTCAACAAAGCCTCACCCTCATGTGCTGGTACATGGAGTTAGGGCAGTCGGCCTTCATCTGGCACATGAGGGCGCGTGGATGGACCTCTATCGATGAAATTTCAGAAGGCTATAGGTGGACGATGTCTGTGGGTAATTGTGAGGTCAAATCTAGAGGGGTTCTTATGGTTCTGAACTGGTAGTAGAATCCAGGACTTTTCCCGGCAACTGCTGGACTTGTTTTAGGCCTATGGTGGTAAGAATGACCCTACTACGGTGGCAGACATGCATATGCTTATGAGGTTTAGGGCTTGATTTGGCAGTGGCTGTGTCACTTAGGGTTTAGGTCTTGGGATCACTCTGTAAGCCTATAATACCATGTTGAAGATGTTTAGTAAATTGGAAAACTTATAATGTGTCTCACGTGCATTAGAATGACCATCACACCCTTACCAAATCATTCTTACTAACACACAACAGCAATACCATATAACCAAAACTAAATAACCAGTAGCCGGCAACACTGATAATGAATTTTCAACTTAAATTGATAGCTTGTACGTTGTTTGTTATAATGACAACTTAGCAAGATTTGAATCCAACCCAGTTAAAACTAGACTCAAAGAAGATAAGAAAAAGCTAAAAAACATGTACAAACCTGTCCCAGATTAATAATCTGCCGCTAATATTACCACGTTGATCTGATGAGGGAAAATCTTCAGAAGCTGGGAAACTGTAAGGCCAGCTTTGGATTTCGATTGCCGTCTGAAAATTAAATTTCCATCAATGCTAGTCCATAAAAATAGGTACATGTCAATTGCATTATATATTCCATATTAATGAAGAAAACAGCTATTTTTATTTTTAGTTTGTAGACAAGACCTGGATTTTGGCATCATCCCAAAGCGAAAGTGGGTCATCTCCATACAACCCAGAATTAAGATAGATAAAAACGGGGCCAAAAACTTTCTTCCATGGCTCACCCGCTTCAAATTTTGGCACTAGGTCATCTCCCGCATAATGAGCGCTGAGAAACATCTGATGAAGCAATTTTGATTGTTTCAATGCAATTAGAGAGTGTCACAATGCTGATATAGTAAATATTATCTTTTCAATATCTATCATGACCAAGAATCCAGAATGGCAGTTCAAATGAATGTCTAATAAGAGATTAGTCACTTACTGCAAGGGTTGTAGGGCCCACATGGGAACTCAAGTTCTGTTTGAGGGGCCCACCAGATCTGTATTCATCACTGGGTGTGATTTGCCAGAACCCAACAGGTGGGTTGAAGCACATCCACCCATGGACTCGAAGATCTTTGTTCTCACAAGAGTACTGGTACTTGTCATCCACCTATGCATTAAGAAATCAATTAGCACCAAATGGATTAGCCATGTTAGCTTAAGAGGAAATTAGACCCACAAACTCAATGGCCTTATTTAGCAAATCAACTAAACAATTGAAACACTGAAGGTAAACATTGTATAATTAGTACCTCTCCTTTGAGTTCTGGCTCCGAAGGATTGACAAGTAGAACAGCTTCCGGATAGGCCAGGGCTTGGCATCTTGCAGGCAAGCGGTCATCAGGCAGGGGCATAAATCTTCTCCTGTTGTCCGCTACAGCCATGTAGTGGAACCTATTTGCACAAAATAATCAATTGTCATTGTATGCAAATGTAATTTGGTAAGTGGATTAATAGGGTTGTAAGCACCTCAATCTAGACCCAACCCCCTTGTCAACTCCAATCCATTGTAACCTTTCCATTGCAAATAATGGCTTGTGACCTTTATAGAAAAAGTTAACAGCCAAGTTCACCAAGAGCTTTGGAAGCCATCTAAACCCTTTAGCTTTTTTCCCTTTTTTTTTTTACGACCCAGGAACTCCGGACCATCACCAAGCCACATTGAACCTCATGGTGCGGCACTAAACCCAGGGGATGTTTAGCACACCCCACTACCAACATCCCAGTAAATTCTTGAGTCTGATCTCAGGGTAAGCAGGCTTGAACCCTCGAGTGGTAGACAAGGCCCTCACCTTACCACCTGAGCAACCCCAAGGGGGTTTCATCTAACCTTTTAGTTACCTAGAAAATTTTCTTTTAAGTTTGATGTAGGTGAATCCAATGATTTTTGAAATATGGAAGGGTAATCAATAGGAATGAAAGACTAGAAGAATAATCTTCTTTTTATAAGTATCATGATGGACTTGTACAAACTACATGGATGGACTGCATAGCCAGAAAGGATTTCTGATCACATGTTATCCACTTTGGAGTCCCACACATTCTCTTTGAAAAAGGTAAATGAGTCTCTCCCCTAGATTGTGAAATTGACCAACACCATCAAGCTTGCATGTGCACAATTAAAATTAATTATTAGAACTGTTAAAGCTTGATATACATTGTTGGCCCACAACCTAATAGTTTAAGCTTTTATGTAAAGTGGTAATCCAACATGGCATCAAAGTTGGTTACCCCGAGGTCTTGGGTTCAAGTCTTGTTGTCCGCGTTTATTGTTTGGTGTTTAAAAATTATTATTCCTTGTAATGGATGTTATTTATCTTTCATATATCTCTCCCCGTGTTGTTGGTCTGCACATGCGGGGGAGTGCTAAATCTCGATATACATTGTTGGCCCATAACCTAATAGCTTAAGCTTTTAGGTAAAGTGGAAATCTAACAATTACATTATATATGCATTCTTGCAAGAAGTCAAAATTAGCAGTGCACGCCGAGATTTGGCCATAGAGACACATGGAGGGGATGTTCCAAAGAGTCTTGGTTTGGTGAGCGTGAATTAAGGGTTGCTAAAGGGGACCTTAATCCCTTAGCCTTTTCCTAAGCTACACAAATGCCTGCCACGTGTCATTTGTTGCATATGTGTTCTTTTCTCCCACTCTAAGTATGTGTCATGACCTTATTGGCCCAATAATTTGTCACTTTTCCATTAGTTGAAATGTGATTGGCATTCTCTTACTGGAGGATGACATCTCACACCCTTTTAGCCTTTCTCCTACCCCAATCCCTCACTTTGGACTTGCACTAGTTCAGGGAATCCCTCCTACCATCATTTTCTTTTTATCAGCAAAGAGAAATTATATAAAACAAAGCATCAAGGGGATGCCACCCAAGTACAAAGAAACAACAAGAAAGAAGCACCCCTTACTGAAAAGTGTCAAGAAAATCAAGGTTTTGTTGCATACAAGTAGAGGATGTACAAAGAAACAATGAGAAAGAAACACCCCTCCGGCTATCATAACACCTTCAATTTCCACTGTCCACACTCGAGTTTCGTGGGAACTGCACAATTATCCTCTTTAGGTCCCATCCAGAACATCTATTACCTGTATGCAACAAAACCTCTCCTCCCCTCTCAAGAACCTCCTCCACAAAAAACTAAGGCAACTTTTTACTGTTCTTAGCTTAATGTTTGCCCAATATCTAATAAAAGAAATTGAAGAGAAGTGTTTACTTGTCTTTTCGGAGCTTGAAAGCAATCCTTGTTTCACCAAGACTGAAAGCAGGCCATTCCTTCAGGTGTTCATAAATGGCATAGGAGTAAAAGCCAGATGAACCACGAAGCATTATAAACCTAGGGAATTAACATAACCACAACCATCATTATCATCATTAATCAACATTTACATGAAGCAATTATATTTAAGATTTAAGGTAGGACCTTTTGTCTATATTTAGAGGGGCAAACTTTCCCTTTAGGGAGGGATCCCATGTTCTTCTGAAAGAGAGCTCTACCTGCTCCTCATTTTCCACTATAATCCTGAATTCCGTTCCTTTGATCCTGGAAAATAATTAGTTTTAATTATGGAATATCTTAAGTATAAACACGGAATATATATTAAACACTGCTACAATTCAAAAGAATAGAGGAAGAATTCATATTTTTTTAAGTAAAGTTATGCAGACATGACTTGGGACAGTGAGAAGAGAACAGATCAGGCTTTCTTTCCAAGAAAACCTAAAATCTAATGGGCATGAAAAAATCAAAGACTAATAGAAATTTAAAAAAAAAATTATAATTTTCTGAATAACGCAGAAAAAAATGACAGGTCTAAAACAAAAAATCTGTAAAGTAAGCACATAGTGACATTAGTCATGTTATGGAATCATTCAAAATAATTCTTTTTGGATAAGTTAGAATGATTCAGAATAATGCAGGTAATTCAAATATAATTTTTAATAAGTTGTACTTTGGCGCAGACATGAATTGGGGGCTAAGAGAACTGATCAGTCATTCTTTGTGAGAAAACCTATTACCTAATGGGAGTGAAAAAATTAAAGCCTAAGAGGAATGAAAAATTTTAGAAATTTCTGAATAATCCAGGATAAAATGACTGGTCTAAAAGAAGTTAGTAGTAATGTGAGCACCTAGGATATTAGTCACATTATGGAATCATTCAGAATAATTTTTTAGAAAAGTGGAAAAGATCTAAACACAACACACACATATATATTATAAGTTAGAATGATTCAGAATAGTAAACGTATGCATATAATTTTAAATTAAATTTTATATTCAAAATTATTCTTGCTATTCATGAATAAAGGAATGCAAGATAAACTAACTTGCACACAAATACTACCCAAATTGCACACAGTTGTTTAGGTGCCTCTAAGCCTTTGCTTTCAGGATATTTTAAAGAGTCTCATCTGTGCAGCTAGATCAGTGAGAACTGTAAAACAAAGTATTCATCTCTATAATTGATTAACAAACCCAAAACAACTTTTCCAATCATCTTTTCTCATGAATCATATTTCCAAAAAAACCTCCTTCATACCTCTCAAATTTTGCACATTTTCAAATAATAACTAACTCTTCAAAATAAGGAAAAATATGTAATAATGTATTTTACGAATTAATCTTCACACTTACTCACGGGAAAGAGGATGTCTTCATCTATACTTTTGGGACAGGATTCAGTATTTGACCTCATTGTGGGTTTTTGCAACAGATTGTTTCAGAAGAGTCGCTTTTTAAATTTACATCATGATTGGCGGGTAGGGACGCATTGATATTTTTTGTTTTTTGTTTGTTTATCTTCTAAGTTTATCTTCTAAGGAAGACTTCTTATGCTTCTTTTTCTACTTATTATTCTCAGTAATAAAATCTCTTCTTTGCTGATTGAAAACAATCTTCACACTTTCAACCAACCCACTTCCCTTTTTTTTCCAGGTACAGCAGTTTCTAAAACATCTTCATCATTTGCCGTCTCTTACAAAATAGGAAATGGATAAACTAATTTTAAATTTGAATTCCTAAAATATCTCCACATGCACGTAGTGCATGCCCAAGGCTTGTATATATGAAAATGGGCTTGAGGAGAGATTATTATACCCTTTACTTTCTGGATATTTCAGTGCAACACTGATTTTCCCATGTTTGGCAATCTAACCAATGGATGAAATAAAAACATTTTACTAGACATGAAAATTCTTCTGGTGAGATTAACTATTAATTTCTGGATATTGTTCAGTTTATAAACATTCATTTTCATAAATGCGGACAGTCTAACTCTAATCCATGCATAAAAGAAAAAGATTTCTCAGGTATGAAAATTGGCTTGAGATTATTTTTCATATTGTAGATATGAGAGAGAGAGAGAGAGAGAGAGAGAGAGAGAGCATACACATCAAAGGTTCCTGTAGTCACTGGATCATTCCAGACAATATCCCAGTACCTATTTAATCCATCAAATGAATTCAGGCTAATTAACTAAAGAATTGTAAGTGAAAGCTAATCTTTTAGATAGCATCAGCTAAAAAGATAAGGCCATAATTTTTAAGATAATGTGTGTGGCAGAAAATCTTCCCCACCCTGGCCAAACATGACTCTGGTTTGCACTGAACAAATGAGTGCTTTAAAGTGCATTTAATTCCAACATTTCAGGTCCAAACTACCCATTAGGCTATTAAGCCTTCCTTCTTTACATACATTGTCATTTAATGTCAATGTATAAGGGTTTTTTTTTAATAATTCACAGCTACTCTGCACTTGAACATCAAAAAAAATTTGGCAGGAAAATAGAAAGAAAAAATAAAAGGAAATGTATGTAGTGCCATGTACCCTCTATTATTTTCGTCATTCAAAACTTCAAGCAAATTTTCAATTCCATTATATCGGATTCCAGTGACAATTCCCTCTGGATTTGACAGTGTGACTTGAACTATGCCATTATCCAACATCACCTGCAGAGAAACACACGCAATGAAGCAGAACCCATCAATTCTAATCTTTCATATATTTGGATACACCTCTATATTTTGTTTGTTCTCATTCAATTTTGACCATATCTCTTCTATGAACAAGAGCATAGGCCTAACAGAAACCAAAAACTAGTACGATATCTTTCTATTTCAAAAACATTCTTGACGATGAATTCCTGCATATGCAATAATAAGAAAAATTATCTACTAAAGTTCATCAACCATTGCTGAATGTCGTGAATGAATTCAACAAATGCCACACCAAGACACTAAAGCAGAAGCTTAATCTAAAAGTTTAATTTCGCGGCAATTTGGAAAACACTAAACAACTACATTAACGTACCGTACATTAGTCATGAAAAACTCTAAATTAACTAAATAGTTAGAAGGAAAAAAAAAACCCAAATTTACACGAGGGATTTACACTTACATGGCGGTCCTCTTGAATGTACAATTGAACCCCCAGAGGCGCCATCGATCCCAGAAAATATCAACGCAGCTTCTGAAGCAGCAGTGAATTTCTGAAAACAAATTGAAATGGTGAAAATATCAGCAGACCAGCGACGATTATGAGAAGAAATTAGCGACTGTTGATCTCTAACCTTGCCGCGATCGGTGTGGAGAGGATTTAACGAATTGGAAGACATATTAATACGGGTTTGTGCTGGTTTTCTTGAACTAAATACGAAGCATTCGCCTCTTTTCACACACTGTTCGTTGTTGGCTCTTCAGTCTCTTTCCTTATTCGCCAACACCGTTTGGTGATACGAATGGAGGTGGGCGTGCAAGGGTCGCAATATAAAGTGGGCGGAGCACTATAAAGTTAAGCAATCATATAACTCTTATATTGCAAAACTATGAAACTATTTTTAATGATGATTTTTACCCACGAAATATGTTGTGTTCCTTTGACGACGACGACTTTTCCCGACGAGAATCTAAGGTTTTGGACGATTGCACCTTTGCACGGCAGCCAAAATGTTACTTTTTGTCATGCCCATACAAGGATGGTCACGTGACTATACATATATATATATATATATATATATATATATATAGATATCGCATGTACTAAACGTGGGTCACCAAATTTATTATTTGTTATTATGATCACCTTTTATGTTATTAACTTTATCATTATTTGACTTTCCCTTCTACTAATTCTAAAGATAAATTAACATTTTATAATGGTATATTAAAATAAAGAAAAAAAATTTACATTTTCTATTTTTATTCATAATTTTTTTCATTATGAGTAAAATCCAGTACCACTCCCCGAACTTTTTGAAAATGATATTCCACCTCCTGTGTTTTTAGAGATTGCCACGAAATCTCCTAAGATTAAAAATGTAGTGACAAAATAAATCTTTCGTTAATTGACCATTAGTTCATCGTTAAGTATATATGAAAAATAAATAAAATAAAAATTTTGTCATTTTTTAATCATTTGTGATTAGATAGCTTAAAAATGACATTAATTTAATAAATTAAGTCAAAAAAATTGTTCTATTAAGTAGAATATGTTTTGAAAATTGAACTCATAAATAAATTAGACACCTAACTCTCGAGTTAACCGGCCCAAGTGATTCAAGTCAACCAATTGACTTAAGGATGACAACATAATAAAATTATTATTTTTTTAAAAATTTAAAGTATGTGTAAAATAAATAATTTAATAATTCATAAAAAATAATTACATAATTTTATTGTTCCAAAATTTTTTATATACAATTTACATGCTAATTAAATGACTAAATATATCTTTAAAATTAATATATAGTTTAAAAATCGACTTGTATCAATCAGTTGGTCGAATTGTCACTCGTTTTCTTAGTCTAGTCGAATCCATACCTTTTTTTTTTTTTTTTTTTTTTGGAATACGCACCGGGTATCCACGCGTCCGTTTTACGGTCCACGTGACTAATCCTGCGCCCCTTGAAGTTGATTCCACAATTCCAAAGGGAGGGTAAATTCAGGAGTCCAGGGGCGAAAATGAGTTCGGGAGGGTTTGAACACCTGACCTCGTGAAAGGCACTCCCGCAGTCCGCACTACCACCTGAACCACACCCAAGGAGTTAGTCGAATCCATACTTAATAATATAGCGACTTGATTAAAATTTAAAAAGATTTGTGAATTGGTTAGAACAAAGGTTAACCAATTAATATAAATTTAGGTATTCTTTATTTATTTAGTACTTATATTTTACATAAAGAACAACTAACATTCAACTTTATAATTTTAACTTATGAAGTTTGTAATTAGAAATATAGTTTATGTTTTTTTTTTTTTTAGCATTATGGTTGATAGGTTACTTGAATTAAAAAATATTGAATTATGTTTTATTTGTTTTATGATGTGTTTAGTCATTAAATTTTTAAGAAATTACATTTAACAAGCATTTTGTAAAACTATAATTACTATGCATTTTTTATGAGTTATTAGTACTTTTTATTTTTTATATATTTTTAAAAAAATTTAAAATAATAGTAAAATTATTTTATCATACTTAAGTCAGTTGATCGATCCAAAATGATAAGGCTAGTAAACTGTTTAATTCGAGAATTGGTTATGTTTCCAATTCATTCATTTTGTTTTCAAGACATTACACTAACGAATCTTTCAAATTTAATTTATTTAATTTGATACCATTTAAATTTTTTAATATATTTTTAAAAAATTGTAAAATAATAATAATTTTTTTTGTCATAGTTATGTCAATTGATTGATTCAAAGTGATTGAACCGATAAATCATTCAATTTGAGAATCGATTAAATTATAATACAGTTTTGAAGTTACAATATTAACTGTTATTTTACGAAATTATAATACTGTGAAAGCTCATTTTGGCAACACTAATAATAATCTTTCTTACTTACTGAGCATCGTCTCACCCCCAATCATTATTTTACATTGCAGAAAATTTTGAAGAGTGTTAGCCTAACAAGGCTTAAAATTTTATTTTGATGATAACAAATCAAATGAACTTAACATGTTTTGCTAAGATAAGTTTCAGGGCTCAAAAGCTTTCATGAAGAGATCAAGCTCAAAAGTTCTTATAAAAGATCAAGTTCAAGTGTTTAAAGAAGATTACATATGTTTAAAGACATAGCTCATGATAAAGTAAAAGTCAATTGAAGGAAGAAGCTCAAGAATGAAAGCAAAAACATGAAGACTAAGTGATAAAAAGTTTTAGTCTTTTAAGAAGTCTCATGTAAGTATTTCAAATGATTTCAATATGGATGCATGAAACTCTTAGGTTAATTACTTGAACCTAAATGTCTTTTAAAATACTTGGAAAATATTTTTTAAAGGTCAAAAGTTATTTCAAAAATGTTAAAATTATTTTTGGAATGGAAAACACCAAAACAGGATTTTCCAAGTTCCCTTCTTTTTTTCTACATATGTATTGATGTACAATTTTATCTATCAAACACTTCCTATCTTAAAAAGTGTTCAACATGAAAGTTGTGAGATTTTCTCTTAACTTTCTATTGATGTCAAGAACATCTAATTTGGAGTTGTATAGAAAAATTTATGATCAAAATACTGAAGGGTGGTCGAAACTGATAGCACTTTAGGCGAGTGACCATATCTGATCCGTCGACTGACAAGTAGACAGAACAGGCCCAGTCGACTGACCCTATACTATTTTCAAAAATACACTGATTTAAAAGGCTCAAGCAACTGACCTTCAAGTCCAGTCAACTAACCTTCGTATAATTCAAATTTTAACAGTTAGGAAACTTTTTAAAAGTGATTTCTTGGCCACCAATTTTTGTGAAAACTTGGGGAATACTCCAAGTAACTTGGGTAACACGAAAAATCACTTTTAAACTCTATAAATACAAGTTAATTCCAAGGATCAAACACACCAACAACAATCAACATTAATCAAACGAATTACAAAGTTCAAAGCTTTCTTGCTCAACTAATTTCTGAAGTCTTGCTGGGTTTGTGCTGATATAGCTTACGGTTCTTATGCTCTACTTGAAATCTTCAATCTAAGAAAGAACTCGGTGATATATACTTGAACTTCATCTTTCTACATTTTTATTTGATTGAAGTATATTATTTTTAAATTGTACTAATAAGCTCTTTTAAGAGTGCTCTTTGTACACAAGAATTGTTCTTGTTTCTCGTGTTGATTTTTGATGGTTCCAATTATTGAATCAATGGACTAGCGAGAGGGGATTCTTGCTAGGGAGATTTGTTGACAGTTCAGGTGTTTGAATCTTTGTACCGAACGTGGGGTATCGCTTGGAGAGGAGGGCTCTATCCTACTTGAAGGAGTGTGTAAACAGTTTGCTCTGCCTGGTTAATTAAGGGTGCGGTATAGTGAAATCTTTGAGTGGTTTACCTAAGGCGAAGATGTAGGGGGGTATAGCCGAATTTCGTAAAATCTCGGTGTCTTTCTCTTCCCTACTCTCTTTAATTTTCTACATATATAAATTGCGCGGATGCTTACTTAATTACTAGAAATTAATTTGTTATTGGGATTTGAGGAAACCTTAAAGAAAGTACATTTTTTGATAAATATCAAAGTTTGCGGAAACCTTAAAGGAAGTATGTTTTTTTATAAATATCAAAGTTTGCAGAAATATTAAAGGGAGTACATTGATTGATACATATCAAAGACTGAAGTTTGAAAGGCTTCTGAATTTCTAAGTTTGATTCTTTATTAACACACTATATTGTTTGTTGGATTGATATATTCAAAAGCAAAAATAAAATCTGATATTGGTTTCTAAACCATCTTAAATTGATTCCTAAATTTGATCAAGTTGTGTCTTCACATAAAAAGTTTGAACTTGAAATTGGAATATCATTGGATACTAAGTTAAATAAGGTGGTTGATAATAATTATATCAATATCAAGTTAAATTGAATTGTGAGATTAACTTAAAATTTCAAAAAGGGTTATACTTAACCAAAAGCTTACAAAGAAAATTTTAAAACCCAATTCACCCCCCCCCCCCTCTTAGGAGTACACCTTACTTTTCAAAGAGTGTGCCAGAAATCAGGCATGACAAGCGGGTGGACGGGAATAGAAAGAGTTATTTAGAATAAATATTGATGTAGTACTAAATGGTTATGTTTTAATGTTTTGGAATTTTAAGAATGTTAGTTTTGATATTGAAGATATTGTTGTAATAATGTTATTTAGTACTCTGGTAATAAAAATATTTGAGGTTTATTTACTTTCGCTGTTGAAATATTTATAGAAAGTAACACCCTAGACCCTGCTGAGTTCGGGGAGTGATAGCTTGGTATCAGAGCATAAGTTATAGGTTTTGTAGACTTCAGAAAATAATTTTTACGAGAACATAGACATAAATCATGATATGGGTAGGACTGAATAGTTTAGGAAGTTTTCTTTTAGCCTATTATATTGTTATGTGATTTATGATTCTAAAATAACATTTGGTTATTGTTTAAGAATGGACCTCAAAGATAGTAACGTGAATATTGGAAGGAATGAGATTAATGTAGAGACTCCCAATGACAGGTAACAATCTTATATTCTCTAAGAAAAATAATAGTATTATTGTGGAGACACATTAATTTGTTTTAAAATATATTATTTAGGCTTGCAAAAACACATACACATAATGTTCCATAATTAAATTTTAGTTCAGGTGCACTAACAATTTAAAATTTCATATTCATAATTAAATCAAATATATAAATATAATAATAGTAAATATTTGTATGAATGATGGGCACCATG
Organism: Malania oleifera; assembly: GCF_029873635.1. NCBI lineage: Eukaryota > Viridiplantae > Streptophyta > Magnoliopsida > Santalales > Ximeniaceae > Malania > Malania oleifera. The sequence continues at coordinate 64,524,500 of NC_080424.1, forward strand.
TAACGACCCCGACCTGCCACGTGGGCCTGAAGTGCTACTTTAGTGACGTCAGTGTACCTGATACCTTATTCATCAAATATAAAACATACATACGCAGTGAAAATAAAATATAAAATCCTCGAATTACATTACTAAAGTTCTAACTATCTTTATACATGAATATATCCATTTTCATATAATTACATCTCATAAAACTAAACAAAAATAAAATCTCTATCTGCACACTACCTACATAAAATTTACATTACTAGCCCGGCTCCTTTAGCCTGTTAGACCCGATCTCTAGGATTCCCTGAAAAAACAGTTTGTAAAGTAGGGGTGAGACACAGCTCAGTAAGGGAAAGACTAAGTTAATGTCAGTGTGTGGCTAGCATGCATTTAGTGTACAGAAAATAACCAGTTCACTAAATAGATAAACACATTTATGAAAATATTCTTATTTTACACTCACACACACAATTAGTCGAGGATAAGGAAGATTACCCGCCCATACAAGTAGCTTCCCTCTACTCTAGTACCATTACTGCAACCAGGGCACTCACCTTTCTCAGTAATCCCTCGAAATTATCTTATTAATTAACCGTATTCACATAAATTAACATATATGCATATAAGACACTCCGTGTGACAAATACACCATTTACTTCCCCATGGCACAAGTTGTGCGGCCTGAAGGCTGGACTAAGCCTGAGTGATCAGCCCAAACAAAGTCAAAAACAACATCCTCTGCAAACACATCTACAGGCATCCACAGCAAAATTGCAGGTCCGACGCCCTTACTTCAACCTCACGCAGGCAGTTGGTTGGACCCCCTACACTTCTATCCAGACAATGTGGGTGCACATGGTCTAACTAGCAATGATACCATGCTTACAATACACTGGTCCCCATGGTTTCTAAAGCATATCATGCAATTTAGATAATAGAAATCACCATTTAAAACATTAATTCACATATATTTCCTATTATTCCAAAAACTTGGCCCTGGCCACAAAATACAATTCGACATATAGCCATCAATTAAAACGCAGCCCTTGGTCGTCACATAATAATCCTGGCCCTTGGCCAATCAAACAATACCCGGCCACTGGCCGTTAGTTCAAATTCCTGCATTTTATAAATAGTTCTAGTATTTTCACAAGCATTTCCAGTATTTCTCAAATAATTCAGTATTTCACAGACAATTTAGTATTTCAAAATCTCAAGTCCAAATATACAATAATCCATACAAATTAAATCATCTGCCACACGATTTTCCACATTTTAATATATCTATATAAACAAACAAACTTTCCACCGTTCATTTTATTAAAAAATACCATACCATATATCCTAAGTTTGTAAAATCCATTTCGAATGGTTGCTTTTCAAAATAACCTTTAAATTTTCAAATAAATAAATATATTTATTTATATAAACATAACAATTAAATGGATTCAAATTTCATAAAATTACTGACTTAACTTAATCCCCTTACCTAATTCTTGAAAAAGCCTACTAACACCCTGGCCTACGCCCCAAGTGTTCAAAAGCCCCTACACCCTGAAATTCAAATTTCACCATATTATTCGTTATAATTCCTAGAGTAACTTTTTCTAAAATTTCCCTAAGTTTTGAATACCCTAAATAGCCTAATAAAAGCCCAAGTTATTAAACTTACCCCTGATTTAGGATTGGTACCCCGGATTTCCAATTCGAAAACTCGCTCCGACTAGATTGTAGAGAATCTCCCCACAACTCTCTTGAAAATTTTCGTTTGTTAATGGGGCTTATAGTTTAAGAGAAATTAAGATAAATTTAAGATTTGGCCTTACCCCAAGAGATATGCCTACGCCGCTCCCACGACAGATCTGCTCCAGTAGAAATGTTGGTGGTGGCGAGCAGAGCCCAATGGTATTTTTAGATTTTTGATCGGCCGAATAACGAAGATGAGATGAAGGAGAGTAGGAGAGAGGAGATGGAGGAACAGAGGCGCAGAAGCTCAGAGCATCCTCTAGAAAAAAAAAAATTTAGTTGCTTCCTGAAGAAAACCTTCAAGAAGCTTTTCTTTATAAATATAATATACCTTATAATATTATATTATTATATTATATTATTTAATTAATAATAATTATTTAATTAATTAATTTTATTATTTTTTTAATTTTACATTTAATTTATTTTTTTTTTATTTTTTTTTATTTTTTAATTTTTTTTTTACTTTTTTAAGGATCACTACATTCTCCCCTCCTTACAAAAATTTCGTCCTCGAAATTTGTTAACTATTACCAATCACATTCTTAACTACCCTTGTCTACAGAAGAGTCGGTAGCCACCCATATAGTGGTCCCGTCCCACATTTATTAATTATTCTCACTTGTGGCGAAAGAATACCGTGGTTACAATATTGTCTTTGGGAAATTATAATAATCATAACAAAGTTTCCCAAAGACTATCCATAATTAAAACTATACACAACTAACCACACAACCTACTCTAATCCCTCTATATACAACCATACCCGTCTAGCACTAACCCTCGCTGAACAGCTGTAGGTACTTCTGGCGTATTTCGATTTCTAGCTCCCAAGAAGCCTCCTCAACTGCATGATTTCACTACAACACCTTCACTAATGGTATATCCTTAGTACGTAGTTCCTGTATTTTCTGATCCAAAATTTGAACTGGCACCTCCTTATATGCTAGAGTATCCCCGATCTCCAACAATTTATAACTGATTGCATGCGATGGGTCTGGAACGTACCTCCTCAACATGGACATGTGAAACACATCGTGTATCTTGGACAGCGATGGGGGTAGTGCTATCTTGTACACCATCGAACCAATTCTCTCTAGAATCTCGAACGACCCAATGTATCTAAGGCTTAGCTTGCCCTTCTTTCCATACCTTATCACCCCCTTCATCGGAGCAATCCTTAAGAATATCATATCACCTACTTTGAATTCTAGCTCCCATCGGTAAGTATTCGCATAACTCTTCTGCCGACTCTAGGCTGCTTTGATCCTTTCCCTGATAAGCTCGACCTTTGCAGAGGCTTGCTGAACAAGTTCTGGTCCCAAAATTTGTTGCTCGCCTACTTCATCCCAATACAACAGAGATCGGCACCAGTGACCATACAAAGCCTCATATGGTGCCATTCCAATGTTGGCCTGGTGACTATTATTGTATGCAAACTCAACCAACGGTAGATATAGGATCCAACTGCCCCCAAAATCTAACACACATGCCCGTAGCATATCCTCAAGAATCTGAATGTTCGAACTATCCATTCGTCTGAGGGTGAAATGCAGTACTGAAAGTGAGTTGAGAACCCAATGCTCCCTGCAAACTCTTCTAGAAACAAGAAGTGAACCGCGGATCTCGATCTGAAACGATGGACACGGGCATGCCATGTATTCTGAATATCACCTGAACATAGAGTTCTACCAGCTTATCCATGGAATAACTGGTTCTAACCAGAATGAAATGGGCAGTTTTCGTCAATCTGTCAACCACTACCCATATGGCATTCTGCCCATGCAACGCTAAAGGCAATCCCGATACAAAATCCATCGAGATATGCTCCCACTTCCACGTAGGGATGTCCAGTGGTTGAAGTGGTCCCGCTGGCCTCTGGTGTTCTTCCTTCACCTGCTAACATGTCAAGCACTGACCCACAAATTTAGTAATTTCCCTCTTCATGTTACTCCACCAGAACGATTCTTGCAAGTCTTTATACATCTTCGTGCTACCTGGGTGAATAGTATAAAGAGAACGGTGAGCTTCCCCTAGAATCATCCTCTTTATCTCTGCATCATCTGGCACACACAATCGAGTGTGAAATCTAAGAACTCCATCCTCAGCAACATTAAAGCCTATGTGCTACTCATCCTGTATCTTCTTTACAATCTCCATTAACTCTGCATCTTTCAACTGAGCTGTTCTGATTCTTTCCCGTAAAGTCGGCTGAACCACCATACTAGAAATGAGTGCCTGATGATTCCCTTCTACCAATTCTACACCCAACCTCTCCAGGTCTATCACGATATGATGAGAAGCCATAACTGCTGAGGCTGACGTACCCCCAGATTTCCGGCTCAATGCATCGGCTACCACGTTCGCCTTTCCTAGGTGATAGCTAATGGTACAGTCGTAATCTTTTATCAACTTGAGCCATTTGTGCTGCCTCACATTCAACTCCTTCTGGGTGAAGAAGTACTTGAGAATTTTATGGTCAGTAAAGATCTCGCACCTTACGCCATAAAGGTAGTGTCACCAGATCTTCAATGCAAACATAACTGCTGCTAGCTCCAAGTTGTGCGTAGGGTAGTTCTTTTCGTACTCTTTCAACTAGCGAGACGCATACGCAGTGACTTTCCCTTGTTGCATTAGAACATAACTAAGTCTCTTTTGTGATGCATCACTGTATATTACAAATCCACCCTCACCTGATGGAAGAGTTAACACTGAGGCAGTGACTAGATGCTGCTTCAACAAATGGAAGCTCCGATCGCACTCATCGGTCCAGTCAAACTTCACATTCTTTCTCGTGAGTCGTGTCAAAGACCCTGATAATATGGAGAACCCCTTAACAAATTGGCGGTAGTATCCGGCAAGACTTAGAAAACTTCTGACTTCTTGCACGTTCTTCAGCCTTGCCCAATCAACTACAACCTCTACTTTGCTCGGATCTACTGAAATCCCTTCCTTAGATACCACATGACCCAAAAATGCAACCTGCTCTAGCCAGAATTCACATTTATTAAGTTTAGCAAATAACTTATTTTCCATGAGCACCTGAAGTACTAGTCTCATATGAGTTTCATGCTCCTCACGGATCCTCGAGTAGACCAAAATATCATTTATGAATATGATAACAAACTGGTATAAGTACTCATGGAATACCCTGTTCATCAAATCCATAAATACCGCTGGAGCATTCGTCAACTCGAACAGCATAACCAAGAACTCGTAGTGGCCGTACTGAGTTTGAAAAGCAATTTTAGGTACATCATCTGATATAACCTTCACCTGATGATATCCAGATCACAGATAAATTTTAAAGAAAATATACGTACCCTGAAGCTGATCAAACAGGTTGTCAATTCGGGGTAATGGATACTTGTTCTTCACCGTTACCTTATTAATCTCTTGGTAGTCGATGCACATCCTCATCGACCCATCCTTCTTCCTCACAAACAACACTGGTGCACCCCAAGGCGATACACTCGATTTGATAAACCCCCTATCTAGAAGCTCTTGTAGTTGCTTCTTTAACTCTTTTAATTTAGCTGGAGCCATTCTGTATGGGGCTTTGGAGATTGGTGCTGTCCCTAGGATCAAATTAATTGCAAATTCCACCTCACAATCAGGAGGCAACCCCGGTAAATCCTCTGGAAAAACATCAAAGAACTCCCTTATCATTGGGATATCTTCCAACTTGAGTTCCTCCTTTAGCGCTTCCTTCACCATTGCTAGGTAACCCCGACATCCCCCCAAAAGTAACCTCTTTGCCTGGATAGCCAAAAGGATTCATGGTGCTGAACGCACAAACGACCTGACAAACACAAAATCCTGCTCCCCAGGGGGTCTAAATACCACCTCTTTCCTGCGACAGTCAATGCTTGTGTAACTGGATGCTAGCCAATCTATGCCCAGAATAATGTCAAAACCATGCATATCAAGGACTATCAAACTAGCAGGCAACACTCTCCCTTGAATCTCTACTGGATAATTTCTGATCTCCTAGCTACATATTAACACTGACCCTGTCGGTGTGCCACTCCTAACTCAGTCTCTAACAATTAAGCCTCTAACCCACATAGTTTAACAAATCCCCAAGACACAAACAAGTGGATTGCACCTGAATCAAATAATACAATGGCACTATTTGACAATATGGAGTTAGTACTTGTCACCACATCGTTGGAGTTCTCCACATCACCCGGCGTAAGTGAGTATACTCGTGCCTGAGTCGTACCTTGTTGGTGACCATCTCGAGGTGCCTATGGACGTCCTCGATATTGCGGATGTGGCGGTGTGTAGTTCAACACCACACAACAATCTCGCATAAGATGTCCTGCCTTTCCACATCGGTAGCAGAAAAATGGTCCTCCCCTGCACTCGCCCCAATGCCTTTGATGGCATCTAGAACATATAGGGTGCTAGGAACCCCCCTGATGGCCTCGGTACCCCATCTCCTGTCGCTGGCCCGAGAAATTACTAGGACGCTTGTAAGAGCCCTGGCTAGTGTTGGTCTGGAACCCTTGAGGCAAAGACCTCTTCTTTTGGTTCACTACACTCTCCCCCTCCTGAATGCTGGCCTCAACTGCCATACCCTGATCCACTAACTCAGCAAAGCTCTGAGTCAACAACGCCACCACCTGAATGCGTATGCTCTGTATCAGTCCCCTTTCAAACGTCCGTGCCTTCAGTGGCTCGTTTGGAACCATGTGTGGAGCAAAACAAGACAACTCCACAAACTTGGCTGCATACTACTGCACAGTCATGGGCCCCTGAGTCAGCTGCAGGAATTCCTATACCTTAGCTGTGCAGGTGACAGTAGGGAAATACCTGTCGAAGAAAACCTCCCTGAACCAGCTCCAAGTGATTACCGCCGGCTCTGAGCGTTGCTCCTCCACCAGTCTCACCAATCGCCACCATCTCTTTGCTTCTCCCACTAGTTTGTAAATGGCACACTTCACCTTTTGCTCCTCAGTACACTCCAACACCCCTAGTAGCTCCTCTATTTCCTGAATCCAATCTTCAGCTGTGATCGGGTTTGGTCCACTTGCAAATGCCGGTGGGTTCGCCTAGGTGAACTGCTGAAATGTGCAACCCCTATCAGCCACTAGCTAATCATGCTCTTTAGAGTCCCTCATGTTTTCCTTTCTAGCCTACCGCGCTATATTTTGCAGCACTGCTGAAGCATCAACATCATCCTCGCTAGAGGTATCTCCTCCAATCACAACATCTTTTCCTCTAGAATTCATCCTGTAAATAGGATATAACCTGATTTAGTAATTTCACATTTAACACAATTAATGCAAATAAGGAATAGCGGAATTGATATAATGTACGAGTTCTAATTTAATAATTCATATTCCAATTCTATCACTAAACCATTAAGGTAAAATCCCCATCCCAACATTAACTTCACACACATACCCACTCATCCTAACATTCCAACCTAAATTTTATGGGTTCAAGTCCCTCAACATAGAAACAAAACCATCGATGGATTTACCATGGTTTTCTGAAACTCGTAACTGATTCAGAAAATCACAGAAGTCCGTCAATAGATTTCTGCCTCCAAGCTTCCAAACAAAACCCCATCTTAACCTATCCACTCCTTCTTATCTTAACCTATACTCTGGTAATTATCAATCCTCGAAGTTTGCAGAACCTAACAAACCTAGGCTTTGATACCACCTCTAACGACCCCGACCCACCATGTGGGCCTGAAGTGCTACTTTGGTTGTAATAACCCGAAGAATTTTTCAGCATCTGGGCAATGAACACAGGGGATTCGTCGACGAGAGTACAATAGGGCCTCGTCAACGAAGACAAGTTTCATCGACGAGAAGATACCAAGAGAGGATTTTGGGGAAATCTGAAATTCGTCGACGAAGGTGTAGGTTCGTCGACGAACTTTTTATAGGACTCATCGACGAGGTGACGTGTCTCGTCGACGAATCCTACCCTATAAATAGCTGAAACTCATATTTTTAACCAGAAATTTCAGCGTAGAGCCCTTCTCTCTCTCTTCTACGACCCCCTCCCCTTCTCTCTTCGATTCTGGCCCCATTTTTTGCCAGATTGAAGATTTGAGGCCACCACGATGCTCCTGGCGAAGTTCTCTGCAAGTCTGCTGGAGCAGATCGTGGGGAAAGTTGGTTTGAAATTCATCCCAAATCCAGGGTAATGTATTTTATTCAGATTATGTCATCTTTGTAGTTATAAAAAATGTAGTAGGTAAGAAAATACTGATGTTTTGTTCTGGGGGATATTGTTTTCAGGATGTTGAGCTAGGAACCTTATGGGTATAGGACCAAAATTTAGTAGGGGCTTTTCAGAGTTAAGGTAAGGGAAATATGCTATGCTAGCAATTTTTAATATGTATACAGAAGATTAAGAAAGTATATTTACAAGCATGTAATATCAGATTATTTTCCAGAGAATTATGAATATTTTTTTTATAGCAGAATTACAGAGATTGAGCATAAGACTACGATTATTCAAATGTGTGGCATGAGTTTATTACAATACCCTATATATAGATTTTACAGTGTTACAGATATACAGATATTCAGATATTTCATAATATTAGAAATGAATGAGACTTACAGTATTTTTATAGAAAAACATGATTTCTAAACCATAACACTCATATAGTTTATTCAGACAGATTATACAGTGATAGCATCAAGATGCTACGACAGATATATAGAGTATACATATATTATATACAGAGCACACAGATATTATATACAGAGCATATAGATATTATATACAGAGTATATAGATATTATATATATATATATAGATATTTTATACAGATATTACAGATAGTACAGATAGAAAGAACAGATGATACAGATATATATATATATATACTAGTCAGATATCTCAAATAATACAGCTCAAAAATATAGTGTTATGGTTGTTTTTGAAATCATGTTAAAAGCAGTAAGATGAGTATATATTTATATATGTATACAGTATTACATGATATTAGATCCTTGTGGAAATTACAGACAGATATAATTACAGCAGAGTACGGTACCATTGCTAGTTTCAGACACATGCAACCACATGACTCAGATAGCATGTGGATTCCGTCTAACTGTGTTAGGAGAGATTGCAGTCTCCTTAGCACGCTGGGTTGAGGTAGCCGGTTAGACGATGACAGAGGTTTGAGATAGCCGGGAGTGATTGCAGTGGGCTAGGATCTACATAGATCATTACAGATTGGCAGATGATAGAGATTGACTTACTTGGAGGGCCAACCAGAGTAAGTCCAGCCTACGGGCGGCACAACCTTATCATGAGGCGATATATCATGATATACAGATCCTAGGGTATAGCAGAAGTTCCTATGTACAGATATATCACACATCAGCAATTTATATTATTATACTAGCGGTACCATTAGGTGAAAGTGAGGGCAGAGAACGTCTTAAAAATGGCGTTTCGTACGAGATATACCCATTACGAGTTCTTGGTGATGCCATTTGGGTTAACTAACACACTAGCGGTATTTATGGATTTAATGAACTGATTGTTTCATCAATATTTAGACCAGTTCATAGTTGTATTTATTGATAATATACTGGTTTACTCGAGGAGTTTTGAGGAGCACGAGCATCATTTGAGGCTGGTATTGCAGACATTGAGAGAGAGAAAGTTATATACGAAGTTCAAGAAATGTGAATTCTGGCTGAAACAAGTTTCTTTTCTCAGCCACGTGATCTTTGAGGCAAGTGTATTTGTCGATCCGAGTAAGATAGAGGCAGTGGTAAATTGGATAAGGCTAGGAAATGTTCAAGAGGTTAGGAGTTTTCTGGGTTTAGCAGGCTATTATCGGCGCTTTGCGAATGGTTTCTCTAGTTTTTCAGGTCCGTTGATGCGACTTACGAGGAAAAATGTAAGGTTTGAATGGACTGATGACTGTGAGCGGAGCTTCCAGGAGTTGAAGCAGAGGTTGGTTACAACCCCAGTATTGGCTATTCCATCCAGAGAGGATGAGTTTGTGATATAGAGTGATGCGTCCCTAAAGGGGCTTGGGTGCATATTGATGCAGCATGACAGAGTCATTGCATATGCTTCTTGATAGTTTAAAGAATATGAAAAGAATTACCCTACTCATGATTTAGAGTTAGCCACAGTGGTGTATGCTCTTAAAATCTAGAGGCATTATCTGTATGGTGGGAAATGCGAAATCTTCACGGATCACAAGAGTTTGAAATATTTCTTCACCCAGAGAGAATTGAACATGAGGCAAAGAAGGTGGTTAGAACTTATCAAAGATTATGACTATATTATTAGTTACCACTCAGGGAAAGCGAATGTAGTGGCAGATGCTCTGAGCACGAAATCAGTAGAACCAATACTCGCAGCCATAGAGATTCAGCACTTGATCCTGATGGATTTGGGGAGACTCAGTATAGAGTTGGTAGAGGATAGTCCACAAGCTTTTGTTGCCAGCCTAGTTATACAACCTACCCTATATGAGAAAATTAAAGCAGCTCAGAGTGATGATGTAGAGTTGGCAGAGGTTATGGCTAGAGTGAGGGATGGTCAGGGAGAGGAGTTTAGCATATCAGATGATGGAGCCCTGCGGTTCCGTACCAGGATTTGTGTTCCTGCAGATACTGAGATCAAAAGAACTGTATTGGAGGAAGCTCACAGATCCCTATACACTGTTCATTCGGGTAGTACAAAAATGTACAAGGATCTGCGAGAGTACTTTTAGTGGAGTGGGATGAAAAGAGAAATTCCTGAATTTTTACAGCAGTGCTTGACGTGCCGGAAGGTTAAAACTAAGCACCAGAGACCAATAGAACAGTTGCAGCCCTTGTTTATTCTAGAGTGGAAGTGGGACCACATTTCTATGGATTTCGTTACGGGGTTACCACCAGTGCGGCAGGAATTGAATGCAATTTGGGTAGTTGTAGATCGTTTGATGAAGACTGCCCATTTTATCCCTATTAAAGTCGGCTATTCCATGGACATACTGGCAGAGATATATGTTCAGGAGATAGTTCGCGTCCATGGTGTACTAGTATCCATAGTATCAGACCGAGATCCTCGGTTTACTTCGTGGTTTTGGAAAAGTTTTCAAGAGGCTATAGGTACACAATTAGCATTTAGCACTGCTTTCCATCCCCAGACAGATGGTCAGACTGAGAGGAGAATTCAGACCTTAGAAGATATGCTTCGTGCGTGTATGCTAGATTTTGGGGGTAGCTCGACTCAGTTTTTACCATTAATTAAATTTGCCTATAATAATAGTTACTAGTCTAGTATTGGCATGGCTCCATACGAAGCATTGTACGGCAGGAGATGTCGTTCTCCTCTCTTCTGGGATGAGTAGGCGAGAGGCGAGTTTTGGGTCCAGAGATCGTACAACAGGCTCGTGACAAGGTCTGACTAATCAAAGAAAGAATCAGTACCATACAGAGTTGGTAAAAAAGTTATGCAGACACTCGCTGCCGAGAGTTAGAGTTTGAAGTGGGAGATCGGGTATTCTTGAAAGTAGCTCCTATGAGAGGAATTATGAGATTTGGGAAGAAGGGCAAGTTGAACCCTAGGTATATTGGCCCTTTTGAGATACTAGAGAGAATAGGGTCAGTTGCCTATAGGTTAGCTTTTCCACCAGCGTTATCTAGGATACACGATGTTGGCCTTATAAGGCTTAACATCTTATTTTGATGCTAACAAAAAAGTAGAACTTAACATGCTTTGTTTAAGTGATGTATTTTTAAGACTCAAAGATAGAGTGTTAAAGAATTGATGAAAGCTTGTACTTCAAAGGAGGAATTCAATATGAAACTTAAAGCATGGATTCAAAAATGGATTTAAAGATAAAGATTGAAGATCATGAGAGCATTGATATTAAAAAAACAATTTCAAAGAATGAAAGCCCAGGTGATCAACATGGAAAGCTCAAAGAAAGATGAAACAAGTATAAAGGCCTCAAGGAATTTAAGAATTGAAAAAGTCTACGAAATTTCATGTAAGTATTTCAAAGAATTTCAATATGGATGCATGAAACTCTTAGGTAAATTTATTGGACCTAGATACCTTTGAACATACTTGGAAAATATTTTTATAAGGTCAAAAATTGTTCTAAAAAAGTTAGAATTAGTTTTGGAATGAAAAACACCAAAAAAAGGATTTCTCAAATGCTGTCAATTTTTATACATATGCATTGATGTGCATTTTTAGCCATTACAAAATCTTTATTTTTAAATGTGTTCAACATGAAAGTTTTAGTATTTTTTCTTATATTTATTTTTACACCAAGAAATTCAAATTTGAAGTTATACAGAAAAAGTTATGACCAAAAAACTGAAGGGTGCTCGAAGTTGACAGCTTGACAGACGACTGTCAAGAATTGGACAGTCAACTGCCAGTTCACTTTGAGGCATCTGTGTGGGTTTGAACAGATGAATGCCACCTTTCTGCCTCTTTGGTTTAACTGGACAGATGACTGCCCAAAATGGACAATCATCTGTCACGCGGCTATTTTGAATTTTTCATAACGGTCCAATTTTTTAAATGGGGTTGTTTGGAGCTCAAAACTTATGGAAACTTGGGGAATACTTCAAGCCTCTTAGGGATCAAGTTATACACTTTTTAAAGTCTATAAATAAGCCTCAAATATCATTGAATCAACACAACCAAGAATTCAAATTCTAAAAAAATTCAAAGTCTCTCTCAAATTGCTCTCAAATTCTCAAGGCTCTCTTTTACTCTCAAGCTCACATATTGTGCACGAATTCAACTGAGTTTTAGCTGATCTTCTTCCATCGGAATTGTGCTAAAAATTATAAATCTTTCAATCATTGAAAGAATTAATCGGTGATATACTTCCTTGAGCTTCAAGTTAATTTCCATATTGTGATTTACTTTGAAGTATATTAGTTGTGTTGTAATTGGTGTACTAACCAGCTCTTTGAGGAGCAAGTTGTTTGTACGCATCTATTTGATTTATTTCTTGTATATTGACGATTTCAAGGATTGTTTGGATCGTTGGCTAAGCAAGGGGATATTGCTTAGAGAGGCGGGCTCTAGCCTAGTTAAGGAGTGACCGGACGAGGGGATATCATTTGAAGAAGGTGGGCTTTAGCCTTACCCAAGGAGTGTTGTAAAGGTTTGTTCCGCCCGTTAAAGGAACATGTTTAGTAATCCTTTGATGGTTTGCCAAAGGCGAGGACGTAGGCTGGGTATAAGCCGAACCTTTTAAAAATATCCGTCTCACTCTTTCTTTCCCTACTCTTTATTTTCAGTATATATTTAAATTGTGTGGATGGTTTAAATTGAAAATCAAATATACTACGCATATTTGGAAATCAAGTAAACCTAAAGTTTAATTTTGATTTGGGTTGCGAAAACCGAAAGGGAGTACGTTGGTTAAACCATATCTTGCGAAAACCATACGGGAGTACGTTTCTTGGTTAAACACTCAAAGATAAATTAACTGAAAGTTTATTTGAGTTTTGAATATTTGGGAAGAGTGATTGAATGTTGTATTGAACATCATATTAAGAAAATCCATAGATACAGGGCTTGATTCAAATTTATATCTAGGATTGACAACAAAAGCTTTATTGTGTTTGTGAAAAAATTGTTGAATATTAAATTACATTCTTCACAAGGTTTTCAAATTCATAATCATAGGGCTTATATAAACAAACAAACTATCTGAAGATCTTATATTACCAAAGTGCTGAATACTTTATATCTTGGTTTGGTTGTTTGTTGTTTAACTTGTACTTTGCAAATAAATTGATTGTTTGGCTTGAAGATTGTGTTTAATTGATTGGTTGTTTAATTGTGTTATTGATTGGATAAAAGAACTAAGTTCTTGATTGATTAAAGAATTAAACAAACAAATCAAGAATTGGTTAAAAGAAATAAAAGAAGTTTAATGTATCTTAAAAGGAATTAAAAGAAATTTTTAGAATCCAATTCACCCCCCTCTTGGGAAGCTATTCCTAATTTCAATTGGTATTAGAGAGGGGTTATAGCAACTCTTAACTAGAAGTTATAAAAAGATCTAAATGGCTAACTTAGGCGTAGCTCCCTTTGGAGAGGGACAATCTTCAATTAGGCCACCAATCTTTTGTGGTTTGAACTATACTTTTTGGAAAAAGAGAATGCAAATATATCTCCAAACTATGAATTGGAAAGCATGGGAGGTTGTCATGGAAGGTGACCAAATCCTACTAAGATAGTTGATGGAAAACAAGTCCCTAAGGAGAAAATTGATATGACAGACTTAGACTATAAGATGCTGCAAGTAAATTCTAGTGCTATGAATGCTCTATATTGTGCTTTAGATGCCAATGAATTTAATAGAATAATGGCTTGCAAATCAGCTAAAGAGATATGGGACAAGCTAGAAGTAACATATGAAGGCACTATAGATGTTAGGGATAATAGGATCGATATGCTCAAAAGTGAATATGAAGCCTTTGTGATGAACCCAAATGAATCCATAACTAATATGTTTACAAGGTTCACTCACATAATAAATTCCCTAAATGCACTAGGAAAAACCTACACTACTTATGAAATGATAAGGAAAATTCTTAGAGGGCTACCAACCATATGGGAACCAAAAGCCACTGCCATAACCGAAGGAAGAAATTTGAAAAACACTTCCTTAGATGAACTTATAGGTTCTCTCCTTACATATGAAATGACAATGAATGAAAAAAATGGAAAAACCAAAGCCCTAGAATTAATAGCCTTTAAAGCCTTAAAAGAAAACTTAAGTAGTGAAATGGATGAAGATGAAGAAGCCTTCATATCTAAAAAGCTAGCAAGGATACTAAGAAGGAGAAACAAATTCAAGAGAAGAAATCAAAAATTTGAATCAGATGAATCAGATGAATCAGAAGAAGAAGTTAGCAAGAAATCAAAGAATAAAACTTCTACGTGTTACAATTGCAACAAAGCTGGATATATAAAACCAAAATGTCCACTACTAAAGAAAGAGTCTAAGAAGAAAAATAAAAAGGCCATGAAAGCCACTACTTGGGACATGATGAGTACAAGTAGTTCTGAAATTGAATCAAGTGACCAAGAGGTTGCTTATACATGCTTTATGGCTTGGGACGATGAGGAAAGTTCTTCAGCCAAATCCTTAGATAATTCTTGTAGTAATTCTTCAAATGAATCCAATGATGAGGGTATGCCATCTTATGAAGAACTACAAAATGATCTATTCAAAGTACATAAGATGCTGATCAAAGTAAATAAACAAAATGCTTCATTGAAGAATAAGAATGAAGGTATAATGAAAGAATTAGAATCCCTTAAGAATGCTGAAAGGGAAAAGGATTCAAGGATCAAGAAAATTGAAAATAAGTATGATGCTGCAATGAAAGAATTAGAAGTTAAAACTCTTATTGAAAAAGAAAAGGACTTGAAAATTAAAGAATTAGAATGTAAGAATGAAAAAATGATAGAAGACTTTAGATCCCTATCCTCTACTGTATATGAGAAAGATATGTATATTTTTGAATTAGAGGATAAAATAAGAAAATTATTTCTAGATTTAGAGAAATCTCAGAAGAAGGTTGATAACAAGAAAAAGGTAGAGTTAAATGATCACAAAAATCAGATTGAAGATAAAGAAAAAATCATTTATAACTTTACTAAAGGAAAAACAAACTTTGACAAAATGATAGGCTCCCAAAGAATGTCTCTAAACAAAGAAGGCATTGGATTTAACGGAATTGAAAATAAAAAGAAAAGGAATCTTTACATGGTTTATTTCTCAAAAGCCTCCAAAGATAATGCTACCACATCTAGTAATGCCTACACTAATACAATATGCTATCAATGTAAGAAAAATAGGCATATAAAGTTTGAATGTCCATTTAAGAGAAAAGGAGTGAAAACTAAACAAATATGGAGAGTTAAAGAAACATCCTTTATCAAACCAACCGGACCCAAAAAAGTATGGGTACCAAGAAGAAAGACTAGTTCATAAATAAAAAACTCCATAGATTAAGTCATTCCCCTTTAAAAATTGAGAAAGTAACTTAATTCATGATCAACAAACGAACTAGTAGACAAACTGAAAGATGAGTTTAGAAGCTTATTATAACAAATTCAAAATGACATAGTTGGCAAAATCATATGATGATTTTTTACAAGGCTTAACTTAAGAAAATATTAAGAAAATATCAAACTGAGCTTATTACATAAGTATTTCAAGTATGATTTTTCATTTTGAAGCTCATTAGGCAAAGAGACTTAGAGACCTTAGTATAAAACTTGGAACAAGTTTTTCAAAGTTAAACAAGTTCATATTCCAAGATCAATTGAGCAAAGAAGAGAGAACTCAAAAATATATTGAAATGAGGAAAATCTACTGACAGACGACTGTCTGTTCAAAGACAGACGACTGGCATGTTTTGAAGTATTTTAATACAAGTCAGAAGACCGACAGACGACTGTCAAGTAATGGATAGACGACTGCTAGTGACCAGTGAGCTGTCTGTGAGTGTTCTACCAGATGACTGTCAACCTTCTATGTATATTAAAAAATTGATGTGTTCATGGACAGACGACTGTCATCATATGGACAGACGACTGTCACCCTTCTGTTCATTTTTAAAAACCTAGTTATTTAGTGACAGACGACTGCCCCCTGTTGACAGGCGACTGCATAAAATTTTTTTAAAAGATATTTGAGAATGAAATGCTATATGCTACATGCTTACATGCCTATATGAAATGTTATATGTTACATGCTTACATACCTATGCTACATGATATGCTTGACTTATATTGAAAATTTATGGCTCACTATGTTGAAAATCTGAGCATGAGATTATTGAGTATAAGCATGAATTTTGATATGAGATTAATTCTTGATCATGCATGCTATTGATGAATTACATGGATAGACTTACTGCTTTTTATATTAATATCCATGAGCTATAAGAGATATAATGGTTATATTGGTATTCATGAGTTATGTATAATGTGATAATGACTTTGGTATCTATAGAGTCTTTGGTATCCATGAATATTTTTGGTATCACATTTTAAAAATTTTAATTGGTAACACAATTTAAAAGCTTACTTGGTATCTCAATCTAAAATTAAATTTGTTTTTTAAGCATGACAAGTATGATTATATCTATTAGCATGATATGACATTAATGATTTTAGCATAATATTGACATTTGATGTTTTGAAACATAGGATGATGAAAGCATAATTGATAACAAAACTGAATGTATTAAATTCAGGGGGAGTATAACTTATTGCTTATATTATGATTGTTTCCCTATTAATCAATTCAGAGAAATTTTCAATTGGTATCAATTCTCAATTGGTATCATGAATTTTAAATAGATATCATGAATTTAATTTTAAATCGGTATCATAATATCAACAATTGAAATCTCGAGTAATGTCAAAGAAGGAAAAAGCTGTTAATAAAGATATGATTGTTAAAACACACTACATATGTTATATTGAAAAATAAATTGAGTGTGTAAATATGTTGATATGCATGTTTGATGATATGCTCAAAATGTGATTTTACTTGAACTTAATTATTTTTTTTTTCTCTTTTTGATTGATGTCAAAAGGGGGAGAAGTTTTAAGCAAAAATTGAGCATAGGATTGCGAAAATTGAGCATGAACATAATATATCAAAAGGAGGAGAAGTACTTGATGTTAATTAATAAAACTTGAACTTGAATAAAGTGATGAGCATGATTGTAAAATAAAGTGATGAGCATAATTATAAAAGAGTTTTTGAAATTGATATTGATCATGCAAATATTGTTAAGATGATGCTTATTGAGAGGGGGAGTTTTTTAAGGCTCACTCCAATTTTTGCTTCTTGTTTGTCATTATCAAAAAGGGAGAGATTGTTGGCCTTATAAGACTAAACAACTTATTTTGTTACTAACAAAAAAGTAGAACTTAACATGCTTTGTTTAAGTGAAGTATTTTCAGGACTCAAAGATAGAGCGTTAAAGAATTGATGAAAGCTTGTACTTC
The DNA here is from genome assembly GCF_029873635.1 of Malania oleifera. Classification (NCBI taxonomy): domain Eukaryota; kingdom Viridiplantae; phylum Streptophyta; class Magnoliopsida; order Santalales; family Ximeniaceae; genus Malania; species Malania oleifera. Next base: position 64,542,239 of record NC_080424.1, read on the forward strand.
AAAGAAGGAATTCAATATGAAGCTTAAAGCATGGATTCAAAAATGGATTTAAAGATAAAGATTGAAGATCATGAAAGCATTGATATTAAAGAAACAGCTTCAAAGAATGAAAGCCCAAGTGATCAACATGGAAAGTTCAAAGAAAAATGAAACAAGTATAAAGGCCTCAAGGAATTCAAGAATTGAAAAAGTCTAGGAAATTTCATGTAAGTACTTCAAAGAATTTCAATATGGATGCATGAAACTCTTAGGTAAATTTACTGGACCTAGATACCTTTGAACATACTTGGAAAATATTTTTATAAGGTCAAAATTGTTTTAAAAAAGTTAGAATTAGTTTTGGAATGAAAAGCACCAAAAAAAGGATTTCTCAAATGCTGTCAATTTTTTTACACTGCATTGATATGCATTTTTATCCATCACACAATATTTATTTTAAAATGTGTTCAACATAAAAGTTTTATTATTTTCTCTTATATTTCATTTGACACCAAGAACGTCAAATTTGGAATTATACAAAAAGAGTTATGACCAAAAGACTGAAGGGTGCTCAAAGTTGACAGCTTGACAGACGACTGTTAAGAACTAGACTGTCGACTGCCAATGCACTTTGAGGCATCTGTGTGGGTTTGAATAGACGATTGTCACCTTTTTGCCCCTTTGGTTTAATTGGATAGACGACTGCCCAAAATGGACAGTCATCTGTCACGCGGCTGTTTTGAATTTTTCATAACGTCCAATTTTTTAAATGGGGTTGTTTGAGGCTCAAAACGTATGGAAACTTGGGGAATACTTCAAGCCTCTTGGGGATCAAGTTATACACTTTTTAAAGTCTATAAATAAGCCTCAAATATCATTGAATCAACACAACCAAAAAAATCAAATTCTGAAAAAATTCAAAGTCACTCTCAAATTGCTCTCAAATTCTCAAGACTCTCTTTTGCTCTCAAGCTCACATATTGTGCACGTATTCAACTGAGTTTTAGCTGATCTTATTCCACCGGAATTGTGCTAAAAATTATAAATCTTTCAATCATTGAAAGAATTAATTGGTGATATACTTTCTTGAGCTTCATGTTAATTTCCATATTGTGATTTACTTTGAAGTATATTAGTTGTGTTGTAATTGGTGTACTAACCAGCTCTTTGAGGAGCAAGTTCTTTGTACGCATCTATTTGATTTATTTCTTGTAGATTGACGATTTCAAGGATTGTTTGGATCGATGGCTAAGCAAAGGGATATTGCTTAGAGAGGTGGGCTCTAGCCTAGTTAAGGAGTGACCGGACGAGGGGATATCGTTTGGAGAAGGCGGGCTCTAGCCTTAAACAAGGAGTGTTGTAAAGGTTTGTTCTGCCCTTTAAAGGAACAGGTTTAGTAATCCTTTGGTGGTTTGCCAAAGGCAAGGACATAGGCTGGGTATAATCCGAACCTCGTAAAAATCTCTGTCTCACTCTTTCTTTCCCTACTCTTTATTTTCAGTGCATATTTAAATTGCGTGGATGGTTTAAATTGAAAATCAAATATACTACGCATATTTGGAAATCAAGTAAACCTAAAGTTTAATTTTGATTTGGGTTGCGAAAACCGAAAGGGAGTACGTTAGTTAAACCATATCTTGCGGAAACCATACGAGAGTACATTTCTTGGTTAAACACTCAAAGATAAATTAACTGAAAGTTTATTTGAGTTTTGAATATTTGGAAAGAGTGATGGAATATTGTATTGAACATCATATTAAGCAAATCCATATATACAGGGCTTGATTCAAATTTATATCTAGGGCTGACAACAAAAGCTTTATTGTGTTTGTGAAAGGATTGTTGAATATTAAATTACATTCTTCACAAGGTTTTCAAATTCAAAATCACAGGGCTTATATAAACAAACAAACTGTTTTTACCATATATGAATTTTGTACTACTTATATGTATACCATGGAAAATTCTCATGTTGCCACACACTGATATTTGTTTATCTCCTTTACTAAGAGGTGTCTCACCACCGCATTACAAACATTTCAGGAAAACCAGAAAGGCAGGCGGACCGAGCTCTGTAGCAGTAGAGATTGACTGAACTACCCTGTCTGAAGGGTAAGTAGGTGAACTAGGGTTAGATTATTTTTGGGTTATGATCTTAGGTTGACTTTTTGGTCTTTTTGGGATTTTTGTACTTATATGACATAATTAGTAAAGCTCTGGTATTGTGACTGGTTGGATGGTATGTATATAATTTATGTTTTCCGCTGCTTAGGTATCAGAGATGTATGACAGGTATTTCCTTGGTACCCACGAGTCCGGGTTGATCATGATTAGTCCAGTTTATAAGCAGGTTAACAGGGTTATTATGTATGCTATTTATATATATATATATATAAGTAAATATGAAAAAATAGGCAGGTCGTTACACCCCAAGTTGTTGAAAGAAGCGCTAGATCACCCATCCACAAGTGGAAAGCCCAAGGAGGAGCAGTTGGAGATTTTAGAGGAGGCCTTCCACAACAATGATAGGGAACTTCCTTCTATAAGGCTAGCTTCCTTGCTCGCAGAACGACTTCGACAGTATAATCTAATTGAGCCAAAGAATGTGTGCTTCTGGTTCGAAAACCATAAGTGTGGGCAAGGATCAATTGAGGAGGCTACCACTTCAACTACTGCCCCACCAAGCTTCGATCTTACCTCTTCTTCCACTGCCACCCCGAGCAGTGCTCCCACTACTACCTCGACTGCTTGTGCTAGTACCCTTATTCCCATCAGCAATTCTCCAACTATAAAGCTTACCATGGTTATCACTCCAATAGACCCTAGCCCTCATAGTGTCAGCACTGCAGTCACCATACTAAAGATGCTGGTTTATTCACCCACTTTCAGCAGCTCCATTACGTGTTGAGACACTCGTATTGGCACCCGATGGTTCGTTACGAGCATCCCCACCAGAGGCCACAAGAAGAAGAGGGCAACGTTTCCTCCCTCGTCGAAGAAACATACATTCTTTTCCTTTTTCTGACCCATACCGACGACATTGCAAAAGTCCAAGGCCGCCGAAAAAGATCCGAGGCAGGCGGCAGTGACACTGCCAACACTTCAATAAATGCTGACGTTGACTTAAGGCTCTAACTTAAGCCCATATGTGTCCATTATATATATATAACCAATTCAATCTTTGCATTTTTTTTAATCTAATTTTGACCAACCCACATCATTTCAACAATGGGAGGTTGGGCTAAAAGTTTGACACTAGACAAGGTATCCATTTAAGTAACTTAATAGATTTTAATTAATGTTATAATTAGTTACTTTCGAGGATGAAATTTTTATAAGAAAAGGAGGATGTGATGATCCCAAAAATACATATACGAGTAAAGCATAGTAATATAATATATATAAATATTAACCGGTTATTTATTTTCACTCACTACCCTAGTATAATAATAAAATAATAAAGATGATCATTAAGCTAATGTCAGTACGAAAGTGTTCCTCTGTTAGAATCATTGATTTCATGTTTGATGCTTAAGAAAGACCTTGCTTAAGCGAGTGACTCACTCAAAAAATGAGCAGCTCGAAAGCTATCCCAAGTATAGGAGTTACGTCGTGTAATATTTAGCCCAAGGGCTAGATCGTCTCCTTAGGGAATGCGTTTTAATCTCAAATGTTACGTTTGTCCAATTGAAAATAAAAATGTACTGAACTCGGTTCAGATTCAGGATTTTCAAAATTATTTTATTTTACTTTTAACAAATTAAATAGCACGCAAATTAAAGTCCTAAAACTAACATGCATAGAACTAAAGAATAAAAATGGGAAACCCTAACCTACTCAAGGAAACATCAAAGCACGCATTAATTAAGGATGGTAGCCTAGAACATGGAATCAAAGATGCGCAATGGAAACTCAATTAAACACTCACGCGCGCAATAAAAATCGAATTTTTAACAAAACTACGAAATTGAAGCAAGGACCATAATTTGAATGCAAACACGAACTCAACAAGAATTTAAAATACGCAAACAATAATGGAACACGATAAAAACACAAACTTTAATGTTACTAAAATAAGACAAGGATGAATGCAATTTAAATTAAATAATAACAACCACGAGAGGGAATTAAAAATTGATGCTTTAATTAAAATTTACAAAACAAAGTTTAACAATTATTCAATGCTAAAAAAAACTGGAAATAAAAGAAAACTAAACAAATAAAAGGAATGAAATAAGAGAGAGAAAGAGAGATAGAGGAACAAAGCAGTGAAGCTGGCAGTGCTGGAGTGACTGGCCGTGGCAGCTGCTGTTGTGGAAGAGGGAAGTTGCTGCAAAGGCCCTCTGGGATGCTGCTGATCTGGTGTGGCGTGGAGCAAGGAAGGCAGTCGGCTTCTTGTGGAGTCGTGGAGTTGCAGAGCTGCTGCTATACCAGAACAGGGGCTGGAGTTGCTGCTGTGGAAGGGAACTGCTACTGAATGGAATAAGGCCCGATGCCTCGGTTGAAGCTGTTGTGCTCTGTCCTTCTGCCGTAGGGGCTATGTAGAGATGGAGAGGCTAGTGTGGTGCTGGTTCTGGAGGAGAGATTTTCAAGAGGGAGAGAATGAAAGAACAGAGGGGGAAGGGAATACAGAGAGTGAGAACAGGGAAGAAGAAATACAAACCGAAACAGAGAAAGAGAAGACGGAAATAAATCAAGGTAAAGAGAAGAAGAAGAGAAGGAGAAAGAGAAGAGAGAAGAGAGTGAGAGTTGGTTGGGGGCAGTGCCCAACAGGGCAAAAGGAAGAACAAGTGAGTTTTTAAATGGGAAAAAAATGGCTTGCCCTAAACCCACAAGACCAACTTGACCCGGCAACTTGACCCAACCCGAATTGTTATTTTTTTTTTTATTTTTTTCATTCTCTATTCATCACAAATCTGACTCTTCTAGAGCCCATTTCTCACAAAACTCAAAACATGAGAGTTTTATATAATCCTTTCCTCTTTCTCTAGAAATTTGAATCGTCTCGATCGGAACTCAGACAGAAAAGTTATGCATAAAATACGAATAGGTGTTGGTTTTAGTTTCTGAGATTTTTCCTGCAACAAAAAATTACCAAAACTTCATAAATAATGCAATAAAGTTCAAGAATGATGATTTTGGCACTTTATTAAAATATTGGACAATTTTAAACATTTAATTAAAAATATAAACCGTAAAACCCGGGTTAAGATGCCCAATTACGTAGTTTTGACGCGTAATTAGCGAGTGCTTAAAGACCATGTGGCTCAATCGCTCCCTAGAGATCGGTTTGGTCAAAGTGGAATTTCATAGGATAAATGAGGTAGACATAGCTGGTGTGCATATATAAGTATATATATGAAATAATATTTTTGATTGGCATGCATTATGTAAATATATAATATAAGTAATTGTGAGTTAGCCACTTAATTCCGCACACCTCAATATTATAATAAATTTTATTGAAAGCTCATTCTCATTTCTAGTTTTTCACACACCATTTTAAGTAAATAATCAAATAACAATACTTTATATCAATAATAATTTTTATTTAAAGCCTATACCCACTTACGTACTTTCTTCATATATAATAATAATAATAATAATAACAACAACAACAACAACAACAATAATAATAATAACAATAACGATAATAATAATAATAATAATAATAATAATAATAATAATAATAATAATAATAATAATAATAACTGCTTTATTAAAACTGCACATTCAATGTACGCTGAATGGGACACGTGACACATTGAAGTTTTATTAATAGTAAGGATGAATATGTTTTAAATTGATTCTAGCACCATCTCCTCTTTAATTAATTTGAGTAATTAATTAATCTTGGATAATGCCACTGACATAAAGGTAAGCATCCATCTACACATCAAATGTAAGTATCAAACCTCATCCACCTTTGATTATTATTATTATTATTATTATTATTATTATTATTATTATTATCTAACCTCCAACATGATGAGTGCAACTTGTAAGAAAACTATCAACTTTTATGGACTATTCATAACTCATTTCCTTTGCTTAAAGTAAGAGCACATGCAATTGTCTCGGACAAGCACTTCATTATATGCAAAAAGGTCTCAATGCAATTATATATATAGATATTATATATACATACACAGTATCCCTTCAACTATAGATGTTGCTTGCTGCTACTCACCCACACCCACATACACGCCTATAAACAGGAGACTCTCCTAGTTCATTCTCACAATTTCATTTATGAGAAAATTTTCAGAGGAAGAAAAGGAAAAGTGAGTGAAAGATAAAATTCTCATTTCTCCACTCTTTCCAATCTCATTTTAAGAGTTAAAAATTCTTCGTGATTGTTTCACTGGGTTAAGTAAGGGTAAGTAAGTACGATTATGTTAGTTCTTTTTAATAAAATATATTTGAGTTTATAAGTAAGTAAGATTATGTTAGTTGTTTTTATAATATTCCCGAGTTTAGTTTTAATGTTTTAATTTCTCTTGGGATAGTTTACAGCATTACAATATTTTGTTAAAAATAAATATATTTTTTTAGTATGACAATCGTATGGCATGAGCTCATTAAATTTCTTTGCATGTTTTATAAAACAATTAAGATATGGTAAAATTTTTATGGTATTGTTCATTTTATTGCATAAATTATATATATATATATATATATATTATGATATAAATTATATAAATTATAAAGTAGTATGTTTTCAAAAACCCTTGTGGCTTAGAGATCACAGAATTACAGATGCTCGGTACTATAGTTTAAAGTTTATAAAGATCAGAGTGCACTCACACGGTTTACAGAGTGGTTTTACAGAACAGTGGATTTCTTCTAAGTGCACACCTAGTCTTAGACCAAGACTTAATAGGAAAAATCTCACTTACAGTTTACAGTTTGATTTAGTTTGTTCGTCTAGCCAGTTAAGTCCAGTCTTTAAACTGCACAACTTTGTCATGGGGGTAAACATGACTTATAGTTAACAGACCTAAGGAAGATTTCTATAATATAAGTGTGTGTATATATATATATATATATCTCTGTGTGTGTGTGTGTGTGTGTATCTGTGTGTGTGTGAATAGGGCCATTTTTAGTAGGCTTAAATGATGATTTGAAGGAAAAACACAAAGGAAGGTACACACACACACACACACACACACACACACACACATATATAATTAAGTATTATAGTAATAGTTTACAAGTCCAGTTTAACAGTTACAATATATGGTTATAAAATTTTACTGTTATAGTTAATAGTAAAAATTTTGTGCAGTAATTTTTAAATTTACTTTTATTTTTAATGCAATTTTGAAGTTACAGTATTAAAATACTTAATTATATATATATATATATATATATATATATATAATTAAGTATTATAGTAATAGTTTACAAGTTCAGTTTAACGGTTACAATATATGGTTATAAAATTTTACTGTTATAGTTAATAGTAAAAATTTTGTGCAGTAATTTTTAAATTTACTTTTATTTTTAATGCAGTTTTGAAGTTACAATATTAAAATACTTAATTATATATATATATATATATATATATATATATAATTAAGTATTATAGTAATAGTTTACAAGTTCAGTTTAACTGTTACAATATATGGTTATAAAATTTTAGTGTTATAGTTAGTAGTAAAAATTTTGTGCAGTAATTTTTAAATTTACTTTTATTTTTAATGCAATTTTGAAGTTACAGTATTAAATTTTATTTTACGAAAGTATAATACTGTGAAAGTTCATCTTGACCACACACTAACAGTAATCTTTCTTATTGAGCGTCGTCTCACCCCAATCATTATTTTACATTACAGAAAATTTTGAAGAGTGTACCAGAAATCAGGTGTAGCAAACGCGTGAGCGGGAATAGAAAGAGTTATATAGAATAAATATTGATGTAGAACTAAATGGTTATGTTTTAATGTTTTAGAATTTTAAGAATGTTAGTTTTGGTGTTAAAGATATTGTTGTTGTTGTGTGTGTGTGTGTGAATAGGACCATTTTTAGTAGGCTTAAATGATGATTTAAAGGAAAAACACAAAGGAAAGTACACACACACACACACACATATATATATATATATATATATATGTATATATAATTAAGTATTATAGTAACAATTTACAAGTTCCGTTTAACGATTACAGTATATGGTTATAAAATTTTACTGTTATAGTTAATAGTAAAAATTTTGTGCTGTAATTTTTAAATTTTTTTTTTATTTTTAATGCAGTTTTGAAGTTATAGTATTAAATTTTATTTTACGAAAATATAATACTGTGAAAGTTCATCTTGGCCATATACTAATAATAATCTTTCTTACTTACTGAGCGTCGTCTCACCCTAATCATTATTTTACATTACAGAAAATTTTGAAAAGTGTACCAGAAATCAGGTGTAGCAAATGCGTGGGCGAGAAGAAAAAGAGTTATTTAGAATAAATATTGATGTAGTACTAAATAGTTATGCTTTAATGTTTTAGAATTTTAAGAATGTTAGTTTTGATGTTGAAGATATTGTTGTAATAAGGTTATTTAGTACTTTGGTAATAAAAAAATTTGAAGTTTATTTACTTCCACTGTTGAAATATTTATAGAAAGTAACACCTCAGACCCTGCTGGGTTCGGGGCATAACACGATATGTGAGTTCATTTGATAAAATTCCTATTTTGGCCCTAGTATTTGAAATGAAAATTTTGGTAACTCTAACTACGGATTAGAGGTCCTCTTCCTCCATCACCTCCTTAATTAAAGTTTTAATCTCCTCTCAGTTTATCTCATGATTAACCTCTGTTGACCTTATAGGTCACACCCAATTTTGATAATGACAAATACTTAGGTATTTGATGGTTTTCAAGTGTTTGTGCAGGCTTAAATGAATATTCCAAGGAAGGACACTTGAAGTAACTAAAAGACCCTGAATACTTTTTGTTTGTAATTGTAAATTCAATATTTGTAATATGGATCTATAATAGTAACTTAGGATGTGGTCTGTATTTTACCTTACCTGCACATCATGCATATTGGATATATGGTAAGCTCAAAATGACCATAGAATGATCATAGGGACTAAATGACTTTAGGGCAGGTCGACCGACGCTGGATTTTTGGGACTATCTCAAAACGGCCTTCGAAAGATCATAGCATAACCCTAGGCTCCAACACTCACACATATAGCATAAAATATATGAGTGTGTTAAAATTGTGCCTTAAAATTGAATAAAAATCAAAATGCTGAGAGAGCTCGGGCGACCGAACCCCTAGAGTTCAAAACTCCTCGGGCGCCTGAACTATTGACAAGTCAACAGTTGACCAGGGCTTTTGGGCGACCAAACTATAATACACATATCTTCCCTGGACACCCGAACCCTTTAAAAGGGACATCCCACCAACCTGGGCTACTAAGCGGTTTAGTTCAAAAATAACCCCGGGCGATCGAACACATGGTTTCGGGCCACCAAACCTAGGACTGGGCACCCGAATGTACGAAGAAATGTTTCTAACTTTGATTCGGGCTGTCGAAGCTTCATCCGGGCGACCGAAATGCATTGAACACCTTTTATTATTGAGTTAGGTCGGGCGACCGAACCAATGTTTAGCCACCCGAACCTCGCCCGGTTAAAAATAGTTTAACCGCGGGTAAATAGGGTTATTTCGAGCTAATTGCATTTTAATCATTTGAGACTTTTTTAATTATTCCCATCATATCCCAAATGATTATATTTTTACCCGTGACTATAAATATGAGTTCATTTGCAAGATTAGTGTGTGATTAGCAGAAAATCATTAACAAAAATCCTCTCTATTTCAAAATCTCACTTTGCTCAAATACCCTCAAATATCCTTTGATAAATCTTGGTATTGTAAGAGGTTTGTAAGAGTTCTTTCTTGGGTGATTAATTAGTAGAGGTTGCTAATACTCCTAGTGTGCTTGTGTAATTGAGATATTATTTTTGGGGAGTTTTGCTTAGGTTTATCCCACATATTTTCACTCTATAAATCTTATGTTGGGACAACCTAGTAAGCTTAGGATATTTGCATCTTATTGCAAGTGTCCAATAGCTTTGTTTTTGTTGTGCAAAGATTTTTTCAAACAAGCAAATATTTTCAAACTAGTATTGTGCATCTTTCATTGAGGAAAATCTTATTGAACTAGTTTGATTATCTGATTCGTATCTTTGGAATATTGATTGGCTATTGAAGCATATTGTCTAGATTCCAAGATATTGCTTGTGCTGAATACTCTTGAGCATCTTACTGATTATATTGTATTGAGTGTTGATTGCACAAAATTTGCATCACTGAGCTTACATTATATCCATATCATTGATGTGTATGTGAATGCGTGTATTTGGGTACATATCTGCTTTACGTGAAAGCACTATTTCTGTACCATCTATTTGAGAGAATATTGTTGTATTTTCAGGCGTGGCCTGAGGGGGCAGTAATCCCCCTTGGTAATGATTGTGTAGGTTGAGGTCAGCCCTGTGTTAAATGATCTGGTTGTAAAGGTTGAGGTCAGCCCTGTGCTAATTGACCTAGTTTGTATAGGTGCCGCTCCACCCATTTAAGTGACCAAGTATAATGGTAATCCTTGTGCTTGTTAGCCAAGGCGGGGACGTAGGCAATTGGCCGAACCTCGATAACATTTCTGTATGTCACCTTTACTATTCTCTGGTGCATGTCTGTTTGATTAAACTGCTCTGTTTACTTTCCAGTATACATTTTCATTACTTGCACTAGAATGACCATAGGGTTGTGAATATACTGATGTTAGAATATTTACCTAGGGATTAAATTTTAAAAATACCAATTCACCCCCCCTCTTGGGATCACGACAAAGCTAACAACCTCCATCCCCTACTCTCCACACCTATACCTATTGTAGACACCCTAATTTTTACCCGGCCTTCCTGAAGAGACTCGGCGCAATAAAAGTTGACTTCGAATCCTGGAAATTAGAGGATCCTTTTAAAAAAAATCCAATTGAGCCCTTCTCAAAATTAAAATTCTTTTAATTGAGTCCTGGTATTTTTAAGTTAAGTCCCAATTATTTTCAAAATAAGTCCTGGTTGTTTTTAAATTACGCCTCTTAATTTTTTAAATTAAGTTTTTCAATTTTTTGAATTGACTCGTTTAATTTTAAAATTGAATTCTTTGAATTTTAGTGAGTTATTTTTTATTAAATCGAGTCCAGGCCCTTTATTTTCCGGGAATCAAGTTTTATTTGTAAAACTGACTCTTTCTTTTGGGAGACAAAAATCGGACAACAAAAATAAATGTATAAGAAATTCAAAAATAAAAAGGGAAAAGCATGTGCATAACTGATTCTCTCCCAAAACCCCAATAATAGAAATGCGCACAGTAAAATATTCTTTTGTAACAAATTTTAGGCACGTGCAGGGAATTATTCTTCTATTAACAACTTTTTGGCATGAAATGCATGGTTGGACTCTCTATAAAGAGTGTCTCGGGCACAAAGCAAAGGGGGGGGGGGTCTCCATTTTCACTATTCATTCATCACCTCTCCTCTCTCATCTATTTCTTTCTTGATCTCACTCTCCAACCTCTCCTCGTAGATCCCTCCATCTCTCCATCTCTTCCCCTGGCCATAATAGCCTTACCATCTCACTCTCCATATTCTCACCCTCACTTTTCATTTCCTCGATCCCATTTCCCCCACACCACCAAAGTACCCCAAGGCCAGACCCAAGCACCAGTGGCTGTTGGGGACAATCCTGGAGCAATAATCACACACAAAGAAAAAATAACCATCCACAATGGAACACCGAAAATTTACGTGGTTCGGTCGAATCGACCTACGTCGACGGAGCACACACCACTACACTATACTAGGAGAAATATTACAAGGAGCCTTACTGCTCAACTTTCTCTATCTCTCTCTTTCTCTCTCTTTTACTGCAGTTCTCTCTACGTACAACACAACCTCTCTACACTCACAACACTCACACTACACACACCACACCTCTTACATACACTGCACTTCTCACACTTCACACTTCACTGCAACACAACACACTATATATAGCCATGGGGAGGTGGAGTGGTTAACAAGAAATTCAAACATGGTGGCTTAATGTTAGCCATGGCAGGCAAGGTAGGTGGAGGGTTGTTGGTCTCCATTTACTGCAAGTCTTCAATTTCTACATAAGCTGCGGGGGAAGGTGCTGCTGCCAACGACTCCACATTTGCAATCTCAAATCTCAACAATCTCCCACTTGGAGACGGAGACAACATCTCAACCAGTGTATAGACAAATGATGTGCTCATGTATGTCTTCAAGGATGAAGACCAACTGAAGTTGAGCACAACTTCAGCTTCTCTGTAGTCACCACCTTCGTCAACAAGTCAGTTGGATTTCTGCTACCTTGAATATTTTCAAGTGCTAGTACTCCATCCTATAATAGAGATCTGATGAAGTGATAACGCAATCCGATATGTTTGGCTCTGGAATGAAATGCAGAGTTCTTTGCCAGATGTATCGCACTCTGACTATCGTTGTACAAAACATTCCTCTCCCGCTTTAATCCAAGCTCTGTCAACAAACCCTGAAGCCAAATCATCTCTTTACTAGCTTCTGTCACTACTACGTATTCAGCTCATGTAGTGGATAGGGCAACAATCTTTTATATCTACGACATTCAACTAACAGCTGTTATGCCAACAGTGAACACGTATCCGGTGGTGCTCCACAATGATGAACTTCACCAACAAAATCGGCATCTACATACCCTTTGACTTTCAAGCCTCCTTAGGCAAAACATAAGCACTTATCAACAATGCCTCTGAGGTACCTGAAGATCCACTTCACTGCTTCCCAGTGAGTCTTCCCTAGATTAGACATGAATCTACTGATTACTCCCACTGCTTGGCCAATGTCCGATCTGGTGCAAACCATGGCGTACATGAGACTTCCAATAGCTGAGGCGTAAGGTACCTTAGCCATGAAGTCCTTCTCTTCATCTGTATGGGGAACCTGATCCTTGGAAAGGCGAAAGTGTCATGGAAAAGGTGTATTTACTGCTTTGGCACTGCTCATGTTAAACCTCTGTAAAACACGACTAATGTACTCCGACTGAGATAAATGCAATGTTCCCTATTACTTATCTCTGGAGATCCGCATCCCAAGTATCTGCTTCACTGTGCCTAATCCTTCATGTCAAACTACATTGACAATTGCTGCTTTAATTTCTTGATCTCTTCTATATCTGGTCCTGCGATTAACATGTCATCTACATATAACAACAAAATGATATAGCTATACTGATACCTCTTGAAGTAGCAACAGTGGTCGGCGTTACACTTTAGAAAATCATTCCTATGCATAAAGCTGTCAAATTTCTGGTACCATTGTCTGGGAGCTAGTTTGAGATCGTACAAACTCTTCTTTAACCTACACACTAGATTCTTTTTACCTTTCTTTGAAAATCCTTCTAGTTGATGCATGTAAATTTCTTCATCAAGATCACCACGAAGAAACACCATCTTCACATCTAACTGCTTGAGATATAGGCCCTTTGAGGCAACAATGCTCAAGACTGATCTGATGGTTGTCAACTTCACAACTAGTGCAAAGATGTCGGTGTAGTCAATTCCTTCCTTCTACTCGAAGCGTTTAACTACCAACCAAGCATTGTACCTCCTGAAGCCGTCATGCTTCTCTTTGATTCTGTACACCCATATGTTGTGAAGGGCCTTCTTACCTTTGATCAACTCAGCTAGTTCCCATGTTCTATTGGAGGTGAGGGTCTTCATCTCATCCTTCATCGCAAGCTCCCACTTGCTCGTATCTACCACCTGACATGCTTCATCATTGCATTCGGGCTCTCCTCCATATGTAAGAAGTAAATAATCTATATACCTTATGTTTGGTACATGAGGCTGAGTAGATCTCCTAAGCTCCGAAGTTGGAGTAGGAGGTGGTGGTGCGACGATCTGCTCCACTGGTTCCTCCGCCTGAGGATTCTTGGCATTCTGCTATTGTGTCCCGACACATTATGTGATATCATTCATATCTACATAGGTTGATTCTTTCTGAACTAGTTCGGTGGATTCTGCTGTGTGCTTGTCTTTGTACATAACCTTTTCATTGAAAATCAAGTCTCTGCTTCTGATCAACTTTTTGTTTTCATCATCCCAAATGAGATACCCATATTCATCTTCACCGTAATCGAAGAAGGTGCATTTCCAAGACTTAGGATCAAGCTTATTCCTGACATGATCATTGATGTGTACATATGCAACACAACCAAAAACTTTCAAATGTGAAAGTCTCACCTCTTTTCCGCTCCATACCACTTCTGGTATATGATGGTCCAATGGTACTGATGGATCCCTGTTGATCAAGTACGTTGCCGTGCTGACTGCTTCTGCCAAGAACTGTAATGGTGAACCTGACTGTATTCAGATGCTTTTAGCTTTTTTAGTCAACGTTCGATTCATCCACTCTGCTACGCCGTTGTGTTGAGGCATACCTGGCACAGTTCTTTCCATCCTGATACCATGCTCGTAACAGAATTTCTTGAATCCGATGTCTTCATACTCACTACCGTTGTCTGTTCTCAACTTCTTAATTCTCAAACCAGTTTCGTTTTCAACCATAGCTTTCAATACCCTGAAAGCATCAAATACTTCCGACTTATACTTCAAAAAATAAACCCATACCTTCTGAAAGTGATCATCAATGAACGTGACGAAGTAATTCCTTCCGCATATGGATGAGACTGGCGTCGGTCCCCACACATCTGAGTGGACTAGTTCTAGTCTCTGCTTCTTTGGGGCACGGGTGTTTTTTTGGAATCTGACCCTCTTCTATTTCCCAAATATGCAATCCTCACATATGTCAATCTGCACTGACTGTAGACCACTCAATTTTCCCTTTAAGTGCATCACCCTGAGTCATTTCTCACTCATGTGACCGAGTTGTTGGTGTCAGATGTTGCTGTCGTCATTTCCTGTAATAACTAAAATAGACATGGAGGCATTGGAGGTTAGATAAAGTGTTCTGCTTTTCTTACCTCTGGCAATCGTTAGTACACCCTTTAAAACCTTCCATTCATCGCTATTGAATGTCATCGTGTATCCCTCATCTGCCAACTGACCAACTGAGATCAAATTCTTTCTTAGGTCTGGAATATGTCTGACATCCTTCAGCTTCCATACTGACCCATTTATATTAATCTTTACAACTCCCTTGCCAGTTATGTCACAAGGTTGATCGTTGGTAAGGTACATCTTACCGAAATTACCTGGTGTGTACTCCTCTAGGCAATCTCTGCAGCAAGTGACATGAAATGAGGCTCCGAAGTATAAGACCAAAGACTCTTGCTTTGCACTGGTTTCTGAAATGCTTGGTCTTTCCACAGTTCCAGCACTCAACATTCTTTGTGCCTTGGGAACCTCTAGGATTTCTAGATTTAGACCGCCTGGTCCTGGATCTGCTGCAATCGTTAGATCGTCCATGCCTGCTTCCTTTTCCTCGGCTTTCCACGTTCAAAGTTGAACTTAAAGTGGAGGCATTGTTCGACTGCATTCTGATCTCTTCTGTCAAAATCATGCTGATAACCTCTTCGTACTTTAGCTTTGATTTTCCTACAGAGCTATTGATTGCAGTAACAATACCTTTCCAACTCTCAGGCAGCTAACTGAGAATCAGCAGGGCATGAATCTCACTGTCAAATGTAATTCTAACCAAGGCGAGTTGATTCCGACAGCTAGTTGAAATTATTCAGGTGTCTGGTGAAACTTTCACCAGAAGACATGCTTATGGTAAACAATCTTTTCATTAGATGTACCTTATTTACGATTGATGGCTGCTTGTACATATTAGATAGCGCATCCATAAAGGACTTGGTGGTTGTCAAGTGCTTGATGTTGAAGGCAACAGACTTTGCCAATGTCATCCTAATAGCTCCGAGAGCCTTTCGATCAAGCAACTCCCACTCGCTCTCCTGCATGGATTTTGGCTTCTCCTTCAATGGTAAGTGCAACTCTTTACCAAATAAATAGTCCTCAATCTGCATTTTCCAGAAACAGAAATTCGTGCTGTCAAACATCTCGATCTGAGAGCTCTTTTCGTTTGACATCTCAATTCACTAATCTAGAGATAAAATTAGCTCAAACGAGTAGCATGGTTGGATCCAGAACAACCTAAAATCCTAGAAATGGCTCAAGTCACTCGAAAAACGGACCCGAAATGGCTTCGAAAGGTCTGGTCAAACTCTTAGTAAAAAATGGTAAACTCTAGTCAACTATGCTGACGTGGCAGGCTGCCGTGGTAGTGGGCCCACCTACTGACATGGCAGTAGGGTCTGCTACCGACATGGTAGTGGGGTCCACCTGCTGACGTGTTACTGTGGGCCCATCGATGACCTGGCAGTGCAGGCCAACTCGTTGACGTGGTGGCTAACTCAGCGCCGCTGGCGTGGCACTAACGCAGCAGCGCTAATGTGGCTCTCGGGTCTGGATCGGTTCGGGTCGGATATGGATTCGCAGATCGGGTCTTGGGTTGATCCGGTATGAGTGAGTCTTTGGGTCTGGTCAGGTGGAGTCCAGGTCGTGTTGAGGCAGTCCAGGCTAGGAAGACGCGTGGGCGCGCATGTGGTGCGTGACCCGCAGGTTACCGACGCGTGGCGAGGCGTAATTCTCCGGCGATGCGCATGGTGGTGCGTGCGGCGTCGTCTAAAGATGTTTGGAGCTTCGGCGGCCACCATTTGCTTCGTCTCGACGAGAGGAGTGTGATGGTGGCCTCAAAATTAAATTTTGAGCTACTAGATAGAGGCTCAAAAAATCCAGGAATTTTTTTTTTGATCTGATGATTTTACTCCAACCAAGCTCTAATACCAATTGTTGGGGATAATCATGGAGCAACAATCACACACAAAGAAAAAATAACCATCCATAATGGAACACCGAAAATTTACGCGGTTCGGTCGAATCGACCTACGTCCGCAGAGCACACACCACTGCACTATACTGGAAGAAATATTACAAGGAGCCTCACTGCTCAACTTTCTCTATCTCTTACTACAATTCTCTCCGCGTACAACACAACCTCTTTGCACTCACAACACTCACAGTAGACACACCACACCTCTCACAACTTTATTACAAATATAAGTCTCAACTATTAAAATGAAAATTTCTAAAATTCTAAAATACACAAACATATTATAAATTATACTATGCTAAATTTTTATTTTAGTCTATTCTTCTACTCCCGCCCATGCATTTGCTACGCTAGATTTTTGGTATACTCTTCAAAATTATCTGAAATGTAAAATAATGATTGGGGTGAGACAACGCTCAGTAAGTAAATAAGATTATTATTAGTGTGTGGCCAAAATGAGTTTTCATAATATTATACTTTCGTAAAATAATATTTAATGTTGGAATTAGTGTATTCCTAAGAGGGAGGTGAATTGGGTATTTAAAAAAAATTTCTTCCTTGGTTAAATTAGCTAGCAGCAGTAATGCACAACCTAGGGTTTATCTAAGTATTTCCCAATTATTCACAATATTTAAATCATGCATGCATTCATAAATAATTAAATATGAGCATACATGTGTAGGAAATTAAAGTGCATGAATTTAGGAGCAGAAACAAGATATGTTATTGGGGTTCAGCCAATACTACCTACATCCCTGCCTCAAGCTAACAAACAAGAGGATTTCCACCACAACTCACTTAACGGGTGGAGCGGCACTGATTACAACACTTTACCAGGATGGTGCACCTAGTTTTTCTAACCGAGTCAAAACCAATTCGGGACTATTTATAGGGCTAGTCACCCTCTTTTGACCACACATTGGGAATACAACAGATATTCAATATAATTTTTTGTGTATAAGGAAATGTACTTTTAAACAAGTAGATTATGTACCAATACGCACAAGCAATAATCAATGCACCTTAACCAGATAGGAATTATAAACTCAGTGCAAACAATTTGTAAAAACACTCTAGGTAATGTCAATATTCAATCAAGTGCAAGAGTGTATAGCTAATCAATCTTTGAAATAATATGTAAATATATTTCAACCACAAGTAGGGTTTCAAATATTTCCAAAGAATATAATCAAAATATCTCTAAGATGATTTCCTCAAAATTCTAGCACAAGAGATATTTGAAATCAAGCTTGTTTGAAAAATATTTCACAAAGCACAAGAACAAGCCTTTGAATACTTGTAACAATAATGCAAGATTCACAAGCTCTAGAGAGTATTCCCACCGAAGACTTATGAATTAAATCACAAGGGGACTCTCAAGCTCACTCTCAAAAATTAACATCAAACACATACAATAAGAGTGAGAGCCAATATAAATAATCTCACTAATACTCTTACGAAAGGATTTTAGCAAGTAGGATGAGTAAGAGATGGATTTATTGCTTGTATATGATAAAACAAAGGTTTTGAAATTCAGAGAGTTTTGGCTAATGATATTTTCTAATCCATGCTTAATCTTTCCAAACGAATTGGTATATATAGACATTCATAAAAAATATAACCGTTGGGGGACATAGATGGAATTTTTAGAAAAGATTAAGTATGGTTAATAAAAAATAACCCCATTTTAACCTTGGTAAAATTCAAGCAACCCGAGAGGTTCGGTCGACTAGGTTACTCAATTCGGTCGACTAAGGTGTTTTTGAACTGAGGAGATGGTCGACCAGACTTGAGGCAATTTTTTGAACCTTCGAGGTTCGGTTGACCGGGCTAAGTTCGGTTAACCGAAGTTGAACGTTCGGTCAATTAGACCAGTTTACAACTGTGAGTTCATTCGACCAGGGCATTGGGATTTCCCACGTGCCAGTTTGGTCGACCAGGGCGTTGCAGTTCATTTTAGAAATGATTGACCATCTGGTCAACTTTTTGACCCTGGAGAGGTTTGGTCGCCCGAAGTTGTTTAGTATGTTAGGGTTCGCTTGACCGAACACACTAACTTTGTTCATTTAAGTACTGTTTTTGAATATTAACTTCCCCCGATAGCATATATGATAATGGGGACTTCCTATGTGCTAGTGCAAGGACTTAGGGTTTTTGAATATTAACTTCGGTGTCGGTTGATTGAAGAGTGATCCCTAAGGTCTATCTATGGTCTTGAGCTTATAGTCCCTACCATGCATGACATGCATTAATTATTACAGACCAATAGATACTTATTACAAACCCAATGAATTGAAAATGAATTACAAAGAAATTGGGCACTTTGGGTCTTCTTTTTCTTCAAGCCACTGTGTGCCGCCATATAATTTTGCCAATTTGATCATGCACACAAACTCGGCAAACATTAAATATCTTGTATTTGTCATTATAAAAAAACGAGATAAGACTCAAAAAGTCAACATTTAATATTATAACTTTAAAATTGCTTTTAAAATAAATGTGAATTTAAAATTTTCTACGTAAAACTTTTACCATTAACTACGGCAGTAAAATTTAATAAACATATACTGTAATTGTTAAATAAAAATTTTAATTTTAAAACTATAACTATAATATTTAATTATACACATACATACTTTTCCTTACATTATTCCCTTAAATCATCATTTAGGCACAAAAATGGCCATGTTCACATAAACATATACTTTTTCTTCAAATGATCAATAACTCTATATACGTAATTAAATATATATATACATGTACTGTAAAAATCACCCTTAGGCATGTTAGCCATAAATTATGTTTCTGTTAAGCGTAAGTCATGTTTACCCCCATGACTGGGTTATGCGGTCTGAAAATTAGACTTAACTGGTTTGCCGACCAAACTAAATCAACGTACATAATCATTAAGTGAGATTTTCCTTATTAAACCCTGGTCCGACCTAGGTGTGCATTCAGGGGAAATCCATACTTTTCCTTACATGTTTCCCTTAAATTATCATTTAGGCACAAAAATGGCCATGTTCACATAAGCATATACTTTTCCTTCAAATGATCAATAACTTTATACATGTAATTAAATATGTATATACATGTACTGTAAAAACCACCCTTAGGCATGTTAGCCGTAAATCATGTTTCTGTTAGGCGTAAGTCATGTTTACCTCCATGACTGGGTTGTGCAGTCCGAAAACTAGATTTAACTGGTTGGCCGGTCAAACTAAATCAACGTACATAATCATTACGTGAGATTTTCCTTATTAAACCTTGGTCCAACCCAGGTGTGCATTCAGGATAAATCCACTACCATATAAAACAACTCTGTAAACAGTGTGGGTGCATTCTGATCCATTTAAACTTTAAGTTGCGGTACCGAGCATTCGTAATTTTTTGTATCGTCTGAGCCATAAGGGGTTTTGAAAACATCTTATTATATAATTTATACAATTAAAATAATATCATGAAAATCTCATTTTTACTCATATTTTCGTGAAATATGCAACGTAAAAATAAAATAATGCCACACAATTTTCGTATTAAAAATATTTTCTTGAATAGAAATTAATGTTGTAAAATACCCGAAGAATTTAGAACATTTTTTAACTCAAAAATAAATGCAAGTATATTAAAGATAAAACTTGTATAATTCAATATGCATAAAAATAAACTCGGAAAAATTTTATGAAAATAACTAACAAAATCAAAATTTACTTACGAATAAACTCGGGTATAAATTTTAATAAAAATATAACATAATCAAATTTACTTACAAAAATATAACTGTATCTCCCTATAGGCTCTCCTCTGCCAGAGTGGCTTTATCCACCAGAGTAGCAAAGTCCTGTATCTACAGTATTGCCACTTGATTTAGGATTTCCTTCTTTAGACCCCTCTCAAACTTCCAAGCTTTCCTAACGTCATCCGATATCATAAAAGAAGCAAAGTGGGACAACTCCATGAATCGGATAGTGTACTACTGAACTGAATGCTACCCCTGAGTCAGGCTCATGAACTCCTCCATCTTTGCATTCCTAATAGAGGCCGGAAAGTACTGCTTAAAGAACACTTCTCTGAAACGGTTCCATGTCATCGCCATAGGTACCGGTCTCTGCTCCTCCAACATCCTTACAGATTCCTACCACCTCTCGGCTTCTCTAGTCAACTTCAACGTCGCGCAGAGCACTTTCTACTCATCCGTACAATGCAGAACAACCAATATCTTCTCAATTTCCCGAATCTAGTTCTCCGCACAGATCAGGTTTGTACTCCCTGTGAAGGTAGGAGGCTTCAGTAAGGTGAATTGATCAATAGAACCTTTAACTCAGCCATGGGACGGTTTTCCCCCCTAGAATTCCACATAACCTCCGCAGTAAACTGTTGGGCGAAGTCTCGAAGTACCACCGTAGTGTCATTACCAACCTCATGGCTGTCACCCCCCACTGCTACTCCCTTCGGCATTAGTAGTATTGTTCCTGGACTCCATCCTGAAGAGACAACCGAGAAAGTTGTTAAAATCTTGGTACCCTACATAACTGCTACAACTACAATACCTTAAGACTTACTTTAATAACTTAACGTCCTTAATGACGACATACTCCACCAACCTTTTACTCCCATTCTAGATCAAGTTTCATCTCTCCACTCAGAAACAAAACTGTCAATGGATTGCTGTGATTTTCTGAATCCGTCGACTGATCCAAAAAAATACAGAAGTCAGTTAATGGAATTTCAGCCTCTAGGCTTACGGAGAAAAACTCAACATTCCTATTCTACCCATTCTTATCTTCCTATACTTTGGCATGACCTCCTAACCTTGTCTAACCAAGTTTACAACACCTAACAACCTGGTTGCTTTGATACCAACTGTAACGCCCTGACCCTTTAGGTGGGCCCGGAGTGCTACTAAACATATATAACATACATTTCTCTGATACCACACATAAATAACCCACCCAAAAAGGGGAACGGGTGTTCCATACTGATTTGTATAAATATACACAGCAGAAAAACATACATCCTCTATAAAGTTACCTGAGTATCTAACTGTTTCCCAACATACATACATACATAAATCGATACTCCGCCTATTACAACCATAAAATGAACACAGCTACTGTCTACGACTCACCTGCACTAACAAACCAAACAACGATCAAAACCAGCTTGGTGGTATGCTAAAGTCAATCCCTCAAAGGACCTGAAACCTGATTTGTATAAAAGGGCAAGACATTTCTTAGTAAGACGAATTATATTATCATTAGTGTGTGGTTAACATGAGATTTCATGTGTACATAATTTTTGTTAACTTTTTGGATCATTCAACTGGAATTTTAAAACAATATTGAACTGTATATTTGAAAATACATGCTGCTAGCTCAATATAGTCCTTTCTATAGTAAATATACCCATATATGCCTAGAAGATACAACCTGTACTACTGACTTAGCATCATCACACTAATCATAACATACGACATGCTTCCCCCCATGACGGGTTGTACGGCTCGAAGGCTGGACCTAGCATATAGTCGACCGACTATAGCTAAGTCAAACATAAAGTAGTACGATGGGGCCTACCCTATGCTCGAAGACAGAGTCACCCGGAATTACTACATTAGATGGAGCCCTGAAATTTTTGCATCGGGGAGTACTTTACCAAGGTCACCAATCGCCTTTCCCATATCCACACTCTATCTTAGATGTGTGGTGGCACCCCTACAATATATATAGCTACGGTACCGTGCTCATAACATAACATCATATCAATAGGGTTTTACAGTCATATATGACAATTTACATCGTATTAAACTGAAATCATAATTCATTTTCATGAAACTGCATAAAACAATAGCTGTTCATAAGTTTGTAAAATATCTACTATATATTGTCTCGGTAAAATCGGCATCTCATAAACTCAGCATCTAGTTGTCATATTACATATCGACATATGGCCGTTGTATCATATCAATATTACACAAAACTTGCTCATTTATGCCAATTAAAAACTGTACTCATGCCACACAATTTTTCATCAGGTAATTCATAAATACACAACTGCTTGAGAGAATAAATACTATATTGAAAATAGGGGTATGAGTATCTCCAAGTTGTTATTTTACTAAGAATATAGATATATAATTAAATACAGGAAAAATGGAGACAATCAACCCTACCACCTTTGATTCGTTGTAAAATACCCCTATGGTTTGAAATCCCAAATTCCTAACCGGTGAAAACATTCATAAAGTTGGGTACTTTAATTTAAAAATATCATATTTGAATTTAATAGTTTGGTTTTGAAAATAAAGTCGGTTAACCGAACCCTAAGCTTGGAAACCCTAGAAAAGCCATAATTTTACACATATAAACATTTCCAACATTTTAAACTGGTAAAATCCATAAGATTAGCTGACATAATATAATCCCTTTACCCGTTTTCTTGAAAAATGATATGGGACTCTTGAAAAACGAACCCGAACTTTGGAGTGATAACCGAAAAGCTTAAATCAACAATTTGCTCCGCTAGACTTGTAGAGAATTCCTTCTAAATCCTGGTAGCGGTTTCCAATTGTCGAATCAGGCACGAACGACAAGAGAATCGAAGAGAGAGAGAGAGAGAGAGAGAGAGAGAGAGAGTGGGGCGCGGGTTAGAGAGAAAGAGAGAGAAACTGATTTCTTAATCACCAAGCAACTCAAAAATCCTATTTATAAGTCGTTGACCCAATCGCATTTGTCGACGAAATGGCGCCTTCGTCGACAAATTACAGAAGAATGTTCATTGATGAAAGAAGACCTTTGTCGACGAACTCCAAACCTAAAATTTCAGTCATTCAAAATTTCTTCGTTGATGATGCCCTAAACTTCATCGACGAACAACAGAAGGGCCTTCGTCGACGAAAATAGGGGATTCATCGACGAAAACAGGGGATTCTTTGACGAAGCCTGCTAAAATTCCGTTGTTAAACCTTCCTTTCTTCTTTTCTTATTTATTTCTTTATTTTTTGGGTTTGGGTTTCTACAAATTAGGATTCTGTAAATCATGGATGGTAATGTTGGTCATATGATTAGCTTCAATGGACGCAATTGGGTAACTTGGAAAAAAAAAATGCAAGATCTTTTATTTTGTGAAAATTTGGATGGACCTATTAAGGGTGATTGCTGAATGCCTGAAGACATGAATAATGATAAGTGGAATAGACTTAATAAAAAAACCATTGGTGTCATCCGACAATGGATTGATGATAGTTTTTTTCATCATGTTTCTACCAAAACTTCGGCACATGAATTGTGGAAAAAATTAGAGTCTTTATCATAGGAAGTCGGCAACAAATAAAGCTTTTCTTTTCCTAAAATTGGTGAATTTGAAATATAAAGATGGTGGTCTTATTACTGAACATTTGAATGAGATGAAAAATATTATCATTCAGCTTGCTACTATGAAAATAGTTTTTGATGATGAATATCAGGCCTTAATGCTTCTTAACTAATTTTTGCACGGGCTTCTCCCAGCCCAAGCATTGCGCACAACATAGTGGTTGTCTCTCCACTCTATGTTTTTCTTACATGGTCTTCAGTGCCTGCAGCCAGCGCATGCAGTGGTCGTCTTCTTCATTGCAGCTACCTACTGCTGCTCCTCTCTTTTGTAACTCCGGCTGTGTATTATTAATAGCATATTGGGATATTCTGGTTGTGCTACTTTGGTTGGTTCTTTTTTTAGGAGCTTTGTTCACAATATTGGTGAGGCCTTTCCATCTTACTATATTTGTTTATACATTCTTGTATATTTGTAAGACTCGTGCTTTTTTGTATCCACTTTACACAATATTTTGGTGATAGTGAAATTGGACCGACATGCTCCGTGGACGTACCTCAACGTTTGAGAGAACCACATTAAATTTTGTGTCTCATATTTATTTATTATTTGCATTACTCTATTGATTTACTTGTGTGAACTAATTCATATATAATATTTTTTCCAGCATTATGTTCCTTAATTGACAATTTAATTGACAACATAAAGCACTACGATAAGGCTTTATACGTTTTAAGTTAATTATCTACGTCTCATCGGGAGCCTTAAATCTTAATGCTCATTCTTTTTTTTTTTTTTTTTAGAATATCGCCGGGTGTCCACAACCGTCAATGACGTCCGTTTTACGGTCCACCGCACCGGTCATGACTAATCCCACGCCCCGTGATGGCTACCCCACACCACCACGAGGAGGTAAATCAGGAGCCCGCCGCAGGAATCGAACCTAGGATGCCAGGATTAGGCTCAACTCGTGAAAGGAAATCCCAAGCCCGCCCTGCCAACTAAGCTAAACCCTGGGGGTTCTTAATGCTCATTCTTGTATGTATGTCAGACTGGTAGCCATGCGCTGAACTGTTATGAAGAGGAGGCAATCAGCCAACAAAAGGCAGAACATATTTTATTAAATTCAATTGCTACTAAAATGAATGGTATGTGATAAACAGTTTCGAGCTGCAGCAATTCCTGCTGGCATTTCTGGCAACAAAAATTTTACAATTCCCTCTAGGATTTAGGAAGAGGGACCTTCTAAACGTATATAATCGTACATGATTCCCTGGAAACGGCTGGTGCTAATTGGCTGTGTTAGAAAAATAATATTATCCCCATCCACAAGCTGAGCACCTCGCACGTCCACATTGTACAGATGGTAGATCCCATGAATTCCATGTCTTGCGATTGCGTTGTCGTTCCCTACCTGTCCGCTTGAAAACAGTGGAGGATCTGCCTTTGGGTTGTTCACACGAACCTTTCAATACAAGTTAAATTAGGGTGGCGTTGGATACTAGCATGTTAGTATTGAATCATGAAATTCTGTACCTGCAAGTCAGCGCCATTTGAGCAAGCGAGTGCCACTCGCAGCTTGTATGTTGCATTCTCATTAACAATCTCAATCTTGAACTTAATTTGCCATGTCGTTCCTCGATAAGTGTTGTTACTTACCCTCCTGCAATGCAAGAAAGATTGAAAAATCAATATCTAAAACTGAAGAGCAGGCAGTTGACAAAACAGACACCCACTTTGCTAATTTTCATTTCATAATGACAAAATGGCATTAACAATGCAGGCAGTTGATCAGAATTTGTCAACAATTACGCATTCCCGTCAATTCTCTTTCTAAAATTTCAAAAATATGCAGACCCACCGGTTAACCTGAGCAAAGAACCAATCCTTTCTATAATCGCTAATGCCGACTGTGTAAACTAAATCTTCATGTGGATACAGATCAGTGTACCTATCCCATAAACCATACTGTCTAAACCTGCCAACGGAACAAGATGGGTAAGATTTTAAACATATCATTATACCTCATAAACCACAATAATGACGAGAGCTGACCTGTCAAAATTAACATAAAGCTTGTTGATAAGCTTTGGATCAGGGTCAGGAATGTAGAATTCTGCAGCATAACGATCAGGATAGCCTATTTCCCACAATGTAGGCCCGTCTCTAGGAGGCTCATATACAAGATCACCCAAATCAACATTGCTGCCTGCTTCACATGTCATTCAGTTAAACCAGAAGGTAAATGTTTACTAGTACCAGAAAAGAATTCCAAATTTTCTTGACCATAACAAAATAAAATCTTCTTAGAATTTGAGAAAGACCTGCTTCTATGCTAATAACAGCATCACTTCGGCATTCTCCAACAAAACCAGGGACCCATGCAAAAAGACTATAATTTCCGGCACGTATATGATTAATGGAAAAATAACCTTCATCATTTGTTTTGCTCCAAAATTGGTAGCCCTGATGAGAAATATCCATTCAGATTATTAGTTTTAATACATGAAAAGAAAAAGACCAAAGAGACTGCAAGATTTTCATTTCTGATTTGTTGCTGTAAACTGTTACCCCAAAAAGTAGATTATAACTAATGACAGAGAAACAGGTATGTTTTATAAAGGATGGTGTACTAAAATGCTTATGGCGTGTTTAGGAGCATGGAATTTAGCCCTTAGATTTGGGTTTTTGGATTTGTGTGGAATGCGATAAGGGTCAATATAAATGTGTTATATGGTTTGAAATTCAAGACTCCAACCCCACATTTCCAAAAAAGGTGTGTTTGAGATTTATGAAATGCCGGCTTGTAAGAACTGAGAGCAGGCTACACCACCTTGCTTGACTTAAATTTAGCCCTTTAGTTTGAATGAAGATTCCAAATTTATTTTATTGTAGTCCAGGGGGATTTATGGCATTTTGTTCTATAGTTGGGGGCCTGAAATAGAGGTAGGAAAATCATCTAGTTCTTTGCAAGGAAGTGCTAACATAGTTCGGCAGAGTAGAGAAGTTGGTAAAATTCACCTTGCCATCTCTTTGCCATGATCCAACATCTCCCGGTGGGGCCAATCCCACGTAAGAACCATTTGCAATAATAATTTTCTTGCTTATATACCTAGGCAAGTGAAATTACAAAAAATTAGATCAGATTGGAATATAATTGAGAAAAAGGCCGTCACAATAATTAAGAAACTTAATGAAAAGCTGTCTATCATGTGCTTGTTCTAGAGAAATACAGGACAAATTGGATAAAATGAAGGAAAGAAAAATTGGAACCATCAAAACTACAAACAACTGCAACAAAAACAACAACAACAATGTGGATAACTGATGCCTGACAGATTAAGACAGAAATTGGTGGGGTTTGAACTGAGTTTTAAGTGTAAGCAGTAGCAGTGACAGAAGAAGATGAAAAACAGGCACCAACCTGTCCTGGACCAGTACTCTACCAAGAACATTTCCCCGTTGCTCAGACTTAGGAAAATCCTCTGAAGCTGGGAAACTGTAAGGCCAGCTGTTAACTTCACTCATCATCTGTATATTAGTTTATATCAATACTTGTACTTTAGAAGTTCACAATTATTCAACAAAGAAGAGCTCACTCCCTTTTTTTTTTTTTTTCAAATGATCTAGAACCTGTTTCTTGGCATCCTCCCATAGCTGAACCTTGTCACTTCCATTTGATCCAGAATTAAGATAGGTGAAAACAGGGCCATATACTTTCTTCCACGGTTCATTGGCTTCAAATTTCAGCACCAAATCCACTCCCACATAATGAGGACTGTGAAATATCTGATCATGCAAATACACCATGCATATCAAAGTTAAAGATTATAAATACACCCTTTGCACACAGTATTTTAAACACATATGATCCACTCACATCCTATTTTCTACACTAGAATAAGATCGCAATTTAAAACTAAATATGGTCATCATAAATCACTTACAGCGAGGTTAGCAGGACCCACATGGGAGGACAGTTCCTGTTTGAGGGGTCCTCCAGATCGAAACTCACTGCTGGGTGTGATTTGCCAGAATCCCACAAGTGGATGGGAGCTGATCCATCCGTGGACCAGGAGATCTTTGAATTCACATGAGTACTGGTACTTGTCATCCACCTGCACAACAAAGATTCATGTAAAGCTCCCCAAAACTGGTCTAATAACCCTACAATTAAATTATATGTTGTCTCAATCATAGAATTTACATATATACATACATAAATGTACATATATGCCTAAAGACTTGTGCGCCGGAAACATAATGAAATATAAACATAATGCAATCCATGCCTCAATCTTTTTAAGCAAAAAAAGGGGTGGTGGAGGAGGCATGCACCTCTCCTTTGAATTCTGGCTCAATGGGATTGACAAGAAGGACAGCTTCAGGATAGGCCAGGGCTTGGCTTCTGTTGGGGAATCGATCATCCGGCAGTGGCATGTATCTTTGTCTTTTATCAGACAGTGCCATGTAATTGAACCTATTTCCCAATAGCAAACCATTATCATTGCATTGAAAAATTTGAAACTAATTGAAATTAAAATTTTTCATTACCAAGGAAACCCAAATAACTCAATTAACCAAAGATGCATCAATGGATCGAAAATTTTTAAATGCGGGTTAGAAGCTTACTTGTCTTTTCGAAGCTTGAAGGCAAGCCTGGTTCTGGGGAAGAAGAAAGCAGGCCATTCTTTCAAGTGTTCGTAAATTGCATAGGAGTAGAATCCAGATGAATTACGAAGCAACACATACCTAGAAAAATTATCATTATCGTCATCATCAATCGGAATATTCATGAAATAAATATTCTAAGGAATTATGAAGCATCACATACCTTTGGTCGATTTTCAATGGAACAAGCTTGGCCTCCTGGGAGGCATCCCATGTTTTTGTAAAAGAAAGCTCCAATTGATCTTCGGTTTCCACTATAACCTTGAAGGCCGTTCCCTTTACCCTGCATAGTTTTCGGTTCTTGATTAAGCATGGAGTTCAGTGAAAAATTAGGGTTTCTGGACATACACAGCACAGACGCATGTTCATTTTGAGAACCCATTTGGAAAATGTAGTGAAAATTTCGAAATTCCTTTTACTGGTTCGAACCCAGAAACTTTCTGGTTGGCAAGAAAGAAAAGAAACGAAACTTTTCTAAGGAAAATAACAGAGTAACCTCTCATAATTATTTGAATAACTGAAGAAAAATTAAATTTAACTGAAATAGAAGGAAAGAATTATTTTATTATGTTGAAATTTTATTTTTTGATGAGTAAATTACAATTTTTGAAGTCTAAATTATGATAATTTGTTTTCAAAAATTTTAATTTTATCTTTGGTAGAGTTCTTGAATTTGACAAAATATGAAAATTTCAACATTAAATTGTTTAGGAGAAAATTGAAATTTAGCAAAACTTTAAAATGTAATCTTGTTTATATATATATATATATATATATATATAAATTGAGGAGGTATTTTTCATATTTGAAAAGGTGTAGTATAATATAAATTTCTTTTCCTATAAATCTCCCTCATTGAAAAAGTTTAGAAGAATATTTTCTTTTGGGAAAATTAAGGAAAATAAAATAAAATCATTATTAATAATATTTCTTAATTTAAAAAAAAAAAACTTAAAAGTGTTTTTAAATTTTAAATAATTTATCTTACCTTTTAAAATATTTCCAAAAAAAAAAAAAATTCTTTTTTCTATTCCTTTTGCTCACTTTATTTTAATCATTCATGTGAATCCAGAGAAATTGGAGAGAGAGAGAGATGCCTTTCAGATATTCCTCTAGTTCCTTGATTCCCATTGTTACTCCAAACAAGGTCCCAGTATCTGCAAATTCCATCACCAAATTACAAAAGTTAATTCCTATTTAATTTTCTATTTAATTTCCCAGTCACCAAACATATACACACCCTCTGTCATCTTCATGATTAAGACCTTCTAGCAAATTGTCAATGCCATTAAATTGTACCCCCGTCACAAACCCCCCTGGTCTTGATATCGTCACCTGTACTATCCCATTATCCATCACCACCTGCACCCCAAAACTTTCCTTCAGTATTCCTTTCACAATCTTCCAATTGAAACAAAACCGACAAAACAAAAAAAAAAAAAAAAAATTTGGGAACTCACCAACTAAGTTATAATTTGTTTTCCACCTGCTGTCAATCTCATTAATAAAAGTATGAACGATATCTATTATTTGTAAGAAACTTAATTTTTTGGTGGGTACAAAGTTTTTAATCAGCAAACAATAATCCTCTCGGAAGTTTGTCCTCCTAATGCCGAAATTGTAATTGACCACTTACAGATCCATTAATATTGATAAATTATTTGAGTTTTGAAATCATTCAAACACTTTGGAAAAAACAAACATTTTTATTTTTTGTGGAGAAATTTCCTTCACCCCATCAAATACCCAATAGACTTAGTATGTTACAAAAAAATTCAAGTGCCATGAAAATTGAAGTGCACAGAAATTTCGTGTTTCCTCCATTAAAATTTGGCCATGTAAGACTCTAGTTTATCACATTGCTCAAACGACACAATCTCAGTGGTGGGAACATGGTACCCCTAGGTCCTAGGACATGTAAGTTTTTCTATCTTTCTCGTATGCTCAGTCCTCTAAGGACTCGGACAACACAATTGTCTTGTGTATATATTCAGAAAGGACTCGGACAACACCTGGATATGCATAATATGAAAAAGGTGGAAGAATAATTTACATGGGAGTCTTGAGTGTGCAATCGCAGCCCTTGCTGGGCTCTGGACCGGATCAAGCCTTTGTGCCGGGAACTTCTCTGGCATCTCTGGCTCTGTTTTGGGTCAGCAGCAGAAAGTTTCAGACACAAAAAGACAACGATCATCATCAGCACAAAAATTCTCTCGAAACCCAAACAACCTGACTTTGCTAATAAAACCATTTGAATTCATCTAGCTAGCCCTTGCGGTATTGGTCTGCACTTAACTGATAATCGATCATCCGATGAACTCATCCCAGAATGAGATCATTTCAAAAGTATGATCAGAATTAATCAAGCAGCTTATATTATATACACACACATACACACGTACCCTAATTCCTGCTGCAGCTGGGGTTGCTTGAAGAAGAGAAAAAGTATTATTTTTCTCGGTGGTTTTTCCCAACGACTTCCCCCCTGGAAGCCTTTCCTCAGCAGTGGGGCTTGGTTGGTTAGAATGAGCTGTGGGGGTGTGGGCATGGATAAGCCACAGCAGCAGAAGGAACTTCAAACACTTAATTGTGATATATTCCTGTTTCAGGCGGCAATATTGCTTTCGCCACATCCCCAACCGCCGCTAAATGTAACTTTAAGGTGCACGCACTGTCAAAAAATAAAGCAAGCCAGGTGAAGATCTGTCTTGCAGGGACTGATTACATATATAGGTCATGCATTATCAAAAGATGGAGGGGGTTATTGGAAGATTTTAATTTATTGTCGTTGCTCTTTATTGCCATTTATTGTTATAAAAACTTACGCTAAGATTACGAAGGCCGCTGTTGAAAATATCCATATTTATGAAAAGGGTAGTTTTGTTTTCTGAAATTATTGAAGTTTCTTCCTGTTTTGGGTGAGAGCCAAGCATCTGCCGCCTGTGGCCAAATGGGTTCCTGCTATATATATATATATATATATTTTTTTTTACAAATGGTTAATGGAAACGGGGAGTCACGTGTACACTTGATTTGAAAGAGTCACATGACCAACTTCTACAGTTAAAAAACTGGAGCAGTTTTTCACATGGGGAGGCGAGGTCGCGTATGAGCAGCGGCAGTCACGTGCGGCTACATAAACATAATGTTACCTTTCTTTCATATGAAGGGTTACTGTTTGAAAAGTGAGTGGGCAGTTTGGTTTTGGCAGGTAGGCTGTCTTTCTTTCCCAATTTCCCATGTTACAATGATAAATTCTACCCGTTAGTCAAACTATTTCTAACGACCGTTTTGTTTTGATGTGGAAGTTTGGCAACACAGCAGGAAAGACAGTTAATTCATATTGGGCAAATTTTATGAATGGTGACTGAACTTTGTATTAGTTTCAAGTTGATTAATAAATTTTAATTCGCTACATATTAAGCAAAGCATATCTCAATTAATTTTAATTTGTAATCTTCAAAGAGCGAAAAGCTCCATAGAAAATGTTGTAGTATTTGATTTGTTTGACCAAATCATAATCTCTTATTCTAGTACAGCATTTGTAAAACTAGCATAATTATCTTCTGGAGTTTGGTATTTTGAGTGTCTTCTAGTTGGACAAGTCCTAATGAGCCGAACATTTGGTCATGTGTCGAGCTCGGGGAGGACATATTTCACGCTTGACACTCCTAGTACAAAGAGCAAATGAAACGGTAAATGGGTTTAGTAGGATGCAAGCTAGGGTTGATAGATTGGGATGGCTAATTTGAAATACTCGGATGATTTGGATAGAATATATAAAATTAAATGTTGTAAATTTGCTTATTAATGGTCAATTTCAAAGTACTGATAAAATTTAGAGATGATTCAAGAATTTTCTAATCTCGCATCTAATACTTTTGGATCTTTCACAAGATTGGAACTCGAAATTCTTTATATAAAAGTTTCAAATTCTAATTGCATGATGACCCTTATAGAATAAGGCAATGTCATATTAATACATTACCTAAAATGATGGTTGCATTACAAAATCTTATTTTTTGACTATATATATGTAAAACAATATTATTATGTATTATAAAGTGAAAACTAAATAAAGGGTTCTTGTAAAAATGAAAGTTAAAAATAACTAAAACAATATTATTAATATTATAAAAATAACCTTTCAAAAAATCTTAAAGTTTGAATTAATACAAACATAAATTATATTAAATATATAAAAATGCAATTGTCTGGGTTATTATGGATAAGTATTAATGCATCACAGTTGTCGTGCATTTTGAAATGTAAATAGAAAAACCCTTGTATTTCTATGGTTATGTAGTAATATCATGTGGGAACTTATTTAGAGGCATTTTTATGAGAGCATAAGAGATTAGATGAGGAGAATGTCATAACCCCATAAGGCGGGGGATTGCCGAGTATCACTAGTGAATGCGCCTGCTCCTAGACCATATCGAGGAGGTTACAAGACACCTCGAGGCGGACAACAGAGGAATACAGCCCCAACACGAGTCTATGCGCTGACACCGAGAGATGCTAAGGTAGTAGGAAATGTCGTGACAGGTATTGTTTTAATACTATCATATATATACAGCTACTGCTTTATTTGATTCAAGGGCGACTCATTCTTTTATCGCCCGAGAATTTGTTAAATTTTGTGGGATAGAAACTTAGCAATTAGACATTAGTTTGTTCGTTTCTATACCGACTGGGGCAATAGTGTTGTGTAGGAAGGTACTCAGAAACTGTCCAGTGTATATTCAGGAGAGGTCTTTACCAGTTAAATTGGTGCTTTTAGAGATGCATAAGTTCGAGGTGATTCAGGGAATTGACTGACTAGCTGCCCATAATGCCAGTATTGATTGCCATCAAAGAGAGGTAGTGTTCAGACCTTTAGGAGGACAAATTTGTGGACTCATGTGTGCACAACCCACCATAGTTGTTATCCACCATTCAGGTGAGGATGTTGTTGTTAAAGGATTGCAAGGGATATTTGGCTTATGTGAAAGAAGTATCTGAAGGGGAGTTAAGGTTACAAGATATCCCAATAGTGAGAGATTTTCCTGATGTTTTCCCCGAGAATTTGCCGGGAATACCTTCTAATCGTGAGGTAGAGTTTACAATTGATATAATTCTAGGGACAACACCAATTTCGAAAGCGTCATATAGAATGGCACTAGATGAATTGAAAGAGTTAAAGAAACAATTGTAGGAACTATTATACAAGGGGTTTATTCAGTCCAGCATGTCGCCTTAGGAAGCGCCGGTATTATTTGTGAAGAAAAAAGATGGGTTGATGAGAATGTACATCGACTATAAAAAAATTAATAAAGTGACTATCAAGAATAAGTACCAACTTCCCTGCATTGATGATTTGTTTGATCAGTTACAGGGGACACATATTTTCTCCAAGATAGATCTATGGTCTGGGTATCATCAGGTGAAGGTCAGGGCGGAAGATGTTCCGAAGATAGCATTCGAGACTCGGTATGACCATTATGAATTCATCGTTATGCCTTTTGGATTGACAAATGCTCCTGCAGTGTTTATGGATTTGATCAACAAGGTCTTTCACCAGTATTTGGACCAGTTTGTAGTGGTGTTCATTAATGACATATTGGTGTATTCAAAGAGCCCGGAGGAGCACGAGGAACATCTGAGGATAGTACTCTAGGTGTTGAGAAAAAGAAAGTTATATGCAAAATTCAAGAAGTGCGAGTTCTGGCTGAGGCAAGTTACCTTCCTTGGACATATGGTATCCAGAGATGGTATTTTAGTGGATCCAAGCAAGATCAAGGTGGTAGTGATCTGGGTATGACCGAAGAATGTGCATGAAATCAAAAGCTTCTTGGGTTTGGCTGGGTACTACTGTAGATTGATGAGGGCTTCTCCAAATTATCAGGTCCTTTGATGAGATTGACTAGGAAAGGTGTGAAGTTTGAGTGGTCTGATAAATGTGAACGGAGCTTCTAGGAGTTGAAGCAGTAACTCATCACTACACCGGTTTTGACAATTCTTTTAGGAGAAGAGAGTTTTAAAATTTACAGTGATGTGTCACATAAAGGGCTTGGATGTGTACTGATGTAGTAGGGGAGAGTTGTAGCATATGCCTTTCGACAGTTGAAAGAATATGAGAAGAAATACCCTACCCATGATTTGGAGTTAGCAGCGGTGGATTACGCGCTGAAAATTTGGAGCCACTATCTATATGGGGGCAAGTGTGAGATTTTTACCGATCATAAGAGTCGGAAGTATTTCTTCACGCAGAAAGAATTAAACATATGGCAGAGGAGATGGCTCGAGGTGATAAAAGATTATGACTACACCATGAGTTACCACTCGAGAAAGGCTAATGTGGTAGTTGATGCTCTAAGCCAGAAATCACTGGGAGCAGCAGTGTCAGCAGGGATGATTTTGCATCCGATTCAGATGGATTTGGAAATACTTAGGGTGGAACTTGTGAAGGACAATCATCAAGCATTTATTGCCAATCTAGTATTGCAACCAACCCTACAGGAAAGAATTAAAGTTGTTTAGATAAAAAACATGGAATTAATGAAAATTATGGAAAAAGTACAGGATGGTCTGGAGGTAGATTTTAGTATTTTAGATGATGGAGCCTTGAGATTCCGTACCAGGCTATGTGTACCTGCCGACCTTGAGATTAAGAAAGTTATTCTGGAGGAAGCACACCGATCCCTGTATACTGTACACCCTGGTAGTACTAAAATGTATAGGGATTTTTAAGATTCTTTTTGGTGGAGTAATATGAAAAGAGAGATCACTGAGTTTGTAGCACAGTGTTTGACATGCCAGCAGGTGAAAACTAAGCATTAGAGACCAGCGGGATCATCGCAGCCACTCCACATCCCTGAGTAGAAGTGGGAACATATAATGATAGATTTTGTCACAAGATTATTGCCAGCACTATATGGACAGGACACCATTTGGGTAGTCGTAGATTGACTTATGAAGACTGCCCATTTCCTGCCTATCAAAATTAGCTACTCCATGAGTAGACTAGCAGATTTGTATATTCAGGATATAGTTAGACTACATGACATACTAGTGTCCATAGTATCGGATCGAGACTCACGATTTACATCTCAGTTTTTTAGGAGTTTGCAGAAGGCCATGGGTTCTCAATTGATGTTCTACACAGCATTTCATCCTCAAAAAGATGGCCAGACGGAGAGGATGTATAGATACTAGAGGATAAGCTGCGAGCATGTATGTTGGATTTCAGAGGCTATTGGATACAGTTCATGCCACTAGTCGAGTTTGCTTATAATAACAGCTATCAAGCCAGCATTGGGATGGCACCATATAAGGCGTTATATGGCAGGAGGTACCGATCCCCATTGTACTGGGATAAGATTGAGGAAAAATAGATTTTGGGACTAGAGCTGATACAGTAAACTCATGATAAAGTCAGGCTCATTAGAGACAGGATCAGAATAGAACAAAGTTGGCGGAAGAGTTATGCAGATACTCGCCGATGAGAGTTGGAGTTTGATGCAAGAGATCATGTGTTTCTGAAAGTGGCACCAATGTAAGGAGTTATGAGATTTAGGAGGAAGGGTAAACTGAGCCCTACGTATATTGGACCATTTGAAATTCTTGAAAGAGTGGGTCCAGTTGCCTTCAGGCTGGCATTACCACCGGTTTTGTCTAGAATCCACAATGTATTTCACGTTTCCATTTTGAGGAAATACGTCTTAGATCCCTCTCATGTGATTAGTTATGAGGCACAGAAGCTTGATGATGCCTTATCTTATGAAGAGGTGCCAGTGCAGATTTTAGACTAGAAAGAACAAGAAATGCATACAAAGAGGATCTCACTAGTAAAAGTGTTATGACGCAATTATGCGGTAGACGAAGCTTCCTAGGAACTAGAGGAACAGATGCTCCAGAGATACCCACACCTGTTCAATGGGACATAGGGTTGAACCGGGAAAAAGAAAGTGAATAACAAGATATGCATTTTGATTTGTATAGTATAGGATAAGTAGTGTTTTGGTTTTGATTATGAATGATTTTGGGGGAGTTTTCTTTTTATGTACATGATTGTAATCTTCCAAAACCCTTTTTCTATAACCATGGTATTCCTCTGCCATAAGTGAGGATAATTAATAAAATTGGAATGTTTTCTATAAGGATGAAAATGTGATGAATAGAAATTTCGAGGATGAAATTTTATAAGGAGGGAAGAATGTAGAGACCCAGAAAATTTAATTAATGAAAGTAATAAAAGAAAAGAAATGAAAGAGAAGGAAAAAGGAAAAAAAGGGGATCAGTAGGGGTTCGTCGACGAACCAATGATCTTCATCGACGAATGTCCCTCTAGGTCTCATCGACAAAGTACACGTGTTTCGTCAACGAGAAGATACCAAGAGTCAGGGAATTTTGGAGAATTTAAGGTTCATCGACGAACCAGCCTCCTCGCCAACGAAGTGCCTTCATTGACTCGTTGACGAATCACTTTAACTCGTTGACAAAGCCTAGCATATAAATAAGAAAACTGTCATTTTCAGCGTGTTTTTTCTCTTCTCTCTCTCTCTCTAGGTTCGGCTAGCCCACGTTCTCTCTTCATTTATTGCTCCATTTAAGCCCGTTTTGATGATCAGAAGTTACCACGAGGTTCATGTGAAGATTCTCTACAACTTAACTGGAGCGAATTGTTGATTTGGAGTCCTTGGGCACCATTCTAAAATCAGAATAAGTAAGGTATTTTAGAGTTTAAGTATTTATTTGGAGTATATAGGGCCTAGGAAGTGTTAAATAAGAAATATTCTAGGAGATGAATTTATTGATCTGGGAAAAAGGTGAATTTTAGGGTTTTGAATTTCGGATGCCGCGGGCATAGGATTTGGGTTTTTAACAGGCCTCTCAGTATGTGATACCCCATGGATGAAAGACTTAAAAACGATTAGATGTTACTACCCATATCAACAAGGTGTACCTCTCTTTTTGGGAGCCTTCCCATAAGAACTCCATAGTTTAGCGTGCTTGGCTTGGAGCAATCTTGGGATGGGTGACCACCTGGGAAGTTTTCTTAGGAAGTGTGTGAGTGAGGACAAAACACATTGAAAAGGACACGTGTTAATCTGTAGGGCCATTTATTAGTCCGATAAGGCCCGCCCCCTATTGTCTGGTCCAGGTGGAGGAGAAGAGATGTAGTGCTCCTTAGCAGACCCAGGTTGGGGCGTTACAAATGGTATCAGAGCCAACACCCAGCCGGAAGTGTGATGAGATTCACATTGCTTGAGTTTGGAAATGTGGGTTCACAACAAGGACGTTGCGTTCTATAAGTGGGGGAGAATGTGATGCCCCATGGATGAAAGACTTAAAAAGGATTAGATATTACTACTCATATCAACAAGGAGCACCTCTCTTTTCGGGAGCCTTCCCATAAGAACTTCATAGTTAAGCGTGCTTGACTTGGAGCAATCTTGGGATGGGTGACCACCTGGGAAGTTTTCTCAGGAAGTGTGTGAGTGAGGACAAAACACACTGAAAATGACATGTGTTAATCTGTAGGGCTAGTTATTAGTCTAATAAGGCCCCCCCCTGTTGTCTAGTCCAGGTGGAGAAGGAGAGATGCAGTGCTCCCTAGAAAACCCAGGTTTGGGTGTTACATAGTAAGTCAAGTAAGGGAAATAAATTATAACATTTATTTTGAGAACTACCGGTTGAATTAATACTTGAAAATGAGAATACTATATTTTTCCTGGAATTATTATGATATGAATATCAGATACAATTGTGTGGCATATGAGTCATACTGAATTGTGATGTTTTGAGATTTGAATATATGAAATGATGAATTATTTTATACCAACGTGTATTTTACCAGGAAGTGATGGAATATGAAATATGAATATTGAAATGTTTTCTATGATAAATGGGGAAATATGAAATGATGATATGTTTTATTAAGAAATTTTGAAATACGCAAAATGAGATATATATATATATATATATATATATTATTATAAGAATGGAATGTGTATTGAAAAGATGAGAAAGAAACAGAAAATAATGAGAATATGAGAAAGAAACAGAAAATGATGAGAATATTGAAATGTATATATATATATATATATATATATATATATATATACTATTATGAGATAAGATTTGAATACTGAAAATGTGAATATTGGAATGAGATTATTGAAAGGTGAATTCTGAAATGTGAATAAGAAAATGTGAATGTTGCAATGTGAATGTTGAAATGTGAATACTGGAATGTGAATATGAAAATGTGAATATTGTAATGTGAATACTGAAATGTGATTACGAAATGTGAATAATGAAACGTGGAAATGAGAACCTTGATGGACAGTTGTTGATGAAAAGCATGGTACCGTTGCTAGTGAGGTGTTAGTGCAACCACATGGTCTCGTGGAGAGTGTGGCATGATTGTCGATTGAGCAAGTGAGAAGGGTAGTTTTGCCCCCTGGAGTCCGGACCAGGGTAGGCGGGTCAATCGTACTACAGATGGACAAGTAGAGTTCTTATTTTGATCTAACTGGGTAGGCCAATGGCAGTTTAGATCCAGCCTTCAAGCCATACAACCCTGACCATGGGGGGAAGCATGGCGTGGAGAATATCCTTAGGCAGCTATGAGTTACAGACGACACATGGATTGGTTACCGAGGACACTCATGAGCTAGATGTGAAAAGGAAAAGTGAAATGAAAGGGAGTGAGTTTAATAACATAAATAATTAGGGCGAAGTAAAACTCTCCGCATGAGGGCTTAATGAGTAAGGTGAGTGCCCTGATATGTATTAGTTGTAGCCACACCCGAACTATTCAGGCTAGGTTTCAAACGATATCAAAACAGAGGGGAGCTACATGTATGGGTGTGTTATCTCCCCTATCCTTAGGTACATTCGCTCATAAATATGGGATGCATGTGAATGAGTTTGAAAAATGGAATTAAAATTTATAAAAGCTTATGCTTTATGTCTATATGGTTATGAGTATAATTGGTATACTTTTTTCAAATGGTATTATCATTGAAATGAGTATATTATGATATAACGAAACTCATAATTCCATACGCTGTAAATAATTTATTTAGCCTTACTAAGATGTGTCTCACCCAAATATTTTAATATTTTAGAAAACCGTAATAGACCAGGAGATAAAACTCCGAGATAAAGGGGAGTTGGTACCTTGATAGTCAGGGTAAGTGTTTTGTGTTGGGGATGTGGTTGTGTAATCCCCTAGGGTAGGTTGTTGATTTTGGAGATGTGTATAGATATGTGTATATATGGATGGATAGTTCTCTAGTATCTATATTATGGATGATATGTGTATATGGACTTCTACTGTTAAGTATATTTTTATATAATGGACTGATTACCCAGTATCCCACTTCGGGTCGGATTGTGTTGATATGGTATCAGAGTTTGACGTGGCCGATGTTTGATTAATATTTATTATTTATTTGAAAAAAAAATGGTATTAAAATTGGGCGGTCACAGTTTGGTATTAGAGCCTAGGTTGCTAGGTTCTACAGACTTTAGTAAACAGCGGAATACAATACCAAAGTATAAGAATGGATTGTGAGGAGAATAGGAGATGGGTAGATTGAGATATGGGTCAGTTGTTGTTAGAGGATGAGATTGGGAATTTAGGGTTCTATCTTGTGACCTGGAGGTAGGAAATTTCATGATAGTTTCTATAGTTTTCTTGGGGTGACGATCTCAGGAAAGCCATATCTTCGCTTCTTATTTTTGAGTAGTAGGACTAGATCTTAAATTGGGATTGAGGATGTTAAATGGTTATAGAAGGTTATTTTATGGGTCCTAGTTTGCTGAGTGTATTAGTTGTGTTATGATGATAGAATTCTAAGATTGCTTTGTATCATTTTCAGGATGGAGCCTAGAAGTAGCTGTGCACATGATGGAGGTGATGATGCAGGCCTTCTAGTATGTGTGGCGGAGACCCTGATGTAGTGTGACGTAGCATCACCCAGAAGGTGATGGCATAAATGGCTAGGAGTTCAAGGGAGTGAAGCTGCATGATTGAGCAGTTCACACGTATGAAGCCCACGTCATTCTCTGGAGGGGCCGACCCACTAGTAGTTGAGAATTAGGTCCAAGATATAGAGGATATGTTGGCAGCTTTTCCGTGTACAGATTAGCAGAAGGTACTGTTTGCAATGTTTAAGTTGACTAGGGAAACTAAACGCTAGTGGAGATCAGCGAGACTGTTAGAGGAGCAAAGACCTAAGCTTGTAGCAGTGACCTGGAGCCGCTTCAGGGAATTATTTTTTGAGCTGTACTTTCCCACTACTGTTAGAAGTACGAAGGTAGCAGAGTTTTTGCACTTGATGCAGGGGTAGATGACGGTACAACAGTATGCAGTTAGATTTATTGAGCTGTCCCGGCTTGTCCCGTACTTGGTGCTTGATGAAGAAAAGAAGGTAAGAAAAATCGAGGAGGGCTTGAGACATAGTTTGTTTAAGCAAGTTGAAGGCTTCCGAACCCAGACTTTTTCAGAGATAGTGGATAGAGTTGCAGTGATTGAAAGTGGCCTATAGAGAGGTGCTACGGCACAGAGGCAAATAAAGAGACCCACGCCTCCAGATTTTCAGGCAGGATCTAGCCGGGGGCCGTGGAGGAGGCAGGATAATAGAGGAGATCGGAGACAGGGGATGGGAGATTGAGCGGTACAGGCCAAACCGATGCCCCCTCACTGTCCTATATGCTACAGTTGACACCCGGAAGAGTGTCGAGTTAGAGAGATGGTATGTTATCGATGCCATCAGACTGGTCATATGGCGAGGGATTGCCGAGTACCGCTAGTGAATACGCTTACTCCTAGACCATACCGAGGATGTAACGACTTGAAATTTCATACCATTTTTTTTCTTTCCAAATAATATATAAATTTTTCCCAAATAGTATATAAAATATACTGATAATCATTTTACTCTGATACCCCTGAAATCACCTATGTAGCAAAAAGCTTAAAGTCATACATCCATAATTATAATACTAGAATCTAATATTAACCCAAAGCATACATACATAATTATACATCATCCTAGCATCTTCTACCCAACACTTCTGAATAATACTAAAAAATACAATCCCATAATAACACTTACCCTTCAGAGAGGGTAGTGTAGACGACCTCTCTAATTGCGAGCCTGATCCACTCGTCTCACTGGATCACCTGAAAAGTGTTAATTTACTAGGATGAGACAACACTCAGTAAGAAGAAATATGCTATTACTAGTGTGTGACAACTGAGTCTACATAAATAATTTACTGATAAAATAACTGAACTGAGATATCATGTAAATGCTGTGACACTTACACCTACATGGCTTAAAATACAATTGTATTATTTGAATTTTCTATTTATCCATATTGATAAGAATATAATATATCTGTCGTTCTTCTATAAATTTGTATATATATATATATATACATATAAATA
The DNA here is from genome assembly GCF_029873635.1 of Malania oleifera. Lineage (NCBI taxonomy): Eukaryota > Viridiplantae > Streptophyta > Magnoliopsida > Santalales > Ximeniaceae > Malania > Malania oleifera. Next base: position 64,584,580 of record NC_080424.1, read on the forward strand.
ACTGAGAAATATCCCTTGAAATTTGTATGTCATGATTTAACCTCCCATGATAGGGTTGTGCGGCCCATAAGCTAAACTTAACTCTGGTTGGCCTACCAGGATAAGTCACCTGAATACTCTATCAATCCTCAGTTCGGTCATACTGCAATCCCTCCAAAGGCATGGTATTGGTATCTACCTCATCAAACCAGCCTCCTCAACCTAAATGTCTGGGGAGCCTGCAATCCCTCATAGGCACGGTTGACAGAATCCACACACTATCTGAGATATATGGTTGCACTCTGATTTGAAATAGCAATGGTATCGTGCTCTACTGGCTAAATCTATTTGAAATAATTCATCAAGGATCTGATATTGTATAATAATAATAATAATAATAATAATAATAATAATATATATATATATATATAATTATAATTATCTTGCTATTTCGTCATGATTCTAAAATAACCATAACACTATAAATCTGATATGATACAGTATTATTTGACTAAAATAATTGTAATATCTGACTGAAATAACTGTGATATCTAATTATAATATATGACTAAATAATTTGTAATGTCTGAACGTTATGATTTTGGAAATCATGACATTCTATAAATACTGTAAAATATATGTCTATATAATATCTGTAAAATATCTGTCTGATAAATATCTTTCTGTATAATATCTGTCTGCAAAATACATCTGTCTATATAATATCTGTCTGTAAAATATATCTGTCTATATATACACTGTAATTCTTAATTTTGCAAAATCTAGTAAAACATGTTTCTATGCAAAAAACACTGTAAATCATGACATTCTGAAAAACTATATAAATCCAGAACTGATCTAATATTAACTTATGCCACACAATTAAATAAACAAAAACCCCTGTAATAAAATCTGTATTTTCTGATAATAAAAATAATTTATATCATGTAGAATTCACCCCGAAACACATATATACTACTGATGAAATTTCTGAAATTCCTAGCATAGCATATTTCCCTTACCTAGTTTCCTGAACTACACCTGTAGGGATTCCAAAATTATACCTGCAACGCTCACTCGAACCCTGAATTCAATAACCCTAATTTAATCAAATCAACCCTAAATAAAATACTATTTTAACATTTCCTAGGCCTATAAATTCACAATAAAGATTTAAACTTCTAAATATAATCAATTTACTTAATTCTCCAAATTTCACTCTCGCTTTGGAGCGGTACCTAGGATATCCAAATTGAAATTTTACTCCGACCAAAACGACGACGATTGAGACTAAGACCCCGTGTGGTGCCCGATCATTGATTTAGGTGAAGATCTAAGAAGAAATTGAGTAAAAAGTGAGAGTTTATCTTTCCCCAGGTGTGGTGCTTACCTCCCACAATAAATCCGCTCCGGTAGAAATGTCAATGGCGAAGTTAGGAATCCAACGGTATCTTCGATTTTTCGATCGGCTGAGTATTGGAGAAGAAATTGAGTAGAGAGGGAAGGGGGAACAAAGGAGTGAGAAACGGAGAAAGAGAAAAGGAAAAGAAGAAAAACATTCTGCTTTCTTCAGGAAATTTTCACTTCCTTATATATGTGTGTGTGTGTGTGTGTGTGTGTGTGTGTATATATATATGTATATCTATCATTTTAATTATTTAATAAACTCAATTCAATAATATTGAATTAATTAATCCAGTTTAATAATTAATTAATTAATTAATATTTATTTATTTATTTTATTATTATTTTTTACACTTCCATGCATATAATTTTTTGGGGCATTACACTCTCCCCTCCTTATAAAAATTTTGTCCTCAAAATTTGTTGAATATAACCCCAAAAATCATCCATAAAATTAATATGAATTGATCCAAGTATGGTTAAATAACTTGATTCATCCTATCCATGAAAATACAAGGTGTGTAGGTAACCCAAATTGGTAACACCAGAAACTTATAGTGATCTTATTGTGTACTCAATTCTATTTTTGGGGTGTAATTCCCAAATCTTAATTAGTGGTAATTTCATTACAAATCAATCTTCAAAAATTTTGGGATTTTTACCAATTAATCAAATAATCCACCAATTCTTGGAAGTTGATACCAATTCTTAATGTAACGTGATTCAACTTCCAATGATTAATGCATAACCTCAAGGTCCCATCATGCCTCTTAGTGAATAACACAGGTGCAACCTATAATGACATACTAGGTCGAACAGATTCCTTGTGGAGGAAATCTTCTAATTTCACCCTAGTTGCCTTAGTTTAGTTAATGACATTCCATATGAAGAAGTCGACATAGGCTCCATTCCTAGCATCAAACCAATATTAAATTCAATCTCCTCTCGGAGATAGCCCCGATAAATCATCTGGGGAAAATATCTAAAAATTCATCACCTAAGGCTAAAGAAGTTTGGAATTCGTTAACTTGTATATTTTTTCCATTGATGTTACTACCCCAAACATGTTCCCAAATTCTGTCCTTTCACAAGTACTCAAGATGTCAAATATGAGAGCTTATTAGTTAGAAAGAAAACTTTCACTCAATTTGGATTTCTGAATACTATTTTCTTTTAAAAACTAACAACTAGGTGTATGATCAATAGATAACCACCAATGGTTAGCCTCATATTTAAACAAAGAACTTGCAATAATGACTTATACTCATCAAGGACCACACCTGTTGCGACATCTCAGCCCAGAATGAGTAATCATTTACCCATTAGATCAATTGTACAAAAGCACTTCAAAACTCTCACCATAACTTTGTAATTTGTTTGAGTAAAAATTATATGAACTCCCAAACATTCCTTGAAATTCTAATCACCCAATTTCTTTTCAATGCCAAACTAATGCACAGACTTACACTTTAAAATCAGGGTTTTTTATTTTTATTTTTATTTTTTAAAGACTCAACTTCTAACCTACGGTGGCACACGTTGAATATCAAAATATAGTCAGAAAATATCCTCAATGAAAAACATGGACTGCAATTATGGCAAGTCTAAGTCTCGGTATACTGACTCAAGCCAACCCTGGTCTTGCTCCGGTGGCTGGACAAATATGCAATACACATGTGTCTTGGTTTTTGGTACAGAATACAATATTATTGAAGTTGTTTAGTCAGCTATGATCAGTGATCGGACATTGTCTGGCAGCATAAATCTTGTGTAAAATAGACCAAAAAGGAAAGGGTGACATTTATTTGTACTAGAGAGTAGCTAATGGTAGAAGGATTAGATTCTAAAGATGACTTCAAAGGCCACAATCAACTGCAGATAACCACAAAAGATTTCACATGAAGCTGTAAACAAATTAAATCCCAACCGAGCCAATGCCTAAATGATTAAATTGGTGTCCCATTGCCAAGTCGGATTCGCACGGATAAAGCGAAAAAATAAAAATCCAGGTCCTAACATACATGGTTTTCCTTTTGGATAGCAGATTGTTAAAGATCTGAGTATCATTATGGTTTTTTTTTTTCTTCTAAGTAAGTTGCTAAATTTGATTCTATTAGGTGTTATTTGATTCACAGGATTCTTAGGAAGACTTGGCAATGTGATGCCCATGACATCTTGTTCCCATGGTTGATTTCAGGTTATGGTGATGACCCCACTTCCTAGGGAATAAAGAATTTCCACAGAACATAGGAGTCCAATTGTTGTCCACTTTGTATCTTATATTCTTATGGGCATCCTAACTTTAGGATTACACTCTCCCCACTATTTTGGGGGACTTATGAAAATATGTAACCGATGCACACTTTCATCGGCCCATCTTTCTTTTCCTCAAACAATTTCGGCACTCCCTAAGGCAACACACTAGGCCGAATAAACTCCTTATCTAATAGTTCTCGCAACTATTCCTTTAACTCTTTTAACTCTGTCGATGCCATTTTATATGGCGCCTTCAAAATCAGCGCTATCCCCAGAACTAAACCAATAACAAATTCTACCTCACGATTAGGAGGTAGTCCCAACAAATCCTCAAGGAATACACCAGGAAAATCCCTCACTACTAGAATATCCTTAATTTCCCCTTCCGACACTTCCTTCAAACAAGCCAAATATCCATGGAAACCCTCTAACAACAACCTTTTCCCCTGAATGGTGGATAACAACTGTGGTGGGGTGCGCACCCATGACCCCACAAATCTATACCCCTGTCCTCTTGGAGGTTTGAACACTACACTTTTTTTATTACAGTCTATACTGGCGTAGTTAGCTATCAGCCAGTCCATACCTAATATTATATCAAATCTTTGTATATCTAACACTATAAGATCGGCTGGTAATATTCTTTCTAGAATGCCCATTACATAGTTTTTAACTACCCTTCCACATCTCACTACTGATCCAATTGGTGTGGCTAATGACAAATCAGAATCTAATAACTAAGTCTCAACTCCATTCGTCTTAACATATCCCAACAACATGAACGAATGGGTGGCACTTGAGTAAAATAAATCACAACTTTATATAATAAAGCAATAATCATACCTGTCACGACGTCGCCTGCAACCTCAGCATCTCTCAGTGTCAATGCATGGTCACCTGTGCAATATTCCTATGTTGACTGTCATGGGGTAGTTGGATGTTCCTCGGAACTAGTCTATTGCAGGTGTATTTAAGTGATGCTAAACAGGTTCATGCGATGTGACCGGGTTTACCACACCGGTAACAGACATTCTTTCCAACTCAGCATTCTCATGAATGTCTTCGATAACACCTTGGACAAGGAAGGCATGATGGATTACTCTATTCAGCCAGATCTCCCATTCTCTGTCTCTGACGTCCACTGCCCACATGCCTTCTCCAAGGCCCCTGACTGGTACCTCCCTGAAATCTAGGAGGCGTAGGCCTCTTCCTCTGGTTCAAGTTCACAAACTCCTCCGCCTGGGCATTTATAGTGGGAGAGTGAATGTACCGATCATAGAAAATTTCTTTAAAACGGTTCTATGTTAGGGTTGCTGAGTTTGGTCTTTGTTCTTCGAGTAACTTCACCGACATCCACATATGTTTGGCCTCCCCAGTACAAAACCTTCTGCTTGTCTACATAGCGGAAACTAGCCAATATATCCTTCATCTCTTAGATCCATTCCTTCGCAATGATTGCATCGGCTCCTCTCGTAAAAGTCAGAGGATTCATACAAGTAAATTTCGCAATAGAGCAACCCGAGTTAGCTAATAGGCAGTTATGTCCCCTAAAGTTCCGCACAATACTTGCTCATAAAATCCCTGACACAGGCCCTCCCCAAACTTCCTCGCCTTCTTTCCTTATCTGGCACTAAGTGTGGGGCAAACCAGAATAGCTTGATAAATCTAGCCGCATGCTGCTCTGCCATTATATGCCCCTGCGTCAAATGCAAAACTCTGCCGCCTTCACATTTCTAATAGTAGCGGGGAAGTATCGCTCAAAGAACAACTCCCTGAAGCGGCTCCAGGTCATTGCTACAAGCTTAGGTTTTTGCTCCTCTACCAGTCTCGCTGATCTCCACCAGCATTTGCTTTCCCAATTAACTTGAATGCAGTAAAGGATACTTTCTACTCCTCAATACAAGAGAGCACTTTCAACATGTCCTCAATATCCTGAACCCAATTCTCAGCCACTAATGAGTCGGCCCCTCCAAAAAAATGACAAGGCTTCATACGCGAGAACTACTCAATTATGCAGTTCTGTTACCCTAGACTCCTAGCCATTTCTGTCATCACCTTCTGGGTGACGCTACGTAATACCACTAATACACTTAACACACTAGGTTCCAAAAATAATCTTCTATGACCATTCATTTTATCATCCTCAATCCCAAATTAGGATTCAGTCCTACACCTCAGAAACAAGACCCAACGATAGTTTACTATGGTTTTTCTAAAGTTGTCACCCTAGGAAAATCACAGAAACAATCACGGAATTTCCTGCCTCCAAGATGAAAGATAGAACCCTAAATTTCAATCTCATCCTCTAACAACAGCTGACTCATATCTCAATCTACCCATTTCTTATCCTCCTCATAATCCATTCCTATACTCTAGTATTGTATCCCACTGTTTACTAAAGTCTGCATAACCTAACAACCTAGGCTCTGATACCAAAATGAAATGACCTGAACTTTCTTACCATTTTTTTTTCTTTCCAAATAATATATAAAATTTCTCCCAAATAGTATATAAAATATATTGATAATCATTTTACTCTGATACGCCTGAAATCACCTATGCAGCGGAAAGCTTAAAGTCATACATCCATAATTACAATACTAGAATCCAGTATTAACCCAAAGCATACATACATAATTATACATCATCCCAGCACGTTCTACCCAACACTCATGAATACTACTCAAAAATACAATCCCCTGATAACACTTACTCTTCAGACAGGGAAGTGTAGACGGTCCTCTAACTATGAGTATGATCCGCTTGTCTAACTGGATCACCTGAAAAGTGTTAATTTACTAGGATGAGACAACACTCAGTAAGAAGAAATATGTTTTTACTAGTGTTTGACAACTGAGTCTACATAAATAATTTACTCATAAATAACTGACCTGAGATATCATGTAAATACTATGCAACTCACACCTACATGGCTTAAAATACAATTGTATTATCTGAGTTTTCTATTTATTCATACTGATAAGAATATAATATATCTGTTGTTCTTTTGTAAATCTGTATATATAAAAATAACTGAGAAATATCCCTAGAAATCTGTATTTCATGATTTAACCTCTCATGACAAGGTTGTGCGACCCGTAGGCTAGACTTAACTTTGGTTGGCCTATTAGGATAAGTCACCTGAATACTGTATCAATCCTCAATCCGGCCATACTGCAATCCCTCCAAAGACACGATACTAGTATCTACCTCGTCAAACTAGCCTCCTCAACCTAAATGTCTGGGGAGCCTACAATCCCTCCATAGGAACGGTTGACAGTATCCACACACTATTTAAGATATGTGGTTGCACTCTAATCTAAAAATAGCAATGGTATCGTGTTCTACTGACTAAATCTATTTGAAATAATTCATCAGTGATTTGATGCAGTATAATACTAATATATATATATATATATATTATATATATATATATATATATATAAATGTCTGGGGAGCCTACAATCACTCCATAGGCACGATTGACAGTATCCATACACTATTTGAGATATGTGGTTGCACTCTAATCTAAAATAGCAACGGTACCATGCTCTACTGACTGAATCTATTTGAAATAATTCATCAGGGATTTGATGCAGTATAATACTAATATATATATATATATATATATATATATATAAATATAAAATTATCTTGCTATTTCATCATGATTCCAAAATAACCATAACACTATAAATCTGATCCGAAATACTATATTATTTGACTAAAATCACTGTAATATCTGACTGAAATAACTATAATATCTGACTGAATAATCTGTAATGTCTGAGTGTTATGGTTTTGGAAATCATGGCATTCTGTAAATACTGTAAAATATCTGTCTATATAATATATGTAAAATATCTGTTTGTATAATATCTGTCTGCAAAATATATCTGTCTGTATAATATTTGTCTATAAAATATATCTGTCTATATACACACTGTAATTCATAATTTTGTAAAATCTAGTAAAACATATTTCTATGCAAAAAAAACACTGTAAATCATGATATTCTGAAAAACTGTATAAATCCTGAACTGATCTAATATTAACTCAAACCACACAATTAAATAAACAAATATCCCTGTAATAAAATCTATATTTTCTAATAATAAAAATAATTTATACCCCGTAGAATTCACCCCAAAAAACATATATACTATTAATGAAATTTCTGAAATTCCCAACATAGCGTATTTCCCTTACCTAATTTCCTGAACTACGCCTACAGGGAACCCAAAATTATACCCACGACGCTCACCCGAACACTGAATTCAATAACCCCAATTTAATCAAATCAACCCTAAATAAAATACTATTTTAATATTTCCTAGGCCTATAAATTCCTGATAAACATTTAAACTTCCAAATATAACCAATTTACTTGATTCCCCAAATTCCACTTTTGCTTTGGAGTGGTGCCTAGGATACCCAAATTGAAATTTTACTCCGACCAAAATGACGACGATCGAGACTAAGACCCCGTGGTGGTGCCCGATCGTCGATTTAGCTGAAGATCTAAGGAGAAATTGAGTAAAAAGTGAGGGTTTACCTTTCCTCAGGAGTGGTGTCTACGCCACTTACACGACAAATCCACTCTAGTAAAAATGTTGGTGGTAGAGTTAGAAATCCAACGGTATCTTTGACTTTACGATCGACCGAGTATTGGAGAAGAAATTGAGGAGAGAGGGAAGGGAGAACAGAGGAGTGAGAAATAGAGAAAGAGAAAAGAAAAAGAAGAAAAACATTCTACCTTCTTCAGGAAGTTTTCACTTCCTTATATATATATGTGTGTGTGTGTGTATATATATATATATATATATACATATATGTATATCTATCATTTTAATTATTTAATAAATTCAATTTAATAATGTTTAATTAATTAATCAAGTTTAATAATTAATTAATTAATTAATTAATATTTATTTATGCATTTATTATTATTATTTTTTACACTTTGATGTATATAATTTTCTGGGGCATTACAGAGGAGGTCACCAAGCACCCCGAGGCAGACAGCAAGGGAATACCACCCCAACATGAGTCTATGCGCTGACACCAGGAGATGCTAAGGCGGCAAGAGATGTCATCACAGGAACTGTTTTAATACTATCACATACAACTACTGCTTTGTTTGATTAAGGGGCAACTCATTCTTTTATTGTTCGAGAATTTGTTAAATTTTGTGGGATAGAAACTCAACAATTAGACATTAGTTTGTTCGTTTCTACACCGACTGGGGCAGTAGTGTTTTGTAGGAAGGCATTCAGGAACTATCCAATCCATATTCAGGGGAGGTATTTACTAGTTAATTTGGTGGTTTTAGAGATGCATGGGTTCGAGGTGATTCTGGGAATGGATTGGCTAGCTGTCCATTATGCCAGTATTGACTGCCATTAAAGAGAGGTAGTGTTCAGACCTCCAGAAGGACAGGAGTACAGATTTGTGGAGTCATGTGTGCGCACCCCACCACAGTTGTTATACGTCATTCAGGCAAAGAGGTTGTTATTAAAGGATTGCTAGGGATATTTGGCTTATGTGGACGAAGTATCTGAAGGGGAGTTGAGGTTACAGGATATCTTGATAGTTAGAGATTTCCCTAATGTTTTCCCCAAGAATTTGTCAGGACTACCTCTTGATCGTGAGGTAGAGTTTACAATTGATCTAATTCTAGGGACAACGCTGATTTTGAAAGTGTCGTACAGAATGGCACTAGAGGAATTGAAAGAATTGAAAGAACAATTATAGGAACTATTATACAAAGGGGTTTATTCAGCCCAGCATGTCGCCCTGGGAAGCACCGGTATTATTTGTGAAGAAGAAAGATGGGTCGATGAGAATGTACATAGACTATAGATAAATTAATAAAGTTACTATCAAAAATAAGTACCCGCTTCCCCACATCGATGATTTGTTTGATCAGTTACAAGGATCATATATTTTCTCGAAGATAGATCTATGGACTGGGTATCATCAAGTGAAGGTCAGGGTAGAAGATATTCTGAAGACAACATTCAGGACTCGGTATGACCATTATGAATTTATGGTTATGTCGTTTGGATTGAAAAATGCTCCTGTAGTGTTTATAGATCTAATGAACAGGGTTTTTCACCAATATTTTGACCAGTTTGTAGTGGTATTCATTGATGACATACCAATGTATTCAAAGAGCCCAGAGGAGAACGAGGAACATCTAAGGATAGTGCTTCAGGTGCTGAGAAAAAGAAAGTTGTATGCAAAATTCAAGAAGTACGAGTTCTAGCTGAGGCAAGTTACCTTCCTTGGACATGTGGTATCCAAGGGTGGTATTTCAGTGGATCCAAGCAAGATCGAGGCGGTGGTGGACTGGGTACGACCAAAGAATGTACAAGAAATTAGAAGCTTCTTGGGTTTGGTTGGGTACTATCGTAAATTTGTTGAGGGCTTCTCTAAATTATCGGGTCCTTTGATGAGATTGACCAGGAAATGTGTGAAGTTTGAGTGGTCTGATAAATGTGAATGAAGCTTCCAAGAGTTGAAGCAGCGACTCATCACTACACCAGTTTTGACAATTCCTTCAAGAGAAGAGGGTTTCGTAATTTACAGTGATGCATCACATAAAGGGTTCTGATGTGTACTGATGCAGCAAGGGAGATTTGTAGCAAATGCCTCTCAACAGTTGAAAGAATATGAGAAGAAATACCCTACCCATGATATGGAGTTAGCAGCGCTGGTTTAAGAGCTGAATATTTGGAGACACTATATATATGGGGGCAGGTGTGAGATTTTTACTGATCATAAGAGCCTGAAGTTTTCTTCATGTAGAAAGAATTAAACATGCGGTAGAGGAGATGGCTAGAGCTAATAAAAGATTATGACTGCACCATGAGTTACCACCCGGGAAAGGCTAATATGGTAGCTAATGCTCAGAGCCAGAAATCGGTGGGAGCAGCAGTGTTAGTAAGGATGATTCAACAATCGATTCAGATGGATTTGGAAAGACTTGGGGTGGAACTCGTAGAGAGCGATCCCCGAGCATTTATTTCCAATCTAGTACTGTAGCTGACCCTACATGAAAGCATTAAAGTTACTCAATTAAAATACAGAATTAATGAAAATTATGGAAAAAGTACAGGATGGTATGGAGGTAGATTTCAGCTTGAGCTTTTATACCAGGCTATGTGTACCTACCAACCCTGAGATTAAAAAAGTTATTCTGGAGGAAGCTTACCGATCCATGTATACTGTACACCCTGGTAGCACTAAAATGTATAGGGATCTTAGGGAGTCTTTTTGGAGGAGCAATATGAAAAGAGAGATTGTTGAGTTTGTAGCGCAGTGTTTGACATGCCAGCAGGTGAAAACTGAGCATTAGAGATCAGCGGGATCATCACGGCCACTCCACATCCCTAAGTGGAAGTGGGAACATATAATGATGGATTTTGTCACAAGATTACCGCTAGTACTACATGGACAGGACACCATTTGGGTAGTCGTAGATTGACTTATGAAGACTGCCCATTTCCTGCCTATCAAAATTAACTACTCCATGAGTAGACTAGTGGATTTGTATATTCAGGATATAGTTAGACTGCATGGCATACTAGTGTCCATAGTATCGGACGGAGACTCACGATTTACATCTCAGTTTTGGAGGAGTTTGCAAAAGGCCATGAGTTCTCAATTGATGTTCAGCACATCAATTCATCCTCAAACAAATGGCCAGACGGAGAGGATGATATAGATACTAAAGGATAAGCTACGAGCATGTATGCTAGATTTCAGAGGCTGTTGGATACAATTCATGCCACTGGTCGAGTTTTCTTATAATAACAGCTATCAGGCCAGCATTGGGATGACACCATATGAGACATTATATGGTAGGAGGTGTCGATCCCTGTTGTATAGGGATGAGATTGGGGAAAAACAGATTTTAGGCCAAAGCTGATATAGCAGACTCATGATAAAGTCAAATTCATCAGAGACAGGATCAAAACAGCACAGAGTCGGCAAAAGAGTTATGTAGATACTTGTTGACCTTGTGGGTCATAAACAACACAGAGTCAGCGGAAGAGTTATGTAGATACTTGTTGACCTTATGGGTCATATTCCATTTTGATCATGACAAATACATTAGTATTTAATGTTTTCCAAGTTTGTGTGCGGGATCAATTAGTAAAATCATATGGTGGCACATGATGACTCAAAAGGAAAATGAAGACCCAAAGTGTTTTAATTGTTGTAATTTATATTCAATTCATTGGGTTTGTAATAATTATCTATCGGTCTATAATAATTGATGCATATCATGAATGGTGGGAACTACAAGTTCAAGACCATAGATGGACCTTAGGGAAGGTCGACCGATGCCGAATTTTTAGGGTTAGCTCAAAAGTCCTTAGAAGGACCTTAGGACCTTGCACAAGTAGTTAAGATAATCGCCACTATCACATATGTAATCAGGGGTAAACATAAGACTTAGTTCCATAATTTGTAAGGTTTCGGGCAACCGAACCTTGGCATTGAAAACGCCTTGGTCGACCGAACATAGAAAGTCAAAGTGTTGACTTGACTTCGGGCGATCGAACTTGTGCATTGAAAACACCTCGATCAGCCGAACAGATGAAAAGTCAAAATGTTGACTATGACTCGGGCAACTGAACTTTTTTGAACTAAACGTCCACGGTTGACCAAACGTGAGACCTGACGTTTTCCAATAACTTAGGCGACCAAACATGCAAGTTCGACAAACTGAACTTGAGGACGGGCGACCGAATCTTGGACATTTTTTAAAATCGCCTAGTTCAGCCCCTTGGAACATTTTTCAAGCACCCGAACTTCAAAAATTATTTTTCTTCATGTGTCTGTTTAGGTGACTGAACCTATGGCTTGGTCGACGAAACTCTCGGGTTGGCCTAATTTTTATCGCTGTTAATTGGGGTAAAACAGGGTTAATTTTATTAAACACATTTAAAATAATTTTAATAATTACCCTTGTATTCCAACGGTAATATTTTTGAGTGTGCCTATATTTATATATGTTTATTTGCGCAAATTAAGCTAGGACTAGGGATTTTGATTAGCAAAATTTCCTATGAATTTTTTAGAATTATTTCTTCACATTCAAACCCTAATACTCATCCTTTGCTCATTCATTTGAAAAATATTATTGTGTGAGAGTATTCTTGAGTGATTCTACAATATTCCTATTTGCTAAAAACTCTCTTTGAGTGATTGCTTGATTATTTTTTATTGAGAATTTAGCTAAGTTTTTCCCTCGATTTAATATAATAAATCTATTGTGTGGAAAACCTTGTGGCTTGTGGGTCTTGGCATTTGAATTGCAAGACACCTAAAGCTTGTGTTTTTGATTGTGCAAGTATTATTTTTCACAAGCTTATTTTTTCGAATATCTCTTGTACTGGAATCTTGTGAAAATATTTTTAGAGATATTTTTTATTACACTTGGTGAAAATCCTTGAAACCCTAAATTGTGATTGAGATATATATCTATACATTGTTTCAAAGATAGGCTTGATAATACACTCATGTACTTGATTGAATATTGACATAAGATTGAGTGTTAGCACACATATTGCACTGAGCTTATAGTTCTTATCATATTGATGTGCATTAATTATTACATGTGAGTATTGGTACATAATATGCTTGTTTAGAAGCATTTGAATTGTACACCAATTTGTAATTCATTGTTGTATTCTAGGCGTGACCTGAGGGGGTGTTGATCTAGCCCATAAGGATCGGTAGGGTCTTCTCTGCCCCGTAAGGAGAGTGTATGAAAGTTGAGGTCAGCCCTGATAATTTGACCTGATTGTAAACGGTGCTGCTTCACCTATTAAGTGAGCCGTAGTGGAATCCTCGGGCTTGCAAGTTAAAGGCGGGAACGTAGGATGTATTAGTCAAACCCTGATAACATATCGTGTGTGCCCTGTGTTATATTTCCGCAATTTATATTCCTGCACATATATGTTATTGTGTGAATGTTGTCTGCACATTTGGATTTATGAGTATATAGATAGACCTTAGGTTGAGTATTACTGCTGCTGATTTGGACATACCAAGGAATAAATTTTAAATACCCAATTCACCCCCCCTCTTGGGAATACACCAATTCCAACAATACTCGCCGGCGAGAGTTGGAGTTTGATGCAAGAGATCATGTGTCTCTAGAAGTGGCACCAATGAAAGGAGTTATGAGATTTGGGAGGAAGGGTGAACTGAGCCCTAAATATATTGGACCATTCGAAATTCTTGAAAAAGTAGGTCCAATTGCCTTCAGGTTGACATTACAACCAGTTTTTTTCTAGAATCCATGACGTATTTCACGTTTCCATGTTGAGGAAATAAGTCCCAAATCTCTCTCGTGTAATCAGTTTTGAGGTACTAGAGTTTGATGATGCCTTATCTTACGAAGAGGTGCTAGTGCAGATTTTAGACCGGAAGGAACAAGAGCTACGTACAAAGAGGATCTCACCAGTAAAAGTGTTATGGCGCAATCATACGGTAGAGGAAGCTTCATGGGAACTAGAGGAACAAATGCACCAGAGATACCGGCACCTGTTCATTGGGACGCAAGGTTGAACTGGGAAAAAGAAAGTGAATAACAAGGTATGTATTTTGATTTGTATAGTATATGATAGGTAGTGTCTTGGTTTTGATTATAAATGGTTTTGAGGGATTTTTATTTTAATGTACATGATTGTAATCTCCCAAAACCTTTTTTCTGTAACCACAATATTCCTCCACCATAAGTGAGGGTAATTAATAAAATTGGAATGTTTTCTGTAAGGATGAGAAGGTGATGAATAGCAATTTCGAGAACAAAATTTTATGAGGGAAGAATGTAGAGATTCAGAAAATTTAATTAATGAAAGTAATAAAAGAAAAGAAATGAAAGAGAAGGAAAAAGGAAAAAGGGGATCAGCAGGGGTTCGTCGACGAACCAATGGTCTTCGTTGACAAATGTCCCTCTAGGTCTCGTCAACGAAGTACACGTGTCTTGTCGATGAGAAGATATTAAGAGTTAAAGAATTTCAGAGAATTTAAGGTTCGTCGATGAACCAGCCTCCTCATCAACAAAGTGCCTTCATTGACTCGTCGACGAATCACTTTAACTTGTCAACAAAGCCTGACCTATAAATAGGAAAACCATCATTTTCAGCGTGATTTTTCTCTTCTCTTTCTCTCTCTCTCTCTCTCTCTCTCTCTCTCTCTCTCTCTCTCTCTCTCTCTCTCTATAGGCTCGGCCAACCCAACTTCTCTCTTCATTTCTTGCTCCATTTAAGCCTATTTTGACGATCAGAAGCTACCACGGGGTTCATGGGAAGATTCTCTACAACTTAACCGGAGCGAATTGTTGATTTGGGGTCCTTGGGCACCACTCCAAAATCAGGGTAAGTAAGGTATTTTAGGGTTTAAGTATTTATTTGGAGTATATAGGGCCTAAGAAGTGTTAAATGAGAAATATTCTGGGAGTTGAATTGATTGATTTGGGAAAAATGTGAATTTTAGGGTTTTAAGTTTCGAACGTTGCAGGCTTAGGATTTGGGTTTTTAATGGGCCTCTCAATAAGTCAGGTAAGGGGAATAAATTATAAAAGTTATTTTGAGAACTACTGGTTGAATTAATACGTGAAAATGTGAATATGATATTTTTCCTAAAATTATTATGATATGAATATCAGATAAAATTGTGAGGCATATGAATCATACTGAATTGTGATGTTTTGGGATTTGAATATATGAAATGATGAATTATGTTATACCAACGTGTTTTTTACTGGAAAGTGATGGAATATGAAATATGAATATAGAAATGTTTTCTATTATAAATGGGAAACTATGAAATGATGATATGTTTTATTGAGAAATGTTGAAATATGCAAAACAAGATATATATTATTATGAGAATGGAATGTGTATTGAAAATATAAGAAAGAAATAGAAAATGATGAGAATATTGAAATGTGATAGATATACTATTATGAGATGGAATATGAATATTTAAAATGTGAATATTGGAATGAGATTATTTAAAGGTGAATTCTGAAATGGGAATACTGAATTGTGAAAACTGAAATGTGAATATGAAAATGTGAATATTGCAATGTGAATATTGCAGTGTGAATGTTGAAATGTGAATATTGCAGTGTGAATGTTGAAATGTAAATATTGGAATGTGAATACTATGTAATTACAAAATGTAAATAATGAAATGTGGAAATGAGAACCCTGATGGACAGTTGTTGCTAAAGAGCACGGTACCGTTGCTAGTGAGGTGTTAGTGCAACCACGCGGTCTCGTGGAGAGTGTGGTGTGACATTCGATTGATCCAATGATAATGGTGGTTTTTTCTCCTAGAGTCCGGACCAAGGTACGCACGCCAATCGTACTACAGACGGACAAGTAGAGTTCTTATTTTGATCTAACTAGGTAGGCCAACCGTGGTTTAGATCCAGTCTTCGGGCCACACAACCCTAACCATGGGGGGAAGCATGGCATGGAGAATATCCTCAGGGAAGCCATGAGTTACAGACAACACATGGATTGGTTACCGAGGACACTCATGAGCTAGATGTGAAATGGAAATGAGAAATGAAAGAGCATGAGTTTAATAACATAAATAATTAGGGGGAAGTAAAACTCTCCGCCTAAGGGCTTACTGAGTAAGGCGAGTGTCCTGATAAGTATCAGTTGTAGTCGCGCTAGAACTATTCATGCTAGGTTTCAAATGATATTAGAGCAGAGGGGAGCTACATGTATGGGCATGTAATCTCCTCTATCCTCGGGTACTTTTGCTGATAAATATGGGTTGCATGTGAATGAGTTTGAAAAATGGAATTAAAACTTATAAAAGCTTATGTTTTATATCTATATGGTTATGAGTATAATTGGTATATTTTTCTCAAATGATATTGTGATTAAAATGAGTATATTATGAAACAACGAAACTCATACTGCCACACACTGTAAATAATTTATTCCGTCTTATTGAGATGTGTCTCACCCAAATATTTTAATATTTCAAGGAACCATAACAAACTAGGAGATAGAGCTCCGAGATAGAGGGGAGCTAGTACCTTGATAGTCAGGGTAAATGTTTTGTGTTGGGGATGTGGTTGTGTAATCCCCTAGGGTAGGTTGTTGATTTTGGAGATGTGTATAGATATGTGTATATATGGATAGATAGTTCTCTAGTATCTGTATTCAAGATGATATGTGTATATGGACTTCCGCTGATAGGTATATTTTTATATAATGGACTAATTACCCAATATCCCACTTCATGTCATATTGTGTTGATATGGTATTAGAGTTTTGATGTGGGCGATGTTTGATTAATATTTATTATTTATTTGAAAAAAAAAT
The DNA here is from genome assembly GCF_029873635.1 of Malania oleifera. Taxonomy (NCBI): domain Eukaryota; kingdom Viridiplantae; phylum Streptophyta; class Magnoliopsida; order Santalales; family Ximeniaceae; genus Malania; species Malania oleifera. The sequence continues at coordinate 64,601,592 of NC_080424.1, forward strand.
GATATGAAAATTGGGGCGTCGCACTGCAAGCCATGACCATCAAATCGACTAACAAGACCCCATGGTGCGACTAAGTTGGCAATGATGAAGATTCAAATCCCTTCTTTCCTAGGAGAATCGACTAGAGCGTGCACAAGGAAGACATGGGAGCGGCTTGGTTGACAACGACGATCTTCTTCGCAAGATAAGCTGCGTGCTTTCCTAAACTGTGAAACAAACTTTGTAAACCCTAGAGCCTATAAGTAATTGCTATGAACATGAGCTCTGGGTTCTCTTTTGGCCTCTCTTAGGTTAGTAAGAGACCTAAGATGTCATTGAGAGTCAATTTAGAGTAGGAGTAGAGTAGATTTCAATTCCTGTTTTGGTGTGTGCATAAAGTGTCCAACAACTAGTGACAACTAGTGGTGCTTGCGTAATCTCCGTGTATATTACACGATCATTCTATTGTTCCTTCTTGTGTTGGTGACAGATGTACTAAATACAAAGGATTGATCTTTTACTTGCTTTCCTTTTACTGCTTTCTTTTACATGTTTTCCTTTATCGCTTTTGATTTATTGCTTTGATGAATGATGAAAGGCTACAATAAGGAATAGCACTACTATTGTTTCATTCAGGATAAGTAGTTTGCTATAGATACACAGAGGTGTTCATGATTGTTGAGACAGGGTATACTCCGATTCCGAATGGTTGGTGCACCCTTGCTACCCTGTGCCCTCAAATGACCCTCTCCCGCTTTGGCCTGAGAGAGCACAGGTTAGTACTCTTATGTATTCCTAGTCGAATGTAGTTAGATGCAAGAAGTCCAGCACCTCATTCATAATCTCAGAACTGCTTTGTAGTAGTAGGGTAATATAGTTTTTACTTGCTTTCCTGTAGTTGGTTAGATTTTACCCATTGCAAAATATCATCTTTTATCTTTCTTTTTATACAAGGCATTAATAAAATGATTGAGAAAAGGTGTACAACAGCATGATTTAGTCCCTGTGGATCGACACCCGACTTCCCCACTTTCTACTGAACTTGGGAATAGTTAAGTTTTATAAATATTATTTTTGGTAGTTAAGGACCGAAGCCTTGGCAAGCCTACCACTAAAATAAAAGCATGTTGATTTATTGAAATTATTTTTAAGGAAATCATTGTCTATTGCTGTAAATCTGATCTTGATATTGATTATACCATTAAAGCATAATTTTCAAAATATTCAAGGTTGAATCATTGAATTTGTTTTCTTGAATACATCATTGAGAATTGTTGAAAATTAAACTCTAAAAAATTGATTAACTAAATCTCTTGAAGTTTAATTTTGTATTATACATTTGGATTTCATATACAATAACATATTCATATCTAGGAATTCTGATTGGTATAGTACGGTCGCTGCTTAGATATCTTGTTTGTATAATTAGTGAATTTTGAAATAACTAAGGGTTAAAGTAAATAGAAATTTCGCAAATAAATTTTTAATAACCCAATTCACCCCCCTTTTGAGAATATATCCTAATTTCAATTGGTATCAGAGCGTAGGTTGTTGTAAATCCTAACAAATAGCTACATAAAGATCCTTATGGCACACTTAGAAGTATCCCCTTTTGGCGAAGGCCAATCCTTATCGAGACCTCCCATTTTCTGTGGTGTAAACTACACCTTTTGGAAACAACGAATGAGGATATTTTTTCAAACCATGGACTGGAAGGTATGGAAAGTAGTCACACATGGTGACTTGATAATGACGAAAAAGAATTGAATGACACAGACATGAAACAACTACATACAAATTAATTCTAGTTCAATGAATGCACTATATTATGCCTTAGATGCCAAAGAATTCAATAGAATCATGGGTTGTAATTGGCTAAAAAGATTTAGGATAAGTTAGAGGTTACCTATGAAGGAACCGTAAATGTTAGGGACAATAGAATTGACATGCTCACTAGCGAGTATGAAGCCTTTAAGATGATTCCTGAGGAATCTATCACTAGTATGTATACAAGGTTCACACATATAATAAATTCCCTTAATGCACTAGGTAAAAATTATTCTACCTACAAGGTGATTAGGAAAATCCTTAGAAAACTTCCTCCTGTTTGGGAACCTAAGGCCACTGCCATAACTGAAGACAGAAATTTGAAAAATACTTCCCTAGATGAACTTATAGGATCGCTTCTCATGACAAGATGACGATAAATGAAAGAACTGCTGAGGGTAGTAAACAAAAGAAGACAATAGCCCTAAAAGCCTCAAAGGAGAGCTCTAGTGAGGAAGAAGACAATGAGGCTAATGACGATGATCTAACCCTATTCACTAGACATCTAGGAAAATTCTTTAATAAGAATAAAAGATTTTCTAGAAGATTTAGAGGGTCAAAAACTAACAAGGGTGAAACTGGTAAGAGAGACACAAAAAATGAACTCCTTACCTATTATAACTATAAGAAAGTAGGACATATAAAACCTAATTGTCCACGGATCAAGAAAGATGCCAAGAATAAGAAAAAGAAAGCAATGAAAGCAAGTTGGAATGACTTAAGCTCAAGTAACTCCAAAAGTGAATCAAGTGATCATAAGATTGCTAACCTATGCTTTATGACAAGAGACGTTGAGGCAAAGTCTTATTCAACCTCATCTGCTAAATCTAGTGATGAATCCTATAGTGACTCATGTGAGAGTATGCCTTCTTATAAGTAAATTCAAGTTGAACTATTTTCATTACATAAGAGATTCATAAAATTATCCAAGAGAAACATAGCACTAAGAGAATAAAATGAAATACTAATGAATTAACTAGAGAAATACGAAAAAAAAAAAGGAGAAATACTCATAAACATCTTATGTTCCCAAAACTCTACATAACGAGAAATACGAAGGCTTGACTATAGGATCATAGCAACGATAACCTTTTTTAGTGAGACCATAACCAAGAAGACAACAGATTCTGGATCATAGTTCAAGTTTGGTGTGTTCGTGTGTAGGAAGAGTGACAAAACAAACACAACCAAAAACTTGAAGTAATGAATAGTTATAGACCTTAGCTTGAAGAACCTTAAATGGAGTTTTATTGTGTATAGTGAGTGAGGGAACAAGATTTATTGTGTAGATAGTAGCAAGAGCAGCTTCACCCTAAAATTGTTTCGGAAGAGAAGTAAAGATGAGAATTGCTTATTGTATCTAGAATGTGACGATGTTTACATTATGCTCGACCATTTTGTTGTGAGGTGTATGGACAAGAATGGTGAGAGGCTATCCCATTTTGCTGTAAGAGGGTAGGAAACGATTTATCCTTGTATTCCATGGCATTATCTGAACGAAAAAGTTTTAATGGTACAAGAAAATTGAGTTTGCACCATTTTGTGGAAATTTTGGTAAACATTTTTGAGTTCAGACCAATGTTGTAAAAGATAAATCCAAGTATAACGACTGTAATCATTCACAAAGATAACAAAACAACGTGATCCCCCCTCAGTTAGATTCGGGGTGAGACCCCAAATATCATAATGGACTAAGTCAAAAGGTATAAAGGAAAAAGATTCACTTTTATTAAAAGAAAAATGTGTTTGTTATCCAAGGCAACATGAAACACAAGCAAAATATTGAAAATAAACTAAACCTAAATGACCCCGAGAGGCCAAGATCTAGACATGTGTGTAAAGACTCAAAGAATTATAGTAATTAAATAACAAAGAAAGGAGAGAAAATGAAAATTCCAAGGGGGACTTAGTAGGGTCTCGTCAACAAGCGCAGAGTGTTATGTGTTATCAGAATCCGGATTGCTTAGTTTAGTTTCACGAAGTACAGTACCGTAGCCATATGTTCAAGATTATATTTATGTTAGTACTACCACACATCTCAGATAGAGTGTGGGAGATGGCAGTCGATGTGGCTTCATGGTAATGCAGGTGTCCCACTAGTAGTTCGGACCAGGTGAGGCAAGTCCATCGTACTTATAGACTTATGTTGACTTAGCATGGTCGGCCAACCATTGCTAGATCCCACCTTTGAGCTGCATAACCCTGTCATATGGGGGATAAGACATGACATCAGCTAGCTATCCATCCCGAATATTATTTCAGTATTGTACAGTTATATAAGATGATTCACATGTACAGAAATTTAGTATGTTATATTATGTTATGTCGAATCATGTTTTATTCAAAAACTATACAGGCAGTTTTATATGTTATACAATTAAGTACAGTTCATGTTTATGTCATGATAATACTCATGTTCCCATACACTGATGTTAGTTTATCTCCCTTACTGAGAGGTGTCTCACTTCAGCATTACAAACATTTTAGAAAATCCAAGTAGGAGAGCGGATAGAGCCCTACAAAAGTAGAAGTTGACTGAGCTACCCTGTCAGAAGGGTAAGTAGTTGAGTTAGGGTCAAATGGGCTTTTGGATTGAGACCCTAGGATACTTTTTGGTCTTTTTTTTGGATGATTTTATATATATGATAGACTCAGTAGAACTCTGGTATTGTGTTTGGTGTTGTATGCCATGTATGTAATTTATATTTTTCGCTGCTTAAGTATCAAAGATGTATGACAGGTATATCCTCGATACCCATGGGTCTAGGTTGATCATGATTAGTTCAGTTTTAGCAGGTTATCAGGGTTATTATAAATTCTATTAAGTGGAGGCAGGACTTCCGTGGTGGTTTCTGTGTCTTTCCTGGGGTGACGATTTCAGGAAAGTCATAGTAAACTATTGTCAGGTTGTGTTTTTAAAGTGTAGGACCAAATTTTGAATTAAGATAAGGATGTCTCGATAGAAGGGATATCATGAGTTTTGGTTAGATACATAAATTATAAGGGTAGGGTCCCTAAGTCATGTTTATTGTCTTTCCAGGATGGACCCGAGTGGTGGTAGTGCTCATGCTAGCAATAGTAAAGGTGCAGGGTCCTCAGGTGCAGATGGAGCTAATTTAGATGCAGTATTACGTAGTGTAGCTTAGTAGGTCATGGATGAGATCGCACGAAGCTCTAGGGAGCAAGGAGGCCCGTCTATAAGCCACGAGTGTACGATAGAGAAATTCACTAAGATGAACCCTCCTGCATTTTCAGAAGGAGCTGATCCTGCAGTCGTCAAAAACTGGATGCAGGAAATTGAGAAAGTTTTGGCAGTGCTGCAGTGCATGAAAGAGCAAGGGGTTTTATTTGCCACTTATAAACTAACAGAAGAGGTTGAAATATGGTGGACTGTAGTAAAACTATTAGAGGAACAGAGGGCAGTGCCTATAGCTATGACTTGGTGCCGTTTTAGAGAACTGTTCTTTGACAGATATTTCTCAGCCACTACTAGAGAAGCCAAAGTAGAGGAATTCCTGAATTTGAAGCAGGGACAGCAAACAGTCTAGCAGTATGCGGCGAGGTTCATAGAATTATCCCGCTTCGCCCCGTATATCATTCCTGGTGAAGCAAAGAAGGCTAGATAGTTTGAAAGAGGTTTGAGGTGATAATTTTATAAGCAGGTAGCAGTGTTGAAAGTACAAGACTTTGCTGAATTGGTAGACAAAGCAGTTGTGGCTGAGGCTAGTGAGCGGATGGGTGCAGATGAGTAGGGACAGAAGAAGAGGTCTATGCCTTCAGGCTTTCAGCAAGGATCTAGTCGGGGCCAATGGAGGAGAGGAAATTATGGTAGAGGACAGAGTTAGGAGATTGGGGGCCATGAGGTTCAGGAAGTGCAGACCTACCTTGTATGTTAGATATGTGAAAAGAGACACTTGGGAGAGTGTCGAGTGGAGAGAGGCGTTTGTTATCACTGCGATAGACCGAGACATTTGGTGTGAGATTGCCCTACACCAACTGGTGTCGTTCCTACTCCTAAACCTTACTGAGGAGGTTATTAGGCTCCCCGTGGAGGCTAGCAGAGGAGTGTAGCTCCGGCAAGGATATATGCTTTGATGTCGGGAGATATGGAGGTCACAGGCGACATCGTGACAAGTACCCTTACTGTTTTATCATATCAAGCTATTGCTTTATTGAATACATGTGTCACCTATTCCTTTGTGTCTGTGGAAACGTTATGTTTTGGTGTTGAGACACATTTATTAGATGTTGAATTGTCAGTAGCAACACCGACAGGGTCGGTGGTGAGGTGTCATGGGGTACTCAGGGGCTATCCCGTAGAAATTCAGGGGAGAGTATTACTAGCTGACCTAATTGTGCTAGATATGCATAGATTCGATGTGATACTGGGTATGGAATGGCTGGCTACTAACCATGCTAGCATTGATTGTTATCTGAAAGAGGTAGTATTTAGAACACCAAGAAAGTAAGAATTCATATTTGTGGGGTCACAGGTGCATTCTCTGCCTCAATTAGTGTTAGCAATGCAGGCGAGGAGATTACTCTGGGATGGATTTCAGGGGTTTATGGCCTATGTAAAGGAGATGATAGAAAATGAATTGAATCTTGTGGTAAAGGAGTTTCCAGACATTTTTCTAGGGGAACTACCTGGGTTGCCTCCCGACGGCGAGATAGATTTTTCTATCGACGTACTTCTAGGGACGGCACCGATCTCTAAAGCTCCTTACCAAATGGCTTTAACAAAATTGGGAGAATTAAAAGATCAGTTATAGGATTTATTGAATAAAGGGTTTATCAGACCTAGTGTATCACCCTAAGGAGCTCCAGCTTTATTTATGAAAAAGAAATACGGGTCTATAAGAATGTGCATAGATTATAGGGAAATAAATAAAGTAACAATTAAGAACAGGTATTTCCTATCCCGAATAGATGATTTATTTGATCAACTCTAGGGGACCCAAGTCTATTCCAAGATCGACCTCAGGTCAGGTTACCATCAAGTGAAAGTTAAAACTGAAGACATCTCAAAGACAGCTTTTAGGACCAGGTATGAGCATTATGAATTTCTAGTTATGCCATTTGGTCAGACAAATGCTCCTGTTATATTCATGGATTTGATGAATAGAATCTTTCACCATTATTTAGACCAGTTCATTGTGATTTTCATTGATGACATACTGGTCTACTCGAGAAATTTTGAGTATGAGATGCACCTAAGGCTAGTACTTCAAATGCTCAGGGAAAAGAAATTGTATGACAAGTTTAGCAAATGTGAATTCTGATTAGAGAAAGTTGCTTTTCTGGGGCATGTTATATCAAGAGAAGGAATCTTAGTAAATCCCAACAAGATAGAGGCAGTGGTGAATTGGGCTAGGCTGAGGAACGTTCAGGAAATCAGGAGTTTCTTGGGAATGGCAGGATATTACCGTCAATTTGTAGAAAGATTCTCAGCATTATCAGAGCCTTTAACATGACTAACCAGAAAGAATGCCAGGTTTGATTGGGATGACAGTTGTGAGCAAAGCTTCTAGGAATTGAAACAGAGGCTTGTCACTGCACCATTATTGACTATTCCATCGGGAGGTGATGGTTACATGATCTACTATGACGCATCTTTGAGGGGGCTCGAATATGTATTGATGCAGTGGGGCAGAGTAGTAGCATATGCATCTAGACAATTGAAAGAATATGAAAAGAATTATCCCACCCATGATCTAGAATTGGCTACAGTGGTTTATGCATTGAAAATTTGGAGACATTATCTGTACGGAGAGAGATGTGAAATATTTTTAGAAAATAAAAGTTTAAAGTACTTCTTCACGCAGAAGGAGTTGAATATGTGGTAAAAAAGATGGTTAGAGCTCATCAAGGATTATGATTGCACCATCAGCTACTACCTAGGAAAGGCTAATGTGGTGGCTGATGCACTGAGTTAGAAATCAGGGGAAACAGTACAGTTAGCAGTAGTAATTCAGCATCCGATTCTGATGGAATTGGAGAGGCTTGACATGGAGTTAGTAGAGAGTGATCACCAGACATTTATTGTCAACCTGGTGGTGTAGCCTACGCTATTTGAAAGGATTAAAGTAGCTCAGAAGAATGACACAGAGTTGATGGAGTTGATAAAGAAGTTACAAGACGGACAGGGGGAGGAGTTCAGTATTTATGATGACGGAGCTCTAAGGTTCTGTACCAGGCTGTGCGTGCCTGAAGATGTGGATATCAGAAGGATGATCCTAGAGCAGGCCTACAAATCCTTATACATGGTTCATTTAGGCAGCATTAAAGAGGGAGATTGTCGAGTTTGTGCAGTAGTGTTTCACGTGCCAGCAGGTAAAGGCTGACCACCAGAGGCCTGCGAGCTTGCTAAAGCCACTTTACATCCCGGAGTGGAAATGAGATCATATTTCTATGGACTTCGTGACAAGTTTACCGTCGATGCGGCAGGGGCAGAATGTTATTTGGGTGATCGTAGATCGACTGACGAAAACCGCTCACTTTATCCCTATCAAAGTCAACTACTCCATAGACAAACTGGAAAAAATATATATTCAAGAGATAATACGATCACATAGTATCAGACCGAGATTCATGTTTCACGTCACGATTTTGGAGGAGCTTGCAAGAGGCTTTGGTGTCTCAATTATCATTCAGCACGACGTTTCATCCTCAGACGGATGGGCAGTCAGAGAGGACGATTCAAATATTAGAGGATATGTTATGGGTATGTGTGCTGAATTTTAGGGGTAGTTGGACTCAGTATATGCCTCTGGTAGAGTTTGCATACAATAATAGCTATCGGGCTAGCATCAGCATGACACCTTTCGAGGCGTTGTATGGTAGGAGATGCCGTTCTCCACTATAGTGGGATGAAATGGGTGAGAGACGAGTTTTGGGACCAGAGTTAGTACAGCAGGAGTACGATAAAGTCTGACTTATTAAAGAAAGAATCAGTGCAGCTTAGAGTCGGCAGAAAAGCTACGCAGATACTCACCGTCAAAAGTTGGAATTCGAAGTGGGAGATCATGTATTTATGAAAATAGTGCCATTGAAAGGAATTATGAGGTTTGGGAGGAATGGTAAGTTGAGCCCTAGGTTTATTGGCCCTTTCGAGATATTTGATAGGGTGGGGTTAGTTGCCTACCGGCTAACTTTACTACCAGTTTTATCTATGATACATAACGTATTTCATGTTTTCATACTGAGGAAATACATCCTAGATCCCTCCCACGTGGTTAGTTATGCAGAAATAGAACTCAGAGATTCACTGGCTTATGAGGAGAAGAACAGGAATTGTGCAGTAAGAGAATTTCATTAGTAAAAGTCCTGTCGAGGAATCATGCGATGGAAGAAGCTTCATGAGAGCTTGAGGAAGAGATACAACAGAAATACTCGCACCTCTTTAGTGGGGACTAGCGACAATTAGGAAAAGACATAAGTAAATATGTAAAGTTTCTTTTGTGCAAGTTAATCAGTACATGTAATAATTTTCTATCAGTAGATAGTGTTTTGGTTTTGGGAGAATTTTATTCTATGTGGTTTTGTAATCTCCCAAAACCCTGAATGTAACCACGGTATTCCTCCGCCACAAGTGAGGGTAAGAAATAAAATAAGTAGCCCATTTTCCTCAAAGGATGGTGTTCAATACAGATAGTAAATTTCGATGACGAAATTTTATAAGGAGGGGAGAATGTAGAGACACAAAGAAATTTAGTAATTAAATAATAAAGAAATGAGAGAAAAGGAAAATTCCAAGGGGGACTCAGTAGGGTCTCATTGGCGAGCAGCCTACTTGGGCTCATCGACATGGACACGTGTCTCGTCGATGAGAACTTATCGAGAGAGTTGATTTCAGGGCTTGAAGTTTGTTGACGAAGGTATATGCTTGCCGATGAACCACCTTCTTGGACTCGTCAACGAGGTGACGTGGCTCGTCAATGAGGACACATGGACCACACTCTATATAAGGCCAAAAATCACATTTCTGCAAGAGATTTGCATGTCAGCCTCTCTCTCTCTCTCTCTCTAGAGTTTCATCTCCTCCACCTTCTCTCTAGGTTTCTGGCTTCGTTCTTCATCGGTTCGACGATTAGAAGCCACCACGCTACTCTTAGGAAGATTCTCTACAAGTCTACTGGAGTAGATTGTTGGTTAGGCCAACTTGGGCACTATCCCAAAATTTGGTTAAGTTGGTTATTTTAAGTTTTATAAGGTATTTAATATTTCTGGACTGAGAAAAATGTATTAGGTGAGATAATACTAGAGTTTTGAGGGAAAAATTTGAATTTCAGGATGTTGAGCTGGGAACACACATAGTTGCAAGTTTGGTTAATTTTGTGGGCTTCTCAGTAAGTCAGGTAAGGGGATAAATTAAGTCAGCACATTTTCATGAAATTATTTATTATTATACAACATTTATTTTCAGAAATTACGTATGATATAATACAGTGTCTGGAAATACTGTTGTTGAACAAGGAAAATGATTTTATACATTTTAACAGAAAACATGGTTTTAGTTCAAATTTTTTATTTTGAATAATATTCACATTTGTGTGGCACGAGTATGATTTTCCATGAAATTATGTTATACCTAAATATTATTATTTCCCAGAATAAGCATGCTATAATAGTTTTCAGAAAAATTATAAAAACAATGTAGGAACTATGGTTCTTTAATAATACGTTAACAGTGCATAAATATTAAGATTCAGTATGTTATGTTTTATGCAGGCGCACATGCCGTGATTTATACAATATGATATGTCGGCGCAGATGCCATGATTTATGTCGGCGTAGATGTCGTAAATATGCATGTTATGTCAAGATTCATGAAAATATGATCATGTCAAATATTTATATGAAATATGAAACAGTTATGTATCAGTATTATGAAATGTATTATATGTTATCAAAACCCGGATGGCTTAGTTTAGTTTCACGAAGTACGATACAGTAGCTATATATTCAAGATTATGTTTATGTTAGTGCTACCACATATCTCATATAGAGTGTGAGAGATGGCAATCGATGTGGCTTCATGGTAGTGCAGGTGTCCCACTAGCAGTCCGGATCAGGTGGGGCAAGCTCGTCGTACTTACAAACTTATGTTGACTTAGCGTGATCGGCCAGTCATTGCTAGGTCCCGCCTTCGGGAACACAACCATATCATATGGGGGGTAAAACATGACATCAACTAGCTATCCATCCCGGGTATTATTTTAGTATTGTACAAGTATATAAGATGATTCACATGTACATAAATTTAGTATGTTATATTATATTATGTCAAATCATGCTTCATTCGGAAACTATACAGGCAATTTTACATGTTATACAATTAAGTACAGTTCATGTTTATGTCACGATAATACTCATGTTGCCACACACTAATGTTAGTTTATCTTCCTTACTAAGAGGTGTCTCACCCCAGCATTACAAATATTTTAGGAAATCAAGGTAGCAGGGCAGATGGAGTCCCGCAGCAGTAGAAGTTGACCGAGCTACCCTGTTAAAAGGGTAAGTAGTTGAGTTAGGGTCAGATGGGTTTTTGGATTGAGACCCTAGGATACTTTTTGGTCTTTTGTGGATGATTGTATATATATATATATGATAGACTCAGTAGAACTCTAGTATTGTGTTTGGTGTTGTATGACATGTATGTAATTTATGTTTTCGCTGTTTAGGTATCAAAGATTTATGACACGTATATCCTCGGTACCCACAGGTCCGAGTTGATCATGATTAGTTCAGTTTTAGCAGGTTATCAAGGTTATTATAAATGTTGTTAAGTGGAAATATATATATATATATATATATATATATATTTCCATATATATATATATATTTCCACTTAACAGCATTTATAATAATGTGGAAGTGAAGCATGTCCCAACCAGGGGTGCCACAAAATGGAAGTGACTATGATAGCAGCCATGGAAGTTGTTGTTGAGGAAGGAAACTATAGAGATGAAAGCTTGAAAAGACGTCCAACTTTACGGCTTGTCCCAAGCAGTCGACCCGTGTGTGAATCTTGTACATCAATACTCTTATTAGAGAATTTCAAGTCAAGACCTAACTCATAAAGTTGTCCAACGAAAAGAAGATTCAGATTCTTGAGGATACACTGCGGACCTACATACTAGATTTTAGGGAATGGTTGGATTCGATATCTACCGCTAGTGGAGTTTGCGTACAATAACAGTTATGATGCCAGTATCGAGATGGCACCATATGAGGCTTTTTATGGTCGTAGGTGTCAATCTTCGTTGTATTGGGATGAGGTAGGCGAGCGGCAGATTTTGGGACCGGAACTGGTTCTGAAAACCTCTGTGAAGGTCAAGCTTATCAGGGAGAGGATTAAAGTAGCCCAGAGTCGGCAGAAAAGTTATGTGAATACTTGCCTAAGAGAGCTAGAATTCGAGATCGATGATATGATTCTTGAAGATTGCTTCGATGAAGGAAGTGATGAGGTTCGGAAAGAAATGCAAGCTGAGCCCTCGGTACATTGGGTCATTCAAGATTCTGGAGAGGATTGGTCCAGTTGCCTATCGAGTGGCATTACCTTCCAGCATTGTCACGAGTTCATGATGTTTTTCATGTATCAATTCTAAGGAAGTACATGTCAGATCCTTTGCATGTCATAAGTTATGAATCTTTGGAGATCAGGAATGTTTTGGCTTATGAGGAAGTACCAGTTCAGATTCTGGATCAGATGATACAAGAATTGCGTACTAAAAACATACCATTAGTAAATGTGCTATGGTAGAATTACGCAGTTGAGGAGACTTCTTGGGAGTTAGAGACAGAAATACATCATAAGTATCCACAACTGTTCATAGAGGTTTAGCGGTAGACAAGTGAATGTTGATTTTGTTTGTAGGTTAGGTAAGGTAAGTTGTTTAGTTTATTTTTTGTATATGGATGGTCTTTGGGAGAATTTTGTATGGTATTGTAATCTTTCGAAACATTGTGTGTAACCACGGTATTCCTCCGCCATAAGTGAGGGTAGTTAATAAATTTGGGATGGGACTTCTATGTGGGTGGCTACCGACTCTTCAGTAGAGATGGGTCGTGATTTAGTGATATGATTGGTAACAATTAGCAAATTTTGAGGACAAAATTCTTATAAGGAAGGGAGAATGTAGAGACCCAAAAATTTATTTAGGAAAAATAATAAAGAAAAAAGGAAAAGGAGTTTTAAAAGGGAGTCAGTAAGGATTCGTCGATGAACCAACTGGTTTCGTTGACGAACATCCTTCTTTGGCCCATCGACGAAGACACATGTCTCGTCGATGAAGATTTACCGAGAGAGGTTTTAGATATTTTTGAGATTCATAGTTGAACTCACGGCTTTGTTGATGAACGTTCTTCTTGGGCTCATCGACGAACTCACGTGTCTCGTCGATGAAGTCCTGCCTATAAATAGTGTGGCTTTCATTTTAAGCAAGGATTTCTCTCTCATCACGCCTCTCTCTCTCTCTCTCTCTCTCTACCCTACGGCTCCCTCACTCTCTCTCTCTCTTTGATTTTGGATCCATTTCAGCCCGGTTTGACGATCAAGAACTGCCACAGAGATCTAAGAAAGATTCTCTACAAACTAATCGAGATGGAACATTGATTTGGGGTTTTTGGTCACAATCCCAAAATCAAAGTAAGTGAGATATTTTAGGGTTTATGTGTGTATTTGGAATATGCTAGCCTAGGAAAGGTATTATGAACAATGCAATTTGAACTTAGAAAATTAAAAATATGTAACTTATACTTTTATATACAAAAATTCTAAGAGCTTCAAATGATCGAAGTGTTAAAAATAGCTACTATTAAATTATTGAAAAATTTGAATGTATGAGGAATATTTTTTGCTTGTCAATAATTGTGATTAAAGAAGTCAACAATCAAAGCACTTTTCTCTCATCGATTCAAGAATATTTGAGTGATAGAATAAAATAGAATGTAATTGAATTTATTTTTATTTCATTTAATTTTTTCCTTCTCTAGAAAACATTAATCTCTAGTATTGGTGGAGGAGGAAAATAGTTTTTGATAAATTTGAAGTCTTATCAGGTTAAAACTAAGATGTATACTGGATGTAGCCTATATCCATATCAAGTCCCTTCCCACCCTATATGTCTCATACCTGAATTTGTGATCTCTGACCTAAACACTCAAAAAATTCAATTTACCTTGTGAGCGAATAGAGGGTGAAAATCTAAAAAGTCTAGACTTTTTTCTCATATTTGTAACTTTTTACTGTGTGACACTTTTGTATCCTGAAAAAGAACACTAAATTGATTAAATAGTAATTGTTAAAAAAGATAAATTATTGTTTAAAAATTGATATTATTTCAATGAATATGAAAATGAATGAGAAATGATTATTATCAAATTTTATGGTATTTGTTTGTGGTTCAACCATCACTATATACTAGTAGACAGTACTGCTATTTTGCATGTTAAGATTTTGTGTGTCATCAATATTCCTATACCCAAGTCATTATATATTGTTATGATTTATTTTCATATCATTTTATCACTCAACATTCGTATAACATAAGCTATATGATGCATATTATATCATATACAAGAGACAAGCTTGGGGTAGTAACATAATATAAGATGGGCTAAAGTTTAAGAGCAAATATGATCCGCTTTTTAAAGATGATGCAAATAAAAAATATGATGAACTTATATAAATAAAGTTAAAAATGACTGCAAAGAGATAAGAGATAGCTTTTACATTTGATAAGAGATAGCTTTTACATTTAATAAGGAGTCATCAACATAAACATAGTTAAGTAGATATATATATTTCTTTCCAAACAAAAAAAGGAAGAAAATAAATAATCGTGATATTAAATTAACTTTAAACTAAAATTATTTTTACATTAATTGTGTCTATCATGAGAGCAATTTGTAAAGGGAGTTCCTATATATATTAAAAACCCTCAATTTGACACACGATGAAGAAGATTTTTATCCTTAAAGAGGGGTGAAAAAAAATATTTTAGGGAGCGATTATAACCATTTTTAATGCAACTCTTTCACTTTTTCAACATATATTAAAAGAAAGACAAATAGGTTAAGTTGGATCTTGCATCATAAGCCGGTTATGCACGCACGAATATATTAAGTATGGTAGTTAATTAATATTAATGATAGTGAGATTAATTGGGAGTGGTTGTTTCCAGCAAATATTTTTCAAAATCAGAGTTGAAAATTTGGTATGGATATAAAATTTAGTCATTGAATGAGATACATTGGAAATAACGTTGAAGAAATACCATTAATCATGTATTTTATGTCAAAGAAGATTCTTTACAGCTGGGTCTTGATTCTTTATATTAATTTCCTAGCCGTCTTAACCCAATCAAAATTCTAATTCCATTCAAACAATTAGGACTTGCTAAAGATAAAGACAATGACCAAGATAAGTCAAGTGTATACACAAAATAAGGATAATAATTAATGGTTAACACAAACTCTAATAGTCCCTGGAATAATGCAGTCTTATCTAGTCTATATCCTAAGAAATACTCAAAAAGAAATGGTTCCTACATGCATATAATACTTGAAAGTCACCAATTATAAAATTAATATTACATTAATGTTTAGTCTTTTATTGAAATGATATGGATCCCACATCATTAAGATAGATATCCAAATGTCTATCTCCTTTATTTGTATAACTTCAAGTGCTAATATGATATGACTAGCTCAAGTGGTAAGACCGAATTTGTGACTTTGGAGACCCTAATGTCACAGGTTAAATTCTTCCTTAAGGCATTACGCCGGTGAATTATTAGGAGTGCGTCTATGGGCGGACAGCTTTCACCCATATGGATTTATTGTCACACCATAGTATCCAATATGGCGTGATGGTGGTTAGAATTCCCGGGTTATCAAGCAAAAAAAAAAAAATGTGATATTTTATAATTGATGCATGCTAAATATCGAAATTATGTTTCATTATAAGTTTTTCTTACTAAACCTAATATACTAGGATACCATTAGATGCCCGAACTTTGCATTCCCTAATCTCATCCTCTATGGAATTTTTGTAATAGACATTAGAGATCTCAAACTTTAGGATTGAAATTTGAATTTGAGGCATTGCCTCAGGGCTCAGGGAAGGCAATTAACCAACGTGCAATTAAACTATTTGACAAAACTTGAATTTGGCAACAAAAATCCTATGATAATTAATTTGGTGATTCCTTTTAGAAATTTGAATTCTATACTTGTTACAAATGAATTTGGTGTCTTATTTCATACGTAATTTGGTTTTATTATTTTGTTTCTAAAGTACCTAAAAAAAACATAATTGTTGTTGTTGTTGTTTACAGTTCATACCTCATTAATTAATTTTTAATTTCCCTCAAGTCAAGAGTCATTTATCACACTATCATTTACTCTAATTTTTGGAAAAGCCTTGGGATGTTTTTGCTTTGGTGACCCAGGTTTACAAAACTAGGTTGCATTTAGGTAGATTGGACTGGACTAGCTGTAAAAGGTATCATACCATATCTAATTTGCTATCTATAAAAGGCAAGATAGCTACAAGCTAATCCCTTAAAAGACCATAATACCCTCAATAAAAAACAATATCCCATCCCCTAGAAAATAAAAGACAAGAAGGTAACAACATGCCCACCTCCTACCTTACATGCACATGATATCCCAAGCTTACCTATGGCTCAGAGCTTCATTCCCAAGTTGAGCATGTCTTGGTGAAAGTGAATTAAGTGCAAATCTTGAATTGATTGACCATTACTACATGTTTGGATGGGGGGGTGCACGACATTCTCGCTCTTTTTAGTTTAGTTGGGGAACGGTCGAGTTGGGGGTAGCTAACTCTATTCCACATAAAAGGGCTAAGTCCCTCATTCTTGGCGAATCTAATCCTATTGCTTTGCTATATAAAAATGGACTAAGGGTCCGTACTACAACCCAACCCAATAATCAAACCAAATACACTATTATTGGCCTTTTGTCCCATGGACTTATTACAGTTGCTGGTCTTTTCTTTCTTTTCTCATAAAAATTTTTCATACTAATAGAAAACAATTTTTTTATTTTAGTAAATATATTTCTTACTTTGTAAGGGCACACAATAATACAAAATTTAAACTTGAGATCCCTTCCACTCATTCCAAGATTTGAATTTGATACTTTCAAATAGAAAGCATCAAACTTTAATGATAATCTCAAACTTTAACTAAAGCGACGTTTCGTAGGGGACATTAAATTTTAGTCTACAAAATGAATTGTTTTGAGAAAATAACTAGTCCTTCGTGATCCTCTAATGAGAAACTCCAAAAAACTCATAGACTTGCCATCTTGGATGTTTTATATTATATTTAATTTGCAAGAGCATGACATGACGTATGAGTTGGCTTTCATTCAACTACCTTTCCCTATGAATAGTCTTCAAGCCTCTCAATCGATGGATGCCTATGTGTAATGAGTTTACATGCATGGATCACAACGAAAGTTTGGATTTTATAATTGCCCAAAGGATGCAATTAAAACTATCATTTGCAAATGAGTTTTCTAAACTCCTTATAGATTATGATTACTAGCTCATTTTAATTTGAAACTTTTCCAAATGGATGTGAAGAAGATTTTCTTATTTATGAATCGGTTGAAGATTTGTACATAGAGTAACATAATGGGTAGAGGAACCAATAAATAGCATTTTGCATTCAAACTACAAGTGCATTATGAATTTAAATAGGGTTTAAGATATTGATATTTAAGTTTGATGAAATTGTCACTTCCTTCAAGTTTGATCAAATTATCACTTCCTTTGCATTTAAAGAAAAAGCTACTAATTGTTGTATACATTTAAATGCGAGTGAAAGTAAGTTTATAGTTTTTATAATTTATGTCGATGATATATTATTTTCAGTCGATATAGCCAAGATTAATAGGACATATTAATCAAAGACCAAAATTAAGAAGCCACCACTACTCTCCCAATATATATATCCATAAATTAAATTATAACCTGTAACGACCTGCCTATTTTACCATAATAAAATTTTTTCCACATACATAAATGTCATTCTTAACATAATCATCATGATATCCTGCTAAGCTGATAAAACATGATCAAACTGGACCTGTGGGTACCAGGAATATACCTGTCATACATCTTTGATAACTAAGCAACGGAAAACATAAATTACATACATATCTTCCAACAGTTACAATACCAGAATTCTACTAATCTATCATATATAACCCAAAAGACCAAAAAGATAAATTTAGGATCATAATCCAAAAAAAAAACAATCTGACCCTACCTCACAAACTCACCCTCCCACCGGGGTAGTATAAACTGTCTCTACTAACGCGGAGCTCGGTCCGCCTATCTAGCTGGATTCCTTGAAATGTCTATATAGTTAGGGTGAGATACCTCTCAGTAAGAAAAATAAACTAACACCAATGTATGGCAACATGAGTATTTTCGAGTTATACATAATATTAGTACATAAATCGAATCTGGTAAAAACTGTTGATATCGTATCTGCATAAAATATGATACCTCATAACATTATATAACGTACAAAATTACTATACATAAAAGTCATCTTATATAATTGTACAATACATGAATAATACCCAAGATGGGTAGTTAATTGATGTCATGTATTACCCTCATATGACTAGGTTGTGCGGCCTGAATGCAGGACCTAACAATGGCTGGCTGACCACGCTAGATTAAACATGAGTCTGTAAGTACGATGGGCCTGCTCCACCTAATCCGGACTGCCAGGGGAGCACCTGTACTACCATGAAGTCACATTGACTACCATCTCTCACACTCTACATAAGATGTGTGGTAACACTATCATGAACTTGAACTTGTAGCTACGATACCGTGCATCGTGAAAACTAAACTAAACCATCCGAATTCTGATAATATATAGTACGTTTCATATACTGATACATAACTATTTCATAATCATAATATTATTTGACATGTTAATATTTCATGAAATCTTGCATATCATTCATAATAACAGCATCTGAGCCAACGTGAATCACAGCATCTACGCCGACATATCATAACAGGAAAATCACGACATCTGCGTCGGCATATCATAACGTACTGACATGAAATTCTTGTACTGGTCATCATAATATTCATAAAATCATAGTTCTTGTACTTTTTTCATGGCTTTCCTAAAAACTAAGAAAAACATGATTATTCTAGGAAAATCATAATATTCTGATATAATACATTTTCATGAAAATTATACTCATGCCACACAAATATGAATAATATTTTTCTAGCATAAAACCTAATTTGAAATCATATTTTCTGTTAAATAACATTAAATCTATTTTCTGCCCTTGTCTATGTGGTTGGTTTTGTGAAATATTGAAGGGTTGTAGTGGTTCTAAGAAGGGCAGCAATGGGAGGGTTTTTTCCAGCAACAGTTAAGTTGGGTTTGGTGGTAGGGATTAGGTTGGATCATGCTCGGGTACCATGTCGAATAATTGGTTAAATGAAAGACCTAACCTCAATGATAGGTCTTTCCATCTACTTGTAATATGTATCAAGTGCAATTCCAATGACCACAATACCCTTACTAACTCACACTTGCATAAGTTTAACACATACTAAAAATGCTCAATGACCAAGTAACCAATAACAGTTTTCTTTATAAGACCTTAGCTATGTAGTCCAAGTGGGAGATCATTAGAATTTTGTTTGTGGACTTACATAGCCTATTTTATAAAACCCGAACTAAATGAACATTAGAAATTTTGGGAGCATGGTCTAATGGGCCTTATGGTAAGTGATCACCATATTATGGTTATGGCCTATGAGCCTAAAGTAACGGTCCATGGGATTTTAGTATCTGCGTGTTTTATTTGCACAAGGAGCCCATGATGATTAGGGTTCCCTTATGCTAGTATTTAAGCAACGAGGAGAGGTCCTACCCTCACTCTAATTTAGTGTGGTTGCCCATCAAGACACACATCCACAGAAGGAAATAGTGTAGTAGACTCTCCTCGGACATCATGGAACTCTTCGAACTTCAATAACGGAATCTATGGAACTCTTGGAATTAATTTATGTTTCATGTTCATGTGCGAGCAATTGATTTTGGAAATCATTATTGCTATTGCGCAAATTATTGTACTGTTTTGAAAATAATTTTATCTAGTTGGACCTTTCCAAGTGTTAAAATTAAATGTCGTGATAGCGAATGATCAACATATTTTTGTCTTGGGTCTTATGAACCATGGGGATTATGTTAGCATGGGTCTTGTGAGTAGGTGGTCCATATGTGTAAGGTTTCACCTAGAATTCTATATAAACACAAGAAGTTTCCCACCAAGTCACAACTAAAGTACACAATCTAAAGCCCTTTAGCTAGGAATTGCTCTCAGATTCGATGGTGCAAGGAATGTGTTGTTGTATTTATTTAATTTTGTGGTCATATACCTATGAATGTATTGGGATATTGTTATTGATTATAATTTTTCGTTATGGGAAATTCATTAACCAAAGATCTCCACATCTATATTTGACCTCCATATCTATTTTTTTCATGCCTGCTCATATTTGAACTTTGCTATATCAGTCT
The DNA here is from genome assembly GCF_029873635.1 of Malania oleifera. Lineage (NCBI taxonomy): Eukaryota > Viridiplantae > Streptophyta > Magnoliopsida > Santalales > Ximeniaceae > Malania > Malania oleifera. The sequence continues at coordinate 64,622,000 of NC_080424.1, forward strand.
CCACATCTTCTGGTTTTCTCCTCCCAAATGTTCAAAGAACATCATCAGCTACTAATTTGAAATTTCCCTATCCTTTCCCTTCACTTCTCCAAGCCACATATTCCCAAACGGAAAAAGAACAAATGCCAAGTGTTAGAACCTACATAGCAGTGAAAAAAACAGACAGTTCACCAACTTCTAAACAAGCTTTTCATTAAGTCATTATAAATCTTTGTGCTAATTCTCAACCATCAACTTTTGGAAAATAGCTACCACCCATAGGAAGGAACTATATGAAGCCACAAGCTTCTACCAGAAAACCCCCTTCCACCCACTTCAGCCTACAGTTACAGAGAAAAAAAAAGGGGGGGGGGGGGGGGGGGGGGGGGGGGGGGGGGGGGGGGGGGGGCTTGCTTTTACTGCAGAAATAACAGCACTACTTCTCCCCAAACCAGACGATCCTCGAATCTCTCTAACCACCTTGCCCACAAGAAACTGTTGACTGCCTGACACTTCAATTCAAAATCATGAGAGTTTCTAACAAAGTCATATACCAATACTGTTTCCCCCCCCCCCCCCTACAAACACCAGCGAGAGAGAGAGAGAGAAACAAAACCCCACCTAGAACAACCACCCAAATGATTGGATGAATATCATGCTACATACAACCATGTTTTGTGAATAGCATCTGCCACATAAGACCTCCTGCCCAGTCACTTATAATGAAAAATTTAAGATCAACCTCTCTGCTTCTTCGATCCGATATATGCTGCCATCACAATATATCTACTTGTATTAGGGAATAAATAACAAAGTAAAGACTCACTCCTACCAATTATCATATTGCCTCAGCAAGTCCCAGACTCCAGGAATGTCTAGTTAATCGACAGAAACATTAAGGGAAAACTAACGAATGAATTTGAGAGCAGCCACATGTTAGAACTCCTCACCAGTAGACGTAACAATGTGTGGCCAATGCGGGAACCAAAACAGCAGTTTTCCCTAACATTCAATCTTTGGATTGAAAGCAAATATCAAGTCATGCACCAAGGTCCATGCAACAATCCAATATTCATTAGACAAAGCTACACATATCCCTTACAACTCACAGGAATGCATTTCAAGGGAACTCATGGATGGGAAAATGATGTTGCTCAAATCACTATACTTTTAACAATTGCAATTTTTATAGCAACTGACCTGTTGTATCTCTTTCACTGTGCATTGTTGATTGTAACACATGGGACTACTTCTTGGACATTCTCAATGTTATTCAAACATGGAGGCTTGGCTGCTCCAAAATAAAAGAATGCCATTATTCTTGACAACTCATCTGCCGTTCGAATAACTGAACCACAAGGAAACCAAAAGTTCCAATTATGATTAAGACCAGGAAATCAGAAAGAAATATCCCTGAAATTGAAATTACCTTTCTCACGATATAAGATCTTCCCAGATTTAATGAAGATCATCTCTGGGAAGGTGGACACTTGCAGAGCAGAGACCAAATCATGCTCAACAACAGCGTCAATTGCAACACACTGCAATGATAGAAGCATAAGTCTTTACAGAGAGATGGAGGACATTGAAAACAAGTAAATGGATTTACTTACTCTTGGTGAAGGTAGGCTGCAATTCCATATAATGTGCACAGCTTGCTCCAATTCATCTCGAATTTTTTCATTTTCCTTTGGTCTGATAAATCAAGGAAAAAGGAAATTTTACCACTTCTTTCGTAGTAAATGCAATACAAATGCATTTATCAAAGAGTAGCTCCGAATTTCACTCCTGAAAAAATAAAATTTTGTGCAAAAGACACTGATCTCCTCAAAGGTTTGGCAAAAGACACAGACCTCCCCTAACATTTAACTTTTGGGATACTTACATCCCTCAAAAGTCCTGTTTTTTGCAAAATATAAGGGGAGGTTCATTTGACAAGCCTTAGGAGAGCTCTGGGGAATTCTTAAACCTCAGGGAAGGTCATTGTGATTTTTTAAATCTCAATGGAGGTTAGTGTCTTTTTGCCAAACCTCGGGGGAGGTCAATGTCTTTTGCCCTAAAATTTTATACATCAGATGTCTCACTCACAATTAATGCTAAGATAAGTTCCAAAATATTACATTATAAGCCAGGATTTATGTTTTTAATAAAAAAACTACAACTTATTTGTCTAACAGTGCATGAAGGAAAAATGTAGTAACCTCCTATAACGATTATGTACAAGAACTACTAAAGGACTGATGTCTTTGAATACAGCCTCTTCCCATTCTGCAGTAGTGATGTCTTTGATTGGACGGATATAGTTATCATCCATCCATACCAATTCCTTGTCGCTATCATAATTCTCATCGTCAGCCTTCCTGTTATTCTTGATTGTAATCTTGTCAAAGAATTGACCCAATTTAAAACCCCATCCATCTTCTTCAGGCCAGTCAGGATCTTCCTCCTCCATAACAAGGGGGTAGTCCGCCTTAAGTTTTTCTGTCTTCCTAATCATCTCAGCAGGGTCAGTTTCCTCCTGAATATCAGGGTTCATAGCAATTACTTCTCTAATCTTTCTTCTCCATTCAAGCCTCTCTTCCTCATCCATAAATAAGGAACCATCCTCATCACTCCTGCCAGATTCTTCTTCTTCTTTATTTACATCAACAGAATTAGAGTCATCTGTGGCTCTAGAAGCCCTTAATCCAGTTCTTCTGAAATCATCACCCTGTTTTTCAAACATAAAAAGCTTCTTATAAGGAAAAATCATAAAACAAGAGATCGCAAAATGTTTAAGCTAAGGAGAGAGAGAGAGAGAGAGAGAGCACAACGAACAAACCAGCAATGGGGAGGTTACAGAGTTCTGTAATAATAAACCAAAACATTCTGTCCTCAAGGAAGAGACCTTGGGATTTTTCTGCTTTTTGTCAGATAAAGAAATAACACTGGAGAATGAAGAAATTCTTTTAATACTGTTCACATTCATTGGCAAGAAAAAACATTTGAATGTTGAAATAACTTGTAGCACCATTCCTACCTGAAATCATTTCCATAGCAAGTTAGGTACAGATCATTGAAAGAGCAAGCAGAAAAAGAAGATACAACATTCCAAAAACAGAATACAGATGAAAAGTATAGTACAAATGTCTAGTGAAAGATCCAAAACATGAACATCCAATTCATTTCTTAGCTACAGCTTAATTCAAAAAAAAAAAAGGAAAACTACGTGTGCACAGACATGTATACGTATGTGGTGAGAAAACACAATCCTCTATAGTCACATTAAAGAGAATTCAGGCCCACCATTAACTGAATTTCGGTGGAATATAACTGCTGCAACTAAATATCTGTCACTTAGTAATAAGTAGCATCAGTTCTTTACACTTTAGTTCTTTTTCTTTTTTCTATACCCTTTTTAAAGGAAAAAAAAAAAAAATTTCCTTGACAGTTTTCACTTTTGGGTTAGCCTTCAAGCTAATTTTGAAAAAGAATGCTGTGAAAATACATTGATAAAATTTTCATGCACTCAAATGGAAATGTCAAACAGTTTCTCAAGATTCACCTACAATTTCTTAGAGCTTATGTAAAAGTTCCCCCCAGAAGTTCTTTCAAGACGCATTAAAAGAGTTAAAGTGGTAAAGCAAGAGTGATATAACCAAGCAAAGGGCTAATGCACTAACATGTCTTGAAAAAAATCCAATAGCATTCTGCATGGGCAACCAAGTAAAATGTATTTCTTTATCTGGTACCACTTATTGATACATAATTAAGTATTTAACTAAAAATAAAAAGTACACAACTTGAAGCACACTTTTAGAATGTATCTTAAGCTATAAGCGATGAAATTTATAAGTAGTTTTCAGTAATGTGAAAAAATAAATGATGATTTGACTAATAATCTTATCACAAGAATTAAATAATAATAATAATGATGTACTATTCTATAATATACATATATATAATATTAATAAGCTGTAATTACAATAATACTATAATTTAGAAGATAATAATATATACTCATATGAGTAATTACAATAACGTATTATTATAATGTTCTAATATAATAACACATAGGGATACTCATTTTAACATTATAATATCATGATATTGTTACTTTTGTGATATAATACTATGATATCATAGGATAGTTTTATAATACAACATATTATATAATTATGTAATCAATTACATTATTATTATTATAATACAACATATTATATGATTATGTGATCAATTACATTATTATACTTTAGTATAATATCATATTATTATAACATAATAACACTATTCTCTATTTCCAATATAATAATAATTTTTTTTATCAATATTGTAATAGTATGTCATAATATTTATTACATGGCAAACTACATTATTATATTATTTTATAAATATAAAATGGTAAGAGATATTATTGAATGACAATAGTATAATATTGTTATGGTATAATATAAGTATATATCGTTCAACCTTGATATAAGTGGCCATACAAATCACCCAACTACTATGTACTTTCCTATAAGGAACCAAACACTACTAGTTTACCATAAGTACTTATTATATGTGCTAAATGATATATGTATTTATTTATTAATAGTACCAAACAAGGGCTTACTACTGTTTCCTTCAAAACAACCACAGATCCAATAGACATGACACAAATCTACATATTGCATGGAGGAGGCTTCAAGAAAAGAATATTGAAATTAAGGCTTCAACTCTAAAAGGAACAAGATTTTCCAGTATTGAATACTTCAAAGTTCAAAGTTCAAATTGACCCGGGGATAGATATTTAAAAGTGCATGATCTTATAGAGAGTATATAATATGGAAAATGCAAATATTCGATACATAAAATCTTTAAACAAACATCAGAACTTGTTGTATTATATTTTGAAGCAAAACATAGTAAACAAATGAGTGAAAATTTGGGGGTCTGTTTGGTATCCTTTATGTTCTCCTGTTTTCTGTTTTTAATGCTGCACAGTGAAGAAACAGGCTATGATAACATGTTTGTTTATGTCACTGTTTTATGTTTTAGTCATCAGTTTTTTTTGTAAAAACTGAAAATTGGATTTTATGTAGTTTTCTATTGTTGTGGATTGAGTACTTCAATATCCAGAATTCCATTTTGTGCATAAATCAATTATTCTATACAAATGTTTAATTAAAATTAAAATAAAATGAACATGTGAATTTCGAATATAGTAAAAAAATAAAAATCTGTAAATTTTCTAAAAATTTGAAAAAGCAATAGAAGTAATTCCAAAAAATAGAATTGTCATGTACAATGGGATTGTTCGTGATGCGCTAAAAAGTGAATTTAAAATATAATGATAAAATAATTTTTTATTTTTATTATAAGATTTTCTTATTTATATTGCATTTTTATTATTTTAGACATATTTTTAATAGTTATTTGATTTAAGGACGAAAACAAACATGAGTTCAATTAGGTTTTTAATTCGTCTTAGTTTTGAAAATATTAAGCGCATTGCTAGCTTTCAGCCTTTAGTTTCTGTTGTGGTTTTCAGCTTTCATTTTGCTTTTCAGTTCAATAATTTTTTTACAATGATACCAGACGGTGCTCGAGTGTTTTAACAATGAAGATAAATGAAGAGAAGCTTGGTGCCATTTCTTCTTTTTCTCATTAGATAAAACCATAAGTAAACTCTAGAGAGAGCAAGTCAAGGAAATTGTGAAGAAAACCACCAATTCTTTTCCCCCCAACTTTCAAAACACATGTACAAGTGCTAGTTTGAGAAGCAAGTGCATGCACTACCCACATGTTTGCTTCCATAATTACGGATGTGTTTTTCAAGAAAAATATTATGAAAAAAAAAAAAAAAAACCATACATTTGAAAGAGCATAAAAGTCTAGTAAATGGAGGAATAACAACATCAAGGCCTCTCTTGTGGTTGATCATTTCCAAAAAAGCTTTATCTGCCCTTGCAACAACCTGGGTTTAATTTAGCATCTAGGTGTGCGCAAGCGCATACACACTATATAATCACATTTTAGAAACATTAAAAAATAATGTCCTTTTTCTCCCCAAAAAAAAACCCATGGGTCATGCTTTGAAATCATTTAAAAGGAGTCCAATGATCTACCAATAATAACATACCCCAAAAGGAATGCAGTTATCCTTAAAGATGTACAAACATATTGTGTACCTTTCCAACAATAAGTTTCAAGGCAATTTATTTCAGTATGTACTATGTAGTTGAGGATTAGCAATCACAAGTGCAAAACTTATTTTTCCAATAGCAACAGAAGAAATTCTCAATTCATTTTAGATTTTTAAAAATAAATTGTCGAATAATTGGGTAAAATAATTGACCTAATGACGATGATAGGTCTCTCCCTCTACTTATAATATATGTCAAAGTACATACTAATGACCATAATACCCTTACTAACAGTCACTTGTTAAAGTAATGCTCATACACTAACAATGCTAAATGACTAAGATAACCATCAACACTCCCCCTCAAGTTAGAGCATATATATCATATGCTCCTACCTTGTTATAAATGAATTTAACGAGTACCCCTGAGGCTTTAGTAAATAAATCAGCAAGTTGAAATCGGACTTCACATTAGTATTGGTAATGAGCTTCTGGACACGTTTCTCCCGAACAAAGTGGCAATCAACTTCAATGTGTTTTGTCCGCTTTTGGAAGACCGAGTTAAAGGCAATACGAATGGCAGCTTGATCATCACACATTAGCTCCATAGACTGAGAATGTGGAAAAACCCAGTTCTTCCAACATGTTCTTCAGCCAAACAATTCACATGTGGTGAGAGTCATGGTCCTATACTCTGACCCAGCACTTGACTTGGTCATCACAATTTGTTTCTTACTCCGCCAAGAAACCAAATTTCCACCAACGAAGATACAATACTCGATTGGGGATCTTCTGTGGGAAGGTGACCTAGCCCAATCTGCATTTGTATATCCCAGAATATGAGTGTGACCTTCATCCTAATATATAAGAGACCTCTCCTAGGTGCACCTTTGAGATACCTTAAGATGCAAATTACTAGATTCTAGTGACTTGTTCTTGGAGAATCAAGAAACCAACTCGCAACACTTGTTGTGAAAGTATATCCAGCCAAGTGATCGTGAGATCATTCAGCTGCCAAACAAGTCTCTGATATCATCCTGGGTTGGGCAACAAATCACCCATATCTAGCACTAGCTTATTGTGAGGGTCCATAGGTGTATCAATGAGTTTGTGACAAGACGGTTCCAGTACGAGATCTCGAAACTTCTATACCAAAGAAGTACTTCAATGATCCCAAATCCTCTATCCAAAACTTAATTTGCAAGAAATGTTTTAGGCTTTGAATACATTGATCATCATCACCAATAATCACAATATCATCCACATACATAATAAGCAGAACCCTTCTAGATGGAGTATGGCGAAAAAATACAAAATGATCTACTACACACCTTTGTCAAACTCAAGTACTAAAGCACTGAAGCCACCAAACCATGCACTCGAAGATTGTTTTAAACCATATAGTGACTTCTTGAGCAGACACACTAAGCCTGATTCCCCTAAGCAACAAACCCAGGCAGTCGCTCCATATAGACCTCCTCCTGAAATCACCATGTAGGAAAGCTTTCTTCTCATCTAATTGATATTGAGGCTAGTAATAGGTGGTGACTAAGGAGATGAATAAACATATTGAGGCAAGTTTGGCTACAAGGGAGAATGTGTGAATAGTCCAAGCCATAGACCAGAGAGTATATCCCTTAGCAACAAGGCGAGCCTTTAATCGAGCCAAGGAACCATCTGGATTGACCTTCACAATTTACACCCAATGAAAACCAACCATAGTCTTATCAGGAGGAAGACGTACCAATTCAATTATTATTATCATCTAGAGCATGCATTTTTCTAGAATTGCATTCCTCCACACAAAATGGGATATGCCTTCATAAATAGACTTGGGAAAAGCAATAGAAGATAAGGTACTAAAAAAACAATCGTATAAAGGTGACAACAAATCGTAAGAACCAAAATTAGAGATTGAATGTTGGGTACAAGTGTGTTTACCTTTTCAAACAACAATAAAAGGACCAACCACTTGGGGAAGAGGATCCTCCGACGAGGGAACTAGAGGCGTAGAGCTAGAGGAGGCTCTCTTCCTTTGTGTCGCCATGTGTACATTTGCAGATTGGGATGATCCAAGCGATGAGAAGGACTCAAATTGGATGAAGATGTCAGAAGACTAGACAAAGGAAATAATTTAGTATCGAAAAGGCTAGAAAAGGAAGGAACTCATCAAGGTCAACAGGACTCAAGGAATCAGAATAACAAGGTGTAGACTCAAAAAAGGTGACATCAACAAAGAAAAAAAATTCAAGTTAAAGTGGGGCTATAACATTGATATTCGTTTTGAATATAAGAATAATCAAGAAAAATACATTTGATAGCACTAGGATTCAATTTATCACTTCCTAGATTAAACTTATGAACAAAGGACACAACCAAATATACGAGGAAGGGAGAACAAAGGAGCCTTAAGGAAGATAATTGAATATGGGATTTTACCACCAAGGAGAGAGGATGGCATTTATTGATGATGGAGCAAGCAGGGAGCATAGCATTAGTCTAGAAAACTTTGGGGACACTAATTTGATATGAAAGGGTTCGAGTGAATTCAAGAATATGTCTGTTTGTCGGCTCCGCAATTCCATTTTCTTGTGGAGTGGGCACAAGATGACTAATGGATCATGCCAAAGTTTGTCACATAGGTAGTGAATTGATTACTAAAGTACTCTTTAGCATTATCACTACGAAGTATCCAAAGTGGCATATCAAACTAAGTCCTTATTTGAGAAAAGAAGGCACAAAAGATACTAAACAACACAGAACGATCTTTCATTACATACAACCAAGTCATTCTAGAGTAGCCATCAAAAAAAGTAACAAAGTATCAAAACCCTAACTTTGACGTGACACGACTAGGGCCCCAAATATCGCAATGGACTAACATAAAAGGGCTAACGGCTCTTTTATTCACTCGGGAAGCAGAGGGAACACAATGATGCTTTCCTAATTGACAAGATTCACAATTGAGGTTAGACAAGGAACTCAAAGTAGGAACTAGCTATTTTAACTTATCCAATGATGGATGACCAAGTTGACAATGAATTTGATATGGTGTGGCAACAACACTACAAGCAATAGGAGAAGAGAGCAACTCAAAGTAGTAAAGTCCACCAGCCTCACGTCCTGCGCAAAACATCTTCCTTGTCTTCAGATCCTAAATAAACACAAAATCGAGAAAGAATATTATAAAGAAATTTAGTGACATTGTAATTTTACTGACAAACATGAGATTAAAGGGGGATTTAGGAATGTAGAGAACGAAAAAAAAAAGAGATGTAGGGAGTAGGATTTACTATTCCTATTCCCTTAGCAACAGGAGTGGACACATTAGCAAGGGAAACTTGAGGTAGATTTTTAGAATAGTGGAGAATATAAGAAAAGTTGGTGGCACCTGTCATATGGTCAATAGAAGCAATCGATAACCCAGGAACTAGTGGAAGAGATACCAAATGGCATAGATGGTATGGTTACTTTTCTGACTTGTTAGGCTTTCATTTTGATGGTAGCTATGACAATTAGGGTTTAGGTCTAAGAATCACGCTCCAATACCATGTTGAAAAATTGAATAAATTGAAGACCTAATCACAATGATAGGTCTCTCCTTCTATTTATAATATAAGTCAAAGTACTCATCAATGACCATAATACCCTTACTAACCCTCACTTGTTAACCTGACAAACACACTAACAATGCTAAATGACTATGATAACCATCAACACAAATAAAAAGTGCTAAACATGTGCCACCGTTCCTATTAGCGTCAAATAAAGAATACAATCCTTGGCCTCTAGTTTTCACTAACAAGACGCCATTTAATAAATAACAGTGCCATCTACGGCAAGTAATGAAACTTCAATGAGTTTCATACTGCATACATCTTGGTTTCTTGCTACACAATCTACACTAACCTAGCATGCAAGCAATCACCCAATATAAGAGTAAACTACATTACATTCTTAATTGTCAAAAACAGAACCAAGACATAGAGCTTTATTACTCAATCACAATTATATGAGTGTTATGAAACCATAACCATGTAATAAATTATTTTTCTATTGCTTAATTAATAGTATTGTTGGCCTACCAAGGCTTACGACTCTTATTTTGATGATAAAAAATCAAGGGAATTTAATATGCTTTGGTTCAAGTGATGATATTTCACAAAAACAAGAAGATCTAGAAATCAAAGAAGAAAAAGAAGAGAACAATGAAGAAATTCCAAAAGATGATCCTATAGAAAATCTTCAATTACCAAGGGAATGGAAATATGTAAGAAATCACCCTCAAGATCAAATCATAGGAGAACCTTCTAGAGGAGTAACTACTAGATCATCATTGAAGAACTTATGTAGTCACTATGCATTTTTATCAAAAGAAGAACCTAAAAACATAGATGAAGCTTTAAGTGATGATTCTTGGATAATTGCTATGCAAGAAGAATTGAACCAATTTGAAAGAAACAAAGTATGGAAATTAGTTCCTAGACCCGATGACCACTCAATAATTGGAACTAAATGGGTATTTAGGAATAAAAAGGATGAAAATGGCATAGTTGTAAGAAATAAAGCAAGCCTTGTAGCTCAAGGATACAACCAAGAAGAAGGAATAGACTACAATGAGACATTTGCTCCCCTAGCTAGAATGGAAGCAATAAGAATGCTTTTAACTTATGCATCTCATAAGGAATTCAAATTGTATCAAATGGATGTAAAAAACACTTTTCTAAATGGTTTTATAAATGAAGAAGTCTATGTAGAACAACCACCTGGTTTTGAGGATATAAAGCAACCTAATCATGTTTTTAGATTAACAAAAGCATTATATAAATTAAAACAAGCTCCTAGAGCTTGGTATGAGAGATTAAGCAAATTCTCACTAGAAAATGGCTTCTCAAGAGGACAAGTGGATAGTACCTTCTTCATTAAAACCAAAAATAAAGACATGCTAATTATACAAATTTATGTTGATGATATTATTTGGTGCAACAAATGATGAACTATGTAAAGAATTCGCAAAGTGTATGCAAAATGAGTTTGAGATGAGTATGATGGGAGAATTGAACTACTTCCTAAGATTACAAATCAAACAAGTAAAGAATGGAACTTTTATAAGTCAATCCTAATATATAAAAGATATGCTTAAAAAGTTTGACATTGAAGGAAGTAAACCCATAGGAACTCCCATGGGCACCTCAACAAGCCTTGATAAAGATGAAAAAGGAAAATCAGTAGATATGAAATATTATAGAGGTATGCTAGGAAATTTGTTATACCTAATAGCTAGTAGGCCCGACATAATGTTTAGTGTGTGTATGTGTGCACGATTCCAATCAGCACCCAAAGAATCACATCAAATAGCTATTAAAAGAATTCTAAGGTACTTGATAGGTACTATGGATTTAGGACTTTGGTATCCTAAGGACACCGGATTCAAAATAATTAGCTATTCGGATGCCGATTACGCTGGGTGTAAGATAGATAGAAAGAGTACTAGTGACACTGACACTTGTCATTTTTTAGGACGATCCCTAGTATCTCTCCATAGTCTTATCCATAGCTGAAGTTAAGTATGTAGCAGCCAGGAGTTGTTGTGCGCAAACTTTGTATATGAAACAACAATTAAAGGACTTTAACTTAGAATATTCTGCTAGACCAATTATGTGTGATAATACGAGTGCTATAAATATCTCCAAAAATCCAATATCTCATTCAAGAACAAAACATATTGATATTAGACGTCATTTCTTGAGAGATCACATACAAAAAGTGGATATAATTCTTGAATTCGTGCATACAAATGATCAATTGGAGGATATCTTTACAAAACCACTTTCAGAGGATCGGTTTATATCTATTTGACGTGAGTTAGGACTACTTCATACTAGAGAAATAGTTTAAGTGCAAAAGAAGTTTGAGGGACAAGCGACTGACCATATTGGGGTCCGGCACCTGACATGTTTCTGCTTGATGAATATAAAGTCATCGGGCGCCTGACTCCTCGAATGCGAGGCGCCTGACTCGCGGTGGTTCACTTACTTAAACACGAAAACTCCTCATTTTGTATCTACTCATCCACCTGACTCTGTTCCATCTCACTCCAAAACTCCTTCTCCTTCCCATATCATCCTCTCTCCTCCAAAATTCCATCGATCCTTACTTCCCTCACACTACTCTAGCAACGCTTCTGTGTTTTGGTTCATCTCTCCAAATTTTTGTTTACACTTTGTATCACTCAGGATGAATATCAATATCTTCTTTTGTGTGTGCTATTCAATGCCTACAGTTATTGTTGCTTTCTTCTATTTCTCTTTTTGATTGATGTCAAAAGGGGGAGAAACATTATGAGCAAAAGAAGATTAAATTGTAAAGTCATGCTAGCTTGATAACATGCTATATTGTTTGAACATATAATGAGCTTGAGTGTACTATTTTTTTTTTTTCTTTTTTTTTTTTTTGACTGATTCCTGGATCTTGAAAAATAAACTTACTTGAAATCTAACCTTACATACTGAAACTTTTCATGATTATTGTTACAAGTATGATTATTGTAAGGGGGAGCCTAATTAAGGTTCGCTCTCTTTTACTCCTTATTTGTCATCATCAAAAAGGGGGAGATTGTTGGCCCAACAAGGCTTACGACTCTTATTTTGATGATAACAAATCAAGGGAATTTAACATGCTTTGGTTCAAGTTGTGATGTTTCAGGAAACAAATCTTAGAAGCTCAAGATCAAGTAATCTCAAGAGTAAGTTAAAAAGCCTACATCAAATGATTACAAGAACGCATTGAAAGCTTACATCCAAAATAAGTGATCTAAAGAAAGCTCAACAAATAAAAGTTTGTCAAATTCTATGAAAGTATAAAGAATGTTGAAGCTCGAGACAAGATGGACTCAAAGCAAGGATATACATAAAGTCTTCAAGAGTTGAAAGTTTTAGAGTCTTAAGGAAATCTTATGTAAGTACTTCAAATTTAAAGTCAATATGAATGCATTGAAGCTCTTTAGGAATAATCAAAGACCTAGAGACCCATTCTTAAGACGTTGAAAAATAATTCAAAGTTACAAATTAAAAGGCCCAAAGAACAAAAAGAGTTTTAGAAATAAAAGTCTTAAAAAAAAAAAGAACAAAAATTTGAAATGCTCAAGCGCCTGACCAAAATACCTCAGGCGACTGACCTTTATATGCTTCTTAAGATAGGCAAACAGAATGCTGCCAAGTGCCTGAACTGGTCCCAATAGGTGCCTAACTGTGCAATCTGAGGCGCCTGATTGTATTTTCTTAGGCGACTGACAGTGGACTGACTTTCAAATAAACTGATTTTAACTCGACAGGCGCCTGATCCCCTTTTGACAAGCGACTGACAATCGTATAATTTAAAAAATTTGCAGGAAAGTTTCTAAAATTAGTTTCTTGGGCTCCAAATTTCGTGTAAACTTGGGAAATACTCCAAGTAAACTTGGGGAACAAGGAATACACTTTTTAAACTCTATATATAGCCCCCAAGGCAAAAGATTTAACCACCAAGAAATACTTTCAGCAATCAAACACTCTCAATTGCTCTCAACTCTCAAAGGCTCTCTTATTCACATCTTGCTGACATTCTCCACTGAGTATCGCTGAGATTTATTCATCGAAATTGAGCATAAATTCTGAATCTTTCAATCATAGAAAGAACAACCCGGTGATAAATTTACTTTGAGCTTCAATTTCATTGCATATTGATATTTATTTTGAAGTATAGTAGTGATTTAAATTGTACTACTCAGCTCTATCTGAGAGGATCTTTTGTACACAAGTTCTTGTTCTTGTTCTTGTAGTTTTTGACGGTTCAAGGTTGATTGGATCGTTGGACCAAGCGTGGGGTATTGCTTGGAGAGGGGGCTCCACCCTAAAGGAGGATTTGTAAAAGGTTTGTTCCGTCCGAAAAGGAACGGTATAATGGAATCCTTAAGTGGTATTAGCCTAAGGCGAGGACATAGGCTGGATATAAGCCGAACCTCATAAAAATCTCGGTCTCACTCTCTACCCTTTCTCTTTATTTTCTTCATATATAAATTGTGTGGTCTGTATTTAAAGTGCAGGAAGCTAAAACCGAGATTAAGAAGACTTTAAACTTAAGAAAGTACATTGATTAATCCTTTGCGGAAACCTTAAAGGGAGTACGTTGATTAATCGTTTGCGGAAATCTTAGTTGAAAGAAAGCAAACAAACTTCATTCACGCAGGGCTATAACCAAACTCATCTTTGAGTATTTGGAATCAACAAAGTGCTGCAGTTTGTTTGTTGTGATTGGTTGGATTATTTGGTTATTGTTTGCTTGTGTTGAGATTGTGTGTGGATTGTGAAATGGTTAAATACCTAAGCATCATTGTCTGGTTGTGAATTCATAAAAGAATTATAAAGAAAATTTTAATAACCCAATTCACCCTCCCCTCTTGGGACTACACCTTAACTTTCAAGTATATTGACTATAACATAATGACTTTATTATCCAAAGCTCTAGTCTAACATACATTGCATTAGTCATTATCAATTTTCAACATCAAAATCCAAAAAAATAACAAAACAAAAAAAAAGATATCAACATGATAATCAAGACCACAGCTTCTCAATCCATGAGGAAACCCCATTGTACCACTAAAAAAAATACTCGAGTAAATTAAAAGACAAAAAATAGATGAACAAATCTAAAAACATATAGAACAACATAGTCAATGCTTTGGTATCTAAATACAAAAGGGACAAATGGGCAATTATTTTTATCATTTTTGTTAAAAAGAAAAAGGAAAAAAAAAGATTTGCTTATATATAGGGCTGCAAACACACCAAGCTCTTCAAGAGCTCGGCTAGTAAAAGCTTGCTAAGGCAATCAGGCTCAATATTATATAAATAAGTGATTCCCAAGCCCAATTTTGAGGCTCATTCAACAAACGAGTCGAATCTAAACATGAATGTGCTCAGCTAATTTCGGCTTGTGAACGGTTTGGTTGCATGCTTGGTTGGGCTCGTTCAATAGCATTAGATTATGTCAACTTATGAGCTCATTTAATGAGGTTGAGTTAGGCTCATGATAAACTGTAGTGGACTTGAAAGCAAGGATTATTTGGGTGTGAGCTTGTTTAACTCGAACTTTTAGTGAACGGGCAAATGACTAAGGCCAATTGACTAGCCTGGTAAGGGCAAAATATTCCAAGGCAATGTTTTCACCTTTTACTTAACAAAATCCTAAGAGCCTTTCGCCTCTCAAAGTGGGAGGTTCCAAAAGAACCAAACCATTTATGAGCATCTTCTAGACGTCTGCTCGTTCATTTGCATATATGAATAAGCTTGAGCAAGTCTACTGAAGCTTGGTTTGATCTCGGATCGAGGTTGAGCTCAATTAAAATTTTAATAAGCAAGCTCGCGCATTGCAAAGCCCGGCTCGGTTCAGCTCGTTGGCACCCCTAGTTATATATATTAGGATGAAAGAGAAAAAAACCATACAACAGGAGAACAAGGCAAGCTACAAAACAATGAACAGAAAACAAAATGTAACAAATGCGATAAAACCAAATAAACTTCACTCGCCGATCCAGTCATTACCCTCTTCCCATATCCTTCAAATAAATTATTATTCTAAATTCCTAAAGTTTAAATGACACCAAATTCTCAGCTAGTACCAAGAAAATATATCCCAAAAGCCACTTTACTACAACCACAATGCAAGAAACAATAGAAACGGGAAGAACACAAACCAAAATCAAGCATTACCCAATCTTAGACTACCCAAAAGTTCCAAACAAGGAATATCCGATGGGGAAAGAAGGGAGCAAACTCATCCCTTGTCAGAATTCGTTTCAGATTTTGTCCATTAATTAGTTAAAAATTAAAATGCAAATAATTCGAATTCAAAGCACGAATTAGAGAGAACAAAAAGAAAAAGAAAGCCAAAATTTTCAAACGCACACTCACAGCCAGACCCGGAAAAGATAAAGAGACAGGGTTGTGCTAAAATGTTCCATATTTTTTGTTTGAAGAAGAAGAAAGAAGAAAGAAGGAGAAGGAGAAACTAACCGGAGATGGTGACTGGAAGACGTGTCGCCGGCAAATTCACGGGATTGGCGGGGAAGTAGGGAGTCACCTGAGAGCAGGTGGAAAGAGAACATAAATGCGGATAACTTTTTTGGATGTAAAACGACGCCGTTGCAACAAATGCAACACTTTTTTAAAGCAACTAGTTACAGAAAATTTAAATAATATGATTTTCATAGTTGTTGCGGCCGTATGTTTTTTTGTTAAACTATCTTTTCCAACTGTAACCACTTGAAAGAAATTAAATAATAATAACTTGAAGGACCCAATGTGTACTCCAGAAGATCAGTTCAATGCTTAAGTTAGGGAATGAAAGGTTCATATTGCAGCAGTAAGTAAAGAGTGGGTGAGAATGAGATGTTTATCTCCTCCTGACATTTATGAGTGTGTCATTATGCTTAAAGAGGTTATAAGTAACTTAAGGATGATTACGCAGGATATCAACAGTGCCTCTTGTAACCATACTGAGGGTTGTAGATAGACTAAGGGCAGTTATGTGTGGCATCAAATCGTAATCTTATAACTGTTTGACCCTATGAGTATGCCTATTAATTTTAGGTATATCAGTTGCCTCACCCCCCCCCCCCTTACTCTAGAATTTTTGAAACAAGTTTCTTTTATTGGAAAGTGTTTCAAGGTCCGCTATACAAGCTTTCATCATAATTTGGGCTAGTAACTAGGCGACCAGCTCAATTTGGATGTATTTTGTGAAGCTGGTCACCGTACTAGTTGGCTCTATCTCAGCCCATTGCTTTCTTGTTCAGCTCAATCCGATCTGACTACTTTAGTGTTCGGCTCAATCTGAGTTAGTTGCCTCAGTGCTCGACTTAGTCCGAGTCGAGGTGCTTCATTGTTTGGCTCAATCCGAGCCAATGCCTTCATTATTCGACTCAAATGGTTGCTTCGGCATATGGCTCAATCCAAGCTAGGTGCATCAGTGTTCCCTCAATCCGAGCTAGTGCATACACTGTTTGGCTTAATCCGAGCCGATGCCTTCACTATTTTGCTCAACCCGAGTCGATGTCTCCACTATTTGGCTCAAACTAAGCCGACTTCTTCCTCCAAGCCAAGGTCTACATTATTTGGCTCAATCCAACCTGGTCTCTCCATTATCAAGCTCAATTTGAGTTGATGTCTTCACTAATCAGCTCAATTAGAGTTGACGTCTTCACTATTTGGCTTAATTCAAGCCAACGCCTTCATTACTCGGCTTAATTCAAGCCAATGCCTTAACTATTCAACTCAATTCGAGACGATGTCTTCGGTGCCTCAGATAGGCCATTTTCGGCAATCCATACTCACTACTTTATTGCCTCATGAGCTGTGTCATCAAATGGGTAGGTCTTTAGGGCCTCATAAGTGACTCTCATCAGATAGGTCATTACTGGTGAGCCATGCTCACTCCTTTGTTGCCTTATGAATTATGCTCATCAAATGAGCAAGTCTTTAGGGTTTCATGAGCGGTGCTCATCAGATGGGCCATTATTGGTGAGTCGTGCTCACTCATTTGTTGCTTCATGAGTTGTGCTCATCTAATGGGCAGGTCTTGAGGGCTTCGTGAGTAGTGCTTATTAGATGGGTCATTACTGGTGAGTCGTGCTCTCTCCTTTGTTACCTCATAAGTTGTGCACATCAAATAGGCAAGTCTTTAGGGCCTCAAGAGCAGTGCTCATCATATGGGCCATTACTGGTGAGCTACGCTCACTTTTTTGCTGCCTCATGAGTGATGCTCATCAAATGGGTCATTGTTGGTATAGGTGGAATCGTGTCAACGGGATTTGCACCATTGGGGTTTGTGCCACTGCGATTCACGTGCTGTGAGTCTATAAGTTGCTTCCTTCCCCTCCTCCAAGTCCCTCAGACTCCTCCTTTCCATATCGGTCTGACTTCTTCTTATGGTCATGACTTCTTCTGGATTAATACATTTCTAGACCGTGTGACTAGTTCCCCCATATTGGTTGGGGGTTTTTTCCCCATAGAGTTTCAGAAGTTCCCTAGTTGAAAAATTGTTGCTAGAGTTGCTACTGCTACCCCATGATCCAAGTTTCGAATCTCTAAAATGGCATTAACAAAATGGTGCATGAACTCCTTAAGTGTCTCATTTTCCTCTTGGACAAGACTAATCAGATGAGTTGAAGTTTTAGCCATTTTTTGGTTGTTGACAAAATGCCTAACAAACTACTACTCCATTTCAAAAAAAAGTATCCAATAGAGCCAGGCTTTAGGGTTTGATACGACGCCTTTGCATTCCCTTTTAGGGTGGTTGTAGATGCTCGACACATGATTGCATCTAGGGTGCTTTGCAATTCCATTAACACCCTAAAGGTGTCCAAGTGCTCCAAAGGATCGATCAAGTCATCATACCCTCCAATACTTGGCATTTTAAAATTACTTGGCAAAGGGATCTCCATTACCTCTTTGGTATAAGGAGGGTCTGAAGATTTGGTTGATGATTCCCCCACGGAGGGATAGTTGCGTACTTCCTTCACCATCTTTTCCAATTGGTCAATTTTTTTGAAATTTTCCTCTAGCTCGCAGGACCGTTGTTCATAGATGCCCACACTATTTGCATCCTATACCTTCTTTACTAGATCTAAGGCCTTCACAACAACTTCTTGTGAGGTAGTTGTCTTCCCGTCAGACACTGCTTCTATTCAATTAGCCTCTCGACCATGCTCCCCATGATCCTTTTTTTGATACAAGATCACAATAAATATGTAACAACCCCAAAAATAATATGCATGGAAGTGTAATATATATATATATATATATATATATTAAATTAAATTAAAATTTATTTATTTATTTATTATTATTAATTATTAATTAAATAATATGATATAATATATTAATATCATATAATAATATTATATATATATATATATATATATTTAGAAGCATTCTGATTTCAGAATTAACCCCCCCTCAGGCGTAGCTCTCTCTCTCTCTCTGTTCCTCTCTCCTCAAGCTCTCTCTCCTTCTCTCTAAGATTTTTCTCCGTTTGTAAGCCAAATCAAAAAACAAACAACATATTCGAGTCCTAGGTTCACTCTTGAACACGTTAACCAGAGTGGATTCGTCGTTGGGACGTCGTAGACACCACTTTAAGGCTAAGGTAAGGGGAATAGATTATGTCGAGCATATTTTAAAATATTTTTGATTAAATTTGAATATATGAATTTAATTATATTTATGTGATTTAAATATATGGCTGGGTTTGGGGATATTTTGGAATTAAATTAAACTGTAGGTCTTTGATTAAATTAGATTTTTGGGAATATTTTGGAGTTAAATTAAACTGTAGGGATTTGATTAAAACGAGTTTTCCTAGAATATAATGGAATTAAGTTAAATAGGTGAAATTAAGCGTACCCTTGTTTTCAGCAAAAACATATTTTTCCTAGGCAGTTATTATTCTATAGATTATCACTCAAACTATGTGGCATAAGTATGACTATTTTTATCGCATAGATGAGTTTGTTAGAATATTTTATGTTTATTTAAAACAAGTGCGGTATGATAATGATTTTCAGAAAATGTTATAAATATCAGGGAATTATGATATGACGATAGTTTAATCGACTTAATGTCGTGATCAATTATGGAATGATGATTTTATACAGAAATATGATATGATAGTTTAATTTCATTTTATGTTAAGTTGGACCTTGCATCGAATTAAGAAATATATATAAATGATTGTACAATAAAACTTATTTGCCACACATTGATAATAATGTATTCCATCTTACTGAGAGGTGTCTCACGCCATCATTATCTAATATTTTTCAGATGCCATGAGGAGCATAACAGTAATCAGAGTAGCGCAGAGGAAGTGTGGGTGAGATAGAAGGTTTTATTTAAAATTGTTATTAATTTAATTGTATTGTAATGAGTTTAGAATTTTAGGAATGTTAATTGTGCCATCTGGAAATATTGTTGTCATAAATAGATAGTTTAGAACTCTAGTAATTTGTATTGGAGGTCTTTCGCTGTCTGTATTAGTGATTTTTTATAAATTGAATTTTTTAGATATTACAAGTGGTATTAGAGAAATTAAATGAAATTTTTTCGGGTCGTCACTGTTGGTATCAGAGTTTAGGATACAGATTTTGTAGACTCTAAGAATAATTATTACCAGAGTATAGGTATGAAGTAGGATGAGGATAGGATGGGTAGGCTGAGTTTTGTAGGAGCGATCGGATATAGGATGCATAGCGGAGTAAAGTACGACAAGTGAATTGGAATTTTGGAGTTTTGTTTCACAACCGAAAGTAGAAATTCATCAAGGGTTTTCAGTGATTTTTATGGAACAGTCGACGATTCCAAAAAAGTCACCACAAATCATTGACGTGTTTCTTATGAAATGCTGTACTATGATCTTTTTCATGTGTGAATAGTCACTACAAGGAATGAGCTACCATTTGCAATATTGGAATATATGAAATAGAATTTTGTGCATTTTTGGGAATTTTTGCACCTTTGCACATTAGAGTATATTCCTAGCTCTTTATAGTTCTCTAGTGTATGCTATTCTCCCTCATATTTCTTGTTCTTAAAGAAAATATTCAATCTTTCCATATTCTTATAAGTCAACCATGGGTTTTGAGAACAACTTTTCAGAAGAACAGTGGCTTGTCAGTCGACTGAGACAAAGTCCTCAGTCGCCTGATGAATTATAACTCAAATTTTGGGGGTGTCAGTGCAGGGTCAGTCGACGGACAAAGGGACCTCAGTTGACCGACTAAGATTTCAGGCAAACTACTAAGAACTGTCAAAGGGTAGCCGACCGACCTCTTTGAGGTCAATCGCTTGACCTGCTATAGGTTTGGATATTAAGTTGATTTTCATAGGTTTCATTCAACTGAAACTTATGAGATTTTGAAATGCGGATCTTTTTTAAAGTGGTTAAAGAAAATGAGGCAAGGATAATGGAATAAATTTAAATTAAATAAGTCAAAAATGTTGGAGACAATAGATTCTTTTAACTTTCAGATGACCCATAAAGGAGATAAAGTTTGTATATATAACTTACAGGAAAAACCAACTTTATTTGAGTGAATTACCAAAAGACAATAGTAGGACCCCTAGTTTTGTTGAGAGGTATTGAAGTTGGTGCACACTCTGAAGGGTGGACAAAATCTTTCATGGGGGACTTTGTGATTTGGGGAGGTTTGTGTTTCACATGATTTGAAAGAGGAAGTCTTGCTGGAAGCACTTCGTTCTAGATACATGATCCATCTTGGCAGTACTAATATGTATATATTCTGAGAAAGTCTAATCGCTTATCCATAACAACTAGGAACATAGGCATTACGGTGTTTTGATGTTTTAGATACCTGATATTTTTAGTATTTTCTGGTGGAATGCTTAGAAGCACAAGCATCTAATAATGGACTTGGCCCTTTAGCTAAGGCATGATGAGAGAAGTGAACAAGTTGGAAGTTGCATTCAAACTTTTGTGGATATTCAAAAAGGGATATTGTTCTTCTAATTGTTAAAATATAATTGAAAATTTATCTCCAATGAATGAATATGAAGACTGCATGTCAGCTTACTAGGACAAACATGATATGGTTTAACGGTTAAGAAGAAGCTAGGAAACGTGTTCGTAGGTGTGATCAGTTACATTTTAAATTGTTTTGAGAGTACCTTTTGCCAAGTTTTTGAATTTTGAGCTAGTGTATTCTTGTAGCTTTTTCAAGGGACGATATTGAAGTAGTGCCACCTAAAATTCCTTAGACATTGTGTTCTATTATGTAGCATCTAAAACAAGACCATTTTTGTATTCTGAAGTTGTTAGACATGTTCATGCTTGTGTTCATGCTTGTCCTTTATATGATAGTAGGATTCCAAAAATGTTGATTGAAAAGTGTAAGTCTATGCATCAATTTGGCATTGAAAAGGAATTGAGTGATTAAAATTCTAGGGAATGCTTAGAAACCCATATAATTTTTGCTTAAACGAATTACAAAGTTATGATGAGAGTTTTGAAGTGCCTTCTATACATTTGATATGACAGGAAAATGATTACGCATCCCAGCCTGAGATATCCCAGCAAGTATGGTGCTTGATGAGTATAAAGTCATCATTACAAGTTTTCTGTTTAAAGGAGAGGCTGACCATTGGTAGGAATCTATGCAACAGGTAAGAGATGTTGAGGATTGAGGCTATGAGTTAAGACTGACTTTAAAATAGTTTTCAATGGGAAATTTTCGAAAAGCACTCCAAGAAGCCAAATTATAGAAATTAGTGTAGTTGATTCAGAGGAATTTATTGTTAGCTAATAATAACTGAGGAATTGAAGTATGATTCTTTTACACAACACTTAGGCAAGTGTTTTATTTGATTTTGGTTCTACCCACTCCTACATTGTTGCATCCCTTGCTAATACGTTGTGTTTATAATTTGAAAATTTAGAGTATTGTCTTGTGAGTTGCTTGAATATGTAGACATGCATTTTAGATATCAATGGAAATGACTTCCTAGTTGATTTATTAACATGGATACTGTGGATTATGAGGTAATCTTATAAATGGAGTGATTATCTATCTATCATACACTTAGTTGATTGTTTTCAAAATAAAGTAGTACTCGGAGATCCAAATGGAGTGACGCTTTCTTTCTAACTAACAAGCTCTCATGTTTGATATCTTGAATGCATGTGGAAGGATGGAAATTGGGCACATGTTTGGGATTTGTAATAGCAACAAAAGAAAATACACAAGTTACTAAAACCCAAACTTCATTTCCCATAGGTGATGAATTTTTAAATATTTTTCTAGATAATTTATCGGGACTGCTTTCAAAAGGAGATTGAATTTAATATTGATTTGGTGCTAGGAACGAAGCCTATTTTGGTTGCTTCATATAAAATAGCATTAGCTAAACTAAGGCAACCTAGGGTACAACTAGAAGATCTCTTTGACAAGGAAGGAAAGAAATTTGTATGGAGTGAAGAATGTGAATGAGAGTTTTAGTAATTAAAACACCAATTAACAATAGTTCCAACAATAACTCTTCCAAACAATGAGGATCGTTATGTTGTATTTATAGATGCTTCCTTGAATGGATTGGGATGTGTATTGATGAAAAAGGAAAAGGTGGTTGCCTATGGATCATGGTACTTAAAGCCTTAAATACCTCGTTATTCAGAAGGAATTTTATTTTGGAGCTAGAAGATGATAAGGGAGTGATTAATAGGGATCCTAACCATATTGCAATTTCGTTATAGAACTTTGTAGGTATCATTTTTGTTTTTAAAGAAAGACCCATAATATATTATTTGTTGAGAGAGAAAGATTATGTCTGTAATGACTCAAAAATTTAAAATAATTAGAAAATATAATAAATGGAATGGAGTAGTGGATAATAAGGGAAAAGGAAGGATTTTTAGAATGAACAGCAGGCCTTGTCAACGAATGTCCTGTCCTCGTTGATGAGTGTCCTTCTAAAGCTCGTTGAAGAATCTAGTTTCTTGTCAACGAAGGAATCCCGAGAGAGTATATTTTGGGACTCTGAATTTCGTTGACGAAGGTATCTTCTCATCGACGAAGTCTCTACACTGTCTCGTCGACGAATCCACATGTCTCGTCGACGAAGTCTTGCCTATAAATAGAGAGTTCTTCATTTTTTAGCGAGAAACTCGGGAACCCTCACTCTCTCTCTTTAAAATACGAACCTCCAAGCTTCTCTCTTCGATTTTGGGTCAGTTTTGACCCAATTTGACCATCCGAAACTGCCACGTTTGTAGGATCGTTCTCTATAAGGCTGTAGGAGCTGATCGTTGGTTTGAGAGGTTTGGGAAACATCCCAAAATCAGGGTAAGTGAATTATTTTGGGATTTCTTTAATGAATAATGTTGTATGGAGCCTAGGAAATAGTAAATAAGTGTTTTCCTTAAGAATTGAGTTAATTGGAATTCATTTTAATTAAGTTAGGATTTTTGGATTCAAGGTCCAAGTGAATGTTGTGGGTATTGGTTCGGGGATCCTGTCAGCATAGTTTGAAGTCAGGTAAAGGGGAAATCTATGTATTATATCAGGTTTTTCATGAATTAAAAAGGATTATGTGTTATTTATTTTTATATGTTTTTATGTGGATTTAAAATGTCAACCATGTTAAAATATGTTTTCTGAGCCTATGATTGTTTATATAGCTACGTATATGTGAAAGTAAAGGAATGAAAGTGAAGGGTATTTTCTGAGGGATTATGTAAGAAATGAAATGTATTTTCAGCATATAAATGTTAAATGTGGGTTGGCCTAATTTGGAATATGTATGAAATTACTTTTAAATTGTGTGGCATGAGATTCTCTGCGAATATATGTTAAATATATGAGATGTAGGTTAAGCAAGTAAAGTATTATGAATAAAATATGACATGGACTATGCTGCCTGTGTATGTTAAATGCAACCATGTAAAGTATGACAGCTAAAAGCCATGTTAGCAAATTCTAGCGCATTTCTATGTGGACTAACAAATGATGGCTAAAGAGCGGCTGTAGTACGAAGGAATGAAATGAAAATGTTATGCAATGAAATGACAATGGAATGACCATGAAATGAAATGACAAATGTGAACGAAGTAAATGGGAAAGAGTTACTTAAAGTGAAACAAAATGCAATGCTTAAGCCATGAACATGAACAAATGTGTACGAATGAATAATGACAGAAAGGAATAAAGTATTATGATATTAGAAGTATCTATGTATGTAGAACATGTTATGATTGGGCGAGACAAACTCTTCACCTGAGGGCTTACTGAGAAAGGCGAGTACACTAGTAGCTTCAGATATGGTAGTAGCTGTATAACATACTAGGGCAGAGGGAACCTATTTGTATGGGCGGGTATATTTCCCAATCCTTAGGGCCTTTACTGGTAAATTATTGTTGAAAGCGTGAGTACGAGTTCAAGTTAACACTTGATGGCTTACTGAGTAAGGTGAGTACCTTGGTATGCTTTAGTTGTGACCTCAGGGTTGCCTAAGTATCAAAGTAGAGGGGTGCTACTTGTATGGGCGGGTAATCACCCCTATCCTTGGGTAATCTCGTGGGCTAAATCTCTGCATGTTTCATTAGGTTCATAAAATGATTTTAGAGTTATGTTAATGATTTGAAAATGTAATTAAAATGATATCTATTTACCTCATGTTGGCCACACACTGTTTTAATATTTATATTTTCTTCCCTTACTGAGATGTGTCTTACCCAAATATGAATGTTTCTTTTTTAGGACATCGTCGAGGTCGGTCTTAGGGAGCTCAAGGGTACTTAGTTTTGAGGAATACTAAGAAACAGGGTATATGTTGATACTATTTTGGGGATGTAAATACTTATGTTTTATGTTTTATGTCGTTATGTTTTAAGGAGGTTGTGAGAGAAATAGTTGTGAATATACTGAAATGTGTTGGAGATATATGTATCTATGGAAAAAGCAGGTGATGGATAAATTTTATGGATTTCTAGTTAGGATATAGCAAACTCTGGTATTATGGAATGTTGGTATTGTAGAACTATGTTTATGTAGATTATGGTTATGTTTTCCGCTGTATATGTGATGGATTATGATTTATTAGGATATTATCAAGTATAATGCACTGACCCGGGTTTCTAGGTTCAGGGCGTTACAATGCCGATGTTAGATCTTTGGGGAAACTGGAAATGAGAATAATTTGTTATAACTGCAGAATTAAATCGGTTGGAATCTCTTGTATGATATTACAATGAAATTGTGATTTTATACAAAGTTATGAATATACATACAGAGTTCTGATTTTTATACTGAGTTATGATTGTATTCAGAGATGTGGTTATATACTGAGTACGAATTTTATACTAGGTACTCAAGATAATGTGAATAATGTAGAGATTGTGAAAATTATGATGATATACTGGTTTTCTAGAAGTTTAAAAAGGGTTGCAATATAACGTTGGAAGGAAATGAGGAGGTTGTTTTATTGTCTATCCTGTATATTACAATATAATGTTGGCAGGAAATGAGGAGGTCATTATATTGTTTTATACATAAACATAATCCAAGAAATGAGAAAATCATTTTACTGTTTATTATGTAAATTTATGTAAATGAGACTGTTTGTTGAGGCAAAGTTATATTCAGCAAATTTCAAGGATGAAATTTCTATAAGCAGGGGAGAATGGAACGACCCCAAAAATAACATACATGGAAGTGTAAAAAAAAATATAAATTAAATTAAATTAAATTAAATTAAATTAAAATTTATTTATTTATTTAATAATTATTATCAATTAAATAAAATAATATAATATAATATTACAATATTTTATATATATATATATATATATATATATATATATATATACATATGTATATATATATAACATCAGGAAGCATCCTAATTTCAGAATTTACCCCCCCTAGACGTAGCTCTCTCTCTCTCTCCCTCCCCTCAAGCTCTCTATCCTTCTCTCTAAGAATTTTCTCCGTCTATAAGCCAAATAAAAAAGATGAACACCATATCCAGGTCCTAACTTCGCTCTTGAACACGTTAACCGGAGTAGATTCGTCGTTAGGACGTCATAGGCACCATTCCAGGGTTAAGGTAAGGGGAATAGATTATGTCAGACATATTTTAAAATATTCTGGATTAAATATGAATGTATGAATTTAATTATATTTATGTGATTTAAATATATGCTAGGGTTTGGGGATATTTTGGAATTAAATTAAACTGCAGGGATTTGATTAAATTAGATGGATTTGATTAAATTAGATTTTTGGGAATATTTTGGAGTTAAATTAAATTATAGGGATTTGATTAAATTGGGTTTTTTTGGAATATAATGGAATTAAGTTAAATATGTGAAATTAATCATACCTTTGTTTTCAGTAAAAACATATTTTTCCCATACAGTTATTATACTATGGATTATCACTCAAACTGTGTAGCATGAGTATGATTATTTGTTGACTTTTTAAGTCCAATTCCTGGTTTTGATAATGACAAATCGCAAGTTTCTTATGTGTGTATCTAGTGTTTGAGCAGACTTAATATGTTAGCGCACACACAAGGGAAAGGATAATGGAAGCTAGAAGACCTTAAAGCTCACATCCACTGGCATTTTCCATGAAAGATAGAAGAGCAAAGAAGAAGATATTTATTCTGATTGTAAATGCATTTTAGTTTTTATATTTGTTCTATAATATAATGCATCGCATGCATGATATGGATGATAAGCTCAGGATGGTCGTAGACTGATCCTAGGGACCAACACTTTTTAGAGAAACTCTTTTCTTAAATAACTAATTGATTAGGGTAAAAAGGTAGGGCTAAAATGAAGTTTACAAACGGTCGAACAATGCCAGGGTTTTGGGCTTAATTTAAAAGCTTAGACCTTAGAATGACCTTAGGACCCCATGCACATAAATGAAAAGTCCCTTAAACTAAAATGTCACATTTATACAAAAAAGGATAAAACTCAGGGTCAAAATTAGGTTCTTGAATAGCCTCGGTCGACCAAACCCACCTAGTTATACTCAGCTTGGTCGACCGAACTGAAAAGTTGACCAAAGTCAAAGCTTTGGTCAACTGAATCTGTGGTAGTATAAATGCCACGGTCAACTGAACCGGTCAAGAAGCCAACGTATTAACTTCGCTCGGTCGACTGTTTTGAAATGAACTTGTTGTCGACGATCGACCGAATTGATATGTGTCTGATCCCCAACTACTTGGTCGACCAAACCTAGTAGTTCAAATTGGTCTTGGTCGACGGAACCTAGAAGAATCGTCAACCGACCTTTTCTTGGTCGATCGAACCCACGAAGGGGTTCAAAATCGCCTTAAGATGGTTGACCAAATCCTTAATTCAAATGTGCCACGGTTCACCGAACTCAACAATATGGTCGACCGAACCTTTAATACGGTCGACCGAACCTCTCTGGTTGGTCAAATTTTTACCACAGTTAAACAGAGTTATTTTTCATTAAACATGATTAAACATTTTCAAAAATACCGAGCGTGTCCCCAATGATCATATTTTCACCCAACTCTATACATACCCCCTCATAACTCCTAATTAGCAAGTTGATTAACCCAAAAACTCTCTCAAATTTTATACTCAATTTTTACTCTCTTTTTATTATTTCTTTGATAAATCTTTTAAAGAGAGTATAGTTTTAAACATCCTTTGGGCATTTGTTTTTTAAAAATCTAAGTCATTTTTTACTCTTATCTTACATATATGTTCATATCTTATTTTGAGAGTATTACTTTGATTTCTCCCACATATTTCATTTGATAAATATTCTTGACAGTTAATATTATTTGCTTGTGTATCTTGCACATCCATTGCAAGATTCAAAGGCTCATTGGCTTGTGTTTACGAAAATATTTTTTGAGCCATAAACCCTAGAATCTCCAGCACTTTATTTAGAGAAATTTCTTATTTGGGCATAAAATCTTTGAGCACTCATCATACGCATATTTATTCAAAGATTACTTTTGTGAAAATCACATTCTCACATTGAGCTTATTTGCATATCATACGTGAGTGTATTTACACTCATTGTTGTACACATTTGCTTGTAGTAGAAGCATTTTCTTATACACAAAGCTATTTGAATATCTGTTGTATTCCCGACAGGTCGTCGGAAGAGGGAGACTAGCCCTATGAATAGTCCTGGACTTGCTCAGACCTGGTTAGGAGAGCACCGGAATGGTTTAGACCCGGTTAGGAGAACTAGGTGCACCATCCTGGTAAGGTGTTGTATTAGGTGCGGCTCCACTCGTTAAGCGAGCCATAGTGGAATCCTCTTCCTTGTGAGCTTGAGGCGGGGACGTAGGCAGTATTGGCCGAATCTCGATAACAAATTTTGTGTTGGCTCTCTATTTTATTTCCGCACTTTAAATTTTAGCACATGTATGTTTTATGTTTGATTCATTATATGGTGTACATATGTTTAATTATTTGATTAGTTGATTGAGTTTATGATTACATAGAAAGACCCAAAGTTTGTGTAATATTGTTTGTGGAATTTGAATTAACTTGGGAGCATATTTTTAAATACCCAAGTCACCCCCTCTTGGGAATACATCAATTCCAATAGTATTTTTATCACATAAATGAGTTTTTTAGAATATTTTATGTTTATTCAGAACAAGGGTGATATGATAATGATTTTCAGAAAATGTTATAAAAATCAGCGAATTATGATATGACGATAGTTTAGCCAGCTTAATGCCATGATCAGTTATGGAATGATGATTTTATATAGAAATATGATATGATAGTTTAATTTCATTTTATGGTAAGTTGGACCTTGCATCGAATTAAGAAATATATATAAATAATTGTACAATAAAACTCATTTGCCACACACTGATAATAATGTATTTCATCTTACTGAGAGGTGTCTCACCCCATCATTATCTAATATTTTTCAAATGCTATGAGGAGCATAACAGTAATTAGAGTAGTGCAGTGGAAGTGTGGGTGAGATAGAAGGTTTTATTTAGAATTATTATTAATTTAATTGTGTTGTAATAATTTTAGAATTTTAGGAATGTTAATTGTGCCATCTAGAAAATATTGTTGTCATAAAGAGATAGTTTTGTACTCTGGTAATTTGCATTGGAGGTCTTCCGCTGTCTGTATTAGTGATTTTTTATAAATTGAATTTTTCAGATATTACAAGTGGTATTAGAGAAATTGAATGAAATTTTTCCGGGACGTCACAAAACATGTCTTCTACAATTTTATAGAAGGCTAGAAAGTCACTTAATGACACACTCAGGTTATCTATCGGAGTGGAATGAATTGACAGGGGTGATTGGTTTCTCCTAGCAAGTTGTGAATTGAAGTTATACGACATGGTCATGGACAAGGATAGAAAACCTCCCAAGGGTTCCCATAGACAGCACCAATTGTTACTACCAAGAATCATATGACTTTTGTTAAGTCATCCTTTAATCGTGACCACCTGAAAGGAATCAAACAAGAATAGCTTGGATCCAGGGGATCACTCCAATGCTTAAGCTAAGGAATGTAAGGTTCATATTGCGATAGTAAGTAAAGAGTGAGTGAGAATGAGAAGCTTACCTCATCCTGGGATCCCCTTTTTATATTTGTGGAGGTAGAACCTCCTTTAACTTAACATTTATGAGTGTGTCATTATGCTTAGAGGGGGTTATGAGTAACTTAAGGGAAGTTGCGCAGGATATCAATAGTGGCTCTTGTAACTGTATCGGGGGTTATAGATAACCTAAGGGCAGTTATGTGAGGCATCAAATGGTGGTTTTATATCTCTTTGACCCTATGAGCATGCCCATCAATTTTGGGTGTATCAATAGTAAAGTTTTAAAATAATTATACAATATGATGTTAGAATTTTTTTTATAGTCATCTATTTTAAAATTATTATTTTTTTATTTTTTTTAAAATGTACATTATTATATAATTATTGTTTTCATTTTATTCTATTTCAAAAACAAATAATAACATAAATCCCAAAACTCTCAAATACTAGGGATTTCACTTTTTGAAGAGAGAGAATTCAGTCAAACTTTTATCATTAAATTGGAATGACAACTTTTGCAATTCACTAAGAAATATTATTGGCACAACAATATCTTTTGGTCACACTCCAAACGCATATTTAAAAAGGGGTCTTGTGATGCTAGAGGCTTTGTTTTGGAAAGAAATGTGTTGTTAGTAATCAAAACTTTCACCCCAGAAAATGAAGATTCATATTGAAGGATATTTGGGATATCCTTGTAAAAGTAGCTCCAAGTATTTCTCTATCATTCTTAAAAGAGGCTAACGAACAAAGACAACCATTACTTTGGTTTGGTGAAATAATTATTTCTTAAAATAGAATGTAATTTAAGTTTTAAAAATTAAGGAAATAGCCATTTCTTATAATAGCTGACTATAAATTACGAGCCCGCAACCACCTAAAAGGAATCAAACAAGAATGACTTGGATCCAGGGGATCACTCCAATACCTAAGCTAGGGAATGGAAGGTTCATATTGCGACGATAAGTAAAGAGTGAGTGAGAATGAGATGCTTACCTCCTCCCGGGATCCCCTTTCTATATTGGTGGAGGTAGAACCTCTTTTAACTTAACATTTATGAGTGTGTCATTATGCTTAGAGGGGGTTATGGGTAACTTAAGGGCGATTGCGCAGGATATCAATAGTGACTCTTGTAACTGTATCGGGGGTTATAGATAACCTAAGGGCGGTTATGTAAGGCATCAAATGGTGGTTTTATATCTCTTTGACCCTATGAGCATGCCCATCAATTTTGGGTGTATCAATAGAAAAATTTTAAAATAATTATACAATATGATGTTAGAACCTTTTTTATAGTCATGCATTTTAAAAAAAATAATTTAATTTTTTTAAAAATGTGCATTATTATATACTTATTGTTTTCGTTTTATTCTATTTCAAAAACAAATAATAACATAAATCCCAAAACTCTCAAATGATACTAGGGATTTCACTTTTTGAAGAGAGAGAATTCAGTCAAACTTTTATCATTAAATTGGAATGACAACTTTTGCAATTGACTAAGAAATATTATTTACACAACATTTTGGTCACACTCCAAAAGCACATTCAAAAAGGCGTCTTGTGATGCTAGAGGCTTTGTTTTGTAAAGAAATATGTTGTTAGTAATCAAAACTTTCACCCAAGAAAATGAAGATTCATATTGAAGGATATTTGGGATATCCTTGTAAAAGTAGCCCCAAGTATTTCTCTATCATTCTTAAAAGAGGCTAACGAACAAAGACACACATTACTTTGGTTTGGCGAAATAATTATTTCTTAAAATATTATATAATTTAAATTTTAAAAATTAAGAAAATAGCCATTTCTTATAATAGCTAAATATAAATTACGAGCCCGCGACCACCTGAAAGGAATCAAACAAGAATGGCTTGGATCCAAGGGATCACTCCAATGCCTAAGCTAGGGAATGGAAGGTTCATATTGTGACAGTAAGTAAAGAGTGAGTGAGAATGAGATGCTTACCTCCTCCTGGGATCCCCTTTTTATATTGGTGGAGGTAGAACCTCCGTTAACTTAACATTTATGAGTGTCTCATTATGCTTAGAGGTGGTTATGGGTAACTTAAGGGCGGTTGCGTAGGATATCAATAGTGGCTCTTGTAACTGTACCAGGGGTTATAGATAACCTAAGGGCGGTTATGTGAGGCATCAAATGGTGGTTTTATATCTCTTTAACCCTATGAGCATGCCCATCAATTTTGGGTGTATCAATAGTAAAATTTTAAAATAATTATACAATATGATGTTAGAACCTTTTTTATAGTCTTCTATTTTAAATTTATTTTATTTATTTTTTAAAAAATGTACATTATTTTATAATTATTGTTTTCATTTTATTCTATTTCAAAAACAAATAATAACATAAATCCCAAAACTCTCAAATGATACTAGGGATTTCAATTTTTGAAGAGAGAGAATTCAATCAAACTTTTATCATTAAATTGGAATGACAACTTTTGCAATTCACTAAGAAATATTATTGGCACAACAATATCTTTTGGTCACACTCCAAAAGCATTTTTAAAAAGGGGTCTAGTTATGCTAGAGGCTTTGTTTTGGAAAGAAATGTGTTGTTAGTAATCAAAACTTTCACCCCAGAAAATGAAGATTCATATTGAAGGATATTTGGGATATCCTTGTAAAAGTAGCCCCAAGTATTTCTCTATCATTCTTAAAAGAGGCTAACGAACAAAGACACCCATTACTTTGTTTGGTGAATCTTAAAATAGAATATAATTTAAGTTTTAAAAATTAAGGAAATAGCCATTTCTTATAATAACTGACTATAAATTACGAGCCCGCAACCACTTGAAAGGAATCAAACATGAATGGCTTGGATCCAGGGGATCACTCCAATGCCTAAGTTAGGGAATGGAAGATTCATATTGCGACAGTAAGTAAAAAGTGAGTGAGAATGAGATGCTTACCTCCTCCCGGGATACCCTTTTTATACTGGTGGAGGTTGAACCTCCTTTAACTTAACATTTATGAGTGTGTCATTATGCTTAGAGGGGGTTATGGGTAACTTAAGGGCGGTTGTGCAGGATATCAATAGTGGCTCTTATAACTGTACCGGGGCTTATAGATAACCTAAGGGCAGTTATGTGAGGCATCAAATGGTTGTTTTATATCTCTTTGACCCTATGAGCATGCCCATCAATTTTGGGTGTGTCAATAGTAAAATTTTAAAATAATTATACAATATGATGTTAGAACCTTTTTTATTGTCATCTATTTTAAATTTTATTATTATTTTTAAAAAAATGTACATTATTATATAATTATTGTCTTCCTTTTATTCTATTTCAAAAACAAATAATAACATAAATCCCAAAACTCTCAAATGATACTAGGGATTTCACTTTTTGAAGAGAGAGAATTCAGTCAAACTTTTATCATTAAATTGGAATGACAACTTTTGCAATTCACTAAGAAATATTATTGGCACAACAATATCTTTTGGTCACACTCCAAAAGCATATTTAAAAAGGGGTCTTGTGATGCTAGAGGCTTTGTTTTGGAAAGAAATGTGTTGTTAGTAATCAAAACTTTCACCCTAGAAAATGAAGATTCGTATTGAAGGATATTTGGGATATCCCTGTAAAAGTGGCCCTGAGTATTTCTCTATCATTCTTAAATGAGGCTAATGAACAAAGACACCCATTACTTTGGTTTGGCGAAACAATTATTTCTTAAAATAGAATATAATTTAAATTTTAAAAATTAAGGAAATAGCCATTTCTTATAATAGCTAACTATAAATTACGAGCACGCGACTACCTGAAAGGAATCAAACAAGAATGGCTTGGATCCAGGGGATCACTCCAATGCCTAAGCTTGGGAATGGAAGGTTCATATTGCGACAGTAAGTAAAGAGTGAGTGAGAATGAGATGCTTACCTCCTCCGGGGATCCCCTTTTTATATTGGTGGAGGTAGAACCTCCCTTAACTTAACATTTATGAGTGTGTCATTATGCTTAGATGGGGTTATGGGTAACTTAAGGGCGGTTGCGTAGGATATCAATAGTGGCTCTTGTAACTGTACTGGGGGTTATCGATAACCTAAGGGCGGTTATGTGAGGCATCAAATGGTGGTTTTATATCTCTTTGACCCTATGAGCATGCCCATCAATTTTGGGTGTATCAATAGTAAAATTTTAAAATAATTATACAATATGATGTTAGGACCTTTTTTATAGTCATCTATATAAAAAAAAAATTATTTTTTTAAAAATGTACATTATTATATACTTATTGTTTTCGTTTTATTCTTTTTCAAAAACAAATAATAACATAAATCCCAAAACTCTCAAATGATACTAGGGATTTCACTTTTTGAAGAGAGAGAATTCAGTCAAACTTTTATCATTAAATTGGAATGACAACTTTTGCAATTGACTAAGAAATATTATTGGCACAACAATATCTTTTGGTCACAGTCCAAAAGCACATTTAAAAAGGGGTCTTGTGATGCTAGAGGCTTTGTTTTGGAAAGAAATGTGTTGTTAGTAATCAAAACTTTCACCCTAGAAAATGAAGATTCATATTGAAGGATATTTGGGATTTCCTTGTAAAAGTGGCCCCAAGTATTTCTCTATCATTCTTAAAAGAGGCTAACGAACAAAGACACCCATTACTTTGGTTTGGCGAAATAATTATTTCTTAAAATAGAATATAATTTAAATTTTAAAAATTAAGGAAATAACCATTTCTTATAATAGCTGACTATAAATTACGAGCCCGCGACTACCTGAAAGGAATCACACAAGAATGGCTTGGATCCGGGGGATCACTCCAATGCCTAAGCTAGGGAATGGAAGGTTCATATTGCGACAGTAAGTAAAGAGTGAGTGAGAATGAGATGCTTACCTCCTCCCGGGATCCCCTTTTTATATTGGTGGAGGTAGAACCTCCTTTAACTTAACATTTATGAGTGTGTCATTATGCTTAGATGCGGTTGTGGGTAACTTAAGGGCGGTTGCGCAAGATATCCATAGTTGCTCTTGTAACTGTACCGGGGGTTATAGATAACCTAAGGGCGGTTATGTGAGGCATCAAATGGTGGTTTTATATCTCTTTGACCCTATGAGCATGCCCATCAATTTTGGGCGTATTATAGTAAAGTTTTAAAATAATTATACAATATGATGTTAGAACCTTTTTTGTAGTCATCTTTTTTAAATTTATTTTATTTATTTTTTTAAAAATGTACATTATTATATAATTATTGTTTTCATTTTATTCTATTTCAAAAACAAATAACAACATAAATCCCAAAACTCTTAAATGATGCTAGGGATTTCACTTTTTGAAGAGAGAGAATTCAGTCAAACTTCTATCATTAAATTGGAATGACAACTTTTGCAATTGACTAAGAAATATTATTGGCACAACAATATCTTTTGGTCACACTCCAAAAGCACATTTAAAAAGGGGTCTTGTGATGCTAGAGGCTTTGTTTTGGAAAGAAATGTGTTGTTAGTAATCAAAACTTTCACCCTAGCAAATGAAGATTCATACGAAGAATATTTGAGATTAATACTGAAGAATATTTGAGATATCTTTGTAAAAGTAGCCCCAAGTATTTCTCTATCATTCTTAAAAGAGGCTAACAAACAAAGAGACCCATTACTTTGGTTTGGTGAAATAATTATTTCTTAAAATAGAATATAATTTAAATTTTAAAAATTAAAGAAATAATCGTTTCTTATAATAGATGACTATAAATTACGAGCCTCTATGGTGTATCAATCCATCATATGCGACTGTGATGAAAATGGGCTTGTAATATTCAATTTTTCTTATAAATTTGTGTTAGATGCAAGGAGCAGCCCACAAGATTAGATGATTTATTATTATTATTATTATTATTATTATTATTTGTTTTAGTTTTCACTTGTCACTCAGTGTTTTGTTCCTCTATTTTGCCTCCCCCATTTCCATGCTCTATATGTTACCAGGTAAAGATCTTTTAAAATGTTGTAAATCCTACATGTTAATTCACAATGTGGCTCAGTTAAAAATAAGTGGTCAAAAGTTTTAAATAATTATTCACCAAATAAGGAGAAGGTAAAGATAAATCTAAAGAATTATATTAGACTTTTATTAGTCACCCTATGTTTAGAGAATGCTTAAATTTAGAGTTGTATTGGATTTGAATAAAATGTAATACAAATTTGTACTAAAATTTATTCAAATCCGACCAAATCTAAATCAAAAATCTAAAATCTATGCTCCCGAATGCAACATCAGGATATAAACTCCAAATCTAATGTCTGAAATTCATTCTCTAAAAAGCTTTGTAAGTCTTTCTCTCTCATCCAACACACTTGAAAAGGGATACCCTAATAGCCTCCTCCTTTCTCCCTCACGTCTCTCTCTCTCATTGCACACTTCATATATACCACAATTATAAGTGCTGCACTCTAGCCACTATCACTGAGTAGGGATGTACATTCAGTCGATACAGTTAATTCAGTACATTTACCAAATTAATCTAAAATTTTGGTTAATAGAATATGTATACCGAACTAAACCGAATAGAAATTCATATCGAAATCCCATCTAGGCCGAATTAACCAAATAACTAATTGGTTAATTCAGTTAACTGAATAAACTCACAATTTTTTCTGATTTTAATTAAAATTATTTAAAAATAGTTCGAATATAACTTTATTTCCCAAATAGATGTGTCCTCAAAAACATTGGACGGTATAACGTTTTTTAAATAAAAGACATTGGACCATCTGGCATTTTTGGTTTAAAAATGTTGGATGGAGTTGCGTTTTTTAATATAGACGAGCCTCCCCCCCCCCCCCAAAGTCAGCTGACGCGTGGTGATTAAAAAATGCTATCCCAAATAGTGTTTTTTGCTCGCTTAAATACCCTCTTCCTCCTTCCTCTTTGTCTACAATTCGCAGAAGGAAAAGAGCCGAGAGGTGAACGGATGCTGACGCCATTTTTGCAGGTGAACATTGCATTCGGATTGTACAATCTGAACGTTCTGCCATAAGGTACAAATGAATGTTGAGGAAGTAGTACTGCATAAAGAACAGAAATTAGATATGTTTTCCCACATCAAGTTGTTTAAAACCTAGTTCTTGTAATTTAAAAATTGAGTTGAGTTTCTGAAATTTGAGCTGAAATTTTTACTATTTTGTAGTAGAAGTTAGTATTTTGTTTCTTGAATTGAGTTATATTGAAGTCAATTTGGTGATTTGAAACATCATTATGGAACCTCCAAATTGAGGTTAGGATTTTTTTTTTATGTATGAATTTTTCATGTATAAATGATGAATGCATATTAAATTTATTTGAAGAAATGATGAATGCATATTAAATTTTGTGTTGTCATAGAATTATATTATATCATTTGTAAAAATGCATATCAAAATTTTATGCTTTAATATTCAAAATTCATTTTTTTGTGTTCAATTATTCAATTTTATACACAATTATTAACTACAATTGAAATAAAATGACAAATTAATTATAAAATAATCAAAATAAAAATATTAAACAACATGTTTGTTTGTGTTTTTAATTTTAATTTTTGTAATCAATTTTTTTTAAGAAAAATCAAAATTTATGGTTTTTAGTTGTTCTGTTTTAATATTTAAAATTGATTTTTTGTGTTAAATTATTCAATTTTATACACAATTATTGACTATAATTTAAGTAAAATGACAAATTAATTGTAAAATAATTAAAATAAAAATAGTAAACATCATGTTTGTTTGTGTTTTTAATTTTTTTTGTAATCAATTTTTTAATAAGAATCAAAATTTATGGTTTTTAGTTGTTAAGTTTTAATATTCAAAATTAATTTTTTGTGTTAAATTATTCAATTGTATACACAATTATTAACTATAATTGAAATAAAATGACAAATTAATTGTAAAATAATTAAAATAAAAATATTAAACCTATTCACAAGCTTTTTAAAATTTTGAAAAAAGTACTTAAGCATTCGAAGAGTTATTTTGTTTACTGCCATGTATAATATAATTATTATTGAAGCATTAAAAAGTTAATTAAAAAATATAGTAAATAAAAAAATTAATATAATCAATTTTTTGTTTTAGTATTCTCAATTTATATTCTTATATATTTTATAATTCATATGTTTTCCTTTTGGATTCTCTTATACCTTAGTGGACTCAATATTTTTATAATCATGCTCTCCTCCTTATGCACTCACTGCTATACAGTCCTCCTTTGTCTTAGACATTTTTTTAAATATAATTTTTTATATAAATTCTGAAAACATAATAATTTTCATATATTATGCACTTAACTATAAAATTATGTATTTATTGAATGGTGTGTGTCTGCCATGTTATGCCCTATTTTTTTCAAAATTGCTATGACCCTTAGACTTGAAAGAATAGAAAATAAATTTTAATAAATTGTTAGGGAATTAATTAGTTTGAACTTTGGAAAAAATAATTGTACAAGTAATTAGATAGTATTTTTCATGTTGTATTTGAACAATTTTTTGAAGTATAAAAAGAGAGTACGGTGTTAATTTATATATTAAATCTATAAAAAAAATTTAATATTTTATTTCGATTTATTACAAGACTGAAACTATTTGATATACTAGAATTAAATAAAAAAAATAAATTTATTATAGGTTAACCATTAATTTTATTATTGACCAGCATATTAATTTTCAAAATATTATTTTCATAAAAATCATCATGAAATTTATTTTAATACATGTAATTAGAAAAAAATTCAAAAAAAATGGAGAAATGTTACTTTAGTTAAACTTTTACATTTTCATCATATTGCTTGTAATAATTTTTTATGTCAAATTTTTTTTTTTAGATTTTTTACTTTAAAACACTTTTTCTGTTGAACTATATATATATATATATATATATATATATATATATATATATATATATATATATATTTATATTTTTTCCAATTTAAATGTTATATGTATTAAAGATGCAGCCCCTCATCCACCTCCATGTATTGCCAATTATGTCTTCTTTACTCTAGCAATGTAGTCAACAGAGTAGAAAGGAAAAAAAGGCAAAAGAGAAATGAAAAAACATGAAAGAAATCAAAAATTTTGGTTTAAGTATCGTTGGGTGTTGGGATAGTGGGTTCATGACACGTGGTGTCTGATCCCCTTCAATATGTCACATGTAGAGTTTCAACCCTTCACACACACTGTGTGTCACATGGCTCTCTCGAAGCTGTTGGATTTGCGCTCTCTGTCCACACACCAGATGAAGCCACCTCAGCAATCCGGAGTATCTTTGATCCTGACCGTTGGATCATCACCTCGCATCAACAGCTAAGACTCCTCTATCAGAAGCTTTAACTGTAGCTCGCATTCCCATACTCATGTGCTCATCCCCCACTCGTGTTAGCCAACACGAAACCTTGTCCATTGCAGTTAATGCAGTAAGCCACCCCATTCCTCAGCCGTTAGGTTCGTGCCTTCAATGACACTACAAAAAAACTGGTTTTTAGTGACAAATTTATTAGTGACAGATTCAATTTCATTACTAAAAATGGGTATTAGTGATAGTTTTTAATAACCGTCACTAATAGTGTAAGCATTAGTGACAGTTTTAGTACCCGTCACTAATACGACTCTATTAGTGACGGTTTTAAAATCGTCACTAATAACTTCGTCATTACAAACCTATTTTCCCGCCCAAACTATCACGGGAAACCATTTTTTAAGCAGAAATTGCCCTGGGAAAATATTAGCAACGATTCTGTGGGCTTTAGTGATGAATAAAATTTGTCACTAAAAGTCGTTATTAGTCACAATTAGGTTGCCATCACTACTAATATTTTATTAATATATAAAAATAATATAGTTAACACTATTAGTAACAAATTTTCAAAACCGTCACTAATAACATGTATTAGTGACGATTTAGAGTCATTACTAATAATATTTTTATCTAAAAAATTAAAAAATAATTTTGTAAACAATAGTAGTGACAATTTGGGAAAATTCTTCGCTAATAATAGGGTATTGATGACGATTTAGATTCGTCACTAATAGTCTTTTTATTTAAAAAATTTAAAAATAATTTAGTTAACAATATTAGTAATGGTTTGGGAAGATTCCTCACTAATAATATGGTATTAGAGACGGTTTTGATTCGTTACTAATAAGTTCTTTATTTAAAAAATATAAAAATAATTTAGTTAAATATATTAGAAATGGTTTGTGAGGTATTATTGAAGGTTTAGATTCATCACTAATACGCATAAGTATATTTATCCACGCGGCTTGGGTTTCCCCAAATTCCCTTATTTCCCTCCTTTACCTTTCCCTCCTCCCCTTCCGATCATCCTCTCTTCGTCACAGCCCCAACCCCTCGCCGTCACTGTTTGTTGCAGCCCCTTGCCCGTTGCCGTTCTCAAACCGTCGCAGCCCCTCGACTATCTCCCAATCTGCCTCTCCAATTTCCCTCTGATTTCTCCCTCCTTCCTCCTTTCCCAATCTCCCACGATACCCAATCTCCTGGGTTGAACCCCCCCTTCAGCCATTCCCATCGCTGCTGTCGCCGCTGCCATTGCTTCCCACCGCTGTAGCTTCCTGTCGCTTGCCTGAGGTCATTCCATCAGGTTCATCATCATCATCTTCTTCTTCTTCTTCTTCTTCTTCTTCTTCTTCTTCTTTTTCTTCTTCTTCTTCTTCTATCTCGTGGGGCATAGATACTTTTACATGACGGTGAGAAATGGGTTCTGTAGCTCTCTTGGATTCCAATCCTCCACCTAGTGATTCAACTGTTCCTGATTTATTCGGTATCATTCTCTCTCTCGCTTGTGTTTTATGTTATATTTTTACCTAACATCTTGTTGCTTGTAAAGAATCAAGCAAGTGTGTGAGGAAGAGATTGAAATTCATGGATTCCTGTGGTAGAATTAAATCTAGTTGTAGCATTTGCACCAGCTTGAGGCAATGTGGTAGGAATTGATTAAGACTTTAGTATGGGCTCATGAACGCACGCCTTTGGCTAATTTGATTCGATGGAGAGATAAACCAGCGGCTCTTTCCATTGTGCAAGCAAGATTGGTTGGATTAGCCCACTTTTCTGTAGGTTATATATTCACTTATGCGGCTTTCTTGATTGCAATTGTTCTAGCTTTTTTTTTTTTTAAATTGGTTTTTGTTGTTTCGGTTTTTTGTTTTTGTTTTGGTTCCAAATATAAAGGAGGTAGTTGCAAAAATGTCTTTGTCGAACTTAGCTGCCTAATGTTGTGTGGTTTGTGCACAAATGACATCTTTTTATTCATACACATTCTATGTTTTTTATTTTTAAAAATTAAACTCATGTTTAATTATCAAATTTAAAATACGTTATTGTGTTCAAAATATGTATAACACAATATCAGTTTTGTTTCTAAAATAAGAATCTCAATACAAGTAAAGTATTTAGATGTAGTATGTCCTGAATGCTTAGTTTCATTTTCCTTTTAGTTAGTCTGTTGTTCTTTCTTTCTTTCTTGTTCTGGCTGTAGTTTTTACCTCTTGTGGGATAGCCTACTTGTCTTTATCTTTTTAACTCATAGGAGATGCGGGTTTCCCTCTTGGAATTAGGGGCATTCCATTTTTCTTTTTCTTTTTTCTTTTTCTTTTTTCTTTTTGGTGAAAACAGAGAGGATGTAACCATTTTGAAAATATTATTCATATAATATATGATTTCATTATGATTTTCATTTAAAAAAAATTAAGTTAGACATGTGTATGGCACATATTCTATTGTCAGTATTAAAAGACACTAACCTTCCAGAAATTCCACAAAAGAATACAAATCTCTATTAAAATTTGGTAAAACTAAAAAAAATCTTCTATGAATTTTCAATAATATCACAAACTAAAAGTGCCCAATAGTGTCATAAAACTAAAACAAATCTCCATAGTATTTCAAAGCTTACTTATATCTTCTTTTTTTTTGGTACCACTTATATCTTTCAGCCATAAATTGAATTAGTTCATTGGGTCTTTGTTGGGCTGCCTAGTCCCTTCACCAAAAAGGGTTAAAAAAAAAAAATCACCCTCTCACCAACCAATTGCCACTCAAAAAAATTACCCTAGCCTCTAATTCCACAAACCGCTTCTTCCAAGCCTCAACCCTCGTCTCGGCTCTCGCCTTTGCATACTCCAAATTGTTCATCTTATTCTTCAAATATGCAACAGGCTCCTCCTCACCTTCACGAGAACTCCTCGAAGGTCCCAATAACCTTTCGCATCCCTCCTCCCTCCTCTTTTCCAAATCACGCATTACTTTGTTATCCTCTTACAAACGAATGATTGTCTCTGTAGTGTCTTTGTACTTTTTCTTTAAGTATTCCAATTAATCTTCAAGCAAACATTTACTGAGCGCTAGATCTCCATTCTACTCTCCATTTGTGAGTGATCTTCTAGTGAAGATCACACTTATATAGTAGCATTGATCAAGCACTATCGCTCAATAAATGTAAGCTTGAAGATCAATTGGAAGACTTGAAGAAAAAGTACAAATACGCTAAAGAGACTATCATTCATTTGCGAAAGGAAAACAGAGTAACGAGCAATCGGAAAAAGAGGAGGAAAGAGGGATGTGAGAGGTTATTAGGGCCTCCGAGGAGTTCTCGTGAAGGCGAGAAGGAGCCTATTGCATATCTAAAGAATAAGATGAACGATTTGGAATGCACGAAGGTGAGAGCCGAGACGAGGGTTGAGGCTTGGAAGAAGCAGTTTGCGGAATTAGAGGTTAGGGCAATTTTTTTGAGTGGTGACTGGCGAGTGGGTGATGGACGACTATCCATAATGCACCGAATGACTAAATCTTTTTTATGGATGGTATTATGTTATATGAATTGTAGATTGAACTACTAGAATACATGGTTGTGTTGAACGCCAATGGCATGGCTGATGCAGTATATTGTGAATTGCATGCTGGTAGTGGATTTAGGTTCTCGCATGCTTAAACTGAATGGTAGTTACATTATTGTGATTTGTTTGCTTGAATCTATCAGGTTTTAGTGCATAATTTTTTTTTTTGAAAAATGTCCAATTTACAGACGGCATGCTGCCGAAATTTCGTTAAATTTTTTTCCAAAATAAAACCATGTACAATGATAATTATGATAAAATGAATGTTAAAATATTTTTTGAAAGGACGAGTGAAAGTTAAACGAATATTAAACTTCATCCTTACTGTTAGCTTTGGTGCAATCCCAAGAGAGGGAGTGAATTGGTATTCAAAACTTTTATCCCCTAGGTCAATCCACTAATTAACAGTATTACACAAGCCTAAGGTCAATCTAGTGCATGTAAAATAAATCAATGCAAATATACAATGGAATTTAAACTA
This sequence comes from Malania oleifera, assembly GCF_029873635.1. Lineage (NCBI taxonomy): Eukaryota > Viridiplantae > Streptophyta > Magnoliopsida > Santalales > Ximeniaceae > Malania > Malania oleifera. The sequence goes on from NC_080424.1 coordinate 64,665,560, forward strand.
CAATAGAAATTTAATCAAGCATGCACAATAAAGAAGTAAAGGAGACGACACCCAGAAATGTTATCGAGGTTCAGCCAAATTGCCTACGTCCCCGCCTTGGCTAACAAGCATAAGGATTACTACTATAAGCTCACTTAATGGGTGGAGCAGCACCTAAACAACCAGGTCAATTAGCACAGAACTGACCTCAACCTACATAATCCTTCTAGGTTGGATTATTGCTCCCTTAGGCCACGTTTGAAATACAACAAATTTCTCAATAAAATCAAATGGTACAGTGATTATGCTTTCATGTAAAGCAGATATGTACCCCAATACGCACAGTATAATCAATGCACTACCAAGACATAGGATTTGATAAGCTCAATGTAGTTTATGTGTCTACTCTCAAATAATTATATGAGCGATGTAATTAGTGCGTGAGAGTGCAAATGATATGATCTTTGTATCACACAATATATTCAACCACAATGCACAAGCAAAGATCACAAGCACACTTCAAATATCTCAACCAATATTTTTCTCACTATAAACCACAAAAGATATTCAAATAATGGTTTGTAAAAATATTTGTTTGATCTTTGTGATAAAATGATAATCTCAATGAAAAGGTATAGCAACAAAGATCTTCAACACGCAAGCAAATATCTCAAAATATTTCTCAAGGATAAGCACAAGAGATATTTGAAAAACGATTTGAAAAATACTTTTGCAACCAAAACACAATATGAACTCTTGAGTGTTGCAATGAAAAACACAAAACTTAGAAGCTCTACGATGTTGTCCTACGGAAGGCTTATTTACGAAACCCCCTAGGAGAACTTGAAGCTTACTCTTTATGAAAAATAAATCTTAATCAGAACAATCAAGAGAGAGTTTAAGCTTGGTGAGATAAGCACAATTATACTCTTACAAACAAGTATTTTTCAATATAAACGACTAAGAGGAGTGTATGGCTTGAATATGCAAAGATGGGCTTTTTGAGATTCAGAGGATATTTGCTAATTATTTTGTTAATCTCTTGCTAATTTTTGCAAATGAAGGTGTATGTATAGAGATAGGAAAAATTATAGCCGTTAGGACATGTAGGGTATCATTAATATTGTTTTAAACCAATTTAACCCTAATTAACCCCATTTAAAAAAGTTAACCGCGATAAAAAATATAAGACAACCCGAGAGCACCGGTCGACCAGGACAAGTTCGGTCGACCGAAGTTCTTGAGGTTCCGTCGACCGGGAAAGAAATGAACTGCTGGGTTGGTCGACCGGACAAGTAAGTCCAAAGGTGATTTTTGAGTTTTGCGAGGTTCGGTCGACCAGGAAGATATGAACCGGATAGTTCGGTCGACTATAGCGTTGGGACATCTCCCGAGGACCCTCGGTCGAACAGAGCGTTGGAGTACATTTTGGGCTCGGTCGACCAAGTGGTCAAAAAGTTGACTCTCTAGGGGTTTGGTCGACCTGGTATAAATGAACTATATAAGTTCAATTGACCGGGCTATGGTCAATCTGTTGACCTAGTCTTGGTTTGGTCGACCGGCAGGTAATGAACTAGGAAGTTCGGTCGACCGGGCATTGGTCAAACTATTGACCCGGCACCGGTTCGGTCGACCGAGGGAATTTGTACTTGAGCAGTACGGTCGAGCGAACATGCAACTTAAGTGCATTCCGGTTCTTTTTAAGTATGCAAACACCCTATTTAAATGACCATTCATATATATGCATGTGTGAGTGTCCTAGGGTCATTTCTAGGTCCTTTTTAGTTTGAGGGCACCAAAAAAATCCAGTGTCGGTTGACCGAAGGGTGTTTCCTAAAGTTCATCTATGGTCTTAAGTTTATCCATCCTACCATGCAGGTAAGACATTAATTATTACAGACCATGTTCTCCTAATTACTATTATAGACTCAAATAAATGATTAAATTACAATACAACATAACTAGGGTCTTTAGGTCTTCACTTTATGTGTCATGTGCATGCATCATATGATACTTCTGATTGGTCCTGCACACAAACTCATTAACCATTAAATATTATAGTATTTGTTATAATCAAAATGGGATATGACCAATAAGGTCAACACTTACATAATAAGTATTTTCATTTCATGTGTTCATTGAAGTTTAGACCCGTTCAAGAATGATTAATATACATTCATGACTAATCGTACATGTGAGATAAATCAATTATAAAAATTCAATTGATTATTAGTCATACTATGTAGACTAATAATCAATTGAATATGTTAATTAGTTGTTTCACTTACGATTAGTGATGTTTGTATTTCAACCATTCTTGAATTATCCAATGTGGATAGTTTAGGAAGTTGTATTTACATTGTTGTCATCATTCACGCTTTGTTCATTATCATTATATATTTCGAGCGTGTCTCTACTTGTGTTCTCTAGGTGCATAGTGGGGTGTTGTGACAATTCTTTAGTGATGGAAAACTAGTAGGTGATATGCACTTTCCCCATCTCGTGTACTTGGAGAGCCATGGGGAGATGCTGCCAAAATTTATAATGACTACAATGAAGGAATTTGAGCGATTGATTGCAATGTAAATGCGATATTCCTAACTGGGATAGGATCCGTACCCTTTAGACAGAAGGTGGTTGATTTTAGGATTCACAATGCATGTGTCATAAATATTCTGAGAATGTAATCAACACCATTTACTTGAACATGTTATAGGGTAATTAATGAACATGGATAAGAGTTGGATGAAGGCTTAGGGTAGGTTTTTTCCAGAATACGTGAAAGAGATATATGATTTTATAGAGTTCGCACGTCCTCGTGTAGACAAAGCCAGTAGAATAAGGTCTCCTTGCAAGAAATGCCAAAACCCAACCAAACACATTGATTTGGTTCATAAACATTTATTAGACTTTGAATAGAGAGAAGGTACACAACATGGGTGTTCCACGGTGAAGATTACACAATTCAGAGTGATAATGATGACGATGAAGATGAGGGGGCAAATATAGTAGGTGGTGATACACGTTCGGAAGGGTTAATTGAAATGTTAGGTGACTTGCAAAGGGGGATCGCAGTGGACATAGACGATGTCAGTGTGTTGCATATTGGCGATGAATCTACTTCAAAAGGTACCATACCTTGCGATCCTAGTACGTTAAATAAACTCGGTAAACCATTTTCTAATCTTGTGAGGGATGCACGGGTGCCCTTATATCCAAACTGTACAAAGTTCTCAAAATTAGAGTTCCTGATAAAGTTGCTTTATGCAAGGACAATGCATGAGTTATCTCAAAGCGCATTCAACGTGCATTTAAGTCTCATTAAGGCGGCACTGCATGATGGTAAAACATTTCTGAAGTCCTTTTATAAGGCGAAGACATGCATGCGTGAATTGGTTTCAATTACACTCCAATACATGCATGTAGGTATTATTGTGCACTCTTTTATGGTGAGCATGAAAATGCGAACGAGTGGCTAGAATGTGGTGAATTGAGGTATAAAACGAATAAGAAGGGTAAAAAGATCTCCCAAAAAGTTTTGCGATATTTTCCATTAGTCTCACGATTGCAACAATTGTATATATGCAAAAATACTGCTATAGATATGAGATGACATCAAGAGAAACGTCTTTAAGATGGAAACAACCTTAGCCATCCAGTGGATTCCGAAGCTTGGGCTGAGTTTGATAAAATGCATCTATGGTTTTCTAGTGATCCTTGCAATACCAGACTTGGCCTTGCTTTAGATGGGTTCAATCCTTTTAGTAATATGAACACCCCGTATAGCATGTAGCCAGTTGTGATGATGCCATACAATATGCTGTCATGGCGATGTATGAAGGAACCCTTCATTTATTTGTCTCTGCTTATTCCCGGACCGAGGGCACCTGATAATGATATTGATGTTTACCTGCGTCTGTTAATTGACGAGTTGAAAGACCTATGGGAAAAAGGAGTGGAAACATTTGATGTGGAAACAGGGACAACATTTCGGATGCATGTTGTTCCGTTGTGAACAATTAATGATTTCCTCGCTTACAACAACCTATCAAGTTGGAGAACAAAAGGTTACTTAGCATGCCCAGTGCGTAATAAGGATCCTGGGTCCTTATCCTTGAAGCATGGACACAAGTTATGCTTTATGTGTCATCGTCGTTTTCTACAACCTAGACATCCTTGGAGAACTCGTCGTGTTAGAAGCTTTAATGGAAAATCTCAACAAAGGTTGTAGCCAAACCGAGTAAGTGGGGAAGAGATATTAAACCAGCTCAGGTTGATCGGAGATGTGAAATTTGGGAAACCACTGAGCAGTAGAAAAAGGAAACGTGTTGAGTGGGAGTTGAATTGGACAAAAAGAAGCATCTTCTTTGAGTTGCCATACTGGAAAGATCTTCCACTACGCCATAACTTTGATGTCATGCACATCGAGAAGACCATTTGTGAGAATGTCATTTGTACATTATTGGATATAAATGGGAAGACAAAGGACACTACAAATGCTCGCCGGGATATGGAAGATATGGGAATATGGCCTGAGTTGCATCTGATTTGTGATGGGGATAAACTTCTTATGCCATCAGTCTATTACACATTTTCGAAGGATGTGAAGAATAAATTCTTCGAATGGTTGAAATCAGTGAAGTTCCCTGATGGCTACGCATTGAACATAGCTCGATGAATAAGCACGAGGGAAGGAAAGATGTTAGGAATGAAAATTCATGACTGTCACGTCCTTGTCACGTCCTTCTACAATAGGTTCTACCCGTTTTCCTTCGTGGACATTTGACTGAAGATGTTTGCTTAGTGCTAATTAAGTTGGGGATCTTCTTTTGACAGTTGTGCTCCAAAAAATTGAGTGTAAAAGTACTTGCAAGGTTAGAGGAGGACATTATGATCATACTTTGTAAGCTGGAGAAAATATTTCTGCCAGCGTTCTTCAATGTGATGGTCCACCTAGCCGTTTATTTACCAAGGGAGGCCATAAATGGAGTGACCAGTGCAATATCGGTGGATGTATCCTATTAAGAGGTAATATATAAAGTCCTTGTACAATGTTCACGTGATTTCCTTACTTTCTTTGTACGTAGAAGTAACTAATGCTATGTAAAATGTATAGGTTCTTGTCTACTTTGAAGGAGTATGTGCGCAATAAGGTATGGCCGAAAGGTTCAATCATTGAGGCATACATTGACAGTGAATGTCTTGCATTTTGCTCAATGTATCTACATGATATTGAGACAAGGTTCACTCGTAAGGAGCGAAATGCAAACGTTTATGCTATTAATGCCAAAGATGAAGAACTAAGGAACTCTATATTTTGAGGAAATATTTGGCCGTTTGGTGCACGAGTTTACGATTTCATTGATAAGGACGACCTACGAAAGATGCATTTTTATGTCCTCAATAATTGGGATGAAATTGTTCCATATATCGAGTATGTGGTTCCAAACTCCTTACTTTGTGGGGTTGCGGTGCTAGGACAGAAGAAGATGAAGAAATTGACTACTTTGGTATCTTAGATGACATTCTAGAGCTTCACTATGGAGCTAACATATTTGTCCACATGTTCAAGTGTACCTGGTGGGATATTAGCAATAAAAAGAGTGGGATGAACACGGATGGCCACTTTACCAGTGTCAATTTTAGCAAAATTGAAGGGTGAACATAAAATTGAAGGGTGAATGACATGTGGCAAAAAAAATTCCTCTTCAAAGTAGTATGATATCAAAGAAGTCACATATAAGGAGAAGAGTGTCAGCAATGATGCTTTCCATGAAGATCAGCCATTTATTAGCGCAACAACGCAATCTTCTTTCAATGTTATCGAGGAAGGAGCCAATCCTATACCATTGAATGGGGTTGGTGCCACGGCTAAACATGTAGGGATTGCTGACATTAGAATTGAACTTTTTGTAGATGTTGACTTCATTGACGATGATGAAACTAATGGGGAAGATGAAGCTGTGGTCGAGTATTATAGTGAAGAGGAAGACACTCTAGAAAGTGAGGATAATACTAATATTGAGGATCTTCTAGTGAAGATTGCACTTATACAGGAGCATTGATCAAGCGCTGACCTCAGTAAATGCTTGCTTGAAGATCAATTGGAAAACTTGAAGAAAAAGTACAAAGACGCCAAAGGGACGATCATTCATTTACGATAGGATAACAGAGTAATGAACGATAGGGAAAAGATGAGGAAATAGGGATGCGAGAGGTTATTGGGGCCTTTGAGGAGTTCTCGTGAAGGTGAGAAGGAGGCTGTTGCTTATCTAAAGAACAAGATGAAGGATTTGGAGTGTGCGAAGGCGAGAGTAGAGGCTGAGGTTGAGGCTTGGAAGAAGTGGTTTGTGGAATTAGAGGCTAGGGTTTTGTGCTTGGAAGAGGATACGACTTTGTTGATAAGGTTGTAATAATCCCAAAAAGGGATATAGAAGATTAGTGGAGTGATTCTCAAAATAATAATAATAATAATAATAATAATAATAATAATAATAATTAATCGGATTAAAAAAAATAAAATAAAATAAAATAAATAAAATAATAATAATAAATAAAATTTATTTTTATTTTTATTAATAAATATATTATTATTAATATTAATTAAATATATTATTATTATTATTATTATTATTATTATTATTATTTTTATTATTATTATACTCTCCTGAAGCTTAAAGAAGTTTCAAGAGGTTTTTTTTTTTTCTTTCTCTCTTAGACTTGTGCCCCTTTTTCTTCTTCTTCTTCTTCTTCTTCTTCTTCTTCTTCTCTTTCCTTTCTCTCTCCTCTCATTCCCTCTCCCTTTCTCCTCGATTTTGTGGCGGATTTTCGCCCGATCAAAAATTGAAAGATACCGCTGGACTCCATTCTCTACTACCATCATTTCTACCGGAGCGGATATGTGACGACCTCAAAATTCTTACCATTTTTTATATATATATCTGTGTATCTACATCCATACCTAAGCAGCGGGAACACATATTATATAACCATTCACATATATATACTATATAATACCAGAATCTAGTATATACAGACCATAGCCATACAAAAATACCCCCCAGCATCATCTACTCAAAAATATACACAACTCTGTCAAAAACTCACCCTATAACAAGGGTAATCAAACTGCTCTCTATCCGCGAGCCTGATCTGCTCACCTAGCTGGCTCACCTGAAAAATGTTAAAGTAATGGGGTGAGTTGACGCTCAGTAAGTGGAAATATACTATTACTAGTGTGTGGCAACTAAGTTAAGAATACTTTTCAAATGGCAACTGAACTGTAATGAAATAAATAATCTGTAAAGCATATCTTTCTTTTCATAATTTAAAATATAACTATATCATCTGTATTTTCTATTTTTCATACTGCTAATATCATACTATACTCATCATATACTGTAAAACTGTATACATATACATAACTGTGCTTTATCCCTGGGACTTTGTACGACATGATTTGACCCCTCATGACAGGGTTGTGCGGCCTATAGGTGAGACTTCATTTGGTCGACCCTCCAGATAAGTCAATATACTTTACACTACCTCAGCCCGGCCAAACTGCATCCACTCTTAAGCTCGGGACTAGCTACTACCTCATCAAACCGACCCCCTCCACCCAGTGAACTGGGGAGCTGCATACTCTCTGAGCATAGCTGACGATACCTATACACTATCTGAGATATGTGGTTGCACTCTATCTGTATATAGCAACGGTATCGTGCTCTGTAATCTATATCTGTACTGTATCTGTCTGTAATCTTTCCACAAGGATCTGATACTATATACATATATACATATATACTCTTTTACTGTTTTCATCATGTTTCCAAAATTACCATAACGCTATCTTTCTGTATTGGAAATACTGTAATCTCTGTATACTGTATTTGTAGCATCTTGATGCTACCTCTGTATATTTGTCTGTATACTCTGTCTATATACTCTGTCTGTATGCTCTGTATGTTATGGTAATAGGAAACATGGCATGCTATAAACACTAATATACTGTTCTATATAAAGCTGTAATATATATACTGATCTGAATAAAACTATATACATGTATATGTATGTATATATATATATATATATATATATCTACTTCATGAAACTATTCTTATAAAAGTTGTATATGCATGTAAATTTCTCTGTATAATCTTTGTGAATATAGATCTATATCTGCATATTCTATATAACTCCATATATTGGGAAAAAAACTATATAAACTATATATACTATCTATATCTGTGGATTCAGTATAGTATGATACATTATAAAAGCTGTATAAATTCTTCATCATATGAAAATCTACTCAGGCCACACAAGCATTTAAACTCATATTCTGTAAAAACTGTATAATAAACTGGTATAAATATATATTTATGAAATCGATGTTAACTTTATTAAAACTCCTAGTATAACATATTTCCCTTACTTTAACTCTGAAAAGCCCTTATAAAACTCTGGCTCTATACTCGCAGGGTTCCTAGCTCAACATTTTGAAAAAAAAAATTTTCAGAACAAAATATCAGTATTTTCTTACCTACAACATTTCTTATAACTGAGGGAAAGGCAAATACTGAATAAAATGCCTTACCCTAAGATTGGGATGAAATCCAACCCAACTTTTCCAACAATCAGCTCCGGCAGACTTGCAAAGAACTTCACCAGGAGCGTTGTGGTAGCCTCAGATCTTCGATCTGGTAAAAAATAGGCCCGAAAACAAAGAGAGAAGGAGAGAGAGTCGTAGGAGAGAGAGAGGGGCACTGAAATGAGACAAAAATTTGGTTTTTTCTTATTTATAGGGCTAGATTCGTCGATGAAACACGTCATCTCGTCGACGAGTCCTTCATTAAATTCGTCGATGAAACCTTGTATTTGTCGACGAAATTCAGAGTAGCCCATTCCTCGCTCGGTAGTTTCTTGTCGACGAAATCTTGCCTTTGTCGATGAAGTCCTGAAGATCTTCGTTGACGAAACCCTGTATTCGTCGATGAATTTTCTTATGCGCTCGTCGATGAACCCCTGTATTCGTCGATGAGTCCTGGAAATTTCTTAAAATTATTATTATTATTATTATCTCCAGAATGCGATGTCGTCGATGAAGTCTACTGCCTCCTTCTGTTCCTGTTTACATTTTCCCCTCTCTTTAATATTTGAATATCAATATTTTTCGGGTCATTACAGGATCAGTGGTAGGAGTGGCATAGACGTATCCCCTGGGGTAAGCCAATTTCCCCTCTTTCTTTAATTTCTTGTAAATTATAAGCCCGATTGACGAACGGACACCCCCACGGGAATCTAGGGATGATTCTTTACAAGTCTAGAGGGATGAAATTCTGGTGGGTCGTCGTGGGCAAAACCCCAAATTTGGGGTACGGGGGTTATTAAGGGGCTTATTTTTAATTAATTAAGACTAATTTGGAAATGCTAAAATGTTGAGCATTTAGGGTTGAAGTAAGATTTCTGAAATTTAGGGCCCGAGTGAGCGCCGCGAGTGTAATTTTGGGACCCGCAAGCAAAATTCTAAAAAATTAAGTGGGGCTGTTAAAAATATTAGTTTAACTATTAATTTGAGGTATATGGAGCCTAGGTAAGGTTAGATGGGTATTGTTTTGGAGAAATAGATTAATTAACTTGGGAAAAATGTAAATTGCAGGAGTTAAATTTCAGGAGCCAAGGGTGTAGGATACGGGTGTTAACGAGACTCTCAGTAGGTCAGGAAAGGGGAATAAATTATAGCAGTATTTGTAGAATTACTTTTTAAATTAATATGTGAAAATGTGCTTATGGTATTTTGTCTGGAAATTATTACGATATAATATCAGATAAATTGTGTGGCATTTGAGTAATTTTAAAGTGTGATATTTTGGAGTGTAAAATATAACGATGTGTAATTTTTGAGAAAATATTGAAATGAGAATTATTGATGTGATTAGTGATAAATAATGAAATATGGTATTTATATGTGAGTGAAAATGTTTTGCCTGAAAAATGAGATTTTGTGAATTACAGATATTGGAAAATAATGAAATGTGGTATTTATTTGTGAGTGGGAATTTTGTGCATGACAAATGAGTTTGTACAAATTATTGATATGAGTATTTTGGGAAAAAGTGAAAAATACGTGAAATATGATATATGTTATTACGAGATGATGAAATGTGCACAGAAAACGATGACAATATTTATATTGAACTGAATTGTGATATACTGGAATATGATTGATGAAATGCCAATACCGCATAATGAATGCGGGTGTGTGATAGTAAACCCTGTTGGATGGTTATGATATTGAGCACGGTACTGTTGCTAGTGGTGTTAATGCAACAACACGGACTCTTGGAGCTTGTGGCGTGACAGTCGACTGAGTCATTTTGTAGGGTTGCTGGGCCCCCTGAGTCCGGATCAAGGTTATATGCCGACCAGTCGTACTACAGACGCGATATGTGATATGCTATTTGATCTAATCGGGTTGGCCAACCGCGGTTAGATCCAGCCTTCGGGTCGCACAACCTTGACCATGAGGGGAAGCATGAAGTGGATAGAAAGATCCTTAGGGTGGCCATGAGTTACAGACGCGATGTTGGTATTTGATACCAAGGATACTCATGAGCCGGAAAGTAAAATGGAAACGAAAAGTGAAAGAATGATAAAATTGGCTAAAATGAGAAATGAAAGAAAGAATGGAAATTGAGAAATAAAGAATGATAAAATTGAGAAATGGAATCGTGTGAGTTAAAAATATAAATAATTGAGACGAAGTGAAACTCTCTACCTGAGGGCTTACTGATTAAGGTGAGTGCCTTGATAGGTATCAGATGTGGCCATATCTGACTGCATAACGTGTTAGGGCAGAGGGAAGCTACCTGTATGGGTGGGTAACCTTCCCTATTCTCAGGAACTTCGTGGTAAATATGTGTTGAAAATTATTGAATTTAAGAAATAGTTTTAAAGCTTATAAAAACTTGTGTTGTATATCTATATGAGTATAAGAATGTGTATATGAATGTATTTTCTCAAATGAAATGATGATTTGAAAAGTAAATTGTATTATAATTGAACTCATATAACCACACACTGTAAATAATTTATTCGTTCTTACTGAGATGCGTCTCACCTAAATTATCTAAATATTTTAGGGAACAGGTATAGATCAGGCGATAGAGCTCCGTGATTATAGGTAGCTGGGACCCTGACACACAGGGTGAGTTTTTGGATTAGGGGGTGTGTAATTTCCCCTAGAGTTGAGTAGTTTTTGAGTTTGTGATAATGATGCATATGTGTGTATGTAGATACTCTGGATATTGTATTCTGAATGATATTAATACACTGTCTTCCGCTGTTAGGTTTTATATATAAAATGACTTTTTACCCAGTACCCAATGCGGGTCGGGTCGTGTGAATGATAGTAGGATTGTTGACGTGGCTGATTTGTGAATGTTATGGATGACGTGTGATTATTTATTGATTTTAAGAAAAAAAAATTGTACGAAAATTGGGGCGTCACAGTTTAGTATCAGAGCCTAGGTTGCGAGGTTCTGTAGACTTTAGTAAATAGCGGAATACAATACCAGAGTATAGGAGTGGATTTTGAGGGAAATAGGAGATGAGTAGATTGAAGTGTGAGTTAGTGGCTGTTAGAGGATGATGTGAGAATTTAGGATTCTATCTTATCGCCTAGAAAAAAGAGTACCGGGGTTGTTTATGTGTTTTTCCTGGGGTGATGATTTCAGGAAAACCATGGATACTATCGCTGGGCCGTGTTTCTGAGTGGTAGGACTAAATCTTTAATGAGGATTAAGGATGTGGATAGAAGAATAATTTATAAGTTATTGTGGTGTATGGGTTGTGTGATAGTGATTGTATGCTGAGATTAGCTGTTTCCTTTGCCCAGGAATAGTAACACGAGTGCGAGAGGTGGTGGAGTAGGACCTTCCAGTATGGGTGGTGCAGACCCTGACATGATGGTGCTATTTGCTACCTTTAAATTGACTGGAGAAGCAAAGCGCTGGTGGAGGTCTGTGAGAGTATTGGAGGAGTAGAGGTCGGATTCTATAGTGATGACATGGAGTCGCTTTAGGGAGATTTTCTTCGAGCGATACTTTCTCGCTACGGTTAGGAGTGCAAAGGCGTCAGAGTTTCTTTATCTAACACAGGGGTCTATGACGGTGCAGCAGTATGTAGCGAGGTTTGTTGAGCTCTCCCGGTTCACCCTATATATGGTGCTAGATGAGGAGAGCAAAGCGAGGAAGTTTGAGGAGGGCATGAGGCAGAACCTGTATGAGCAGGTGGTAGGTTTTCGAGCTTAGACTTTCTCAGAGATGACAGGGTTGCGGTGATTGAGAGCAGCATACAGAGAGGCGCAGCAGCCCAGAGCCAAAGGAAAAGGCTCGCGCCTTCTGATTTTCAGGCAGGGCCTAGTTGAGGGCCATGGAGGAGATATGATACCAGGGGAGGAGGACGATGACAGGGAGGAGGAAAGCAAGCAGTATAGGGCATAAAGATGCCCCCTCCTTGTCCTAGATGTTTGAGGAGGCACCTAAGAGTGTGCCGAGCGAGAGAGGTTGTTTGCTATCAGTGCCATTAGCCTGGGCATATTATGCGGAACTTCCAGGCACCGCTAGCGGTAGCGGCTACTCCTCGATCATATAAAGGAGGCTACCAAGCACCTCGAGGTGGACAACGATGGAATACTGCGCCGGCGCGAGTTTATGCACTGATGCTGGGAGATGCTGAGGCAGTGGGAGATGTGGTGACAGGTACGGTTTCAATACTGTTATTTAACGCTACTGTTTTATTTGATTTTGGGGTGACGCATTCGTTTATTGACCGGGATTATGTTAAATTGTGTGAGTTTGAGCCTCAGTAGTTAGAAATTAGTTTGTCTATTGCTACGCCGACTAGGGCTATAGGGGTATGTAGAAGGTACTCAGGGACTGTCTAGTGGATATTCAGGGGAGGTCTTTGTTTGCTAATCTGGTGGTTTTAGACATGCATGAGTTTGAGGTAATCTTGGGTATGGATTGACTAGCTGCCTACTATGCTAGCATTGATTACCATCAGAGAGAGATAGTATTCAGACCTCTAGAGGGACAGGAGTACAGATTTTTGGGATTATGTGTGTGCACCCCACCTCAGTTACTATCCTCTATTCAGGCACGTGGATTGCTATTAGAAGGTTGTCAGGGATATTTAGCCTATGTGAAGGCAGTATCAGAAGGGGAGCTGAGGGTGGAGGATATCCCAGTGGTGAGGGATTTTCCTGATGTATTTCCTGAGGATTTGTTGGGACTACCTCCTGATCGTGAGGCAAAGTTCGTTATTGATTTGGTTCCGGGGACAACTCTGATTTCGAAGGCGCCGTATAGAATGGCATCGACAGAGCTAAAAGAATTGAAAGTGCAGTTGTAGGAGCTGTTAGATAAGGGATTTGTTCGGCCTAGTGTGTCGCCCTGGGAAGCATCGGTTTTATTTGTGAGGAAGAAGGATGGCTTGATGAGGTTGTGGATCAAACTACAGGGAAATAAACAAAGTGACTATCAAGAATAAATACCCGCTCCCGCGTATCGATGATTTGTTTGGCCAGTTACAAGGTACACAAATCTTTTCGAAGATAGATTTATGCTCCAAGTATCATCAGGTGAAAGTCAGAGCGGAAGATGTTCCGAAGACGACATTTAGAACATGGTATGACCATTATGAATTTCTAGTTATGCCGTTTGATTTGATGAATGCTCCTGCGGTGTTCATGGATTTGATGAATAGGGTCTTTCACCAGTATTTGGATCAGTTTGTGGTGGTATTTATTGATGATATGCTAGTGTATTCGATGAGCCCATAGGAGCATGAGGAGCATATGAGTATAGTGCTGCAGGTGTTGCGAGAGAAGAAGCTATATGCGAAGCTCAAGAAGTGTGAGTTCTAGCTGGAATAGGTTACCTTCCTTGGACACGTTGTATCCAGGGATGGTATTTCTATTGATCCGAGTAAGATTGAGGCGATAGTAGACTAGGTACGACCAAAGAACGTGCACGAGATTAGGAGTTTCCTAGGATTGGCTGGATACTACTACAGGTTTGTTGAGGGCTTCTCTGGACTGTTAGGCCCGCTGACCAGACTGACCAGGAAAGGAGCAAAGTTTGAGTGGTCTGATGAATGTGAATAGAGCTTCCACGAGTTGAAGCAGCGACTCATCACTGCGCCTGTGTTGACGATTCCTTCAGTAGAAGAGGGGTTCGTACTTTACAGTGATGTGTCCCATAAGGGCTCGGATGCATGTTGATGCAACGAGGGAAAGTGATAGTCTATGCCTCACGACAGTTGAAAGAATATGAGAAAAACTACCCTACCCATGATTTGGAGTTGGCGGCAGTTGTTTATGCCCTGAAGATTTGGAGGCATTATCTTTATGGGGGTAGGTGTGAGATATTTACTAACCATAAGAGCTTAAAGTATTTCTTCACGTAGAAGGAACTAAATATGAGGCAGAGGAGATGGCTGGAGCTAATAAAGGATTACGACTACACTATTAGCTACCACCTAGGAAAGGCTAATGTGGTTGTTGATGCTTTGAGTCAGAAATCAGTGGATTCATCTATATCTGTAGTGGAGATTCAACATCCGATTCAGATGGATCTAGAGAGGCTCGACGTGGAGCTGGTAAAAGGCGATCACTAAGCGTTTATTGCTGACTTGGTTTTACAGCCAACTCTACAGGAGAGGATTAAAGCAGCTCAGAGGAATGATGCAAAATTAGTAGAGCTTGTGGAAAAGGTATAGGATGGTCAGGAACCAGAGTTCAGCATTTCAGATGATAGAGCCTTGAGGTTCTGTACCAGGTTATGTGTTCCTGCCGATCTTGAGATTAAGAGGGTCATTTTAGAGGAAGCACATAGGTCTCTATATACTATACCTCCAGGTAGCACTAAAATGTACAGGGATCTTCGAGAGTCCTTCTGGTGGAGTAACATGAAGAGGGAGATAGCTCAGTTTGTGGATCAGTGTTTGACGTGCCAGTAAGTAAAGGCTGAGCATCAGAGACAGACGGGATCGTTGCAGCCACTCCACATTCCTGAGTGGAAGTGGGAGCATATAGCGATGGATTTCGTCTTAGGATTACCACCGGCATTGCATGGACATGACGTTATTTGGGTAGTGGTGGATCGACTAACGAAGGCTGCCCACTTTTTGCCAATCAGAGTTAGCTACTCCATGGACAGATTGACTGAGTTATACATCCAGGAGATAGTTAGGCTCCACGGCGTCCCAGTGTCCATAGTTTCAGAAAGAGACCCACGGTTCACATCTCATTTTTGGAAGAGTTTGCAAGGGGTCATTGGTTCTCAGTTGTTGTTCAGCACAAATTTTCATCCTCAGATAGATGGGCAAACAAAGAGGATGATACAGATTCTAGAGGATATGTTGCGAGCATGTGCGCTGGACTTTGGAGGTCATTGGATGCAGTATCTGCCACTGGTTGAGTTTGCGTATAACAACAGCTACCAGGCCAGCATTGGGATGGCACCATATGAGGCGCTTTATGGAAGGAGGTGCCGATCCCCATTGTACTGGGATGAGGTTGGGAGAGAGACATGTATTGGGGCGAGAGCTGATACAGCAGACTCAGGATAAAGTCAGACTCATTAGAGACAGGATCAGGACAGCACAGAGCCGGCAGAAGAGTTATGCTGATACTCGTCGGTGAGAATTGGAGTTTGAAGCAGGAAATCACATGTTCCTGAAGGTGGCGCCGATGAAGGGAGTTATGAGGTTCGGGAGGAAGGGTAAGCTGACCCCTAGGTATATTGGACCATTCGAGATTCTTGAGAGAGTGGGTCCAGTTGCCTATTGTTTGGCATTACCACTAGTCCTATCTAGGATCCATGACATATTTCACATTTCTATGCTGAGGAAATACGTCTCAGACCCCTCCCATGTGATTAGCTATGAAGCACTGGAGTTAAGAGACACTTTAACTTATGAGGAAGTGCTAGTGCAATTCTTGACTGGAAGGAATAGGAACTACGCACGAAGAAGATTCCATTGTTTGTGGTGCAATCATGTCGTTGAGGAGGCTTCTTGGGAACTAGAGGATCAGATGCGCTAGAGATATCCGCACTTATTCAGTGGAGTTTAGAGCTCAGTCAGTCGGAGTAAAAAGAATAATATTGTGTAGTTTTTATTGGTATAGAGTAACGTAGGATAGATAAGGGTTTTAATTTTGAAATATGAATGGTTTTGGGAAAAGTTGTAATCTCCCAGAACCCTTATTGTAACCACGGTGTTCCTCCGCTATAAGTGAGGGTAATTATTAAAATTGGAAGTATTTCTGCTAAGGATGAGAAATAGGAGAATAGCAAATTTCAAGGATGAAATTTTTATATGGAGGGGAGAATGTAATAATCCCAAAAAAGGATATACAAGATTAGTGGAGTGATTCTAAAAAAAAAAAAAAAATTTAATTAATCGAATTAAAAAAAAGAAAAAGAAAAAAATAATAAAAAATAAACTTTATTTTTATTTTTATTAATAAATATATTATTATTATTATTATTATTATTATTATTATTATTATACTCTCCTGAAGCTTCTTTAAGCTTCAGGAGGCTTTTTTTTTTTTTTTTTCTTTCTCTCTAAGACCTGCGCCCCTTTTTCTTCTTCTTCTTCTTCTTCTTCTTTTTCCTGTAGCGCAAGTTCTCTCTCTCTCTCTCTCTCTCTCTCTCTCTCTCTCTCTCTCTCTCTCTCTCTCTCCCTCCCTCCTCGTGGCGGATTTTCGCCCGATCGAAAATTGAAAGACACCGCTGGACTTCATTTTCCGCTGCCGTCATTTCTACCGGAGTGGATCAGTGGTAGGAGCGGTGTAGACGTATCCCCTAGGGTAAGCCAATTTTCATTTTTTCTTTAATTTCTTACAAATTATAAGCCCGATTGACGAATGAACACCACCACGAGAATCTGGAGATGTTTCTCTACAAGTCTAGTGGGATGAAATTCTGGTGGGTCGTCGTGGGAAAAACCCTAAATTTGGGGTACGGGGGTTATTAAGGGGCTTATTTTTAATTAATTAAGATTAATTTGGAAATGCTAAAATGTTGAGCATCTAGGGTTGAAGTAGGATTTCTGAAATTTAGGGCACGGGTGAGCGCCGCGGGTGTAATTTTAGGACCCGTAGGAAAAATTTAGAAAATTAAGTGGGGCTGTAAAATATTAGTTTAAATATTAATTTGAGGTATATGGAGCCTAAGGAAGGTTAGATGAGTATTATTTTGGAGAAATAGATTAATTAACTTGGGAAAAATGTAAATTACAGGAGTTAAATTTCAGGCATCAAGGGCGTAGGATCTGGGTGTTAACGAGACTCTCAGTAAGTCAAGTAAGGGGAATAAATTATAGCAGTACTTTTAGAATTACTTTTTAAATTAATATGTGAAAATGTGTTTATGGTATTTTGTCTAAAAATTATTACGATATAATATCAGATAAATTGTGTGGCATTTGAGTAATTTTAAAGTGTGATATTTTGGAGTGTAAAATATAACGATGTGTAATTTCTAAGAAAATATTGAAATGAGAATTATTGATGTGATTAGTGATAAATAATGAAATATGGTATTTATATGTGAGTGAAAATGATTTGCCTGAAAAATGAAATTTTGTGAATTACAAATATTGGAAAATAATGAAATGTGGTATTTATTTGTGAGTGGAAATTATGTGCATGACAAATGAGTTTGTACAAATTATTGATATGAGTATTTTTGGAAAAAGTGAAAAATACGTGAAATATGATATATGTTATTACGAGATAATGAAATGTGCACAGAAAACGATAAGAATATTTATATTGAACTGAATTGTGATATACTAGAATATGATTGATGAAATGCCAATACCGCATAATGAATGCGGGTGTGTGGTAGTAAACCCTGTTAGATGGTTATGATATTGAGCACGGTACCGTTGCTAGTGGTGTTAGTGCAACCACACGGACTCTTGGAATGTGTGGCGTGACAGTCGACTGAGTCATTTTGTAGGGTTGTTGGGCCCCCTGAGTCCGGATCAGGGTTATATGCCGCCAGTCGTACTACAAACGCGATATGTGATATGATATTTGATCTAACCGGGTCGGCCAACCGCGGTTAGATCCAGCCTTCGGGATGAACAACCTTGACCATGAGGGGAAGCATGGCATGGATGAAAAGATCCTTACGGTGGCCATGAGTTACAGACGCAATGTTGGTATTTGAAACCGAGGATACTCATGAGCCGGAAAGTAAAATGGAAAAGAAACGTGAAAGAATGATAAAATTGGCTAAAATGAGAAATGAAAGAAAGAATGGAAATTGAGAAATAAAGAATGATAAAATTGAGAAATGGAACTGTGTGAGTTAATAATATAAATAATTGAGGCGAAGTGAAACTCTCCATCTGAGGGCTTACTAAGTAAGGTGAGTGCCCTGATAGGTATCAGATGTGGTTATATCTGGCTGCATAACGTGTTAGGGCAGAGGGAAGCTACCTGTATGGGCGGGTAACCTTCCCTATTCTCAGGAACTTCGCGGTAAATATGTGTTGGAAATTATTGAATTTAAGAAATTGTTTTAAAGCTTATAAAAGCTTGTGTTGTATATCTATATGAGTATGAGAATGTGTATATCAATGTATTTTCTCAAATGAAACGATGATTTGAAAAATAAATTGTATTATTATTGAACTCATACGGTCACACACTGTAAATAATTTATTCCTTCTTACTGAGATGTGTCTCACCCAAATTATCTAAATTTTTTAGGGAATAGAGATAGATCAGGCGATAGAGCTCCGTGATCATAGGGAGCTGGGACCCTGACACACATGGTGAGTTTTTGGATTAGGGGGGTGTAATTTCCTTTAGAGTTGAGTAGTTTTTGAGTTTATGATAATGATGTATATGTGTGTATGTAGATCATCTGGATATTGTATTTTGAATGATATAAATACACTGTCTTCCGATGTTAGGTTTTATAAATAAAATGACTTTTTACTCGGTACCCAATGTGGGTCGGGTCATGCGAATGATAGTAGGATTGTTGACGTGGACGATTTGTGAATGTTATGGATGACGTGTGATTATTTATTGATTTTAAGAAGAAAAAAATTGTACGAAAATCGGGGTGTCACAAAGGTGGGGAAATGAAGTACAAACGGGGGCCCATGTATGTAAGCAAAGGTTCAAGGTTAGTTGAATTGTGTTTTAACTTTTATTCTGGTAATATTTTTTTTACAGTTTCTCTATATTGCATATATTAAATTTTTTTGAAAGGATGAGTGAAAGTCAAACGAATATTAAACTTCATCCTTTATGTGAACAACATTGCAGATTAGTATCCATAATGCACTAAATGACCAAATCTTTTTGATTGATGGTATTATGTTATATGAATTATAGATTCAACTACTGGAATACATGCTTGTGTTGAATGCCAACTGCATGACTGATGTAGTATATTGTGAATTGCATGCTGGTAGTGGATTTAGGTTGTTGCATGTTTGAAATGATTTATTTGCTGAAAACAATCAAGTTTTAGGTACATGTTTTATGGGAAAATGTCCAATTTACAAACGGCATGCTGCTGAAATTTCATTAAAATTTTTTCAAAATAAAACCATGTACAAAGATAATTATGTTAAAATGAATGTTAAATTTTTTCTTTTGAAAGGATGACTGAAAGTTAAACAAATATTAACTTCATCCTTTATGTGACCATCATTGCAGATTACTATCTATTGACTCTATGAGTCTGATCCCGTTTTGATTATGACAAAATCAATGTTTCTCACCTGTGTACTAAGCTTCTTGAACAGATTCATCCTTCGCATGCATTGATGGTAGGAACTCAAGGAGGCCATACAAATTGCAAAGATCATGCTTCATATATATGGTATCTGAAGAAGTGAAAGAATGAATACCTATTTGATATTGTATTTGCATTCATTTCTTTGTCTGTAATATAATATGGTATGTAATAACTGCATCACATGCATGATAGGATTATATGCTCAAGACTGTAGAATGACCTTAGGTTCCCACATTTGTGCACTAAGGCCCACTATACTTTACATGTTATCAAAGGTGAAGTTGAAATCAAAAGAATGGACCTTAAGTTAAAATCATGAGGCTTCGGGTGACCGATCCTGGCAAGTCAAATTGCCTCGGTTGACCGAACCATGGACTAGTTAAAAAGTTGACCAGGTTTTGGGCGACCGAACCCAAATGGACTTCACTGTCCACAGTCGACCGAACATGTACCTTGTACTTTTCCATTGTCCCCAGGCGCTCAAACTTTTAGTTCATTTTACCTTCGGGTGATAGAACCTCGCAGTTCGGTAAGCTCAGCTATGGATGAAACGACCAAACCTCAGACAGAATAAGAATTGCCTTTGGTCAGCAAACCGAACCAAATTTCTGGCACCCGAACTTCAAAAATCACTTTTTCTGTTGTGTCTGTTCAGGTGACCAAACCTAGGGACAGGCGCCCGAAACTCTCGGGTTGTTTTATTTTTTACCTTAGTTAACTGGGATAAATCAGGGTTAATTTTCTTAATCATTTTTAAAATATTTTTAATAATTACCCCTATGTCCCCAACGGTCAAAATTAAGCCCTTCTCTATATATAGGGGCTCATTTACTTGGATTAGTGATGATTGGCAATATCAATTAGCCCAAAATCCTCTGTATTTTCAAGATCATATTTTTCATACTACTAAGCCCATACACTCTTTGCTTCTTATTCCTTTGAGAAATCCAACTTTATAAGAGTGTTATTGAGTGATTCTTGTTGCTAAAACTCTCATGGGTTTAAGTTGATTGTGTTGACTTAATTGGTCACACCCAGTTTTGATTATGACAAATACTCTTGGTACTAATGGTTGTACTGAGAATTGCATGCAGGATCACCTTGTGTGCGCTTCAGGACTAAAAGACTTATTATGATGGCGTGCGGTGTTCGTGCCAATGAATGAAGAATCTTGTGCTACATTTGTATTTATTTTTCAGTTTCTTCATTCTGGGATGTAATTTTATTATGGACTGTGCACTCATATGGCTTGTAATAATTTGCATCATGCATGATAGCTAGGTATGCTCAAATTGACCTTAGATTGACCATAGGACCTTCAAATAACATGAAAAACTTTTTTCATAAAATGCCTAACTTATACAAAGGTTTTTAAATGGTTTTAAAGTTAAAAGAAGGCAAAAACTAAAATTTTCAAAGGGGTCGGTCAACCGGCCAGTCGACCGAATGTTAGAAATGAACAATTTTCTTACTCAATTGGATGTCATATCAAATCATGTTCAAAATGAAAATTGTGGCATTTTACCATAGCTTGAGTTTGATACCAAGAACGTCCAAATTGGAGTTACACAGAAAACGTTATGGCCAAAACACTAAAACGTGTCCGTAAGAGAAAAACTCCCTTCATGTTTCTTTTGTATGATTGATGGACATTTTTCTCAAGCCAAAAGTCATTATCTTAAAATGTGTTCAACATGAAAGTTGTGGGATTTTCTCTTACCTTTCTATTGGTATCAATAAAATCTAATTTGGAGTTATATAGAAAAATTTATGTCCGAAACACTGAACAGTGTCTGTGTAGAAAAGTAGAGGCCGGTCGACCGAGCCTTCACTACGGTTGACCGAAACTCGCTGATTTCAGCCCCGGTCGACCGAGCCTTCACTACGGTCGATTGAAACTCCTTTTTGTCAACATTTTAACTACCCGGTCGACTGAAACTTATAGTTCAAAAGGCCCTGGTCGACCGAAACCCTCCTGGGTCAACAGTTGACCATTCGGTCGACCGAGAGCTTTTGAACTACAACTACCTGGTCGACTGGAAGGTACTCGGGAGAATTTCCAGCGGTCTGGTCGACTGAACCAGGAAGTTCAAAATGCCCTAGTCGACCGAAACTCAGAAAATTGGGAAATCGTCCTCTCCGGTCGACCGAGCCTTTCAGTTCAAAAGTCCCCTAGTCGACCGAACCATTTGAGTCCTGGTCGACCGAACCATTTCTGGTCGGCCGGACCTCTCGGGTTGCCCTGATTTTTTTACCGCAGTTAATATTTTTTTAAACAGGGTTAAAATGCTTTAAACATCATTAATCTTTCTTAATAATACCCAATAGGTCCCCAACGGTCAAAAATACCTCCTTGCCTATATATACCCATTCATTTATCATTACTAGCAAGGATTAGCAAACTTGATTAGGGCAAAACTCTCTCAACTCTTAAAACCCTATATTAGCCAAAAACTTCTTGCAAACACTCACATACTCTTCAATCTTTATTTCTCTAAGCATTGTGAGTATTTCTATAAGGCTATAGTGCGTAATCTTTCTAGCTAATACTCTCTTTTGGTATAAAGGTTGATTGATTTTATTTGAGAGTATAGCCTAAAGTTCTTCCACGGATTTCATTTGATAAATCTTGTGTGGGAAGACTTTGAAGGTTGTGGTTCTTACATTATTGTTGCAAGATACCTAAACCTAGATTTTGTGTGCAAAAATCCTTTTGTGAAAAGCTAATCTTTCAAACAACTCCATTGTGCTTTAGAAATTGAAATATCATATTGAGTTTGTTTGATCTATCTTGCTTAGCATATTTGAAACCCTGATCTGATTTTGTGATATTCGAATATTGTGTTTCAAATCTTTCTTAGATACACAATCTAGATCTTGATTGATTATCATACTTGATTGGATGTTTAGCACACATTAGAGCACTGAGCATATCTACATATCATTCGTGCTTGCTTTATTGATTGAGCTATATTGGTGCACACATCTGCTTTTCTAGAAGCATATTTCCGTGTACAAATTTTATACACGTTGGTTGTATTTCCAGGCACGGGCCTGAAGAGGGAGACTAGCCCTGGAATAGTCCCGGATTGGCTTAGACCCGGTTAGGAAAGCTAGGTGCGTCGTCCTGTTAAGGCGTGTAGGTTGAGGTCAGCCCCGCTAATTGACCTGGTTAAGGTTGAGGTCAGCCCTGTGTTAATTTGACCTGATTGTAAACAGTGCCGCTCCACCCTTAAGTGAGCTATTAGTGGAATCCTCTTGCTTGCGAGCTAGAGGCGGGGACGTAGACACAGTTAGCCGAACCCCGATAACATATCGTGCGTGTTCTTTACATTTCCGTAATTTACTTACTGCACGTGTATGTTATATTGTAAATGATTAGATTTACATTTGCATAGACAGACCCTAGGTTAAGTAATACTGCTTATCTGGTTTAACCTAGGTGATAAATTTTAAATACCCAATTCACCCCCCCTCTTGGGATTGCACCAAACAATTGGTATTAGAGCCTCGTAACTTAAATTTAAACATTATTTAGTTAAAGATCATGATGGCTCAAGTTAGTGCATCCTTTGCATGTGAGGGTAGATTGGTCACACACCCACCTGTATTCTATGGTAATGATTATGCTATATGGAAATTTAGAATGACTGTGTATGTGAAAGCTTTAAATTGGAAATTTTGGAGAGTCATTGACCAGGGTGATTGTGTGCCTACGAAATCTATTGGGTGTACTGATGTTCCTAAATCTGAGTGTGAAATGAATGACCATGATAGGAACTTAGTACAAGTAAATTTTGATGCCATGAATACCTTACTGCATGCTTTAGATTCTAATGTTTTATGTGAGGTTATGGCTTGTAGTAGTGCTAAGCAGATATGGGAAGAACTTGAGAGGAGATATGGAGCACCCATGCAAAACATTGTGATCTCTCCATGTGACTCAAGTCCTTCTAATCTTGAAGGAGGTAACCAGTGCTTTGTTGTCTTAATAGATAATGAGGTTATCTCTGTTCCTTCTGCTTCAGTAGATAAACTTGGTAATGATTCATGTGATGAATTGAATGATGCATCTGATACTGAATCATGTAATAGTACTGATAGTGAAAGCATGCCTACTTATGAGGAATTGCAAGTTGAATATATTAGAACTCATAAGTCACTTGTTAAAGCTAATAAAAGATATACTGCTTTGAAAAACAAGTATGAGGCATGTGAGAAAGAATGTGAATCAAAAGTTCTTGTTGAAAGAGAAAATGACTTTAAAATCAAACAATTAGTAAACAAGAATGAAAAATTGGAAAAAGAATTGAGTGTAGTAAGATCCCAACTTACAATTGAAAATGAAAAGGATCTTCATATCCATGATCTTGAGAATAAAGCAAACAATATGTCAAAAGAACTTATGAAACTTCAAAGTGTTTGCAAGGATCTGAAAAACTCAAAAATTCAAGATCTAGAGAAGAAAATAGAAGACCAATCTAAGATCATCTACACGTTCACTAGAGGCAAAGAAAATTTTGATAAATTGCTTGGCTCACAAAAGATGACCTTAGATAAGGAAGGTATAGGTTTTAATGGAATTGAAAATAAGAAAAAGAAGAACCTATACATGGGGTACTTTGTAAAAGAATCAAAACATTATGCTAATACCTCCTCCGGTCCATACACTCACACCATATGCATTCTATGTAAAAAGAAGGGGCACACAAAATTTGATTGCCCATTTAAAAGAAAAGGTGTGAAACCCAAACAAGTCTGGAGAGTCAAAGTACCACCTAGTCCTAACCCATCGAGAATAAAAGGTAGAAAAATGATATGGGTTGTTAAGAAAGAAAACCCCTTGATATTCAAGGAAGAATTTGCTCAAACAGGAATTACATGAACACATAATTCATCCTTAGCATTTAGGATTAGCCATAGGGGGTAGTACCTTCTAAAAGCTTAGGAAATGGTTCGGGACTGAAAATGTAAAATCTTAGTATATACCAACTATTTAAAATCTTACATACTAAGTATTTTGAAAAATCAAGCCAATCTGCAAATCCAAGCATATAACCAATCTGAACTTAATGCACACGTCCCTTGGTTGAAATATGAAATTATTGGCTACTTGAATGAAAATCCACTTCCAAATGGACATGACATTTTTGCCTTGTATTAAAATTTCAAATTGCTTAACTCATGTGTAAATATGAATATCTAAAGTTAAGCATCTATTTTGTCCATTACCTAGCTTGTGGTTTAGGGAATCCATCTCACACTATATATCATTTAATCCCAAACCCATCATTGAACTTAAATGCCTAATAAAATGTTTAGTCATCACTCTAGGCTTGGAGCACTATTAATCATCAACTCCAAATATTTATAGTGCTTATTAAAAGATATCCTTCCATAATTAAAATTAGAGGCAATCACTAAGGGATTCAAGTTTCACTGTTAAATCAAAATTCCCTTTGAGCTTATATTATAAATCCTCTAATTTTGGTTTATGTCCTCCATAGGAAATCTTTACCTTACCACGATCATATCAGGTAAAGATCCACCTTCTCATTGGTTTGTATCCTTGCTCTAAAATTATGATCATATCTAAAGGATACATTCCAATCACCAAAGAGCATCAGTTCCTAGTTATTCATATCCTCCACAATGCTCTTTGCCAAAATAAGTTAGGACATATTCTTTAAAATGCCTATCTTGTACAATGTCCTACTTTTGAATACTCTATTAAACTTAAATAAAACGTTTAATCTTTAAAAGTATTCAATTTTCTTCCAAGCTCTCAAACTTTATATAAAATCATTTAAGAGCTTCATCCTCATAAATTAAGTTAAAATGGCTAATTTAATTGATATAGGTTTCAATCCATATGATGGAACAAAAATTCAAAGAAACCTATGCATGAACCTTAAAATGAAAAGTCATTTGAACTTAGGCCTCTCATGTATTGTAAATCATAAGAAAAGAGGCAAATATTGGCTTAGCTTATTTAAAGATATATATCTTTTGACCTTTTGGTCCTCTAAGCCTATTCATCCAAAGTCAAGCATATAACACTGAAAATCTTAATATACTTGGCCTAAAGAACCTGAAAAATAAGGAAAGGCATAAAATGAATTAGCGCATAATTAAGGGGGAGCATATATTCTTTCATGATTATATAAATTAAAATGCTCTCATATATTTATTTCATGCCTAAATGTCCATATGGGTATTGCAGTGAATTTCTAACTATCCATGGTTATTTATTGTTCATAATATCTAGTTGGATGGTTTACATTTTATATGGACAGTTGATTATACTACCTGATTGCATGCTTAGTTTAGAATGCCTCCTGCATGGCGGATGCAGTTGATGTGAATTGCATGCTGGTAGTGGATTATAGGTTCTCGTATGCCTTGAACTGAAATATAAATTGCTTGTTTGAACCTATTAGGTACAATTTGTATGGGAAAATGTCCTATATACAAATGGCAAGCTGCCGAAATTTTGCTAGGATTTTCCCAATAAAACCTTGTGTTAAAGATGATTATAATAAAATTAAAGTTAAAATATTTTTGAAAGGATGAGTGAAAACTAATTGAAAATTAAATGTCATCCTTGTATAATCATCAAACACTTAAAAAACTGAGCACCTACCCTATAGAGAGAACTTATAGGTATCACATGCATCACTATTGTTTATTAAAATATTGAGGCTCTTCCTATATCCCTAAACATTATATCTTGCACGTAAAGTCCCATGTTTTGATATGAAATGTTTTTGGATCATGAGTTGTATTGCATGCCTTAATATCTATTTTTGATGCACTTGTTGTCTATAAGTATGACTATACTAATTTGAGATGAATGTTGTTAATAGACATCAAGTATAGTTGTTGAAAAATGGTTTGTGTGCTCACTTATACTTTGGCATATTCAATGAAATCAATCACTTGCAAAGTATAAGTAATTTACAATATCTAAGCAATAATTCAAATTGATAGGGGGAGCATCTAAAATTAAAATGCCTATCATATTATGCTCACAAACCTTTTTAGCTTAGATATAGTGTCGAATCAAATGTGGCATGTGCTTAACCTGAAATGTTGTTGGTAAAAATTTTACATTGATTTATAGTTCTTTGCCACATGTTGGTTGTGTTTGCCATATGATCTTGCGTGTGAATTATTAAATCTTTAGGATCATCATGGTTGTGATTTTCTGGTTATACTTTTGTATGTACTTAATTGACAAACTAGAAAATTTAGGCTTGCTTGTTTTAAATTAAAGCTTCCTTTCTGCAAGCTACCCCCAACACCATCTTGCAAACATCATGAGGGGGATATATATTTATTTATTACTTTATGGCAAGAACTAATTTCAAAACTCAAACTTTTTCTCTTGCCTCATTATTATTATTATTATATACATATATTGTTTTAAAGTCGCATAACTGGTTCTATACCTACACATAAAAATGCATGCGAATTAATTAGATTGTATTTATGCTCAAACTTCCTATTTGGTATCATATGCCGTGTTTTTTTTTAATTCAAATCTTTCACGGGTCTTATGATATGTGTCAATTGAAATGGTCGGTGCATATCTACAATCTAACTTTGTTTTTCATGACATTTAAAATATTTAAATGACCAGTTGTATTACTTGTGTGCTTAATTGTTGAGGTTATTTTCGTCATTCTGTTTGCATTGTATGACTATTATATTTCTTGAATGTCTAAAAGTTATACCTCTATTTTTGTGTGTTGAAAATACTGTACTGTTTGAGTTACGTGATGAATGTGTGCTATACGCTATTGATTAAAACTCAACATAGGTCACTTAGGTACAAAGTGATGTTTGGGAATGGTCTATTTTCAAACGGCATGTTGCCAAATTCTTCAAAAATTCCTCCCAACATTTGTATCTAAATGACATCCTTTGCCTTCGAGTTTTATTGCTTAAACCCTTTTTGCTGTTGCCAAAAGAGGGAGAAAAGGCAAAAGTGGGTAAAACAATGCTTAATCATGTTTAATCTTTATTTACCCATTACTTTAATTATATTTATGCACAAAGTCAGGGGGAGCCTTTCTTGGCTGTACCCACTTTTGCATAAAGTATTTGTCATCAAAAAAAAGGGGGAGAATGTTGACTTGATTGGTCACACCCAGTTTTGATTATGACAAATACTCTTGGTACTAATGGTTGTACTGAGAATTGCATGCAGGATCACCTTGTGTGCGCTTCGGGACTAAAAGACTTATTACGATGGCATGCGGTGTTCGTGCCGATGAATGAAGAATCTTGTGCTACATTTGTATTTATTTTTCAGTTTCTTCATTCTGGGATGTAATTTTATTATGGACTGTACGCTCATATGACTTGTAATAATTTGCATCATGCATGATAGGTAGGTATACTCAAATTGACCTTAGATTGACATAGGACCTCCAAATAACATGAAAAACTTTTGTCATAAAATGCCTAACTTATACAAAGGTTTTTAAATGGTTTTAAAGTTAAAAGAAGGCAAAAACTAAAATTTTCAAAGGGGTCGGTCAACCGGCCAGTCGACCGAATGTTAGAAATGAACAATTTTCTTACTCAATTGGATGTCATATCAAATCATGTTCAAAATGAAAATTGTGGCATTTTACCATAGTTTGAGTTTGATACCAAGAACGTCCAAATTGGAGTTACACAGAAAACGTTATGGCCAAAACACTAAAACGTGTCCGTAAGAAAAAAACTCCCTTCATGTTTCTTCCGTCTGATTGATGGACATTTTTCTCAAGCCAAAAGTCATTATCTTAAAATGTGTTCAACATAAAAGTTGTGGAATTTTCTCTTACCTTTCTATTGGTATCAAGAACATCCAATTTGGAGTTATATAGAAAAAGTTATGGCTGAAACACTAAACAGTATCTGTGTAGAAAAGTAGAGGCTGGTCGACCGAGCCTTCACTACGGTCGACCGAAACTCGCTGATTTCAGCCCCGGTCGACCGAGCCTTCACTACGGTCGATCGAAACTCATTTTTTTCAACATTTTAACTACCCGGTCGACCGAAACTTGTAGTTCAAAAGGCCCTGGTCGACCGAAACCCTCCTGGGTCAACAGTTGACCATTCGGTCGACCGAGAGCTTTTGAACTACAACTACCTGGTCGACCGGAAGGCACTCGGGAGAATTTCCAGCGGTCTGGTCGACCGAACCAGGCAGTTCAAAATGCCCTGGTCGACCGAAACTCAGAAAATTGGGAAATCGCCCTCTCCGGTCGACCGAGCCTTTCAGTTCAAAAGTCCCCTAGTCGACCGAACCATTTGAGTCTTGGTCGACAGAACTATTTCTGGTCGACCTGACCTCTCGGGTTGCCTTGATTTTTTACCGCAGTTAATATTTTTTTAAACAGGGTTAAAATGCTTTAAACATCATTAATCTTTCTTAATAATACCCAATAGGTCCCCAACGGTTAAAAATACCTCCTTGCCTATATATACCCAATCATTTATCATTATTAGCAAGGATTAGCAAACTTGATTAGGGCAAAACTCTCTCAACTCTTAAAACCCTATATTAGCCAAAAACTTCTTGCAAACACTCACATACTTTTCAATCTTTATTTCTCTAAGCATTGTGAGTATTTCTATAAGGCTATAGTGCGTAATCTTTCTAGCTAATACTCTCTTTTGGTATAAAGGTTGATTGATTTTATTTGAGAGTATAGCCTAAAGTTCTTCCACGGATTTCATTTGATAAATCTTGTGTGGGAAGACTTTGAGGGTTGTGGTTCTTGCATTGTTGTTGCAAGATACCTAAACCTAGATTTTGTGTGCAAAAAGCCTTTTGTGAAAAGCTAATCTTTCAAACAACTCCATTGTGCTTTAGAAATTGAAATATCATATTGAGTTTGTTTGATCTATCTTGCTTAGCATATTTGAAACCCTGATATGATTTTGTGATATTCGAATATTGTGTTTCAAATCTTTCTTGGATACACACTCTAGATCTTGATTGATTATCATACTTGATTGAGTGTTTAGCACACATTAGAGCACTGAGCATATCTACATATCATTCGTGCTTGCTTTATTGATTGAGCTATATTGGTGCACACATCTGCTTTTCTAGAAGCATATTTCCGTATACAAATTTTATACACGTTGGTTGTATTTCTAGGCACAGGCCTGAAGAGGGAGACTAGCCCTGGAATAGTCCCGGATTGGCTTAGACCCGGTTAGGAAAGCTAGGTGCGTCGTCCTGTTAAGGCGTATAGGTTGAGGTCAGCCCCGCTAATTGACCTGGTTAAGGTTGAGGTCAGCCCTGTGTTAATTTGACCTGATTGTAAGCGGTGCCGCTCCACCCTTAAGTGAGCTATTAGTGGAATCCTCTTGCTTACGAGCTAGAGGCGGGGATGTAGGCACAGTTGGACGAACCCCGATAACATATCGTGCGTGTTCTTTACATTTCCGTAATTTACTTACTGCACGTGTATGTTATATTGTAAATGATTAGATTTACATTTGCATAGACAGACCCTAGGTTAAGTAATACTGCTTATCTGGTTTAACCTAGGTGATAAATTTTAAATATCCAATTCCCCTCCCCTCTTGGGATTGCACCAAAGCTAACAGATTGTTTATTTTATTGAGAGTTCTTAGTTAGGACTTTTCCCTCGATTTAACCAATGAATCTTTGTGTCGAAAAAATCTTCATAGCTAGTGAGTCTTTGCATTTTGATTGCAAGACTCATCAAGCTTGTGATTTTTGAGTTGCAAAAATATTTTCTTCACAAGCTTACATATTTTCAAATATCTCTTGAGCTATTATTTTGTGAAAAAACTTGTTTGAGATATTTTGAATGTACTTGTTGAAATACTTTGAAACTTGTGCTAATTGATCTACTTTGATTATTTGTTTCAAAGTTTGCTTGGGAATACACTCTAGATCTTGACTGTTTATTTACCTTAGATTGAGTGTTTGGCACACATTATTAAGCATCGAGCATATTTACTATCATCTATGCTTGCATTATTGTCTGGACTATATTAATGTACGTATCTGCTTGTTGAGAAGCATATTACCATGTAAGCAAAATTTGCATTGAATAGTTGTTGTATTCTAGGTGTGGGCCTAAAAAGGGAGACTAACTTTGTTAAATAGTCCCGGATTGGCTTAGGCCCGGTTAGGAAAGTTAGGTGCTGGTAAGTGGTAAGGTGTGGTTGTAGGTTGAGGTCAGCTTTGTGCTAATTGACTTGGTTGTATTTAGGTGTCACTCCACCCATGAAGTGAGCCTTATAGTGGAATCCTTGTGCTGGTAAGCCAAGGTGGGGACGTAGGCACTTTGGTCGAACCTCGATAACATATCGTGTGTGCAATTTACATTACCACAATTTATTTATCGCACGTGTATGTTTTATTGTGAATGATTGGATTTATAATTGCATAGACAAACCCTAGGTTGCGTAATACTGTTGTTAGATTGGTTGACCTAGGAAAGAATTTTTAAATATCCAATTCACCCTCCCTCTTGGGATTGCACCAAAATCAATAATTGGTATTAGAGCCCTATTACTTAGACTTAACAGTTAGTAAAAAGATCATGATGGCTCATGTTGGTGCATCCCCTTCACGTGAGGGAAGGTTAGTTACGAACCCTTTAGTATATTGCGGTGAGAATTTCATTGTATGGAAATTTAGAATGACTATATTTGTTAAAGCTTTGAATTGGAGGTTTTGGAACGTCATTGCCTAGGGAGATAGTATGCTAGTAAAAGTCATTGATTGTGTTGATGTTCCTAAGTTTGAGATTGAGCTGAATGATAATGATAGGAACTTAATGCAAGTAAATTTTGATGCCATGAACACCTTGATGCATGCTTTAAATTCTAATGTTCTCTATGAGGCTATGGCACGTAACAGTGCTAAGGAGATATGGGAGGAACTTGAAAGGAGATATGGAGCAACTACGCAGGAAAAGGTGATCACTCCTTGTGACTTAAGCTCTACAGATCTTGAAGGAGGTAAACAATGATTCATAGCTCTAACTGACGATGAGGTAAACTCGTCTCCTCCTACGTTATTAGATAACCCAGGTATGATTCATGTGATATGTCAAATGATGCATCTGTTACTGAATCATGTGATAGTTCTGATAGTGAAAGCATGCCTACTTATGAAGAATTGCAAATTGAATATGTTAGGATTCATAAGTCACTTGTTCAAGCTAACAAAAGATATACTGTATTGAAAAACAAGTATGAGACATCTTTGAAAGAATGTTAGTCAAAAGTTCTTGTTGAAAGGGAAAATGATTTAAAAATCAAACAGTTAGTATACAAGAATGAAAAGTTGGAAACAAAATTGAATATAGTAAGATCTCAAACTTCAAGTGATAATAATAAAGATCTTCTCATTACTAAACTTGAGTGTAAAGCAAACACAATGTCCCATGAATTCATAAAATTACAAGGTGTTTGCAAAGACTTGAAAGATTCAAAAACTCAAGGCCTAGAAATAAAAATTGAGGACCAAACCAAAATCATTCATACATTTACTAGGGGCAAAGAAAACTTAGACAAGCTTCTAGGCTAATAAAGGATGACCTTAGACAAAAAAAGGTATAGGTTTTAATGGGATTGAAAATAGGAAAAGGAAGAACCTATACATGGGGTACTTTGTAAGAGAATCTAAACATTAGACTAGTACCTCCTCCAGTCCATATACTCACACCACATGCGTCTTGTGTAAAAAGAAGGGGCACATACAATTTGATTGCCTATTTAAAAGGAAAGGTGTGAAATGCAAACAGGTTTGGAGAGTCAAAGTACCACCTAGTCCTAACCTATCAAGACTTAAAGATAGAAAAATGGTATGGGTTCTAAAGAAAGGAAACTCATTAGAACTTAAGAAAGAATGAATTCCAATTGGAGTTACTTAAATATTTTTCTTAGGTTCTAGGTTTTAGGGGAGTGATGTCTATTGGCCTACGAAGTGGTTTGTCCCTAAAATGTCAAATCTTAGCTTATTCATTTCACCTTTGGTATACTAAGATCATTTGAGAATCAATCCAATCTGCAAATTCAAGTATATAACCAAAATGAACTTAATGCATGTATTCATTGGTTAAAATATGAAATCATTGGCTATAGCTTAATTAAAATCCACTTCCAAATGGACAAAAACATCCTTGGTTGGTATAAAATTCTTAATGCTTAATCCGTGTTTGAATGTACAAATCTTATGTTCAACACACTCAATCCATTGTGTAAGACTGAGCTTTAAGAAATGAATCATATTTAAGCATCATCTAATCCTAAACTCATCTTGGAGCCTTAAAAGCCTAATAAAATTTTTGTCATCTTTCAAGGCTTAAGTACTATTGATTATAACTCCTTATTCATTTGGTACTTATTAATAGACATCCCTCTTGAAATCAAAATTAAGGGCATCGACTAAGAGAATCAAACTCCTCATCTAAGTAAATCAAAATATTCCCTTTGAACTTAAAATATAAAAATCCTCTATTTTGGTTCACTATCCTATCCATAGGACTCTTTACCAAATCAAGATCATATCTGGTAAAGATTATACCTATCCATCGGTTTGTATCCTTGCTAAAAATCATATAGCTCAAGAAAATTCATATACTCATAAATGCTCTTTGCCTAAGCGGTTCGACATATTCAATTCCACGCGAATATCCTGAATCATGTCCACTCATAATGAATACTCTTCAAACTTAACATAAATTTTAATCCTTAGGAGTATTTAATCATGTACCTCTCATATGCATTGAGATTTATAAGAAAAGAGGTAGACATTGGCTTATCATCTTAACAAATATTTATTGTGACTTTTTGATCCGATAAGCCTAAAGCATTCACCACCAAGTTTAAACCATTAAAGATTTTAAGATCCTTGGCTAAGATATTTAGATATGAAAAAGACATAGAATGAATAAGTACATAACATAGGGGGAGCATTCATCCTTCATATCTATATAAATTAAAATGCTCTCATATTCTTATATCGTTTATATCTTTATGCCTATATGTGTATAGCATTGTAGCACTATCCATGATTCAATAAATGGTTAATGTTGATTAAGGTGTAATCCCAAGAGGGGCCGGGGGGATGAATTGGATATTAAAAAAAAATTAAGCCACTTAATTTTCTTTTACACACTTCTTATAGATTTACCAACTACTTCTTGTTGCTCAATAATGTATCTGTGTGGCAATCCTATCTATGCATGCAATATACTTAATTTAAATATAATGCGGAAAATAAAGAGTAGAGGGAAGAGAAAAGACAAACGTGATTTTACAAGGTTCAGCCGACTTGGCCTACGTCCTCGCCTTGAGCGACCACTCAAGGATTCACTAAGAACCTTGCTCCTTAAAGTGAGACGGAGCTTCCCTTACAAACCACTGCTTACAAGAGGTACAACTCCCTCCTTATCCGCTGCTCACAAGAGGTACAACTTCCTCCTCACACCCGGTTCACAACCCGAACCGTGTTTACAATGAAATCTGAAAATAACACTCAAAACTATGCTTCTAACAAAAGCTTGTGAGTACAATTCAATTTCCTAGCACATCAACATATGATATAACTTGAAGCTCGTGAATGTATGAAAATGATAAACTCGTTTTATGTATGATATGCCTCAACACACGAATCCCTTTTTAACCAAAACTTTCAAGTAAAGATAAATTCAAAACGTTTTGGAATAATCTAGAGTTCTTGGTTCACTTTGCAAAAATGCACACTTATATAATTGAAGTGAACTTGTTGGAAAAAACTTTGTCTTGAATATACACTCAATCAAAATCACAAAGTTTTATTTCAAGTACTCAACCACAAAACTGAGTATATTAATTTGTAGAAAAATATCCCTCAATTAAAATTATATTTGTAAGTATCAAGGATATTAAATCAAGTTCTAATGTATCTAAAGATAGATCCTTTTAGAAACCACACACTTGAATCAAACCTTTTAATGAGTCACACACCATAAAACAAATAATGATCTTGTTTAAAATAGGTTGGTATATATAAAGATACTTTCAAGATCACTCTTTTAATCAAAAACTAGGTTTTTCAATAAGAAGCCATTTGAGAAAATATATGTATATTTATATATTCTTGAACCAAGATTTAATCTACCAATTTAGATAAACTTTCTCAAGTAATGATCTCTTAGAAAATTAATTTTTGTACGAAAGGCACACTCAAGATCAATACTTTTCAACACTAGTCAAGAACAACCAATGAGATGATATGTAAAAATCACAAGACTAATAACTTGAAAGATCAAACCTCAATACTAGATTGAAGTACAGTAGAGTAACCAAGTTCCCTTTGAAAATCTGAATTGATTTGCCCAAGCTTTGAAGATATGAGATTGATGTATAGGCAAACGAATAGCACTAAGAGTAGATAATCAACAAACTTGCAACAAGGTGTGTTCTTGTCTTTCTTGTGTGTCTCTTTTTTTGTTCTAGGGTTTAGATATTCATAATGTATAATATATTACCCTTAGAATTGATCTCGTCCGTTGGATCAATAAGATACCTCACGTGTTTTTTTAATAAAGAACTGATTTTTAGGCTTTCCCGCGAGTTCAGGCAACCGAACTTGACTTCAGGCTCCTGAAGTATCAACTTCAGGCGCCTAAGGTTCCAAGGTCAGGCGACCGAGGTACCTCTGCTAGGTTTTGTCTTTCCTATTTAATTCTTCAGGCGACCGAACTTAATCTTTAGGCAGCCGAAGAAATTCTTTAGGCTACTAAAGTGAAGTTCAGGCTACCGAAGTCCAAATTTTTATTTCCTTTTTCTAATTTTGGAAAATGCTTTGCTCTTTTTCTTGGTCCTTTTATAAAACATATTTTCCATGATTTCAAAAAACATTTCTAAGTCCATGAAGGTTCCCTAATGATATACATGAAATTCATGAATCCTAAAATCATTTTAAGTTATGTTGAACCTCAAGATAAATCATACGAAAATGTTGATACATGAGTTTTAAATACCCTTTCCCAAGATATTCTTGAACTTTGCCATTTGCATCTTGATTCTCATACTCTTTGAGTTCCATGGATCTTGCCAAGATTTGTTAACTTTCCGCGCATGCTTAGTGTAAGTCCTTTTCATAAACTCAATGCACAGATCAAATATCAAGTGATTTGTCATTATCAAAACAAGATTGGACTCGTAGAGTCAACAGTTAAAATTTCTTTGATGGATAGTTTATATATTTTCCTAACACAAACTACTATTGAGCTATATTGAATATCTTGAGTTGATTGTACTACTGGAATGCATGCTTAGTCTAGAATGCCTCCTGCATGGCGAATGCAGTTGATGTGAATTTTATGCTAGTAGTGGATTTTAGGTTGTTGTATGACTTATATGAACTATTTGGTGAAAACAACCAGTTATTAGGTATAGGTTTTATGGGAAAACGTCCAATTTATAGACGACATGCTGCTGAAATTTTGGTAGAATTTTCCCAAGTAAAACCTTGTCCAAAGATGATTATAATAAAATGAAAGTTAAAATATTTTTGAAAGGATGAGTGAAAATCAATTAAATAATTAAATTTCATCCTTACATAATCATCGAGAACATTTAGAGGAGCTAAGCTCCATCCCTAAAGAAAGAGCATAAAAGAACTTATATGATTCACCTTCATTTATTGAAATATTGAGGCTCTTCACTTTGAACATTATATCTAGTACTTAAAGCTTGATAATCTGATATGGACTGTTCTTGGTTTATGAGCATCATATTGTGCCTTGATATCAGTACTTCTCCTGATGCATGTATGATTTGTTGGGATAATTATATTGGTTGAATTTTTTTTTTAATTTTTTTAATCAATATCTAGTATTGTTCGTAAGAGACTTATACTACTAGGTATAATGAAATGAATCTTGATTTGTATAAGCAACTCGTTTCACTTAAGCCATATCTTCAAATTGTTAAGGGGAGCAACTCAACTTAAAATTCTCCGACTCTGAAATTCCTTAATAATTCTAGCACTTTCATTCATGTTCTTAATGTATATATTGAGATGTTTGCTTCATATTGATCATGAATATTAGATGTATTTGAATCATGGCATGCACTGTTTTAGACTATACATAATATCTTGCATGCATTGATAATGAGGTATTCTTGTAATCATTCAGGTCTTTAATTTATTTTTGGGAATTGCTCTATTTTCAAATGGCATGCTGCCGAAATTTAAAAAAAATTCCCGAAATTGAATCTTATATTTGAATGCATAATTTGTACTAGCTAAATGCACATCAGTTTATATTATCACTTCATACTATTTGAGCTTTATTGACAACTAAGAATTGAATGCATAATTTTTATTATTTGGTTTTCATTTGTCATATGCTTGTACTTCAAATTTAAATTTTGTGCATATACTTAGGGGGAGTTTGTTGGCTTTACCCACTTTTGTAAATTGTTTTTGTCATCATCAAAAAGGGGGAGAATGTTGACTCTATGAATCTGATCCCATTTGATTATACTAAAACCAATGTTTCTCTTCTGTGCACTAGGCTTCTTGAATAGGTTCATCCTTAGCATGCACTGATGGTAGGAACTCAAGGAGGTCATACGGACTACAAAGATCATGCTTCATATATATGACATCTGAAGAAGCGAAAGAATGAAGACCTATTTGATATTATACTTGCATTCATTTTTTGGTTTATAATATAATATGGTATGCAATAACTGCATCACATGTATGATAGGATCATATGCTCAAGACCGTAAAATGACCTTAGGTTCCCACATTTGTGCACAAAGCCCCACTATACTTTACATGTTATCAGAGGTCAAATTAAAATCAAAAGAATGGACCTTAGGTCACAATCATGAGGCTTCAGGTGACCGAACCTGGGAATTCAAATTGCCTTGGTCGACCGAACCATGGACCAGTCAAAAAGTTGACCAAGTTTCAGGCGACCGAACCCAAATGGACTTCACCGTTCACAGTCTACCGAACGTGTACCTTGTACTTTTCCATCGTCCCTGGGCGCCTGAACTTTCAGTTCATTTTACCTTCGGGTGACCGAACCTGGCAGTTCGGTAAGCTCATTTATGGTTTAGACGACCAAACCTCGGACATAATGGAAATCACCTTTGGTCAACAAACTGAACCAAATTTCAGGCACCTAAACTTCAAAAATCACTTTTTTTATTGTGTTTATTTGGCTAACCGAACCTAGGGACAGGCATCCGAAACTCTCGGGTTGTTTTATTTTTTACCTTAGTTAATTAGGATAAATCAGGGTTAATTTTATTAATCGATTTTAAAATATTTTTAATAATTACCCCTATGTCCCCAATGGTCAAAATTAAGCCATTTTCTATATATAGGGGCTCATTTACTTGGATTAGTGACGATTAGCAATATCAATTAGCCAAAAATCCTCTGTATTTTCAAGATCATATTTTTCATACTACTAAGCCCATACACTCTTTGCTTCTTATTCCTCTGAGAAATCCAACTTTCTAAGAGTGTTATTGAGTGATTCTTGTTGCTAAAACTCTCATGGGTTTAAGTTGATTGTTTATTTTATTGAGAGTTCTTAGCTAGGATTTTTCCCCCGATTTAACTAATAAATTTTTGTGTGGGAAAAATCTTCATAGCTAGTGAGTCTTCACATCTTGGTTGCAAGACTCATCAAGCTTGTGATTTTTGAGTTGTAAAAATATTTTCTTCCCAAGCTTACGTATTTTCAAATAACTCTTGAGCTATTATTTTGTGAAAAATTTTGTTTGAGATATTTTGAATATACTTGTTGAAATACTTTGAAACTTGTGCTGATTGATTTACTTTGATTATTTGTTTCAAAGTTTTCTTGGGAATACACTCTAAATCTTGACTTTTTATTTACATTAGATTGATTTTTTAGCACACGTTATTAAGCACCAAACATATTTACTATCATCTATGCTTGCATTATTATTTGGACTGTATTGTGGTACATATTTGCTTATTGAGAAGCATATTTCCGTGCACACAAAATTTACATTGAATATTTGTTGTATTCCAGGTGTGGGCCTAAAGAGGGAGACTAGCCATGTTAAATAGTCCCGGATTGGCTTAGCTCCGGTTAGGAAAGTTAGGTGCAGCATCCTAGTAAGGTGTGGTTGTAGGTTGAGGTCAGCCCCGTGCTAATTGACATGGGTGTATTTAGGTGTTGCTCCACCCGTGAAGTGAGCCTTATAGTGGAATCCTTGTACTGGTAAGCCAAGGTGAGGACGTAGGCACTTTGGCCAAACCTCGATAATATATCATGTGTGCAATTTACATTTTCGCAATTTATTTACCGCGTGTGTATGCTTTATTATGAATGATTGGATTTATAATTGCATAGATAGACCCTAGGTTGCGTAATATTGTTGTTAGACTGGTTGACCTAGGAAAAGATTTTTAATTATTCAATTCACCCTCCCTCTTGGGATTGCACCAAAGTCAACACTATCCATAATGCACCGAATGACTAAATCTTTTTGATGAATGGTATTAAGTTATATGAATTGTAGATTGAACTACTAGAATACATGCTTGTGTTGAACACCAACTGCATGACTGATGCGGTATATTGTGAATTACATGCTGGTAGTAGATTTAGGTTGTTGCATGCTTGAAATGATTTATTTGATGAAAATAACCAGGTTTCAGGTACATGTTTTATGAGAAAATGTCTAATTTACAGACCACATGCTGCCAAAATTTCATTAAAATTTTTCTAAAATAAAACCATGTACATAGATAATTATGATAAAATGAATGTTAAAATTTTTTTGAAAGGATGACTGAAAGTTAAACGAATATTAAACTTCATTTTTTATGTGAACATCATTGCAGATTACTATCCATAATGCACTGAATGACTAAATCTTTTTGATGAATGACATTAAGTTATATGAATTGTAGATTCAACTACTGGAATACATGCTTGTGTTGAACGCCAACTGCATGGCCGATGCAGTATATTGTGAATTGCATGCGGGTAGTGGATTTAGGTTGTTGCATGCTAGAAATGATTTATTTGCTGAAAACAACCAGGTTTCAGGTACAT
Source organism: Malania oleifera (assembly GCF_029873635.1). Taxonomy (NCBI): domain Eukaryota; kingdom Viridiplantae; phylum Streptophyta; class Magnoliopsida; order Santalales; family Ximeniaceae; genus Malania; species Malania oleifera. Next base: position 64,705,476 of record NC_080424.1, read on the forward strand.
GTTTTATAGGAAAATGTCTAATTTACAGACCACATGCTGCCAAAACTTCATTAAAATTTTTCTAAAATAAAACCATGTACATAGATAATTATGATAAAATGAATGTTAAAATATTTTTGAAAGGATGAGTGAAAGTTAAACGAATATTGAACTTTGTCCTTTATGTGAATAGCATTGCAAAATACTATCCATAATGTACTAAATGACTAAATTTTTTTTATGGATGGTATTATATTATATGAATTGTAGATTGAACTACTGGAATACATGCTTGTGTTGAACGGCAACTGTTTAATTCCAACTTATCTCCTCCTTCATTAGCGAAGCCTCACAATCATCCTTTAGAAAAAAAAAAATCCTTTACTAACTAAATCCTAGGAGATATTTACCCAAGTCTTTGCATTATCAATATCCTCAAGTCTCCTTTTGGGTATTAGACTTTCAATTGTACACATCACCAAAGGAATCCCTATTCCATCTTTTCAAGGCCAACTTTAAAGATGTCAACCGCTTCATAAACCTAAAGCTCTCCCACCCCTCACACAAACAATTATTCCAAGTTCCGTATATAAAGGACAAAAAAGAAAGACAAGAAACATAAATATTGTAAGGAAGTCATGTAATGACCTTCTTATTTTACCATTTTTTTCCATGATAATAAAACTGATATAATAAACCTAGCAGATCATAATCACCCTGAACTCGTGGGTACCAGGGATACATCATAAATACAACAAGGAAGCCTAAGCAATAAGAAACATAAAATCATATACATATCATACCATTCAACACAATACCAGAGTTTACTACATCCATCGTATACATCCCAAAACAATCAAAACCAGTCCTAGGGTCATCACCCAAAAATCCATCTGACCTTAACAAAAGACTTACCCTTTAGATAGGGTAGGACTAACGAACTCTAGTGCTACAGAACTTTATCCGCTCTCCTATCTGGGGCTCCTGAAATGTTCATATAATTTTGGGTGAGACACCTCTTAGTATGGGAAATAAACTAATATCAGGGTGTGGCAACATGAGTACTTTCGTGTTATACATATAACAGTACATAAGAATTGCCAATAAAACCCATACGTATCATATATGAGAAAACACATGTAAGCATAACATGGTATAACATACTGGGTTTCCATACATATAAACCATCTCATAATACTATGCATAGAAAATATCCTGGAAGGTTAGCTGGCTGTTGTCATGTCTTACTCTCGCATGACTGGGTTGTGTGACTCGCAAGCGGGACCTGATAATGGCTAGCCGACCACCACCAAGTCAAAAGCAAAAGTATGTAAGTACGATGGGTCTGGCAGACCTAGTCCGTATACCAGGGGCTGCCAACACTACAATAAACCACATCAATTATCCATCCTCCCGCTGCCCTATATGACAGCGGTAACACTAACATCATAATGATCATGATCACATAGCTACGGTACCGTGCTTCGTGTAAGCATAAACCAAGCCAACCAGGTTCTAATAACATATAATATATTTCCAAATAATGATACGTGGCTAATACATAATCATCTCTGACATGTTAATATTTTCGTATCATTTTGCATAACATACAAAAATCGGCCCGTAGGCCATTATTTCATATAAGTTTCTTTGGCTCATACGCCAACATATCTTAAAAATTCCTTGGCCTATACGCTAACATATCATAAAAATTCCTCGGCCTGTACGCTGACATATTATACAAATTCATCGGCCCATACTCCGACATATCATATAAATTTCTCGCCCCGTACACCGACATAACATATAGATTCTTCGGCCCGTACACCGATATATCATATAAAACCTCAGTTTGAAAAACCCCTGTATTATTTAACATTTTCCCAGAAACAGTAAAACATAATTATTTTGCAAACATAATATTCCATGATACATTTTACTTATGCCACACAAAAGTGTTACTAATCACATTTCTGTTCAGCAGTATTATTCCCAACATAATTTTATAACATACATAATTATATGAAAATTGAATGCTGAATAATAATAGATAAATTTTTATAAAAATCCTGACTTAATTTATCCCCTTACCTGACTTTTGAAAAGCCCCTACGACAACCAGTCCTACACCCGTAGTGTTCCCCATTCAACACCCTGAAAACAACATCTCCCAGAATATAAATTCAGTATTTCTTCGACTACTACATTTTCTACAACTGCAGGAAATTCAAATACTGAATAGAAAGCCTTACCCCAAATTTGGGATGGAATTCAAGCTAGCCGCACCAATGATCCACTCCAGCAGATTTGAAGAGAACTCTCCAAGGAGTGTCGTGGTGGTCTCAGATCATCGAACCGGCGAGAATCCGGCCTAGAAACTAAGAGAGGAGTGGAAACCAAAGTGGAGAGAGAGAAAATTTGTTTTGGGTTAAAAATCTATGCTGAAGTTCGGATTAGGGCTATTTAAACACTGGCCTTCGTCGACGAGCCACGTCACTTCGTCGACAAGGTCAAGAAGGAAATTTGTCGACGAATGCTCACCCCTCGTCGACAAAATTCAGAATTGCAAAGCATCCTCTTGATATCTTCTCGTTGATGAGACACATTTCGGTCGACGAGCTCCTCTTGTTTGCTCGTCAACGAATCCCCTGTGTTCGTTGACGAGACCCTATTTAATTTCCTTCTTTAATTCCTTTTTTCCTCTCCTCATTCTGTTATTAAATTACGATAATTATTTGGGTCTCTACAAGTCATGTAAACCATGAACATCACATTCTATTTTTTTCATAGAATATATTCTAATGTAGATTGTTTGTGGGATGTATGAACACATTACATTATTTAATGCTTATTATATGAAGTTCTGGTGCACTCATAAAATTCATTATTGGTTAGATTATTGTGAACTGTTTATTGTAAACACCTAAGTTTGGAGCATATCTTTATGGAAAATGTCCTATTTACAAACGAAATGCTGCTAAAATTTTTCTAAACTGATAAAACTTATTTAACATTGTTTCATTTTTTTTAACTATATTTGAATGTCCTATTATTTTGCTATCAAATCATTGATACTTATAGTACGTATACATATATGTTCAAAAATTGTATACTAATTTTTTTTATAATTATTAATTTGTAGGGTTTGCGGCTATTACAACATCAGCACGACGCCATGCACTATAGTCAGATGCAACTTTTGATTTTTTTTTTTGTTATCTGAACAGATGGAATTTTTGTATTTTAATTTGATTTTGTATAATGTATTCGTATTTGAATTTGAATTTTGAATTTTTTTTGTTATCTGAACATATGTAATTTCTGTATTTTAATTGAATTTCTATAATGTATTTGTATTTGTATTTAAATTTCAAATTTGAATTAAACTTTTCAATAATTTATGAAATTTTTTTTTGTAATTATGGTTTAATGTTATAAATGCGAAAATGTAATTATAGATTTTTACAGGAATTAATGATTAAAATAATAATAATAATAATAATAATAATTTTAAATTATTAGTGACTGTTTCAAAACTGTGACTAATACTAGAGTAGTATTGACGAATTTCAAAATCGTCACTACTAGCAACTATTAGTGACGAATTTCAAAAGCGTCACTAAAGCCTAAGTATTAGTGACAGTTTTGAAATTCGTCAGTACTACTCTACTATTAGTGACGCATTTGAAATTCGTCAGTAATAGTTGCTAGTAGTGACGGTTTTGAAAATCGTCACTACTACTCTAGTATTAGTGACGATTTCAAAACCGTTACTAATACTCTACTATTAGTAACGATTTTGAGCAGAGCCAATGTAGAATTTATAGTGACGGTGCTAGGGTTTTAATGACGATTATAATTCGTCTCTAATACCCGATTATCAGTAACGCTTTTAAAATTCGTCACTAATAATTATAAGTAACTGCAGTTATGACGACTATTTCAAAATCGTCACTAATACTTGTAAAATCGTCACTAATACTATTAGTGACGACTTTGTGATTTTTAGTGACGATTTTGATCCTTCACTAATACCTTTATTTTTTGTAGTGTGAACGTCCAGGATGATGCCACGATGCCAATCTAACACAATTCAGCATATATATCATCACATAAACTTCTCAATTGTTCATAGTCAAATTAAATCATTATTATCTTAAACATAAACCCATACCTACTCTCTTGGCATTCTCTGGCTCGGGTTGGATCAACGAGTAAACTTATGCTGGACCACCTCTGTCAAGTGGTATTGGCTGCTTTCCTTAATCCTGATTCTGTGTAGGTACAACAGGTAATGGTTCCCAATAATTTTTCTTAATATGCCCTGGTTTACCACACCTGAACAACTAGGAGTTTGAAACTAGCATTCACCCCTATGCCTCTTATTACATATCTAGTATATGGGGCGATACTGACTATTCTGATAACCGGGATAACCTCGATCTCTTGCCTCCTGCCTCGAGTCGACTGCCTCTTTCCCTTTCTTTCTTGATCCCCGATTGACCTCAGTCTGAAAACTAGATGGTGTAGGCCTCTTTTTCTACTCTGTAGGCCCTGTGTTGCTCTGGATGCTTTTCTCCAACACCGAAACCTTATCTACCAAATCTAAGAAATTCTGAACTTGGAATCCCACCACCAATTCATAAATTCTGCATCTCGGGCTCTTTTTCAAAATTTCTGGCCTTCCTTACCTCATTCAGAATCAGGAACGAAGCAAAATGTGACAATGCAACAAACTTGGCCACATATTCTCTGACTGTCATATTTCCCTGGGTCAGGTTTTGTGAAATCCTCAATCTTTTTCTCTCTGACAGATGAAGGAAAATACCTATCAAAGAACAACTTCTTAAATCTCTTCTAGGTCAGAGCTATCTTTACCAATCTCTGCTCCTCTAGCAACTTCACAGAAAGCCACTAGCGTTTTGCATCTCCAATCATCTTAAATGCGTCATAACGGACCTTTTGCTCATCCGTGCAGCTGAGTATCTCCAATATCTCTTCTATCTGTTGAATCCAGTTCTCTGCAATCACCGGATCAGGTCCTCCCTCAAAATTAGGAGGGTTCAACCTTATAAACTCCTTGATGCTACTGCCCTTATCTGTAGTTGGGAAGTTCTATTCTCTAGGATCCTTCCCCATTTCTGCCTTGACTTGCCGGGCTATACATCCTGAAAATAGGACAGGAAAGAGATAAGTATTCCATATCATAACCCCAATAACACAATAATATAATTTAAATCCAATGTACATCCAAGTTCTCCATATAAAGACCAGTCTCACAACTCAGAAACAAAATTTTCTAAGGTTTATCGTGGCTTTTTTGAGGCCGTCGATTGCTTCTGAAAAATCACAGGAAATCATCGATGTATTTCTGCCTCTAAACTACAAAAAAAAATCCTATACTTCTCAACACCTAACCTATCCATCTAGTATACTTATCTTAACTAATTCCTATATTTTGGTATAAATCATCCCTAAGTTTGCAAAACCTAAAATCTATTGCTCTGATACCAAACTGTAACGCCCTAAACCCCCCAAATTCGGTCTGGTGTGTTACACTTGATTAACTGTGCTTTGTGGCACCCCGAACCCGCCTTTTGGGACCCAAGTGCCACGTCATTCATTTTCTTGTACCTGTTATTCCATAATAATTACGCAGTGGAAAACATAACTACAGTTCTCTATCAATAATATACCAAAGTATTCTACTTCTATCTACATTTTATAATAATCCATCCAACCATCTACATCCATATATATATATATATCTCCAAAAGCATAACCAACAGCTTCCAGTATTCACAACCAAAAGACTTAAAACATAAAACATAAATCATAAAATATTTACATCCCAAAAATATCATCAAAATTATACCCTTTCCCTTTTCTATAACCCAAAAATGTTGTAATAACCTCGAACTCTCTAAGCTCGATCTCGTGGAGGCCCTAAAAAAGATAAATTCGTATTTGGGTAAGACAAATCTTAGTAAGGGAACAAACAATATATTAAATCAGCGTGTGGCCAACATGAAATTATAATCAACATAATATTCATCATTTGCAGATCTTTAATATAATTTCTGAAATCATTTTCTAAACCTAATCAATCACATGCAAGATATTTTACCCACGAGAAAAACTTAAGGATAAGGGTGATTACCCGCCCATACAAGTAGCACCCCTCTGCTTTGATACTTTAGGCAACCTGAATGTCACAACTGAAGCATACTAGGACACTCACCTTACTCAGTAAGCCCTTAGGTGAAGAAGTTATCTCGTACTCACACAGTTCATCCAAAGGTTTACCAGCGAAGGCTCCTGAGAATAGGGAAATCTACCCGCCCATACAAGTAGTTTCCCTCTACCCTAGTATGTTATGTAGCCTACTGCTACACCTGATACTAACCAAGACACTCGCCTTTCTTAGGAAGCCCTCGGGTGAAGAGTTTGCCCCGCCCAAACGTAACATGTTCCACAAGCATAAATAATTATACTACCATAATACATTATTTTTTCTATCATTATTCTGTAATTCTCATCTATTTATATTCTCAGCTTTGACATTTCATAACATTTCACTTTACGTGGCTCTTTCCCATTTCACATCGTTCACATTTCATATTTCATTTCCATTTCATTCTCATTTTCATTTCATTTCATAATATACCCAGCATATTTCAACTATTTTTGTGTTAGTCCACATAGAAATGCGCTAGTCTGCTACCCAACATCTTTTAGCTGTTTTTGTCTAGTGATTCACTCAAAATATGAGCAGCTTGGAAGCTCCCAAGTATAGGAGTTACGTCGTGTAATATTCAGCCCAAGGGCTAGATCGTCTCCTCAGGAAATGCATTTTAATCTTCAAGTTTTACGTTCTCCCAATCGAAAAATAAAAGGTTACTGAACTCAGTTCAGATTTAGGACTTTCAAGATTAGTCGAGCTTTCCTTCAACAAATTAAATGAACACGCGAATTAAAACCCTAATCCTAGCATGCACTGAACTAATTAGCAAGAACATAAACCCTACGTCTAATCAAGCAAACATCAAAACACGCGTTAACTAAAGACGGTAATTTTAAACATGTAATTAAAACACGCATGAATGAAAACTCAATCAAACACATATGCAGATAATAAAAATTGAACCTTTAATAAGAATCAAGAACTCGAACTAAAATTAAACCATTAACGACTTAAATGATAACAGAACACAATAAAAACATGAGCTTTAATAAAACCGACCCTAACTAAATCGAGCTTCAACAAAAAAAAATTAAATCTTGAAAAAAAACAACGGGACTTAATTTAAACGATTAATTTAAATCTACCGCTAATTAAGAGCAAATAAATAAATAAATAAATTCAATAAAACTTAAATAGCTTACAATGTTCAACAATTAAAATTGCAAATAAACTAAAAAAAAAAACTTGACTTTATCAGTATCCAGCTAGCTAACAAACAAATAAAAAAAAACAATTTAAGAACTACTTTTATCAATGTTCACTGACAAACAAATAAAAGAAAGAAAAGATAAAAGAGAGAGAGAGAGAGAGAGAGAGAGAGAGAGAGAGAGATGGTCCCTGGTTTGCTGTGGTTGCAAGTGGCTACCGAGGGTGTGGTGCTTGGGTGGTTGGCCGTAGCTGGTCTCCTGGGCTGCAGCAGCTGTGGTCAGTGGTTGGTGGTCTAGTGTTGCAGAGGTCCGAAGTTGGTAGAAGCTTCGTGGCTAGCACAACTGGCTGGAGCAGCTGGTTCATCTCCTCAGTTGTGCTGGGGCAGTGCCTGTTGAATGGTGTTGCAAAGGGGCGGCTATTGCTAGTTGCAGCAATTGGGGTGAAGGCTGTGAGTTGCAGCTGAGGTGCTTGGAGGTTGGTGTCGGGTGGTTGCAGGTGCTAAAAGGTGGCTGGAGCAGAGGGAGTTTGAGGGAGAGGGAGAGAGTGAGCGAAGAAAAGAGGGAAAGATCTGGAGAGATAGAGAGAGAAAGAGAACGGCAGGGGAGAGAGAGGGAGATAAGGGAAGAAGAATGAGAGGAAGGGAAAGGGAGAGGAAGTAGGGCAGAGGGGGTGCACAGAGGCACACCCGCACAAGGGACAGAAAAGAGAGCTTAAATAAAGGAGGGGGATGCTGCCCTAGCGAGACCAGAGTGAAGGACCCACCGACTAACCCGACCTAGGCTACATGGCCAGGTCACATCAAGTTGGTTTGATGTATATATATATATATTTCATTTTTCTCTACGCGAACACGGCCCGTTTTGACTCTCTTGGAACCCGTTTCTCTCAAAGATCAAAACATGGAAGTTGTAGATAATATTCTCGTATTTCTCTAGAAATTAGAATCATCTCGATCGAAGCTCAGACAAGAAAGGTATGTGCGAAGTACAAATTGATGCCAGTTTTAGCTCCCGAGAATTTTCCTGCGGCAAAAAAATGCCAAAAAATCATAAATTTCTTAATCAAACTCTGGAATTATAAATATGACACTTTGTAAGAATATTGAGAGTAATTAGACATTTAATTAAAAATACAAGCCCTAATGCTCGGATTAAAATGCCTAATTACGCAATTTAAGTGCGTAATCACACCCCCCAACTAACGTTTTGCTAATCTCTAGCAAATAACGTGAATGAATTTTAGGGTGGTGCCCACAACTACGAACTCCAACGACATGAAATTAATGCACATGCGATACAACCATACCGTTTCACATACAAGAATATAACTGAATTTCACACACGCTCATTCATATTCAACACACACAACTCCGAAGCACGTCACTCATGCAAGTTCCATTATTGTATAGCATTTAAGAATAGTATACTCACATGAAGTTAACTAGCGGTACAATTTAGAGTTAATGCGGTCATATAAGTTCGAGTATAAAGAGGTAAAATCTCGAGGTGTGTGTGTGTGTGTGTGAGACTCAGTACACCTAGGATACCAGTGGACACCTACAAAATGGTCGCTTTGACTCGGCTTAACTGGTATACCCTCAAGAACACTCAAAAGGAATGGGTTCACTCGTCATATGTGAGGAGGAGTGTTGCAATCAAACATCCCATATATTGGAAGGAACAACCACTAAGTATATAAAGTGGACTAGTTTGAGAAGGATTTAGCCTATCTATGATATGTTAGGTCCTTCACCCTAACATCTTCTCACCTACTCGCCATATCTAACCGAAACCACCTTAGATCAACTTATTCACAAACTTATCATGAATACATCTGAGACATTAACCGGTTGAAGAATCTTCATACGTGAAGAATATGTGTTGTGTCCTTGACTTTTTGTGGTATTTCTGTGGAGCAGGCATTAGCATTTCATTTCATGTGCATTTATATTTCTTATTCTTTCTTTTGCTCATTCTTCATTTTCTTTCTTTTCTTGATCAATTAGGACAATCATTACACTTTTGCTATCTTCATACCATCAATGGGAATTAAGCTTGAACAGTGGTACATGAACTAAGTATATCTCTAGGGGAGGCTCAGCTTTTAAATCTTGAGTAGGCTATAAGACCTAGGTTTCTATCTCCTCACTAGATGTCACCTCTAGGCTAGCAATTCAAAAACAGAGACTAGTGTACAAAGAATCATCTAGAAGAAAGGAGAATTTGAGTTCCATGAACTCTGATTTGATGTTAACACTCAAAATGACGATAAATAGTTCAAGGATATCTCACAAGGTGTCATAGTCGCCACAGGTGTTCTCTCAGTGCTCACAGGAAACCCTAAGTGCAATGAATCACATGAATGTGTTTATTCAGTCTCGTGAGATACTGTGTAAATACAAGAAATTATATAACTAGATTAACACAAGTGTACTACCAATCAGTTCTTTTTTTCATGGAGTTACAAAATCATATAAAGAGAAACTACGCATAAATGACTCAAGTGTGTAATTCTTAGGTTATATGCAAGTATGTGAAGGGTATGAGTCAGTGTTAGTGATGACATAATTCAATGTAATTCCTCATTACTCTTCCTTTCTTTTCTCTTTTTGAAATATTTTTTTTTCAAATTAATATGTAAAACCTAGTAAGTATATGTGCACAGTGTCACATGCAAGTGCTCACCCCCCTAACTAAAGTGGAACATTGTCCTCAATGTGAAATCATAGGGGAAATAGAAAACCTGTGCACGGGAGAAATAGGGCATACCTGGGTGGCGAAGTAACGAAAAATGAAAACTGAGCTACAAGAAAATGTACCTAAAAATTAACTAAAAATAAAATAAAGTAAAAAAAAAAAAAGGAAAAGAAGGGAAAGAAAAACATCACAGTTGTCTGGTAGAGGCTCTGAAGGAATTTCGTTTGGTGGGTGCAGGTCTATAAATTGAACTAGAGGGTATCCAAATTTGAACCGCCACAATGAGTCAATCTTCATACCTGCATGAAAGGCAACCTCGAATGAATTAATACTTGTCAAAATACCAGACAGTACGTGTGCAGATCAACTTTCTTGTTTTAACAAGAAAGAGTCTTTATTCAGCATATTTTTTAGGAAATTTACTTCTTTACGAACTAGTGTTTGAGGGAAAGTTATTGGAATAATTAACTTTAGTTCTTCAGAGGCATTAGCATTAAAACTTTTACCTGGTTCCTTGAAAATTAGACACTTACCAGTCTGCTCACCCTCTTTAACGAGTGTACCAATTATCTTACCACTACAGGGATTTGCTTCAGCATTGGGCTCTTTGACATTTAATTCAATTGGGAGTGATGGTTCAACGGTTGCCAAACTCTAAGGATGATTTACCACAGGTTGGTATTCCTTATTAATATCAGCCTCCTTATTAATTGATTGCTTCACTTCTAGGCCCGTTTCCTCTGATTTTTCTTGGACTTCATCTGTTTTAGCCGTACTTTTAGGTGTCGGGACAACTAGTTGTCCGATAATGAGCATCTCAAGTTGGGGAACTTCTTTCCCGATTCTCGAAGTGATGGCAGCCTCCTTTGTCTCAAGAGAAACATAGTGTATTTGTTGTTGTGGCTGCTAGTATTCCTGACGACTAGACTGGGGTTCCACGGACAATTCCTATTTTTCTAAGATGTCCAACTATATGCTTATCGCATTAATGGTGTCCCACAATTCATTATAATGATTAACTTGAGTTTGCATGAACTGTTGGAGCATATTCGTCATTTGTGTCATGCTATCATCAAAAAGTCATGACGGCGCACAACTCTGAGGGATCTGTTGTGGCTGATATTGAGGCAGAAGATTGTCTAGGTAGTTGTTGGCTCATATGCATCTCCACCACTGGTTGTGCTAACAAGGTCTATTGTCATGGGTTTATGATTGTATCGTGTCTTCCACTGTGGGACACTTTCAGCTAGGTAATCAAAGAGTGATAGTACTTGATCTAAATCCTTGCTGAAGGGTTCTCCATTGCACATGGCCTGGAAAAAGTGCTTGCAATCAGGGGTAAGAGCAGTATAAAAACAATCAGCTAACCTCCATGAGTCAAACCCATGATGTGGACAAGTACTTAGCAGATCCTTGAATCGCTCCAGCAAGCCCAAAATGTCTCATCACCCTGCTGCACAAACTAAATAATTTGTCCCTACAAAAATTGAGTTCTCTGTGAGGGACAAAACATATGCAGAAATTCGCGCTCCATATCAGCCTAATTAGTGATAGAGTGAGGTCTCAAGGAATAAAATCACATCTATGCCCCATCCTGCAAAGAAGTAAGAAATAAACGAAGTCTAGTAGATTCATCAGTTCTAGCATGAGAGAAAAACATATTGCAGGTTAACTTGAACTTTGACAGGTGCTGATAAGGGCACTCAGATTTTGTCCCATAGAACTGGGGTAGCAATGATGTCCTCCCATGTTGCATCATTAAATCAAATTCTTCAGTAGGTAAAACAATGGAAGATGGTGCAGTGGTGTATTGAAGCTGCAAAAAGTCCATCATCGTGCGTGGTGCAGGTGCAGCCATATTTATTTGTTTATTTTTTTTCCAAAGCTTAATTTTTTTTTTTGTTTTCTTTGTATTTTTTTCATAAAAATAATTAAAGTGATGGGAAAAATGCTAATTTGAGACTAAGACCGACATTCCCCGGTAATGGCGCCAAAAACTTGACTCACTTGAAAAATGAGCAGCTCGGAAGCTATTCCAAGTATAGGAGTTATGTCGTGTAATATTCAACCCAAGTGTTAGATCGTCTCCTTAGGGAATGCGGTTTAATCTTCAAGTTTTATGTTCTCCCAATCGAAAAATAAGAGGTTACTGAACTCAGATCAGATTCGGGACTTTCAAGATTGGTCGAGATTTCCTTCAATAAATTAAACGAACACGTGAATTAAAACCCTAATCCTAGCATGCACTGAACTAATTAGCAAGAACAGAAACCCTACGTCTAATTAAGCAAACATCGAAACACGCATTAACTAAAGACGATAATTTTAAACACATAATTAAAACACGCATGAATGAAAACTCAATCAAACACATATGCTGACAATAAAAACCGAACCTTTAACAAGAATCAAGAACTCGAACTAAAATTAAACCATTAACGACTTAAATGATAACAGAACACAATAAAAATACGAGCTTTAATAAAACTGGCTCTAACTAAATCGAGCTTCAACAAAAAAAATTAAATCTTGAAAAAAAAAATAATCAGACTTAATATAAAAGATTAATTTAAATCTACCGCTAATTAAGAGCAGATAAATAAATAAAGAATTTAAATAAAACTTAAATAGCTTACAATGTTCAACAATTAAAATTGCAAATAAACTAAAAAAAAAAAAAAAAACTAGACTTTATCATTATCCAGCTAGCTAATAAACAAATAAAAAAAAAAACAATTTAAGAACTACTTTTATCAATGTTCACTAACAAACAAATAAAAGAAAGAAAAGAAAAAAGAAAGAGAGAGGGGGGGGGGGAGAGAGAGAGAGAGATATGATCCCCAGTTTACTGTGGTTGCAGGTGGCTGCCGAGGGTGTGGTGCTTGGGTGGCTGGCCGTAGCTAATCTCCTCGACTGCAGCAGCTGTGGTCGGTGGCCAGGGTCTAGTGTTGATGAGGTCCGAAGCTGGTAGAAGCTTCATGGCTGGCACAGCTGGCCGGAGCGGTTGGTTCATCTCCTCGGCTATGCTGGGGCCATGCCTGTTGAATGGTGTTGCAAAGGAGCGGCAGTTGCTAGCTGCAGTAGTTGGGGTGAAGGCCGCGAGTTGCAGTTGAGGTGCTTGGAGGTTGGTGTCAGGTGGCTGCAAGAGCTGAAAGGTGGTTGGAGCAGTGGGAGTTCGAGGGAGAGGGAGAGATTGAGTGAAGAAGAGAGGGAAATAGAGGGAAAGATCCAAAAAGACAGAGAGAGAGAGAGAAAGAGAACGGCAGGGGAGAGAGAGGGAGACAAGGGAAGAAGAAGGAGAGGAAGGGAAAGGGAGTAGGGTAGAGGTGGTGCGCGGAGGCACACCCACACAAGGGACAGAAAAGAGAGCTTAAATAAAGAAGGGGGATGCTGCCCTAGCAAGACCTGAGTGAAGGACCCACCGACTAAGCTGACTCGGCCTGCATGACCAGGTCACATCAAGTTGGTTTGATATTTTTTTTTTCATTTTTCTCTACGCGAACATGACCCGTTTTGACTCTCTTAGAACCCGTTTCTCTCAAAGCTCAAAACATGGAAGTTGTAGATAATCTTCTCATATTTCTCTAGAAATTCAAATTGTTTCAATCAGAGCTCGTATGAGAAATTTATGTGTGAATTACGAACTAATGCCGGTTTTAGCTCCCGAGAATTTTCGGCGACAAAAAAATGCCAAAAATTCATAAATTTCTCAATAAAAATCAGGAATCGTAAATATGACACTTTTTTAGAATATTGAGAGTAATTAGGTATTTAATTAAAAATATAAGCCCTAATGCTCGGATTAAAACGCCTAATTACGCAATTTAAGCACGTAATTATCCAGCATCTTTTAGATGTTTTAGTTTCCATGGTTGTATTAATACTCACATGCAGCATATTTCCTATATTGTTTTCATAGTCAGTTCATTTCCTGTATATCCTGCATCTCATACATATAACATAATTCCACAAAAAATTCTATTTTACTCACGCCACACTATTTAGCAGTAAAATTCATATATATATATATATATATATATATATATATATATATTTCCTGTAAAATAAACCAACCTACATTTAACATTTATATACTAAAAATATACCTTTCCTTTTTACATTGTTATCTTGAAAATGTCATTCACTTACATCAGTTTATTTTCACATATACGTATCTAAATAAACAGCCCTAGGCTCAGAAAATGTAATTTAAACGGTTGGCATTTTAAACCCATAAAAAAACATAAAAACATATATTCATAACATATTTCATTTTCCAATTAATTCATAAAAATCTGATTTAATATATGTATTCCCTCTTTCCTGGTTTCTTGAACTACGCCAATAGGGACCTCGAAAAGATACTTGTGGCGCTCACCCAAACCCTAAATCAAAAATCCTAATTTCGTCAAATCGATCCTAAATAAAATAATATTTTAACATTTCCTAAGCCCATAAATTTCAAATAAATAATTATACTCTCAAATATAACCAATTTACTTAATTTCCCAAATCTCACTCTCGCTTTGGAGTGGTACCTAGGAAACCAAAATTGAAAATTTACTTCGGCCAAAATGACGATGATCGAAACTAGGACCCCGTGGTGGTGCCCAATCGTCGATTTAACTGAAGATCTTAGGAGAAATTGAGTAAAGAGTGAGGGTTTACTTTTCCCCAAGAGTGGTGCCTACACCGCTCCCACGACAAATTTGTTTTAGTAGAAATGTTGGTAGCGGAGATAAAAACCCAGCGGTATCTTTGGTTTTACGATCGGCTGAATATTGGCCGAGAAAATGAGGAGAGAGAGTAGGAGAGTGAGGAGAGAGAGAGTAGAGAGAGAGAGAGAGAGAAGGAGAGAGAAAATGGCGTGAGAGAAATTGAGAGGCAGTACTGAAATCCAATTCAATTCTTGATTGCAAAAGCTTCCTCGAGAAGCTTTGATGGATTTGTACATTAGATTGCATTAAATGCAATCCACTATATTATTTTAATATAATATATATATATATATATATATCTTTATTTCAATTTTTTTTCTTTTTCACACTATTCCTTTTATTTATTTATTTGATATTTTACTCATTATTTTTCCTAATTATTTTAATCATTTTAATTTTTCGAGTCTTTACAACACCTTTCAGTAAGACGGAATAAATTATTCACAGTGTGTGACAACATGAGTTTAATATATCATATCATATTCATCACAAATAATTATATCAACTGGAAAAAATATATAGATATGTACTCATAATCATATATAAATATATCATAGTTTCATAGGCTTTCAAATCATATCTCATATTCATATGTCAACATGTTTTCATAAGCTTTCATTTCTCATAATCGTATATCAACATCTTTTCAAAGGCTTTCATTTCTCATAATCATATTCTAGCTCATGAGCATCCACTATCATATAGCACCATGTGTCTATAGCTCATGGTTGTTCATTTTATCATTTCATTTCTTATATGCATATTTTAGCCCATGAGTATCCACTAGCATATAGCATAACACGTCCATAACTCATGGCATACAATTATCGTGTTTGTAATGATAAACCATCCTGAGGATATTCATGCCACATCGTTATGTATTCACCTCACATGACTAGGTTGTGTGGCCCGTAGGCAGGACCTAACCGTGGTTGGCCTACCAAGTTAGATCAATAACTAAACGCGTCTGTAGTACGATTGGCCTACCTAACCCTAGTACAGATCCCAGGGGGTAACACAACCCTTCTTAGGCCTAATCGACTGTCTTGCCACACTCTATACAAGACGTGTGGTTGCAATAATACATATGCTAGCAACGGTACCGTGCTCTGAATAACTCTGGTCCATCAGGGTTCTTATTTCCACATTTTTGTATTTATATTTTTTCATGTCTGTATAATTCTCATTTCATCATTTTTGTGTAAAACGTCTCTATATATGTTACATATCATCATTTTCAGTATAAAACATATATATATTTCTCATATACCATCATTTCTCAATAGAAACATAACTATATATCATATTTCATCGTTTCTCATTGGAAACATATCTATATAGCACATTTTCATCATTTCCCAATAAAAAAAACATATCTATGTATCTTATTTCTTCATTACTGAATAAATACATATATCCTCTTTTCTATAAAAACATATCTTTATATCCGTATCAAATATATCAATAACTCATGTTTTCATTTCCATATAAAGCATCTTTATAACTCATATAATTGTTTCTCAATGCAAATCCTATATATATATCAGTATAAAGCTCATTCCCAATATAAAACAGTTATTTCATATTATTCATGTTTCACAATTTTAGACTGGTAATCATAATATAATAATCACAGGAAAAATATCCATATCATAGTTTTCAAAACTATATACCATATGCTCATTTTCACATACTTTAATCAACCTATTAATTTCCCAAAATATTTGTTATAATTTATTCCCCTTACTTGCTTACTAAGAAGGTGTTTTGCTAGGATCTCTAAACCAATGCCCATGACGTTCGGAGTTCAAAACCCTGAAATCATATTTTTCCCAATTCAATCAGCTAAACTTTTGCATTATAATCATTTAAACATCCCTAGGCCCATACATTCCATTTAATCAATTAAAATTTAAGTAGTTAACACATTTTTCACCCTTACCTCGACTTTAGAGCGATGCCTAGGAACCCCAAAACACGAATTCGTTCCAATTAACTTGCAGAGAATCGCCCCTAGAATCTCGTAGTGATGTCTAATCATCGAATCGGGCTAAAATCGGAGAGAAATCGAAGAGAGAAGGGGGAGGGTTCACAGCCCACAGAGAGAGAGAGAGAGAGAGAGAGAGAGAGAGAGAGAGAGAGAGAGAGAGAGAGAGAGAGAGAGAGAGAGAGAGAGAGTATATTTAATTTTCTAACAAAAAAATTACTTAAGGCCTATTTATAGGCTACCGTCCCAGCCGTACTCGTCGACGAGAATAAAGTATTCGTCGATGAGTCAAAGAAGGACACTCGTTGACGAGAATAGGGGGTTCGTCTACGAGCCTTTAAATATGAGATTTCTTAGCTCTCAGGATCTCCTAGTTGATGAGGCCAGCACTTGTCCATGAGTCCCAACTGCGTTGCCCTTTCAAATTTTCTTTTTTTTTTTTCTTTATTTTCTCATTAATAAAAATTTTCCAGGTCTCTACACTAGTTCTCTGAACCAGGTCTAAACCAATCTGGTGCACATTACAGGTCAGTGCAATCCTCTTCCAACAATCTCACATCGGGAATAAAACAGATATAAAAATTTACGTACAAATAAAGCACTTCTTCACTAAGTAGATGTGTACAACAACAAGCACTAGATGCACTCATGCGGATATGAATTGAGCTCAATGAGTAAGTGTATTTTTCACAATAATATTTTTCAATCAAAACAGAAAGTGTGAAAAATAATTTTCTCAAGAATAACAATGAGAAACCTTTCAAGCAAAGATTTATAAATGAAAATATGCTCAAGGTTCTCTTTTCAATATCCCAAGAAATTTTCCCAAAATAATTTTTCAAATAAATGTCAAGGGAAGTAAAGGCTTATGCTCAAAAAGATTTTTGCTAATAAAACAAATGCGTTTTTGAATCTTGCAAAGAGTGTGCCAAAGATTCACAAACCTATATGAAGTTTTCTCCCAAAAATATTTATCAAGAAAACTATATGGGAGAACCTATAACTATACTCTCAAAAATTGATGATCAAAATAAAATGTAAATGAGAGTATTTTGCTTTGAATAGTAAAAAAAAATGTCCAAATGAAAAGTTCCTTAAACAATCCTAAAGAACAATG
This sequence comes from Malania oleifera, assembly GCF_029873635.1. Classification (NCBI taxonomy): domain Eukaryota; kingdom Viridiplantae; phylum Streptophyta; class Magnoliopsida; order Santalales; family Ximeniaceae; genus Malania; species Malania oleifera. Next base: position 64,723,366 of record NC_080424.1, read on the forward strand.
AATTTGCTAATGAGGAGTGTAAAGAAAATGAATCAAAGCTCTCTTTCAAGCAAAATTTTTCAAATGAAAGTGAGAAAAAGAGTAAAAATTAAGCATAAAAATTATAGAGAATTCTTGGGCTATTCTTATTATTAATCTTGCTTATGAAGGAGGTATATATAGAGTCTCCAAGAAAAATAAATGTTAGGGTCATGGTGGGGATTTTTAGAAATGTTTAATTAAAAAATAACCCTATTTAGCGCTTAAAATTTCGGCCAACCCGAGAAGTTCGATCGACTGACTTAAAGGGTCGATCGACTGAACATGCAAAAATTAACGTCATCCTGAGAGGTTCGGTTTGTCGAGCATAATGTCGGTCAGTTGAGCCCTCTAAGATATTCAAAAATATATGAGGCTCGGTCAGCTGAGCACAAGGCTGGTCGACCATGCTAAGGGCAATTTGCAAACCTTCATAGGTTCGGTCGACTGAGGCTATTTTTAGTTCATTTGGTCGGTCGGCTGAGGACGCTAAAAAGATCCTACCAAATGGTCGGGCGACCGTGGACGATATGTTCATTTTTTGTTTGGTCAGATGAGGCTATAAAGAACCGCCCCATGTGGCAAGTTCGGTCGACTAAGAGTTTAAGTACATGAGTGGTCGATCGGCTGGGCCTAGCTAAAATTTGAGTTTTTGGCTTTATTTTGACCCTAAAGTTTTTCCAAAAACCTTTATATGATTTTAATTTCTTTTATGAAAAAGGTTTTTGAGAATGTTTCTTCCTAGGGTCTATCCATGGTCATGATTTGAGCTTGGCATTCACATCATGCATGAAATGCATTATTACAGACCAATAACTAAAAGGCATTACAATAATAAACAATATGTCATCTTTTCCTCTTCTCTTTATGGAATGTGCCAAAATTGCATAATCTTTAAGTCCACACGGGCTTCCATTTCCCTTTTCCATGTGTGTGTTCTGAATAATTAACATGTTCAAGTACTAAGCACACACATTAGATTCAAGTGCTTTGTCAACATCAAAATAGGGATTAGACTCAAAAAGTCAACAATCTCCCCCTTTTTGATGATGACAAACACATAATAGCAAAATGGGTGCAGCCTGAAAAGGCCCCCCCTAACAATATGCTTAATTTAAAAACATGGACAATATATCACAAGCATATTTATGAAAGAAGACATTTCAAATCACATGCATTTAGTTTTGACATTATCGCGCTTTTAAGCTCAAACCATATTTATCGCACTTTTAAGTTCAAACCATATTTTAAACATTTTGCTCACCAAATCTCTCCCCCTTTTGGCATTAGCAAAAGGGTTCAGTTAAGTAGAAAGATTGATTTAAAAAAAAAAAACTTTTAGCTAGAAGAGAAACACCCCCCCCCCCTTTTTGAAAACTTTCCCCTGTTAGGCATTTAAGCTCAAAGAAATTTCCCCCCTTTTTGATATAGCATTTGGGCATAAAAAATAAATAAGAAATATAAATTTCATGACACAAACATTTGTATAACAGTTTTGTTGACCTAACATGGCTTATTAATCTTGTTTTGAAAATAACAAATCAAAGGTCATTTAACATGTTTTATTGAAAGTGATGATACTTCACTATTTAGGTTTTTAAGCTCAAGATCAAAGTTATCACCAAGCTTACCGCAAGTCTACATGAAAAAGAAATGAAGGCTCAAAAGAAATATTTCAAAGAAAACTTGATGAAAGCTTAGAGAATTGAAACAAAAAGGCAAGATGGACTAAGCAAGTGACAAAACATGAAGACTCCAAGCTTAGAATGTGTTTAAAGTTTTAAGAGAGTCTCTATGTAAGTACTTCATTCAAATGATGATTTGATTGGAATTGAAGCTCATTAGGAAACTCATTGACTTAGAGACCATGTTTTGAAAAACCCCAGAAAATATTTTTCAAAAGTCTTAAATTAATTTGGGTAAGCAAAAGAACAAAAATTTTTTGGAAACAAAAAGAAAAATTAGAATTATTGTCTACCCAGGTGACTGACAAAACCAACCCAAGCATCTGACAAATAAGAAAACTGATTTTAAAACAATCTGAGAGGACCCAAGCAACTAACAAAGCTTTTCCAGCTAACTAACACATAAATAAACTGTTTTTGAAACAACTTGAGAGGATCCAGGTGACTGAACAAGTTTTTCCAATCGACTGACTCTCTTCTGCCTTTGAAAATCTCAATGTTTTAATGAATCCAAGCAACTAACTCTTTATTCCCAGTCGAATGACTCTTCGAGATTTCAAATTTTAAATATAACAGAAAGTTTCCAAATTTGATTTTTTGAATTCTAAACATCATGAAAACTTGGGAAACACTCCAAGTCACTTGGGGAACATGAAATAATCTTGTTTAAACATCTATCAATACCCCCCCCCCCCCAAGCCTAAGGATTCAAGACACCAAGCAAATTCACAAGCATTCAAAGCTCTCTTTCTCTCAAACTCTCTAAAGTGCCTTATTGAGTTTTGCTGTGAAACTCTCTCACAATTCTGAGCCTACTCTAAATTCTTTCAATCTAGAAAGAAAGCTCACGATGATATACTTCTAAGGCTTCAAATTCTTTCAATTGTTATTTTTAATTGAAGTATATTAGTGCTTAATTGTTGTACTAATAAGCTCTTGTTGAGAGTGTCTTTGTACACCAAATTTGTTTCTTGTTTTGTAGACGGTTTAGGTCTTTGAATCATTATTGGACCAAGCATGGGATATTGTTTGGAGATGAAAACTCTAGCCTATTGAATGAGAGATTGTAAAAGCTGCTCCTGCCTGTCAAAGGAGTGTGTAAGGTTGCTCCTACTTGCAAAGGAGTGTTATAGTGGAATCCTTAGGTGGAGTGCCTAAGGCGAGGATGTAGATGGGTAAAGCTGAACCTCGTAAAACTTGCGTCTCGCTCTCTTCCCTACTCTCATTTAATTTTCAATTCATACAAACTGCATGGTTGGATTTTAATTTTCTATTCATAATAACTATGTGGCTTAGATATTAAATAAACTAAAAATTAATTTGACCTTGGGATTGCGGGAACCAAAAAGGGAGTACGTTGGTTGATCAATATTTATTGCGGAAACCTTAAGGGAGTACGTCAATTGGTTAACACCCAAGACTTATTAATTGTAAGTTTATTTAAATTTTGAGTTTTTGGAAGAGTTTGGAATTTGAAATTGTGTTTCATATTGAGAAATCAAGTTCACTAATACTAGGATTTTATCAGCTACATACTTAAATTCTACTTTGAGTTGCTCAAGTGCTGAATCTTTGAAACATTGCTGAACTCATTGTGAATTGTGTTTTGGTTATCTTGGTTGGATTGAATTAAATTGCTAAAGGATATTAAAATTGAAATATTCTTTCATAAATATTTATAACTAAATAAATTTCTATTGAACTTGTGATTAAAAATCAATTTTGTATGTGTGGTTGCTGAACTTAAAAAGATATAAAGAAATTTTAAAAACCTAATTCACCCCCCTCTTAAGAATACACCTTCCTTTTCAATTGGTATTTGAGTGGGGTTATAGTAAATCTTAATTAGAAGCTATATAAAGATCTTTATGGCACACCTAAGCGTAACCCCTTTTGCTGAGGGTCAATCCTTAACTAGACCTCCTATTTTCTGTGGTGTAAATTATACTTTTTGGAAATAAAGAATGAGAATCTATCTACAAACCATGGATTGGAAGGCATGGAAAGTTTTCACACATGGTGACCACATCCCCATTTAATTAGTTAATGGCAAAGAAGTGCACAAAGAAGAAATAGACATGATCGATAATGACTTTAAGTTCTTGCAAGTTAATTCAAATGCCATGAATGCATTGTATTGTGCCTTAGATGTAAATGAGTTTAATAGGGTCATGACATGTAAGTTAGCCAAAGAAATTTGGGATAAGTTAGAGGTAACCTACGAAGGAACGGTAGATATTAGAGATAGTAGAATCGACATGCTCACAAGTGAGTATGAGGCTTTTAGGATGAACCTAGATGAAACTATCACTAGCATGTATACTAGGTTTACTCACATACTAAATTCCTTAAATGCTTTAGGGAAGAATTACTCAACATATGAAATGATTCGAAAAATCCTTAGAGGACTTCCTCCGATATGGGAACCTAAGGCCACAACAATCACTGAAGGAAGAAACCTGAAAAATACCTCCCTTAACGAGTAATTAGATCCTTTCTCACATATACGATGGCAATAAACAAAAGAAATTCCGAGAATAGTAATAAAAATAAGAAATCAATAGCCCTTAAGACTATCAAAGAAAGCTCTAGTGATGAAGATGAAGATAATGAATTAGACGACGAAGAACTAGCCTTCATTACTAAAAGACTTGGAAAATTTTTCAGAAAGAATAGGAAATTCACTCAGAAATTTAAAGTACCAAAGCCTGACAAAGGAGAAACAAACAAAAAGGAAACTAAGAATGAACCTCCTACGTGTTATAACTGTAAAAAGATAGGACATATTAAACCTAACTATCCACAGTTGAAGAAAGACAAGGAAAAGAAGGCAATGAAGGCTACATGGGATGATACAAGCTCAAGTGAATCCGAAAATGAATCAAGTGAACAAGAAGTTGCTAACATGTGCTTCATGGCTCACAATGACAAGGTAAACTACTACTATAGTTCATCAGAAGAGTCTAGTGAAGAATCATGTAACAATTCATGTGATAGTATGCCATCATACAAAGAAATTTAGGATGAATTATTTGCCTTACACAATAAGTTCATTAAAGTGTCCAAAAGAATTAATGCATTGAAAGAACATGAAAATCTAAAAAATCAACTAGAATCTTCTAAATTAGCTGAAAAAGAAAAGGAATCTCATATTGTCATATCATTATTATGTCTGAATACTGTCATATCATGAATATGAATAACACTGTCATATCATAAATTTGAATAATACTGTCATATTATAAATCTAAATAATACCGTCATTTCATTACTATATAAAAACCATCATTTTTAATCATACAATAATAATTATTCTCATGCCACACGATTTGACTAATAAATCATAATATAATAACTGTTTGGGAAAAATATATTTTTCTGAAAACAAGGGTATGATTAATTTCACCTATTTAATTTAATTCCATTATATTCCAAGAAAACCAGATATACTCTAATCCTTGCCGTTTAATTTAATTCCAAATTATTCACAAAAAATTTGATATAATCAAATCCCTGCAGTTTAACTTAATTCCAAAATATTTCCAAAAATTTGATATAACCATATCCTTGCAGTTTAATTTAATTTCAAATATTCCAAAAAATCTTATATAACCAAATCTCGGCAATTTAATTTAACTCGAGCATATTTTTAAAATAAAAACTGAACATAGATATAATTAATTTCACATACTCAATTTAAATCGGGCATATCTTAATTAACATAAATCTAATTAAATTGATGTACTCAAATTTAATCGAGAATATTTTTAAAATAAAAACCTGATATAATCTATTCCCCTTGTAGGCCTAACAAGGCTTACAATTCTTATTTTGATGATAACAAATCATGATATGTTTAATATGGTTTGTTTCAAATGAAAGTTTTTCAGGAAGAAGGTAAAGCTCAAAAGGATGATAAAGCTTATGATGAAAGTACTATTCAAAAAGACCAAGAAAGAAAGATCATCAGAAGCTCAAAGATGATTGAAGAACAAAGAATCAATTGAAGATCAAAATAATATAGTTTTAAGAATGGTTCAATGTAAGTACTTCAAGTAAACTTCAAATATAAACTGAATTGAAGCTCTTATAAAACAAAAGGAAACTTAAAAAAGTGGTGTTAGAAAAACCATAAAGAATGTTTTAAAAAAATCAAAGTGAATGAGGGATCAAAAGAAGAAATTTTTTGAAATCTGATAGGCCATCCAACTGCCTCCTTGTGGCAGGCGACTGCCAAAATAAGAAGAGTTTTTTTAAAAAAGGCAGTAGAGTGCTAGGCGACTGCCTGAGCACAGTCAGGCGCCTGGGTGGTCAAGCCAGGCGACTGCCAGTATTCTGAGTTTTGAAATTCCTCTATGGCAGGCGACTGCCAGGTCGTGGTAGGCGACTGCCACTTGCACAGTTTTTAAAAATACTCCAATGGGAAGATTTTTTAAATGGATTTCTTGGGCACTACTCTTTTAAAAAACTTGGGGATTACTCCAAATAAACTTGGGGGGCAAGGAATTACTTTTAAACTTCTATAAATACCCCAAACTTCAAAGATTTTTACATCAAGAAATTTTCCAGCTATCAAAATTCCCTAAAAGCTCTCAAACTCTCTTGTGTTCATCCTACTTCAACTACTAAGTTACTGCTGATACAAATTCTGAAGTAGAGCCTTCAAAGTCTGAATCTTTCAATACTTGAAAGATATTTGGTGATCTAAATTCAGTTTGAGCTTCAATCCTTTTATATACTTGATTTACTTTGAAGTATACTTGTGCTGAATCTTGTACTGATCTACTCTGCTGTGAGAGTGTCTTTTGTACACAAACTTTTCTCTATCTTGTTTCTTATTTATAGACGATTCAAGGTTGTAGAATTATTGGACCGAACTAGGGAATATCGTTTGGAGAGGCGGGCTCTAGCCTAAAGGAAGGAATGGTTGTAATTGGTATTGTTCCACCCGTCAACGGAACTGAATTAGTGAATCCTTTGGTAGTTTGCCAAAGGCGAGGACGTAGGCTGGGTATAAGCTGAACCTCGTAAAATCTTGTGTCTCTCTCTTCTTCCTTACTCTTTATTTTTCAGCAAAACTTACAACCTATGTGTATACTTTAAATTGTTAAATTATGAGTGTATGGTTGTTAAATAGACCAAAAGATAATTCCTTTTGGCTTGATCAGCATTGATTGCGGAAACTGAAAGGGACTACGTTGGTTGATCATCATAAACTTATTAATATGAAAGTTTTTTTAATAATTAAACACAAAGAAGAAGTGTGATTGTGAAATAACACAGGGCTTATATAAATTTTGCATGCTTTACATTTTGATACAGGGCTATTGATATAAAGATCAAGATTTTGATTATTTTGTTGATTGGTTGTGGTTGACTTGATTTTGTGATTGCTTGTTGTGATTGTTGATATAAAACAAAGTATTAAAAAGGAAAGAATTTTAAAATCCTAATTCACCCCCCTCTTGGGAAGCTATCCTAATTTCACCCCTTACCTTAGCCCTAGAGTGGTGCCTATGACATCCAAACGACAAATCCACTTTGGTTAAATTGTTCAGGAGCCAAGCTGGGACCCGAATATGATGTTCGTTTTTCGATTTGGTCAGAAAATAGCCAAGAAATCTGTGAGAGAGAGAGAGAGAGAGAGAGAGAGCCGTGAGGGGGGGAGGGGAGCAGAAAGAGATTGCATGTCTTGGATCACTTTCCTGATTCATCAAAAAGTGATTCTTATATATATTACACTTCCATGCATATAATTTTTGGGGTCATTACAAGGGAGGTGTTGGTCAACTAACCGAAGACGATCTTAAACCCTTCATATATATATATATATATATATATATATATATATTTTACACTTCCATGCATATAATTTTTGGGGTCATTATAAGGGAGGTGCTAGTCAACTAACCGAAGATGATCTTAAACCCTTCATAGGTTCGGTTGGCTGAGGCTCAAGGCCGGATGATTGTTCTTGAAGGTTGGTCGGCCGTGGACAATTTGAACTAAATGGCCGGTTGGTTGAGCATTCAAAAATGAGTCAATAAACAAGGGTTGGTTAGCTTAGCACATGAGCCGGTCAGCCTTACCTATGGTCGGTTGGTTGGCCATTAATGTAGTGACCCAGAGAATTATGATATTTAAATAATGGAAGAAGGAGGAAAAAGGAATTAAAGAAGGTAATTAAGCAAGGCCTTGTCGATGAAGACAGGGGATTCGTCGACGAGAGCACATGAGGGGCTCGTTGACGTGGACGTATCTCGTCGACGAAAAGATACCGAGAGGATGTTTTTGGAAATTCTGAATTTCGTTGACGAGGGGTGTGAGTTTGTAGACGAATTGCCTTCTTGGCCTCATCGACGAAGTGACATGGCTCGTCGATGAAGCCAAGTGTATAAATAGGCCTAACCCTCATTTTTTGGTCAGAAATTGTGTGAAAATTCGTCTCTCTCTCCTCCATTCGTCCCTCCTTCATTTTCTCTAAAATTTCAGACCGGATTGTCACCGGTTCGACGATATGAAGCCACCACGACACTCCTGGGAAAGTTCTCTACAAATTTGCTGGAGTGGATCGTCGGTGGGGCTACTTTGAAATTCATCCCAAATTCAGGGGTAAGGCTTTTTATTCGGAATTTGGTATTTCTATAGTTGTAGGAAATGTTATTCACGGAGAAATACTAAAGTTTGGTTATAGGAGATATCGTTTTCAGGGTATTGAATGGGGAATCGTGCGGGTGCCGGACCAGTATATTTTAGGGGGTTTCATTTTGGAAATCAGGTAAGGGAATAAACTAACGCTGTACATTTTCCATGAAAATTATTATGAAATTATTAGTAGATTTATGTTCAAAAAGCATGTATTATATATGAGTATCACTAAGAAAATGTATATTTGGGAAAATATTGCTATTACACTAGAATGTATGTTTTTAGTATAAAATGTCAGAAAATATGATTTTAGTATAGAATGTATGATTTTATTCAGCATTGTGTGGCATGTGTCGCGACATCCCAGGAGCGCGTGTGCCCCGGGCGGTGAAATTAAAATTATTTTTAATATTCAAGGGAAAATATTGGAATGTCGGAGTCGCCACTAACCTTTAGTACTGTTAGAACACATGATTACTACCCCGTTAGGGGTAGAATCGGTCTACATTACCAGAGTTGGGCTCGGGAGTTCGGTTACGCGAGGGAAAGGTACAAGCACCCCCTACGCGCCCGTTCTTACGAACGGTACCTAATTAATTTGAAATTATCCCTAAGTTAATCTAATAAGTCTTTAAATTGCTCATTTTTATGAATTTATAATTACACATGGAAAATAAATAAATAAATAAATATAATAAAATATATACATATATATTCAGTCAGAGCTTAGGGGTACATGAAACTCGAAGGCTAATACCCTAGCATTAAAATCATAGGGATAATAAAAATCAATAAAATATCTAAGAAAATACGCTCCCAAATTTTGAAATTGTATATAAAATTTTTATAGGAAAATACTAGTATGGGAGGTTTTACTATATATTAATAAGATAATAAGTTAAAATATTAAATTATCACAATGCATATAAAAATAGTAATGATAATAAGCATATCTATTAAAATATTACAACTTTCAAAACAGGCAATAAAATACCATATGTATATATATATATATATATATATATATATATATATATATATATTAAAACACTCAAGATACTATACAAGGTAATACCATCTATATAAAAATAAATAAAAAAAATACCTTAATAAATGAAGCTAAATAATAATTATATCATAAGATTATATACAATATCATACTAAGCAAAATATATACCAAAACACTAAACTTACCATAATGATTGATACCTTTATATGTAAACATGATAAAATATTAGAATACGAATACTAAATATCAGAAAATGTTAATATGAGTATAGATAACACATAAAGAAAACCCTAAGTAATTAAAATTGAACATGCATCAACCATGAAAACCCTAAATAGCCCTAAACATATGGATTAAGTAAATAATTACAATAACTATTCTAGCTACGTATTAAACATGCAACAATAATATTAACAATCCAACGAATAAAATGAAATTAAACTTTAAATATCTAGACAAGTTCCGACTATAAAAATTCCGCACTCAAGAAAATTAACTTATATGAATAATACAATCAAAACTTACCCTGCGTATCAAAAATTAAAATGATTATAAAAATTATAAAAACCTATGTACCTGCATACGCAAAGAAAAAAAAAAACAAAAATCAAGACATTAGATATTAGGACAAACCAAAACTAGCAAAAATAATAATAATAATAATAATAATAATAATAATAATAATAATAATAATAATATTAACTAAATACTACCATAAATATTATATCAACATACACCCATACATAGCCTAGATATAAACATTAACTAAATATTACAGCAAATAATGTATTAATATACATATATACACATAGCCTATATGCAAATATTTAACTAAAAGCTACAACAAGTATTATATTAATATACACACACAAAATACCACAATAGATATTATTTTAATACATACCCACATGCAAATAAGAGAAAAGAGAAAAAAAATAAAAATAAAAACTTGAGCTTTAAGACTTAAAATAAAACCAATATACGTATATATATAAACCCAATTAAATGTATATAAAAAAAAATTAAGCTTTACATGTATATGTATATATATATATAGACATGTATATGTGCCTGCAAAAGTAAGCAACAATGTTAGTGTCTCAAATATTCCAAAACAAATAAAGATGTAAAATAAATAAATAAACAAGTAAATAAAAATAAAACAAAATTCATGTGTGTGCAGTGTGTGTGCTGTGTGTGTGTGTGCAGTGTGTGTGCTGTGTGTGTGCGTTTCTGTGTGTGCAGTGTGTGTGCTGTGTGTGTGTGCTGCGTGTGTGCTGTGTGTGTGTGTGCAGTGTGTGTGTGCTGTGTGTGTGTGTGTGCAGTGTGTGTGCATTTCTGTGTGTGCGTGCTGTGTGTGTGGCTTGCGTGCTATGTGTGTGTGTGCAGTGAAGAGGGACAGCAGTGGGTACTTACAGAGGGGGGCTAGAGATGGGAGTCGTGGCTGGAGGGGGCTAGGTTTGCCTGTGAGATGGCCGGATACAGCCGCGGCTGGGACTGGTGCTGGAGTGGTCACCGGAGAGAGTTGCAGAGGCTGCAGGGTGGTCTGTGGTGAGGACGAGTGACAGCCGGAGTTGGAAGGAGTTGCCGCTGCTGCTGTGTAGTTCTCGGATGGTTGCAGCGGCAGCAGTTGTAGACACGGCGACATTGATGGGGCTGTGAGTGGCCGGAGGGAAGCTGGCCTGGGCTGTTGTGGTTTTGGCCGTGAGGTAGCCTCTTGGCTGTATTTTCGGGACGTGAGGGTGAGTTGCGAAGAGGATGGATGGCCGGGGGTTGGGTGTGCGAGAGAGAGAGAGAGAGAGAGAGAGAGAGAGAGAGAGAGAAGAAAGGTTAGGTTTTTTTTTTTTTTTGTTTTGGTTCCTGCTGCGTGCTGTGCGCAGCCTCCGTGTCCTCCCCCTTGGCTGTCTTGGCCTCCCCTCTTATAAATTTTTTTTTGAAAACCCTAAAAACATTTCCTTTTTGGATTTTATTTTTCTTTTTCTCCTTTTTTTTTATTCTTATGGTAATAATGAAAATGGAAATAATAATAATAATAATAATCATAATAATATAAATATCAATAAGGTAATAATAATAATAATACTACTAAATAGTAAATAGTAATAAATAATTATAGTAAAAATAAAAATAATAAAGATAAAATAATTATAATGATAATAATAAATAAATAATAGTGATAATAATAAATTACTTATAATAATGTAGGAAAATAAATAATAATAATAATAGTAATAAATAATAAACAAATAATAATAATAATAATAATAATAATAATAATAATAATAATAATAATATATCACAAACAATAAAATAAAAAAAAATATTTATAGTAAAGTAAAAAGAAAATAAAGATAGTAAAAGTACTTGTAATAATAATAAAAATGAAAAATAATAATAATAATGATAATAAAAATACAAGCAAAATAATAGTAAAGTACTAATAATATAGGAAAATAATAATAATATAATAATAAAAATAATAAGAGGGGACCCCTTGTTCTATTTGGCTAGGGCAAAAATAGGGTGCTACAGCTGCCCCTCTTTGTAGGCTTAGTTGCTTCAATGTAACGGTAGGAACTCTCCTACGTTTTTGTAGCAACAAGCCTGCAAAGATAAAAGACACCTATTTTAGCCAAGCCATTCAACTCTCTATGGCTTTTCAGGTTAATCAAGAGCTGTTTATTTCTACCAACCAGAAACGATCAGCATTGAATGTAAGAATCCAGGTTGAGGTACACAGGGATGACTTGCTGCGGATGTAAGAATCCGAGCTGTAGGGACACGATGATCCAGCCATGGGACACAATGATGGCTTGCTTCGAATGTAAGAATTCGAGTCGTAGGGACACGATGATCCAGCCATGGGACACAATGATGGCTTGCTTCAAATGTAAGAATCCGAGCCGTAGGGACACGATGATCCAGCCATGGGACACAATGATGGCTTGCTTCGAATGTAAGAATCCGAGCCGTAGGGACACGATAATCCAGCCATGCGACGCAATGATGGCTTGCTTCGAATGTAAGAATCCGAGTCGTAGGGACACGATGATCCAGCTATAGGACACAATAACGGCTTGCTTCGAATGTAAGAATCCGAGTCGTAGGGACACGATGTACCAGCCATGGGACACAATGATGGCTTGCTTCGAATGTACGAATCCGAGCCATAGGGACACGATGATCCAGCCATGGGACACAATGATGGCTTGCTTTGAATATAAGAATCCGAGCTGTAGGGACACGATGATCCAGCCATGGGACACAATGATGGCTTGCTTCGAATGTAAGAATCCGAGCCGTAGGGACACGATGATCCAGCCATGGGACACAATGATGGCTTACTTTGAATGTAAGAATCCGAGCCGTAGGGACACGATGATCCAGCCATGGGACACAATGATGGCTTGCTTCGAATGTAAGAATCCGAGCCGTAGGGACATGATGATCCAGCCATGGGACACAATGATGGCTTGCTTCGAATGTAAGAATCCGAGCCGTAGGGACACGATGATCCAGCCATGGGATACAATGATGGCTTACTTCGGATGTAAGAATCTGAGCCGTAGGGATACGATGATCCAGCCATGGGACACAATGATGGCTTGCTTCGAATGTAAGAATCCGAGCCGTAGGGACACGATGATCCAACCATGGGACACAATGATGGCTTTCTTCGAATGTAAGAATCTGAGCCGTAGGGACACGATGATTCAAGCCACCTCAACCAATAACAAGGTATGAAAGAAAATTTTGGAAAGTTGTTACTCTATTTGGAAAATGCACTTGGGGTAACGTCTGAATGTCAATGAATGAATCCCCTATCTTTGGGATTTTGTTGCCCTAGTTCAAAATAAATCAACGTGTGTCTGGGGTCAACTTGCCCTAGTTTTCCAAGTAAATCAATGTGTGCTTGGGGTCAGTTACCCCAATACAACTGAAACCTCTCCATCAAGGATGTCAAATAATCATTTGAAAGCTCAAGACAAGTGTGAATAGTGTTCTATTGCTGCTTGTGATGCTTGAATGCAATTATATGCTGCTATATGTATGCATGTTGCTAACTTATAATGCAGTGATATGTTGCTATTAATATGCATGTTACTAACTTGTGATTATATGTATGCATTTTTATTTTTTGTGTAATGTATGAAACGCACAATGGCGATGCATGAGATGTATGGTAATGCGTGAAATGCATGACAATGCATAAGATGCATGGTAATACATGAAATGCATGACAATGCATGAGATGTGTGGTAATGTGTGAAATATAGGGTAATGCATGAAATGCATGGCGATGCATAAGATGTATGGTAATGCATGAAATGCATGGCAATGCATAAGATGTATGGTAATGCGTGAAATGCATGACAATGCATGTATGGTAATACATGAAATGTAAGTACTGCATGCAATGGATGATAATGCATGAAATGTAGATAATGCATGTTATGCATGAGATGAATGGTAATGCATGGAATGCATGGCAATATATGAAATCTAGGTAATGCATGAAATGTATGACAATGCATGAAATTTGGGGTAATGCATGACAATGCATAAATCTTTTCTCCCAATGCACTTGTGGTCAATGACCTCATCTTTGGTCTCCACATGAAACTCGTCATATTTGAATGGATCTGTAATTGATCTTGGCTTAATCTTCTTTATTCATCCAGTCATGAAAGTGATTGACTCAGCTCAAAAATCACAAAATCTGCCCCAGTTGAATGGACCTACAGCTAATCTTGACTCTGATTTCCTATTCCAATCTGATAAGAAAGTGCTTGAATGGGACCTACTGAGACTCAACTCGGAATTTGCCCCAGTTAAATTCATCTGCCACCGATCTTGACTCTATTGTTGGATTCCTTTCGAACTTGACATAACATTTGCCCCAGTTTGATTGCTCTTTCTCCACAAGGATCTTCTATATAGAAATTTTTGGTGATTCTGAAACTCTTTGACTATCCATTCTCTTTTAATGCTCTAAAGAATAAGAAGAGGTCCTTTTTTTTTTTGTGATTTTAAGGAACGAGGAATGATTATGCAACTATGACGTCAACTTGCTAAATCAAAAGGCCATCTGCACAAAATAAATGTTTTACCATGTTTTAATGCTATTATAGGGAAAAATTCATACCAGTATTCAAAAGTCGTATAACATTGATTTCCTAGCCTAGATGACTGTCCTTCTCTTCAACTGCCCCAGTTTCATCAACCCATGCTTTGATCTCAAGATGGTCTTTAAGACTTGGGATGAAACGTAGGCTTAGGGATGTAGGATTTCAGAATAAAAGGGAAACTAAGGCTCAACAATACCACCCCAAATAATGTTTTATGCCCCCAGTTCGAGTTGAGGCGCTTTTGCAAGATGTTGACCGAACTTGTTATTTAAACAAGCTGCCTACGTACCTTTTCAGGATCAGGTCATTACGTAGTTCAGACTCAATATTGAGTTTGACAAATCATTTAAGACAACAATGTATACCAATCTGGTCAGGACTTTCATTTGGACCTTAATGTAGGCTAAGGATATGGGTTAAAGAAGAAAGGAATTACATAAGGCTCAAAATCATCAATTCCATCAAGGGTAATTTGGTCAAAGATCACATATGTCGTAAGTCCCTTATTCACTTTCTTCTTCTTCCTGCTTTTCTTTTTTTCTTTCCCTTTTAATCTTCTTTTCCTTCTTTTACTGCAACTTTTACTTTTTCTTTTATAAAGGAATCTTGACTTCATTTTCATTTGAACTTCAATTGGGACCAATCTTTTGAAAACTGCCCCAATGTGGGGTGTGATCCTTTGACGGGTTAATCAAGAAATGAATCTTTCAGGCTCAAAAATGGTTTGCAAGGGATTTTCTTCTTTGACTTTCTTTTGGGTAGCAGAACAATGGCTTGCCATCCTTTTGGTAATGACTATTGTCTCAAATGATTTGTCAAACGTTAAGGGATCCAAACCCAGGTTGGATTTTTGGTGATCTGACTTTTAAGAAAAAGTTGGTTTAACATTCAGGCTCAATTTGGTTAACAAATGGTAAATCATTGTTTGGGTTCTTTTTAGGGATAACTGGTCGGCCAAAGAGGGCCATCCATCATTTGATCAAAACATTAGTGATTAATTGATAGGAAATAATCAGAACAGCGCAGCCACTTTGTTGAATTCCTTGGAAAGTAAAAAAACTTCTTCATAACGTCTAAATTCAATGATTGTTTCATCCTTTAACATATCTTTCTAACTCATGAACACTGGCAATATTACTTTCCCTATTCTGGCATGAAACATAAGTAAACAAAATTTGGCAAATGAACTCATGATGCAAGTGAGATAACGAAATGCATAATTCATTTTATTGAATATAGAAACTATTCCGAAACACAGGCGTCCACGGATTACAAAAAGCAAATAATAATGGAAAATAAAAGAACATCAACTGAAAAGGATTAGATAGTCAAAAGTTTGGTACTCCATCACTTTAGCCTCGGTGGATAACGACTGAAACCATTGATTTGGGAACCTCCCTGATATGTTAACCACTTCCCTCCTCGTGTTTGGGCAAAGGATTCCCCTAGACTTCTGGTTGCTCCATCACTTTAGCCTTGGTGGATAACGACTGGAACCATTGATTTGGGAACCTCCTGGATATATTAACCACTTCCTTCCTCGTGTTTGGGCAAAGGATTCCCCTGGACTCCCGGTTGCTTGTCGTCGAATGCTAACCATCCAGCATCTCTTAATGATTGCACCTTATGCTTGAAGGCCCAACATCTGTCAATAGTATGGCCGGGAGAGTTAGCATGGTACTCACAACGAACCCTAGGATCATACCACTGTGGAGGAGGGTTCACAACGGGCGTCCCAGGGATTGCAGATACCATCCCCCTTTCCCGCAGCTGAGGAAATAATTCGGCATATGTCATGGGAATGGGGTCCACCCTTCGGAAGTTTCTAGTCACATTCCTGTCTTGTGCTTGCTGATTTGGCGGGGTGAACGTAGGACCAGAGTGAACAATCTGGGGCCTTGTGCCTGTATGCGCCGTTTGATTTACCATGGGCTCAAAACCAAAGTTTCTCTTGGGCCTTTGGTTCCTACCTCTGGTATACTGATTCTTCCAATTAAATTACCCCTGTATCATTTGTGCCTCTTCCTCCTTCTTCCTATTAGTCCACCTTTTGCCTAAACCAGTTTCCGAACCACTATCTTTGACTAGGCCTGCCTTGATATCGCCTTCAATTCTTCCTCCCGCAGCCACAATATCCATAAAATCGTGGAGAGTTGCTCCCCGAAGGTGCATACGATAGGGGTCTTTTAATGTGCTCACGAACAAGGAGATGGCCTCTCGGTCACTCACCGGGGGGTCCACTTGGATTGACATATATCTCCACTTGTAAGCATATTCTTTGAATGTTTCGGTGGATTTCTTCTCCATTTCTTGTAGAGTCATTCGATCAGGTGCCATTTCCGTCACATGGCGGTAGTGAGTGATAAAGGCACCAAGCAAAGGTCATTTGGATTAACTGAATCGAAAGTATTAGAACCTTCCATTGCTTTTAAGCGCTCTTCTATTACGTCACAGCGACGCTCAGCATCAGATTTACTGATCCCCATATCAGAAGGTACTAATGGAGGAGTTCCTACTACTAGGAACCCCTATGCTGGCATAGCAGGGATGAAAGGAGGCATATTTGGCGATGGACCCCCCATGACACCAGGCGGTGGAATTGATGTTTGTCCATGATCTAGGGTGAACCCTGGGGGATGAGCGGGGTCCATATCTACTTCAGGATCAACATGCACTGCCTTTCCCTTGTTCATCAGTAACTCCAGAACCTTACTTATCTTGTCATTTATCTCTTCTTGTCCTTATTCTAGACCCAGGACTATATTTTCCATTGTTCACTCATTTCTCTCGCTCTTCGCCTGGTATTGTACTGATGCGCGGTGGTCTCAATTATTGCTTTATATTACTCAAACCACCTCTTTGATTAGGAACTGAAAACCAACAAACTTCCTTTTAGAATCATGAATGCATAATTATGTACTACATGAGTGAATGTGTTTTGATGCATGATCAGGATATGTAATAGGTGTTTATGTATGGATGCAATTAATGTACTTATATAAACAAAGACATGAGCGTGCATGCAGCCTATCATGCATGACTATGTATGAAATGAAGTGCATGAATACAATGTAACCTAAATGACAACTTAGCCAGGATTCTAGAAAAATTCCACTAATGAGAGATTTCAAGATTAACATGACCACTGATGGGCCGCGATTTCAATTCAAATCTTCCCTTAACCATTCCTTTCCTAATTAACGGTCCATGAACCTCAGGTTCTATGAAGGGTCAGATTATGTTCTGAGGTTGGGGTTGACCTAGGCTAGTCAACCTGTTAGATTTATTCAATGTGGACTTGTGGACTTTAGTGTGCACTTGGACCTCAAGTATTTTAAAATATGGGCTTCGACCTATTTCATGATGGGCTAAGGCCCTAGTTGAAAAGGAATTGGGCTTGGATTACTTGAAAAAATGTTGGTCCGAATTTTTAGGTGATAGGGCTGAAGCCCATTTTTGGAAATCTGGGTTTGACCCTCTTTGGAAATCATGTTTGGGCCAAGTTTTTACTTAGGAAAATGTCGAGCCTAGGTTTGTTTTTAAAGAATTGGGTCCGATTTATTTGAAAAGGGTTGGGTCGACCCATATTTCCTGATGGGCTGAGGCCCTAGTTGAAAAGGAATTGGGCTTGGATTATTTGAAAAAATATTGGCCCGAATTTTTAGGCAATGGGGTTGAAGCCCTCTTTTGAAATCTGGGTTTGACCCTTTTTGAAAATAAGGCATGGGCCAAGTTTTTGCTTAGAAAAAGGTCGGGCCCAAGTTTGCTTTTAAAGAATTGGTTATTTGAAAAGGGTTGGGTCGACCCATATTTTAAAATGCTTGGGCCAAGTGCTTCATTTTTTGAAAAGATGGGTCATGGTCTCATTATTGGGCTTTTTCAGAATACCGGCTAAGTAGTATATAAGTCTAAAATGGATGGAGAATGCATGGTATAATATAAGGTATCTCACAACATATATACAATAGACGGTATGGGGATAAGGATGTCCCAACCTAGGGTAGGTATGTATATACAGGGTTCGACATGGCACTATCCTAGTTAAGGAAAACTATATACAAGTATGTGTGGGTAGGCTCTATCCCTATTGACAAAAAGTCCCCAGTTTGGAATTCCATCCTCCCCCATTGGGGTCCGGATAAAACCCGTACTGAGTGGAGTGGTTCGCGGGTCCCATCAAGCTCACGAAGGGACTGACGCTATTACACTCCTATCTAATCCTAGTAAGGAAAGCTCGGGTATAGAGCGTGAAAGTGTGTGCATTCAAATTTTAACCTAATCCCACTATTCCCACATTTATTCACATGCTATTAAAATAAGGAAATAAGATATCTACAATTAATATATTTATTCAAAAGATATGGAAACACAATATCTACAATCAATATGTTTATTCAGAAGATATGGAAACACAATATCTACAATCAATATGTTTATTCAAAAGATATGGAAACACAATATCTACAATCAATATGTTTATTCAAAAGATATGGAAACACAATATCTACAATTAATATGTTTATTCAAAAAATTTGGAAACAAAAAAAAAAAGGAAACAAAATATTTACGATTAGTATACAAAATATCTGTAATTAATATGCTTATTCAAAATATCTACCATTAATATGCTTATTCAGAATATTTAGAAACAAAATATCTACAATGAATATTCAAAAAAAAAATTAGGAAACAAAATATTCTTAATTAATTAAGGTTATTTACAAGTTATGGAAGTAAAATATCTACAATTCATCAAAGTTACTTACAAATTACAATATTCACAAAATAAGGAGTAATTAAAAGATTTATTAAATTAGAACATGGGATAATTTCTAATTAATTAATGGCTCGACTCTCTAAGTCCCCAGCGGAGTCGCCAAGCTGTCGCGACCTCCCAAGAGCGCGTGTGCCCCGGGCGGCGAAATTAAAATTATTTTTAATATTCAAGGGAAAATATTGGAATGTCGGAGTCGCCACTAACCTTTAGTACGGTTAGAACACATGATTACTACCTCGTTAGGGGTAGAATCGGTCTACATTACCAGAGTTGGGCTCGGGAGTTCGGTTACGCGAGGGAAAGGTACAAGTACCCCCTACGCGCCCGTTCTTACGAACGGTACCTAATTAATTTGAAATTATCCCTAAGTTAATCTAATAAGTCTTTAAATTGCTCCTTTTTATGAATTTATAATTACACATGGAAAATAAATAAATAAATAAATATAATAAAATATATACATATATATTCAGTCAGAGCTTAGGGGTACACGAAACTCGAAGGCTAATACCCTAGCATTAAAATCATAGGGATAATAAAAATCAATAAAATATCTAAGAAAATACGCTCCCAAATTTTGAAATTGTATATAAAATTTTTATAGGAAAATACTAGTATGGGAGGTTTTACTATATATTAATAAGATAATAAGTTAAAATATTAAATTATCACAATGCATATAAAAATAGTAATGATAATAAGCATATCTATTAAAATATTACAACTTTCAAAACAAGCAATAAAATACCATGTGTATATATATATATATATATATATATTCAAACACTCAAGATACTATACAAGGTAATACCATCTATATAAATAAAAAATAAAAAAAATACCTTAATAAGTGAAGCTAAATAATAATTATATCATAAGATTATATACAATATCATACTAAGCAAAATATATACCAAAACACTAAACTTACCATAATGATTGATACCTTTATATGTAAACATGATAAAATATTAGAATACGAATACTAAATATCAGAAAATGTTAATATGAGTATAGATAACACATAAAGAAAACCCTAAGTAATTAAAATTGAACATGCATCAACCATGAAAACCCTAAATAGCCCTAAACATATGGATTAAGTAAATAATTACAATAACTATTCTAGCTACGTATTAAACATGCAACAATAATATTAACAATCCAATGAATAAAATGAAATTAAACTTTAAATATCTAGACAAGTTCCGACTATAAAAATTCCGCACTCAAGAAAATTAACTGAATAATACAATCAAAACTTACCCTGCGTATCAAAAATTAAAATGATTATAAAAATTATAAAAACCTATGTACCTGCATACGCAAAGAAAAAAAAAACAAAAATCAAGACATTAGATATTAGGACAAACCAAAACTAGCAAAAATAACAATAATAATAATAGTAATAATATTAACTAAATAGTACCATAAATATTATATCAACATACACACATACATAGCCTAGATATAAACATTAACTAAATATTACAGCAAATAATGTATTAATATACATATATACACATAGCCTATATGCAAATATTTAACTAAAAGTTACAACAAGTATTATATTAATATACACACACAAAATACCATAATAGATATTATTTTAATACATACCCACATGCAAATAAGAGAAAAGAGAAAAAAAATAAAAATAAAAACTTGAGCTTTAAGACTTAAAATAAAACCAATATACGTATATATATAAACCCAATTAAATGTATATAAAAGAAAATTAAGCTTTACATGTATATGTATATATATATATAGACATGTATATGTGCCTGCAAAAGTAAGCAACAATGTAGCCCCCAGGGCTGAGCTCAGTTGGCAGAGCGGACTTCGGGCGTTTCCTTTCACGAGGTGAGCCTAATCCTGGCACCCCGGGTTCGAGTCTGCTGCTGGGCGCCTGAAATTTGCATCTTTGTGGTGTGTGGGGCCGCACTGCAGGGCGTGGGATTAGTCACTGGCCGGTGCGACGGACCGTAAAACGGACGTCGTTGACGGTAGGTGGACACCCGGGACGAACCCAAAAAAAAGTAAGCAACAATGTTAGTGTCTCAAATATTCCAAAACAAATAAAGATGTAAAATAAATAAATAAACAAGTAAATAAAAATAAAACAAAATTCATGTGTGTGCTGTGTGTGTGTGTGCAGTGTGTGTGCTGTGTGTGTGCGTTTCTGTGTGTGCAGTGTGTGTGCTGTGTGTGTGTGTGCAGTGTGTGTGTGCTGTGTGTGTGCTGTGTGTGTGTGTGCAGTGTGTGTGTGCTGTGTGTGTGCGTTTCTGTGTGTGCTGTGTGTGTGTGTGCAGTGTGTGTGCTGTGTGTGTGTGCTGCGTGTGTGCTGTGTGTGTGTGTGCAGTGTGTGTGCTGTGTGTGTGTGTGCAGTGTGTGTGCAGTGTGTGTGTGCTGTGTGTGTGCGTTTCTGTGTGTGCGTGCTGTGTGTGTGGCTTGCGTGCTGTGTGTGTGTGTGCAGTGAAGAGGGACAGCAGTGGGTACTTACAGAGGGGGGCTAGAGATGGGAGTCGTGGCTGGAGGGGGCTAGGTTTGCCTGTGAGATGGTCGGATACAGCCGCGGCTGGGACTGGTGCTGGAGTGGTCACCGGAGAGAGTTGCAGAGGCTGCAGGGTGGTTTGTGGTGAGGACGAGTGACAGCCGGAGTTGGAAGGAGTTGCCGCTGCTGCTGTGTAGTTCTCGGATGGTTGCAGCGGCAGCAGTTGTAGACACGGCGACATTGATGGGGCTGTGAGTGGCCGGAGGGAAGCTGGCCTGGGCTATTGTGGTTTTGGCCGTGAGGTAGCCTCTTGGCTGTTTTTTCGGGACGTGAGGGTGAGTTGCGAAGAGGATGGATGGCCGGGGGTTGGGTGTGTGAGAGAGAGAGAGAGAGAGAGAGAGAGAGAGAGAGAGAGAGAAGAAAGGTTAGGTTTTTTTTTTTTGTTTTGGTTCCTGCTGCGTGCTGTGCGCAGCCTCCGTGTCCTCCCCCTTGGCTGTCTTGGTCTCCCCTCTTATAAAATTTTTTTTGAAAACCCTAAAAACATTTCCTTTTTGGATTTTATTTTTCTTTTTCTCCTTTTTTTTTATTCTTATGGTAATAATGAAAATGGAAATAATAATAATAATAATAATAATAATAATCATAATAATATAAATATCAATAAGGTAATAATAATAATAATACTACTAAATAGTAAATAGTAATAAATAATTATAGTAAAAATAAAAATAATAAAGATAAAATAATTATAATGATAATAATAAATAAATAATAGTGATAATAATAAATTACTTATAATAATGTAGGAAAATAAATAATAATAATAATAGTAATAAATAATAAACAAATAACAGTAATAATAATAATAATATAATAATAAACAAATAACAGTAATAATAATAATAATAATAATAATAATAATAATAATAATAATATATCACAAACAATAAAATAAATAAATAAAATAATTATAGTAAAGTAAAAAGAAAATAAAGATAGTAAAAGTACTAGTAATAATAATAAAAATGAAAAATAATAATAATAATGATAATAAAAATACAAGCAAAATAATAGTAAAGTACTAATAATATAGGAAAATAATAATAATATAATAATAAAAATAATAAGAGGGGACCCCTTGTTCTATTTGGCTAGAGCAAAAATAGGATGTCTACAGCATGAATATTATTTTAAAATACATGATAAACAAATTATTTATTTAGATCAATGTGTATGAAATGTTCGGCGCAATGCCATGATTGTCAGCGCAAGGCCGTGATTGATAGTCGGTGCAAGGCCGTATATATGTATGATTTTGGCGCAAGGCTGCAGATTTAAAATTAAATGGCACAAAGCCATATGTATTTATGATATTACAGAAAATGCTATCAATCCATTTATGTTAAACACTATATTATTATGTATTATATGTTATCAGAACCCGGATGATAGTTTAGTTCAGTTTTAGGAGCACAGTACCGTAGCTATACAGATAAGATTATTACAGTTCAGACTTGTGCTAACCGCCCTTACTAGTAGAGGGGGTGGGAGACGGATAGTCGATGTGGCTTTCAGTGTAGAGTTGTAGACGTCCACCTGGCAATCCGGACCAGGGTGTGGTGGGCCCATCGTACTTACATACATTTTTGACTCGGCAATGGTAGGCCAGCTATTGTCGGGTCCTGCCTTTAGGTTGTACAACCCGTCATAAGGGTTAATACATGACATCAACTAGCTATATATCCTAGGTAAATTTCAGTATTATTAGTTATATCATAAAATTCATGAACAGTATCATTTATGAGAATTATGAAATTATATGTTTATTCAATTATGTTATGACCAAAGTTTTCTAGTATGCAAAATGTACTGTATATCTACTATGATATTAAATATTCATGTTGCCACACAATTGTATTTAGTTTATTTTCCCTTATTGAGAGGTGTCCCACCCCCAGCTTAAATAAATTTTTAGGAAACCCAAAAAGACCGGCGGATCAAGGCCACCATTGAGTTAGTTTGGTGCTACCCCATTAGGAGGGTAAGTTTTGTACTAGGATCAAGTGATTTTTGGTTGCGGGATCCTAGGTATATTTTTGAATGTTTTGGGGATTGTATATAACACACTACTATGATGGATAATAGTTTACTCTGGTATTATGTACTTTTTGGTTTGGAGAATGTAATTTATGCTTACTACTATTTAGGTTTCCGCTGTGTATGATAGGAGTGTCGTCGTTACTCACAAGTTCGGGTTGACTATATATATTATATATGATTAATTATGCGGGAATTTAAGCAGATCGTTACAGTTTGATATCCGAGCTTAGGATGTTAGGTTCTGTAGACTCTAGAATGCAGCAGTAATAATACCAGAGTAAAGGATAAAGGAATTTGAGGTTTGATTTTGTAGTCTAGATGCTGGGCTTCCGTGATGGTTTGTGCGATTTTCCTGGGGTAACGATTTCAGGAAAGCCATGTTAAACTATCGTTGGGTTAGGTATCTAGATTGTAGGACTAAATCTTGAATTGAGATGAGGAGTGATGAATTAGTTAAGGCTATATTATACTAGTTGGATGATGTGTTATGGTGATAGGGTTCGAAGTTAAATTATTTGTTTTTCAGGATGGACCCTGGTGGCAATAGTGCCTATGCCAGTGGGAATGAGGGTGCTGGGCCTTCAGGCGCTACAGGTGGTAATTCAGATGTCGTATTGCGTAGCGTGGCACATCAAGTCATGGCTGAATTTTCCAGGAGCTCTAGAGAACAAGGTGGTCTGTCAGCAGGCCACAACAGCTCGATTTAGAAGTTCATTATGAAGAATCCTTCGGCTTTCTCAAGAGGAACTGATCCTGCTATCGCTGAAAACTAGGTGTAGGAGATCAAAAAAGTATTTGCAGTACTGCAGTGTACAGAGGAGCAGAGGGTGTTGTTCACTACATATAGATTGACTGGAGAGACCGAGAGATGGTGGACGACAGTGACACTCCTAGAGCAGTAGAGGACAGTGCCTATGGAAATGACATGGAGCGATTTAAGGAGATATTCTTCGATAGGTATTTTTCGACCTCGTCCAGGGAAGCTAAGATAGAGGAGTTCTTGAATCTGAAGTAGGGACAGTAGACAGTGCAGCAGTACGCGACGAGGTTCATTGAACTATCTCGCTTCACCTTGTACATTATTCCAGATGAGGTGAAAAAGGTACGACAGTTTGAAAGATGTTTGAGGAGAGAACTATATAAACATGTGTCAATATTGAAGTTGCAGGATTTTACTGAGTTGGTAGATAAAGCCACTATAGCAGAAATTAGAGAGCTGTTGAAGGTTGAGGACTAGAGACAGAGGAAAAGATCTACACCATCTGGTTCCCAGTAGGAGGTTGGTCATGGTTCGTGGAAAAGAGGTGGCTACTACAGAGACCGGAGGCAGGAGACGGGGAATCTTGGTTTCCAGGGTGTGTAGCCTTTTCCAGCTTGCCTAACTTGTGGGAAGAGACACCCGAGGGAGTGTCGTGCCAGGCTAGGTATTTGCTACAAGTGTGGAGAGTCAAGGCATGTGATGAGAGATTGTCAGGCTCAGATTGGTGCTACTCCTGCTCCTAGACATGTTCGAGGAGGCTATCGGGTGCCACGTAGAGGCCAACAGAGGAATATGGCCCCAACCAGGGTTTTTGCTTTGACGCCAAGTGATGCTGAGGCAGCCGATAATGTGGTGATAGGTATGGTTAGTATGTTTTCATTTAAAGTCAATGCATTATTTGATTCAGGTGCCACTTGTGTCCTTGGGGTGTATTAAACTATGTGGGGCAGCCACACAATTATTAGATATTGAACTGTTAGTGACTACACCAATTGGGTTAGCACTGAGGTGTAGTAGAGTGCCATGTGGCTGTCCAGGTGATATCCAGAGAATAATTTTATCTATTGATTTGATAGTGCTGGACATGCATGGGTTTGATGTCATATTTGGCATGGATTGGCTAGCAGCTAACTTTGCTAGTATAGATTGCCATTCGAGAGAAGTGATATTCAGACCTTCAGGAATACCAAAATTCATATTTATAGGGTCATGAGTGTAATCTCTACCTCAGATAGTTTCAGCTATTCAGGTGAAGAGACTGGTTCTGAGTGGTTGTCAGGGATTCGTGGTCTTTGTGAAGGAAACAATAGGGAATGAAGTGAAGCTCACTAGTACGCCAGTAGTAAAGGAGTTCACAAATGTATTTCCAGATGAATTATCGGGTTTGCCACCTGATCGTGAGGTAGATTTTCTCATTGATCTGCTTCCAGGTACAATGCCAATTTCTAAAGCACCTTATGGAATGACGCTAGCAGAGTTGGTAGAATTAAAAGATTAGTTGCAAGATTTTCTTGATAAAGGCTTTATAGGACCTAGTGTATCTCCGTTGGGAGCTCCAGTATTATTTGTGAAGAAGAAAGACGAGTCTATGAGGATGTGTATAGATTATAAGGAGATTAATAAAGTGACAATCAAGAACAAGTATCCTCTACCCTGTATAGATAACCTATTTGACCAGCTCCAGGGTACACGGGTGTATTCTAAGATTGACCTCAGATCAGGTTATCATTAGGTGAAAGTAAGGGCAGAAGATGTATCAAAGACGACCTTCAAGACCAGGTACGGGCATTACGAGTTTCTTGTTATACCATTTGGTCTGACGAATGCTCCTGTAATATTTATGGATTTAATGAATACGATCTTCCATCCATTTTTAGACCAGTTTGTTATTATTTTTATTGATGATGTACTGGTCTATTCAAGGAGCTATAAGGAGCATGAGATGCATTTGAGGCAAGTTTTGCAGATGCTCAGGGAAAGAAGTTGTACGCTAAATTCAGTAAATGCGAATTCTAGCTTGAGAAGGTTGTGTTTTTAGGGCATGTTATCTGGGGGGACGAAATTTTTATGGATCCCAGTAAGATTGATACGGTAGTGAATAGGTTAGACCGAGGAACGTCCAGGAGATTAGGAGTTTCTTGGGGTTAGCTGGTTATTACTGTTGTTTTTTTGAGGGATTTTCAACGTTATTAAGGCATCTGACATGACTGACTAGGAAAAACGTCAGGTTTGAATAGGATAACAGCTGTGAGCAGAGTTTTCGGGAATTGAAGCAAAAGTTAGTCACAGCACTAGTACTGATCATCCCCTCAGGGGGCGAGGGTTATGCTATCTACAGTGATGTGTCCTTGAAGGGACTTGGTTGTGTATTGATGTAGCATGACATAGTGGTAGCATATGCTTCCAAGCAGTTAAAAGAATATGAAAAGAATTACCCTACCCATGATCTTGAATTAGCTGCAGTGGTACATGCATTGAAGATTTGGAGGCATTATCTGTACAACAAGCGGTGTGAAATTTTCTTCGACCATAAAAGTTTGAAGTATTTCTTCACTTAGAAGGAATTGAATATGAGGTAGATAAGGTGTTTGGAGCTTATTAAAGATTTTGATTGTACCATTAGTTATCACCCAGGAAAAGCAAATGTGGTAGCTGATGCGTTGAGCATAAAGTCCGCGAGACCAGTGTTGGCAGCTATTGAGATCCAGTATCCGATCATGATGGATCTGGAGAGACTCAGCATAGAGTTGGTGGAGAGTGATCCTTCAGTATGCATTGCCAGTTTGGTGGTACAACCAACTCTATAGGAAAGGATAAAAGCTGCTTAGAAGGAAGACCCAGAATTAGCAGAGGTGATGGTTAGGATACAAACTAGTTAGGGAGAGGAATTTTGCAATACAGATGATGGAGCCTTGCAGTTCCATTCCAAATTATGTGTTCCTGCTGATCCTGACATTAGGAAGACCATTTTAGAGGAGGCTCATAGATCTTTGTACACAGTCCATCCCGGCAGTACGAAAATGTACACGGATCTACAAGAGTTTTACTGGTGGAGTGGTATGAAGAATGAAATTGCCAAGTAAGTAGCACAGTGTCTGATGTGTCAGCAGGTAAAAGCTGAACACTAGAGGCTGGCAGGTCTGTTGCAGCCACTATTTATCCCATAATAGAAGTGGGATCATATATCCATGGATTTTGTTTCAGGTCTGCCATCGGCATTACATGGTCAGAATACGATTTGGGTGATTGTAGATCGGTTGACTAAGACCACCCATTTCCTTCTTATCAAGATCAACTACTTCCTTAATCGTTTGGTAGAGATTTACATTCAGGAGATAGTTCGTTCTCACGGAGTGCCTGCGTCTATAGTGTCAGATAGGCACTTGCAATTCACGTCACATTTTTGAAGGAGCTTGCAGGA
The DNA here is from genome assembly GCF_029873635.1 of Malania oleifera. NCBI lineage: Eukaryota > Viridiplantae > Streptophyta > Magnoliopsida > Santalales > Ximeniaceae > Malania > Malania oleifera. Next base: position 64,751,410 of record NC_080424.1, read on the forward strand.
AGCTCTAAGATCTCAGTTATTTTTTAGCACGACATTCCATCCTCAGTTAGACGAGCAAACTAAGAGAATGATATAGATATTAGAAGATATGCTTCGAACATACGTGTTAGACTTTGGGGGTAGTTGGACTCAGTTCATGCCGCTGGTAGAGTTTGCGTATAATAACAGTTATCAGGCCAGCATTGGTATGTCACCGTTTGAGGTTCTGTACGGTAGGAGACGTCGTTCTCCTTTATATTGAGACGAGATGGGTGAGTGGCGAGTTATGGGACCAGAGCTAGTGCATTAGGCGTATGATAAGGTTCGACTCATCAAAGATAGAATCAGTGCAGCTCAAAGTCGACAGAAGAGTTACGCCGTAGGAAACTGGAATTTGATATTGGCGATCATGTATTTTTGAAGATAGCTCCATTAAAGGAGGTTATGAGGTTTGGAAAGGATGAACTTAGCCCTAGGTTTCTCAGTCCGTTTGAGATTCTAGAGAAAGTGGGACTGGTTGCCTACAAGTTAGCTTTACCACCTATATTATCCAGGAAGCATGACGTATTTCATGTTTCCATGTAAAGGAAATACGTCCCAGACCCTTCTCATATAATCAGTTATGGAGAATTAGAGCTTAGTGATTCACTGGTTTATGAGGAGGTGCCAGTACAGATTCTAGATAGAAGAGAACATGAATTATGTAATTAAAAGATTCCTTTGGTAAAGGTTCTGTGGAGGAATCATGCAATAGAAGAGGCTTCTTGGGAACTTGAGGATCTAATTAGACAAAAATACCTACATTTGTTCCAAGAAGTTCAGATATAACCAAGAAAATGTAAGTAATTATGCAGTATTTCTTTTGCGAGTACATGTAATAATTAGGTTAATAAGTAGTCTTTTAGTTTTGGGGGAATTTTATTTTATATATTTAATCTCCAAGAACTTGGAATGTAACCACAGTATTCCTCCGCCATAATTGAGGGTAAATAATAAAATAAGTAGACCGTTTTGCCTTTAAAGGATGATAAGTTATATGGATAGTAAATTTCAAGAACGAAATTTTATAAGGAGGGAAGAATGTAGTGACCTAGAGAATTATGATATTTAAATAATGGAAGAAGAAGGAAAAAGGAATTAAAGAAGGTAATTAAGCAGGGCCTCATCGACAAAGACATGGGATACGTTGACGAGAGCACATGAGGGGTTTGTCGATGTGGACGTGTCTCGTCGACGAAAAGATACTGAGAGGATGTTTTTGGAAATTCTGAATTTTGTCAATGAGGGGTGAGAGTTCATCGATGAATTGCCTTCTTGGCCTCGTCAACAAAGTGTCGTGACTCGTCAACGAAGGCTAGTGTATAAATAGGCCTAACCTTCATTTTTTGGCTGGAAATTGTGTGAAAATTCTTCTCTCTCTCTCTCTTCGATTCATCCCTCCCTCCTTCTCTCTAAGATTTCAGGATGGATTCTCACCGGTTCGACAATCTGAAGCCATCACGACACTCCTAGGAAAGTTCTATACAAATCTGCTAGAGTGGATCGTCGGTGGGGCTACTTTGAAATTCATCCCAAATTCAAGGTAAGACTTTTTATTCGGAATTTGGTATTTCTATAATTGTAGGAAATGTTATTCAAGAAGAAATACTGAAGTTTGGTTCTAGGAGATGTCGTTTTCAAGGTATTGAATGGGGAACCCTACGGGTGCAGGACCAGTATATTTTAGGGGGTTTCATTTTGGAAATCAGGTAAGGGAATAAACTAACATAGTACTTTTTCCATGAAAATGATTATGAAATTATTAGAAGATTTATGTTCAAAAAGCATGTATTATATGTGAGTATCACTAAGAAAATGTATATTTGGGAAAATACTACTATTACACTAGAATGTATGTTTTTAATATAAAATGTCAAAAAATATGATTTCAGTATAGAATGTATGATTTTATTCAGCATTGTGTGACATGGATATTATTTTTACGCAAATTATATGATGTCAAGGTAATTTTGTAAGTAAAGTATATTTCAGTGATTTTCAGAGATTATGAAATAATGTTGTACATTAAGATTTTAAAATATATGATAAACAAATTATTTATTCAAATCAATGTGTATGAAATGTTCGCGCAAGGCCATATATATGTATGATTCTAGCACAAGGCCGCAAATATAAAAGTAAACGACACAAGGCCGTTTGTATTTATGATATTATAGAAAATGCTATCAATCCATTTGTGTTAAACACTATATTATCGTATATTATATATTATTAGAACTCGGATGATAGTTCAGTTCAGTTTCAAGAGCACGATACCGTAGCTATACAGATCAGATTATTACAGTTCAGACTTGTGTTAACCGCCCCTTCTAGTAGAGGGGGCGGGAGATGGATAGTCGATGTGACTTTTAGTGTAGAGTTGTAGACGTCCACCTGAAAGTCCAGACCAAGGTGTGGCGGGCCCATCGTACTTACATATATTTTTGACTCGGTAGTGGTCGGCCAGCCATTGTCAGGTCCCGCCTTCAGACTGCACAACCCATCATGGGGGGTAATACATGACATTAGCTAGCTATACATCCTGGGTAAATTTCAGTATTATTACTTATATCAGAAGATTCATGAAGAGTATGATTTATGAGAATTATGAAATTATATGTTTATTCAGTTATGTTATGACCAAAGTTTTCTAGTATGTAAAATGTACTGTATATTTACTATGGTATTAAATATTCATGTTGCCACATAGTTGTATTTAATTTATCTTCCCTTACTGACAGATGTCTCACCCCCAATTTAAATAAATTTTCAGGAAACCCAAAAAGACTGGTGGATCGAGGCCGCTGTCGAGTTAGTTTGGTGCTACCCCGTAAGGAGGGTAAGTTTTGTACTAGGATCAGGTGATTTTTGGTTGCGGGATCCTAAGTATATTTTTGAATGTTTTGGGGATTGTATATAACACACTACTATGATGGATTGTAGTTTACTCTGGTATTATGTACTTTTTGGTTTGGAGAATGTAATTTATACTAATTACTGTTTAGGTTTCCGTTGTGTATGACATGAGTGTCCCAATTACCCACGTGTTCGGGTTGACTATATATATTATATGTGATTAATTATACGGGAATTTAAGCAGGTCGTTACAATTTATGGCACAAGAAGGTACGGTTGGCTGACCTTTTGACTTTGGTCAAAAACTTAGGCCAGTCGACTAAGGCAATTATAACTCGTAAGGGCCGGTCGACCGATGTCAATAAGAATTAAATTTTTGCCCTATTTTTTACTGTAAAGATATTTCAAAAATCCTTATATGATTTAAATTTTTATGAAAAAGGTTTTTGGTGAAGATTTAGGAGCCATAAGGACAGTCTATGGTCGTTTTTGATTCCCTACGGTCGGTCTATGGTCGTCCCGAGCTTTTTAATCATATCATGCATGCCATGCATTATTACATACCAAAATATAAAACTAAAATTCCTTTACAATTTAAAATATAAGTCTTCTTCTTATTCTTCTTTTGCTCTTCTGATTTTTTATGGATGCGCCAAGTGTATTAGCTAGAAGTCCATTTTCCTCTTCTATGTGTGTGTTCTGAATTATTAACCTGTTCAAGTACTAGCCACACACATTAGATCCAAGTTCTTTGTCAGCATCAAAACAGGGATTAGACTCAAAAAGTCAACAAGTTTTATCTTTCAACAAGTAACCCAAAAAATGCAAGTATGATCATCAATGATCGAAGTTCTTTTTCAGCATCAAAATAAGGATCAGACTCAAAAAATCAACAAGTTTTATCTTTCAACAAGTAAACCCAACAAATGCGAGTATGATCATCAATAAAAGTAACAAACCATCTCGTGTGAGTACGATTGAGAGAGCGTGAGGGCCCCTATAAATCACCGTGAATCATAGTAAAGGGTCTTGATGGTTTATATGTGGATTTTGGAAAGGAATTCTTCTGGTGTTTTGCAAGTTCACAAATCTCACATCGAAATTCAAAAGACATTTTATTTGAACAAATGGAAGGAAATAAACGTCTTAGATATTGAAAATTTAGATGACCCATCCTAGAATGCCATAACAAAATTTCACTATCCCTAAAAATAGATGCAGAATCACAAATAGCAGTTTTACATTGTTCACTCACATTCGCCTCCTTAAAGTAGTAGAGTCACTTACACTCCTTAGCATTGCCAATCGTCTTCCCTGATGATAGGTCCTAAAAAACACAATGAGAGGGAAGCAATTTAGCAGAACAACTGGAATTCTTAGTCAACTAGCTAATGGATAGTAAGTTGCAAGATAAATTAGGAACATGAATATCAGACTCTAGTGTGATGGAGTAAGAGAGTCAGATATTCCCTTTGCATACGACAGACGAGAGTGATCCATCTGCAATTTTAACTTTCATATTTCCAGCACATAGTGAATATGATGAGGAAAGATGATAGGCATTGGTTATGTGGTCAGAAGCACCAAAATAAATAATCCAAGGAGTTTTGGATTTAGAGGTTATATTCAAGGCTTGCAAAAAATGAACTCTTTGGGCTAAAGAACTCGAAGAAATATTTGTGGAGTTTGAGATAACCTTTTCATCTTGTGTAAAGGAAATCTAACAAAGGTGCACGATCATCAGCGTGTAGGGCTTGCTTAAGAAGAATATGAATAGAGTCGGCACTTGGAAGCTTTGTGTGAGGAGAAGAATCTTTTTTTTCATGGCCTCTAATGTTACCATTATTAAGTTAATTTAATCTTTCATCTTTCTCACCCATAATTGGCTCGCTTAAATCATAGTCAATGTGTTCTTCATTAGTAACCTCCATATGATCTAGTTTCGTGGTTCGCGAAGAATGTAATGGCGAGCGACTCAAGTGAGTGAGCGATGCGCGAATAGCTAACTGACGAATAGGCGAAGGTACAGCGACACCGCAAGGCGAGGGTTATCACAGACTCACAAGGCTTCGTGAGCGAGTGATGGGTGGTAGTCGGCGACGATGACGAAAAATGAAAGTACGAAACCCTAACTCGAGAGGTCTTCCCTATGATGTAGAGACGAGGCGAATCGCAGACTGAAACTCTATTGGAGGACCTCATGAAACTCTGTTGGAGGACCTCATGAGATTTAGAGGTCATCAAACCTCTACTTTGGCCGGCGATTTCCGCCATTGATAGCTAGGCTTAATCTCCTAGCTCTGATACCATGAAATCAAAATGAATAATTTCTGTATTTCTTAAATAATTTTGTACAAGCCAATACAAACTACTTATAATACAATCTCTACTCTAAATATAGAAACAATCTCCTAAAAGAATCTCACTCAATAATATACAATAAATACTTGTTGACTCTATAAGCCCAATCTTGTTTTGATAATAACAAATCACATAGTATCTTACCTGTACATTGAGCTTTGGAATAGGATCATTACTTAGCAGGCATGGATGGTAAGGATGCTATGGAAGCCTTGAGGAACATTAAGTGCATACGGCTTGGCTCATTCCATGGACGTAGAAGAGCAAACGGATGAAGATAATTCATTTTCAATTGTAATTTGTATTTAGTCTTATTTTTATTTACATGTCTCATAAGATATGTTAGGAAGCTCAAAATGACAAATAGACTGACCCTAGGACTCATGCATTTCATGGAAAATTTACATACACTTGTCCTAGGTTGGTTTAGCATTTTTGAAGGCTAATAAGGCTGAAAAACAGGGGATTCATTGACTAGTGCCCTGGCCTTGTCGATGAACACATGAATGTAACTTGTCGACTAATGCCTGTCCTCGTCGACGAGAAAATTTCGAGACCTCAATATTCTCAGTCAGAGACTCATCCACTAATGTTGTGGTCTCGTTGACGATCAAGTGAAGGACGCTCGTCGACTAGTGTGTCCACTCATTGACGAGTCTGTCAGGCAAACCTAACGTTTCAGCACTCCAACGATCAAAAATTTTTTTATAAAATATTTATTATTGATCCAATGGGTAGAAAACGGCTATATGCCAACCATGCCTATAAATATCAACCCTAAAAACCCTAAAAGAAAATAGAGATTCCTTTTGCCTCTATTCTATCACACTCAAACTCTTTTGGGCATTCTCTACTCGTATTTTCAACATTCGAAGAGCATTCACTCACATCTATTGCAAGCATCATTGGTATTGAGGTTTGGTAAACAAGATTTTATTTTTGGGTATTCAATCTTTATTTTCGAAGTATTTTTTCTCTCCTACTATTATATTTTTTAACTTTTATTGAGAGCAAGAACCCTAGTTCTCCATGTTTTCATTGTTTTAAAAAATATCTTTTGGGAAAAAGTTTATACTAGGGCTTGTATCTTTGAAGCATCCACTTGTATATTTTTTACTCAAAGATTTTCTTTTCTCTTATTTGGTAAAAGCTATTTGTGAGCAAACCCTGGATTCTCCAACACATTTTTTTGAAAAGTCATTTTTTAGAGATGTATTGCATTGGGTTTAGATCTTTGAAGAAACTCATCATATATATTCATATATAAAATCACACATTCTATTACGAATACCTCATTGAAAAGAAAACATCTATTCTCTCTTGAGCTTCTAGTTATATCTTGTGAGAGTGTTTTGGTTTTCACTTGTACACATAAGCTTGTTAAGAAGCATCCAATTGTACGTAAAGTTATTTCTTATCTCTATTGTATTTGCGGTTCGGTGTATGAATCATGGTGAGGAAGTTACGCCTCGTGTAAGCAGCGGATTGTAAAGAGGCAGCTACGCTTCGTGTAAGCAGCGGATTGTAAAGGGAAGCTCCATCCCGATTAAACGAGTGAATTAGTAGAATCCTTGGGTAGTTTGCCCAAGGCAAGGACGTAGGTCGGATTTGGCTGAACCTCGTAAAATCTAGAGTTTGCATCTTTCTTCCCTTATCTCATTTTATTTCCGCTTGCGTTTGATTATTTATTTTACATCTACCTATTGTGCATGTATTAAATATTTCTTGCACTTGAGATTGATTGGGTGATACTTCATTGTTTGAGATATACATAGCTTAAATCTATTAGGTTGTGTAATACTAAAATCTATGTATCTCCAAACTTGTGCTTGTGTGGTTGGGTTTTCAAAGTTAGAGATTAAGAGAACCATATATTTTTAAATACCCAATTCACCCCTCCTCTTGGAATTACAGCAAAAATCACAATACCCCCTAAATCTCTCCAATATACACGGGTTCTCTCCAATATACACGGGATTTTTACACTTCTTTATTGTAAACCAATAACAAAATTTGAATTAGTTTTTAGTTTTAAAACCACCCAATTCACTCCCTTGTTAGGTGCTTAACCAGATTAACATAAATATTGTGTGCAAATCCTCATTTGAAAAGCTAGCTGTTGATGCATATTCTGAGTCTAACCTGGAATTGCTTCAAACCTAATATTTTCAATTCTGTGACTAGCAATATAGATATACTCAAAAAGATGAGAGGTTGGAAAATGAACTTAAGACCGCTCATAATAAGATGAACTCTATATCGACCTTAGTCCAATATTTGACACTACACAGGAGAAGAAGGCTGAGTATTTAGAGATCAAGGATTGACCCTTTAAGTTGAGGGTCACCTCAAAGCTCCCTCCTCCTTAGTGGATTTTTAAAAGAATCTTTTAAAAAAAGTGAAGAAAAGAATTTTTTGTTACTATTTTATAATTATTTTATCCCTCTTGTGAAAAAGGAGTTAGAAAGAAAACTGGTGTTAGGTGTTCAGTAAAAAAACTATAAGGTACTTAAAACTATTTAAAAGAACTAAAGTGGATATGTATTTTTAGGAAATATAATTAACACATTGATAGTTATGTAATATTTGAAAAAAAAAAAAAAAATGGACAACAATGAAATAATAATTCGTTGAAGAAAAAGTTAGTTCTTTTTTTTTTTCAACTTTTAAAAGTTTTAAATTCACAATTTTTAAAAGTTCTCTAAAAAGATAAAAGTTAATTTTTTTCAAATTAAAAAGGTTATTAACCAAATGTGTAATACCCAAATTTTACTTTTAAAAAAGAAAAGTAGGGAGAAAAAGAGAGCCAAATTCACCCTTAATTAATCTAATTTATTGGTAGTTTGATATAATATACAATAACTAACGTCAATGTGAGCATTCATGCACTATATATAAATCATGAAGTTAAGGTCAGGTATTCTCAGTTAAACAATTTCGACTCAATTTTTAGTGAGGTGTTATTAGCTTTAACTCATTAGGATTTATGATTTTATACAATAATAGATGTGTCACAAGATTGAAACATGTTCCGTGCAGAAAAAAAAAAGTGCAACAAGAAAATAATTAAATTTAATTAGTAAAAATATTATTGTATTGGAGTTGAGGCGTGAAAGGATTACTGCTATTTAAATTAATTTTGTCCCTACGAAGAATAATTTTACAAGATTTTTAGAATTACTCAACGTGACTCATTGTATTTACTCACAAACTCTTAAGCTCTACAAATTACAGTATTTAGTTATCCAATGAAAAAGAATCAATTTAAAAAAAAAAAAAAAATGATTAGTTTTTCAAAGTAGCTTCCAAACAAACTTGGAAAAAATATAGGGTGTTGAAAAATTTGCAAGCTTGCTACCAAAAGCATGTGGGCAACTACTAGATGATGAAATGGATGAAGAATGTAAGAGGAAGAGAAGAGAGAGTTGGTTGTCTATCTTGGAATAGGCTCAAGCTAGCCTATTTATAGATTATACAGATGGCTAACCTCCAACCTTAGTTATTGTAGCAAAAAATAATATTTGAATATCTAATGCATCCATAAAATAATATAACTGTTGCATAAAATTTAAGAATAAACTAGTGCCAAACACTAAAAAATTAAATTAGGAAAAAATTGTCTAGAATTTGAAATATCACCAACAATTTATTCTTATATGACCAAAATCTCTCTGTTATATGCCTAATAATGTGGCTTTGCAATAGGCGTCTTCCTTTTAATCTTTGATGTTCTTATTAGAGTGGCTTTTACCTTATGTGTTAATACACTTAAAGCAGTTCCTTAGAATGGCGCAAACACTAAATATACTAGTCTTGATCCAATTCTAATGAGATATTATCTACTTCGGCTTAGTCTCATGATTTTATTTTACAAAATGCAACTCCCAAAATGATAACTTAATCTGTCCTTATATGGTCAAGATCTTTCGAATAGAGAAGTCATTTGATATCAAATTCATTCTGCATGACTAACAACATGAGTGATTGAGTCAATATTTGTTTCCTAACATAATCATGAGTTCAAATGCATCGAAGAAAGTTTGCCATTGAATCTATAGAGGGATTAGAAATGTTGGATCTAGTATGAACGATGTTTTATATTGGAAAATTTTTTGAGTTGTGCCATAGAGGTTTGAAGGTGACTTAACATGACACCTGCAAATTGTTTTTCATTTGGTTATGCGCTTCATTACCTATGTAAGAGATGGTGGTGGAAGGAAAGTTCATGAAATTGTTACCGTCTGCAAACGAATGCCATAGGAAATATATAAACTTGGATCGAATGTCGAGGCATCCACATGGGTTGTGGCTCCTCCATGAGTTATCCTATAACTAGGATATTGGCGATACTTATCCTTAATTAACTTGGATTAGAATGAAGCTCATAATAGAGTAATCCTGACATATGAGAGTTTCCAATACATTTTTGGAAACATAATTTCAGGAAGATCCCCAAAGTCTGCTCCCTGGAGTTTTATCTCCACCTGTAGCCACTCTCTCTTGTTTGGTTTTTTAAGCCAATTGCTCATGGTTTGGAGTGTGAAAACATGACAGAGAACTCTAAGCTTGCGCTTGGGGTCTATGAAATGACTTATTACACTGGCAGAAGCATTGAAAGCTACCTCACTTGGGCACAGACAGTCTAGTTCAAGAGCATGGTACCCAGGATTAGCTGAACTCATTTTTTGTAGAATTACCAATGAATCCATCATTCTATTTGATTAAATCAATCTTGGCCCAGGGAAGATCATTTCCACTCACCCTGATCCAATGAAGCTTAGCAATGTTCAAAACGTGCCCTGCAGAGTATTTCTGTCATGGTTTTAAGCACAAGCAGTGAGAAATGGAGGCAGCAGAGCAATGATGTAAACAACATTACCCTATCATAAAAAGGATAAAAGACAAAGAAGAAACAAATTGGATTAAGAGGGTTATAAGATTTGGTTATAAGAATTGGATTGTGCACTAGGCAAATGACACATGAAAACATTCTACAGTTTCTCAAACACGAGTCTTCCTTGTAGAGGTTCTTTTCTGCGTAACTGGAGATTTCTCAAGCTGGGAAATACTTCATATTTCTATTAAAACAAAGTCAAATCTCTTCTGTGAAACAGAATTAGAAGGGGGGACCTTCTAAGCGAATATAGTCATACATGATCCCTTGGAAAGGGCTGGTGCTTATCAGTTGTGTAAGAAAAATGGTGTTATTCCCTTCCATGAGTTGAGCACCTGAGATGCCCACATTGTAGAGATAGTAGAGTCCATGAATTCCATGTCTTGCAATTGCATTATCCTTCCCTATCAATCCACTAGAAAATAGAGGATCTGCTTTTGGGTCGTTAATTCGGACCTTCAAGAAAAAAGTTTAATTACTGGTTTACTTGCATGAAAAATGAAGAAACAAGCAAAGAAATAGAAGTTTGCAGAGGGATAAAAAGGGCTCCCTGCTCAAAAAGGGCATGGGGAGTTCAGATCTATAGCTTGACAGATGAATATATATTATCATAAACGAAATTATAAATCAAGGGCAAAATATCTACATTTGAGCATGTTCTGTAAAATGTTACGTTAATTTCTCCCTTGTCTCTCACTTGTGTTTCTTGTATTCCATGTCAAATCATAAAGTTCAATACCTGCAATTCAGAAACATTTGCACATGCAAGTGCCAACCGCAGCTTGTAGGTTTGACTCCAATCAACAGTGTCCAGAACAAACTTGATTTGCCATGTTGTTCCTTGATATGTGTCATCATCTAGCTTCCTGCAATGCAAGAAGGCTTGAACACTGAGAAATAATCGAACAGCTAATTCTCCTAATTGGTTCATTGGAATCACAAACCATTAGCCAAAACTTTTCAGAATCAGGAACTTTAAAAATGGCAAAAAAAGACAAAAAAAAAAAAAAAAAGCCAAAAAATTTGCATGACAGTTATATGTTTGGCAATTTTCATGTTCAATTATAAATATAAGCTAGCATGCAGTTTTATCATGTAGGAAGGTGACCGAAATGAGACAACGGTCATGGATCGCTATTCACACTTTTCATTATCATGACCTTCAATGATTAGACATTCAATACTACTACAATTCCAGTGGGGAGGAGGGGAGAGAGAGAGAGAGAGAGAGAGTAATAATAGACTGCCCACCTGGTAACATGAGCAAAGAACCAATCCTTGTTATAGTTGCTGACACCAATGGTGTAAACTAAATCTCCATCTGGATACAGGTCTGTGTATCTCTCCCACAAACCATACTGCCTAAACCTGCTAATGGTAGAAGACGACCAAGATTTTAATTGTCATTAACCCTCATAATCTTCCTCAAACACTCCTGAACTCCAGAGTGAGAGCATTTAAGTACAGCATAGCTGAACGCATGCATACGCAAAGAGAAAGACCGGCACTAGCAAAAAGTAATTCCTTAAAAATTCACAATACAGAGAGAGCTAACCTGTCAGGATGATTGATATAAAGTTTATTGATATACATTGGATTGGGATCAGGAATGTAGAATTCTGCAGCAGAACGATCAGGGATACCTATTTCCCACAATGTAGGCCCATCTCTAGGAGCCTCATATACATGGTCACCCATATCTACAGCACAACCTGGTTTGCATTTAATCCTATCAAGCCATAAGGAAAATGTTTATAACACAGTAGAATAACAGAGTCTGCTCAGTTGCCAACAATAACTTTTATTTTCCATTTTCAGTTTTCTAAAGAATTAAAAAAATGCCATCATAAATTTCATTTTTTTAACGTTTATATAGAAAATGTGAAGAACAATAGAAAGATATTTTTCAAAATTTCCATACAAAATCCAGAAAATTGAAAAACAATGTGGCGTTTTCTTGTAATTTAAAAAAAAAATGAAAATGGAAAATAAACCTATTTTCAGGACTAAACAGGCCCTCAAAATAATACCAGAATGCGAGAAAATAAGACCTGGGCTTATGGTGATAACATCATCATATTGGTACTCTCCAATAAAACCAGGGACCCATGCATAAAGATTATAATTGCCAGCACGTATATCATTAATGGAGAAATAACCTTCATTGTCTGCTCTGGTCCAAAATTGGTACTCCTGACAAGAAATAATCACCAAGATTAGCAAATAATATGTAATAAGCATACCATTGAATCTCAGACTTGGGCCTCTTGTTTCTGCTACCTCAGCAGAATCAGTTATCTGGAAAATGACACTAACTAATGACCTGAAACATGTAAAGAACAGGATCTTTATTACGTAGTACTGACACATCTTAATCACCTTGCCTTCTCTTTGCCATGATCCAGCATCTCCTGGTGGTGCCAGTCCCACATAAGCACCTTTTGCAATTATAAATTCATCACTTATATACCTAGATAAGTGAATTCACAGAAACTAAGATAAAATTTGCCAAATCACAATGCTAAAAAAAAAAAATTCCGAAGAGTGAGAGCTAGAAGTTGAGGAAGGTGAAAACAGGAGATCAACCTGTCCTGGACAAGTAATCTACCACGTAGATTCCCCCGTTGATATGATTGGGGGAAATCCTCTGAAGCTGGGAAACTGTAGGGCCAGCTTTCGACCTCAACCATCATCTGAAGTTCAGTTTGTATCAGTGCTAGTCTACAAAAAATTCATAATCTGTATGCAAGGGGGAGTTTGACATGAATTTGAAAAAAATTTAGTTTTTAATAATTTAACAAGTTTAAAAAATATCACTCAAAAAAGTAACTTTTATGAGTCGTTGAGTACTAGAAATTATTTTCACAAGCCATTCCAAACATCCCCTAGAGTGAATTTGCAGGTAATTCATCTGTCAAACCTGCATTTTGGCATCCTCCCAGAGCCAAAGCCGGTCACTTCCATCAAATACCGAATTAAGATAGAAAAAAACTGGGCCGAAAACTTTCTTCCATGGTTCATTGGTTCCAAATTTCAGCACCAAATCTTCTCCCGCATAATGAGCACTGAGAAACATCTGATAACACCAGTTTAAATCACAGTAACATAATTAGGTGTTTACATCATTACGCTGCTTACATGTAATATTGAAATCACAAAATGCACATACATTATCCCAGTAATTCCCATACTCTATAGCCTTGACATGACTGCATCAGTCTAAGGTCAATTTTAAAAATTCATATATTATCATGATATCATCATCAATCACTTACAGCAAGGTTATAAGGACCGACATGGGAGCTCAGTTCCTGCTTGATGGGTCCACCAGATCGAAACTCATTGCTGGGTGTGATTTGCCAGAACCCCAAGAGTGGTCTAGAGCAGATCCAACCATGAACACGGAGATCTTTGATCTCGCATGAGTACTGGTACTTGTCATCCACCTGCACACCCAGGAACCAAACAGCGGTCACTCAAGCTTTGATATGTAACTGTAAAAATGGATAAGACCTACCATTTGGTTAGACAGAAGGTAAAGTCTTAAGCTGTCCCTTCACAATCATTTTATCTAGTTCACAAATTTCTTTATCGAAAACAAAAAATAGTTTACAGAAGAAATAAGTCAAATAACCATTAGAATTTGGCTTGAAGATAATAACAATCTGGTTGAGACATTTTCCTAAGATGTGTAGTGATGGAGTATGTAATCTAAGTCTCATTAATCCTGAACTTGAAGGGGTAAGGGTGGAAGAAGCATGCACACCTCTCCTTTGAATTCTGGCTCCAAGGGATTGACAAGGAGGACTGCTTCTGGATAGGCCAAGACTTGGCATCTTTCTGGTGACCGGTCATCCGGCAGCGGCATACACCTTTGCCTATTATCAGCCACAGCCATGAAGTGGAACCTATTTGCTCCAATTCCAAATAACCATTGTCATATTTTAATTGCAATTTGATAGTTGGCATACATTATGCTTTAAATACGAGCTTCCATTTTTTTTTTTAATAGAACAGGAAGAAATTCATTAAGACAAGAAGAAGAATATACAAAGAGGGTGATAAATACTAACAAAACAAAAGAAAGCAAAAAACTAAAACTATTACAAAGAGAAAAAAACAAGGAACTAAGCTAAAAGGCCCAACTAATCAAGCTGAATATCAGAGAAGGCCATACTACCAAAACACCCAGCAGTCAACACCCACAATGATGCCAAAAAAACAACCCTGTCCCAAATAAGATCTACTGATGAAGCATGATCATGAAAAATCCTATCATTCTTCTCTAACTAGATTAACCAAATAGCTGCAAAGCCAACAAACTGCAACAAAACTTTCACCTTCTTTTGTTTCCCAAAGCAAACAAAATCAATCAACAAGAAATCCTCCAACACTCTTCCAACAAACCAAAAAGCTTATTCCATAAATAACATGCCATGGATCGATAAAGAAATAAATGCACATGACACTATTAGCATAACAAATAACACATGCATCACGGGAAGGGCCATGTATGGTCTACAAATCAGCAACAGTTGTATTGTTGGAGTTAACTCTATTAACAATCGCAATCCACACAAAAGCTGTTAAGGCCCGATATACATTGTTATCCCACAACCTAACAGCTTAGGATTTGCTGCTTGTTGTTACTGTTTTCTATTTTTTGTTTCCATTTCTGCATAGGAAAAAAATAGATTATAAAAATTCATTTGTTTATGTTGTCAGTTTTTTGTCTTGTAGTCGGTTTTCAACTATTTTTGAAAAAACTGAAAATAAGATTTTATGTTTTTCAATTGCTTTGGCAACTTGTTGCTAGAAAATTTTAGTATTTAAATTTTTTTTTTTTTGGATTAAATCATTCATTTTATACACATTTTTTAATTAAAAAATTAAAATGATTATATTGATTTAAATATAATTAAAATAACTATATATAAATTTCAAAAAAAAAAAGTCAATTACAAAATATTTTTTATATTTTTCAATGGTCATGTACACTAAGATTGTTATTGTAAAGTGAATTTTGAAAATATAATAATTAAGTAAAATAATTATAATAATTTTTATTTTTATTGTAGTATTTTCAATTTTGATTATTCTGCACTTTTATAATTAAAATAATTTAAAATATTATTTTATTTAAAGATGAAAATGAACATTTTTTAATTAAGTTTTTAATTTATTTTAGCTTTACAAATATTGACCAAACAAGTTGTTGGTGTCTGATTTTTAGTTTCCGTTTCTAATTTTTAGTTTTTGTTTTCATAAATTTTGACAATGATACCAAAAGGCCCCTTAAGCTTTTAGGCAAAGTGGTAATATAACATGGCATTAAAGCAGGTTACTAGGAGGCCATGGGTTCTAGTTGTTAAAATGTCAACCTAGAATATCTTTGTAAATAAAAAACAAATTAGGAAAGTGAGTAATTAGTGAGTAATTATGGGGGATTTGATTTCATTTAATAGGAAATTATTTCCTTGATTAGAATAGGTTATTGTATTATATATTGGATTGTACGTAAGAACAAAATGAATAAAAAAGAAATATTTTTTCCAATCTTTTCTTCTTTCATGGTATCGGAGCTAGGGTTTCTTAAACCCAGCTAAAACAATGACTGACAGCAGAGATTCTATCTCTGCCACAAACATCACCGGTGATTCAGAGGTTACGTCCGGTGGGAGTTTGAATGATAACACAGTTTTTCCATTTTCACTGGAAAAATTAAACGGAAAAAATTTCCGTGAATGGGCTCTGTCAATTAAACTAGTAATTGAGGGAAAAGGAAAGATTGGTTACCTTACCGGTGAGCGAAGGAAACCAGATCCATCCGACGCTGTCGCCTTGCAAAGATGGAGGTCCGAAAATTTCATGGTCACGGCTTGGCTCGTCAATTCAATGCAACCATCAATCGGAAAAATTTATTTGTTTTTGCCGACGGCGAAGGAGGTCTGGGAAGCCGTACGCCAGACGTACTCCGATGGCGAGAGTTACTCTCAAATCTTCGACATCAAGACCCGATTGTGGCAGATGAGGCAAGGTGAGAGAGGGGTTACCGAGTATTTCATGGAGATGAGTCATCTCTGGCAGGAGCTCGATCTGAGCATCGACGAAGAGTGGGAGTGCTCCGGCGATAGCACGCGATACCAAAGGAGGCTCGAAAACGAGAGGGTCTTCGAGTTTCTTGCCGGCCTGAATCGAGAGCTCGACGATGTGAGAGGACGGATCCTTGGCCGGCGCCCTCTCCCTTCAACTCGAGAAGTTTTCGCAAAGGTCAGGCGTGAGGAGAACAGGAGACGGGTAATGTTGCGACCCCAAAGTGATTCCGCTGGGCTGGACCCGGCTGCACGTGGATCTGCCCAAAAATTAGATGGGCCGCACACCGGGCCGGACGCTTCAGCCCTTGCATTAAAAGGCCCAGGAGGACCTAGTCAACGGCCACAAAGAGGTAAAATGTGGTGTGAACATTGTCGAAAAACAGGTCATTCAAAAAATACCTGCTGGGAGATTCATGGAAAACCGGCAGACTAGAAACCGAGACAATACCACAAAAATCGTGGGTACCAGGCCAACACTGGTGGGTCAAATGAAAGATCACAAGGAGAGAACAATGATACCCCATCCAGCAGTGTATTCAGTTCTGAACAGTTGGATCAGTTATATAAGATGTTTTCATCAATGCAAACATCGGGTCAGTCTTCCTCTAGTTCTCTGGCTCATCGAGGTAATCCTCTGATAGCTTTAAAAACCACATCTTGTTACAAATGCCCTTGGATAATTGATTCGGGTGCGTCCGATCATATGACTGGGTCATATCAATATTTTTCATCCTACTCCCCATATGCCGAGAATTTGAAGGTAAAAATTGCAGATGGATCTCTCTCACTAGTTGCTGGAAAAGGAAGTATTCGCATATCTGATTCCTTAACTTTACAATCAGTCTTACATGTCCCCAAGTTATCCTGCAATCTGTTATCTATCAGTCAATTAACAAAAGACTCAAATTGTTCCGCTAAATTTGTTTCCTCCCATTGTGTTTTTCAGGACCTATCATCGGGGAAGACGATTGGCACTGCTAAAGCGTATGAGGGACTCTACTACTTTGAGGAGGCAAGTTTGAGTGAATTATGTAATACTACAATTTGTGATTCTGCATCTACTTCTAAAAATAGTGAACTTTTGTTATGGCATTCACGGATGGGTCATCCCAATTTTCAATATTTAAAACGTTTGTTTCCTTCTCTTTGTTCAAATAAAATGGCTTCTGAGTTTCAATGTGAAGTATGTGAACTTGCTAAACATCATCGTACTTCATTTCCATCATCCATATACAAACCATCTCGCCCATTTGCTATGTTTCACAGTGATGTATGGGGTCCCTCACGTTCCCTAAATCGCACCAATACAAAATGGTTTGTGACCTTTATCAATGACCATACTCGTCTTTGTTGGGTCTACTTACTGAAAGACAAAACTGAAGTCCGTTCCATTTTTATCAATTTTCATACCATGATTCATACACAGTTCCAGACTCATATTCAAATCCTACGTACTGATAATGGTACGGAATATTTCAATACCATCCTGGGAACTTATCTTCAAGATCATGGGATTGTTCATCAAAGTTCTTGTGTGGATACCCGTCAACAAAATGGGGTTGCTGAACGAAAAAATAGACATATACTTGAAGTCGCCCGGGCTTTAATGTTTACTACCCACATGAAACATTATTTTTGGGGCGATGCCATTTTAACAGCCACACATCTCATTAATAGAATGCCAAGTCGAGTACTCTCATTTGTCACTCCTCTACAGAAATTTCAGGAAAACTTTCCTAACTCTCGATTCCCTTCCAGTCTCCCACTGAAAATTTTTGGCTGTACTGTGTTTGTTCATGTCCATGCACACCACCGCTATAAATTGGATCCTCGTGCCATTAAATGTGTTTTCATTGGTTATTCACCTACCCAAAAAGGCTACAAATGCTATGACTCGGTCTCAAAACGACTATTCGTTAGTCTTGATGTTACCTTTTTTGAAACCACTCCTTATTTCTCAAACTCCTCTCTTCAGGGGGAGAAATGGAGGAGTGAAGATCGGTTCTTTGATCCTTTTACTATTGAATCTGCGGTTACTCCAGTTACTTCATTCCCTGACCCGTCTATTGAGTCTTCCATTATAGTACTTCTTGATCTGCCAAACACAACTGAACACTTACCCTCAGGGGGAGATGCAGGAGAACAAAACAACGCAGACATACTGGTTTACTCAAGAAAGCCGAAAACAAAGGAGAAGGAGAACCTCATATGTGAAGCACCAATAGCGTTGGACCCGGTGATGGCTCCAAATAATCATGATCTGGTAATTGAGTCCTCTTCTGACAATTCTGCCCCTGATGATATCAATCTACCTATTGCAATCAGAAAACAAACCAGGTCGTGTACTCAATATCCTTGGTCGAAATACATGTCTTATAAAAGCTTGTCTACAGGATATCGTGCATTTGTCTCTAATCTGGACCGAACGAAAGTACCAAAAAACATTCAGGAAGCTCTAGAAATACCAGAATGGAGAGAGGCAGTCTTGGAAGAAATCCAAGCCCTAGAAAAAAATGGAACTTGGAAGTTGACAGATCTACCGAAAGGGAAGAAGCCAGTAGGTTGTAAATGGGTTTTCACAGTGAAATGTAAATCTGATGGAACAGTTGAAAGATATAAAACCAGACTTGTTGCAAAAGGCTTTACACAGACCTACGGCATTGACTATACTGAGACATTTGCACCAGTGGCAAACTTAAATACAGTTTGGGTTCTCTTGTCCCTGGCAGCCAATTTAGATTGGCCACTACAACAGCTTGATATCAAAAATGCTTTCTTAAATGGAGAAGTAGAAGAGGAAGTTTACATGACTATACCACCAGGATTCAGTAGAACAGGTGAAGAAGACAGAGTGTGTAAACTAAAGAAATCATTATATGGCCTCAAACAATCTCCAAGAGCGTGGTTCGACAGATTTGTAAAGGTACTAAAGAATCAAGGGTATCGACAAGGGCAATCAGACCATACACTATTCTTCCAACAGTCTCAAGGAGGTAAGAAAACAATTCTAATAGTGTATGTTGATGATATAATTCTTACTAGTGATGATACTGTAGAAATGGAGAGATTGAAGAAGGTTCTGGCTACTGAATTTGAAGTTAAAGACTTGGGACAGATGCGGTATTTCTTGGGCATGGAAGTGGCAAGAACAAAAAAGGGGATTAGTGTTTTTCAACGAAAGTATGTTACTGACCTCCTAGTTGAAATTGGCATGCTAGGGTGCAAACCCAGCGAAACCCCGATAGAAACAGTAAAGAGGGTTGAAGATTGTGAAAAACCAGTAGAAAAGGAGAGGTATCAGAGATTGGTTGGCAAACTGATCTACCTATCACATACTAGACCAGATATTGCATTTGCAGTTAGTGTAGTAAGTCAACACATGCACTCACCAAAGGAAGTTCACTTCGATGCTGTATACAAGATTCTTAGATACCTCAAGGGATCCCCAGGAAGAGGACTCTTCTTCAAGAAATGTGAGAGCAAGGAAATACAGATCTTTACAGATGCAGATTGGGCAGGATCAGTGGAAGATAGAAGGTCCACCACAGGATATTGTACATTCGTTTGGGGAAATCTCGTGACTTGGAGAAGCAAAAAACAGAATGTGGTGGCTCGTAGTAGTGCTGAAGCTGAATTCAGGGCAATCGCTCAAGGGATTTGTGAAGGATTGTGGTTACGAAAACTATTGGAGGTATTACGGGTACTGGTAAACCTTCCTATCAAACTCTACAGTGACAATAAGGCAGCTATTAGCATCTCTCTTAATCCAGTCCAACATGACAGGACTAAACATGTGGAGGTAGATAGACACTTCATCAAAGAAAAAATTGAAGAGGGAATTATATGTATGACTTATGTACCAACCAAGGAACAAACTGCAGATATTCTCACTAAAGGCTTGGGACGACAGAGTTTTGATGATCTTATTAACAAGTTGGAGATGATTAACATTTATGATCCAACTTGAGGGGGAGTGTTAAAATGTCAACCTAGAATATCTTTGTAAATAAAAAACAAATTAGGAAAGTGAGTAATTAGTGAGTAATTATGGGGGATTTGATTTCATTTAATAGGAAATTATTTCCTTGATTAGAATAGGTTATTGTATTATATATTGGATTGTACGTAAGAACAAAATGAATAAAAAGAAATATTTTTTCCAATCTTTTCTTCTTTCACTAGTCTTGTTGCCCTTTATTGTTTGTTTGTTAAGAATTATATTATTAATTATTCCCTATAATGGGTGTCGTTTATTGTTTGTTTATATATCCACATGCTGTCGAATGCACATGCGGGGGAGTGTTATACATTGTTGGCCCACAAGCTAACAACTTAAGCTTTTAGGTGAAGGGGAAATCTGACAAAAACCTTTACCTTTGAAGGAATTTTAGCTCTCTGCAAATGATTAGCGATAGGAAAAAATGGAAAGAACAGTTTAGACAAGAGTAAAATGAATTACATTGAAAAACACTAGAATTATCCAAACATCAAACTCAAACACCCCCAACATGTGAATATTTAAAAGAATCCAGTGAACCTAGGACAGAAGAAAGCTCCTCAGTTCCACTACACACACATCATTAAGATTTCTAAAAAAATTAAAATTCCAAGAAATCTCAGTGTCAAGAATAACAAGAAAAGAAATAAGCGCATGCACATCAGGACATGCAAAATAAGATGAAAAATAGAAGGAAAGGAAACTGGAAAAACAGAATTCTCGCATCCAGAGATCCTTCCAAAACTGAAACCTACCACCATCTCTTACTTTGTACTTGATACAAGGAAAAAAATGAAAGAAGATGCCTGTAAAATGCCACAGGCTTTCATGAGTAACTCTAGCTATAAAATTAGCATCCCACCCATTGCCATGCAGAACAAATTTACTTTGATAACTTTATGCCAATCAGTTTCCAAAGGGAAGCACAATAACCAGATAAACACCAAACCAGTGCTCTTGCACACCAACATACCAAGACCAAGCCCCCGCGCCCACCCCCCCCCCCCCCCCCCCCGGGGCCTCCTCTCCCATCTCAGAGCTACAAACAAACTCCCAACTGAAAAGATGATCTCTCCTCTCACCAATCCCTAACTGAAGGAAATATCTCATAATCCCCTCTAGTCAATTAGAAAGCCCCTCAGAATATTAAAGGAGAACGAAAAATACAAGGGAATCAAAGAGAGAGACACCTGGATCGAAGTATTGCGACCTCCCAAGGGAAAAAAATATACTCTTCCAGCTATCAAAACGTTTATAGACCTTAGCAATCACTGGATCCCAATAACCAAAACCCCTAGACTGATGATTCACCTAAAGGAACTCCTAAATATAAATAAGTCAAAGGCTTAAATAATCCCACAGCATAAAAGAACAGCCAATCTGGAAG
This sequence comes from Malania oleifera, assembly GCF_029873635.1. Taxonomy (NCBI): domain Eukaryota; kingdom Viridiplantae; phylum Streptophyta; class Magnoliopsida; order Santalales; family Ximeniaceae; genus Malania; species Malania oleifera. The sequence continues at coordinate 64,773,018 of NC_080424.1, forward strand.
TCATCTCTGAACTCATACTCAGAGCAGCTAGACCATTCTTAGCTAAATTAATCTTAAAACCCATAGATTGACTTAAAAACCTACAAAATAGTGAAAATAGTACAAAAATAGTTCCTTTATCTAACAAGAACAAAATGGTACCATCAGTAAAGAATAAATGAGAAACAACCACACCCTGTAATAGAAACACCCTAGACAAAACCCATATCAATGCCCCTATCAGTCATCCTACTCAACACATCACCTACTAAAATAAAAAGAAAGGGAGAAATGGGATCCCCTTGCCTCGCACGGTCACACCCCTAGAAGCAGAAAACCAAGTCTTAGAAAACCAAGTCACACCCCTAAATGTGATCCTTGCAATTGTGTAAAATATTAATAGGCCAAAACTCAAGAGTCCAACATTCAATCCACATGGTTGGAAGTATGCTCTTCTTTGATACTGTACATAGATTTTGGACTACTCATACATACATACAATCATATATACAGCACTATGAGCAACCTTATTTGGTGTGGACATGCTAAAAAATAAAGAAAAAAATATAGTTCACCTAAAAAGTCCAAAATTTAAGCAAAAAATAATATTTTCAAGGGTAAATTGCACTAGCAATGCAGTCAATAATTTGGGGTCTACTTTGATGGGGCCGTGAGGGCTGTCTACCAGGGCGGATTAGGCATAGCGTTTGTTCTTATGCAATAGTTTAGAGTTCTGTCCGAAATTCCTAATTTAGACTAACGGTTGGATGAAATTGAAACCATTTTGAAAGCTTGTGAAAAATGAATTATATTTCGGTAAATATTGGTATAATTTACCATTATTTAAAAAGTAAAGTAGGTTTTACCATCCATAAACTTCTAAATACATTAATTCCCCAGAGTTAAATTTTTGAGGAATCGTTGTAATTTTTAAACTTATGAAGCATTTTCTAATATAATGAATAAGGGAGAAGGAGATTCGCGTACTTGTCTTCTCGAAGCTTGAACACAATCCTGGTCTCGGGGAGATTGAAAGCTGGCCATTCCTTGAGATGTTCGTAAATGCCGTAGAAGTAGAATCCAGAGGAACCACGAAGCATTACAAATCTAATAATCATCAACATCGCCATCAATGGGAATCAATTCACACTCTCCGGAAACAAACATTTCTGAAGGAGTTTAAAGAGAGACCTCTTGTCTATATTCAACGGGACGAGCTTGCCCTCAAGGGAGGGATCCCATTTTTTTGCGAAGGAAAGCTCCACCTGCTCCTCATTTTCCACTACAACCCTAAAGCTCGTTCCCTTGATCCTGCACATTCAGTATCAATTGCCAATTTGAAACGTGAGTGATTTAGATTTCTTTCTGAAAATTTTTGCAGCAGTGAGAGGGAGAGGGCGAAACTTTTCAAATGTCCCAGTGGTTCCTGTATGCTCTGGTTCGCTCCAAACAAGGTCCCAGTACCTGCAAGCATGTTCCATTGGAGTATGACGTCAAATTGCACGACATGCTTTCACAATTTTCTCTACGTACTCAGCTAGCTAAAAATTTTAACTGAATTTCAAATTGCACCGCAAGCGAACTCGGTTAAATCAAACTCTTCCAAGTTTTTCAAATTCCGAGTTTGAGCCTTCTGGGTTTTCCACTTCAGTACAATTCGAGGTTTGCTGTTCATTCTTCTTCTTCTTTTGGTCGCTTGAAGTTGTCCAAGCCTCTCGCATGGCGGCAAGCTTGAAAAGTTCAGACCGGATACAAACCGGTAGCCCGAGCCGCTTGGACCCGACTAAATTAACAGGGTTACTGAGATTACACATCGTCAATATTAGGGCTCCATGAATGGCGGTATCAAATCGCTCATACTTTGACAATCTTAAAACCCGGATAGGTGAGCGAGCCGATAGCTACATCGGGTCAGTTCAACCAGTCAGACCAATGATTAGATCGTTTGTTCAATTGGTGATATATATATATATATATATGAGAGCGCATTCGTATTTCAAATTTATTTAAAAGAGTAAATTTTTTGATTGATTAAAAAAATATTTTATTTTGAAGAAAAAAAAAAAGGAAATTTCATCTTTTATTATATATTAATGTTTAAAAATTATTCTAGTATTACTCAAATTAAGTAAAATTAATGTTAATATTCAATAGTGTACAAAATCAAAATTTTGATAATTAACTTGTTATAATTTTGTAATCTTCTTCAAATATAAAAATTTTAAATTTCTTTATATTCAATTTTACTTATTTTTAATATTTTAAAGTTTCAAACAAAAATTTAAAGATAAAAGATTTTAAATTTGATGAAGTTAATATTTTAGATGCATACATTCCATGTGTATAAATTTGTTGCAATCATTTAATATGCAAAATAAATCATTCCATGTAGCATGACTCTTTAATGTCAGTAGGAGTTCGCAAAATGTAACAATTTCTTTTTTTAATAAAAATTTGGTCAAATTGAGTTGACTCATTTGGTTTTGCCGAGTTGAATTAAGTCACCTAAGTCTGACTACGTTGACATTGGTTTGCTTAAAATCCGATTCAAGCCTCATGTTCAAACTGGTAACTTGGCCGATTTCGATCCAATTGGGTCGGCCCCGTTGGTCTAGTCCATTTTTTAAAACTATACTTTGACATGTGACTATATAAGGCTAGTTTATTTAGTTATTTGTTGTACTCTCAAAAAATAGTTAACATATTTAGAGCAAAAGATACTGACTTTTCTTGTGATTTGGTAAAAAGGCAGAGACCTTTCATGAGATTTCAAAAATATCACAGACTTCTCTTGAAATTTACTGAAAAGACATAGATATCTCCTAAAAAAAAACTTATCTTTTTTATAAAATATAAGGAAATATTTGTATATGTTTTAGGAAACTTTAGAAGAGGTCTTTAAAATTCATAAAACATCAGCGGAAGTCTATGACATTTTTGAAATTTCAGGAGGGGTCTTCCTCTTTTTTACCCAAACCTTAGAGGAGATCAGTGTCTTTTGCTCAAATATTTATAATGAATCGTTTCTTTATATAAAATTTAAAATTCACTAATTATAAGATATCCAATTGGTATTTAGATTTTATAAAATAATGCGATGTCCACATCATTTTGGTTCATACCAAATTACACCTTTCACTTGTAAAAATCTAAATACTAACATAATATTTTATAATGAATAAGTCCCAAATCTTGCATGGAAATAAATTTTCTCTTAAAATGAATATTTCATGTCCAATATTAAAATATGAATGATTTGAGACCATCAATTAAGCTAATGTGAGACATAGGGTCATTCAAAAGTTCTAAAGAGATTAATGAGCCAACAATACCAACCTATTTATTATCTTCCCAGCTACCAAAGAAACTTAATTTCTCTAATGGGTGTGAAATATTTTAATTGATGTCATTTAAAGACTGGCATTCCGAAAAAGAAAAATTATCGTTAAGTTACCCTCCAAAACTCTCTTTGCATTTGTAAGCTATGTTTTTTTTTTTAAATGAATTAATACATAGAATTTTGTATATTTTATGAATTCTAAGGAATAATCCGAATATATATACATATATATCTATATATATATATATATATATATATGAAAATAATATGATTTTTAAACAATATTTTGTTTTTTTTTCTTGATTTTAAGCATTTTTCTTATTTTCTATGATTTTTATGAATTTATATTTTTTTCATTTTTATGCATATACATTTTTTTTTTTAGATTTTTACGAATTTCTTGTATTTTCCAAAATTTTATAGAATTTCTATATTCGTATAATTTTCTTTATTTTTACATTTAATATGCTGAGTTTCCCTCCTACATAAATGATGGCTCGCATGTGATTGGTCCGCTTGGATGTCTTAGCTAATGCCATGTGGATTCCATGCCTTAGTGGAAGAATATTTTTTCTTTTTTGTTTTTTTATAATTTTGAAGTAGCCCGATTAGGTGTTATGAAATGATTGAATCATTATATAATTGTAAATTGTTTGGAAGATGATTGATCATCTTTGCAAAAATTAAAGGCAGCAAATTAAAGAGAATTATGGCTGCAATTTTTGTGCATTTTGATGAGAGAGATGAGAGAAAAGTAGAAAAGAAAACAGGATTAAAGTTAGGGTTAGAGGTATATACACAGTCAGATTGATCGTTACAATCAGATAGTGATTTGTTGCTTGATTGAGTTGAATTTTTGACATCCTGTTCATGACTTTTTTTTCTTCAATCTCGTTGGTTTGATAATCATTTGGAGGCCATTTGCTTTTTAGTTTTCGTGATTTAGACAACAACCTCTATTTTTAGTGAGACCTCTCTGCTATTCTTGAAGTTTGACTCTTCCTTTTCTTAATGATGATTCATATTGACATATGCCAAAACTTTCTTGTTCTCTATTAACTTAGTTGATGTACGACTCTAATTTTAACTGGAGAAGACATGTTACAATATACTATTTGACATAATGGAAGACTGAAAGCAAACTTTGGTCCCATAGTTTTTCCCTTCACACCTACATAAATTTGGTATTCCCATGGCTATTGTGTGGTTAATTTGTATCATTCTGTTTAGTGAATATTTCAGAATAGTGGGTAATTAATTATTTTAGTGTTAATTAGATTAGGAAAAGATTTGTCTTAAGATTTTGTACTTTGATCATCACCTTCATATCTCCAATAAACTTTCCATATTTTAACAGTTTAGATCCTATTTATTATTGTATTTAATCAATGAAAATAAATAAATAAGTAAATAAACTTTTATGTCAATGTCAACATTCAATCAACAACTTTTTTTAATGTATGCCTTTTTTTTTAAAATTTTTTTTTTGGTAAAAAGACTTATCAACTAGAGCATTCAAACTTTTTCTATGTCAACTTTTTTATGAGGGGGATAGAAAGTTCTTATATCACTATCAATATTCAACACATTTTTGAGAAAAAGAAAAAAAAAATGAACAAAATTTAAATCAGGTAATACCCTCTGTTATCTTCATCATTACTATCTTCAAGCAAATTATCAATGCCATTATATTGAATTCTGGTGACAAAGCCATCAGGATTTGATAATGTAACTTGTAGAATGCCATTATCGATAACCACCTGTAAAGAATACATTTCCAAATATTAGTTTTAGTGTACACCATAATTCTTAATTCTCTTTATTAACTTAGTCTAAATAATAATAATAATAATAAATATTATTATTATTATTATTATTTAGTTAAGGTAAGAAAAGTAACTACATGTAGATAGAGTTAAAAGAGAGAGTAATAGCATCTAAAATATATTCAGATGTATGTAATTACTCATTATCAGCAACCTATGGGCTTGGTGGGATCTCTCTCTACCCTTTAAAAGGGTTTCAAATTCCATAAATGAGAGAGAGAGAGAGAGAGAGAGAGAGAGAGAGAGAGAGAGAGAGAGAGTATATTCATGTGCATAAAATTACTCATTATCACAGGCCTATTGCTCATTATCAATTACACCTAAAAGTGAAAAAAATGATATACTCATACACATGTAATTACTCATTATCATGGGCCTATTAAGTTTGATAGTATGTCGTTGTCCTTCAAAAAGGAGTGGCAATGATTCATATTCTTTATGTTATGAGGAAGTAGAGGCGAGATGAACTGATTGGATTTGAGTAGATAGGTATCTATTCTCATGGAAGCCATTGTATAGTCCTAATCTTTGAATTGCTAGGAAAACAGAAATGAAAAGATGCACACCCCATGTATTCATTATGACATTAATTAAATTAATGAGTGGAATGAAACATTCACAAAATTATCAAAAACATGATTCTTCTTTAAAAAATTAAAATAATAATTCAAACACTTACATAGTGGTCTTGAACACACAATTGCATAGCCATGCCTGAAAATTTCAATCCGACTATCAAGGCAATAATGAAGTATTTATGAAAAGATACATATGAAAATGAGAAAGAAGCAAGCATTTTAATACGTGATGAATATTGTATGGATTTTATCAGAATAGATTAAGCATAGGGAGTTAAAGAAATTTTAAAAATAGTCCGAGAACATCTGGAGAAGGGGTGTCCTCTGACAAAGGGGTTGCAGTGACCATGCTCACCCAACTGTTTATCAAAAACATAGGTCTCCTCAAAAGTGTAGATCAAGAAAGTTGGTGGTTTTACGATAGGAGAGACGACAGTAGAAGTCTCAATAAATCGTGACCATGAGAAAATAATATTATGACTTGTTTGGCATACTAAAATGGAGTAGATTGGGAGTGGAATGGAATGAAATGTCACACGAAAAACATGTAAAAATATAAAAATTAATTCCATTCCCTTTCTTGTGTACCAAAGATTGAATTAGCGCCACCATAGGTTTTTCATGCTCTTATGGTGACCTTGAGAAATAAAAATATATAATAAAAGATAAAAGTCGGATCACTTCTTACCTTTCTGCAGTCTCTACGGTACACAAGTTAGAAGTATGAAGGCTGGCTTCTTTATATATCCATTTTGCTTTGGTATGGTTTGGTGTGGTTAGCTTGAACTATGGGTAAAGCCAGGTAAAGGCAGCATTCCATTTCTGCAAGAATACCTTACTGATGGATCCCTTCACCCGATGATCACTGTAGGTTTGGTGTGTATGGATAAGAGCCGTGCAAGGGTCGTTTGGTGGAGAACCCAATTGGCTCCTCATCAACAATAGCTCATGAATCAAGTGTGACAAGAGTAGTTGATCATGTTGTAGTTGATTGGATTTAAATATTAAATTTAAATAAAATATAATACAAAGTAAATATGATGTAAGAATCTAAATTTAGTGTGTTGGTCATGTTGTAGTCCTCGAAACAATATTGCTTTGGCAACACGGTACCAGTTTCTATGAAGAAAATAAAGCCATTAAAGAGCAATAGAGGAAAAACTAGTACAAGTTTTGGGAGGTCTATAGTTGCCCAAAGGGGACCTCTTCAATGCTAGCTCAAGTTAGTGGTGGTACTGAGAGCAAACAATTTTCCGAGAGAGTCTTAGGATAAAAGAGAGGTTATATTACTTTTTATGTTGTAGTTTTATCCATAGAGATCTAGGTCTATTCGTTTTATGGGTTAGCTAGGTTCAGCTAAGCACACTTAGAATATAAATGTTTAGTGCAAGTGTAGAATGTAACATACCAAGGGAAGGAAGGGGAGTCTTATTTAGACTAAAAAAGCAAGAAAAAAAAACCAAAAAAAAAAAAAAAAAAATCCAATCCACTTATGTCCTGTCTTATTTTTGATAAAAAAAAAAATTCAAGTAAAACATGAAATACAATAAATATTGTATACAATCTTGTCTGGCCTACAAAATCAGCAGGGCAGTTTGTTACTTGTCAAGGAATTGCCAATACACTTTATCCTTCAAGCTCAGGGAAATGGACAATCATATTGGAAATTCAAGTCGCAGGAGTGGTTTAAGGTCTTTCTTTGGTGCAGATGCCCTGCGAACTGATCCTTCTTGTCATCTCTGTGGACTATGGTCGAAGATACCGACTCTGTTTTTAAAATGCCATTGGGCCAAAATGTTATGGTTTGATAGATGGGGAATCCTTTTGGATTTGTTGGAAGACATGAACATGAAACTGTTGAGTCAAGTCTTAGCAAGACTACATGTGATCCACACAACTGCATTACCTAACGTTGATGATTTGTGGTTTGCTTTTGGCCACAAGAACACAGACTTCCAGAGATGCTGAAGCAAATAATGAAGACGTTTTATCCTCAATGATTTTCTTAGAAGGAAGAAGAACCCAACTTTCCATGATTACCGAAGAGCAAAACCAAATCCCTTCCCAGCTAGTCCCAGTTTGGTCCCTTTCGGGTTCAAACCAGATTAAATTCAATTTTGATGCAGCTGTTAGGGACAAGAAAATCCCTACAGCTTGTATTGCAAGGGTTGATTTTTGGGGGCTTGATTAACAAAACCTCAAATAATGCAATTTTCAGAGAAATGCAGCAAGACTATTTTTTTCAGTTTTTTTATTTTTTATTTTTTTTATTTTTTATTTTGCTGTTAGTCATCTTTTTCTTTCTCCCAGTCAAACCAGCCCTCAATGGAAGGAGAAGACATGCCCTATTTTAAATTGTGAGCCTGGATGTGTTTAGCACTTGGTCACCTTTTGTTAGTTGGCTAGGCGTGTCTGGTTTTGTTCTGGGCTCCTCACCAATCAGAATGTTATTTCATTTGCAGAATGTTCCTTTTTTTTCTTCTCTACATTTTGCACAATCATAACCAGCAGCTTAAACCATGACTTAAGCAGTGTTATCCTTGCGAAAATATGCAAATTTTGGTGCAGAAATTGACATTATATATTTGTCATCAGCTTTTCATATGCAGCTTTGGAAACAACAACAATAATAATGGTAATAACAATACGGTTGTATGTAGCGGGAAACAGATAATCTACCAAATATATCAACACGATTACAAGCTTAATATAATATAATCACGCCAGTATTCTCTCAGATAGTTTCATATCGGGTTGAATGGAATACAAAAAGCTTCAAAGCATTGTTTTTAAGTATCCCTATTGTTTTCCTCTCCAGTGCTAATGCACTTGACCATACTCTGCTTTTCTCTGGAAAAAAAGTGATCCCAATAGGACAGCTATGCCAGTTATTGCAATTGTGAATAGAAGGCGTCTCCGTGAATATTCATGTGGCTGCCTTCTTTGAGGACCGCGATCTCTCTCAGCTGCCCTTGCATCCCTTCTGACTCATTCCAAATGAACAAGAAAAGGATTAGCAAGATCCTGGAATTCCAGATATTTCCAAGAAACACTTAACAATGAAAGAACAGCCAAAATGTGCTGCAGTCCAGGAAGCCATGCCCTAAATTGATAAATCTATATTAATAAAGACTTTTGGGGCAGCCTGCATATGAAAAGTTGTTCAAATAACACAAGCATAAAGAAAAAATAATGATAATGATGATGCTGATAATGCCCAGCTCAATACTCTGATAATAAAAATCAAGAAATGAAAAAAGCAATATGAACTATGCTTCGTCAGGGAATATATGATAGATAGTGTAGAAAGGAATTTAGATAGGTAATCAAAAGGCACAGATCTTAAAATTACAATGACCACCACCAAACCAAGTCCCAATAGGTGAGTCAGCCAGATGAATCCTCTTCCAATATTCGACAAGATTTAGGACAATGCCCTAAGAAACTTGAAGGGCCGTCAAATCCTTACTACCTTGGTCCAAGCTATTCTAGGTCTTACCTTCCCCCTCCTATTGTCACTACCAAAAACTAAATCAACCCCCAGGATCATTATTTGGTCTACACTGCATGTGTTCAAACCGTCTCAATGACCTCCCCTTATCTTTTACAGGTCCTACACCTAGCTTACCATAATGCATTCATTCTTTATTTTATCTTTTAGAATTCTACCATCCACCCATCTTAGTTTTCTCATTTCTGCAGTTATTGCATTTATTTTTTGGACATGTTTCTCAGTTATCCAACCCTACAAACTTTCTTTGTAATTTTGAAGCTGTCCAAGAATCACACAATTACTTGGAGAACTACTTTTCACCCTACCTATTTTTTTGACCCTCTGTTTTACATCATTTTCTCTTTCAACTTGCATAATAGATCCAAGGTACCAAAATTTACTTGCACCAAGAACTTTTTGACCATCATCTGATATTTACTCCTCTATTCCTCATAGAATGACTAAAATTACATATGGATTCTATATCACTTCTACTATCTTGAAACCTTGAGATCTCTCTATAATACCACTTGAATTCCACTCCATCTCTAGTTTCATCTATCAAGACAGCAAACATGCACCAAGAAACATCATTTTAGGTATTTCCTAAATTCTCTCCCTATAATCCAAACACAAGTTAATTCCCCACTGTAGATATATATACCCCTCCCCCCGTTTTTTCCTAAAAACCACCATAAAACTTCTTAGGTACCCTATCATGTTATTAAAAACCTTGCAAGAGTTTGTTCTTTGTCCTAAACTTGTCAATTGATCTTTTTGATAGATATATAGCCTATGCAGTTGATCACTGGGCATATAATCAAACTGATTTTCTGAAACCCTTGTTTCTAACCATAGTCTTTGCTTAATTGCCTTTCCTGAAAATAAAACTAACTAATGAGTTTAGTTCCTTAGTAGCTATTACAACTTTGAATCTCCTTTATTTTTTCATATAGGTATTAAAGTATTTTTCCTTCATCCACTTACAATTTCGTAGTCCACTAATTTTGTAAAATAAACTCTTCTAAGCATTTACAAACTTCATTTGGTGTCATCTAGTCCTCTGATTTTTCCATTTCTCATCTTATTCAATGCATACTAGACTTCACTGACTCTAATTTTATGGATAAATCTCAAAATTTGGCCGTTCTCTCATTTCCTAATTCCAAGCTTATGCCTTGTACTTTATTTTTATTAAATAAGTTATTAAAATAAGCTCCCCGACTTTTTCTCTCTAGCCCTAGCAAGTTTGAACACGCACACACACACACACACACATATATATATTTGGTTTTCCCATTTTCACCTCTTTGGTGCCTAGTCTAATATATGAAGTATTATACACACCAAGTTTAACTTTGCTTTAGCCCTAGCAAGTTTGAATATATTTTTTTGCCCCATTTTTATCTCTTTAGTGCCTAGTCTAGCATACAAAGTATTATACAATCGAAGTTTATATCCACAAAAAGCCCCTTTTTTTGCATCTTCGCTTTCCTCTATATACATTTCAAATTTTTCCATATTTATATATTGTTAAAATATCTTAAAACACATTTATTTTGTTTTAACTCTAGATATCTTCATCCCATCACTAGCTCCTTTTATTAGTCACGCATCTTCTTTTGTATTCACCTAAAACATGTTTTTCTAAATCTCTAATAGAACTAGTTACCCCATTCCAGAGGGTATTTGTGTCTATATTGTCTCCTACTTGCCCAATCATCTTCTTTTATCATTTTATCTGTAAATTGTATTATGTTTTCTTTTTCCCCTTTAGGCGCCACCACTTTTTATGTTCATCTAGGTAACCCTTTCTTCTTCCATTTTTTGATGATAACATCTAACACCTAACACTGCGTAGTGCATAGCTAAACTTTCACCTGATAATAAACAATCTACCTCGTTAAAATATATATATATATATATATATATATATATATATATAGATATTTGTAGACTCTTGAAGGTTATTAAGTAAAGCATCCATACTTTGTCCCAAGATCATCTGACCAAGAATTCCAAGGCCTCGTTTGTTTGTCCTTAATTGCCTTTGAAAAGACGCTAGGCTCTTACAAATGTAATACTCAGTAATGTGTAGCCCCCTAAAATCCCATTGCCGGAAGCCTAGCTACACACCCTCACGCTCCAGCCCAAGGCTGACAGATCCAACTGCATGTGCAAGCATGTGAGGCATCGTGAAGCATCTTTTGACAGCCAATTTGCTCCTATGTCTTGAATCCATATATGCATGATATCAAGTTGATAGTCATTGATTTTGGTCCAAAGATCCAACCCTTTCGAGTCCACTTGCAGCACTTCATTACTGAAAATTGGGGCTCTGGCAGTGCTGCATCAGTGTTTTTGTGATTGATGTTTTTTGTGGAGATTGGACTGGAGTCCATGAATCTCAAAAATATGTTTTTCTTACCAGTCACTGCAGGTTCTCTGCCTACTTGTCAGCCATAGGCAAACAATGTACAATATCTGTCTCGAAGGAGTATTCGAGGTTCTTGCAGTATTAGGCATCCAAACAAGCATCTCACACAAAGTATATTTTGCTCAAAAAGGTAATCCTACACAGCTTGCAAGTCATCAAGTATCTTTCCCATCAGTCATGCAATAGACTTTGCCACCACTGACCATATGATAGGTGAGACCAACTTTTCCTTTCCCTTCTAATATTTTGAAGACTACCCTGAGTAGTTGATGGGTTCACTACTATTCTTATGAGAATAGGAACAGTAATCTTACTCCCTTGATCCCTTTTTCTTCCATTTTGTATATTACTAAACCCCCCTTCAATCCCATATATGTTAGTAAGATTGCAAGGCCATTAAATTGTTCTCTAATCTTCTTTCTTGATGATGAGGACGAAGATTGGCACAGATTGTGAGCTGGTGAATTTTACTACTTTGAGTCATTCTCTCCTCCTATTTCCTGCTCTGGCATGCTACATCACTTCAAATCTACTGTCACCTTGGTCGTCCTACATTGAACAAGTTAAAACAAGTTCCTACTTCAAGTTTTGTTCTAATTTGAGTGACCCTTGTCAATTGGAAAGAATTGTCGCGGTCCTTTTACTTCTCAAGTCAATGAATGGGTGGTTAGCTTTTCATGTCAATTCATTCTGATGTTTGGGCTCCTAGTTGTTTCACGTCAAAGTTAATAACGTTTGTTAATGTTAGAGGTTATTTATGTCTTTTAGTATTATTATTAAGTTTGTTAGTGAGAGCTGGTAAGGGTATTATTTTCATTAGAAAGTATTTGATTTGTATTATAAATAGAGGGAGAGACCTATCCTCAAGTTAGGTCATTCACTTAATCAAAATCTCAACATGGGGTCAAACTCTGATAACCTAAACCCTATCATACTCAGCTATCGCCGGAAGACACCTTCCCGTCGCTGCTCTTGTTAAATCCACCTCCCCCTTCATTATTTCACAAAATCAATCATATAGCCAAAAACAGAACCCTCAAACCCCATTCCACCTCACCCTTCATTATTTCACAAAACCAATCATATAGCCAAAAACAGAATGCTCAAACCCCATTCCGCAGCTTCTCCTTCAAACCCCATTCCACCTCACCCTTCATTATTTCACAAAACCAATCATATAGCCAAAAACAGAACCCTCAAACCCGATTGCACAGCTTCTCCCTCAAACCCCATTCCACCTCACCCTTCATTATTTCACAAAACCATTCTTATAGCTCACCCTTCATTATTTCAAAAAAATGAATCATATAGCCAAAAACAGAACCCCATTGCTTCTCCCTCAAACCCCATTCCCCCTCACCCTTCATTATTTCATTATTTCACAAAACCAATCATTTCGCTCACCCTTCATTATTTCACAAAACCAATATAGCCAAAAACAGAACCCTCAAACCCCATTCTTCTTCTTCTTCCATCTGATATGTTTTGATTCATTCGCTAGACCATATTATCAAGCTGTTGGGAATGTTTTTTGCCCAAAGATCCAACCTTTTTTGACCATGCACTTGTGGTAATCTGTTAGTTGTTGTTCAGTGTTCGTAAAGGCTTCTTTGTGAGTTTCTTGGAGTAGTGGCAGTGTCCGTAAGTTAAGTTGTGAGGTTGTGGCAGTGCTATATCAGTCATTAAGTCATTCACCTCGTCTGTGGTTGTGTTGGAGCTTCACATAGTTTGCGATTGTCTCAATTAGATTTGATTGTTCATCTTGTTTGACACTGGTTCCGCTGCAAGTTTGTGAGTGTTGGGATAGAGTCTATGCATCCCAAAAACATGTTTCCATCATCAGGCAGTCAGGCTTAGTGTGTCAGCTCAAGAAGACACTATATGGTTCAAAACAATCTCCCAAAGCATGGTTTGGTTGTTTCAATGTTGTAGTACTTGAGTTTGGTCTTCGACAGTGTGCAGTGGATCATTTTGTATTTTATCATCATACTTCATTGGCTAGGATCCTTCTTGTTGTTTATGTGGATGATATTGTTATTACAGGTGATGAAGATAAAGGTATTTGGAGTCTCAAACATTTTCTATAGACTAAGTTTCAAACCAAAGATTTGGGATCGTTGAAATACTTCTTGGGTAGTATCTAGATCTCATGGGAATTGTTTTTTCACAGAGGAAGTATGTTTTTTATCTATTGAATGAAACTAGATTGTTGGGATCCAAATTGGTTGATACACCCATAGAGCCTAACAGCAAGTTAGCGTTAGATATGGGTGATTTTCTACCTAATCCTGGACAATACAGGAGATTTGTTAGAAAGTTGAATTATCTTAGTCACTTAGCAGGATACATCTTTTGCAACAAGTGTTCTCTGAGGACAAGTCATTGGGACGCAGTAATTCGCATCTTGAGATATCTCAAAGGTGCACCTAGGAGAGGTTTTTTATATCGTGATCAAGGTCACACTTCATGGATATATAGATGTAGAATAGGCTGGGTCATCTTCCGATTGAAGATCCACAGCCAGGTACTGTATCTTGGTTGGTGGTAATTTGGTTTCTAGGAAGAGTAAGAAACAAACTATAGCGGCTAGGTATTGTGTTGAATTAGAATATAGAGCTATGGCTTACACTACTTGTGAACTTGTCTGGTTGAAGAGTATGCTGGAAGAATTGGGTTTTTCACATTCTCAGCCTATGAAGCTGATGCATGATAATCAAACTTCTCTTCATATTACCTCCAACTTGGGTCTTTCATGAACGGACGAAACACACTGAAATTGATTGCAATTTTGTTCGGAAGAAACTTGTGCAAAAGCTCATTACTATCACTTATGTGAAGTTTGACATGCAGCTTGCTAATTTGTTTACCAAAGCTTTGGGGGGTGCTGGTGTTAAATTTATTTGTAACAAGCTAGGAGCATATGATATTTATGCTATAGTTTGAGGGGGAGTGTTAGAGGTTATTTATGTCTTTCAGTATTCTTATTAAGTTTGTTAGTATGTTAATTTGTGAGAGTTAGTAAGGGTATTATTGTCATTAGAATGTATTTGATTTGTATTATAAATAGATGGAGAGACCTATCTTTTAAGTTATTAATTTAATCAAAATCTCAATAGTTGATAACTATTCTAGGATGATTCTGCTCTATTTGATAAAATATAAAAATAAAAAAGGGCAGCCCGGTGCACAAAGCTCACGTGTATGCGAGGTCTGGGGTAGGGGCGGACCACAATGGGTCTATAGTATGCAGCCTTACTTTATATTTTAGCAAGAGGCTATTTCTACGCCTCAAACTCGTGACCTCTAGGTCACACGGAAACAACCTTATCGTTGCGCCTAAGCTCCCCTTCTATTTAATAAAATATTGTTGAGTTTTTTTAATATCTTTTGCACTTTCTATCCTCAACTATGGACCCAACTTGATGTACTTGTCACAATACTTCAAAATCATAATTCTGAGGACTATTGTAGTACCCAACTCACCACCCATATGACTAATTCTAGTATTGATCCATCTATACCCTATTCTATCAAATGAACGTCCCCTAAGTTTCTTGCAATGATGTTGTGCTCACTGCTTGTTCTTTTAACAATAAAATGCTATCCTTTATCCTTGGTGGTAAATACGACATTCAATTATCTTCGCCAAGGACCCTTCATTCTCACTTCCTCCCTATCTAATAGATTGAGTGTCCTTTGTCCATCAGTTAAGCCCAGGCATAGATAAGTTAGATCCCCATGCTATCAAATGTATTCTTCTAGGCTACTCTTGTATAGTAAAGGTCTATTGATGTTATTGCCCATTTTTAGATCAATTTTTGTCTCTACTCATCTTACCTTCTTTGAGAACACACCATATTGTTCTCATTCTTTGATTCTTGACCTTAGTGAATTGCTTCCTCTATCTAGCTTTCTAGATCCTAACCTATTACTATGTCCAATCCTCCTACATATTCATCTAGTTTAACTCATTGTTGCTTGGATAATCCTAATTTGTAGGTGTACAGGCAACAGTGATTCAAGGGAGGAGAGCCTCCTCCAGTTTCTACTTCAACGCTACTAGTTTCCTTGCCTGTGATCCTCTTTCCCGTTGATCTTCCTATTGTTGCTCAGAAAGGTAAATGCAGTTGCGCAGATGTAGCTAATATCCAATCACTAATTTCTTTTGCTACAATTTCTTGTTGCCTTCATGTTTTTTTTTAGTACACTAACAACTATTGCTCTTCCTAATTTTGTCTCAAAAGCCTTATCCCATTCTAGATGGAGGACAACAATGGTTGAAGAGATGCATTCATTAGACAATAATGACACTTGGGAACTAGTAACCTCTTCCTAAGTCTCTGGTTGGTTGTCATTGGGCATATACCTTGAAGGTCAATCCTAAAGGTTCCATGGCTTGTTTGAAAGTCCACCTCATTGCTAAAGGGTACACTCTACGTGTACATTTTGGATCATTTTTATATGCACTCCCTGGTAGCCAAACTTTCCTTTACTCATTTGTTTATTTCCTTAGCCACTTGTCATTGGCCTCTACATCATTTAGATGTAAAGAAGGCCTTCCAACATGGTGATCAAGGAGGTCTATATGAAGCAACAAACAAAGTTTGTTCCTCAAGGGTAGTTAGGATTAGTGTGTTGGCTCAAACAATCATTGTATGATTTGAAGTAGTCTCCCAGAGCATAGTTTGGTCGGTTCTTTGTTGTAGTATATGAGTTCAATCTTCAACAATAGCCGCATAGCACTTTGTACTCTATTGCTATTGTGCTTTTTGTAGGAATTCTACCTGTGTATGTGGATGAAATGGTGATTACTAGTGATGATAATCAAGGTACCCAAAGCCTAAAGCATTTTCTACAAACTAAATTTCAAACCAAAGATTTGAGGTTGTTGAAATATTTCTTGGGTAGAGAAGTATTTAGATTGTTTTGTCACACAGAAAGTATGTTCTAGACCTTTTGATCTCGGGATCCAAATGTGTGGATACACCCATGAATCCTAAAAGCAGGTTTGAGATAGGGATATTGGGATCCAAAAGTGTTGATACACCCATGAATCCAAATCCTAAAGCATTTTCTACAAAATAAATTTCAGACCAAAGATTTGAAGTTGTTGAAATACTTCTTGGGTAGAGAAGTATTCAGATCATTTTGTAACAAAGAAGGTATGTTCTAGACCTTTTAGCTGAGACATGGAGTTTGGGATATGAATACAAACGTGTTGATACACCCATGGATCCTAACAGCAAGCTAGTTCCAGATGAGGATGATTTGTTGGCTAAACCTAGAGGAGATTTAAAAAGTTGAATTATCTGATAGTTATTCAAACAAATATATTTGGGTTGTGAGCCAATTTCTTGATTCTACAAGAACAAGTCACTAGAATGCAGTCATTCATATCTTGGGATACCCTACAGGTGCACCTCGAAGAGGTCTCTTGTATCAAGAACAGGGTCACACATGTTCTGAGAGAAGATCCACAACTGGGTACTTGTTCTTGTTAGGGTTTCGAACTTTGGTGGCCTAGTTGAGTGTTGAGTACAGGAATCATGCCATGGCCTACACTAATGTGTTGTTTGGCTAAAGAACACATTGGAAAAATTTAGGGCCAATTTGGTATCGTTGTTGTTTTCAGTTTTCTATTTTCTATTTCTACTTTTGCATAGTGAAGAAACAAATTATAAAAAATGCATTTGCTTATGTTGCCAGCTTTTTGTTTCTATTGTTGGTTTTCAATTGTTTGCGAAAAGACCGAAAACCAAATTTTATGGTTTTCAGTTGTTTTGACAGCCTATTTCCAGAATATTTAATATCTAAAAATAGTTCTTTTGGATTAAATCATTAATTTTATACACTTTTAAATAAAAATAAAAATAAATGATCATACGAATATAAATATAATTAAAATAAATCATACATTAATTTTAAAATAATAACAATAAAGTCAATTATATCTTCATTATTTTTCAATTGTCATGACCAATAAAATTTTTATTGTAAAGTAAATTTTGAAAGTATAACTAAAGTAAAATAATTATAATAAATTTTATATTTATTATTGTATCTTTGAATGTGTATTATTTTTCAATTTTATTATTTTAATCATATTTTTATAATATTATTTGATTTAAATATGAAATTAAGTTTTTTTTAAATTAAAATTTTATATACATTATTAGACAAATAAGTTGCTAGTTTCTAGTTTTTAGTTTCTGATTTTCATTTCTAGTTTCCATTTCTACAATTTTTGATAGTGATGTCGAATGGCTACTTAGCTTTACAATTCTCAGTTCATGGAGTTAATGTGTGATAATCAAGTTGCTATTCATGTTTCCCCTAAACCAACAGAAAAGCACATTGAAGTTCATTGTCACTTTGTACAAGAGAAACTTGTGTAGAAGCTCATTGAACCACTCGTATGAAGTTTGAATTCCATCTTGCTGATTTATTCACTAAAGCCCAGGGGATGCTCACGTTAAATTGATTTCTAACAAGCTAGGAGCACGTGAGGTCTATGCTCTAGTTTAAGGGGATACATTTCTGCTGACTTTATTATTCAGTATTAGTGCTGTGTGTTATTGTTGTATTAGTAAGCATAAGCTAGTGCATGAGTTAAAAGAGTATTATATATGTACATGGCATATTTCATAAATAGAAGGAGAGAGACGTATCATTATGATTAGGACTTCTAATTTACACAATGCTCTTTAACAGTCTTAAACTTAACCACACATATATTCAGCCATTAGTTAAAAACAACTAAAATAAACCAGTATTCAAATTTAAAACAGTTTTAGTTGCATTCAAAACATGGTTCATAGATTTAGAACTGCATTCAACATTTAATGGGTTCCTAGAATCACAATTCCTCTCATATCCTTTGAGGGCGAGACTACAAGAAGCGTTGATTCCAACATAGATCCAACATGATTCCGATGCAAAGCTACAACAATTTTGAAAAAATAAGGATATGACAAGGTAGGGATACATTAATAAATATAAAAATACATATCTTTTAGGCATTTTTTTCCTTTTCAATGACAAATATTGAGATAATTTTAATTTAGAATGAAATATAAGCATCATTCATACATAATTTTCTCCTTAATCAAATCTCTCTTTTTTTTTTTTAAAAAAAAAAATCAATTGCACATTTTACAAACCACAGTTATCAACTACATTCATATTGGAGAATGTTTTTCCAACAATAGAAAAGCAACTCAATGGCATGACATGGTGTGCAATGGGCATGACCCAACTAGTAAAAAAAACACACAACCAAAATAAAAAGATTAATGGAAAGCCGCAAATTGGCAATGGCTTTGGAGAGGGGGGAATCTGAGGGTTGGGAGATCTAGCAGTGCTCAGCAAGGGAAGAGCAATGGCACCAGGGCTCCAAAGTCCAACCACTCCAGTGTCAATGAACCCTTGACTCTCAGTCTCTAATCTTCCACTCAATTTTCTTTTCAGGGTGGCGGGGGGTGGCAGGTGGGGGAATGGGGGTGTTAAGTGGGGACAAAATGCAGCATTTTGCTGCAAGCAGAGTCCTGAACATCTCCTTGGCCTGTAAGGAAGCGTCTCAGCCATGTCCAAAAATAAAAGTTAATTACTTTCTGACATGTGTTTGACACATGTGACAGCATGTCAGGCAGGAGTTAGTGTCCAAGACATGTAGGATACCTACTCTTCAGGCTCGTAGAAGGGAGGCCTTGACTCAACTGTAAAGGTCTTACATCCTAAGTTCCAAACTGAATGTCAGAGGTTCAAATCGCAGAAATAGTCCCTCCAAACAGGAAGGTAAGACTACACACATCATGCCCTCCACAGATCCTCAATAGTGTGGGAGCCTTATTATTCATATCTTCCCAAAAATTTGCCTTCTATAGCAGTGCGAGTAGTAATGACATTAATTATTCTTGTCCTAAAACAATCATAACTTTTATGATCCTATTCTTATCCCCTAATATCTTAAACATCTACAAGATAGCATGACAAACATGGTTAGTATGCTTACTAATTAAGTTATAACAAATGCTACTAAAAAATTGAAATATAATGCACTTAGAAATTTAAACAATTGATGGCAGAATACCTGGACGGTCCCACAGTTTCATCTGGGACACCATTGCATCTTGTTTCATGATAAATCCTTTCTCGCAGTCGAATATATTTGCCACATAAATGACACAATTCTGTTCGGTTGCCACATACTTCCTGAAATTACAAAGCAACATTCACATTACACTCAAATGTTACTATAATATTTTCATCTGGAAAATAAATTTTTAACTGAAAAGTTGTTGGAATTTAAATACCTGATGTTCAGATAGATCAATTGCCGGCAATGGGAACTCACAAAATTCGCATGTGACAATCCTTTGGGGACAATTTTCACCTTTATGGACAGCTAAATTTTCACGTTCCATTGTTGCACTGCACAGTGAACAGGATACCTGCCCCAACACAAATGAATCACTAACTTGGTGAGCACATACATATTGACTATAAATTCTTCCAATTCAACAATGTTTGATCCAATGATTTAGGTTGG
Organism: Malania oleifera; assembly: GCF_029873635.1. Lineage (NCBI taxonomy): Eukaryota > Viridiplantae > Streptophyta > Magnoliopsida > Santalales > Ximeniaceae > Malania > Malania oleifera. The sequence continues at coordinate 64,793,219 of NC_080424.1, forward strand.
CTCCATTTATTAGAACAAAGTCCGTCCAAATTTTCATACTAAAGCCCCCTCCATTAAGTGCAACTGCTTTAATGACGACTTAAATGTAAATAGTCCAAAGATGGTGAGAAAGCAAGTATTGGAATAACAATCTGAGTTTGCATCGCATCTTTTCCTTTCCTTCCTCCAAAACTTTCTATTTTTCTTTATTCATTGGTTCACTCTTTCTTTTAATTAATACATAGCCTATTTCTTAAAATAATTTATTCAACTACATTTTAATACAGATTGTAATTAGCCAGTGGGTAAATGTAGGCCATATAGTACGTCAGTGAGGAAGAGTGAGTGAGTTACTATGGGGGGTAATAAAAGGGGTAGGGGTAGACCTAAAATAACTTGGAAGGAGATAGTGAGTACGGATTTAATAGCCCTGAATCTGTCAAAAGAAAGGGTCCATGATCGCATAAATTGGTAGAAAAGGATTCATATAGCTTACCCCACCTAGTGAGACTTAAGGCTTGGTTTTGTTGTTGTTATTGTTGTTGTATACATTCTTATGGTGAGGATAGTGCAAGACTGCAATGTGTGAGGTTGAGCACTTGTGGGTGTTGTGCTTAATTGCAATTCACACTTGATGGTTTTACCTATATGAGTGAGGAGTTGGGCCGCTCATGAAATCCCGGTGAGGTGCATGGGTTATTTGCGTAAATCCGCATTGAACAACTAATTTAACATTGTAATGCAGATGGTAAGCTTGTTTGACTTACAATAGGAATTACGGTTCATAGAGACTTAATGTCTCGCCATACTTTCATTGGTCACAACTTATCTTCCTTGGTTTGGTTCATAGCCCAAAAGGCACCAGATATGACACATTACATTCTAGCAAGTTAACTCAGATATTCTCTAGTCTTTTGAAATGAATGGGAATAGTTGGTATTTTGTGTAAAGGTGTTTTAAAAGTTTTTACTACTTCTCTCCTCTTAACAGTTGTTTAAATAATTTGTTTAATTTTATTAACAATTATAAAAATGGTTTATGACCGTTGTTGACCATTTTATAATAGTTATTTGTATGCATGTGTGTGTGTGTGTGTGTGTGTCCATATATATATATATATATACTCGAGGCTAGATATGTTTTGAGAACGTGATTTGCTACAGATTTCTCCTTCTTCCTTACAAACTCTTCTTTGAAAGTTCTCATGTTGTTGAACCGATTATGTTTTCCTATTTCATTTTATTTGTCTAGGTTAACCAAGCTATGTTGCTCATGTCACCCAATTGGTGAGTGCACGTCAATCGAAAGGGTTGTTGTATCCAAGGGGTAGACGCCAATAAGCCTTCTACACTGCATTGGAGGGGATAAATCTTCCCTAAGGGCAGAGTGATACATGCCTCAACCAATTAGTTTCTCACTTTCTCAATTTTATTTATCACATCCCATTTTCAAATTCGACTTTTCCAACTTGCCTTCTGTGAGCAACATCTCCTTGCTAGAGTGCAACATGGCAACAGTCAAGTCCATTTGCCCTCCACTAGGGAGGTCTCCTTACTAGAGTATAACATAGTAGCAGTTATTTTTCAAAGGAGATGGCAACAAGAGCTTCAAGAGATTATTTTTTTCTAAAGAGATGCATCCAGAGTCATTTTTCAAAAAATGAGAATGAAATAAGTATTACAATAACAGTTCTTCCTTAAGATAAAATGAATAGACATAAACCCCCCAAGATTCATCTTTCAATTCCCACAAAAGGTGACAGATGAATTACCTACATTAGAGACGATCCACACGCATAGAGAATCCAACTTATTTGGTAACCAATGCATCTATCATAATGGGATGACAGCTAAAACCAGACTATTATAACCAATCTGCAATATTTTTGCTTACAATTACAATTGACAAGGACATTCAATATCTAACATTAACATGCAGGTGATGCTCTAATCTTAGCACTTTAAGCCATATCGTTGCCTGCCCTACAAGTTGAACATCCACTTAGGAGGACAACCCAAAGGGGAAAAAAGTCACTAACTTTGATAACCACACTCTTTAAGTCATGTGTAACGGTCTTGAGTCCAACTTCGGGCGAGGTATTGCCCCGCTTTGGCCCACTGACCTCACGGGTTTGTCCAATAAAAGGCACCTTACATAGTTGGAGCTCAAACCATCATTATAAGCTCAAGATCTCCCTAATACACATTCGATGTGTGACCATCACATATTCTCTTGTTCAATCTCTAACACCCTCGTCAAAGTGGCTTACACATTTGTGTAGAATCCACCCACAAATAGTGCACCTAGGGTGGTTCTAATACCAAATGTAATAGTCTCGGGCCCCACTTCAGTGAGGTGTTGTCTGCTTTGGCCCATTGGACTCACAGGTTTGTCCTATAAAAAGCGCCTCACATAGTTGGAGCTCAAACCATCCTTATAAGTCCAAGATCTCCCTAGTACACATCCGATATGAGACCATGACACCATGGTAAATTTAAATTATTTTCATAAATTGCATGGTTGTTGTTTTTGCTTTTGTATTGAATGAGTTTATGCTAAGCATGTTTTACATTAATTATGTTAATTGATTTTGGAAATTTCATTTAGTTTATTAGAGCTAGGAGTAGATGAACAGAGATTAAGAAAGCCCATGTCAAAACATAATAACATAGGAGTTGGGGCATAAATAGAAAAAACCTAAAATGGAAATGGAAAAGAGGGGCATGCTAAAACCAGGAGACACCTGGTAAACAAGTGATCGCACTGTAGAGCCCTTGTTGCCACTGCCCTGTCCTGTTTCCAACCTAGAAGGGGACACTTGGCAAATAGCTCGCAGCAAGTTGCTGCTATGCTGATCCACTTTTAGAGATGCATACCAGAAAGAACTCAATACACAATTAAGTTAAAGAGAAAACTCCGCAAAAATCAAGATATTCATGGAATATACGGGAAAAAATACTTAAAATTCAGAGGAACCTCAAAATGAATTAGAGAAGTTGATGATCAAGGTAGGTGTCCTTAATTTTCATTTATTCATCTAGAGATTTTGGGTATTCAAGAGGAAAAGGGGTGGAAACTTGTATGAAATTGAATCCAAATAAGGAAAGAAGATCTTGTTTTTTTTTCCTGATAAAAAAAAGAAGAGATTTAATTAGAAAGAGAAGAGTTTACAAAAAGGAGAAAAGACATCTCCCATCAAAATTCTGGAAAAAATCCTTAAAAAAAATGAAAAAATACTTTGAAATGTCAAAGCAAAAAATTACTCCAATCACACTGAATTTCCAAAAAGCTCACTCCCTTGAAGAAACCAAAGCCAACGCACCATAAAGAAACAAAATAATGAATCTTCTCCCAAACCAGCTGTTTGTTCAATTTTTTCCATCTGAAAATCCGTCCTTTGGGCTCCAACCATGAAGCCACAGCACTGCAAATATTCCACACTAACACAGTTCAGTCCTCCTATCCTTTCTTCTACCGAAGCAAGCCCTCAAAAGAGATAGTCAACATTCCATCCAACATTGCTGGACAAACCCAAGCTTCTCCCAACACACCAAATAAATTATTCCAGATGCTCCAAGAAAAATCACAATGTAAAAACAAATGAGGAGCCGATCCAGAATTCAAACAACAAAGCACGCACACACATCTAAGGTAAGGCCTTCAAAGGTCTCCTAATTTGCAACAGACTATTAGTATTGATTCTGTTCAGCACAGTCAGCCAAATGAAAGCCTTAATCTTTGGAGGAGCTTTGGCTTTCCAAATACATTAAAATAGAGGAAAACAAGAGTTGGAACAGGTCAAAAACTCGAAAAAAGATTTACAAGAATAAACCCCCAAATGATCCAAAGCCCAAGTCCGAGTATCCCTATCTAAAGAAAGATGACAATTATTCAATAACAACAACAAAGAGGAAAGTTCCATCATCTCTCTATCATTTAGAGATCTTCTAAAATAAAAACTCCAATAAACTAGAGGTTTACCCATATCGACCATCGAGAAAGAAACCATACTATCTTGTCTTGAGCTGAATCGGAAGGGGCGAGGAAAAGATATGGATAGAACATCATTTCCCAACCACGAATAGGGATCTTTCCAAAAAAGTGTCCGAGAACCCCGCCCCATAACAAAATTAATGTGAGGAGTGAATAAGGGATAAATCCAAGGAATAGATTTCCATGGACTCTCTGAAGAACATCACAAACTAACAGTAGTAACCCATTCACATCCAACCCATGCTTACTTTTAATCACTTTATACCAAAGGAAGTGATCTTCTAAGGGAAAACGCCATTACTATTTATCTAGGAGAATGATGTGTTTAGACATCGAATTTCCCAGACCCAGCCCTCCCTCCTCTTAAGACCTGCAAGCCTCCTCCCACCAAACTAAATGATCCTAAAAACCTCCAACTTCGTACCATAAGAAATCTCTCATTATTTTATGAAACTTATTAGCAATCCCCACTAGAATTTTAAAGTTGACAAATAATATAAGTGAATGCTAGATAAGCAAGCCAGAATAAGGGTAATTTTGCGCCCAAGGAAAGAAAGTGCCCCCTTCCAACCATCCAACCTCTTGGCCACTCTTTCCACCGCCGGATTCCATAAATCCATGGATGATCTAGATTTGCCCCCTACATGGACCCCTAAGTAAGTCAAAGGCCACTCTAAAAGACCACACCCCACCTTTGAAGCCCACTCCCTAACACACTCAAGAGGCATATTAATGCTGGCTAGACCACTTTTCTCCAAATTCCTTTGAAGCCCACTCCCTAACACACTCAAGAGGCATATTAATGTTGGCTAGACCACTTTTCTCCAAATTTATTTTTAGAGTTGACACCCTCTCAAAAACAAGGAGGATTTTAAGATGTGGCTACTTTTCATAGCTGTATGTTTTTGTTTTGGTTGGGAAATTTACATGTGATGGATATTGATATGGTGCAATGGTAAAGTTGTCGCCGTGTGACCTAGAGGTCACAGGTTCGAGGTGTGTAAACAATCTCTTGCAAAAATGCAAGGTAAGGTTTGAGTACCGGGCTACCCATTTTTAAATATTGATCTTGTAAGGGCAATAGTTTTACTTGCTACGGCATAGCTTGTGCATGCATCTATTGAATCATTGTTATATAAAATAGTCGGGCTATGTTTCCTCTTTGTGGCCATGATATTGTGAAATTTGAGCAAGCTAGGATTGCATCTCCCTTGGGTGAAAGGCCCTAAACCTTCGGAGATTTTCGCGTTAAGTGATGGTTGGCCAAACTGAAAATTGGCACTTGTCTGAGATGAAAATTGGAACTCATTGAGATAGCACTACCATGTTGACATGATGTTCAAATATGTGCTACTTGAATGTCTTGTGATGGTAACTATTGATAAGGAGATTGGTTAGACTAAGAAATGTGTTCATGACAGTATGAACATGCGTGCATGTAAAGAAATAACATTTTTAATATGGTGAAATTTTTATAGATATAAGGGGGAATTAAGAATGTCTACTGAGCTCCTGGTTGCTCCCCCTACTTCCTACATCCATAATAATTTCAAGTTTGGATTGAAGGAAAGCCCCACTTGTGTACCATAGTGTGGTATTAAGACACTAAGCGTGCATTTTGTATGTATTTTGCATGGAAGGTTTGGAACAAGGTATTCAATTACTTTGAAGAAAGTTGGGTTTGTCATTAGAACAGTGGAGGAGTTCTTGGCAATTTCTTTTGTGGGGTTTGGAAGGAAGGAAGGAAGGAATTGCATTATGGAATTGTGTTATATTTGCAGTGTTTTGGGGTTTGTGGAAGGAACGTAATCCACATATATATTTGCAGGCAAGAGGTTACCATATTGGTTGGTGTGGGAAAAGATTCCTTTTATGGCTTCTTTATGGTGTATGGCCATGGAAAAATTCAAGGGAATGTGTGTTTTGGAAGTTCAGAGCGATTGGAAGTCTCTTCTTAGGGCGTCTTGAGTTTCTTTTGTCATTTTTTTATTTTTGCAATTTTATTTTTTTATTTTCCTGATGATTATCAGACTTTGTTAAGGAGATGTCCTCTCTCTTGCTTGTAAATTCTATCTTTATCAAATGAATTTCTTTTTCTATCAAAAGAAATAATAAAGTGAAATACAATGCAACCATTGTGTATAAAGTACAGCACAATGTAAGGAGCTTGTCAATGGAAGTAAAACCTTTTTGGTTGCATTGTGAAATATAGGTATGTATCTTGTGTTTTAACAAGTATTTAACTTGCTTTTTACTTGTAGATAAATGATGATGTTGCAAAACAATTTCTTCCCCAGACCTGGTGCCTCCATTATATATGAATTTATTGCTCATAAATGAAAAACACAAGGATGACTGTACAATCCTGAGGTTTATGTTTTGTGGTTATAACAAAAATCTTTCCTAGGACTGTGTGCCCCCAACCTAATAAAGAATAAAGTTACTACAAAAGAAACGTCTTTTGCCTCCGACAGTATTTTTTCAGAGTTTTAAACTTACCACCCTTGGCATGTACGGTTCACGTAGCTCCCACATGAGCCAAAGCAAATTGCAAACCCCCCCCCCCCCCAACACATGGGAGGGGGGAAATTAAAAAAAAAAGAACATCGTTCTTGGCAGAAATACACACTTGGAACCTCTTATTCTCCTGCTTCTCTTGACCACTTGACATGTAATTTATTTCAAGTTTCTCTTTCATCTCTATATTGTGCATCATTCAGCAAAAGAGCACTCAAAGAGCTAGTAAAGTTAGCCCCATAAATTTTTCATGTGAGTAAATTCTTTGAAACACAGAATTTCAAAATGCAAATAAATAAATAAATAAAGTGCTTAAGATAAACTCATGTACCGGAGCATGTGTGTTCAAGAAATGTTCCTCAGCATGTCTTTTTGGAATCATATCATTACAAAGTTTACATCGTTCAAGATTGCGGGAGCAGTAAACATAATGCAAATTAAGATTTGAAGAAGGAACAGTTCTGTCACTGCAATTAAGAAATTATTGATTGTTAGCAGATTTCTTAAATTACACGGCTGGAAAGTACGAAGAGACATGAAACATGCTTTAATCTCATAAATATGAAATAGCCACTAAACATTTATAGATGGCCATAATCTCTAATTTAAACACTTGCAGAAGAATAAAATATTTGACCACAACCTACCGTCAAGGGGTGGAATGAAACAAGGTAAATAAGCAAGAAAAAAAGTAGTAACTCAAAAATGTTCATAGTGGATTTCAGCAGATATATTTTCTTCAAAAATCATCACTTAATAAACTGCACCACAATAACAAGAAGAAGGCCAAAATTTTAATAAAGACATCCATATTGATCGAGCTGTTTATTTATATCAAAATTTATATTTTAATTTTTAACCCATGATAATGAGAAAATTATGACAAATGAATGGCAACACAACAAACAATAAAATAAGAAAAAATATTTTTGAAAATACATTGGAGAGGAGAAAATGAAGGAAATAATTTGGTAGATGTAGTGACCTAGAGGTCACGATTTCGAGGCGTGGAAATAGCCTTTTGCAAAAATGTAAGGTAAGGTTGCGTACTATAGACCCATTGTGGTCCGCCCCTTCCCTAGACCCCGCATATGCGGGAGCTTTGTGCACCGAGCTGCCCTTTTTCTTTTTTTTCTTATGTAGTGCATATACAACGAAGTTTGATGAATCCAACAACATGACTACACGGAAGAAAGTCATGTTAGAGAGAGAAACTCTCCCTTCTCTCTAGAAGATGCATGACAGTGGGTGAGTGCTTTTGGTTGGTTCTCCTTCGTTGATCTGTCGATTTCCCAACATTCTGCTGTGGTTGGGGCTGGATTTGATATTGTCTGGACTGTCTGAAGGTGTTTGGATTGTTTGAAGTCTGATTTTCAGCTTCATTCTGTGATTTTAATTTTTGAAGTTTTGTCTTCTCACTTTCCTGCTCACGCGAGAAGTTTGAAATTTGAAATTTCAGTTCAGCAATGGGGCATCATAGGGCTCCTAGGGTTGCTGGGATTTCAAATCGGGAGGCAGAAATGAAAGAGGAGGAAGAGTTTGCATTGAGATTTATTGAAATCAAAGTGGATGCCGGAATGAATGGGTAAACAAGAAACATATTGAGATAATGGCAGAGTTCGAAAGACTGGCTAAAATGGTGAGCCAGAGAAGCAGTAGTGGCTCGGGTGGTCTGAAGTCTTCCTTGGAGTTACTGGAGGATCTTCGCACTCAGAGGGGCATGCAAGGTGCTCGGGGAACTGGAAACGAGATGGAATCTGGGTATACTAAGAAGATGGGTAAAATGATTCCTCAGGATGAGACAATGAACTTGGCTACCTCCTCAGTGTTGCAGAAGTGTAGTCAGAAGAAGGTGGGAGTGTGTTGTGGATCATCTACTTGTAGTTTGAGTGATGGAAATATCTAGTGCAACCAAGAAGGGAAGAAGGTGAAGGAAACTCCTTTGACCTTGAATGACAAAGAACTGGATAGTACGGGGCCATTGGATGATTACTTGAAAGGCATGGAAGAACTAATCAGAGGTCGTGTTGATGGAAAAATGAAGGCATGGGATGATGAAGACCCCTCGGACTCTGATACTCGGGGTTTGAAAGACACGAATGACATTGAAGATCGGGTTAGTGAAAAATTGAATGAGCAAAGGGAAGACAAGAAAGGGCCTGATGCAAGGAAGGTAGATCAGAAAACAAGTGGGGAAGAGAGAACCATCTTAAGAAACAATAAGAGGGTTCCATGGACTGAACTGTTTGCCAAGAACAGGGATCCCTCCAACTGTGGTTCTCTGCCAGCTTTTGCTGCTAGTGGAGATGGAGCTCGTATAACTGCTGCTGAAATGTACAGCTCTGAGGGGATAACCGACAAGCACTTGGTGGGTTATTTCACAGGCAAATTTCCTGGTAAGGTGGCTTTTAATAATCTGGTTAGATCGTGGAATGTTCAGGTAGAATCAATACAGCATGAAAAGGGATGGATTGTTTTCAAATTTTAGAAGGAGGAGGACCTCTGTAAGGTCCTAATGAATGGGCCATACTTAATTTATGGTAGAACTTCAATATTAAAGAGAATGTCCAAGTTCTTTCAGTTTGGCCTTGAACAAAGAACAATGGTCCCTGTTTGGATCCAATTGAAGGATCTCCCATTTGCACTATGGCATCCTGTAGCTATGGGGAGGATATGCTCTGAAATTGGGAGACCGCTTTGCATGGATAAGTTAACCACTAACAAGGCTAGAATTTCGTATGCTAGAGCTTTGGTAGAAGTTGATATTGCTAAAGGAATTAAGTACAATGTGAAGATCTTGTTACTAGATGATATTGAAATAGTTCAAGAGGTGGTATACGAAGGATTTCCGAGATTCTGTTAAAAAAAGTAAGACAATGGGTCACACGGAGGCTTTTTGTACTCCCAAGGTAGATTTTAAAAGACCAGGGGGTCTCCAGTATCAACCTAAAGTGACTGCGCAGACATCCAAACCAGACAAGGAAGGGGGTGATACCAGAGTGACAGCTGCAAATAAGGAAAAAGAGATTGTTAGTAACATCAAGGAGCCTCAGGGTGAAGGTGTTGCCTCAGAAAATGCCCAGGTTAACGAAGAGGATGATTCTAATGCTTATGAGAATGCTGAATGTTAGCCCTAGTAGCTAAGGATTCTCATTCCAGCTTGTTTTGATGACAACAACCCATCAGTGGTTCTTAAGTATGCTAACATTTTTCCTCAAGTTCAGTTCAGATATACAGGACGATTCCAAGGCAAGAACAAGGATCAAACATATATCGAATAAACAAAGAGCAAATGACCATCAACAAAGTTCCACATATGGCACATCCGGAGCTCAACCACCCAAACAAAGCATATATATATATATATATATATAACTCTACATTAATTGTACCTTTGTTGGGTTGTGTGTGTGAGAGGTAGGATATAGGTTACAACTCTTGTGAATATGGTGTGGTCAAGAGTATCTTGCAAGAGAAGAGCAAACTACATATGCATATAATTCATAATAGGTTAGAACATGAATTCCGAGCTCACACATGCATATCGAGTCACCTAACTGCATAAGATATCAAAATGGCTTTCAAACGTATTTTGTCAAACCAAGACATCTTATTATTGGTAAAAATTAATTCTGGACAAGATTGGACTTTAACTTGAACAAAAACCATTTTTGGACTTGTCTACATCCATTTAGGTCCTTATATAAGTAAAACAAATGGACTTGTAGACAAACACCAGGGGGTTCGTCGACGAACACATAAAGGGAACTCGTCGACGTTCACAAGGGAGTTGTTGACGAAGAGATCCCGAGACCACCTAAAAACTCAAAGCAGACTCGTCGACAAATACAGGGGATTCTGCGATGAATATATATGGGTGGCTCGTCGACGTATACAAGGTAATCGTCGACGAAGAGAAACCGAGACCTATCTGAATTCAGCAGAGAAGACTCATCGACGAACACAGGGGATTCGTCGACGGATGCATGTGTAAGACTCATCGACGAGGTCATGGAATTGTCGACGAGGGACGGGCGGCATAACACATTTAATGCACACTAACGGCTAGTTTTCAACTTGTCTTTTCTCCATTAATGCCCAACGGCTCTCCAGAGAGCTGCTCATCCCTTTGCCCTTTAATATGAGTCTTGTGCATTCATTTCATACTAGTTGAGCACTTGGTTGCTAAGCACATTGATTGAGCATTCATTCCTAGGTTTTCATATTTGCTCATACTCTCTTGCTCTTTACTCTTGTCCTACACACATTTACAAAAAGAGTAGTGGGAGGTTTGATTTGTATTATCAGCTCAAAAAGGAGCACTTTGAAGTTGCATCTAGCTGTTTTGATTTGTTGTATTGAGGGGTTCTTTGTGAGCCTTTGTAAGGTGACTTTTGGTGAGCATCTTGTTGTAGCTCTTGGTGAGCAGATGGGGTGTGTACCTATGATTGTAAAGGCTTCTCCGTCTTGAAGGAGGATTGCTTAGCCGATTTTGGGAATCCTTGAGTTGGTCTCAAGGCGTGGACGTAGGCTTAGTGTCGAACCACGTTAACATCGTTGTGTTGAGATTTTCTCTCCCTTCACTATTTATTTGTTGTGAATCTTTTTACTTGTTATTTATTGTGATATATTTCACTTGTTTCTAGTCCAAATTCATTTTGTAAAAAGAGTTATATATCCGCAAAAGACGTCTATTCACCCCCCTCTAGACGCACACCCGGACCGACACTGACCCTTCTGAGGATGTTAATGATGTTGGTGACAAATCCTCTTCTTCCCAGTTATAGGGTGTAAACAATCTTTTGTGTGAAAGGGATGAATCTCAGGGTATAGTTAAGAACTCAGATGATGGAAATACTATCTGCAGTGTGCCTTTTCTACCATTGAGACCTGGTCCTGGCAGTGAGGGCACTTCAATTAATAATGCAGTGCTGTCATATGGTGGTGATCAGATGCTTGTTTTGAAGGACAGTAATTCTGGCATGAAGGAAAAAACTGAGAAAGTAGGAGAAGGATGTGATAATGAAGAGGGTAGGGCAAAGGAAGATGGGGTTGAAGTGGCCAATTGTAGATCCCCCCAAATGGGAACTTCGAAGATGAAAGACAAGGGGAAAGAGAAGGTTTAAGAATTCATACCAAAAAGGAAGAAGAAGAAAGGAAAAGTTCCACATCTCAATCCTCTAGTGTTTGGAAAGGGGTTAAAACCCCCTTCTAAAGCTAAATGAAGATAGCCAGTTGGAACATCAGGGGATTTAATAAACCCCTGAAGCAAAAAGGGGTATTGGACCTCATTAGAAGATATAGATTGGATATTGTTTGCTTACTGGAAACTGAAATGTCAGAAACTACTCTTGGGGACCTGATGTCTAAAAAATTTAGAATATGGAAGCAGGAGAATAATTTTGACTGTCACAGAGCAGGAAGGATATTAATTTTCTGGAATTCTCAGAAAGTTCAGCTTCAGACAGTGAGGAAAAATGCTCAGGTATTACACTGTCCTGTTAAATGTGCTATTACTTCTAAGAAGTTTGCTGTTAGTTTTGTATATGGCTTCAATTCTATTGTAGCTAGGAGACCTTTATGGCAGGATATTGTTGAATTCAGTACTCAAATCACAGATCCCTGGTTAGTTGTGGGAGATTTTAACTGTGTTATGAATGATGATGAGAAAAAGAAAGGGAGTGCAGTAACAAATTATGATGTAAAAGACATATGTGACTGTTTTTCTGAAGCTGGGTTGTCAGATTTAAATTCCTCTGGTTGTTTCCTCACCTGGTCAAATGGCAAGGTTTGGTGTAAACTTGATAGGGCGGTGGTCAATTCACTTTGGATTCTGGCAGGGTTTAAAGCACATGCAGATTTCCAATTTCCTGGGTGGATGTCTGATCATGCTATCTGTATGGTTTCTTTGTTTGAAGAAGATAACCTGGGTAGAAGACCATTCAAATTTTATAATATGTGGACAAATCATAATTTGTTCCAGGAGGTGGTTAAGGAGGGTTGGGAAGCTAGAATTAAAGGTTGCTGTCAGTTCAGATTTATTAAGAAACTTAAAGCCCTGAAAAGCCCCTTGAGAAACCTGAATTCTCTTCATTTCTCCCATATCTCCACCAGATCAGATTTTGCCATGTCAGAACTTGTGGAACTCCAGCAATCTCTCTATGACTCTCCTAATGATGAGGACTTAAAAAAGAAGGGTGACAGCTAAGAAAACTGAAGCTTCAAGATTAGATGAGGCTAACAGGTTATTTCTTGCTCAACTTGCTAAAGCTAAATACCTTACGGATTGTGATGAAAGCACATCCTTTTTTCATGCCTTGATGAGGAGAAACAGAAGTAGGAATCACATTACAGCTGTTACAAAAACCAATGATGAACAGACTATTTCCTAACAAAAAGTAGTTGATGAATTCCTTAGATTTTATAAGGAGTTGCTGGGAAGTGAAAGGGAAACTGAGCATGTTGACCCGAGGATTGTGGCAAAAGGAAAGTCAGTGAATGATGTTCAGAGGGCTATAATGACGTCTACTATTTCAGATGAAGAAATAAAGACAGCTTTGTTTAGTATAGATGATATGAAATCTCCTGGGCCTGATGGTTTTACAGCCTGCTTTTTTCAAAAATCATGGAGCATAATTAGGAAGGAATTCACTCTAGCTGTCAAAGAATTTTTCATATCAGGCAAACTTTTGAAACAGGTCAACCATACTGCAATAGCTTTGATCCCAAAATCTTGCCATGCAGCTACAGTGCAAGAATACAGACATATTGGTTGCTGTAATGTAATGTATAAAGTTATAGCAAAAGTGATAGCTGCCAGAATTAAACCATGTCTTGTTGATATTGTCAATCCTGCTCAATCAGCTTTTGTCCAACAAAGGAGCATGGTCGAAAATATCTATCTGGTTCAGGAAATTGTGAGGAAGTATGCAAGAAAAAGAATATCTCCCAGATGCATGATGAAAATTGATATAAAAAAAGCTTATGACTCTTTATCTTGGAAGTTTCTGAAGGAAATGCTGGAGCTCCCGAATTTCCCAAGTATAATGATAGGTTGGATTATGGAATGTGCGACTTCCACTTCACATTCTCTTTCTATCAATGGGGGATATCATGGTTTTTTTTTAAGGCAAAAAGGGTCTAAGACAAGGTGACCCTATATCTCCTCTATTATTTGTGATTTGCATGGAATACCTATCAAGATTGTTGTTGACTCTTGAGGGAAACTCTGAATTCAGATATCATCCAAGATGTGACAAACTGAAGATAACTCATCTTGCATTTGCAGATGACTTGATTCTCTTTTCAAGAGGTGACCCCAGATCTGTTAGACTTCTTATGAGCTGCTTAGAAAAGTTTTCAGTTAGTTCAGGACTCTCTGCTAATAACCAGAAATCTAGCCTATTGTTTGCTGGTATAAATGCTCATGACTTGGAGGAAATTAGAAGTTTCACAGGGTTCCAAGATGGGGAGTTTCCCTTTAGATATCTGGGGATCCCTTTGGTGGCTTCTAGACTGAAAAAGATGCACTACTCTCCTTTGATTAATAGAGTATCTAGTCTGTTCAGTGGGTGGCCTGGACATACAATTTCAAATGCAGGCAAGTTGGAGCTGATAAATTCTGTAATTCAAGGAGTTGAATGTTTTTGGCTTGCCATCTTCCCTATTCCTAATTCAGTTTTGGAGCATGTGGTGAAATTATGTAGAAACTTTCTGTGGGGAGGAAGGAAAAAGCCACTAGTGGCCTGGAAGGAGATATGTCTACCAAAATCAGAAGGAGGATTGGGGGTGTTTGATATAAAAACCTGGAATAAGGCCTTATTATCAAGGGCCTGTGGAATATACACGATAAAAAGGATTCCCTTTGGTCTAAATGGGTAAACCATTATTATCTAAAGGAAGATAGCATTTGGAATGTGTTTCCAAAACATGTTGACTCTCTTTTGTTCAAAAAGATCATGGATATTAAGAACCAGTTCCTACAAGCTTGTGGTGGTCAAGATGCAGCAGTGAGCATGCTGAATCAATTGGTAGTTGATGGGCGGAGGATATCTACCTCTGAAATTTATAATTTCTGGAGAAACAAAGGCAGTAGAATTGTATGACATAAGGAGGTTTGGAAGTGTGGGAGTTTACCTAAACATGCATTTACCTTGTGGTTGGGCATTAAAGGGAAACTGTTCACTCTTGACAAACTAGAAGGGGATGGTGTGGATAAAAATTGTGTTTACTGTGGAGATGAAACTGAAACTATAGACCACCTATTCTTTAAATGCAAGATAACCAAACAGGTTTAGGATACTATCAGATATTGGCTGGGGTTAAGAAGGAATATGTCTACTTTGAAAGCAGCTCTAAAATGGCTGCACAAGGAAGCAAAAGGCACAGGTATAAAATCCAATGGGAAAAAGATTTGTGTGGCTGCTACAGTATACCTCCTATGGCATTTCAAAAACAAAAAGAAGTTTGAAGGCAAAGAAATTGAACCAGATAGCTTGGTGAAGATAATCCAAACACAAACATATTGAATTGTGTATGACAAATATAATTTGTTTTCATATTAATGTGCTTATGTTGATGGCTTTACTTGGCTTATGATGCTTATTTCTTGTAAAAGACTGTTTGGGGGGCCAAGTTGGCTTGACTTTTGAGTGTAATGCTTTGCATTTTTTATTGGGACTTTGTTTCTCTTTCTCCTGGGTATATATATACATGACTACACGTGAGTGATTTGATTTAGGTTGAAGGAGCTACATGAGTAAAAGTTGAAGGAGCTACATGAGTAAAAGTCCAAAATAATCATGATCAAGGCAATGCGGGGGAAAATAAAAATACTATTATCTTTCAGATTTTGACAGAAAAAAGACCATTCATATAACAAAATGGTGAGGAATCATACATCCATCCAAAGTACTTGGGATAAAGTATCAGTTGAGTTGAAGCCAAAAAGCATCAATTTCAGTTACTAAGAGAATTAAATGCAAATGATCTAGTGGAAACTCTATAGATTGACACATGAATACAACAACAAAACCAAGCCTTAAGTCCCACTAGGTGGGGTTGGCTATATGAATCATTTTCCGCTAATTTATACGATCATGGACCATGTCTTTTTGACAAATTCAGGGCTATTAAATTCTTACTCACTATCTCATTCCAAGTTATTTTAGGTCTACCAATACTCCCCCTCCCCCCCCCCCCCAAAACAGTAACTAACTCGCTCTTCCTCACTAGCGTACTATGTGACCTACATTGCAAGTGTCCATACCATCTGAGTCATCCCTCCCTTATCTTATCTTCTATAGGAGTTACACTTAACTCACCATGAATATGTTTATTCCTTAATTTAACTTTCAGTGTTTATACCACTCATCCATCTAAGCATTCTCATCTCGGCAACTTTTACTTTTTGGATATTTTGTTTCTTCATTGCCCAACATTTGGATCCATATAGCATAGATGGTCTTATAGTCGTCCCATAACAACAACAACAAAACCAAGCCTTAGTCCCACTAAGTGAGGTCGACTATATGAATCCTTTTCCGCCAATTTATGCGATCATGGATCATTTCTTTTGATAGATTCAAGGATATTAAATCCTTACTATCTCCTCCCAAATTATTTTAGGTCTACCCCTACCCCTTCTATTGCCCTCCACAGTAACTAAGTCACTCTTCCTCACAGGTGCACTATAAGGCCTACGTTGCAAGTGTCCATACCATCTGAGTCATCCCTCCTTTATCTTATCTTCTATAGGAGCTACACCTAACTTACCACGAATATGTTCATTCTTTAATTTATCTTTCAATGTCATACCACTCATCCATCTAAGCATTCTCATCTCGGCAACTTTTACTTTTTGGATATTATGTTTCTTTGTCATCCAACATTCCGATCCATATAGCATATCTAGTCTTATAGTTGTCCTATAAAGCTTCCCTTTCAATTTTAAGGGTATTCTACGATCACATAGCACACTTGAAACACTTCTCCATTTTACCCATCCTGCTTTAACTCTATGCATTACATCATCTTCAATTTCTCCTTCAGCTTGCATAATAGATACAAGGTATCGAAATCAACAAGTGCTATTTATTTCTTCATCATCAAGTTTAACTTTATCTCCAATATTCCTCCTATCATTACTAAAATTACATTTCATATATTCTGTTTTATTTCTACTTATCCTAAACCCTCTAGATTCCAAAGTTTCTCTCCATAATTCTAACTCGGCCTCTACTCTGTCCCCAGTTTCGTCAATTAATACAATATCATCTGCAAACAACATACACCATAAAACTTCCTTTTGAATACTCTTAGTCAATTGGTCCATCACTAAAGCAAAAAGATAAGGACTCAAAGCAGATCCTTGATGTACACTTATGGTAATTGGAAATTCTCTAGCTTCTCCATCTATAGTCCTTACACTAGTCATTACTCCATCATACATATCCTTAATGACATCTGTATACCTACAACATACACCCTTTTTTTGTACATCTTTATCCCACCACCAACTTTCTTTGCTATTCAAGAATATTCCCCTTGATTCACCTAAAATCTCTTTTACTATCTTTTTAATAGAGCTAGCTAATCTATTCCAAAGAGTATTTGTATCTATCCCATCTTCTAAGGTCCTATCCCCATCTTTGATCATTTTATCTTTAAATTTTATTATATTTTCTCCTTTTAGGTTCCACCATCTAGTTCTCCTACACTAGTTTATTTTATCATTTTTCTTCCATTTTTTTAATACATATATCTAACACTAAGACTTTATGTTCTGTGGTTAGGCTTTCACCCAGAATAACTTTACAATCCTTGTATGATAAACGATCTACCTTTCTAGTTTAAAAAAAAAATCTATTTGACTTCTATTTTGTCCACTTTTAAAGGTTATTAAGTGTTCTTCTCTCTTCTTATAGCAAGTATTCATTATACTAAAATCATATGACATGGCAAAGTCTAAGATCATCTCCCCAACTCATTTTTGTCTCCATATCCATATCCTCTATGTATTCTCTCATAATTTTTATTGTCTCTTTCAACGTGTCCATTCAGATCTCCTCCTATAAATATTTTCTCAGTCCCAGGTATGCCTTGTATAATACTATCCATATCTTCCCAAAATTGTCTCTTAAGCATAAGCACTAATGATATTTATTATCTCTTGTCCTAATACCATTTTGATTTTTATAATTTTATCTCTTACTCTAGTTACATTCACAACACTATCTTTTAATTTTTTGTCTATAATAATGCCTAATCCATTCTTATGTTTTTCTTTTCCAATGTACCAAAGTTTAAATCCTGATTTATCGATTTCTCTAGCTTTCTCCCCCACCCACTTAGATTCTTGAAGGCAAATTATATTAATTCTTCTTTTAATCATTGTATCCACAATTTCCATATTTTTACCCATAAGTGTCCCTATATTCCAAGTTGCTAATCTAATCCTAATTTCCTGAACTAAAGTCTTTACCTGCCCACGTCCAGAATGATGCAGGAACCCTCACATATTTGACACCGTACCTAGGTGCCGACACGGCGCATCGCTTCGGTGCAACGACCTATCCCACCCTCGCTACACCCGGGTGGTTCATGTGCAACGCGTCACTCGTAGGGTACTCCCCAGCAAATATTCGGTAAGGATTCATCTCATAGTGATATGACAAATTTTATGCTGGCTGTCAGCTACATAACGCAACCCTCCTCCTTACCCCGGGCTTGGGACCGGCTGTGTGTGAAAAAATTAGGGACATTGAGTGCATCACAGGCGGAGTTTTATAGTCTTCCTATAAAACTTCCTTTTTAATTTTAAGGATATTCTACAATCACAAAGCACACTTGAAGCACTTCTCCATTTTACCCAACCTGCCTTAACTCTATGCATTACATCATTTTAATTTCTCCTTCAACTTGCATAATAGATCCATGGTATCGAAATCTACAAGTGCTATTTATTTCTTCATTATCAAGTTTAACTTTGTCTCCAATATTCCTCCTACCATTACTGAAATTACATTTCATATATTCTGTCTTATTTCTACTTATCCTAAAGCCTCTAGATTCCAAAACTTCTCTCCATAATTCTAAGTCAATCTCTACTCCGCCCCTAATTTCATCAATCAATACAATATCATCTGCAAACAACATACACCATGGAACCTCATTTTGAATACTCTTAGTCAGTTGGTCCATCACTAAATCAAAAAGATAAGGTCTCAAAGCAGATCTTTCATGTACACTTATGGTGATTGGATACTGATAGAATTAAATAAATGATCAGCATATGTAACTCATTGGACTTTTAGTACTACAAAGTCTCACACAATAAGGAAAGAGCAATGATTTCGCAAAACATAGCATTTCACACTAAAGCCTTCGTGTCACCCTATTCTATCAATTAGAAGCACATATGTAATGACAATATCTAAATGTTTAGATTTTAGTGACTTCAAAAAATTGAAAAGAAAATGCTGCTCTGGAGCGTGACAAAAAAAAATTGCAAAATGGCTGAAATGTTGAAATACTAAAATGGACATCATTTTAATAGACAAAAACATTGTGTGGATAATTTTGCAGTATTTGAAAAAACAAAAAAAAAATAAACAAACACGCCCATGGAATAAACTAATATATAAATAAAAACCACCTTTTATCTTTTAAAACGTCAAAACATTAGTTTTATTAGCACCTTAGAAAAGCTAAATGTTAGCTAAAAAACCTATTTACCTCTATGTTGTACCGAACTTCTACTTACAGGGAGGAGGGGGTCAAACTGAATCTAAGAACTCTTATGTACAACAACAACAAACCAAGCCTTAAGTCCCACTAGGTAAGGTCGGCTATATGAATCCTTTTCCACCAATTAATGCAATCATGGATCCTTTGACAAATTAATGGCTATTAAATCCTTATTTACTATCTCATTCCAAATAATTTTAAGTCTACCCTTACCCTTTCTACTACCCCTCACAATAACTCACTCTTCCTCACTAGCACACTACGTGGCCTATATTGCAAGTGTCCAAACCATCTTAGTTGTCTCTCCTTTATCTTATCTTCTACAAGAGTTACGTGCCTACACCTAATTTACAGTGAATTTGTTCATTTCTAAATTTATCATTTAATGTTAAACCACTCATCCATCTAAACATTCTCATCTCGGAAACTTTTACCTTTTCGATATGTTGTTTCTTAGTTGCCCAACATTCTGATCCATATAGCATATTTGGTATTACAACCATCCTATAAAATTTCCCTTTTAATTTTAAAGCTATTCTACGATCACAAAGCACACTTGAAACACTTCTCCATTTTACCCAATTTACTCTAATGTCAGCTGAAAAATTTTAGTCTCAGTAACAACCCTTGAATTTGGGATGGAAGGATCATAAGCACCAAGAGTAAGGGAGATAGTAAGGTAGTTTAACAGAATAAAATATGTAACAGAGAAAAAAAAATTGAAGAAATATTTGGAAGAATATTAAAACACATGCAAAGAATTAATAGTACATACTTGGGACATAGACATGAAAAACTTTACATCAACACACTTCAAAAGTTTAAGGCTGCAAATGATCCTCCAGCCCCAGACCTTGCTATAAAGAAAGGAGTCGTGTGCACTGGGGCTGCCATATTTCCAACATTGTATAAATTAATTGGTGTTTCACAAATTGGTAAACAACTTGTCAAGATGTTGTTCCTCACTTTGGCCCTGAGTTTCTGCTAGATACGTTATTAGCCAGCACAAGTTTTCAAAAAAAGTCTCTCACTTGCACAATTTCAAGATAGATGGATAATAATACTAGGTCACTGCTGAAACTGTGGGGAAAGAAATCTGGGCTTGGAAGGGTATTTCTATGAATAGAGAAAGGAAAAGGGCCTTGTCCTTGATCCCACTCACTATTTTTTAGATTGTGAGGAGGGAGAGAGAGGGAGGGAGGGAGGAAGATATGTAGAGCTTTTGAAAGAACAACTACCACTACTACAATCATCAAGGATAGATAGATGGCCGACTATTTTTTCAAGCTGGTTTAGAAGGCAGTGCATGCTGGACATATCTTGACCTGCTGGACACACTATCATACAGTTGATTTGTTTTTCTCTCTTTTCTTTGCATGTGCTTGGGCGGCAACCCACCCTATTTATGAAATATCTCTTCCTTGATTAAAAAAATAGTAATATAGTGTTAAGAGTTTGAACCTGATGTATAAGTTGGTTATCATTTCACAGTCAACCTAACCCTCAAGGACAATGGTAAAGAGGGAAACGTTGAAGGAAACTAGTAAAGCTAGTCGAGGTTCTGAGAGATTGTCAATGATCTAACAATTAATAAAAGACGTGGCTTTTCTTGTTAAGGGTAAAAAACAGTCAATTTTATTATACACTACGTATCAAATGTCATTAACTAAATTCAGAAAATTACTGTAAAAGGGTGTGCAATTAAGTGTGTGCACACTGTACGAACCCACTGAAATTCCCATGATTGATACAGAAATAGTGATTTTTGGGATTCCAAGGGATGTAATAATCTTAGCTAACACTAAAAACAGAATCACAAATACACCAAAGCGAAAAGAGATCAACATAATCTTTGCAGTTCCATCTAAGGAGAAAGTTGACATGCCAATCAAAAGAACCACTCAAAACCCCACAACAGAAACAACAAAATCAAATCATTCGTCAGAAATCAATTACCAGTGACTGCAGATGCTTGTGGTTTGATCAGATTCAATTGCCATTCCAGTATAAAAAAAAAAAAAAAAACCGCAAAAGAACAATTTATCAATCAAAATTTCCTGCAAAAACAAATAATTAATAAGCAAAAAATAATAAAAACAATAGTAATCATGATAATACAACACCCGCAAAAATAATAGAATTTAGGAAACAAGTCGCAAAAGATTGAGGAATGGACAAATAAAATCAGAAAAAGTAACAAAGTTCTTAACATCAGCCGAGAATTACCTTTTTTAACCCAAAATTGGAAACTTTGGGTACTAAATTTTATCAGGGCAAATGTTGGATTCTTAGAGAATGTGGGAGGAAGAAGAGGGATCGGTCTGCAGAGAACCATTAAATAGAAAAGTTTGGAAGCTGAGTGAGTCCACGTTGATTGGCCATCGCCCGCCTAACGGTCCCACGACCCTTTAATGCGGTGGGTACACGCTCCTCTCCGTGCACTGGCCGAGTACCGTGACTCTGTGTATATGGTGTATGGATCTGGATATGGGCCGGATTGGGCAACTCTACTCGATTGGGCCGTCCCGGAAGCACTTAGGGCCGCCTCAGTTGACTTCTCGTAGTCATGGATCTGATTTTTAATGTGGATTGGGCCTACCAAACCGTTCATTGTCCTTTATTTTTCCTTTTTTTTGTTTCTTTCTATCATACTCTAATTATACATTTAGAACTCTTATTATACATTTATGTAATGTTTGGGAGCATGAATTTTAAATCTTGAATTTGGATTTGAGTTCATTTGGATAAATTTTAATATAATTTTGTACATCATCTTGTCTAAATTCAATACAACTTCAAAATCAAGGTTTCTCCAATGGAGGAATAGAATTGAATTGAAAAAAAAATTTTAATTAAATTTATCACTTAATTTAATCACGCTTTGTACTCAAATTTTTATTTCAATTTTTTATCTACCTTACTACATTCCTCAAACCAAATATATTACGAGTATTATTAAATATTATATTAATAAAAATAGCTACACAAGTTGGAAGGTAGTTTCAATCTCCATCATAGAAGTATTATATTTAGAGACATGAATTTTTGAAATTTGATTGTAGATTTGTATGGATTTAAACAAAATGTAATGTAAAATGTAAAAGTATATTAAGTTTTTTTTTTTTTTTAGGTCCACGTAATTCTAAATTTAAGTTTCAAAATTCATTATCCCATACATTACACACATGTTTCTCAACATTTTTTTTTTTTTTTGGGTTACACCGGGTGTCCTAAGGCCCTCGGCTCATTCAGCTATATGATATATGATCACCTATCTATGTATCTTTAAAAAAGAAAATAGTTCAAAAATTAGAAATAGCTTCCCAAAAGGAGGGTGAATTGGCTTTAAAACTTTCTTTTAACTTCTTTTAAGAATCCTTAACTTCTTTAAACACTTAACCAATTCTTTAACTTATTTATTTAATTTCACCAATCACACAACAACTTAATTAAACAACCAATCAATTAAACGCAATAATCAATCAATTTATTTTCCAAGTATAAGTCAAACAACAAACAACCAAATCAAGATATAAAGTATTCAGCACTTTGGTAATATAACAACTCAAGATGGTTGTTTGTTTATATTTGTCAAATTTGAACCAAGCCCTGTAATGAATGAGAATTTATGCTTACTGATGTAAAGCCCTGTATAGATGAATCAAATCACTCTTTCTAAATATTTAGAACTCAAATAAACTCTTGGTAAATTTATCTTTAGGATGTTAACCAAGTAACGTACTTCCATAAGGTTTCCGTAAGATATGGTGTCACCAACGTACTCCCTTTCGGTTTCCGCAACCCAAATCAAAATTAAACCTTAAGTTTGTTTGATTTTTCAAATATATGTAGCTTATATGATTCCCAAATTTTAAACCATCCACACAATTTAAATATGCTGAAAATAAAGAGTAAGGGAAGGAGAGAATGAGACGAAGATTTTTACGAGGTTCGGCTTATACCCAGCCTATGTCCTCACATTTGGCAAACCACCAAAGGATTCACTAATTCAGTTCCGTTGACGGTGGAACAATACCGATTACAACACTCCTTGGTTAAGGTTAGAGCCCGCCTTCTCCAAACGATATTCCTTCATTCAATCACTCCTTACATAGGCTAGAGTCCGCCTCTCTAAGCAATGTCCCCTTACTTAGCCAACGATCCAAACGATCCTTGGAACGTCAAAGAACTATAAGAAACATAAGATAAGATTTGCATACAAGTATACTTTCTCAAAGAGCAAGTTAGTACGATTTCAGCACTATATACTTTGAATGTAAAATACCAATATGAAATACAATGAAACTCAAGTGTAGAATTCACCAATATCCTTATTAGATAAGGATTAGAAATAGGAACTCAGAGAAAGAAGGATCAGCACTTCAGAATTCTCAGCAAAATAATTTTTCAATGAGTGAACAAGAGAGCTTTGGAAGAACAAGAATACTTTTAGCTTTACTAGCAAATTTTTCAATTCTTGGATGTGTTTTGATTTGCAAAACCATGTATTTATAGGCTTTAAAACTTGTTTCCATGTTGCAAAAGTTTCCTTTGAGAGTTTCCCAAATTTTTAGAAAGTTTAAAGCTCAAACGGCTATATTTTAAAACATGAGAAAAAAATTTTTTGCCCATTGAATAGTGTTCAGTTGACTGAAGTCATAAGTTCAGTCAACTGAACTGCTGCTGCCTGCTGTATATTCTATTCAAAAAATCTTCAGTTGACTGAATTTAATCTTCAGTCGACCGAAGTCATATGTTCAGTCATCTGAAGTCCCTCTCGTGAACAGTGTTCAGTTGATTGATAGTAGTGACCCCCCCTTCAGTGTTTTAGCCATAACTTTTTATGTATAACTCCAAACTAGGTGTTCTTGGTGTCAAACGAAAGCTAAGAGAAAATACTAAAACTTTATGTTCATTACTTTTTAAAATAATGAAGTTTTGATAGTGAAAAATACACCTGAATATGGCTGTATCAAAATTGACAGCAAACAGAAAAACCCTTTTTGGTACTTTTTATTCCAAAAATGATTCTAACCCTTTTAAAATAATTTTTGATTTTATAAAATTATTTTACAGATATTTTAAAAGGTATTTAGGTCCAAAAAGTTAACCTAAGAGCTTCAAAATATTGCAAACGATATTTTAAACATTTAAAGTACTTATATAAAAACTCTTAAAACTTTTCTCATTCTTAAGTCTTTATGTTTTATTTCTTAAAGCTTCCATTTTCTTTGAGCTTTATCACTTTGCCTTTCTTTGGATCTTTTAGTATTCCTTGGCTTTCAAAAACTCATTCATGTCTTCATATTCTTCAGAATTTAATATATCATCTTTAAATCCATGCTTGAACTCTTTTAAGCTTCATTTGATCCTCTTGAGCACTTTGACCTTTGCTTTCTCATATATAAGCTTTGAAATATCATTTCTCACACAAATACATTAAATTTCACTTGTTTGTTAGCATCAAAATAAGATAACAAGATTTTAAACCTTGTAAGGCCAACAATCTCCCCTTTTTTGATGATGACAAACAAGGAGGCAAAAATGTGAGTAAGCCTTAAAAAGGTTCCCCCTTTCAATAAGCTTCATCTTAATAAAATCAATATTAATTTTATCAATCATGCTTATCACTTATGCCCAATTTTTGCTTCATAACTTCTCCCCCTTTTGACATCAATCAAAAAGAAAAGAAGAGATTTAAATTCAAATACAAATCGTTTTAAGCATATCAATAACCATGTATTCCAAACATATGTACACACTCAAGTTATTGTTTTTCAATATTGCATGGATAGTGTGTAACTCACAGCATTTATTCAAGATACCGGCTGATAATAATTTGATGGTTTTTATGATATCAATTTAAAATTTAAAATTTAATTCATGATGTTAATCGATTTATGACACTCCACCTGAATTCAATACATTCAGATTTGATACCAATTATGCTTTTAAATTTATTATTCATGCTTCATATATTGATTCATATCCTGTATGTTCTCACGAATATACTCATCAAATACCCATATCATGCTAAGATCATCAATGTCACGTCATGCTCATAGACATAATCATACTCATAAATAATTTGACTTTATGATACCAAGTGAGCTTTTAAGATTTGATATCCATTGAATTTTTATTTTTTTTAATATGTGAAACCAAAAATACTTTATAGATACCAAAGTTTAATATCACATCATGCATAGTTCATGGATATAAAAAAAATCATTCATAGCTCATGGATACCAACACAGAGATCAACATAAATCAAATTTATCCACTTGATTCATTATTAGCATGCAAAGTCAAAAATTAATTTTATATCAAGATTCATGCTCATGCTCAATAATCTCATGCTCAAACTCTATTCTTCTTATATCAAGATTTAACTTCATAATCATGCTCAAGTTTGCAATATAATGAGCCATAAATTATCAATATAAGTCAAGTCAAGTCAAGTCATACTCATGTATATAGCATATCAATACATCACATAAGCAAGTAAGCATGTAACATATAGTATCAAGGCGCTTATATAATAAGTTCAGATTTGATATTTTCTTTATATCTTCTTAAGTTAAGCCTTGTAAAAAATCATCCTATGATTTTGGCCAAAAATGCCATTTTCTATTTTATATATGTGTGAAGTCATTATTTCATTTTGGTACCCATATTTTCTTGGGTCCGAAGGATTTTTGGAGGAAGGTTTCTTTTATCTTTCATACTTGTTTTGTTTTAACACCTTTCCTCTTAAATGGACATTCAAACTTTATATGCCCCTTTTTCTTGCATTGATAGCATATGGTGTTTGTGTAGGCATTAGAAGATGTGTAAGTATAGTCTTTGAATTCTTTCGAGAAATATCCCATGTAAGAATTCTTTTTCTTTTTATTTTCAATTCCATTGAAATCAATGCATTCTTTATTTAGAGACATTCTTTGTAAGCCAATCATCTTATCAAAATTTTCCTTTCCTTTAGTGAAGTTATGAATGATCTTATCTTTATCTTCAATTTGACTCTTAAAATTTTCTATCTCTTTCTTGTTATCAACCTTCTTTTGTAATTTCTCTAACGCTAGACATAATTTTCTTATTCTATCCTCTAATCCATAAATATATATATCTTTCTCATATATGGTAGAGGATAAGGATCGAAGGTCTTCTATCATCTTTTCATTCCTGCTTTCTAATTCTTTAATTTTCAAGTCTTTCTCTTTTTCAGCAAGATTTTTAACTTCTAACTCCTTTGTCAAAGTTTCATTCTTACTTTCCATTTTCTTGATTCTAAACTCTTTTTCTCTTTCTGCAGCCTTAAGGGATTCTAGCTCTTTTATTATTCCTTCATTCATATTTTTCAATGATGTATTTCGTTTATTTTCTTTGATAAGCATCTTATGTACTTTGAATAAATCATTTTGAAGTTCATCATAAGATGGCATACCCTCATCACTTGATTCATTATTACAAGAATTATTTGAAAATTTAGTTGGGGAGCTTTCTTCGTTATCCCATGCCATAAAGCACATGTAAGCAACCTCTTGGTCACTTATTTCATTCTCCGAACTACTTGTACTATCCCAAGTAGTGGCTTTCATGGCTTTCTTCTTTTTCTTCTTAGATTCTTTCTTTAGTAGTGGACACTCCAGTTTGATATGTCCAGCTTTGTTGTAATTGTAACACGTAGGAGTTTTATTCTTTAATTTCTTACTAACTTCTTCTTCTTCTTCATCCGATTCAGATTTTTGAATTCTTCTCTTGAATTTGTTTCTCCGTCTTAGTATTCTTGCTAGCTTTTTAGATATAAAGGCTGCTTCATCTTCATCCATCTCTTCACTACTAGAGTTTTCTTGTGAGGTTTTAAAGTCTACTTTTTCTTGGGCTTTGGTTTTCCCACTCTTTTCATTCATTGCCATGTTATATGTGAGGAGAGAACCTATAAGCTCATCTAAGAATGTATTTTTCAGATTTCTACCTTCCGTGATAGCAGTAGCCTTTGGTTCCCATATGGAGGGAAGACCTCTTAGAATTTTTCTTATCATCTCATAAGTAGTGTAAGTTTTTCCTAAGGCATTCAGTGAATTGATTATGTGAGTGAACCTAGTAAACATATTTGTAATTGATTCATCCGGGTTCATTTTAAAGGCTTCATACTCGCTTGTGAGCATATTTACCCTATTATCCCTAATATCCGTTGTTCCTTCATAAGTAACTTCTAGTTTATCCCATATTTCCTTAGCTAATTTACAAGCCATTACTCGATTAAATTCATTAGCATCCAAGGCACAATATAAAGCATTTATAGCACTTGAATTTGTTTGGAGCATTCTATAATCTTGATCGGTCATATCTTTCTTCTCTTTTGGGATTTGTTTTCCATCTACTATCTTGGTGGGAATTTGATCTCCATCTATAACAACTTCCCATACTTTCCAATTCATCGTTTGGAGATAGATTTGCATTCTCTTTTCCCAGAAGGTATAGTTCAAACCACAAAAGATAGGTGGCCTAATTGAAGATTGTCCCTCTCCAAAGGGAGTTACGCCTAAGTTAGCCATTACGATCTTTTTATAGCTTCTAGTTAAGAGTTGCTATAACCTCGCTCTGATACCAATTGAAATTAGAAATAGCTTCCCAAGAGAGGGGGGGGGGTGAATTGGCTTTTAAAACTTTCTTTTAACTTCTTTTAAGAATCCTTAACTTCTTTTAACACTTAACCAATTCTTTAACTTATTTGTTTAATTTCACCAATCACACAACAACTTAATTAAACTACCAATCAATTAAACGCAATCTTCAATCAATTTATTTTCCAAGTATAAGTCAAACAACAAACAATCAAACCAAGATATAAAGTATTCAGCACTTTGGTAATATAACAACTCAAGATGGTTATTTGTTTATATTTGCCAAATCTGAACCAAGCCCTGTAATGAATGAGAATTTATGCTTGCTGATGTAAAGCCCTGTATAGATGAATCAAATCACTCTTTCCAAATATTTAGAACTCAAATAAACTCTTGGTAAATTTATCTTTGGGATGTTAACCAAGTAACGTACTCTCATAAGGTTTCCGCAAGATATGGTGTCACCAACGTACTCCCTTTCGGTTTCCGCAACCCAAATCAAAATTAAACCTTAAGTTTGTTTGATTTTCCAAATATATGTAGTTTATATGATTCCCAAATTTTAAACCATCCACACAATTTAAATATGCTGAAAATAAAAAGTAAGGGAAGGAGAGAATGAGACGGAGATTTTTACGAGGTTCGGCTTATACCCAGCCTACGTCCTCGCCTTTGGCAAACCACCAAAGGATTCACTAGTTCAGTTTCGTTGAAGGGTGGAACAATACCAATAACAACACTCCTTGGTTAAGGCCAGAGCCCGCCTTCTCCAAACATTATTCCTTCGTTCAGTCACTCCTTACATAGGCTAGAGTCCATCTCTCTAAGCAATATCCCCTTACTTAGCCAACGATCCAAACGATCCTTGGAATGTTAAAGAACTATAAGAAACACAAGATAAGATTTGCATACAAGTATACTTTCTCAAAGAGCAAGTTAGTATGATTTCAGCACTATATACTTTGAATGTAAAATACCAACATGAAATTCAATGAAACTCAAGTGTATAATTCACCAATATCCTTATTAGATAAGGATTAGAAATAGGAACTCAGAGAAAGAAGGATCAGCACTTCAGAATTCTCAGCAAAATAATTTTTCAATGAGTGAACAAGAGAGCTTTGGAAGAACAAGAATACTTTTAGCTTTACAAGCAGATTTTTCAATTCTTGGATGTGTTTTGATTTGCAAAATCATGTATTTATAGGCTTTCAAACTTGTTTCCATGTTGTAAAAGTTTCCTTTGAGAGTTTCCCAAAATTTTAGAAAGTTTAAAGCTCAAACGGCTATATTTTAGAATATGAGAAAAAAAATTTTTGCCCTTTAAACAGTGTTCAGTTGACTGAAGTCATAAGTTTAGTCAACTAAACTGCTACTGCCTGCTGTATATTCTGTCCAGAAAATCTTCAGTTGACTGAACTTAATCTTCTGTTGACTGAAGACATTTGTTCAGTCATCTGAAGTCCCTCCCGTGAACAGTGTTTAGTTGATTGATAGTAGTGACCCCGCTTTAGTTTTTTAGCCATAACGTTTTATGTATAACTCTAAATTAGGTGTTCTTTGTGTCAAAAGAAAGCTAAGAGAAAATCCTAAAACTTTCATGTTCATCACTTTTTAAAATAATAAATTTTTGATAGTGAAAAATACATCTAAATATGGCTGTATCAAAATTGACAGCAAACAGAAAAACCCTTTTTGGTACTTTTTATTCCAAAAATGATTCTAACCCTTTTAAAATAATTTTTGACTCTATAAAATTATTTTACAGATATTTTAAAAGGTATTTAGGTCCAAGAAGTTAACCTAAGAGTTTCAAAATATTGCAAATGATATTTTAAACATTTAAAGTACTTACATAAAAACTCTTAAAACTTTTCTCATTCTTAAGTCTTCATGTTTTGTTTCTTCAAGCTTCTATCTTCTTTGAACTTTATCACTTTGCCTTTCTTTGGATCTTTTAGTATTTCTTGGCTTTCAACAACTCATTCATGTCTTCATATTCTTCAAAATTTAATATATTATCTTTAAATCCATGCTTGAACTCTTTTAAGCTTCATTTGATCCTTTTGAGCACTTTGACCTTTGCTTTCTCATATATAAGCCCTGAAATATCATTATTCACACAAATACATTAAATTTCACTTGTTTGTTAGTATCAAAATAAGATAACAAGATTTTAAACCTTGTAAGGCCAACAGGTTCATTGGAGGCCCACCAACCTAAGTTATCATTAAATCAAATCTTATTTATTCAAACAATTTCTACAATTTTTTTTTAATAAAAGTTCCATTTTTGCTTATAATTGAAGGTAAAGACACTTTTCTAACTGTCTGCAAGAGGATTTGCTCAAGAAAAGATCATGTATATTAGGCAAGTACTCTTTTTAAGTTTCATCATTGACTAATCTAATCTTTCTTTTTTTCAAGTATATCCCAAAAAAAAAAAAACAACAAGAAGAAAGGATGTCGATCATCTCTCGTCTAAAACCCTTCCCCACACACTTCTAAATGTTTTTTGAATCGAAAACCTCAACATGAAAGTTTCAAATTTTAGTCATTCATATATTCCTTAGAGAACCTACAAATGCATTTTTACAACTGTAGAAAAGAGATAGGGCCCAGGGTGCACTTTCTATAAATATTAACACTTGAAGCAAATAAAACCTCAAATATTCCTGAGTACTAAATAACTGTATTTATAGAAGTTCCATAAAACTTCAAATTTTCAAACTTTAAAACTTTCAAAACATAACACCTGATTACAACTCTAACTGGTACTACAACAGTATTTATTATGCATCTGTTTCTCTTTCTAATCCAACTCATGAGCTTTCCATGCCTAAGTTCCAGCATGCTCCTCACAACTATCTGTAGGGTGAAAAAATAAATGGAGTGAGACAACGCTCAGTAAGTAAATAAGATTATATTAGTGTGTGACTAAAATGAGTTTTAATGCATCATACGGTTGTACCAGTAAACTTTCAATATTTATAATTTTAACATGCATTTGAAAAGGACGTAAAATATATATAAATCTATCTTGGTAACTATAATTGTAAACTGTAACTATAAATATGTATATATATATATATACTTTCCTTTATGCCCTTCCAGTAAATCATCATTTAGGCCGTCTCAAGGTGACCCTGTTCACATAAATATACATATATTTTCCTTTACTTTGTTAAAATGTCCCTTAGGTTTGTTAACTGTAAGTCATGTTTACCCCCATGACTGGGTTATGTGGTCCGATTATTGTACTTAGCTGGTTAACCGACCTACTAAATCAAACTGTAAGTGAGATTTTCCTTATTAAGTCCTTCTCCAAAATCAGGTATGCATTCAGGAGAAATCCATTACTCTGTAAAACCACGTTGTAAACAGTGTGAGTGCACTCTATAAATTATAAACTGTAAATTACGGTACCGAGCATCTGTAACCTTATAATCTTTGAGTCATAAGGGGTTTTAAAACATAGTAATATAATTTATGCAATAAAAATAACATCATAAAAATCTCATTTGTACCATAACATAAAAATAAGCTCATGTCACACGATTTTTATGCTAAAAATAATTATTTTGAATAGAAAATTATGATGCTATAAATTACTCGAGTAGATTAAAATGCTTTCTTTAAAAACAATAAACTCTATTATATTTAATAAAAAAACGAATATAATTAAATCCACGTACTTTAATTTAAATAAGGTATACTTAATAAAAACCGATATAATCCATTTCTCATACTTTAATTTAAATCAAGTATATTAAATAAAAGCTCATGGATTTAATCAAACTCAATTGAACTCGGGAAGATTTTATAATCAAAAGAATTAACACAATCAAACTTACTTACCCTAATCTTCTTCTCTAAACGGTTAATGATGAATTTCTTCCTTTAGAAAATGAGATTGAAAAGAGTGGAAGAGGGAAAATTTTAACTAGATAAAAAGTCTCATTCCCCCACAAAATCCTTCTCTCACCTTTCCTTCAATTATTTTTTGAATTTTTCTATGAAAAAAAAAAATGAACTAAGTATTTATAGATAGTTAGAGGGGTAATATTGTAATTTTGTAGGAGGAGGAAGAGCAATTGAATTTCTCTACCTCTAGAATTTAATAAAGGGATAAGAAGATAAGTAGGAGAGTTTTTCCAAGAAAGGGAAGGAGAAAATGTATAGAAAAAGGAAACCAAAAGGCTGTACACAGCCTGTGAGAGGGAAGAAAAGCATTTGTGGGAGGGGGGAGGGGGTATGTGTTGACTTTACTGTAATCCCAAGAGGGGGGTGAATTGGTATTTTAAAATTTTTCTCCCCTAGGTCAATTATCCAGTAACAGTATTACACATCCTAGGGTCAATCTAAAGCAAATAATGAAATGAATTTATAAACGCAGCTAAAATTTAAATTGTGCAAACAAAATATTCAAGCATGCACAACAAAGCAAGTAAAGAGAGATAACACCAGATATGTTATCGAGGTTAGGCAAATGTGCCTACATCCCAGCCTTGGTTCACAAGTACAAGGATTCTACTACGGCTCACTTAACGAGTGGAGTAGTACCTAATACAACCAGGTCAAATTAAAGTAGGGCTGACCTCAACCTTTACAACTAATCATTCCGGGCTGGATTAACACCCCCTCAGGCCATGCCTAGAATACAACCAATTCAAAATACAAAGTGTGTACAAAATGAGTGTTTCTCCAACAAGCAGATTTGTACCAATATCCATCAATGCACATCAACAAGATAGGAACTATATGCTCAGTGCAATGTGTGTTGTCACTCAATCTAATGTCAATATGCAATCAAGTCCAAGAGTGTATAATCAATCTATCTTTGAAACTATGTATCAATATTAATCAACCACAACTAGGGTTTCAAAGAGTTCCAACAAGTGTATTCAAAATATTTCAAAAATAATTATCTCAAAATATTAGCTCAAGAGATATTTGAAGTATAAGTTTGTCAGAAATAATTTTAGCATAATCAAAATACAAGCCTCGAAGTCTTGCAATAAAAATTCCAAGACTCGCAAGCTCTAAAGTTTTCCCCACACAATGAAATTATTAAATAAACCGGGGGGAAAAACTTTGGCTAAAACTCTCAATAGAAAATCAATCAATCAACTAAACCAATAAGAGTTTAAGCAAGTAGAATCAATGTAGAATCACTCAAGGCACTCTCACCAAACTAGATTTAACAAAAGAATAACTGTAGTGGCTTGAAGAATAACGGTATTTAAATAATAAAAGGGAGAGAAATGGAAACAAAAATAGAAACAGAAGGAGGCAGCAAGCTTCGTCGATGACGTTGCACTTTGGGTGTAAAAATCCAGGAATTTAATCAAAGACTCATCGACAAATACAGGGGATTTGTCGACGAGGATAAAATAGGGTCTCATCGACGAGGGTATATTTCGTTGACGAGAAGATACCGAGAGATTGTTTTCTAAATTCTGAAATTCGTCGATGAGGAGATGGTGTTCATCGAGGAACCTTCTTCGTGACCTTGTCGATGAGATGACGTGGCTCATCGACGAGGCCGTAGTATAAATAGTGTTAAATGAGGATTTTTACATAGAAATTCAGCGAAACTCTCTCTCTTCTCTCTCCCTATGGCTCCTCATCTCTCTCTCTCTCTCTTCGATTTCGGCCTTGTCATTCACCGGATCGACGATCTGAGCCACCACGACGCTTCTGCGAAAGTTCTCCCTAAGTCTGCTAGAGCAAATCGTCAGTGGGACGAAGTTGGATTTCATCCCAAATTTAGGGTAAGACCTTTTTTTTTTTTTTTTTTTTCAAAATTTGGCTTTCTAGCAGTTGTAGGAAATGCAGTGGATGTAGAAATAGTGATATTTTGTTCTGAGATATATGGTTTTCAGGGTGTTGAGTAGGAAGCCCTGCAGGTGTGGGACCCAATACAGTAGGGGATTTTAGCAAAAATCAGGTAAGAGAAATATGCTATGCTAGACAAACTTATTATAATTCAGTATAAATTATATGTTTTTAGAAAATTATTATTTAGATTATTTATGCGGTTTTAGAGCTTGATAATATCAATATTTAATTGCGTGGCATATGTTTATTATTAGCTCAGAACAAGATTTCCATAATTTCATAATACCATGATTTTCAGTATACGCATAGAAACTAGTATTTTGCAATATTTTTCAGAATATTATGTTATACCTATTTCAAAACCATAACGTTCAGTTTATGCAGTTAATCAGATACTTCAGTTATTCAGTTATGCAGACATTTCGGATATCCAGTTATTACAGTTTATTCAGCTCAGTATATTTAATGTTATGGTTATTTCAGCTATTACAAAATCATGGTAAAAAAAATATATTTTTTTTAGAAATATCAGTTACGTATATAGTATAAGACCCTGATGGACCATATTCAGCAGCAGAGCATGGTACTGTAGCTATATTTAGTTCAAAGTGCAAATCCTATTCAGATAATAGGTGGTATTCAAAAGTCAATCGTGTCTATGTTGTGGACAGGCTCCCCATTAGATATTGGTTGAAGGGGCCGGTCTGACTGTTGGAGTTCAGTTGACTTACCCTGGTCAGCCAGCCAAGTTAGGTCCCACCTTCGAGCCGCGCAACCCTCTCCATCCAGGGAATTTTTTTCAATTATTATATATATGTATGATCAGCTTTACAGAAAATAGTCTTACCTATAAATATTAGAAGTATTACGGAATAATATTCAGAAAAATCAATTTATGTTAAAGCAACCTAGGTATGATTTATTTTGTAGCAGGTATACAGGTTTTATTTAGTTGTGTTATTTTTGGCATTTTTCTAAATCATATTTTACAAGCATGTAGCTCACTTGTCATACACTAGCAATAATATATTTCGTCTTACTGAGCATCATCTTATCCCATTTCGTTGATATTTTTTAGGTGATCCAGTTAGGCGAGCAGAACAGGCTCGAAGATAGAGGGGGCTACAGTGCTACCCTGCTAGTAGGGTGAGTGTTTTTGGGAAAGAGGGGTATTTTTGTGTAGCCCTAGTTCAGTTATGTATGTATATTTTGGGAGTATTTAGCACTCTGGTATTGTAATGTATATGTGTATGGTTGTGGATACTTGACTTTAGCTTCTCGCTGCTTAGGTTGATGTTTTGTTCCATCAGGAGTTATCAGCGCAGTTAAACTTAATATTTATATATATATATATATATATATATATATATATATATATATAGAAAATATAGCAGGTCGTTACAATTGAGGGGTTAAATCATGACTTTCAGTTATCCATCCAGGAAATTTTTCTCAGTTATTATATATACGTATGATCAGCTTTACAGAAAATAGTCTTACCTATAGATATTAGTAGTATTATGGAATAATATTCAGAAAAATCAATTTATGTTAAGCAACCTCGGTATGAATTATTTTGCAGCAGGTATACATGTTTTATTCAGTTGTATTATTTATGGTATTTTTCTAAATCAGATTTTACAAGCATGTGGCTCACTTGCCACACACTAGCAATAGCATATTTTTTCTTACTGAGCATCGTTTCATCCTATTTAGTTGATATTTTTCAGGTTATCCAGTTAGGTGAGCAGAACAGGCTCACAGATAGAGGGGGCTATAGTGCTACCCTGCCAGTAGGGTGAGTGTTTTTGGGAAAAAAGGGTATTTTTGTATAGCCCTAGTTCAGTTTTGTATGTATATTTTGGGAGTATTTAGCACTCTGGTATTGTAATGTATATGTGTATGGTTGTAGATACTTGACTTTAGCTTCTCGCTGCTTAGGTTGATGTTTTGTTCCATCAGGAGTTATCAGTGTAGTTAAACTTAATATATATAGAAAATATAGCAGGTCGTTACAATTTGGTATTAGAGCCTAGGTTGCTAGGTTCTGTAGACTTTAGAGTGCAGCAGAAGCAATACCAGAGTGTTGGAAATGATTTAAGGTTTGTTCTGTAGTCAGGGTATAGGATTTTCTATGGTGGTTTCTGTGTTTTTCCTGGGATGACGATTTTAGGAAAACCGTAGTAAACTATCGTTGGGTTGTGTGTCTAGGTTGAAGAACTAGATTATGAGTTAAGATTGGGGAGAGTAGTTAATTATAAATATAGGATTTGAGTAGAATGAAATAGATAGGGTTGGTACAGTAGATAAAATTCCTAAAGTGTGTTCTTGTTTTTCAGGATGGACCCAGGAAGTAGTGGCACGAATGTTGGGGGAGACAGACCAGGACTTTCCAACATAGGTGGGGATACCGATGCAGTACTACGCAGCGTCACCTAACAGGTAATGGCTGCTATTGAGCAGTTTATGTGGATGAAGCCCCTATCCTTTGCTGAAGGAGATGACCCGATTGTAGTTGAGAATTAGGTCCAGGACATCGAAGAGACGTTGGCGATGCTTCCTTGTTTGGATGAGCAAAAGGTAGTATTTGCAGCATTTAAATTGATAGGGGAGGTGAAGCGCTGGTAGAGATCAGCGCGACTTATAGAGGAGGAGAAGAGGCCGGTTCCAGTACCAATGACATAGGACCAATTCAAGGAGCTATTCTTTGAGCGATATTTTCCTTTTGTCGTTCGAAGCACGAAGGCAGCAAAGTTTATACATCTGGTACAGGGGCAGATGATTGTATCCTAGTACGCAGCTTGATTTATCGAGTTGTCGCTTTTTGGCCCACATCTAGCACCCGGTGAAGAGAAAAAGGTAAGGAAGTTCTTGACTATACGAGTCCAATCCTGTTTTGATAATGACAAATCACTTGGTATTTGATCTATGCATTGAGTTTGTGAACAGGACCTATATTAAGCATGCACGGAAAGATAACGAGTCATGGAAGCCATAAAGTAAAGCTGATACATTTTGGAAAGCTCCATGGAAATCAAAGAGTACAAGAATCAAGATGCAAGCGGCAAAGTTCAAGAACATCTTGAGAATGGGTATTTAGAACTTATGTATTTACATTCTCGTATGATTTAATTTGAGGCTCAACATAACTTAGAATAATTTTAGGATTCATGCATTTCATGTATATCATTAGGGGACATTTATGGACTTAGAAATATTCTTAAAACCTTAGAAAGTAACTTTATAAAAGAGCCAAGAAAGAAAGTAAAATAAATTTTTAAATAAAAAAAAAGAATGAAAAATTGAGAAAAAAGGGACTTCAGTAGCCTAAACTCACCCTCAGTAGCCTGAAGAATTAATGGGAAAACACAACAAGTTGGCCGAGGCAACTCGGTCGCCTGACCCTGGAACCTCAGGCGCCTGAACCACTTCAGGAGCCTGACCCTATCTTTAGGCGCCTGACCCTGCATCCTAAGTTAAATTTTCAAATGGTTAAGGAACTTCGGTCACCTAGGTGTTTACCCTCAGGCGCCTGAACTTGCGGGAAACTTAAAATTGTGATTTTTATTAAACGAACTCGTGAGCCATTTCTTTGATCCAACAACTAAGATTAATCCTAAGGGTAAGGCACTATATATACTGAATATCTAAACCCTAGAATGAAGCTAAGACACACAATAAAGAGAAGAACACATCTTATTGAAAGAATATTGAGAAACTTGCTCTTATTGCTATACGATTGCTTACACTTCAACTTCTAATCATCGAGCTTGGGCAAATCAACTCAGAATCTTGAAGGGAACTCGTTTACTCAACTAGTTTGTCATTCTAGTATTGAGGTTTAATCATTCAAGTTATTATTTTCAACAACTCCTCATCTCATTACTTGTTATTGAATATCATTAGAGAAATTGATCTTGAATGTGCATATACATATTAATATTTTTTTTTAACAAGATCATTACTTGAGAAAGGATTTAGCTATTGGTTGAATGGTGTTTGATTCAAGAGTAAATCTATTTTTCAAAGAACTTCTCATTCCAAATCTATTGTTGAAATAAGCGGGGTGATTAATAGTGAGTATTTTTTTACATAGATTATTTGGATAATCTCACTACTTGATTAAGTTTTTTTTTTGGTTAAAAGATTTGATTCTAGTGTGTGGTTGTTAAAGGATCTATATTTTAGATATATTAACGCTTGATTAAATATCATTGGTTTTTATAAATATACATTTTATTGAGGGATATTTTTCTAAACAACAATATATTCAATTTGTGAGTGTTGAACATCATTATCTATATATATATATATATATATATATACATACTTGCATATAATAAAGATTGTGTTGAGATTTAATATTTGAAAGGAACCTTTTTTATTGTAATTGATATAATCTTCAAAGCTATTTGATAAGTTCACAAAAAGACGTATTTGTGCATTTTTACCAAGTGAACTAGTCCCTAAAATTCTCCAAAGTGCTTAAATATATCTTTATTTGGGAGATTTCATAAAAAGAGTACTGTGTGTTGAAGCATAATCATTCATAAAATGATTGTATCGTTTCCATACATTCTGAGCTTCAAGTTTCATCATATCGGGTTGGCTGAATCTCGTAAAATCGTGGTTGCATTCTCTCTTCCCTTATCCTTTTCATTTTCTGCATTGTATTTCAATTTCCCGTTTGCTTGTGTATGTTGAATAACTTTACATGCATTTAATTGGGTAAAAGGGAATTCATTGATAGTAATTCAATTCAACATCAAATTCTAGCCATTAATTAGTTAAACATAGAAATAGGGATTGATTGGTAAATAAGTTCGAAAGAATTTTTTAAAATACCCAATTCACCCCCCCCTCTTGGGATTACACCTAAATCAACAATTGGTATTAGAGTAGGTGTACATAGACTTAATAGTTCATTTGTAAAAAGATCATGTGGCACACATTGGTGTAACCACATTCGGTGAGGGGCGATCTTATCTTAGTCCTCCAATATTTTACGGTGAAAATTTTTTGGCTTGGAAAATAAAAATGAGTGTTTTTATAAAATCTATGGATTGGAAGGCCTGACAAGTAATAGTTAAAGGAATTTGTATACCTACAAATGAAAATGATACTAGTTTAATACATGCAAATGTAAATGCCATGGATATGCTCTATCGTGCTTTAGATTCTAATATTTTTCATGAATGTATGACATGTACATGTGCAAGAGATATTTGGGAAGAACTTGATAGGAAGTATGGAGAAACCTAGGAGAAAGAAACCACCACTCTGGGAATGACAAGTTCAAATGAGCAAGAGGTGGCAAATTGTAAACAAAATGAGTTAGTTGAGGAGGAGGTATATGTATCTCAACCCATTTCATATAATGATTCACGTATTGATTCATGTGATGATTTGTGTGATGAATCTTGCGATAAATCTTATGAAAATTCATGTGATGAATCTTGCATTATATTATGTAATGAGTCTTGTGTTAAATCATGTGTTGATAATTCTAATAATGATTTATGTTGTGTTCCTTGTGATAGTATTGCTATTGATGCATGCAATAATTCAAATGATGGATATCATGACAATTCGTGTAATGAATCATATGTGGAATCATTTGTTGATAATTTAGTTAATAATGTGTGGAATGATTCATATAATGTTTATTGTGATAAATTTTGTGTTGAATCATGTGTTGGTTTGTGTAATGAAAGCATGTCTTCATATGGAGATCTAGAAAAAGCTATAGTTAAAATGAATAAGCTTCTAGCTAGGATAGCTAAGGAGAAAATCTGTTTGAAAAATGAGAATGAAAGGACTGCTAAATAGTTAGAGAAATTAAAAGATTATTATGCTATACTAGAAAAGAAGAAAATCATGAAGATTCTGAAGATCACCTATTTAGATAGAAAAATAGATGAACATGCTGACGAGAGTTTAAATAAACCCTTAGAAGTTAAAATAAAGTATATCTCAAAAATGGGTTCGGATGTATCTCAAAAATTCCACAGCTATGTCTCGTTATGTAAGAAAAAAAGAAATAAGCATGCTTTCCCACGTATATTGTAATGATTGGGTGAAATGTAAACATATTGAATAGCTTGCAAATCTTGATGTATTCAAAGTGAAGGCTGAGAAATTAATTGTTATATCCGTGTAATGAGTATCATAAATCATAACATTGAAGAATAAATTCACTTCCAAATGGATTAAACCATTGCTGTTTAACGAACAATACTTAGTGCTTAACACATGCTTAAATATTAAAATTCTAAGTTAAGCAGATCATGTCCAATGCATAAGACTGAGCTTTAGGAATAAATCAGATATTAAACATCATCTAATCCTAAACTCATTCTTGGAGCCACAAATGGCTAAATCAATCATCATTCTAGCCACAAGCACTGATAAATCATAAATTCTACATCTTTCAAGTGCTTATTAAAAGACATCCCGTTATTATCAAATCAGGGCATTCTCTAAGGGAATCAAATTGTTACCTAGACAATTTTAATGAATATTCCCGTTGTACTTAAAATGTAAAAATCCCTAAGTTTGATATGTGATTAAGCAACCTCCTCCACAAGAAATCTTTACCATACCCTAATCATATCCGGTAAAGACTCATCCATTATAGGGTAGTACCCTTACTTAAAAATTGAAGACATACTTATAAAGTACCATCCAATAATTGGATAATCAGAAATACCTAAAGAGCAGTGTTATAAAATTAATATTATTCAAAATTGCTCTTTGACTTATGTAGTTGGATATATTCACTCCCACGAAAATATTTTGAATATTGTCTACACACAATGAATATTCTTCTGAACCTAATGAAAATTAAATTGTTAAGAGTATTTGCAAAATATCACATCCCGAGCTCTAAAACTTCAAGTCAAATCTATTAGAAGAGTTTGAATGTGTCAAATGGCTAAACTATATGCCATAGGTTTCAATCTATATGATAATGCAAATGACTAGGAAACTTGTGCATTGAGATGCATAAGAAAAGAAGCAGTATAGGCTTATGACTATGAATTAGAATGGTTTATGACTTTTCGGTTTTCTAAGCTAAACTTGGGTAAAGTTAAGTATAAATCATTCAAAAATCTTAGAACACTTGGCTAAACTAGTGAAGAATGATTACAAAGAAAAGACATAAGATTATGATAAGAGTATAACTGAAGGGGAGCAATTTAACTTGAGAATACTAAACTTGAAAATACTATCGCTCTGAAACATCAGCATAAGCACATTTAGTATCATATTTTGAGTTTACATATGGTATCAAATCATGAATGATATGTGTAAATTCTTGTGCGCACATTTGATACAACATGTTAATCACATGATGTTGTATTTTTGAAACTATACTGAACTAAACTTGTTGCATGCTTGAAAATATTTAGGGGAGCTAAGATCCATTCCTAGAGAAAGAGCATAAAGAACTCATGTGCACCATAGTATCGCTATGATTGGTCTAAAATAGTTTACAATGATTGCTTATATGACTTTGAACTAGTAGTGAAATTAATCCTTGATAAGTATAAGCTTTTCATCTCATCTATGCAAGTTTTAAAATTCATAGGGGGAGCATCTCGAAATGATTTCCTATCTTACTATGCTTACCAATATTTCTTATGCTTAGATGTGCAGTGAACTTTCTGTAACATGCACTCAATTATGATGATTCTATTGAATATTCTAAATGAAAAGTATAGATTGCTTTGCAGAAGATTGCTTGAGTTAACTATATGATCTCATCTTGATATTCTTTGATATTATTAGGATCAGTATGGTTAGTTTTTATGGTTATATTTTTTTTCGGAATGTACTTAAAGCAAATATCTGTAGCATAATTTAGTTTAAAGATCCAAAAGGTGAGAGATATATACTAGAGTAAATCTTTGATGAGAACTAAAGTGGAGAGATTTTTTATTGCATAATCCACAATGTGTATAAGCTTAAATAAATAAAACAGGGGAGAGCATTTCTGAGCTAAAATAAACATGGTTGCCTAGAATTATATTAGATAGCTTAATTCAGGGGGAGCAACTTCACTTAAGATGTAATCACTTGGTATCAAATCAATCAACTGTAAGTATCACATTAATTCACATTTGGTATCAAATCAATCAACATTTGTTCTCATTTGATATAACATTAGTCCACATTTGATATCACGTCAATCAATATTTGGTATCCTCACATAATCGTTGAATTTTATGCATTAGCAAGGGGGATGGTTGACGTAAAAAGGGGAGAAGTAAAGTCTGTTAAAAATCTAATGGTTGAACAAGATTAAACCTTTAAAATTTCGAAGGGGAGAAGAACATAAAGGTATGCCCATTCGTGTCTTATTATTATACACCTTTTTGTTGATGTCAAAAGGGGGAGAAAAATCGGGAGCAAAAATAATAACACACAAAAATCAAAAGCAAAGAAGAATGAGCAAAAACTGTTATTGATGTTTTGTAAAAGG
Source organism: Malania oleifera (assembly GCF_029873635.1). Lineage (NCBI taxonomy): Eukaryota > Viridiplantae > Streptophyta > Magnoliopsida > Santalales > Ximeniaceae > Malania > Malania oleifera. Next base: position 64,835,407 of record NC_080424.1, read on the forward strand.
TGAGATATACAAAGGGGGAGAAACTGTTATTGATGTCATAGTTGAAACATCATGAGCATATTCATTATGAGCATATTTCATATTTCATTTGGATTCAGGTTAAACACTTTGTGTATGAACATGAGCATACTGTCATTCATTGAATATTTGATGCATTAATTGAGGAGGAGCCTTGTTAGGTGTAACTCATTGTATATTTTTGCTTATGTATTTGTCATCATCAAAAAGGGGGAGACTGTTGACTCTACGAGTCCAATCATGTTTTGATAATGACAAATTACTTGGTATTTGATTTGTACATTGAGTTTGTGAACAAGACCTATATTAAGCATGCACGAAAAGATAACGAGTCATTGAAGTCATAAAGTAAAGCTGATACATTTTGGAAAGCTCTATGGAAATCAAAGAGTACAAGAATCAAGATGCAAGCGGCAAAGTTCAAGAACATCTTGGGAATGAGTGTTTAGAACTTATGTATTTACATTCTCATATGATTTAATTTGAGGCTCAACATAACTTAGAATGATTTTAGGATTCATGCATTTCATGTATATCATTAGGGGACTTTCATGGACTTAGAAATATTCTTAAAACCTTGGAAAGTACCTTTATAAAGAGCCAAGAAAGAAAGTAAAATAGATTTTTAAATTAAAAAAAAAAAAAGAAAAATTGAGAAAAATGGGATTTCAGTAGCCTGAACTCATCCTCAGTAGCCTGAAGATTAAGTTCCATAGCCTAAAGAATTAATGGGAGAACACAGCAAGTTGGCCGAGGCAACTCGGTCGCCTGACCCTAGAACCTCAGGCCCCTGAACCACTTCAGGAGCCTAACCATATCTTTAGGTGCCTGACCTTGCATCCTAAGTTAAATTTTCAAAGGGTTAAGGAACTTCGGTCACCTAGGTGTTTACCCTCAGGTGCCTGAACTTGCGGGAAACTTAAAATTGTGATTTTTATTAAACGAACTCGCGAGCCATTTCTTTGATCCAACAACTAATATTAATCCTAAGGGTAAGAAACTATATATTCTGAATATCTAAACCCTAGAATGAAGCTAAGACACACAATAAAGAGAAGAACACATCTTATTGAAAGAATATTGAGAAACTTGCTCTTATTGCTATACGATTGCTTACACTTCAACTTCTAATCATCGAGCTTGGGCAAATCAACTCAGAATCTTGAAGGGAACTCATTTACTCAACTAGTTTTTCATTCTAGTATTGAGGTTTGATCATTCAAGTTATTATTTTCAACAACTCCTCATCTCATTACTTGTTATTGAATATCATTAGAGAAATTGATCTTGAATGTGCATATACATATAAATATTTTTTTTTAACAAGATCATTACTTGAGAAAGGTTTTAGCTATTGGTTGAATAGTGTTTGATTCAAGAGTAAATCTATTTTTCAGAGAACTTCTCATTCCAAATCTATTGTTGAAATAAGCGGGGTGATTGATAGTGAGTATTTTTTTCACATAGATTATTTGGATAATCTCAGTACTTGATTAAGTTTTTTTTTTTTTTTTGGGTTAAAATATTTGATTCTAGTGTGTGGTTGTTAAAGGATCTATATTTTAAATATATTAACGCTTGATTGAATATCCTTGGTTTTTATAAATATACATTTTATTGAGGGATATTTTTCTAAACAACAATATATTCAGTTTGTGAGTGTTGAACATCATTATCTATATATATATATATATATATATATATATATATATATATATATATATATATACTTGCATATAACAAAGATTGTGTTGAGATTGAATATTTGAAAGGAACCCTTTTTATTGTAATTGATATAATCTTCAAAGCTATTTGATAAGTTCACAAAAAGACGTATTTGTGCATTTTTACCAAGTGAACTAGAACCCTAAAATTCTCCAAAGTGCTTAAATATATTTTTATTTGGGAGATTTCATAAAAAGAGTATTGTGTGTTGAAGTATAATCATTCATAAAATGATTGTATCGTTTCCATACATTCGGAGCTTCAAGTTTCATCATATGATTATGTACTAGAACTTTGAATTGTACTCACTAGCTTTGTTAGAAGCAATATTGAGTGTTTTGCAGATTAAATTGTATTCAAGGTTTGGTTTGTGAACCGGGGTTGAGGAGAGAGCTGTATCTCTTGTAAGCAGCAGATTAGGAGGGAGCTATAACTATTGTAAGTAGTGGATTAGGAGGGAGTTGTACCTTTTGTAAGCAGAGGATTGTAAGGGAAGCTCTGTTCCAATTTAAGGAGTAGAGATTATAATGGAATCCTTGAGTGGGTTACTTAAGGCGAGGACGTAGGTCGGGTTGGCTGAATCTCGTAAAATCGTGGTTGCATTCTCTTTTCCCTTATCCTTTTCATTTTTTGCATTGTATTTCAATTTCCTGATTGCTTGTGTATGCTGAATAACTTTACACACATTTAATTGGGTAAAAGGGAATTCATTGATTTAGTAATTCAATTCAGCATCAAATTCCAGCCATTAATTAGTTAAACATAATAATAGGGATTGATTGGTAAATAAGTTTCAAAGAATTTTTTAAAATACCCAATTCACCCCCCCTTTTAGGATTACACCTTAATCAACAGAAGTTTGAAGAGGGACTGAGGCAGAACTTGTTTAAGTAGGTGATTGGTTTCAGGGTTCAGACATTTACGGAGGTTGTAGACAGAGCTGCGATCATTGAAAGTGGTATACAGAGGGGTATAATAGCTTAGAGTCAGAGGAAGAGGTCGGCGCCTCAGGGTTTTCAAGCTAGCTTCAGTAGAGGTCCATGAAGAGGAAGTCGAGATAGGGGATATCAGCTGCAGGTGATAGGACCTCGCGAGAACGAAGGTACGCCGACTTTCCCGGTATGTCAAACGTGCGGAAGACGTCATTTGGGGAAGTGTCGGGTAGGGAAAGATGTGTGCTATCGTTGTGGGAGACCCGACCACATGGCACGTGCATGCCCAGGTCCGCCAGAGTAGGTCCTAGCTCCTAGGCCCTATCAGGGAGGTTATCAAGTGGTTTGGGAAGCAGAGTAATGTGGCCTCGATGAGAGTTTACGCATTGATGTCGGTTGATGCTGAGGCTACCATAGATGTGGTGATAGGTACTTTTACTGTGTTATCATATCCAGTTATTATCTTATTAAATTCAAGTGCTAGACATTAATTTGTCTCTTTATCCTATGCTAAATTATCTGGAAGTGAGACCCAGTCATTAGATATAGAATTGTCAGTAGTTACGCCGTCAGGGTCAGTGTTGCGGTGTCAAAAGGTACTCAAGGGTTATCCAATAGAAATTCAGGGGAGAGTGCTACCAGCAGATCTGGTTATGTTTGATATGTGTGAGTTTGATGTAATATTGGGAATGGATTGGTTGGCAATTAATCACACCAATATTAATTACCATCAGAAGGAAGTAATTTTCAGACCCCTTGGTGAGCAAGAATTCAGGTTTGTTGGTTCATGTGTACATGTTATGTTGTAGAGTATTAGCCATACAAGCAAGCAAACTACTCCGAGATGGAAGTCAGGGGTTTGTGAATTTTGTAAAGGAAGCGTCAGAGAATGAATCGAAGCATGATAGTACCCCGGTCATACTTGAATTTCTAAATGTTTTTCCAGATTAGCTACCAGGGTTGCCTCCCAAACGCGAGGTGGATTTTCCCATTGATTTACCTCCAGGGACGACACTGATTTCTAAGGTTCCTTATCGTATGGCTCCAGCTCAATTAGGAGAATTAAAGAATTAATTGCAAGACTTGCTGAGTAAGGAATTTATACGACCCAGTGTATCGCCATGGGGAGCTCCAGTACTGTTTGTAAAGAAGAAAGATGGGTCTTTGAGGATGTGTATTGATTATAGAGAAATCAACAAGATTACTATTAAGAATAAATATCCTCTACCCCATATAGACGATTTTTTTATCAGCTCCAGGGTACATGGGTGTATACCATGATCGACCTCAAATCAGGTTAGAGGACGTCGAAGATAGCCTTCAGGACCAGGTACGGGCACTATGAATTTCTCGTTATGCCTTTTGGTCTGACGAATGCCCTATCTGTGTTCATAGACTTGATGAATAGAGTTTTTCACCAGTATCTATATTAGTTTGTGGTGATTTTTATTGATGATATATTAGTGTACTCGAAGAATTTTGAGGATCATGAGGTGCATTTGAGACAGGTTTCGAGACACTCAGGGAAGAGAAACTTTATGCTAAATTTAGCAAGTGTGAGTTCTGGCTTGAGAAAGTTGCATTTTTGGGCCATGTGACCTTAGGAGATGATATTTCAGTGGATCCCAGCAAGATTGATGCAGTGGTGAATTGGGTCATGCTGAAGAACGTGCAGGAAGTCAGAAGTTTCGTGGGACTGAAAGATTATTTCCGTTGGTTTGTTGAGGGCTTTTCAGCTTTGTTAGGGCCTCTCACACGTTTGACCAGAGGTCCCTGCTATAGCCTATATATCGTGAGAGAAGAAAACCCTAGTAGCTGCTTACGAGCCCACTTTCTCAGGAGTAAGGTGTGTTCAAAGAATACCGTAAAAGATTCCTGGTTGTCTTCCAGAGCCCGTTTTTGTACGTGCAGATTCTGGATCAAACTAGATAGATCTCGTATGTATAATCCTAATAACGTAATTAGCGTTTACATGATCAGATTATTTTTTTTATCCATATGCACTACAACCGGATCTTAGGGCTATTCCACAAGTCCTTTCAAGCACAACACGAAATCACGTGGAATACCATAAGTTTATCTCATTTTGATTCCCACACAAATCAAAGTGAACTTGAAGTTCAGAGGATTGGATATTTGCAAGGAATTGCAAATCAGTTTCTTGATTCTTTTGCTGATGCCAAGGTTATACTAAAATTTCATATGCTTGCTACAAATATTCCAGAACGTATTGATGTCTTCGAAAATAGCCAACTAATAAATATAAGCCATAATTTAAACGTGGAAGACCTATTGGTGCAAAAGATAAAACTCCTAGAAGGATAAAATTGAAATTTGTAAACACTCCAAAAGAGGTTATAGAGGTAAATAATCCAATCGACATTCACAAACCCATTTCTCCTGAAAATGAAATCTCTATTATAGAATCTCCTAAAGAGAAATATCCTTCAGAATAGGAACCTCCTGAAGAGAAATCTCCTGAAGAGAGAACTCCTGAAGAGACATCCCTTGAAAAGGGACAGGTACTTGGAAATAATAATGAGATCTCAATACATTACATAAAAGTATTGTGGGATAGAAATAAAGTTGTTGTTAACAACACATTTGCATATGCAGTAGCTACTGACATTACTAGAAGTAATGAGAATCCTGAACCTGAATCTGTTAATGAATGTCGATATAGAAGTGATTGGCCAAAATGGAAAGAGGCTATCACAACAAAAAAAACTCTCTATTAAAAAGAGAAGTTTTTGGACTTGTAGTCCAGACACCAGAAGACCTCCAACCCGTTGGACACAAATGGGTATTTGTGCACAAGCGAAATGAAAATAATGAAATTACTTAATATAAAGCAAGACTTGTGACACAAGGTTTCTCGCAGAAACTCAGAATTGATTATGAGGAGACATATTCTCCTGTAATGGATGGAATCACTTTCAGATTCCTAATTGGGCTAGTAGTCGCTAAATGATTGAGCATGCATCCCATGGACGTAGTAACAACATACTTATATGGATCATTAGATAGTGAAATTTATATGAAAATTCCTGCAAGATTTGAATTGCCTGAAGCAAAACCGAGTAATTTATATTCAGTCAAACTCCAACATTCCTTATATGGATTAAAGCAATTTGGACATATGTGGTATAATCAATTAAGTATCTTGTGAAAGAAGGATTCGTAAATGATCTAATTTGTCCATGCGTTTTTATTAAAAGATCAGAATCCATATTTTCTATAATTGCTATTTATGTTGATGGTTTAAATTTAGTTGAGACTGTTGAAGAGCTCACTAAAACTGCTAAATATTTAATGGCGGAATTTGAGATGAAAGATTTAGGAAAGACAAAATATTCTCTTGGCCTACAGATTGAACATGTAAATGGAGGAATTCTTGTTCATCAATCTAAATATACCGAAAAGGTATTAAGACAATTTTATATGGATAAAGTTCATCCTTTGGGATCTCTAATGATAGTGTGATCACTTGATGTTAAGAAAGATCCATTTCGACCTCATGATGAGGGGGAGGAATTACTTGGTCTTGAAGTACCATATTTAAGTGCTATCGGATCCAACATTGCATTTTCTGTAAATCTACTAGTAAGATATAACTCTGCTCTTACTCGGCCACATTGGAATGGAATTAAACACATTCTACGCTATTTGATAGGTACATATGATTTGGGTCTATTTTACTCCTTTGATTCCAAATCTCAACTAGTAGGATATGCAGATGCTGGATATTTATCTGGTCCTCACAATGCTAAATCTCAAAATGGGTATGTATTTCTTTATGACTGCTATATCTTGGAAATCAATGAAGCAGATGATTACAACAACGTCCTTTAATCATTCTGAAATACTAGCTCTCCATGAAGCTAGCAGAAAATGAGTGTGACTTAAATCAATAATTTCTCATATCCAAGATAATTGTGGTATTCAATCAATCAAAGATATTCCAACAGTTTTATATAAAGACAACACTGCATGTATAGCTCAACTAAGATGATGATACATAAAGGGTGATAGAATGAAACATATCTCTCCCAAATTTCATCTATATATACACATGAACTCCAGAAGAATGATGATATAAATGTTCAGCAGATTCGATCAAGAGATAATCTATCCGATGTATTAACCAAAGCTTTGCCAACTACTACATTTAAGAAAATTGTTCATCTCATCAGAATGAGACATCTTAAATATCTTAGCAAAAGGATTTAATATATGAGTGACAACCAAGGGGGAGTATTATGAATAATGGCAGCTTGAGTGGTGGCTGTCAACTGCCAATGTTGGCTGCCACATGTAAGAAAAGTAAAAAGGAAATGCCAGTTGCCCATGCAGGTTGCTACATGTAAGAAAAGAAATAAAATATTTACCTGCTCCATTGTGTAAGAGCTAAGATTGCGAGAGTTTTAGTAGAAGAAGAAAAAGGAGAGCAAGTACAAATTGAAAAGAAAACAGAGAGGAATAGAAAAATAGAAGAGAAATAAAAGAAAGTTTGAGGGATATATTTTACAAGGTCAGTTTCATAATTCCTCCTAAATAGTGAAATACTGATCCCATCCACCCGTGGAGTAGGTATATCCAAACCACATAAAAATTTGGTCTTGTCTCCATTTATTTTCTGCTTATCTCTATTTATTTTGTTATTAATTTTTGCATCATTTATAACATATATATATATATATATATATATATATATATATATATACAGACCCTTATATATAGCCATATATTAATAATATTATTATTATTATTATTATTATTATTATTATTATATTATTATATATATATATTATATTATATGATTATTTTATATTTTATATATATATATTTATATTATATATCTATATCGTAATACATATTATCAACTCTTTACATTTTTGGGTCATTGCATTTACATTGATAATGAATAATATTAGATCATGATAATCACTTTTAAGAATGAAAAAATTCATATTTGAAAGTGCAATATTTGTTACTAAATATTTTTTAAAACAAAAATCTCGTTCACTCCAACTTCTTTCTAAACATTCTCACTAGATATTTTAAGAACAAATGTTGAAAATTCATAACCGAATATAAGACTTTAATAACAAAATATTTGTCTCCAAAAAATAGGATTAGTTACTAATTGTTCATAGTAAGATATGCTTGTCACTATGTTAAGTTGTCGTGACAATAAAGTTCATTCTTAAAAATCTTTAGGAGCACAAAAATAAAAAATAAAATCATTCACTAAGGTCATTTTTTTTTTTTAAAGGCCATCCACTAAAATCATTTACTTAAGTCTTTTAGGGATGAATATAGTTTACCAAAGCATAAAACTTCAACCATAGAAAATTTTAATAGTCAAAAGTATACAATTTTTTATTCAAATGTTTTGATATGTATTTTTCAATCAATAATTCTATAGTAACAATACATGTTTTCTAATGTCACCACATGCGAATCTAAGTGTGATTAGATCAATTGATTACTATCACTAATTATTCTCTAAACTAAACTTAAATTTAAGAACTCAATTGTCCTTATTTGCGTAACTAAAATTTGGTCGAAAAGAAGGTTATGCAAGGGGAAGGCCACAAAGATACTTGTTCCATAAACAATGCTTAATCAACTATGAATAATATCAAGTTTAACTAAAATGACATTTAATCAACTTTTGTTATTTCAATTATCAACCGTTTTAATATTGAAGGCCCTCATGTCCATTTGGAATTTCATTTAAGAGCAAAAGAATTGATTTCACCTAGGGAAATCTTAAAAGAACACAGCTGCCCACTTCCAAGCTTCGTCTCCAAATTGATTTTAAGTGTTTTAGAAAAATGATAGGAATGAGGAAAAGAAATACACCACTCTAGATATCAAACAAGACCTCCGTAGAAGAGGTTTTGCTAGATAATACATTCCAGATAAACCAAGGTCTATTAACTTGTCTCTCATTCTCTACCATGGGAGACTCTTTTTTTTCTTTTAACAGAACCCCCAACTTTATTAATAGCCCTCACTTATAGTGGAGGAAAACCGTGGTTACAAACATGCCACAAAGGATTTACAAAACATAAAGAAAAACCAACCTAGGCAACAAAACCAAAACAAGCCTAATAAAACTCGTACCATTATCTAACTAAAACAAAATAAACAAGATCTTATGGATCAAACCTAAACGAACACAAACAATAAATAAAATACCAGCAAACTAAAGACAAATACCTGCAAAACAAAACCTGAAGAAAACATAGGAGAATCAAATGATGACATTTAAAAGCGAAGGCTTGGAATATTTATTTTATTCATCCGAATTAGACCTCCCATTTTACTAGGCATCACATCACCATATTTATTTATTTTTCTGGAAGAAATTCTTTCTAGATTATTAAAAAAAAATTTAGGAAGGCAGGATTGGAAAATTTTATCTTTTGAGGGAAGCTCCTTTAATCTCTCATCTATTATATGTGGATGACTTGCTTGTTTTTACTAATGGGGAAAGGAGATCTTTGAAGATTCTTTTGAATACATTGGATTTGTATGAAAGTTGGTCTAGCCAAATAATCAACAAGGAGAAATCAGCTCTGTTTTTGTCCAACAATATCAACATTTCAAGAAGAAGGAGGCTATTACACTTGACGGGTTTTGTGGAAGGAAATTTTCCAACGATGTACCTTGGGGCTCCTTTAATTTTTGGTCGCCTTACTACTAGAATGCTTGATCCATTGGTCTCAAAAATTTGAAATAAGGTGGCAAGTTGGAAGATGAGGTTGCTATCTTAGGGAGGTCACCTTATCCTTATTCGGCATGTTTTATCATGCATGGCAACACATATGCTAGCGGTTCTCTCAATTCCTTTGATGGTGGTAAAAAATATTAATCCCATTCTTTCTTATTTTCTCTAGGGAGAGAGTAATGGTAGGGAGAAAATGAAATGGTGTCCTTGGCCAAAGGTTTTGCAAACCCCTAGATGAAGGGGGTGTGTTCAAAGATCTTTTCACATGAAGTTTTCTTGGAGACTGATGACGTTAGATAATATTTGGACTCATTTCTTTAAGGCTAAATACGTTAAATCAGGTCACATGACTTTAATCAATTACACTCTTACAGGCTCGCATTTTTGGAAGACAATCTTAAAGATCTTTTTAGAAGTCTATGAGAATATTTATGTGAAGGTTAGAGAAGGAAAAGCTTCTTTTTGGTTTGATAAGTGGTTGAGTAGTGGTCCCCTTGTGGAGTGTTCTCACACAGTCTAGCATCCTAAGTTTAAGATTCAAGATTGCTAGGTGTTGGAGACTTGGGATACTGATATGCTGAAAGATTTTGTAGGGGTCCCCAAAACGGATGAGATAATGTTGTCATCTATAAAACACAAAATGAGGCCTAACGTGTTTATTTGGAAGCCTTCCATGGATGGAAAATTTTTAACTGCCTCAGCGTGGGAGGTGATAAGAATTAACGGGGAGTAGCACCCGTGGATGGAGTGGGTCTAGCATAAACTTCCCCCTAAGAAAGTTTCAATGTGTATGTGGAAAGCCATGTTCCAATGTCTTCATATTGATAAGAGAGTGTGGAAACTGGGAATTGATATGGTCTCATGTTGCAACTGCCGCATGGCTAGAAAGTAGGAATCTCTCAATCATGTTCTTAGTATGAGTTCCATCACAAGTATGGTCTGGAAGAGAGCAATGTCTTTCTTGGGAATTCTAAACTTTGATGATGAACCTTGGAGGGTGAAAATTAGTAGATGGTTCAGATGTGCCAAAAACTCAACCCAAAAAGGTACGATCATCAATTTGTTACCTACTATAATTACTTGGAGACTTTGGCTCAAACGTTGTAAAGCTCACATGGAAGATAAGTATGAGTTGAGGAATGCAGTTTGATTATTGGTGAGGTTTTGGCTCGCAAAAATTGCAGAAGGAGTGAAGGGTTCTCTGCCTTCTATTGATAAGAATTTGTTGGAAGAGTTTCAAGTGAAATCGATAACACCGAAGGTTAGAAATCCTTGAAAAGTTTTATGGGAGAAGCCTTCTATAGGTTGATTGAAGCTAAATATTGATGGCTCTTGTAGAGAAAATTCGGGTTCTTGTGGTGGTGGTGGTATCATCCGCGACTCATCAGGTAATATTAAGGCCGCTTTCTCTAAAAAAATTTAAGACAGGTACTAATAATGGAGCGGAGTTGCAGGCTCTTACTAGTGGTGTTTGGTTATGTAAAGAGTTGGGATATCAGAATATTTGTATTGAAAGTGACTCGAAATTGGTGGTGGGATGGATCACATATGGAATTTTCTCTTCTTGGTACTCATGGGACTTTTGGAAATTGTTAGAGGAGGAGCTACAAGGCCTTCATTTCTCTATAAAGCACCAACAACATATGATATTCTTCTATAAAACTAATCATTGGAACCTCACTAAAACCCCACATCTGAATAATCTGAAGTTGTAGCACATCTTTTGATGGTCTCTTCGATAAGAATTTAAGAACAAGTGCAAACTTTTGATCCTTAGTTGCTTTGTCCATCTCAACATATGAAAAAACGAATCCTAATTCTCTATTGATTATCTTAGGTTTCCTCAATGGTAATCAAAATTTAGATTGAGGTACAGGTTTTTGAAGTGCTTGCACAAAAGTACGTCTCCCACCAAAGGCGTTGCTTTCCTTCTTAACCATTTTTTCGTCCCGTACTCCCTAAATGCAAATGAGAGGGAAAGAAGAATAAAAATCCAGAAGAAATTTGTACGTTTGCTTGTGGATAGGGGGAGACGACGAACAAGCAATGACGGGGAGCGGTTCGGCGATGGAGGCTACGAGCGGCCGCAAGCAAGCACTGACTAGGAAGGCCTCTGCAGAATGGGCGATTGTTTCATTTTATTTGCCTGAGCAGTGTATGCCTGCATCTCTTAGATTTTTGATTCGGGGATTCGCCTTCAATGATGCGATGTCTGGCGAAGGATACTTATACAGGCATATTTACATGCAAATAAATGTTGCAATAAAACATGCAAAGTGACATGCCATGCTTGATCAAATGCATAGAAAAATATTTCTAGAGGGCTTGTACTCTCTCTCTCTCTCTCTCTCTCTCTCTCTCTCTCTCCTTTGTTTTCTCTTGATCTACGTTCTTCTTCTTCTCCCCCCTTCTTTGTGTTCTCTCTTTCTCACTCTTTCTGTTCTACTCTCTTTCTTTTTCTCTTTCTCTCCTTCTCTACTCCTCTCTTTTTTATTGCTAACCTTTTATTCCTGTTTTTGTTCTTATTTTGTAGGTTGAATCTTCAAAGATCAAAGACCCTTCATCCAAACACGATCTCCCCAAAGATAAGTTCCTTTCCCTAAAATCTCCTTTATTTTTTGCTAGATTCAAATAAATTTCATTTATTCGTGTTCATGTTTGGGTTTGAGTTTGCATTGGGTCTTGTTTGGAATCTGAATGGTTAACCCATTGATTTGGGTGTGGTTTGGCTCGGGAGTGAGTCAAACGTACCGAGTTGGGTTTTGGTTAGGTATTTGGGCTTTTGCTCACTATTGGGTTTGGGGTTTCTATTTTGAAAACAATGGGCTTAAAAAGATGCGTTTGGGCTTGTATTATAAAAAAAACAATGGGCTTGTTTAAAAAAAATAAAAAGGCTTTGGCTTGTATTTTAAAACTAGGCTCGTTTTTTTTTTTTTTAAATGAGTTTGGGCTTGTATTTTAAAATAGGGATTGGTTTTATTAAAAACAATGGGCTGGGCTTGGACGTTTTATTTTAAAACTAGGCTTGGGGATTTGGGCTTTTATTTTACGAACTAGGCTGGGGGATTTAGTCAACGAGTCAATGGACCCAGGTCTGGGTAGACCTAGGTCCTAGGGAATTCGAGTCAAGGATCTAAACCCACGGGCCGGGTTAGCCTAGGTTCAATGGATCGAGTTAATGGACTAGGTCAAACGGGTTGGGTCAATATGTTGGATCCTGACCCACGGGTCGGATCCAGATTGGATCAATTTTAGGACATTTTTTATTTTCTGTTTTTAAATGAAATGAAATAACCCAAAAATGTATAAGAATAAATCTAAAATAACTTACCTGTTGTCTTCCACTCCTTCAGTCTTTGAAGAAAATGTTGACAACCCTTTAAATGAAAATTATATGATACTCTTGTGCTTCCTTTTGGGTGTATGCTTCTGAAGATCAGATTCTTTCTGATTGCTCTTGCCTCCTTTGATAGCTTATGAATCTTTGTACTTATGAATTTCTCTGATTATGAATTTTCCTGCTTGTGAGTTTCTTTGCTTATGTGTTGTCACCCCCCTTTACTTTTTCAGGAAGCCTCAATTTATAGGCTTATGGAGAACTGATTGTGATCATTTAAAAATTAATCCTCCAACCACTTTTTTTATTGCTAATCTCTCATCTGCTAACCCCCTTCATTTAATTTTAACAGTTAACCAATTTTTCTTTCTGTGTGCAGGTGCTAGCAATGTTCTAGAAGAATCAAGACTCCTACATCCCCCCCCCCACTTTTCTTTTTATTTATTTCTTTTTCAGCTATATTTTAGAATTTTCCTTGTATTTCCCTTTTGTTGTATTCTCCATTTTTTTTTGTATTTTTTTTTGTTCTATTCCTCTTTTGTGTTCGTTTGCTATATTTTTATAAACAGTGCAATAATAACAAAAATGTCTTCTCTTGTTATATTTGGCCCTTAGACAAAATGGGGTGTCTACAACTATCTCTCTTTATAAGTTTGTTACTTAAGATAACAGGAAGAGTCATCTTCTGTAATCTTTCAGCAACAAATCTATAAAGACAAAAGACGTAGATCTTGGACTAGGCCAAATATAACAAGAGAGAAAAAAGTGCGAACTTACGAAAATGCATGGAATTTCAAGTCAAATCGATAAACCCGTCGAGTATGGTGACAACAACGACTGCTCAAGCCTATGAACCAAAGCCACACACCTTTTAGATAATAAAAACTACTTGAACATGACTTTTTGAACCTGTGATCTCATGCCTTTGGAATAGTCAGGACAACTTGGAGTGTTAGTGGTTAGTACAACTTGAATGTGACTATTTAGAGAAATAATCAAGGTAACTTGGAGTGTTAGTGGTCAGTACAACTCAAATGTGACTATTTGGAGAAATAGCCATGGCAACTTGGAGTGTTAGTGATTAGTGCAACTTGAAAATGACTATTTGGAGAAATAGTCAGTGCAACTTGGAGTGTTAGTGGTTAGTACAACTTGAATGAGAGTACTTATAATTTGCGAACTATTAACACCGTAAACATTTGAGATAGTCAAAACAACTTGAAGGTCACTACTCGGATTTGGGCACTCTAATTGCTGCAAATCTCTGAGAAAATCCAGAGCAAATTAAATGAGAACATTTAGACTTTGAGAACTGTAATTGTTGTGAACTGCTGGGATGGCTAGAATAACTTGAATGTGACTACTCAGATTTGGGAACTTTGATTGCCGCAAACCTCCAAGATAGCTAGAGCAACTTGAATGGGACCACTCAGACTTTGGGAACTATTAATGCCATAAGCATTTGAGATAGTCATAACAACCTGAAGGTGACTACTTGGATTTGGGAACTTTAATTGCCGCAAACCTCTGAGATAGCCAAAGAAACTTGAATGGGACCATTTAGATTTTCGAAACTATAATCACCACAAACATCTGAGATGGCCAGAACAACTTGAATGTGACTACTCAGATTTGGGAACTCTAATCGCTGCAAACATCCGAGATGGCCAGAGCAACTTGAATGGGACCATTCAGATTTTGGCATTTTAGAGATTTAATGCTCCAGTATTTGAAAAACATTTTTGCAAGAACCATTTGGATTTAAGGACTGATGCCCCATTTTCAAAGTAGAATTCTTACCATTTTAATTCATAGGCAATAAGGACTTGAATGAGCGGGAATAAAAAATGAGTATGCAAAGATTCTACAAGAAAACATATATGTCATAGATGCGTGAGTGCATGTCATGATGATATATTTGCATGTTGTTTCCTATCATTTCTGATGTTATGCATGCAATGCATGACAAACTATTCTGTCTTTAGAACTTGACACATGTTTGATCAGAGAACAAAAATTTGTAATTCCAACCTTACTGTATCTTGAAAACTCAAACTTTGCTATTGATGCCCTAGTTTATGAAGTGATGATCCCATGTTGAAAATATCAATTGTATTTTGGGATGCAAATGCCTCTAAATTTTGCTGCCTCCATATTGGCATGTTATCTACCTCAGGCTTCTTATGACCAAACTATTTGGCTGGACTTATTTATCTTGAGAATGTAAAAAATGGGTTTCATTGAATTTTTATAACCATGACATTCTTTTTAGGACTACACTTTTATTGTTTAAACCATTTTGAATTTAAATGAATAAATATGCAATCAGATAATAAGATCTCATTAGGGATGAAAATGAAAGGTACAAACCTGTTTATTTACATGGTTTCTTTGGTGGTTTAATAGGAAATGACTTTAACAGTATTTTGATGTCTCATAGATCTGATGCTAAATTTAGAGAAGAAATCAACAAGCAAGCACCCCACCACTTTCCTTCTTGAAGAATTACGAGCATAACCAACTTTGCTCATCTACTGTACCATATTTTTGCTGAAAGTCTAATGTCATCCTCTAATGAAATTTGCTTGATTCGAGTTTTGCGTCCTTATTTTGGTCCTTTTGTCATGAATTGTAGTAAGTGTCTCATTAGTGTTCTGATCTCAGGGTGGATTTTCAAACACGAGGAAGAAACATAGGCTAAGGATATGATTTTTCAAAAGAAAAGGGAAACCAAGACTTAAAACCCCTTTCCAAAATAACATTTATGCCCCTAATATTGCAAAAATATTGATCGTACTTGTTATTTGGATAATTTGCCTACGTACCTCGTTAGGATTAGGTCATAACATAGTTCAGACTCAACAACGAGTCTAACAACTCATTTGAGACAATAATATGTGTTAATCCAATCAGGACTTTTATTTGGATCATAACGTAAGCTAAGGGTATTAAATAAGAAAAATATTTAATAAGACCCAAAATCATCAATTTTGTTAAAGGTTATATTTGGCCAAGGATCACCTATGAAACATGCCCCTAATTATTTCCCCCCCCCCTTTTTTTTGTACTTCCCCTCTTTCACTACATTTTATGCTTTCTTTCTTGTGAGGGGATTGGTTCATTCATCCTTTTGGATTTTATCAGGGCTTTATATTAATCTTTCTATCATTTCCCCAATGTGGGGGATGATCTTAGGTTGTCAAGGGATTTCTTCTTTGATTATCTTTTTGGGTAGTAGAAAAGTGGCTTGTCATCCTTCTAGCTGATAATTATTGTTTCAAATGAATTGTCAAACACTAAAGAATGCAAACCTCAATTAAAACTTTTGGTAAACTAACTTTAAGAAAGAGCTTGTTTAAATTCAGGCGTTAACAAGTGGTAACTCATTATTGGGTTCTTTTTGGATACACTGGTCGGCCAAATATGGCCACCCATCATTTGATCAAAATATGATTGTAATTTTCATGAGACACTATCCACAACTTCAGAAATCATCGAGAGGTTCACAATACATCAGGCAAAATATCCTTTTACAGTGTCATAATTGATAGGGTGCAACAAATCATTTTTATCCATATCAACCAACAGTAATGCTCCTCCTAATAAGGCTTTCTTCACAACATAAGGTCCCTTGTAATTTGGGGTCCACTTTCCACGGGGATCCTTGTGACTCATCAACGTCCTCTTTTGGACCAATTCATCTTCTCAAAATTATTAAGGACTCATTGCTCCACTTGCCACCAATCATGATTTTTCCATTTTTCATCTTTCATCTTTTTTTTTTTTTTTGCCCTATTGAATGGATTCTCAAAACCAATTATTGATTTTAGGTCCTTCATACTAGCAAACCCATTCCCTAAAACACAAGCAAAACCAGACAAAATTTGGCTAAAGGTGAAAGTCAAAGTATCAATATGATGAGATGAGACTAAAATGAACTTTCATTTAAATTCAATATATGTTAAACAAAAAGAATTTATAGGAAATTGTCTTTTTAAAAAATGAAGGATTTCGCTGATTCTATCATCACTTAGTTTCAAGAACATGTTCAGTTTTCCACTACCACTTCTAGTGCCCTTTTAAATGAACATTCTTTTCATTTTGGCATTACCTCCTCCATGAGGATGTCCTTGAATTGCTTGCACCTCCTTATCTTTGTTTTTGTACATTCCATCCTTTATAGTTCCTTGCCCAACTAACTCATCAAGAGAAACCTTGGTGAGATCTTTTGCTTCTTTAATAGCCTCTGATTTAGCATGTCGTGATTTGGGTAGAGATCAGATAACTTTTTGCACATTATCTTCCATTGAATAAGTCCTACCAAGTGCTTTCAATCCATTTATGAAGTGTGTGAAATGAGTGACTATGGATGTGATTGTCTCACCTTCATTCATCTTGAACATCTCATATTCTTTCACCAACATATATATCATGGACTTCTTGACTTGAGATGTACCTTTATATGTGACTTCAATCTTGTCCCAAATTTCCTTTGCGGTTTCACATCTACAAATATGGTTGTACTTATCATCACTCAAAGCACAATAGAGAGAATTCTTCGGCTTGAAGTTTAGTTGTATTAACCACTTTTCAACCGTGTCAACTCCATTCTTGACTTTGGAATATCCTCATCCTTGTCATTTTTCTTGGTGAAAGAGAAGTTTCCATTTTTGAGATTCTCTCAATCACACAATTGAATGATGATGGTCATTCAATTCTTCCATGAAGGATAGTTGGTGCAGTTGAACTTGGGTGGTCGATCCATGGATTGCCCTTGAGAAAATGTAGTGTCTAGCATATCTACCATTGATCTTTACGCTCTAGAAGTTACTCCAATAAATTGAGCATCGTGCCTTGATACCAAATGTTGTCCCTAGTGCAGAGTCTAGAGGGGGTGAATAGACTCTTTTGTGAATTTATGTTTTTCTCTACAAAATGAAAACCTTGGCAAGACACTAGTGATTATATCACAATATATAACATAAACCACACACAAAGCGTAAGTAAAGGAATGAAGGGAAGAGAATCTTAACAAGTGATATTAACGTGGTTCGGACCTTTGCCTACGTCTGCACTTTTAAGCCAAGCTCAAGGATTCCAAATCCACTGTACTTACTCCTTAAAGACAGAGAAGCCTTTACACCATCAAGGGAACAAATCTCTTCTTGCTCACAAAGAGCATTCATGCTAGGTTCACCAAGAACCCTTACAATTTGAAGAAGAAATACAAGATGTTGTTGATGTAGACAATACTCCTTGAATAAACTAATCACAACACTAAGAAATCCTCACACTAATCTCTAAAGTATTGAATCACAAACAAGATTAGAGAGCAAAAGTGAAAGTGAGCACTAAATTGATGAACTAAAATTCAAGAAGCTTAAGGAAGTTTTTTGCTAGTCATATAGTTTTCTTAAACAAGTTAGAAGCCTTATTTCATTAGTCAAAAATGTGTACTAGCCATTTATAGCCATTAGACACACTTAAATGCAAAATAGAACACTTTTATGAAATATGACCCAAATCGTTGATGGTTTTCCAAAAAAGTTGATGGTTTTGCCTCAAGACACCAACCTAGTCGGCTCTAGAAGGAAACAGTCGATATATACATGGAAAATTGTGGACAGTTTTCTCTGTTCCCTAAATGCCTTGATTTTATTCTGTCAGCCCAAGAGAGCATCTAGAGGGGGGGGGGGGGAGGTGAATAGAAACTTTTCGCTGATAATGTATTTTTCTACAAAACAATAAATCTTGGCA
Organism: Malania oleifera; assembly: GCF_029873635.1. NCBI lineage: Eukaryota > Viridiplantae > Streptophyta > Magnoliopsida > Santalales > Ximeniaceae > Malania > Malania oleifera. The sequence goes on from NC_080424.1 coordinate 64,853,915, forward strand.
AGATACAAGTGATTTATATCATAATAAATTGAAAAGTAAATAACACAAACAAATAAAGTAAATAAGAGAGAGAGAGAGAGAGAGAGAGAGAGAGAGAGAGAGAGAGAGAGAGAGAGAGAGAGAGAGAGAGAGAGAAGAGCTTGACACCTAGATTTTAATGTGGTTCAGAACCCAGCCTACGTTCACACCTTGAGACCAACTCAAGGATTGCCAAATCCACGATCCAATCTCCTTTCAAGATGGAGAAGCCTTTACAAATTGGGAACCAATCCTAGCTGTTCACCAAGAGCTGAAACAAGGAGTTCACCAAGAACCTTCAGTCCCACAATCAATTGACAACAATAAATGTAGAGAATACGGAAAATGCTCATTCTTGAGCTAATTATATAAAGTAAATCCTCACACTACTCTCTTGAGCAAATGATGTATAACAAGAATGAAGAGCAAGAGAGCTTTGAGAAAATGAAACCTAAAAATGAATGCAACAATCAAATGTTTACTAATGATGATCCAAAGGTTCCATTAATTCATTCAAATAGGTTATATTTATAGCCAAGAACTCCAGGTAGCCATTATATGGATGTTGGGTATGAGAGCCCTTCATTTGGATCGAGAAATAGATGTTTGCATGTCTGTTGGTTGAGTGGCTCGATGTCAATCGTTGAAGAATGGCCCTCAGTCGTCGACGAATTACCCCCTTTCATCGACGAGTCACCTAAGCTGAAAGACATATTTGGCTACTGGAAAAATTCATTGATGACTCAATCCCATTCTTCGATGAGTTAGCCCTATTTGTCGATGATTGGTCTGGGTAGATTCTCAATTAGGCTACTGGTTTTATTAGTCGACGAATGCGCTCCATTAGTTGACTAATCCCCTATTTTTCATAGTTAACAAGCCTTTTAATGAGTTAACCCATGCTAATACAAGTGCATAAGAGTTATATTGAGTCTAATGATGATTTGAACTTGTCCTAATGATTTTATAAAAGGCCATAAGATATCTTGTATATAAAAGTGCCTTTGAAAACTTATTTTGATATCTTATGATATGAAAACTTCATTTTGATGTTCTATATTAGTATGCATGTGTATTTGCTCACCTCTTTGCTAATTATTCTAACCAAAATCATGCCACAAGAGTTACAAGAAATTCCTATCTCACACCCAACCCAATATACATATAAGACTTCATATAGGCTTCGGTTGGTTGTGCTTTGGGTATTCCGTGTGCATGCTTTTGCTCTTTGCTTCATTAAGGTTCGTTTGATCCTTGTGCTTGCTTTAGTATCTACCTGTTGGTCCCATACTAAACTTGAGTACATATATTAGTTGACCTAAGAATCACTAATGGGTTGTTGTCATCAAAACCTATTGGATTAGGATACCTTAGCCACTAAGGCTAACATATTCTATTTTAGGTTCATGAAAATGATTCTAACACAATGAGGACCAAATATACTAAAGTGTACAATACTTATACCATTGAAACCTTGTCCCATAATAGACAAAATTTAGTTTGAGATATATGACTCTTTTATCGTATTAATCATGGTTTTGACTTTGAAAAATTCTAAGTATAAAAACTATGAAAAACATATTTTTTATTCAAATGATAAATGATATCCTATATGATGAATGAAATACTATATGGACTAATATGCATGTGCAATTTGTTCAAATCTTGCTCAATAAACTTGTGAGAAATAATACTAAAAGAGTTACAAAAATGCTACCTCAAACACTCCTTTTTACATATGAATTCATAATTGATCCATTTGTGTGCTTGAGATCTTCCACTTGAATTTCCACTTGATCTTCACAATTCAACCTTTATCTTCATGAATTTCCACGCTTGTCTCCACTTACATCTATCATAAATTGATATTCAAAGGTTAGTAACTTAGAATCACTAAGGGGTTGTAATCATTAAAATACGACAAATAGGATCATATAGTCACTAAGGCTAACAATCTCTCCCGTTTGATGATGACAAACCATTGGTGTTTCAATAAGATATATTTCCAAGATCACCCTTAATTTATGCATATGGTTTAACAAAATAAAAATTTGCTCCCCCTTACTATATGCATATAAAGCACAAGCAATCCATCCAACTAACTATTTCATACCATAGGAAATCCATATCATATGAGTTCCAATGATAAAGTTCATACATAACTAGCATCCAACTAGAAATTAAGATTCCAAAACAACTAAACATTAAACTAAAGCACAAATCTCTCCCCTTGCCAGCGTCAATGCATAAACCCTTGCCGGCACGGTATTTCTCTACTGACCTCCGCAAGGCGCCTGGTAACCTCCTCGAAATGGCCTAGGAGCCAGTACATAACTATATGCTTGTCGGTGCAGTGAAGTACTATCAGGATCTTCTCTATCTCCTGCACCCAATTCTCAGCAACTGCAAGATTAGTCGTTCCAGAAAAAGCTGGTGGGTTCATCTTCATGAATTTCTCTATGGTGCATCCCTGAACTGGATATGGACCCTCGTCCTCTCTAGAACTTTGCGCTATCTTAGCTATAACTTGCTAAGCCACACTACATAACACATCATCTGAATCCCCACCTACTGCACCAGAAGGACCAGCACCAAAGAAATTCAATTAGTAAAATTTTTGTGGAAGAATCACGCTATAGAGGAAGCTTCTTGGGAACTCGAGGAGCATGTCAGACAGAGATACCCGCAGTTGTTCCAAGAGGTATAGAGGTACTCAAGTAAAGTATAATAGTTAGATAAGTTTCTTTTACAGGTACATGTATTGATTTTAGTTAGTAGATAGTTTTGAGTTTTATATGTGTAATTTCCCAGACCATAAATGTAACCACGGTATTCCTCCACCACAAGTGAGGGCAAGAAATAAAATAAGTAGACCATTTTCCTTTACGGAATGATGGAGTGTATAGAAGGAGATATAGATAGTAAATTTCGAGGACGAAATTTTATAAGGAGGGGAGAATGTAATGACCCGAAAAATAATGATATTTAAATATTAAAGAGAAAGGGAAATGGAAATAGAAACGGAAGGAGGTAAGGCTTCGCATTCATCGACGACATTGCAATTTAGATGGAATAACCCAAAAATTTTACACAGGGCCTCGTCGACGAACATAGGGAGTTCATCGACGAGCTCATAAGTAGGCCTCGTTGACGAAGCCATGCCTCATCGAGAAGAAGATGCTAAGAAGGTTTTTTGGACAGCCTAAAATTCGTCGATGAGGTGGGAAGTTTGTCGACGAAATTATTAAAGGACTCGTCGACGAGGTGACAGGTCTCGTCGACGAATTCGGTCCTATAAATAGTGAAAAACTCAGATTTTTATCAGATTTCAGTGCAAATTAACCCTCTCTCTCTCTCTCTAAAACGCTCCCCTCTCCTTCTCTCTTCGATTCTAGCCCTGATTCACACCAGATCGACGATTTGAAGCCACCACAACGCTCCTGGCGAAGTTCTCTACGAGTTTACTAGAGCTGATCGTTGGTGGAGTTGGCTTGGATTTTGTCCCAATCACAGGGTAAGGCATTTTATTCAGTATTTTCCTTTCCCTCAGTTATAAGAAATACAATACACGAAGAAATACTGATGTTTTGTTCTAGGGGAATTGATTTTCAGGGTGTTGAGTAGAGAACTCTGTGGGTATAGGGCCAAAATTTAGTAAGGGCTTTTCAGAGTTAAGGTAAGGGAAATATGCTATGCTAGGAGATTTACTTATGTTATTAGAAATTTTATATATGTATGCAAGTATACCAGATATTATATAGGATATGAGTTATTAAAGCATGTGTGGCCTGAGTATATGATATTGATATGAAGTTTTATGTAGTTTTTTTTCAATATTTCAAGTTATACAGATATAGTTAAATAATTGTAGATTTTATACAGACAAGATTTGTATACATATACAGTTTATTCCAGATGATTACATAGACAGTTATACATATATCAGTATATAGATATTTATTCAGAACAGTATATATAGTGTATATAGAAAGTTATGTTTTCCTAAATGCCATAACATTTAAATTATACAGAAAGGAAGTATAGACAAATTATATAGAAAGAAAGTACAGACATATTATACAGTTATAACATCAAGATGCTACAGTTACTCAGATTTTACAGTATTTATAGTATAAAATTATAGCGTTATGGCTATTTTGGAAACATAATGAAAACAAAAAAGGTATAAATATATATATATATATATATATATATATACTTATATAGTATCAGATCCCTATGGAGACATTACAAACAGATACAGTTTACAGAGCATGGTACCGTTGCTATATGTAGATAGAGTGTAACCACATATCTCAGATAGTGTATGGGTACCGTCTAACCGTGCTCGGAGAGGATGCAGTTCCCCAGTACGCTGGGTCGAGGGGGCCAGTTAGACAAGATAGCAGCCAGTCCCACGCTTAGGAGTGGATGTAGTTTGGCTTAGCTGAGGTAGTGTAGAGTATGATGACTTACTTGGAGGGCTGACCAGGTTAAGTCCCACCTACGGGCCGCACAACCCTGTCATGAGGGGTCAAATCATGACATATAGAGTCCTAGGGAAAGAACATAGTTATGTATATGTATACAGTTTTATAGTTTTTTTTCATATGTAGTATGTTATAGCAGTATGAATGATAGAAAGCTCAGATGATACAAATATTTTAAGCTTTTATACATGTGCTTTTATGGATTTTCTAGATCATGTAGTTTTAAATACTATTATTATAATTATGTGACTTGGTCGCCACACACTAGTAATAACATATTTCCACTTATTGAACGTCGACTCACCCCATTACTTTAACATTTTTCAGGTGAGCTAGTTAGGCGAGCAGATCAGGCTTGCGGATAGAGATCACTTGGTCACTCTAGTTATAGGGTAAGTTTTTTGTAGAGTTTTGTATTTTTGGGTAGTTAACACTGGAGAAAGAGATGTATTATGTAGTTATGGTTGAAAATACTGAAAAACTACATAAAACTCCATATCAATATCATATATTCATATCCTGTATAATATTTGGTATACATGCATACATATATAAAATTTTTGATAATGTAAGTAAATCTCCTAGCATAACCTATTTCCCTTACCTTAACTCTGAAAAGCTCCTACTAAATTCTAGCCCTATACTCGCAGACTTCTCCACTCAACACCTTGAAAATCAACTCCCCCAGAACAAAACATCGGAATTTCTTCATGTATTGTATTTCTTATAACTAAGGAAAAGACAAATACTGAATAAAATGCCTTACCCTGTGATTGGGACGAAATCCAAGCCAACTCCACCAATGATCAGCTCCAGCAAATTCGTAGAGAACTTTTCTAGGAGCGTCGTGGTGACTTCAGATCATCGATCCGGCATGAATCAGGGCTAGAATCAACGAGATAAGGAGAGGGGAGCGTTTTAGAGAGAAAGAGGGTTAATTTGTGCTGAAATATGATAAAAATTTGAGTTTTTCACTATTTATAAGGTCAGATTCGTCGACTAGACACGTCACCTCGTCGACGAGTCCTTGAATAATTTCGTCGATGAACTTCCCCCTCGTCGATGAATTTGAAATTGTCCAAAAACCCTTCTCGGCATCTTCTCATCGATGAGGCATGGCTTCATCGATGAGGCCTACTTATGAGCTCATCGACAAACTCCCTGTGTTCATTAATGAGGCCCTGTGTAAAATTTCTAGGTTATTCCATCCAAAATGCAATGTTGTTGACGAACGTGAAGCCTGCTTACTCCTTCTGTTTCTGTTTCCATTTCCCTATCTCTTTAATTTTTAAAAATCATTATTTTTTGGGTCATTACAGCACCAACACCATGCAATCCCACATCTTTGCCTTGATCACCCACTTCTTCTTCTTCCTCATCATCCTCTTCCATAGCTTCCTCAACTTCATCCATGGGACTCGAAACCCATTGTCCTTGCTTGAACCACACCAAAGATCGTTCATCTTGAACAAAGTGCATCCTCCTCAAAGTGGAATCAAAATACTCATCATCGGGAGTAGGAGATTCAACCTTATTACCCTGTGAATGAAACATGGTGATAGATAAAAAGACAAGTAAGCAAGATGGCAATAGGAAAACAACCATTTTTCTTGCACAAGTTTTGTTCCATGTGGTGCACAATAATAGAGGGAAAATCAATCCCATATCCATGCCAAACACTATACATTGCAAAGATATCCCCATGCGTCATTGTATCATGTCCACCATGTCTAGGAGAAACATTATAAGTGATAATGTGATGCAAAACCCAAAATTCAGCCATAAGATCCTTTGATTTGGGTTTAGCCATCGTCAATACATTAGGATTTCCTGTCAGCAATTTAAGTGCCTTATGAGGGTTAAATTTCTCCTTATGAGTGGGCCAAATCTTGCTTGGGAGACTCAAAACATTATACCTTCCACATTACATAAATGCATTCAAGGTGTCGACATCCAACCAAATCATCTTTCCTCTAACCATTGAGTGTGTCATTTCTCGAGGTTTGGATGATACAAAATTTGCATAAAAATCCTTAACCAACTTGGGATATATCGGATCATTTTGGGTCATGAGAAATTTCAAACCAATAGCCCTAAACTTCTCAAAGAAAAATGGAAAATTATTCTCAAGAAATTCCATGGGAACAATTTCGCTACTCACAATGTTTCGTTTTGAGATGTATTTCTTAAACTATGAGTAGGCATCCTTTGAGGCAAAGAACTTGGACCACTCCTCCATGGATTTCCTTGACCATTCTTGAGTTTGGGGAGGAGGTGTCGAATCACAAATCAGTTCCTTATCACCTCTCCTAGAGGAACTCTCTTCACCTCTTTTAGATTTAGGGGCAATGGAAGCAAAATTTAGGCAAAAATGAATGATATTTTAGGGTTTTAGGTGAAGGAGGACAAAGAACGTATGCTAAGGTTTGAAGAGCAGTGAAATAGGTGCTTTAAAAATGAGCTCGTATCCATTTTATAGACACTACCCGACGAAAACCCTAAACCAAACCATCAATTTGACAAATTTTATTTTTATAATACATTCCAACACACATACGCATAATGAATGAATAATTTTGACCCTATGGGTCATACCTGATTTTGATAATGACATATACTCTTTGTATTTGATGGCTTTCAAGTTTGCTTGCGGGATCGTACTAACTGGATTATATTGATGGCATGCGACAACTTGAAGAAAATTGAAGACCCCGACATATTTGTTTATTGTAATTTATATTTATCATTTTGGGTCTGTAATAGTAAATAGAAAATGGTCTCTAATAATCAATGCATTACATGCATGATAGGGTAGATAAGCTTGAAATATTATTGAATGACCTTAGGGATCGGTCGACCGACACAAGATTTTTGGGGTTAACTCTTAAAGACCATAGGTTGTCTTTAGTACCCTAAATATTGCATAAAAATGCCCCCCATAGTCTTGAAAATAAACATCATATAATTAGGAACAACATTATTAAGAGAAAAGGACCGAAAAGGCCCAAATTGGCATGTTCGGTCGACTGAACTCAGTTACACTGAGATCTTCGACCGACCGAACCCCCACCGGGTCAACAAGTTGACCCTTCGATTAACTGACTAGAAGTGTAAAGCAACGTTATGGTCGACTGAAATGACACGTGGGGTTCTCCCAATCGTACGGTCAACTAAACCTAGCCAAGCATATATAGCTTGTTCGACCGAACCTCCTTGGGATCAAAAGTTGACCCTTCAGTCGACCAACCAGAAAATGAACTACAACGCTCTGGCCAACCGACATTCTCGGCAGAAGCCCTAATCGCTTGGTCGATTGAACCTCCTAGCTCAAAATAATCTGGTCGACCAAACTACACTGATTTGGAAAATTGCTTTCAAACCCTCAAAATGATCGACTATCTTTTCAGTTCAAAATACTCCTGGTTGACCAAACTGAGACAATCCGTCAACCAAACCTTAAGTTCGGTCGACCGATCCTCTCAGGTTGGCGAATTTTACCGAGGTTAAAACACTGTTAAATTCTATTAACCTCACTTAAACTTTTTTCTAAAATGACCAATATGTCTTAAACAGTTATAATTTTGGGGAAGTCTATATATACCCCCTCATTTGCAAAAATTAGTGTGAATTTAGCAAACATAATTAGAAAATAACATTTGAATTTCAAAAAGCCTATTTCTCAAACTTCATACTCCCATTTTTACTCATCCATATTGCAAATACCACTTAGTAAGAGTGCTCTTATGTCCATCTCACCAAGCTTAAACTCTCACTTGCTCGTTTTGATTGAGATTAATTTTTCTTTGAGAGTAAGCTTCTAGTTTTCTAGGGGCCTTCGTAAATAAGCCTTCCATAGGAAAACTTCTTAGAACTTTTGAGTTTTGCATATTCATTGCAATACTCAAGAGTTTGTATTGCATTTTGGTTGTGAAATAATATTTTACAAGTCGATTTCAAATATCTTTTGTGGTTTATTTTGAGAAAAATATTTGTTGAAGGTATTTGAAGTGTGCTTGAAGATAAATACTATTTTACAAACCAACTTCAAATATCTCTTGGGATTTATTGTGAGAAAAATATTTGTTGAGGATATTTGAAGTGTGCTTGAGATATTAGTTGCTGCATTGTGATTGATACTGTTATTTTGACACAAAGATCCTATCACTTACACTCTCGCGTACTGATTGCAATATTTGCATAAATCTTTAAGAGTAAACACTAAGACTACATTGAACTTATCATATCTTATCATTCAGTAGTGTGTTGATTATATTGGTGCAGATCTGCTTAATTGAGTAGCATATAGTTTGTATGCAAATTTTATTGTAAATCTATTGTATTTTAAGCATGGCCTAAAGGGGCAATAATCCTGCCCGGAAGGATTGGTTGTAAAAGGTTGAGGTCATCCCTCTATTAATTTGACCTGGTTGTAAAGGTTAAGATTAGCCTTGTGCTAATTGACCTGGTTGTATTTAGTTGCCACTCCACCTGTTAAGTGACCCTCATTGTAATCCTTGTGCTTGTGAGCTAAGATAGGGACGTAGGCAGGATTGGCCGAACCCCGATATCATATTTGGTGTCACTTTTACATTTTTTGCATTATATTATGCTTTGTACTTGATTTAAATTTTCCTGCTAAATATATTGCATATCTGATTGACACGTCATTGTATCTGGTTGAGAAATATTAAAATTGTGGTGCATGTACTGAAAATTGTTTAATATATCGTATCTGCAATTTTATATATACTTAGACCAACCCTAGGTTGAGTTATACTATTGTTGGATTAGATAATCCTAGGAAGAATTTTTTTTAAATTCCAATTCACCCCCCCTTTTGGTATTGCACCAAAGCTAACAAATAATAATTTTGCAATAATTTAAATAATATCATGAGGAGTACACATACCTAATTCATGTCTAATTTTACAAAAAAATAATCTTCATTTAGAGGTTTTGTTAAAATATCCGCTAGTTGATTTTTGGTATTAACAAAAACAAGATCAACTTCACCCTTTTGAACATGATCACAAATAAGATGATGTCGAATTTCAATATGCTTTGTTCGAGAATGTAAATGAGGATTTTTTGAAATATTGATTGTTCTTGTGTTATCACAATGAATAAGAATATGATTAAGTGAAATTTATAATCCTCAATTAATTTTTCATGTATAAAAATTGCACATAACAACTACCGGTGGCCACATACTCAGCTTCGGTGGTTGAAAGAGTGACCGATGTTTGCTTTTTACAAAACCATGAAACAAGTGAATGACCAAGAAAATGACAAGTACCACTAGTAATTTTCCTATCTATTTTGCAATCAGCATAATCAACATCCGAATAACAAACAAGATTAAATGGTTTATTCTTAGGATAAAATAAACCTAATTCACAAGTTCTAACATTTAAAAATATGCGTATTGGCAATTAAATGAGATTCTTTAGGACAAGCTTGAAATCTAGCATAGAAGCATCAATAAACATAATATCCGGCCTACTAAAAGTTAAATATAGTAAACTACCAATCATACCTCGATAGAGCTTTGGAGTCACCTTCTTACCACTTTTATCAATGTCAAGCTTGGTTGTTAGACATCCTCCAATCCAAATTTCTTGAGCATGTCCTTTACGTACTTGGTTGATTGATGAAAATTCCATTATTTAATCATTTAATTTGAATTCCAAGGAAGAAGGTCATTTCAAAAGCTTCTTTCATAGACTTAGTAAATTCCTTACACATGAACTCATTAGTAGCACCAAAGATAATATCATCCGCATAAATTTGAACAACTAACATGTCATCGTTTTTGCATTTCAAAAAAAAAGTTGTATTGATTTTTCCTCTTGAGAAACCATTTTCTAAAAGAAAATTAGTCAATCTATCATGCCATGCTTTAGGTGCTTATTTTAAACCATAAAGTGCTTTGGTGAGTTTAAAACATGATTAGGATATATACGACTTTAAAATCCGAGGGTTTGTTCAACATAAACTTCTTCGGTAATATAACCATTAAGAAAAACACTTTTAACATCCATTTGAAATAATTTAAAATTTTTAAAGCATGCAAAAGCTAATAACATTCTAATAGCTTCTAACCTAGCTATCGGGGCATAAGTTTCATCGAAATCAATGCCTTCTTGTTGATTATACCCTTAAGCAACTAACCTTACTTTGTTTCTCACAATGTCGTCGTCTTCATCTTTCTTGTTCTAGAATATTCATTTTGTACCAATTATGGAGGTATCCTGTACCTCGTTCCTTTCAAATTGATTGAGCTCCTCTTGCACTTCCGTGATCGAACTTTCATCATTCTCCGCTTCATCAAAATTCTTTGGCTCAACTTGTGGCACAAAATCTATGTAGTTGCATCCACTTCTAAGATGTGATCTTGTGCTTACTCTTTTTGATGGACTTCCTATGACAAGATTTGTTGGATGGTTTTTAATGTATTTCCATGCCTTAGGAAGTTCCTTGGCTTCTTCATTTTGTTTTGAAGATTCAATTTGAATTTGTTACTCATCCTTAGGTTGTTCAATCATATCTTCTTGATCATTTTCTCCTTGCTCTTCATTCATCCTAAGTTGTTCAAGTTCCTTTTCCACGTTAAATATACCTACATGATCATCTCATCCTCATGCACGATAGGCTTAGGAGCAAAGGGGTTAGCTTCATAAAAAACAATATGAATAGATTCTTGAATAGTTTGAATTATTTTATTGAAAATTCTATAAGCCTTTTTATTTAGAGTATAACCAAGGAATATTCCTTTGTTGGCTTTTGGATCAAATTTTGCAAGATAATTTCTATCATTAAAGATAAAACACTTGCAACCAAAAACCTTAAAGTAAGAAATATTGAATTTTCAGCCCTTCCAAATCTCATGGAGTTTTGGCAATTATAGACCTTATAACCACACGATTACTTACATAGCATGCAATATTGATGGCTTTGATCCAAAAGTATTTTGGAAGACCATGTTCATTTAGCATCATCCTTGCCATCTCTTGAAGTGTCAGATTCTTCCTTTTAATTATAGCAAGCATTTAGTTCTCATTCATTGCTCAAATCTCTCTTGCTCTATATTCTTGTGAAGAATCTTTAATAGAGAGAATAGTGTGAGGCATTGTGTTGTAATTAGCTCAAGAAGGAGCATCTTTTGTATCAACCACATTCTTTCCACTTTCATTTGATTGTAAAAGGGTTCTTGGTGAACTTCGCAGATCGGCTCTTGGTGAGTGTGAGGGGATTGGTTCCCTAATTGTAAAGGCTTCTCCGTCTTCAAAGGAGATTGGCTAGTGGATTTTGCAACCCTTGAGTGTGCCTCAAGGCGTGGACATAGGCAAGAGGCCAAACCACATTAAACTACGGTGTTAAGCTTTTCTCCCTCTCACCTCTTTATTTATTGTGTTATTTAGTTTGCTTATATTGTGATTTAATTACTTGTATCTTGCCAAGTCTTATTATTTTGTAGAAAAATTTTTTAATCTGCAAAAGAGTCTATTCATCCCCCCTCTAGACACGACTCTAGAGCCAACAGTTTAAAATAGAAATCCCAAAAAAACAAATCCTCCACTCAATTCCATTGCCCAAATCTAGAAATAGAGCAAACTAGAATCCTAAATTCTTCAACCAAAACCCAAAAACAGAACAATCCCTAAATCCCTAACTAGGTTCAAAATGTCTCAATGAAAAACCCTACTAAAACCCCCAACTTGAATTAAATGACACAAAAATTCAGGTCGACCTAAGTCGAATACCTAGGTCAAACTATTCTTGACCCGGGTCAATGGACCCGAATACTCAAGTCAAAGGACCCAAATACCTGAGTTAACACTACCCTGTCTAAGTCAACCCTACCCAATCCTATCCAAACCTAGACCGAAACCCAATAGCCAAGAACCAAATCCTATCCCAACTTAACCTAAAACCCAAAAGCCCAACATGAAACCATACCTCACTTGACCTAATCCAACTTAACTTCACCTAACTCGAGCCTATCCTAACCAAACCCTAAACCTAACCTAACCTTAAAACAAACCCTGGTTAACCCTAAATTTGATCCACCCTATTTGGCTTATGGGAAAGTAGGAAAGCGATAGAAATCAAAGGAAAACGAAAAAGAAAATGAGAGAAAGAGATAAAAAAATACAATGAGAGAGATGAGAAGTAAAAGGAGAGAGAGGATCAAGAGCATAAGGGCAATCCAAGATATGGATTAGAAGGATAAGTAGAGAGCACAAAGCTCTCTGCTCTAGCTCCTTCCATCAACCATGTAAAAAGAGATGAGAGATAGAGAAGTTAGAAATATTGAAAGAAAGGGAGGTTAAGAGATCAGAGAAAGAGATCAAGGGGGTTGAGAGATCAAAGAAAGAGATCGAAAGAGAAAGATCAGGAAAATAATGAAAAAAGAGAGAATAAAAGAGAGTGAGATTGAGAGGAAGAGAAGGAGAGGGCCATCACCTAGAACGACGGTGGCCATGGCAGGCCATGGTGGTGGCTGTGAGGCAGGGAAAGGCATAGAATCCTAGGGTTTTCTACCATTTGAGAGAAAATTAAGAGGAAGAGGAGAGAATATTTAAGAAGCAAAGGGGAGAAAAGATAGTAGAAGAATAGAAGAAAACAATAAAAAAAAATGTATATGTATTTTTAAGTAAGCATTAAAAAAATCCCATACTAGGTCATGTATCATCCACCAAGTGGTGACACATGGCACATTGAGGATTGTTCCAGGATGACGTCACCCAGCAACATGGTGCAATGTCATCCATCCAATTTTTTTTTTTTCTATAGACAATTAGATCGCTACTGTCGCAATGTTCCTGAGGAGCGAATGGTGCCCCGGGGTCGGTGAAGCTAACTAAAAAATGTGATTTTAAATTTTCATGAAAAATGGTAAGATAGAGTCGCCACTAACGTTTTTGAAGTGTGGCTAGATCTCTCAATTACTACCCAATTAAGTGTTGAAACGGTCTGCGCTACCAAAGTAGGGTTCGGGAGTTCGGTTACGTGAGGGGAAAATACTAGCATCCCCTACACGATCGTTCTATGAACGATACCTAATTAATCAAAAATTATCCCACAAATTAAATTTAATAAGCCTTTAAAATTACTCCCTTTCAAAAATTGTAAGGAAATGCACAATATAAATACAATATAAGTATTCCCTTATAATCGGGGCATATCGTACTCTAACAAGCTTATGCATATCTTTAAAATCATAGCGATGGAAAATCAAGAAAATACGGTGCAAAATAGACTTCAACATTATGAAATTTTGTAGGGTTTTTCTAAGTATGAAGATAATATTATAGGAGGTTTTCGGACTCGTTCAGGATTAAGAGATTGCAAAATGACTTTCTAGAACTTAAAAATATTTTTTCTAATTTTTCTATGATTTTCCTAAATTTTTTTGTGATTTTTCTAAGTACAAGAATATGTTTCGCAAATCTTAAAATAATACAAAGACAATTAAAGAAAATAGTGAAGGTGAATTTTAAAAATATTTTTTACAACAAATTTTTTTCTTCTTCTCAATTTTCTTTGATTTTTTGAAGATTTTTTATAATTGTTTTTGAGTGCACAAGCAATTTTCTAGCCTCAAAATGTTTTTTAGAATTTTTTTTTTTTTGTAGTTTTTCTGATTTTTATGATTTTCCAAGTACAAAAGTAATTTGTCTAACCTCAACATATTTTCTAGAATTTTTCGGTATTTTTTTTTATTTTTATTTGATTTTTTTGAATTTTTGGTGAATTATTAAATATTTAAATTGTGACAACCCGAATAAAATGGAATTTAAATAATAAAGAGGAAAAAGGGGCATCATCAGGGCTTCGTCGATGAATATAGGTGATTCGTCGACGAGGGCTTAAGAGAATTTGTCGACGAAGACTAAATTTTGTCGACGAAGAAATACCGAGAGAGGTCTTTGAGTCTCTTGAATTTCGTCGATGAGGATTGAATTTCGTTGACAAAATTAATGAAGGATTCGTCGACGAATGACGTCACTCGTCTACGAATCCAGTTCTATAAATATGGAAAAATTTGATTTTTAACTTCTTTGTTAAGCTAAATCTCTCTCTCCTCTCTCTCTCTCTCTCTCTCTCTCTCCCCCCTTCGGCCCTCTCCCTCTCTCTCATTGATTTTGGGCCAGATTTACCCCAGATCGACAATCCAAAATCACCACGACACTCTTAGGGAAGTTCTCTCCAAATCTTCTGGAGCAGATCATTGGTGAAAGCAAGTTGAAAATCATCCCTGAGTTGAGGTAAGACTTTTTAAGCCAAATTTGGTTTTATGGTAGTTATAGGAAATGATGTACACGTAGAAATACTGAAGTTTAGCACTGAAAATTTTTAGTTTCAAGGTATTGATTAGGAAGTTCTATGGGGGTTAGACCAGAATATTTTAGGGGCTTTCTCAACAGCCAGGTAAGGGAGTAAATTAAAGCAGTCATTTTCATGTAAATTATTATTATTTATGAGAAAAGTTATTTTCTAGAAAGCATGTATTATAGCTATAAATTACAAAGGAAATGTATGATTGAGAAAAATACTGCTAATGTGATGAAACGTATATATATGTATGAGATGCCAGAAATTATGATTTTTAGAATATAATGTATGGTTTTATACAACAAATGTGTGACATTAATATTATTTCCATGGAAGAATATCATGATACGACGATGATACGAAGGAAATAAGTTTTGTGAAATTATGAAAGAGTACAGTATATTATGATTTTGAAATGCATGACAATTGATTTAATTTTAGAACGATATGTATGATATGTTCGGCACGAGGCCATAATTATGATATGTTCGGCACGAGGCCGTAATTATGATATGTTCGGCGCGAGGCCGTAATTATGATATGTTCGGCGCGAGGCCATAATTATGATATGTTCGACATGAGGGCATAATTATAAAAGATGCTATATAATTATGTACATCAGAACCTGGATGTTAGTTTAGTTCATTTCAGAAGCTCGATACCATAGCTATACAGAACAGATATCTATGTTCAGATTAGTGATAAGCACCCCACGAGGGGATGGGAGATGGATAGTCGATGCGGCTTTCAGTAGAGTGTGGACATCCACCTGGGCGGACTAGGGTGTGGCGGGCCCATCGTACTTACAGACATATTTGATTCGGAAGTGGTTAGCCAGCCATTGTCAGGTCCCACCTTCAGGCTGCACAACCCGTCATGGGGGGTGATACATGACATTAGCTAACTATTCATCCTGGGTATGTTTTTAGTATTATCAGTTATAATAGATGTTTTATGTACGTTATGATTTATTAATAAATATGAAAGTACATGAGAATTTAGTATGTTATGATGAATGTTTACTGATATATGAAATGTACTGTATATGTATAATTGTATTAAATGTTCATGTTGCCACACAGTTGTATTTAGTTTATTTTTCCTTACTGAGAAGTGTCTCACCCTTGAACTAAATATATTTTTCAAGAGACCCGGAGTGACCGGCGGGTCGTAGCCGCCGTGGAGTCAGTGTATTACCCCGCTAGGAGGGTGAGATTTTGCACTAGGGTCAGAATTATTTTGTGTTTGATCCTAGTGTTATTTTGATGTTTTATGGGGATGTATATAAAATATTGTATCATGATGTTGTAGTAAACTCTGGTGTTATGTTTTATGGATGAGTGATTTAGATTTTATGCTTGCTGCTGCTTAGGTTTCGGCTGTGATTGATAGGTGTCCTCGTTACCCATGGGTTCGGGTTGACTTTTCCATTTATTATGTTACATTTCATATTAAGAGCCTAGGATTCTAGGTTTTGTAGAGTCTAAATTGCAGTAGTAATTATACCAGAGTATAGGATAAGGGAATTTGAGGTCTAGTTTTGTAGTCTAGATGCAGGACTTCTGTGGTGGTTTGTGTGATTTTCTTTGGGTGACGATTTCAGGAAAGTCATGGTAAACTATCGTCGGGTTAGGTATCTAGGTTGCAGGATTGAACCTTGAACCAAGATCAGGAATGACGAGTTAATTAGGAAAATATATTATATAAGTAGAGTGATATGTATAGGAAAGAAGGTTTTGAGTTAAGTTACATGTATTTTAGGATGGACCTTGGTGGCAATAGTGCCCACGCCAGGGGGAGTGAAGGTGCTGGACCCTTAGGTGCTACGGGTAGTGATTCAGATGCCGCCTTACGCAGCGTGGCACAACAAGTTATGGCAGAAATTGCCAGGAGTTCAAAGGAACCAGGTGGTCCATCAGCAGGCCATGATAGTTCGATCGAGAAGTTTATTAAAATAAGTCCTCCATCTTTTTCAGGAGGGACAGATTCTACAGTTGCTGAAAATTGGGTGCAGGACATAGAGAAAATATTTCCAGTGCTGCAGTGTTCAGAGGAGCAGAATGTGCTATTTGCCACCTATAGACTAACTCGGGAGGCTGAGAGATAGTTGTCAGCAGTGAGACTTTTAGAGCAACATAGGACTATACCTGTGGAGATGATGTGGGAATGGTTTAAAGTAATATTCTTCGACAAGTATTTTCCAGCCTCGTCCAGGGAGGCTAAGATTGAGGAGTTTTTAAATCTGAAGTTTGGATAGCTGTCAGTACAGCAGTACGCGGTGAGGTTTATTGAGCTATCCCACTTCGCCCCGTACATTATTCCAGATGAAGTGGAAAAGGTACGACAATTTGAGAGACACCTGAGGAGAGAAATATACAAACAGGTATTGATTTTGAAGTTGCATGATTTCGCCGAGCTGGTTGACTGAGCCACTATAGCAGAAATTAGTGATCGGTTGGAAGCTGAGGAACAGATACAGAAAAAGAGATTTGCACCTTTCAGTTCCCAGTAGGGAGTCGGTCGTGCTACGTGGAAGAGAGGTGGCTATTATAGAGACCAGAGACAGGAGACCAAGAATCGCGGTTTCCAGGGTGTGCAGCCATCTCCAGCTTGCCCATCTCGTGGGAAGAGACACCTGGGGGAGTGTCATGCCGGGTGAGGTGTCTACTACAGGTGTGGGGAGCCAAGACATATGATGAGGGAGTGTCCGACACAGATTGGTGTAGCTTTTGTTCCTAGACCTGCTCAAGAAGGCTACCAGGCGCCACATGGAGGCCAGTAGAGGAATATGGCACCAACCAAAGTTTTTGCTTTGACACCGAGTAACGTTGAGGCGGGCAGTGACGTGGTGACAGGTACTGTTAATATGTTTTCATTTAAAGTTATTGCACTTTTTGATTCTGGTGCCACACACTTGTTTGTGTCCTTGGGGTGCGTTAAATTATATCGAGTGGAAACGCAATCATTAGATGTTGAACTATTAGTGGCGACACCGACCAGGTCAGCAGTGAGATGTAGTAGGATACTCTGTGGTTGTCCAGTTGATGTTTAGGGGAGAATTTTATCTACTGATTTGGTGGTACTAGATATGCCCGAGTTTGAAATTATCTTTCGCATGGATTGACTAGCAGCTAATTTTGCTATTATAGACTATCGTACAAGGGAAGTAATATTCAGACCTCTAGGGAAACCAGAATTTAGATTTATAGGGTCACGAGTGCAATCCTTACCTCATATGGTCTCAGCTGTTCAGGCAAGGAGACTACTCCAGAATGGTTCTTTGGGATTCATGGCTTTTGTAAAGGAAATGTTAGAAAATGAATTAAAGCTTATCAATACGCCTGTGGTGAAAGAATTTACAGATGTGTTTCCAAATGAATTACCCGGTTTGTCACCTGATTGAGAGGTAGATTTCTCTATTGATCTACTTCTAGGTACAGTGCCGATCTCTAAAGCACCATACCGAATGGCACCAGCAGAGTTGGCAGAACTAAAAGATCAATTGCAAGATTTGCTTGATAAGGGCTTCATACGACCTAGTGTATCGCCGTAGGGGGCTCCAGTGCTGTTTGTAAAGAAGAAGGATGGGTCTATGAGGTTGTGCATAGATTACAGAGAGATTAATAAGGTGACCATCAAGAACAAGTATCCTCTACCCCATAGCGATGATTTGTTTGACCAGCTCCGGGGTACACGGGTGTATTCAAAGATCGATCTCAGGTTAGGCTACCATTAGGTAAAGGTGAGAGCAGAAGATGTATCAAAGATGCCTTTTAGGACCAGGTATAGGCATTACGAGTTTCTTGTTATGCCATTTGGTCTGACAAATGCTCCTGCAATATTTATGGATTTGATGAATAGGATTTTTCATCCATATTTAGATCAGTTTGTAGTTGTTTTTATTGATGATGTACTGGTCTATTTGAGGAGCTATGAGGAGCACGAGATACATTTGAGGCAAGTTTTGCAGACTTAGAGAGAAAAAGTTGTATGCAAAGTTCAGTAAATGCGACTTCTGACTTGAGAAAGTTGTGTTTTTGGGGCATGTAATTTCAGGAAACGAAGTTTCCGTGGATCCTAGTAAGATTGAGGCGGTTGTGATTTGGGCTAGATCGAGGAACGTCCAGGTGATTAGGAGTTTCTTGGCATTAGCCGGTTATTATCGTTGTTTTGTTAAGAGGTTCTCAGCTTTGTTAGGGCCTTTGACACGACTAACGAAGAAGAATGCCAGATTTGAATGGGACGACAGCTGTGAGCAATGTTTTCAGGAGCTGAAGCAGAGGTTAGTCACAACGCCTGTATTGATCATCCCATATGGGGGTGAGGGGTATACTATTTACAATGATGTGTCCTTAAAGGGACTTGGTTGTGTATTGATACAGCATGGAAGGGTAGTGGTATATGCGTCTAGACAGTTGAAAGGGTACAAAAAGAACTACCCTACCCATGGTCTTGAATTAGCTACAGCGGTACATGCACTGAAAATTTGGAGGCATTACCTGTATCGCGAGCAGTGCGAGATTTTCTTTGACCATAAGAGTTTGAAGTATTTCTTCACCTAGAAGGAATTGAATATGAGGTAGAGAAGGTGGTTAGAGTTGATTAAAGATTTTGATTGTACTATTAGTTACCACCTAGGAAAAGCAAACGTGGTAGCAGATGCATTAAGCAGGAAGTCTGGAGTATCAACGTTAGCAGTTATGGAGATCCAGCGCCCGATCAGGATGGATCTAGAGAGACTTGGCATTAAATTGATAGAGAGTAATACGCCAGTATGTATCGCTAGTCTAGTGGTATAGCCTACTCTGTAGGAAAGAATTAAAGCTGCCCAGAAAGAAGATCCAGAATTGGTAGAAGTAATGGATAGAGTGCAGAATGGTCAGGGAAAGGAATTCGACATTTCAGGTGACAGGGCTTTACGGTTCCGTTCTAGACTGTGTGTTTTAGCTGATGCTGACATCAGGAAGACTATTCTTGATGAGGCTTACAGATCTTTGTATATGGTTCATCTTGATAGTACGAAAATGTATAGGGATCTGCAAGAGTTTTACTGGTGGAGTGGTATGAAGAGGGAAATTGTCGAGTATGTAGCCCAGTGCTTGACGTGCCGGTAGGTAAAAACTAAGCACCAGAGGCTAGAGGGTCAGTTGCAGCCACTATTTATCCTAGAGTGGAAGTGGGATCATATATCCATGGACTTTGTTTCAGGGCTGCCGTCGACATCCTATAGCCAGAATGCGATTTGGGTGATAGTAGATTGGTTGACTAAGTCTGCCCATTTTCTCCCTATTAAGATTAGTTATTCCCTCAGTTGATTGGTAGAGATTTATGTTCAGAAAATAGTTCGTTCTCATAGGGTGCCTGTATCTATTGTGTCAGATCGAGACCCGCGATTCACGTCGTGATTCTAGAGGAGCTTGCAGGAGGCTCTGGGGTCTCAGTTGTTGTTTAGCATGACATTCCATCCTTAGTCAGACGGACAGACTAAGAGGACGATACATATACTAAAAGATATGCTCCGTGCATGTGTATTAGACTTTGGGGGTAGCTGGACTCAGTTCATGCCACTGGTAGAGTTCACGTACAACAACAGTTACCAGTCTAGTATTGGCATGACACCGTTTGAGGCACTATACGGTAGGAGATGTCGATCTCCTTTGTATTGGGATGAGATAGGTGAGCGGCGAGTTGTGGGTCCAGAGTTGGTATAGCAGGTGCACGATAAGGTTCGGCTTATCAGGGAAAGAATTAGCACAACTCAGAGCCGAAAAAAGAGTTATGCTAACAATCGTCGTAGGAATTTAGAGTTTGACGTGGGTGATCACATATTTTTGAAAATAGATCCATTGAAAGGAGTTCTGAGGTTTGGTAGAAAGGGGAAACTTAGCCCTAGGTTTATCGGTCCTTTTGAGATTTTAAAGAAAGTGGGGTCGGTGGCCTACAGGCTAGCTTTGCCACCTACATTATCCAAGATGCACGACGTATTCCACGTATCTATGTTGAGAAAATACGTCCCAAATCCTTATCATATTATCATCTATGGTGAGATAGAACTCAGTGACTCGCTAGTCTATGAGGACGTACTAGTGCAGATTCTGGACAGAAGGGAACGAGAATTACGTAGTAAGAAAATTCCTCTGGTAAAGGTTTTATGGAGGAATCATGCAGTAAAAGTGGCTTCTTGGGAACTTGAGGAACATATTAGAAAGAAATATCCGCAATTGTTCTAAGAAGTTTAAATGTAAATAAGAAATGTAAGTAAATATGTAAGTTTTCTTTTGTAGGTGCATGTAATGTTTTAGTAGTAAGAGGTATTGTAGTTTTGGGGGAAATTTTTCTTCTGATATATGTGATCTCCCAAGACTTGAGATGTAACCACGGTATTCCTCCGCCATAAGTGAGGATAAGTAATAAAATAAGTAGACCATTTTGCCTACTAAGGGATGATAAATTACGTGAATACTAAATTTCGAGAACGAAATTTTATAAGGAGGGGAGAATGTGACAACCTAAATAAAATAGAATTTAAATAATAAAGAGGGAAAAGGGGAATCATCAGGGTTTCGTCGACGAATACAGGGGATTCATCGACCAGGGCTTAAGAGAATTCATCGACGAAGAATGAATTTCGTCGACGAAGAAATACCGAGAGAGGTCTTTCAGCCGCTCAATTTCCTCAACGAGGACAGAATTTCGTCGATGAAATTAATGAAGGATTTGTCGATGAATGACGTGGCTCGTTGACGAATCCAGTTCTATAAATATGGAAAAATCCGATTTTTAACTTCTTTGTTAAACTAAATCTCTCCTCTCTCTCCCTTTCGACCCTCTCTCTCTCTCTCTCTCTCTCTCTCTCTCTCTCTCTCTCTCTCTCTCTCTCTCTCTCTCTTTCTCTCTTTTTCTATCTCTCTCTCATCGATCTTGGGCCAGTGTTACGCTGGATCGACAATCCAAAGTCACCACGACGCTCCTGGGGAAGTTCTCTCCAAATCTACCGGAGCAGATTGTTGGTGAAAGCAAGTTGAAAATCATTCCTAAGTTGAGGTAAGGCTTTTTAAGCCAAATTTGGTCTTATGGTAGTTATAGGAAATGATGTACACGTAGAAATACTAAAGTTTAGTACTGTGAATTTTTAGTTTCAAGGTATTGATCAGGAAGTTCTATGAGGGTTAGACCATGATATTTTAGGGGCTTTCTCAGTAACCAGGTAAGGGAGTAAACTAAAGCAGTCATTTTCATGCAAATTATTATTATTTATGAGAAAAGTTATTTTCTGGAAAGCATGTATTATAGCTATAGATTATGAAGGAAATGTATGTTTAAGAAAAATACTGCTAATGTGATGAAACGTATATATATGTATGAGATGGCAGAAATTATGATTTTTAGAATATAATGTATGGTTTTATACAGCAAATGTGTGGCATGAATATTATTTTCCATGGAAGAATATCATGATATGACGATGATACGAATGAAAAAAGTTTTGTGAAATTATGAAAGAGTACAATATATTATGATTTTGAAATGCATGGCAATTGATTTAATTTCAGAACGATATGTATGATATGTTTGACACGAGGCTGTAATTATGATATGTTTGGCACGAGGCCATAATTATGATATGTTCGGCATGAGGCTGTAATTATGATATGTTTGGCGCGAGACCATAATTATGATATGTTTGGCCCGAGGCCGTAATTATAAAAATGCTATATAATCATGTACTATATGTTATCAGAACCTAGAGGTTAGTTTAGTTCATTTCAGGAGCTCGGTACCATAGCTATATAGATCAGATATCTGTGTTCAGATTAGTGCTAACCACCCCATGAGGGGGTGGGAGATAGATAGTCGATGTGGCTTTCAATAGAGTGTGGACATCCACCTAGCAATCCGGACCAGGGTGTGGTGGGCCCATCGTACTTACAGACATATTTGATTCAGAAATGGTCGATCAGCCATTGTCGGGTCCCGCCTTCGGGCTGCACAACCCGTCATGGGGGGTAATACATGACATTAGCTAACTGTTCATCTTGGGTATGTTTTTAGTATTAGTAGTTATAACAGATGTTTTATGTACGTTATCATTTATTAATAAATATGAAAGTACATGATAATTTAGTATGTTATGATGAAAGTTTACTGATATATGAAATGTATCGTATATGTATAATTGTATTAAATATTCATGTTGCCACATAGTTGTATTTAGTTTATTTTCCCTTACTGAGAAGTGTCTCACCCCCAAACTAAATATATTTTTCAGGAGACCCGGAGTGACCGACGGGTCGTAGCCGCCGTGGAGTAAGTGTATTACCCCGTTAGGAGGGTGAGATTTTGCACGAGGGTTAGAATTATTTTGTGTTTGATCCTAGAGTTATTTTGACATTTTATGAGGATGTATATAAAATACAGTATCATGATGTTGTAGTAAACTCTGGTGTTTTGTTTTATGGATGAATGATTTAGATTTTATGCTTGCTACTGCTTAGGTTTCCGCTGTGATTGACAGGTGTCCCTGTTACCCATGGGTTCGGGTTGACTTTTCCATTCATTATGTTACATTTTATATTAAGAAATTTGAGGACGTTACATAAATAGCATAATATATTAAATAAATAAAAATAAGAAAACTGGTGGGAGATCGATTCAGGGGGAAAGACCAGTCAGAGGTTGACCGGTTCGGAGGGAAACCATTTTAAGGCTGGGTTAGGGCCATACAAGTTGAAGCCAGGGCACGTGGCACCATGTGAGTGGATGGGTAGGTGCGGGTGAGGATTAATGGGATGGTGTGATCCTAACCCACCATGGACAACTGAATGAATGGCTTAAGGTGAACCGTATACACTTCAACGTGTATGGAAAAATGTGCTCTCCATGTGTCAACCCATGGACAGAGGGTTGCATGCAGCTAGGGATTAATTACGTGGCTTGATCCTGGTCGTCCTCTGAAGCATGGATCAAACAGTTTAGGAGGAGCTGCATGATTTCCTGTGTGAATGATGGTAAAGATACCACATGTTGGCCAATGGGGGAAGGAATGAACATTGAAGGGACATCCCATACGGCTTGATCGCAGTCGTTGCAGGGAGTAGGGATCTAAACGCTGGGAGCTGGTACCTTTGGATCAATGACGTGGCATCAATTTAAGTCGTCCGAAGAAACTATAATGATGTGATGGGAAATGGAGCATGCACGGATTACTATCGTGGCTTGATCCTTGACGTTAAGAAGAAATACATGATGAATGGCTCAGATTTGGCCGTGTAACCTTCTAATCAAATGGAGGGAAAGGTGCCACGTGTTTGAATCCTACGGTTTCAAAACTTAAGATGCTTAAACCCAAATTTTTTCTCTCACCTTATTTCCATTCTCCCTTTTTCTCAAGCACTCTCTCCCTTCTCTCATCCTCCCCTCCCTTCCTCCTCGATTGTTCACAGAAACCCTAGGGTTTCAGCCATCTTCACGTCTCGTCCCTCTGCAACTCACCCATACAAAACCCTAGATTCCTCATTCCTCTCTCTCTCTCTCTCTCTCTCTCTCTCTCTCTCTGTGTAACGACCTACTTATTTTATGTATATTTTTTTCCATATCTTAGTATAATAAAACCAATATCACAAAATCAGCAGATCATAATCAACCTGAACTCATGGGTACTAGGGATACATTAGAAGTATAGTACGGAAGCCTAAGCAGAAGGAAACATAAAATCATATACATTCCATCGTACTATTTAACACAATACCAGAGTTATTATAACCATCATATACATCTCAAACAGTCAAAAACCAGTCTTAGGGTCGTCGCCCAAAATCCATTTGACCCTATCAAAACATTTACCCTTTAGAAAGGGTAGATCAGCTGTATCTATCTCAGCAAAGCTTTATCTGCTTTCCTATCGGGGGCTCCTGAAATGTTCACATAATTTTGGGGTGAGACACCTCTCAGTAAGGGAAATAAACTAATACCAATATGTGGCAACATGAGTTTTCCGTGTTATACATAAAAGCATATATAAGCATATCTAGTAAATATGTTTGTATCATTTCTAGGAAAACATGTATAATCATAACATGACAGAACATACTGGATTTTCATGGCATAATCCATCTCATATAATAATAATAATATGAAAACAACTCTAGTAGGTTAGCTGGCTGTTGTCATGTATTAAGCCCACATGACTGGATTTTGTGACTCGAAGGCGGGACCTGACAATGGTTGGCCAACCACTGCCAAGTTAAAAGTACAGTTTGTAAGTGCGATGGGTCTGCCATAGCTAGTCTGTATACCAGGGGCGTCCACACTTCTTAAAACCATATCAACTATATGTCCTCACGCTACTCCATACAGCAGCGTTAACATAAGATCATGATGATCATAAACACATAGCATCGGTACCATGCAAGTGTTAGCCTAGACCAAGCCAACCAGGTTCTAATAACATATAACATATAATCAAACTGTGATACATGGATATTTCATATTATTAACTGTCAAATCAATATCATGGCATCATTTTGTAGATTTATATATCATGAAAATCATCGGCTCGTACGCTGGCATTTCTTATTTTACCATAGTTCGGTCCATACGCCGGCAAATCATATCCATAGCTTGGCCCGTACACCAGCATTTCATATTCATAATATTATCATGTTCCCAAAAAACAATAATTTATCATAATTTCTACTCATGCCACACATAATGGGTTTTACAAATAATCAGAATATCTCATCGGTTTCAGCAGTAATTTCCAACATAATACATATTTATATACATACTTTTTTTTTTTTTTTTTTAAATCAAATGCTATAAAACTATACTTATATTTTCATAAATGTCGAGTTTAGTTTATCCTCTTACCTGATTCTTGAGAAGCCCCTAAAAGAAACAGTCCCGCACTCGCAGGGTTCCCTGTTCAACGCCCTGAAAATGATATTTCTCAGAACTAAACTTCAATATTTCTATGCGTACTACACTTTCTACAACTATCAAGAAGTCAAATATTGAGTAGAAAACCTTAACCTGAATCTAGGATGGATTCCGAACTAGTCCCACCAACGATATACTTCGGTAGATATGTAGAGAACTTCCCCACGAGTGTCGTGGTGGCTTCGGATTGTCAATTTGACAAAAGATCGACTCGATATCTTAGAAAGAAGTAAGGGGAACTGAAGGAAGAGAGAGAGAAGGGTTCCTGCACAAAAATGGACTGAAAAATCGCGTTTAGAGCTATTTATACACTGGCCTTCGTCGACTAGCCACATCATCTCATCGATGAGGTCAAGAAGACAATTCATCGATGAACTCTTCCCTCATCGACAAAATTTAGAGATGCCCAAAACATACTCTCGGTACTTTCTCATCGACGAAACGCTCCTTCATCGACGAGCCTCTCATGCTCTCTCGTCGACAAACCCCTTGAATTTGTCGAAGAGGCCCTGTTTTCCTTTTTCCTTTTTTCCCTTCTTTTATTTTTTAAATACTATAATTCCTCTAGGTCACTACATTCTCCCCTCCTTATAAAATTTCGTCCTCAAAATTTATTGTTCGTGTAACTCATCATCCCTTAAAAGAAAAAGGGTCTACTTATTTTATCACTTACCCTCACTTATGGCGGAGGAATATCGTGGTTACATTACAAGTCCTGAGAGATTATATATACAAAAAAAAATTATCCCAAAACTAAAATATACTTATTAACTAATTTATTACATGTACCTACAAAAGAAACATTATACAATCACTTACATTTACCCGGTTAGACTTCTTGGAAGAATTACAGATACTTTTGCTTCATCTGCTCCTCGGACTCCCAAGAAGCTTCTTCCACTGCATGATTCCTCCACAAAACTTTTACCAAAGTAATCTTTTTGTTACGTAACTCCTGCACTTTCCTATCCAGAATCTGTATTGGTACCTCCTCATACACTAGTGAATCACTGAGCTCTAAGTCACCATAGCTGATAATATGAGAAGGGTCTGGGACATACTTCCTTAACATGGAAATGTGGAATACGTCATGCGTCATGGATAATATAGGTGGCAAAGCTAACTAATAGGCAATCAGCCCCATTTTATCTAGAATCTTAAATGGACCGATAAACCCAGGGCCAAGTTTACTTTTCCTCCCGAATCTCATAATCCCTTTCAACGGAGTTATCTTTAGAAATACATAATCACCGACGTCAAATTCCAATTTCTTGCAGCGGATATCAGCGTAACTTTTCTGTCGGCTCTGAGCTGCACTAATTCTATCTTTGATAAGCCGAACCTTATCACACGATTGTTGTACCAACTCTGGGCCCACAACATGCCACTCACCCATCTCGTCCCAGAATAAAGGAGAACGACATCTCCTACCATACAGTGCTTCAAATGGTGCCATGCCAATGCTAGTCTGGTAACTATTATTATAAGCAAATTCCACTAGCGGCATGAATTGAGTCCAACTACCCCTAAAATCTAATACTCACGCTTGGAGCATATCCTCTAATATCTGTATTGTCGTCTCAGTCTACCCATCTGACTGAGGATGAAATTCTGTGCTAAACGATAACTGAGACCCTTAAGCTTCTTACAAGCTCCCCCAAAAATGTGATGTAAAGCGTGGGTCTCAATCTGACACAATAGATACTGACACCCCATATGAATGAACTATCTCCTAAATGTAAATCTCTGCCAATCTCTTGAGAGAGTAGCTGATCTTGATAGGTAAAAAGTGAGCAGTCTTAGTCAAACGGTCAACAATCACTTAAATGACATTCTAGCCGTGCAATGCCATTGGCAGTCCTGACACAAAATCCATAGATATATGATCCCACTTCCACTCTAGGATAAATAACGGCTGCAACTGCCCTGCCGACCTCTAGTGCTCAGCTTTTACCTATTAGCACGTTAAACACTGGGCTACATACTCAGCAATCTCTTTCTTCATACAACTCCACCAGTATGACTCTCGCAGATCCCTATACATCTTCGCACGTCCGGGATGAACCATATACAAAGATCTATGGGCCTCCTCTAAAATAGTCTTTCTGATCTCAATATTGGCAGAAACGCATAATCTTGAACGGAACCACAAAGCTTCATTGTCTACAACACTGAATTCCACCCCCTGACCACTTTGCACTCTATCCATCACCTCTACTAATTCTGGGTCTACTTTTTGAGTAGCTTTAATGCTTTCTTATAGAGTAGGTTGCACTACTAAACTGGAAATGTGAGCTTGAGAACCACTCTTAACTAATTCGATGCCAAGTCTCTCCAGATCCATCATAATCGGATACTGGATCTTCATAGCCATCAACACTGATTCCCTAGTTTTCCTGCTCAACACATCAGCTAGCATGGTAGCCTTCCCTGGGTGATAACTGATGGTTTAATTGAAATCCTTAATTAGCTTCAACCATCTTCTCTGCCTCATATTCAGTTCCTTCTGGGTGAAGAAGTATTTTAAACTTTTATGGTCGGAAAAGATCTCACACCGCTCGCCATACAAGTAATGCCTCTAAATCTTCAATGTATGTACTACTGCAACAAATTCAAGATCATGGGTAGGGTAGTTCTTCTCATACTCTTTCAACTATTTAGAAGCATATGCCACCACCTTGCCATGTTGCATTCATACACAGCTAAGTCCTTTCAAGGATGCATCACTGTAAATGACATAATCCTCATCCCCTGATGGGATGATCAGTACTGGTGCTGTGACTAGCTTCCACTTCAATCCCTAAAAACACTACTTACAGCTGTCATCCTACTCAAATATGATATTCTTCCTAATCAACTGTGTTAGAGGCCCTAATAATGCCGAGAATCCCTCAACAAAACGACAGTAATACCTAGCTAATCCCAAGAAATTCCTAATCTCTTGGACGTTCCTTAGTCTAGCCTAATTCACTACTGCCTCAATTTTACTAGGATCCATAGAAATACCATCTCCAGAAATAAAATGCCCCAAAAACATGACCTTCTCAAGCCATAAGTCACATTTACTGAATTTGGCATACAACTTCTTCTCCCTGAGCATCTGCAAAACTTGCCTCAAGTGCATCTCATGCTTCTCATAGCTCCTCGAATAAATCAGTACATCATTAATAAAAAAAATAAAAAACTGCTTTAAATATGGATGAAAAATCCTATTCATCAAATTTATAAATATAACAAGAGCATTCGTTAGACCAAAAGGCATAACAAGGAACTCATAATGCCCGTACCTGGTCTTAAAAGCCATCTTTGAGACATCTTCCCCTTTCACTTTCACTTGATGATAGCCTGATCTGAGGTCAATCTTAGAATACACCTGTGTACCATAGAGCTGATCAAACAAATCATTTATACGAGGTAGAGGATACTTGTTCTTGATTGTCACTTTATTAATCTCCCTATAATCTATGCACATCCTCACAGACCTGTCCTTTTTCTTCATAAATAATACTGGAGCTCCCCATGGAGATACACTAGGTCATATGAAGTCCTTATCAAGCAAATCTTGCAATTGATTCTTCAATTCTGCTAACTTTGCTGGCGCCATTCGGTAAGGTACTTTAGAAATTGGCGCTGTACCTGGAACCAGATCAATAGTAAAATCTATCTCACGATCAGGTGGCAAGCCTGGTAACTCATTTGGAAAAAAAATCTATAAACTCCTTTACTACTTGCATACTAGCAAGTTTTGATTCATTCCCTAACATTTACTTCACAAAGGCCACGAACCCCTAACAACCACTTCGTAGGAGTCTTCTTGCCTGAATAGCTGAAACTAACTGAGGCAGGGATTGCACTTGCGACCCTGCAAATCTGAATTCCGCTTTTCCTGGAGGTCTGAATATCACTTCTCATGCATGGCAATCTATGTTGGCAAAATTAGCTGCTAACCAATCCATACCAAATATTACATCGAACCTATGTATATCTAGCACTATAAAATTAGTAGACAAGATTTTCCCCTGAATATCAACTTAACAACCCCGGAGCACCCTACTACACCTCACTGTTGACCCAGTTCGTGTAGATACCAACAATTCAGTACTTAACAACTATGTTTCTGCCCCACACAATTTAACACACCCTACAAATACAAACGAATGCGTAGCTTTTGAATCAAATAATGCAATAACTTTAAAAGAAAACATGCTAACCATACCTGTCACCATATCACCGGCTGTCTCAGCATCACCCGTCGTCAGAGCAAACACTCTAGCTGGAGCCATATTCCTTTGTTGGCCCCCATGTGGCACTTGATAACCTCCCTGGTACAGTCTAGGAGTAGGAGCTGCATCTGGTGGTGTAGGATAGTCTTGCACCATATGCTTCGGTCTACTGCAGCGATAGCAGATAACTTCACTTGCTCGACACTCTCCCTAGTGTCTCCTCCCACAAGTCTGACAGACAGGGGGACCCTACACTGCCTGAACCTCACGACCTCCAGTCTCCTGTCTTCGTCCTCTGCCATGGTTTTCTCTCCTCTACTGACCCTATCTAAGACCTTGCTGATAGTTTGAAGATGCAGATCTCTTCCTCTATCCCTATTCCTCTACATCCAGACACTCACCAACCTTTGCCAAGGATGATCTATTGACTAACTCAACAAAATCTTGGATCTCTAGCACTACCACTTGCTTAAATATGCTTCGCTTTAAGCCTCTTTCAAGCTGTCTCACTTTCTTCACCTCATTAGGGACAAAATACAGAGCAAAACGAGAGAGCTCAATAAAATGCACCACATACTGTTGGACTGATAACTGTCCCTGCTTTAGATTCAGGAACTCTTCCACTTTAGTCTCCTTGACAGTAGTTAGAAAATATCTATCGAAGAATAATTCCTTAAACCGATCCCAAGTCATGGCTATCGGTGTCGCCCTCTGCTAATCCAGAAGTCCACAGTAGTCCACCACCTCTCGGCCTCTCCTGTTAGTTTATAGGTGGTGAAGAGGACCCTCTGTTCTTCGGTACACTGCAACACAACCAAGACTTTCTCGGTCTCTTGTATCCAGTTCTCAGCGGCTGCAGGATTGACTCCTCCTGAGAAAGCCGGAGGATTCATTTTAGTAAAATTTTATATAGTGCACCCACGGTATGCAGATGGACCTCCCTATTCTCTGAAATTCCTAGCGATCTCAGCCATAACCTGCTGAGCCATATTGCGTAATACTGCGTCAGAGTCAGTTCCACCTGCATCTGAAGGCCTTGCCCCATCACTGCCGCTTACATGGGCACTACCTCCTCCTGGATCCATCCTAAAAACAACATATACAACTCAGTAATCCTATCCTTATAATTTACCCACTTAACTTAGCCTCTTATCTCAACACTCTCAGCTTATTTCTAACCCCAATCCAATATTCTATGAACATAACCCAACAATAGGTTATTATGGTTTTACTAGAATCGTCACCCCAGGGAAAACAAAGAAACCACCATGGAAGTCCTGCCTTTAGACTATAGAACAAATCCTTAAATCATTTTCCTATACTCTGGTATTGTTTCCGCTGCACTCTAAAGTCTACAAAACCTAGCAACCTAGGCTCTGATACCAAACTGTAACAACCTGCTTATTTTCTATATGTTTTTTTTTCCATATCTTAGTATAATAAAACCAATATCACACAATCTGCAGATCATAATCAACCTGAACCCGTGGGGTACCAGGGATACATCAGAAGTATAGTACGAAAGCCTAAGTAGTAGGAAACATAAAATCATATACATTCCATCATACTATTTAACACATTACCAGAGTTACTATACCCGTCACATACATCTCAAACAGTCAAAAACTAGTCTTAGGGTTGTCGCCCAAAATCCATCTGACTATATCAAAACACTTACCCTTTAGAAAGGGTAGATCAGCTGTATCTATCTTAGTGGTGCTTTATCCGCTCTCCTATTAAGGGCTCCTAAAATGTTCACATAATTTTGGGGTGAGACACCTCTTAGTAAGGGAAATAAACTAATACCAGTGTGTGGCAACATAAGTTTTTCATGTTATACATAAAAGCATATATTAGCATATCTAGTAAATGTGTCTGTATCATTTCTAGGAAAACATGTATAATCATAACATGGCAGAACATACTAGATTTTCATAGCATAATCCATCTCATATAATAATAATACGAAAACAACCCTGGTAGGTTAGCTGACTATTGTCATGTATTACCCCCACATGACTGGGTTGTGTGGTCCGAAGGTGAGACCTGACAATGGTTGGCCAACCACTGCCAAGTCAAAAGTATAGTCTATAAGTACGATGGGTCTGCCACACCTGGTCCGTACACCATGGGCGTCCACACTTCTTAAAACCACATCGACTATCCGTCCTCACGCTACTCCGTACAGTAGCATTAACACAATATCATGATCATCATGAACGCATAATAGCGGTACCGTGCGAGTGCTAGCCTAGACCAAGCCAACCAGGTTCTGATAACATATAACATATAATCAAACTATGATACATGGATATTTCATATTATTAACTGCCAAATCAATATCATCGCATCATTTTGTGTATTTATATATCATGAAAATCGTCGGCTCGTATGCCGGCATTTCATATTTTACCATACATCGGCCCGTACGCTGACAAATCATATCTATAGTTCAGCCCGTATGCTGGCAAATCATATCCATACCTCGGCTCGTACGCTGGAAAATCATATCCATAGCTTAGCCCATACCCCAGCAAATCATATCCATAGCTCAACCCGTACACCGGCATTTCATATTAATAATATTATCATGTTCCTAGAAAATAGTAATTTATCATAAATTCTACTCATGCCACACAGAATGAGTTTTACAAATAATTAGAATATCTCATCAGTTTCAGCAGTATTTTCCAATATAATACATATTTATATACATACATTTTTCTGAAATTAAATGCTATAAAACTATACTTATATTTTCATAAACGTCTGTTTTAGTTTATCCCCTTACCTAATTCCTAAGAAGCCCCTAAAATAAACAGTCCCACATCCGCAGGGTTCCCCATTCAACACCCTAAAAATGATATTTCCCAGAACTAAACTTCAATATTTCTATGCGTACTACACTTTCTACAACTGTCAAGAAGTCAAATATTGAGTAGAAAACCTTACCCTAAATCTGGGATGGATTCCAAACTAGCCCCACCAACGATCTACTCCGGCAGATATGCAGATAACTTCCCCAAGAGTGTCATGGTGGCTTCAGATCGTCAATCCGATAAAAAGATCGGCTCGAGATTTTAGAAAGAAGTAAGGGGAACCAAAGGAAGAGAGAGAGAAGGGTTCCTGCACAAAAATGGACTGAAAAATCGCATTTAGAGCTATTTATACAGTGACCTTCTTTGATGAGCCAGGTCATCTCGTCGACGAGGTCAAGAAGACATTTCGTCGATGAACTCTTCTCTCGTTGATGAAATTCAGAGATGCCCAAAACATACTCTCGGTACTTTCTCATTGACGAACCCTCTGAATTCGTCGACGAGGCCCTGTTTTCCTTTTTCCCTTTTCCCCTTCTTTTATTATTTAAATACTATAATTCCTCCAGGTCACTACACTCTCTCTATCTCTCTCCCTCCCTCTCTCTCTATAAATCAGTACACGAAACCTCAGGGTTTCATGTTCTTCTTCCTCTCTGTATCTTAGCAAGGAAAACCGAAGCCTTAGCCCTCTCTACAACTCATGATAGCCTGTAACTCTCTCAACCTCTTTTCTTTCCCTCTCAGTGATTCTTGCCCTTTCTAAAAGCTTAACCACCAAAGCTCATTCCTTCCCTACACGATCTATGTAACGCCCCGAACCCTTAAACCCGGGTCCAGTGCATTATACCTGATAAAATTTTGATAATCCATAATCCATAATATGCGCAGTGGAAAACATAAACATAATCTCCATATAATATAAAAACCATAATCAATAATACCAAAGTTTACTACCCCTATATAACCTCCATATTATCCATCTAACACCTGCATTACCATAAATACATACGTCTCCAAACATTCTAGTATTTTCACAATCATTCCTTTCATAACTGACTTAAAACATAAAGACATAAGAAATAAACATTTACATTTCCCAAAATTAACATAGAAATATACCCTTTTCTTTTTCTATTTCCCAATAATGCTATAAAAACCTTAAGCTCTCAAAGCTCGATCTTGAGGAAATCCTAAAAAAGATACATTTATATTCGCGTGAGACATATCTCAATAAAGGAAGAAACAATATATTAATCACAGCGTGTGGCTCACATGAAGTATATAAATATCATTTTAATAACATTTGTAAAGCATTTTCATAAAAATTGAAATCATTCTCTGAATCTAAACAATCACACGCAAAGGTTTAACCTACGAGATTACCCAAAGATAGGGGTGATTACCCGTCCATACAAATAGCACCCCTCTGCTCTGATACGCAGGCAACCCTAAGGTCACAACTAAAGCATACTAGGGCACTTACCTTACTCGATAAGCCCTTAAGTGTTAGATTGATCTCACACTCACACCATTCAATAATAGCTTACCGGAAAAGGCCCTAAGGATAGGGAAATCTACCCGTCCATACAAGTAGATTCCCTCTGCCCTAGTGCGTTATGCAGCTACTGCCACATCTGATGCTACTAGTGTACTAACCTTTCTCAGCAAGCCCTCAGGCAAAGAGTTTGCCGTGCCTAATCGTAACATGTTCTATATACATAGATACTTTTAATTCCATAATACATTATTCCCTTTTGTCATTATGCATTCATACATATCTGTTCATATTCATAACTTAACATTACATTGCATTTCACTTTAAGTGACTCTTTCCCATTTATGTTGTTCACATTTGTCATTTTATTTCATTGTCATTTCATTTCATAACATTTT
This sequence comes from Malania oleifera, assembly GCF_029873635.1. NCBI lineage: Eukaryota > Viridiplantae > Streptophyta > Magnoliopsida > Santalales > Ximeniaceae > Malania > Malania oleifera. The sequence continues at coordinate 64,888,634 of NC_080424.1, forward strand.
CGTTTCATTCTTTTGTACTACAGCTGGTCTTTAGCCATCATCAGTTAGTCTACAGCTCCTTTTTGCTGTCATTACTACAACTCCTTTTAACTGTCATCAATTAGTCTACGTAGAAACATGCTAGATCTGCTAACATGGCTATCTTTCAGCTGTTTTATGTTTACATGGTTGCATTTAACATACACAGGAAATATAGTCCATATCATGTTTTATTCACAATACTTTACTTAACTTACATCTCATACATTTAACATATATTTGCACAGAATCTCATGCCACACAGTTTAGTAATAAAATTTATACATTGCCTGTAAAATAAGCCAACCAATATTTAACGTTTATATACCGAAAATACCTTTCATTTCTTACATAATTATCTTGAAAATATTTTCCACTTTCATCAGTTCATTTTTGTATATACGTATCTAATAAACAACCCTAAACTCGAAAAAATATAATTTAAATTGTTGGCATTTTAAACTCATACCGAAACATATACACGTATATATAACACAACTTATTTTTCATTAAATTCGTAAAAATTCTGATTTAATATATATTTTCCCCTTACCTGGTTTCTTGAACTACGCCAACAGGTACCCCGAAAAATACATGTGGTGCTCACCCGACTCCTGAATAAAAAATCCTAACTCCATTAAATTAAGCCTAAATAAAATACTATTTTAATATTTCCTAGGTCCTTAAATATCAAATAAACAGTTCTACTTTCAAATATAATCAATTTGCCAAATTTCCCAAATCCCATTCTCGCTTTGGAGTAAGGCCTAGAAAACCCCAATTGAAAAATTACCTATGCCAAAATGACGACAATCACGACTAGGACCCCATGGTGGTGCCTAATCGTCGATTTAACAGTGGATTTAACAAGAAATTGAGAAATTAGGGAAAATATACCTTTTCCCAGGAGTGGTGCTTATGCCACTTCCACGACAAATCCACTCCAGCAAAAATGTCGATGGCGGAGTTAGAAATCCAATGGTACTTTCCATTTTTCGATTGACGCTCATTAGGCTGACGAAATTGAGGAGAGAGAAGAGGAGGACGGAGAAGTGAAACGGAGACAGAGAGAGAACACAGAGAAGCAGCGCAAAGCTGAGGATGAAGATGGATTGGATTTCAATTTGAAATCCAATCCATCCTATTATATTTAATATATATTATTTTATTATATATATGTATATATATACTTTAACTTATATTATATAATAACCTTATATATATATATATATATATCATATTAGTTATTCAATTAATCAAATTTAACAATACTTAATTAATTAATTGATTAATAATAAATAATTTTAATTTAATTTAATTTAATTTTTTATTTCTTTTATTTATTTAATTGACTTAATAATGTTTAATTAATTAACTAATCAATAATTATTTTTAATTTTATTTTTTTAATTAATTAATAATTTTGTTTTAATAAATTTTTTTTCGAGTTATTACATTCTTCCATCCTTTACAAATTTCGTTCTCGAAACTTTGCTAGCTAATCGATCATTTCTTCATTTCAGGGATTCATAACTCAACACATCTCCCGATACCATAACTTCTGAAATCAACTAGCCAACCTTATACCACATATTTCCATATACTCCAATTTAAATATCAAACATCCAAGTTGCTCACAAATCATTTAATCAAATTACCTAAATTATTCTTCTTCAAAGATTTTTCTCCTTAAATCAACCAACCTAACATTCGAGTTTAAATCACAAGTTCTAATTTATCTGCTCAGAAACATCACCATCGATGGATATACCATGATTTTCTGAAACTAGCTACTTCTTCAGAAAAGCACAGAAGACCATCAAGGGATTTCTGCCCCCAAGCTTATGAAACACAACTCATAATTCCTAATGGTATCTTAATCTACCCATCTCTATCCTTATCGCAACTCAATCCTACACTCTGGTATAAATCATTCCTAACCTAATACTTTAATATTTTCATATCTAGGCGATGTGAAATTAATCACATTTCCGACTGGACATTTCTCTGATACCACAATGTAACGCCCCAAACCTTTATACCCGGGTCCAGTGCATTATATCTAATAAAATTCTGATAATCCATAATCCATAATATGCGCAGCGGAAAACATAAACATAATCGCCATATAATATAAAAACCATAATCAATAATACTAGAGTTTACTACACCTATATAACGTCCATACTATCCATCCAACACCTGCATTACCATAAATACATACGTCTCCAAACATTCCAATATTTTCACAATCATTCCTTTCATAATTGACTTAAAACATAAAGACATAAGACATAAGCATTTACATTCCCCAAAATTAACATAGAAATATACCCTTTTCTTTTTCTATTTCCCAATAATGCTATAAAAACCTCGAGCTCTCAAAGCTCAATCTTGAGGAAATCTTGAAAAAGATATATTTATATTCAGGTGAGACACATTTTAGTAAGAGAAGAAACAATATATTAAACACAGCGGGTGGCTAACATGAGGTATATAAATATCATTTTAATAAAATTTGTAAAGCATTTTCATAAACATTGAAATCATTCTATGAATCTAAACAATCACACGCAAAGGTTTAACCCACAAGATTACCCAAGAATAGGGGTGATTACCCGCCCATACAAGTAGCACCCTTCTGCTCTAATACTCAAGCAACCCTAGGGTCACAACTAAAGTATACCAAGACACTTACCTTACTCAGTAAGCCGTCAAGTATTAGATTGATCTTGTACTCACACCGTTCAATAATAACTTACCGACAAAGACTCTAAGGATAGGGAAATCTACCCGCCCATACAAGTAGGTTCCCTTTGCCCTAGTGCGTTATGCAGCTACTGCCACATCTGAAGCTACTAGTGCACTCGCCTTTCGCAGCAAGCCCTCAGGCGAAGAGTTTGTATTGCCTAATCGTAACATGTTCTATATACATAAATATTTCTAATATCATAATACATTATTCATTTATGTTATTATTATATTTCTAATATCATAATACATTATTCATTTATGTCATTATTCATTCATACATATTTGTTCATATTCATAACTTAACATTGCATTGCATTTCACTTTAAGTGATTCTTTCCAATTTACATCGTTCACATTTGTCATTTCATTTCATGGTCATTCCATTGTCATTTCATTGCATAACATTTTCATTTCATTCCTTTGTACTACAACTAGTCTTTAGCCATCATCAATTAGTCTACAACTCCTTTTAACTGTCATTACTACAACTCCTTTTAGCTGTCATCAGTTAATCTACGTAAAAACGTGCTAGATCTGCTAACATGACTGTCTTTCAGCTGTCTTACATTTACATGGTTGGATTTAACATACACAGGCAACATAGTTCATATCATGTTTTATTCACAATATTTTACTTAACCTGCATTTCATACATTTAACATATATTTGCATAGAATCTCATGCCACACAGTTTAGTAATAAAATTCATACATTGCCTGTAAAATAAGCCAACCAACATTTAACGTTTATATAGCAAAAATATCTTTCATTTCTTACATAATTATCTTGAAAGTATTTTCCACTTACATCAGTTCATTTTCGCATATACGTATCTAATAAATAGCCTTAAACTCGAAAAAAATTTAAATGGTTGACATTTTAAACTCATACCGAAACAGATACACGTATATATAATACAATTTATTTTTCATTAGATTTATAAAAATTCTGATTTAATATATATATATATATATATATATATTTTCCCTTACCTAATTTCTTGAACTACGCCAACAGGAACCCCGAAAAATACCTGCGACGCTTACCTGAGCCCTGAATAAAAAATCCTAACTCCATTAAATTAACCCTAAATAAAATACTATTTTAATATTTCTTAGCCCCTTAAATACCAAATAAACAGTTACACTCTCAAATATAACCAATTTTCCAAATTTTCCAAATCCCACTCTCGCTTTGGAGTACGGCCTAGAAAACTCGAATTGAAAAATTACCTACGCCAAAATGACGACGATCATGATTAGGACCCCATGGTGGTGTCTGATCGTCGATTTAACAGCAAATTTAACATGAAATTGAGAAATTAGGGAAAATATACCTTTCCCCTGGAGTGGTGCCTACGCCGCTCCCATGACAAATCTACTCCGATAGAAATATCAATGGCAGAGTTAAAAATCCAACGGTACCTTCCGTTTTCCGATCAACACTCGTTAGGCTGACGAAATTGAGGAGAGAGAGGAGGAGGACAGAGGAGTGTAACGGAGACAGAGAGAGAATAGAGAGAAGGAACACAGAGTTGAGGATGAAGATGGATTGGATTTCAAATTGAAATCCAATCCATCCTATTACATTTAATATATATATATATATATATATATATATATACACACACACATATCATATTATTTATTCAATTAATTAAATTTAACAATACTTAATTAATTAATTGATTAATAATAAATACTTTTAATTTAATTTAATTAATTTTTATATTTATTTATTTATTTCTTTATGTAATTGATTTACTAATGTTTAATTAATTAACTAATCAATAATTACTTTTAATTTTAATTTTTTTAATTAATTAATAATTTTTTTAATATTTTTTTTTTCGGGTTATTACAATCTAAGTTCAAATTTTCATCACCTTGAAAACCTAACCTCACTACCCCTCAACAGTTAGCGGGCCACTTGAACACACCAATGTGTTCTGACCTTGACAAGGCTCGGCTTGGCAACGCCATGCGATAGGATACCCGAAGATACCTGAGAGTCTCATGAAAAAAATGGAAGAAAAGCTAAGTATTTCTTATCCTTTCCTATTATAATTTTTGGATATGTGATGCGTGTGATCTAAAACTTTGTGATGATCTAGGTATTTGTAATTCAAGTATTGTTTTGATGTTTTGATGATTCTTGTAGTACTGGTTGTGTAGCTTTAGGGCTTCTGGTGTGAAAAGTTAGGGTTTTGGTTTTTTGGGTCTAGGGTTTCAGGATCAAGGATGAAGACGAGTCAACTCGTCTCTGAGCACGTGAGTGGTGCCCGGGTTGACTCGTGCGAGTCAACCCAGGGGGTGTATCCTGACTCGGTGAACCCGAGTGGGTCTAGTACGTGTGACTAGACACGTGTGTGGGCTGAGGGGTGAGTTGGAATCGATTTGGGTTTCGGGTGACTTCACAAAATGGGCTTGGGGTATTTTTAGGATTTGGGCTTGGGTTAGCTTTTCAAAATGGGCTTTGCCTAAAACAATTTAATGGGTTGGTTTAAAATTGCTTTTGGGCTTGGGTTAAATGGGAATGCGATTCAAGGTCAATTAAAATGGGTTTGGGGTAAATTTTTAAAATAGACTAGGCTTATGGGGCTTTAAAATGGCTTGGGTTAAGTTTTTAAAACAAGCTGGGCTTCTAGGGTTTTAAAATGGGCTTGGGTTAAGTTTTTTTTTTAAACAATGGGCCCCCCGGGTTAATTCTTCAGATGCACATTGGCATTTTGAAACCAGTGGGCCTCAGGGAAATTTTAAATGGGCTTGGGGTAAATTTTTAAAATAGGCTGGGCATCTGGGATTTTAAAATGGGCTCGAGTAAAGTTTTTTTTTAAAAACAATGGGCCTTGGGTTAATTCTTTAGATGGGCTTGGGCATTTTAGAACCAATGGGCCTTAGGGAAATTTAAAATGGGCTTGGGGTAAATTTTTAAAATATGTTGGGCTTCTGGGGTTTTCTTCAGATGGGCTTGGGCCTCAGGTGGATTTAAAATTAGGCCTTATCTGACTTTTAAAACAGGCCCAAGCATTTTTTAGAAAAAAAGAAAAAAAGAAATGAGCCTAATGAATCTTCAAAAGTTTGGGCTGAAGATTAGTTGGGGTTCTTGACCCGTGTACTTGGGTACTGGGTATTGTCTCAGTGGTATGAACCTGAATGCGGGTTCGGGTCCGGGTTTGGTAAGTGGTTTAGATTGGGTCCAAACCCAAATTCGGGTTTAGGTCTGGTTTCGGGGAATTGGGAATTTGGTTGAATCCAAGTAAGCTTAGGTTCAAATTCGAGCCTGAGATTTAGGGTGAGTACCTACATTCAGAATTGCCAGTAGCAGTGTATTGGGTTAGCATTATAATCTCAAAAAGAGGTAGACATTTTCTTACCCAAATTCTTTCCTCCTCCGATATTCTTTTCCCTTCCTTGCTTGTCTGGTTATTTGATTGAGGATTCCCAAACTATGTGGTGAGCGTTGTGTAATCTGCTTCTCTATAGCTTTGCTTCTTTATTCCTCTGCTCTTTGCTTCTGCAGGGTTTCTGTGGCTCTCAATTGCTTTTGTTTCTGAACTTTTAGAGTTTTCCCCTCTAAGTTTCTTTTTATTTCTTCCTTCTCTAACTCTCGGTATTGCAGGGTTTCCTCTCCTTTTCCTCTTAAGCTTTGCAGAGTTTCTGCAGAGCTTCTCTTGTAATGCTCTTTGTTTTTCTTGCCCTCCTCTCTGCTTTTTTCTCTCTTTCTTTGCAAAGTTTTCTCTCTAATTCTCTACTTCTGTATCTATGCTACAGTGCAAGCCTCCCTATTTATAGGAAGGTTGGGCAGCATTTCTGGTGCCAAAATGACCTCCCTTAACGAAATTCCCTTCTAATCAACTCACTATGATTCTCTGACAGGGAATAATTCTTAACAACTTTCATTCCTTTCCTTTTGCGCACATGTGATTTAGTTTTTTATTTTACTTTATTTTTTGAATTTTTGCTAACAACCTGCCTTGCTGTCTTTCTTTGTGCGTAGGAAACCTGGGGGGGGGGGAAGCTCTTAGCTATTCTAGCTGGCAGACAAGGATTGGAGGGCTTTTGCATGTATGTACCCCCGTGTTATTTTGTACTGTAACTTCTGTTTGTACCAGCTTTCTTTTTCCCTGTAACTTTTCATTTCCTTGTATGCTTGCATCTTATTTCCCTATATTTTGGCTTTTTTAACTTCCTGTATTTTTGAATTTTTATTTCTGGCCTGTGTCTTTCTGTAGTAAACTTTCTGCCTGTGCAATCTTATGCATGTATCTGTACCACACTTGGGGCACGTGCTTCTTCTTCTAATAAAATGCATGACCTTGTGTAGGATTTTCAATTTTGATGCAAAGTCCGTTGACAAATTATGCCTAAACAGAACCTGATTTAAAAATTAAGAACTGTCCTTAAGACCCAACAAAATACTCGGTTTCAAAATTAAAAACCCCGATTTGAAAATTAAAAGGCTCAATTTAGAAATTTTGAAAGGCTCAACTTAAGATCTAAAAACTCGGGATTTGACATTTGAAGGACTCAAATTAAGAATTCCTAGACTTAAATTACAGAAATGGAAAACTCAATTTTCAACTTAATCAAAGCCAAAGGACTAAGTTTTGAGATTTAAAGCCTTAAACCACGATACTTAGCCAAATAAAGGAAATTGGTTTTGAAATTACGGGGCCTCAACTAATAAAAGAGATTAATTTTACAACTAAAAGAAACTATATTATAAAATTGGGTTTAAAAATAAAAAAAGACTTAATTTAAAAACATAACAACTTGACTTTGAAAATTTGAGGGAATCAAGGTCTTAATTTTGAAAAAAGGGGTCTATTTAGGACTCGAAGTTAACTCTTATTACGTTGGGTTTTCTTGGGGTGGCCTGGTAAAAATTGGGGTATCTACAGCTACCACGACAATGATCCAAGTGAATAGGTCTAGGCTAGTGGCAAGTGCCACGTGTTAAGTGACATGGCAGGTGAAGTTAGCATAACTTCATCCTATCACGTGTCAATTCCAAATTTAAAAAAAAAAATAATAATAATAAATTTGGTCATTCATGGTGGGCCATGTGTTACCACGAATGGGTGACATATGGAAAAACCAGAGCACATCTAGCCCTCTCTCTCTTTTTGACTCGGGTCAACCAAGGTCACCTCTGTTGACCTGGTTAAATCGGTTGGACCATTTTATTTCAATTCACTTGTCTGAACCGCCCCCCTTTTTTAAAATAAAAAATATTTTTTAATTCATTAAAAATCTAAAAAAAAAATGGATAAAATTGCAAAAAATCCCCCCCCCCCCCAAAAAAAAAAAAAAACATAGAAAAGTTCTAGAAAAATCCTAGGACCATTTTTGCCTTGTTTTGGTCATTTTCTAGTAGTTTTTTCTTGTGTTTCTTGCTCATTACATGATTTTGCCTATCATGTGAATGTGTGTTTGCCTTTTTCTTTTATGCATGCATGTGTCTGCATGCTTGTGTGTGTGTGTGTGTGTATGCATACGCGCGCATGCACACTACCTCATAGAAATTTAATAAAATGGGGTAGCTAGTCCCCAATCATCTGCTAAGGGGTGGAGAATCTAAAAAAATAAATTTGAACATGCTCGACAATGATTCTATTAGGCTCTTTGATTTCAGCGCACACTTTACAGTATGTTTTGCATATATGTTTCCATGTGTGCATTTTTGCACTTATGTTTTGCATGTAGGATAGTTTGGCTTATTTGTTTGCATGTTTCTTGCATTTTTGCATGTGTTAGTTTACTGCGTTGAAATGAATAAATCAACTTCATAATGAACTTTCCTCTGGTCTTGAGGGTTATATCTTCGCATGCCTTTGAGAAACTGAAGGTGAGGGGTTTTTCAAAGCCTCTTGATATCTAAAGATTAGATAAATTGAACATTTAATCTGAGAAAAACTTGGTAAATAATCAATCCATGTAGGGGATTGTCGAAGGTTGTGTCTTCGCACGCCTTTAGGGATTTTAAGGTAAGGGTAGCTTCTATCTTTCACAAGGCTATTCAATACTTAATGGCTTAGTTATAGAATAAAATAGATGATTTCAAAGGTTACCTTGGGTTAATGAGGTACCTTCTATTAGACAGGTGTGAAGGGGTGTTAGTACCTTCCCTTTTTGTAATTTTATCCCTGAATCCAACCTGATAATGCAAACCACTGACAGTCAATTTTCTTGGACCTAGGCATAAAGACCAATAAACTGGTAGTATATTAAATTGATATATTCTAATCTCACTTAAAGTGAAAATAGGTTAGTAGTGACTCCATTAGATCATATCTTGACTCATTTTTCATTCTTAAGTATTACCCTCTTCATATGATTTTAGATTCGCTATTTGGAGATTTAACGTCACTAATTCAGGAATTGATCCTTTAAGACATTTCAACATTTGTCTTACTATAAGTTCATAGTTATTCAACATAAAACAAATAACATATATTTGCAAGATAAATGGAAGCAGTCATAATATAAATTAAGAACGATTATCAGGGAGCAAGCTAGAATCCGATCTGCGCCATATATATATATATAAGGTTGGAACATCTGTGTGGGTGTGTGTGGTCACGGGTCACAGGTCACGTAAAAGTGCATACCCATCCGGGGAAGGTTATATCACGTAAAGGCGCAACCTTTATGCACACGATGCACAAGTCGTCAGGCGGGTATATATATATATGCAGCAAAACCCACCGCCACAGCCCCATCCTCGATCAACAAGTCAAAACAAAACCTCGTTATTCTTTTTAGAGGAAAAGCCAAGCCAGCCCATTTTTCTTTTCTCTTGGCACCATTTTGCTTTTATTAGTTATTAGTTTATTAAATGTTTATGCATCCAAATATTTTAACCATCACAAACGACAAACAAGCAATACTAAAATCTATCATCACTCTAGTTTACTATATATATACACTATAAACTAATTTAGTGCCTATTAGGATATATTTTAGCGATGATATTTTTACATTTTGAATTCAAATTTTGAAATGGTTAAAAAAAGTAGGAATGAGAGATAAATTATTTCTCATTTTTAGGCCTAACATGAGCCACTAGTAAAAAGAATTAAAAAAAAAAACATGCTTTTAATCTATATTTTTTCTCCTGTTGTGCAATGAAATGTAGAAACAAATGATCAGTGCAATGTAACAATTATGATGAACAACACGGAAACACACACATAGATAATGAAAGCAGCAAACACACGACACAAGAATTAACATGGTTCGATAGAATGTTTATGTCCATGGGAGGAGACAACGATTGAATTTCACTATATATCAAAACCAAGGTTATTACATTGTATTTATGCTAACCTTAGATGTACAAAGGAATTAGAAAATTCCACAAATACCCTTGTATCAATCGTTGGAGGATTTGCCTCTGTATCACCAACCTATTGATCTTCCTAGTTCAAATTTCAATAGTAGTGCCAAACAAAACTGTTGACAATTTCATCAAATCGTAGACGATTTTCTTCCTAGTTAGCTTCTATCTGAAATCGTTGATATATTCGTTGATGGACTATGCAAAACTATCAACAATTTTCTTCCTGATTTGGATTTTGTTTAAAACCGTCGATGTAACCATCAAATTGTCAACAGTATTTCTTCAAACCAGCTTCCTAGTTTGGTTTCTCTATACATGTGTTTCACTCAATGTGAGCTAGATAATTCAACAATCTCCACCTTGGCGAATATACACCCCTTAAGAGAATAAGAAAACATAAACTCATCGCTCCACCTGGGACAATAGGTTGGGATGCCTCCCATCTAGCATTTGGATACATTGATCAAGTCCAAGTAGTGTTTGAACTTATCCGTGGTAACATGCTTTGTCAACATGTTTGTTGCATTCTTAGAAGTGTGAACTTTCTCATGCAACAGTTCACTAGAAGAAACCAATTTCCTGATCCTATGAAACTTCACATCTATGTGCTTGGTCTTCACATGATACACCCGGTTCTTTGCCAAATAAATGACATTCTTACTATCCCAACGCAACTAAACTCTACCTTGCTGTATACCTAGCTCCTTGACCAATCTGGTAAGCCACAAAGCTTCCTTGGCAGCCTCAACCACTGCCATATTGTAGAGACCTGAACGCTTACATAAGGAAAATAAAAAAGAAAAGGGTAAAAAGGGAATTTCAGCAGGGATCGTCGATGAAGCCAGCATATTCGTCGACGAAGTCCTTTTAGTTCTTCATCACCAAAATTTAGAGTGTCATCAACGAAGAAATATCAAGAAAACCAAGAAAAAAAAATATTCAGATGGGGTTCGTCGACGAAGGTAGAGCTTCGTCCACGAACTGAGTGGCTGATTCGTAGACGAAGGCGCCACTTTATCGACGAATTTGACTTGGTCAAAGGATCTATAAATATCATCTTTGGTTGCTTAACGGGTAAGAAAACCCAAAATCTTTCTCTCTTTCTCTCTCTCTCTCTCTCTCTCTCTCTATATGATCCTTCACCGTTTGTCGTCTATTTCTATGATCGGAAGTTTTTGCATGGATCAGGGGAGGAAACTCTATAGTTATAGTGGATCAGATCATCGTTTTGAAGATTTTCGGGATTGTCCCTAAAATTGAGGTAAGGATCTGAATTCGCTTTTATTTCAGTAGATCGGTAGTAGATTGAATAATATTGAAGTATTATTGTTCGGTTTTTTGGTTTTGAAGATCCCGTGTCGTAGTTTTGGATCAATAAGCTCGTGTTTCAATTCTTGGGAAAAAGGTAAAGGGTTTTGTTTACATCAGTATTTTTAGAAAAAGAAACCATAGGATATGTAACTTATATTTATATGTACTTATTGATTGCTTATTTGCAAAGTTTTACCGAGTATAAGTTTTGATTTTTACGGTTTTCACGATTTTACGTTTTTGGCAAAAATGGGGTTTTTGGGATATGATCTCCAAATTTCTTAAACTACTTTATTTGCACTAAAACTAAAGTAGGAGATGCTTGAAACTCTTAATAGTAGTAGAAATGATATTTTACGAACCAGTTTATATGAAATGCATATATATATATATATATATATATATATATATATATGATCAAATAAGTGTGACCTATGATATGAATTGATTCTATAATGATTTCAGATGCATGTATATGAAGTATGGGGACTAAGGTTCCAAGTGGTTATCAGAAATTGCAGAAAATAGGTGCTGGTTAGATACTGTGACAAGTATGAGAAAAGGGTAAAACTGAGAGGTTATGAGCCGATTTTTACCACAGTATGAATGAAAGTATGCATGAAAGAGATTGTGAAAATACTGGAATGGCAGGGGTTATTATGTTTTAATGTAAATTGTATATATGATATTGGGACTGCAGCTTGTCTCAATAGTATATAAAGCCTTAGAAAGCTTATATTATGTAGGTTCGATACCGTTGCCAAACAGAGGTACAGTGCAACCACACATAGTTTTTGTTTAGTGTGGGTACCTAGTAGTAGGCTTGGTAAGAAGGGTCACTAGTTAAAAGGGATCAGGGTGGTGATGGCCAAGTTGGACTGCAGTATGTTATGATGCCTGATGATGCCTGTATGTATAGGGCTCGAGCTGGACGATGTTCTAAATATGCATATACATGATTTAAAAGCTTTATTGAGTAGAGTCATAGGTTCGAGTACCGAGCGGAGGGATTGTACAATGTATGAGCTTGTACCCTACCCTAACCTTGGGAACTCTCACCTGTAATGATGTATGGTTATATATTATCAGGGATTTATATATGTACTATATATACATTATGGTATTGAGAATGTGCAATCTATGTAACCATTTTTAAACAAAAATATAACTGTACTGTCACATACTGATGTAATATCTTCCTTCTTATTGAGAAGTGTCTCACCCCAATCTTACAACCATTATTTTAGGGGTTATAGGAAATCGGTCCTAGTCTTCTAGAAAGACTTTGGAGAGTAGCGTTTGGTTAGCTAACGTAAGCTTTGTACGAATTCTGAGTTGTTTAGCCAGGATGAGTTTTTCTTTTTAGGAATGTAATACAATTTATGTTTTACTTACGAATGAATGTAGATAAGGAAAAATTAGATACTTTGGTATGTTTATTAGAATTCATATGAATGTTTATGTTTTTTGAAATATATGTAAGTATAGATCAAGTAGTACTCTGGGGTTGTATTAAAGGGCGAGGCATTACACAGATACTCTGATTCAGTAGTAGATAATGCAACTATAGATTGAACCATAGACCTCTAACAAATAGGTCCCCTCACAAAGGTGAATACATACCCTACGGAAGACCTCTTGTCATCCAAGTCCCCTGCATAGTCTGCATACACATATCCCACAATTAAAGGATCACCCTGTTTTCTGTTGAACATGATGTCATAGTTTGTAGTATCCCCCAAGTATCTGAAATCCACTTGATTGCATTCCAATGTTATCGTCCTAAATTTGAAAGAAACTTGCTCACCACATTGACTGCTTGTGTCAAGTCTTGTCTTATACAAACCATAGCATACATCAAGTGTAATGACCCATATATATATTAGGTGTAGTGATTTAAAAAAAATTAATTTAAAAAGTAAATTAAAATTTAAAATTTTATTAAATAAAATAATTAAATAATTAGTGAAATTAATTAAAATAAATAAATAAATAAATAACTAATAAATATATTAATTAAATTAATTAATAATAATATAATATACATTATATATATATATACACAAAAGTAAAATTATAATATGACATCATTATAATATAATATATATTAAAGTACAAAGCTTTCTAAAGGAAATCCTTCAGAAAGCATCTGAACATTTGATTTTGTAGAGAGAAGCTGCGTAGCCCCCTCGGCTTTCTCTCTCACACTCTCTTTGGCTCACCTCCGTCTCTCTCCCACTTCCTTCAATTTTTCGATTGATTTTTGCCCAAGGGAAAATCAGAAAATACTGCTGGACTCCATTCTCCGCCATCGACATTTCTACTAGAGCGGATTTATCATAGGAACGGCGTAGGCATATCTATTGGGATAAGCTCAATTCCCACTTTTACCTCAATTTCTCAAAAATCTTAAGCCTAATTGAAGATCGGACACCACCACGAGAATCTAGAGATGATTCTCTACAAGTCTAGCAGAACGAATTTCTCGTGGGGTCATTGTAGGCATAATCCCAAAATTAGGCTAAGGGGGTTATTAAGGAGCTAATTATTATTTAATTATTGTATATTTGACAATGTTAAATATTGGGCATTCTGAAGTTGAATTAGGGTTATTGAATTCAAGGCTCGGCTAAGCGCCATGAGTATAATTTTAGAACCCTGCGGGCATAGTTCAGGAAAACCAAGGTAAGTGGGGTATTTTGGAGTTTAATGATTTATTTAGATTATTGGGATCCTGGGCAGTATCTTATAAAAAGTATGTTGAGGTTTTGTTAATTGAGTTGGGAAAATGTAAAATTGCAAGGTGTTGAACTATGATCACTACAAGAATAGGATTGAATTAATTGTGGGTATCTTAGTAAGCCAGGTAAGGGGAATAAGTTATAGTAGGTATTTTTATGAAATACTGGTTGAAATATATGAATTATGGTATTTTCCTTGAAATTAATATTATGATGATATGAATAATATATGAGAAATTGTGTGGCATATGATTTTATGAAAATTATGAAATGTATTGTGTAAAATGTGATTTGAAATGGGAAATCTGGGAAAATGATTGGATGATGAATATCCCTGAGAAAATGAAATGAAATGTGGAAATGATTTTCTAAGAAAAAAAAATGAAATATTGATATGTGCATACTGGAAATGATGAAATATATGAAATGTGATATATTCCCATATTTGCTTATACATTATTATTTTGAGATGAATTGTGAAATTGAAATGCTGAGAATGAAAAAGTAGAAAATGAGAAATCTATTGAGAATATTGTTCTATGAATATTGAATGAAAATACTGGATATGTGAATTTTGATATATGAATATGGAAATATTGCAACGTGAAATTCTGCAATATGAATGAAATATGGGGATTGATTTGTGAATGATGAAGTGTGAATATTGGAAATGAAATGTGAATACTGGAATTATGAACATTGCAGCGTAACAACTGCAATGAATATATGTATTGATATGGGAATTGTTGATATGAGCAAAGTGAAATAGTGGAAATGAAAACCCTGATGGATGGATATGTAAACACCGATGATGGGTTATGATATCGAGCATGGTACCGATCCTAGCAGTTGAAAAGGGCAACCGCACAGACTCGTGGAGCGTGTGGTGTGGCAGTGCGAATGGTCCAGAGTATAGTTGATTATTGCCCCCTGGATTTTGGACTAGGGTATGTGGCAGGTTATTCGTTACTATAGACAGGTATATGGTATTATTTGATCTGACCAGGTCGGCCAACCACAGTTAGATCTAGGCTTCGAGCCGCCTAATCTTGACCATAGGGGAAGCATGGTGTGAAGAAAAAAAATCCTCAGGGCAGACATGGGTTACAGACACAACATGTTATGGTTACAATGGATACCCACGGGCTTGATAGCAAATTGGAAATGGCCATGAGTTACATAAAAAATATGGAAAGGTTACTGAGGATACTCATGGGCTGAATAAATGAGAAAAGAATGATATAATGGAAATAAACTGAAATGGAAGAAAGATGTGAAAAATAAATGAAACTGGGAAATGGGATATAAAGTTTATAACAGTTGTATTTTATATTTATATAGCTAGTTACACATATCAGATATCTTATCAGATGAATAATGTTTTGACCAAACATATATATGTATATTGATGTAATCGCACTCATATTGCCACACATTGTCAATAACTTATTCCGTCTTACTGAGATGTGGCTCACCCAAGTATTAAATATTTCAGGAAACTGAGATCGAGTTGGTGATAGAGCTCCCAGATATAGTGGAGCAGGGACCCTGATATATAGGGCGAGTGTTCAATCTAGGGATGGATGTTTTTATAATGGCTTGAAAATTTAAATAATTAGGAAATATAATGAATAGAATGGATTAAAGGATAATAAGGGGAAAAAGGAGTACACCGGAAAATCATACACATGGCACAGCCCGTACGCTGGCAAATCATTTCCATAGCTCGGCCTGTACGCCAGCAAATCATACACATAGCACAACCCGTACGCTGGCAAATCATTCACATAGCATGGCTCGTACGCCAGAAAAACATGTAAAAATCTTGGCCCGTACGCCGATTTTCCATTATAAAAATATGTATCATTAACACATTCCCAGAAAAAAGTATTTCATAACAATTTCTACTCATGCCACACTAATAGGTTTTTCGCATATTCAACATACCATCATTTTCAACAGTATTTTCCCAAATATAAATCATATATACAAATATATTTATTTTCTTGAAATCAAATGCTATATATACATACATTTTCTTAAAAGAACTAGCTTAATTTATCCCCTTACTTGATTCTTGAAAAGTCCCTAAGAAAATCTGTCCTGCAACCACAGGGTTCCCAACTCAACACCCTGGAAACAGCATTCCCTAGAACTAAAGTTCAGTATTTCTACGCGTATAACACTTTCTACAACTGTAAAATAACCAAATACTAAGTAGAAAGCCTTACCCTGGATTTGGGATAATTTCCAACTCAGCCCCACCAACGATATGCTCCGGCAGATTTGCAAAGAACTTTCCCAAGAGCATCGTGGTGGCTTCAGATCTTCAAACCAGGGGAAATCCGGCCCGAAATCGAAGAGGGAAGAGAGAGAAACCGTAGGGAGAGAGAGAGAGAGAGTGAGAGGTTTCTTAATTTTGAAGTAAAAATCCAGATTTTTGATATTTATAAGACTAGATTCATCGATGAGCCACGTCATCTCGTCGACAAGTCCTTTAATAATTTCGTCGACGAAACCCACTCCTCGTCGACAAAATTCAGACTGCTCAAAACCTTTTTTGATATTTCCTCGTCGACGAGTCCTGTAGAAATTTCATCGACGAATCCTATCCTCGTCGATGAGTACCTGTTATACCCTCGTCGACGAGGAGCTGAAAAATTTCTTGGGATTATCCTTTCCATTCGCGTTCGTTGATGAAGTCGACTGCCTCCTTCTATTTTTGGTTTCCATTTCCTTTTCTTTTTATTATTTAAATACCATTATTTTTTCTGGTTGATACAAAACCACTATTCAAGTGGAATACCCGCAGCGGCATGTCTCTGATCTTTAGCCATAAAAAAATCCTCAAGGAAAACTAGGCTAAAATGTGGGAAAAACTGAGGAAGCTCTCAAGGTTATGGGAAGAAATGAACTGATTTTCATGAAAAACCATATATAGCAGCGCGGTTCGGGCACCTAAGCATAAGTTTTGTTGCCCAAACAACTTTAAATATAAACCCCTACTGAGTCTTTTTGGTAGAAAAAGCATTGGTTTGGTCGGCTAAAGTTATGCCCCATTTTGTAAAATCGAGGGTCGGCTGCCTGAATAAGAATTGAACTGCTTGAATCGGTCTCCTGAAATCCCAGTTCGGTTACCCGAAGATAAGTTCAGTGACTTGAACCTAGTTTAACAGCCGGAACTGGTTTGAACATGAATGTTCAGCCACCCGAAGTGTGGTCAATGGCCTGGTCAGACTTCCTAGTTCGGTCGGTTGAAGTGCAAATGCATTGCATGGTTTAGTTACCCGAGCTTGGTCAACTTGTTTTGTTTTGACCAGTTTTTCAAAGCTAGGGACCCTATGGCTTATCTACAAGACTTAAGGCATTAATAGGACGTCAAGATGAGTTCAGGATTGGATGAATCTTAAGACATTAGTCATTTCCTAAGGATCATACTTGTGCAAGGTATGCTTAACTTAAGATATTTATAATTTAACTGAAGTTAAGCAATTTGAAATTTAAATGCAAGGCAAAAATACCATATCTATTAGGAAGTGGAATTTTATTCAAGTAGCTAGTGATTTTATGTTTTAACCAATGAATATATGCATTAAAGTCAAATTGGTTATGTACTTTGCATTTGCAGATTGGTTTGATGTTTCAAGGTGCTTAGTATATAAGGTTTTAAATAGTGGACATATACTAAGATTTTACATTTTCAGCCCCAAACCACTTCCTAAGCCTTTAGAAGATACTACCCCCTATAGCTAATCCTAACTACTAAGGAAGAATTATGTGATCATGTAATTCCTGTTTGAGCAAATTCTTCCTTGAATTTCAAGGGGTTTTCTTTCTTAACAACCCATATCATTTTTCTACCTTTTATTCTCGATGAGTTATGAGTTGATGATTCTTTAATTTTCCATACTTGTTTGGGTTTCACACCTTTTCTTTTAAATAGGCAATCAAATTTTGTGTGCCCCTTCTTTTTACATAAGATGCATGTGGTGTGAGTGTATGGACTAGAGGAGGTACTAGCATAGTGTTTTGATTCTTTTACAAAGTACCCCATGTATAGGTTTTTTCTTTTCTTATTTTCAATTGCATTATAACCTATACCTTCCTTATCTAAGGTCATCTTTTGTGCACCCAGCAGTTTATCAAAGTTTTCCTTGCCTCTTGTGAACGTGTAGATGATCTTAGATTGATCTTCTATTTTATTTGCTAGATCTTGAATTTTTGAGTTCTCCAATTTTTTGCAAACATTTTGAAATTTCAAAAGTTCTTTAGACATATTGCTTGCTTTACTTTCAAGATCTGCAATCAAGTGGTTCTTTTTATCATCATTAGAAACTTTAGATTTCAAGTTAGTCAACTTCTTTTCTAATGATTCATTCTTGCTCTCTAGTCTTTTAATTTTCAAATTATTTTCTCTTTCAGCAAGAACTTTTGAGCCACATTCTTTAATGCATGCATCATACTTGTTTTTCAGTATAGAGTATTTCTTATTTGATTTTACAAGTAACTTATGAGTCTTAATGTATTCAACTTGCAGCTCCTCATAAGATGGCATGCTTTCATTATCACTACTATCATATGATTCAAAATCAAATACAACATTCAAATTAGCAAATGAATCATGTTCATATTTATCTACTAAGACAGAAGGGACTAAGATAACCTCATCATTAGTTAAAGCCACATAGCACTGGTTACCTCCTTTGAGATCGGTGGAGCCTGAGTCACACGAAGAGATGACTTCCTTTTATGTGGATGCAGCATATGTCCACTCAAGTTCATTCCAAATTTTTGTTTAGCACTACTACAAGCCATAACCTCACATAAAACATTAGAATCTAAAGCATGTAGTAAGGTATTCATGGCATCAAAATTTACCTGTACTAAGTTCCTATCATGATCATTCATTTCAAACTCAGATTTAGGAACATCAGTACACCTAGTGGATTTCATAGGCATACAATCACCCTGATTAATGACTTTCCACAATTTCCAATTTAAAGCTTTCACATACATAGTCATTCTAAATTTCCACATAGCATAATCATTACCACAGAATACAGGTGGGAGTGTGACCAATCTTCCCTCACATGAAGGGGATGCACTAACACGAGCCATCATGATCTTTTAACTAAATGACGTGTAAGTTAAAGTTACAAGGCTCTGATACCAATTGATAGTTTTGGTGCAACCCCAAGAGGGGGGGGGGTGAATTGGGTATTTAAAATTTGTCGCCTAGGTTAACTAGTTTTATAATAGTACAATACAGCCTAGGGTCAGTCTACGCAATCAACAGATAAACATACATGTGTAGTAAACGTAAAGAGCAGAAATATAAAGAACACGCATGATATGTTGTCGGGGTTCGGCCAACTGTGCCTACGTCCCCGCCTTGGCCACACCAGCACAAGGATTACCACTATAATGCTCACTTAAAAGGGTGAAGCGACACCTAATACAACCAAGTCAATTCAAGGGCCTGACTTCAACCAACACGCCTTAATAGGATGGCGCACCTAGCTTTCCTAACCAGGTCTAAGCAAATATGGGACTATTCCATAGGGCTAGTCTCCCTTTTCAGACCTGCGTTTGGAATATAACCAATGTGTATACAACGTGTGTACACAGAAAGATGCTTCTAGACAAGCATATGTGTGCACCAATATAGTTCAATCAATAATGTAAGCACGAATGATATGTAAATATACTCAGTGCTCTAATGTGTGCTAAACACTCAATCATATATAGGTGTTCAATTGAGATCTAGAGTGTATATCCAAGCAATATTTGAAACACACTATGTGAGTAATACAATATTATATCAGGGTTTCAAAAATATGCTAAGCAAGTTCAAACAAACAAACTCATTAATATATTCTAATATTCAAAGCACACTGGAGTTGTTTGAAGCACTAGTTTTTTGAAAAGGATTTTTGCACACCAAAATCTAGGTTTAGGTATCTTGTAATAACAATGCAAGAACCACAACCCTCAAAGTATTTCCACACTAGGTTTATCAAATGAAAACGGTGGAGGAACTTTAATGTTAAACTCTCACAGAAAATCAATCAAACAATAATGTAACTGAGAGTTCTAACTACATAGATTAAGCACGATAGTCTTAGAAAATACTCACAATGCTTGGAGAAATAAAAAATGAGGAGTGTGTGAGTGTTTGGAAGTATTATTTGGCTAATTAAGGATTTTGGGTGTTGAGAGAATTTTGGCCTAATCAAGTTTGCTAATCCTTACTAATTATGACAAATGAATGGGTATATATAGGCAAGGAGGAATTTTTGACCGTTGGGAACATAGTGGGCATAATTAAATTTTTTTAAAAGACCATTAAGAACATTAACCCATTTTACCCCATTTAAAAATTTGGTAAAAAATATTTTAACCTGCGAGGTTCGAGTGCCTGGCTAAAGGTTCAGGTGCCCGAATAGACATAGTAAAAAATTCAACTTTTAGAGGTTCGGTGCTTGAAGGGTGAGTCTATTGGTTGAAACAAAGTCCATAGCATTTTTTCGATAGTTTGGGTACCCGATTCATGATTTGGTTAACTGAACTAGGCAGTTCGATCGCCCGAGCCCAATTTGAACTCCAATATTCGGTCGCTCGGGTAGTTGAAAAGTGTTCTGACAAACGCTCGGGTGCCCGGGGAAGACATGTTCAAATTAGGTTCGGGTGCCCTTATACTTAAGTCAACATGTTGACTAGTTCGATTGCCCGAGCCATTTTACACAGCCTAGGTTCGCTCACCCAAACCTTTTCTACTTCTTTCATTTAAGATCATTTTATCCTTAATTTGATTCCCTTGATTATGATAAGTGATGTTGGGGACTTTTGTTCTTAGTGTAGGTACCTAAAGTCCAATTGTGGTAGTTCTGAGTATACCTACCTACCATGCATGATGCAAATTATTACAAGCCATAGGAGTGCACATTCCATAATTAATTTACATCCCAGAATGAAGAACTAAAATAATAATTACAAGATACAACACATAATTCTTCATTCTTCGGCACGAATACCGCACGCCATCATGATACGTCTTTTAGTTTGAAAGCGCACATATGGTGAACATGCATGCAATTCTTAGTACAATTATTAGTACCAAGAGTATTTATCATAATCAAAACTAGGTGTGACCAATCAGGTCAACACCAACCTTTTTTATAGCATGATATAAGTTTTCAAACCAATTTCAAGGGGCTTTTTTAACCCCTTAAAGATACTTATGCAGTCGTCATACAAGTTTCTCCCCTTGTCGATAAGGACCCGGTGGTGGAGTCATGTACACCTCTTCCTCTAAATCACCATGGAGAAAGGCATTGATCACATCCATTTGATATATGGCCAATGTCTCATAGAAGCAATAGAAAGAACACATCGAATGGTGGTTAACTTGGCAATAGGAGCAAATGTTCCAGTGTAATCCAAGCCTTCTTGTTGACAAAATCCTTTAGTGACTAATCGAACATTGTAGCGTTCAATTGTGCCATTGGAATTTTATGTCATACAATAGACCCATTTGCTGCCAATGGGGCAATGACTAGGAGGTAAGGGAACTAAGGACCATGTGTTTTTGGTAGTGGGAGCATCGAGTTCACATTGCATTGCCTCTTTCCATTTGGGATCTAAGACATCCTGACATATGAGGTGGGTTCTAGGACACTTGAAATGGTATTAACAAAGTGTTTAAGAGCAGAAGACAAAGAATCATAGGAAAGATAGGTATTTAAAGGATACTGAGTACCTGACTTAGTCAAAGATGCATGCTTTTAAGTTGCAGTTGATGGTATTGTACTAACTTGTCTACAATGAAAATCATGAAGGAGGATGGATGGCTATCTGACACATTCACTTATGTGAACAGGAGGTGTAGCAGGAGATAAAGAGGAAGAAGGAGAAGAATGGGATGACGTAGGAGTGATTCTGGATAATGAAGAAATAGGAGGAGTTGCAAGTGGAGGTGAATTAATGATTTATTTAGATATCGAAGGTCAAGAAACAATGTTTTCTGGTGATTATTCTAGAGCAAGGAAAGGAAAAATTGATTCATGAAAAATGACATCGCTTGAAAAAAATTATTGAGTGTTGAGATCATATAAGTGATAGGCTTTTTAGCCTATAGGATAATCAACAAAGATTCATTTTCTAAATAGAGAGTCAAATTTTTCATATGGTTGTAGATTGGTTGCATAGCAAAGACATCCAAAAACTCGCAAGTGAGAGTAGATAGGTGATTTGTTATTCAACATTTCACATGGGGATTTATGTTGCAACACAGGGGTGGAAAGAAAATTTATAAGATAGGCAACAGTAAGCAAACTCTCCCCCCAAAAACACAAGGGAAGATTAGCATCAATTCTTAAGGTCCTGCCAACAATTAAAAGATATCGACGTTTTCGTTCAACTATCCCACTTTGTTGAGGTGTAGTTAGGCAAGAACTTTGAAATAAAATGCCAAGGTTGAAAAAAAAAGAGAATTCATGGAGATTAATTATGGGCCATTATCACTTTGAATGCATTTAACATAGCCATTAAACTGAGTGTTGACAAAATAGATGAAGGTTTTTAGTAATCCTTGCATTTCATATTTTAATTTCAGTAAGAATATCCATGTGAATCGAGTACAATCATCAACAATGGTTAAAAAACTAATGTGCCCTTCTATGAGTTGCCAATACGAAGGGGTCCCCCAAATATCACAATGAATAAGATCAAATGAATTTAAAGCTTGAAGAAAATGGTAGCTGTGTTTCCTTAGCCAAATGGAAAGTTTCACAAGAATGTTTAGAATCAAGTACAAATGAGGGAATAACATAGCTAAAAAATTGTGAAGGTGCCTTGATGGGATGCCCTAACCGCTTGTGTCATGGAAGGTTTGTAGTAGAATCAACATGATAGGTGATAGAGAAGAAAGATGGTGCAGACGTCACTGGAGGAACAAAGTTATACAATCCATTAATTTTTTTCCCCAAACCAATTATCTTCTTTGAAGTTAGGTCTTGCAATATACAAAAAGTGGGAAAGAAGTGAATCGAACAATTCATGGCAGCTATGAGTTGACTCACTAATATTAAATTGACATGGAAAGATGGTGCACATAGAATGTTTTTAACAAGCATATGATTTGAGAGTTTTGTGGAGCTAATGCTTTATCTTAGAATATGCACCATTGGGCAAGGTTACTTGAGAAGATAAAGGAGAGGTATTAAGTACTAAAGTTGCTATGTGATTTGTTGCACCACTATCAATAATCCAATGATTCAAGGATGTATTCCGTGCACTAAAGGATGAGCAGAAAGGGGCAGAGATACTAAAAAGTAAGGTGAACTCCCAAGAGAGGGGGGGGGGGGGGTGAAACAGGTTTTTTAAAATTTCTTTGCTTACTTTAATTTAAAAATTCTTTGGTTGAATTTTAATCTTAGCAATATATACTTTCAGAAATTTACCAATAACCACAATACTATTGATAATCAATTAAGTGTAACCAAAATTCAATCTCAAGTTCAAATCTTTGATATTGATACTTAGCTGATTAAATTCCAAAAATCATATTAGGATAGTTTAAAAATAAAACTCAGATTTTATTCATGTACTCCAATCGTTGAAATATAATTTTCAAATATTTGATTTTTGAAAACTTTTAATTTAAAATACCTTGCACTTGTTTTAATATTCAAAATCAGGATTTTGATGAATTTGTCAAACCAACCAACTAACTAATGTATGCTAAATTTAACTATGCTTCAAAATCAAGATTCCAGCACTCCCAAAGGTTTAGCAAGATATAAAGATCATATACGCATTTAATATCTTTACAAAATTTAAAGAGATTTAGGGAGAAGAGCTTAGAACCAGTTTTTTATAAGATTCGGCTTGCAACCTACGTCTTTTCCCTAAGCAACCGCTGTGAGGATTTCAACTTTTTATTAGGCCAAGTTACAACCTCTCTCCTTCTCAGGTGGAGATCCCTATTTAACAAGAATACCCTTTCTCGTTAGCCAACAATTAAACAATTCTGAATCGTCAAAAAGCAACAAGAAAAGCAAACTTTGTTGTCGTACAATGAACACTCTCAGTTAAAGCAGATTTGCACAAGTTAAAAGAAAAATATACTTCAGCAAATAAATAATATAAAGAGATGAAGCTCAAGGTAAATATCACCAGGGTTCTTTCATAGATTGTAAAACCCAGTTAGAGCACAAGAACCGTAAACTTTAATTCAGTAAGTACTCAGCAATATCTTTCAACAAAGTATTCATCACGAACTTGTAGAAACTATTAGAATTTGATCAATAGTTGGTTGTTGGTAATTGTTGGTGTCATTAATCTTTAGGTTTAACATGTATTTATAGATAGAAAAAGTAATATTTCATATTCCCCAAGTTTCTTGCAGTGTTTCCCAAGTTCTCACAAAGTTTGAAGACCAAGCAATCAGTTTTGAAAACTTTCTCTCATTGTTTTAAATTTAAAAAGCCGAAGGTCAGTTGACTGTGATTCACGGGGTCAGTCGCCTGATCGTTTATAATTCAGCGAAAAATCAAACACAGAATGGGGTCAGTCGCCTGAGCCTATAAGGTCAGTTGCCTGATGCTATTCTATTTGCTTAATTTATTTAGCATAAAAATATTAGTCAACTGATCAAACATGGTCAGTCGCCTGAAGTTACAATATTTCAAAAACTTTATTTTTTAACACTTTGAAGGTGTCAGTCAGCTGATCCATGTAGGTCAGTCGTTTGAACTTGCAATGTTTCAGAAACTTTGTTTTTCAATACTTTAAACCTTTGATTTTGTAAAACTTAAATGAGACTTATTTAAGAACATTTTCCGAGGTTTTCAAAAATAGGTCTCTAAGTCCATAATAATTCCTTAGAGCTTCAACCATTTATATTGAAATTTAATGAACTACTTACATAAGACTTCTTAAGATTCTAATTTTCTATAACACTAAGTCTTCATGCTTTTGTGTCCATTCTATCTTGACTTCTTTCTTCAAAGGACTTTAAGTTCATTTGATCTTCTATCTTTGAATCCAAACTTTTAATGAACTTCATCAAACACTTGAGATCTTGAACATTTTATTAAAACCACTTGAATCCTAAAACATCATCACTTAACCAAATATGTTAAGTTCCCATGATTTTTTATCATCAAAATAAGATTCTTAAGTCTTGTTAGGCCAACAATCTTCCCTTTTTCGATGATGACAAACAAGGAGCAAAAATGAGTAAGCCTTAAAAAGGCTCCCTCTTCCAGTAAGCATAGTCTTAACATAATTTTGAAAATAAGTCATTTATTTATATGATTGCATATCAGAGTTTCAGTTCATCAAATTCAATTCAAGTTCATATTTCAAGATCATCAATGTTATGTTCATATTTTTTAATTCATAATAACAATATCATCAACAACGTGTATCAGCAATGTGCTTTCAGTTTTGCTCGAAAGTTCTCCCCCGTTTGACATCAATCAAAAAGAGATAAACACAAACATGCTAAAGCATAGGGTAGTATCAGCAAAAAAATAAAGAATAATAGTTATCATTTTGTAATTAAGAAGTCGAAAAACAACATGAGCAACATCCAAGAATTAAAAAGCAACTATCTGAAATACAAATTTCAAAAAAATATCTAAGCATCTACAGTTGTATCTTCTTCTTCTTCTTCTTCTTCTTCATCTTCATCATCTTCTTCATTTCCTTCTTCTTTAGTGAATGCTTCACTTATCTCCATAGGATCTTTTCCTCGTGAAGAGCCAGCTATATGTTATTCAGTACAACCAAGTCGTCAATCTAATAAAGAATAGTTGTTTGCTATTCAGTACAACCAAGTCATTGATCCAGTAAAGAATAGTTGTTTTGAAGAGATGCAAAATTTTCTTGAAGCGTTTGAAGTCCAGATCTCATTTCACCACAAAAGATGGTGAATTGTTGATGAAAAGGAAGAAACCAGGAAGGTGCATCATCTACCTAAGGAGCAGGTTGTTGAGCCGGTGGTTGTGGATCCGGATCTTGCTATTGTCTTCTTCCCAACTTAGGAAACCAGCCTTGCTCATGCTTTTCATAACCCATTTGCTTAAGAGTGGTAGACGAGAAAATGTCATAATGGGTCTACTTGATAAACAAGTCATTTGGAGAGGCTATGTTGAGATGGGGAAAGATTAGATTCAGAGTTCCTCCATATGGTAAATTTACTCTGTGTGTTTCGGTTCTTGAGATCATCTATTTTAGAATCAAACTTGATAAATCAAGCTTCTTCTCATTAAGTAAGCACCACATGACGAAACAATCCAAATAAGAGATGTAGTCATGTGATCCTACTTGAGGCAAAATATTGTATGTGATGATCTTTTGGCAAATCTGTTCCTGCAGGTTTAATTGTTTATAGAGTGGAGGATGTCCAAAATAAACCAAATCCTTATCCATAATCAGTGGCAGAAATTCTTAAAGGGTAAAACCTTGTTCCATGATCCAAGATTGTCCAAATGCAGGACATTTAAATTGACCTTGTCGAATGTTGAAAATAGTTGCCAAAGTTTGTGGACTAAGTGCAATTGCCTTTCCCATAACTTTGGTAGTAGTTACCGTGTCTCCTTTAACCAAGTTTGCATAAAAAAATCTTAACTAGATTGGGAAAGACACCTTTAGCCTGATAGGTGACAAATTTCTTCCATCCTAATACTCTAAACATAGATAAAATTTTAGAAAAAAAATTCCTCAAAGAACTTAGTATCTAAGACTTTACTGAAGATGGGTTTAGTGGAACAAATATGATCTTTGTAAAGTTTCTTTGGCTTAGAACTTATAAGCCATTTCTCGATGTTCTCACTGTCATCTTTCCTATAAGCGGATCCTTTTTATCCAGTAGTTTTCATTCATGGCATGATGATTCGAATAGTAAAACCCTAGAAAATCGTGAGGGAAAGGTGTAGGTGATGTTCTTCAAGATTTAATAGAAGGATTTTGAGTGTAGAAGCACTTGGGTTCAAAGAAGAATGAGTGTTGGAGAGGATAAAAATAGGGTTAGGTGTCTACGAAGTTGAAAGGTTAGGGTTTCACGCATTTTAGGTATTTAAATAGCCGTCAGTCAATCAACTAAAATCGTGGGTTAGAAGCCTAACAATTTAGCGCATTTAAATTTTTTTAGATAGTAGCGAGTCAGTCGGCTAAGGCTTTGAGGGTCAGTACCTGACTTTACTGATCCTGAAATACTAACAAAGTCAGAAATGGTTAAGTCGACTATGCCTTATGGTTCAGTCACCTGACCTCACCTGCCTTTCAAATTCCACTTTACTATTCATTCAATATCCTCTTTAAACAACTTCTCTTGTATGTAATAATCCTAGTTCTCTTCTTATAGATATAAATCTATCTTCTAGAAGAGGTTTTGTAAAACTATCTGCACATTGGTCACTTGTATTCACAAACTCAAGTAAGATGTATTCTTTTTACACATGATCTCTTAAGAAGTGACGTCTTATGTCTATATGCTTGGTTCTTGAGTGTGATATGGGATTTTTGGAAATATTTATGGCACTGGTATTGTCACACTTCATAGGTATAACTGAATATTCCAATTTGTAATCTTTTAATTGTTACTTAATGTAGAGAGTTTGTGCACAACAACTCCCTGCTACAACATACATAGCTTCAGCAGTAGATAGGGCTACGAAATTTTGTTTCTTAGAGAGCTAAGATACAAGAGAACTTCCTAGAAAATTGGCAAGTACCACTTCTACTTTTTTTAATCAATTTTACATCCAGCATAATCAACAATAGCTAATTATCTCACAGCCAGTGTCCTTAGGATACCATAGACCTAAGTCAATAGTACTTATTAAATATCTTAAGATTTTTTTGATAGCTATTTGGTGAGATTCCTTAGGGGCTACTTGAAAATGAGCACACATGCATACACTAAACATAATGTCTGGTCTATTGGCTATCAAATATAGTAGACTTCCTATCATACCTCGGTAATATTTCATATCTACCGGTTTTCCTTTTTCATTCTTATTAAGACTTATAGATGTAGTCATTGGGATTCTTATTGGTTTGATACTTTTCATATCAAACTTCTTAAGTATATCCGTTATATGTTTTGATTGATTTATGAAGGTTCCATTTTTAGCTTGCTTAATTTGAAGTCCTAGAAAGTAAGTCAATTCTCCCATCATACTCATTTCAAATTCATTTTGTATACATTGTGTAAAGTCCTTACATAGATCTTTGTTTGTAACACCAAAAATGATATCATCCACATAGATTTGAATAATAAGCATGTCTTCATTGTTAGATTTAATTAACAATGTCCTGTCCACTTTTCCTCTAGAAAAGCCATTATCCAATAGAAATCCACTCAACCTCTCATACCAAGCTTTAGGAGCTTGTTTTAGTCCATATAGTGCATTTGTTAATCTAAACACATGATGAGGGTAATGAATATCCTCAAAACCTAGATGTTGTGCCACATAAGCTTCTTCATTTATAAATCCATTTAAGAATGCACTCTTCACATCCATTTGATATAGTTTAAATTCTTTGTGAGATGCATAGGTTAATAACATTCTTATAGCTTCCATTCTAGCTACGGGAGCAAAGGTCTCATTGTAGTTTATTCCTTCTTCTTGATTATATACTTGAGCTACAAGTCTAGCTTTATTATGTACTACTATACCATTTTCATCTTTTTGTTTTTAAATACCCATTTGGTTCCAATTACAGAATGATTAGCGGGTCTAGGAACTAAATTCCATACTTTATTTCTTTCAAATTGATTTAACTCTTCTTGCATAGCTACTATCCAAGAATCATCACTTAAGGCTTATTCTGTATTCTTGGGTTCTTCTTAAGATAGAAATGCAAAATGATTACATAGATTTTTTAATAAGGATCTAGTAGACACACCACGTGAAGGTTCACCAATGATTTGGTCTTTTGGGTGATTTCTTACATACTTCCATTCTTTAGGTAGTTCAGAATTTTCTATAGGTCCATCATTTGAGCTTGATTCATTGTTCTCATCCTCGACTTCTCTAATTTCTAAGTCTTCTAGTTTTTTGTATTTTTTCAGCTTCCTCAATATCAATTGTTTTGGTGAATGGATTTGCCTCATCAAAAGATACATGTATTGATTCTACGATTGTGAGTGTTCTTTTGTTGTATATTCTGAATGATTTACTATTTAACGCATACCCTAGGAAGATTCCTTCGATTGATTTTGCATCAAATTTTCCTAAGTCTTCTTTATCATTTAATTCAAAACACTTGCATCCAGATACATGAAAATAAGATATGTTAGGTTGTCTTCCTTTCCATAGTTCATAGGGGGTCTTATCTAGGCTTGATCTTATGAAAACTCTATTTATCACATAATATGTGGAATTTACCGCTTCAGCCCAAAAATACTTAGGTAATTTATGCTCATTAAGCATGATCCTAACCATTTCTTGAAGAGATCTATTCTTCCTTTCAACAACTTCATTTTGTTGTGGAGTTTGAGGTATTGAAAATTTTTGATTTATTCCATGTTCATTACAAAATTTATCAACTTCTTTATTTTTTTAATTCTCTTCCTTGATCACTTCTGATATTTAGAACTTCATACCCTTTTCATTTTGGAGTCTCTTGCAGAAGTTAATTAACATCTTGCAAGCTTCATCTTTGGAAGCTAAGAAGAGTACCCAGGTGAACTTGGAGTAGTCATCAACAATGACAAAAGCATGTTGCTTTCTCCTAGACTTTGTGTTTTAGTAGGACTAAATAAATCTAAGTGGATAAGTTCTAGGGGCCTACTAGTGGAGATGTGTTTCTTCTTTTTAAAACTAGTCTTAGTTTTCTTTCCAAGCTGGCAAGCTTCACAAATTTTGTCTTTTACAAACTTTGTGCTAGGTAGACCTTTAACTAATTTCTTTTTAGCTAATTTAGATAACATGTCCATTCTAACGTGTCCTAGTCTTCTATGCAACAGCCAACTAGCTTCATCCATGGTTGTTAAGCATGTGATTTCTTGAGATTTTATATTTTCAAAGCTTATACAATACACATTATCAACCCTTTTTGCAGTTGATAAAACATCATGCTTTTATTGATTTTCAATTATGCATTTGTCTTGTTTAAATATTATGTCAAAGCCTTTATCACTTAATTGACTTATACTAAGGCGATTGTGTTTTAACCCATCTACTAGTAAAACATCATTAATGGTTAAGGAAGGTTCTATACCAATAATTTTACCTTTAGCATTGTCGCCGAAGGTGACATATCCACCATCTTTTTGCATTAGTGTGGTAAATTTTGATTTATCTCCAATTATGTGCCTTGAACACCCGCTATCCAAGTACCATTTGCCTTTTGATGGAGTGGTCCTAAAGCATACCTACAAGAAGGGTTCACGGTGTTACCTTTTTGTACCGAAACCTTCTTAGGTCTTTTTATTTTAGGTTTATTTTTAGTTTTGACTCTCCATACTTTCTTGATTTTAATATTTTTTCCTTTTAAATGGACATTCAAACTTTATATGTCCCTTTTTCTAACACAAGAAGCAAGTAGTATGTTCATAAGCATTCATAGAAGATGTGTTGGCATAATATTTTGATTCTTTTATGAAGTATCCCATATAGAGATTATTTTTCTTCTTGTTTTCAACTCCATTGTATCCAATTCCTTCTTTATCTAATGAGATTCTTCGTGTTGCAACCAGCTTCTCAAAAATTTCTTTTCCTTTTGTGAAATTGTAAATGATTTTGTCTTTATCCTCAATTTTACTTTTAAGCTTACTCAATTCTAAATCCTTCTTAATTTCACCATTTACTTGCAACCTTACTTAGTCTTGAGACATCTCATTTCTTTCATCCATAAGATCATCAATATGTGAATCCTTTTCTTTTTCAGTTAATTTTGAAGTTTCAAGTTAATTTTTGAGTACTTCATTTTGTTCTTTCAAAGTTAAGTTTCTTTTGGTTAATCTTATGAACCTTTTATGCAAAGTAAATAGTTTAGCCTGAATTTCTCTATATGAAAGCATGCTTTCACATGAGTCACTACATGATTCATCACTAGATTCTTCAGGTGAACTAGTATAGGAATTTACCTCTGTATCTTTAGCTATGAAGCAGAGATTTGCCACATCTCGATCACTTGATTCGGTTTCTGATTTGCTTGAGCTTGTGTCATCCCACGTAGTAGCTTTCATTGCCTTCTTTTTAATCTTCTTGTCTTTTTTGAGCTGTGGATAATTAGGTTTTATATGCCCAACCTTTTTTCAGTTATAACATGTAGGAGGTTCATTTTTGGTTTCCTTTTTACTTGTTTCTCCTTTATTAGATTTTGAGCCTCTGAATTTTCGAGTAAATTTCTAATTTTTCTTGAAGAATTTTCCAAGTCTCCTAGTAATTAAGGTTGTATCATCATCGTCATATTCATTTTCTTCTTCTTCTTTACTAGAGTTTTATTTAGCAGCTTTAAGGGCTATTGATTTCTTAGGTTTGTTACTTTCTAAATTTATTTCATTTATGGTCATCTCATATGTAAGAAGTGATCCAATCAATTCATCAAGAAAGGTGTTTTTTAAGTTTCTTCCTTTCATAAGTGTTTTGGCCTTAGGTTCCCATATTGGTGCAAGTCCTCTAAGGATTTTTCGGATCATTTCATATCTAGAGTAGTTTTTCCCTAAAGCATTGGGGGAGTTTATAATATGGGTGAACCTAGTGTACGTACTAGTAATGGTCTCATCAGGGTTTATCCTAAATGCTTTATACTCGCTAGTGAGCATATCGATTCTATTATCTCTTATATCAATTGTCCCAAATTTCTTTGGATGTTTTGCATGCCATGACCCTATTGAATTCATTTACATCAACGGTACAATATAGTGCATTCATTGCACTTGAGTTAATTTGCAGCATCTTTAAGTCATTATCTGTCATCTCTTTTTCTTCTTTTGGAATTTCTTTATTGTCTACAGTTTTGGTAAGGACAAGATCACCATGTATGACAACTTTCCAAACTTTCCAATACATGGTTTTTAGGTATATCCTCACTCATTGTTTCCTAAAATTGTAGTTAAACCCACAGAAGATAGGTGGTCTAGATGAGGATTGACCCTCAACAAAAAGGAGATACACCTAGGTGTGCCGTAGGGATCTTTATGTAGCTTTTTAGTTTAAGATTCTCTACAACCCCACTCTTATACCAATTGAAAAGTAAGGTGAACTCCCAAGAGGGGGGTGAATTAGGTTTTTAAAATTTCTTTACTTACTTTGTATTTAAAAATTCCTTAGTTTAATTTTAATCTCAGCAATATATACTTTTAGCAATTTACCAACAACCACAATATTATTGATAATCAATTAAATTTAACCAATATTCAATCTCAAGTTCAAATCTTTGATATTGACACTTAACTGATTAAATTCCAAAAATCCGATTAGGATAGTTTAAAAATAAAACTCAGATTTTATTCCTTTACTCCAATCGATGACATATAATTTTCAGATATTTGATTTTTGAAAAATTTTAATTTAAAATACCTTACAACTATTTTAACATTCAAAATCAGGACTTTGATGAATTTGTCAAACCAATCAACTAAATAATGTATACTAAATTTAACTATGCTTCAAATCAAGATTCTAGCACTCCCAAAGGTTTAGCAAGATTCAAATATCATACACACATTTAATATCTTTGCATAATTTAAAGATATTTAGGGAGAAGAGCTTAGAACGAGATTTTTACAAGGTTCAGCCTACAACCTACGTCCCTACCCCAAGCAACTGTTATGAGGATTCCAATTTTTTATTAGGCCAAGTTACAACCTCTCTCCTTCTTAGGTTGAGATCTCTCTCTAACAAGAATACCCCTTCTCGTTAGCCAATAATTCAACAACCCTGAATCATCAAAAAATAGCAAAAAAAAAAAAAAAGAAGCAAACTTTGTAGTAGTACAATGAACACTCTTAGTTAGAGCATATTTGTACAAGTTAAAAGCACAATATACTTTAGCAAATAAACAATATAAAGAGATAAAGCTTGTTGATATTATAGGTCATATCCCATTTTGATTGTGACAAATACTCTAGTATTTAATAGTTGATGAGTTTGTGTCCAGGATCAATTGCAAGTTTCATATGGTGTACATGGACTTAAAAGAAATTGAAGACCTAGAATATTTATTTGTTGTATTTCAGTTATGTTTCATTTGGGTATGTAATATTTAAATTCTAATGGTCTGTAATAATTAATGCATTGCATGCATGATAGGACAGATAAGCTCAAAGACCTTAGACTGACCATAGGTCAAAATATATTGCATGAAAAATTCCCCACATATCCTATAAATAATTATCATGAAGAATAGGGGTGATCTCAAAAGAAGAATAGGACCTAAATTGAAAATTTTTATGGTTGGTTGATCGAACCAAAATACACTAAGCACTTCGATTGACTAAACCTCCACAGGCTCAAAAGTTTCACCATTTGGTCAACCGTCCTTAAAATGAACTTCAATGGCCTGGTCAATCGAACTGGCATGTGGGAAATCACAACGCCTTGGTCAACCGAATTCACATTTGTAAAATTGCCCGGTTGACCGAACGTTTAACTTTGGTCAACCGAACTTAGCCCAGTCGACCAACCTCAGAGGTTTTAAAATCGCATCATGTCTGGTCGACCATCACTGCAATTCAAAAACACCCTAGTCGACCGAACTAAGCAACTTGTTCGACCGAACCTCAAAAGTGATCGACAGACCCTATTGGGTTGTCCAATTTTTACCGAAGTTAGACTGGGTTATTTTTAATTAAACTCACTTAATTTTTTCCCAAAATACCAAGCATGTCCCCAACGATTATAATTCTTCCCAACTCTATAAATACCTCCTCATTTGCAAAATTAAGGTGTGATTAGGGTTTTGAGATTAGCCAAATTACTCTTAAAATCATTTTGGCCAAAATCATTAATACTCTTTTATTTCTTCAAATATATTGCCAAAATTCACTTCCTATATCTATCTAGCCATTTATTTTGAGTGAGGTTGTTTTGTCATATTTATACTACATGCTCAAACTCTCCCTCACTTGTATTTGGTCATGCTTTGATTTTTGGAGAGTAGCTTAAGGTTTTTCACATAATATTTCATTCATAAATATTGTATTGGGAAAAAATCTTACTTGACTTAATATCTTGCATCCTCATTGCAAGATTCACAAACTTGCTTTGCGCTTTGACAAAAAAATTTTAGCAAGCTTAACCCTATTATCTATTGTGCTTTACATTTGAAAATCATTATTGTGATATTTTCTTAAGGGTTATTTAGACATTTTGATTATGCACATTACAAACACATTATCTTGAAATCAAAATTCTTACTCTCACATACACACATTGACATACATATTGTTAAGAGTCAACACATCGACTAACAAAATCTCACTTGAGCTTAATATCCTATCATATGTGAGTGCATAAATTGATCGAGCATAGCGGTAAATATCTTCATAGTGTAAGAAGCATATTTGTTTGTACAAAAATATTTTCATATCTATTGTATTCTTGACATATGATCGGAAGAGGGAGACTTCCCCTGGGAATAGTCCCGAATTGGCTTTAACCCGGTTAGGAAAGGTAGGTGTACCATCTGCTTAAGGTGTTGTATTAGGTGTCATTCCACCCGTAAAGTGAGCCTTAGTGGAATCCTTTAACTTGTGAGCTTGAGGCGGGGATGTAGGCAGTGTTGGCTGAACCCCAATAACATTTCTAGTGCCTGCTTTTAATTTTTTTCCTTTTACATTTCAGCACTTGAATGTTTGTGTATTATTATTGTAAATGATTGGGTTTATGATTATATAGGAAGACCCTAGGCTTGTGTAATACTGTTTGTGCAATTTGGACCGAACCTAGGAGAATTTTTTTTAATTACCCAATTCACCTCCCCTCTTAGGAATACACCAAAGCCACAATTGGTATCAGAGCCTCATTGCAATAGACTTAAAAGTTTTTGCAAAAGATCGCAGTGGCGTGCATTGGTGTATCCCCATTCGGAGAGGGACGATCACCTTCCAGTCCTCCATTATTTTGTGGTGTTGAGTACACCGCCTAAAAAATTAGAATGAGCTTTTTTATAAAATCTATGGAGTGGAAGGCCTGGTAGGTGATTGATAAGGGAATTGGTATGCCAATAGAAAATGATAATACTTTGATGCATGCAAATTCACATGCCATGGTCTTATTGCATTGTTGTTTAGATTCTGATATTTTGCTTGAGTTTGTGGCAAGTAAGAATGCATAGAATGTGGGTTGAGTATGAAAGGAAGTATGGAGTGACCCAGGAAAAGGAGATTGGCACTCCAAATGCTCCAAGCCAAAATGATCAGATAATGGCCAATCATGATCCAATTGCATTGGTAGACGATGAGGAATATGATTTTAACTCTGCCTCTTTTACTATTTCATGCAATAATTCATGTGATGCATGTTGTGATGATTTGTGCAAAATTCTATGATATATTTTATGTTGAATCATCTGTTGAATGCAATGATATCTCTCATTTTCATGCATGCACTGATTCTTGTAACATTCCTGGTACTAAATATTGTGATGAACCATGTGCTAAATTGATAGATATTAGTATGTCCTTCAATGAAAAACTAGAGAAAACTTTATCGAAAACACACAAGCTTCTAGTTAGGATGGATAAAATGAAAGCAATAGTGAAGAATGAGAATAAGAAAGTAGAAATGAAATTGAATGGATTAAAAGAATATCAAGTTGCTCTAGAGAAGAAGAAAATTAATAAAATCATGAGGATCATTTGCATAGAAGAACAAATAAAAGATGATAAACCCTTAGGAGTCAAAAGAAGTAAATTATTCAAAGGGGGTTTATCATTAAAATCCCACTGTCATAAAAACTTTAATGCTTTTTCTGAAAAAAATAGAACAAATTAGCTTAAACCTTCGTATGCATGTAAAGCTTGCTTAGGACAAATTAGTTTCGTTTGTTTATGTAGGAGTGCCAGAGGTTTAAATAAGGAAATGATGTGGGTGATTATGGTAGCTAATTCCACAGGACAAGATGGAGGAAAAGCTCAATTTGAATATGAATAATCACTCTTCCATGACCGATGGCTTGGGAAGTGGTTAAGCTTAAAATTCCAACAAATAGATCCCACCTTTATTGGAAAGTCATTTGTTATTCCCTTAAAGCCAGAATTAGGTCAAAATTCAGTGAAAATTGAAGTTTTGACTAAGTTCAATCGACCATCCTTAAATGACCTAAAACATTCGGTCGACTAACCACATTTGAACTGACAAACTTCGATCATCCAAACACTCTTCGGTCTACCCCTTGGTCATCCGGACTTGAAACCAAATTCTTTTCGGTGGACCAACCATTTTAGAACAAATTCCTCTTGGTCAAGCAATCCTTGGGAACCGAAACATCACATCAGGTTTTGGTCAACCATCCTTAGCTCCAGTTGACTGAACATACACAAATTGTGAAGAATTTGAAGCATCGGTCGACCGAAGTTGCCCTTGGTCAATCGAACCTCACGAGTCTATATATATTAGCTGCATGAAAAAGCTCATTTTCACCTCAAAATTGAGAGCTTTTCCTCTGTTTCCTCAGTTATTCCTTTAGATCTTCACTCTAGCAATAAAAATCCTTCCACCATCCTCCATGGCCAGGGCAAATGAGCATGTTGATGCCCAGGAGGTAGCCTACACTCAGGATAGTTGATTTCTTTTGGAGTTGGCTAGGATCAGATACATGAGGGAGTTCCACCCCAAAGAGGTCATACTAGGTAGGTCCTCGATCTTCCGTTTAAGGAACAACATTTCAGCAATATCATGGATATGTTTAGATTTCAGGGGTGGGAGTCACTCATGACATATCAACCCAATGGGCACTATCCCACTTTTGTTAAGACTATTTTATGCTAATCTAGGAAATGATGAGGACGGATATTATTCCTAGGTTTTAGAGACCGACATTAGATTTTATACTGAGTATTTGTCTGATGTTCTTAACATAGGGCGGGAAACTTTGAGTGCCCTGATTTGGTGACCTCTTGGACAAATGAACGGGAGTTTTCTATTGGGATGTTTGCAAATTTAGTTATGATCGACCTATTTGCAAATCCCAATCACCCTTAAAACTACAGGTCCTTCACCTTAGAGACCAAGGTAGTCCACCATCTGATTACATATAATATTCTACCTAAGGGAGGGTCTCGGGTGCATGTATCCTTTCTAGAGTACTTTATCATGTGGTGTCTATTCGCTAGAAGAATACTTGACCTACTCAGTTTGATGATAAGATGGATGATGGCTAATACTATTGGGCATAGGATCATCATGCCCTATAGGGGGATCTTAAACAAGTTATTCCTGAGTATGGAAGTAACTCAATCGTTGCCACACTAAGGAGAAGCAGAAGCGCATGCATGTTCTCATCAGTTACATTGAGTTTGATGGGGTATGAGTTGGTTGGCAACCTTTGATTGCCCACGGGTGTCAGGAGACTTGCAGATTAGGAGGAGGTCCTACAAGAGATGCCACCACAGCCTGCTCAGCCATAAAATGCTGAATTGATGGTAGCTATCACGAGATTTACTAAATATTTTGGTCAGTTTAGAGATTCTCAGTTTCAAATTACTCAGTCCATATAGGCAGATATCAGGGGGCTGAGGGATATGGCCTCATCATCTCACACATAGTACACTACTCATCGTGATGAGTTCAGAGAGTTCTCGATCTCTTCAAAGCACATGTACAAGGAGCTAGAGAGGGTTATAGCTGTAAATTTCAAAGAGCTAAATGACCGTATTCATGAGCTACACGACGATAGAGATAGGGAGCATATGGACTTTGCCCCAGATGGAGGAGACGATTTTGATGATAGGGATGGTGTATAGACACTAGAGAGCTTCCTGTAGAAGCTGAGATTATTATTGTTGTTATTATTATCAGGTTTGTATCTATAAACAACTTACATTGTTCTTGCTTTTCTTTCATTGACTACACTACACTCTCACCCACTATCCATTTTGTTTTCTGCTGATAGTCGGGTCATTTACACTTATTTACATTTATTATTAGTTATTGCCTAAGGGGGAGCATTAGTTCTTCATGGCTGGTGTATTAAAATGCCTCCATAATCACGTTATTATATACATATATATATATATATATATATATATATATATCT
The DNA here is from genome assembly GCF_029873635.1 of Malania oleifera. Taxonomy (NCBI): domain Eukaryota; kingdom Viridiplantae; phylum Streptophyta; class Magnoliopsida; order Santalales; family Ximeniaceae; genus Malania; species Malania oleifera. The sequence continues at coordinate 64,927,024 of NC_080424.1, forward strand.
AGTTTCTATTCTCTGTTCCTTTCCATATATATTCCTTGATGAATGGCATATTTGTATGGATTATTGACTGTTACCTTGTGGCATTCTTAGTTTAGAATGCCTCCTGCATGGTGGATGCAAAGGATGTGAATTGCATGCTGGTAGATGATTATAGGTTCTCACATGCTTTAACTGAGTTATAAAATGCTTGTTTGAACCTTTCAGGTACATTGTTTTTTTGGGGAAAATCTCCAATTTACAGATGGCATGCTTCCAAAATTTTGAAAAACTTTTTCCCAAAATAAAAACAAGTACACTGATGATTATGATAAAATACAAGTTAAAATATTTTGAAAGGATGAGTGTAAACTTAAATGAAAACTAAACTCCATCCTAGCATAATCATTGGGTATTTAGAGGAGCTAAGGTAATTGATTATACTTGGCATGTTAAATGAATTTCATATTTAACTTGTGCTCGCCATATGATCTTGCATGTGATCGTTAAATCCTTGGATCAATATGGTTATATTTTTTTGGTTATGTTCTATGTGCACCACGTAGAAAATTGATTGAGTGCACATACTTAGGGGGGGGGGGGGGGGCTATTTGTTCTAAAAATCTACGGCTCTGAGAAGTTTAAATCCATCTTTGTTTATTCTTTGTGAGTTTGTTTGTATGGTGCAATGCATGGCTATCATATTTCTTGCATGTTGATAGTTATATTTAGGTTTTCCATTTTGATCATACTAGACTATTTGAGTTGTTAGTTGTGAATAACTTGTAAGTTTAAAACTCAATCAAGTCATTTCTATACAAATATTTTAGGGAAATGCTCTATTTTCAAACGACATGTTGCCGAATCTAAAAATCTTCTTAATCATATCTTGTATTTACATGATTCATACTCAATGCCTTGCCTATATATCATAAATTTATAATGGCCCATTTTGCTATTGCCAAAAAGGGGAGAAGTTAGGAAAAATTGGGTATCTTAGGAAAATGTGTTTGAACTTTTAAAATCTTTTATGCATAAATTGAGGGGGAGCGTTTCTTAGCTATACCCACTTTTGCATAAGGTATTTTTCATCATCAAAAAGGGGGAGATTGTTGACCTTATAGGTCATATCCCATTTTCATTAGAACAAATACTCTGGTATTTAATAGTTGATGAGTTTGTGTGCATGATCAATTGGAACTTTCATTTGGTGCACATGGACTTTAAAGAAATTGAAGATAGGGGTGATTTTGAAAGAAATATAGGACCTAAATTGAAAATTTTTATGGCCAATAGACCGAAGCAAGTTAACACAAAGCACTTCGATCGACCGAACCACCACAGCGTCAAAATTTTGACCATTTGGTCGACCGTCCTTAAAATGAACTTCAACGCCTTGGTTGACAGTACTGGCACGCGGAAATCCCAACACCTTTTCGATTGAACTCATAGTTGTAAAATGGCCTGGTCGACTGAGCATTCAAATTTGGTTAACGAAACTTAGCCTAATTGACCGAACCTTGAAGGTTCTGAAATCGCCTCATGTCTAGTCGACCATCACTGCAGTTCAAAAACACCTTGGTCAACTGAACTGAGCAACTTGGTCGACCAAACCTCAAAAGTGGTCGACCGACCCTCTCAGGTTGTCCAATTTTTACCGAGGTTAAACTGGGTTATTTTTAATTAAACTCACTTAATATTTTTCCAAAATGCCCATCATGTCCCCAATGACTATAATTCTTCCCAACTCTATATATACCTCCTCATTTGCAAAATTAAGGTGTGATTAGGGTTTTGAGATTTTCCAAATTTCTTTGAAAATTATTTTGGCCAAAATCATTCATACTCTTAATTTCTTCAAATATATTGCCAAAATTCACTTCCTATATCTATCTAGCCATTTATTTTGAGTGAGGTTGTTTTGTCATATTCATACTACAAGCTCAAACTCTCCCTCACTTGTATTTGGTTGTGCTTTGATTTTTGGAGAGTAGCATAAGGTTTTTACCATAATATTTCATTCATAAATATTGTATTGGGAAAAACTCTTACTTGGCTTAAGATCTTGCATCCTCATTGCAAGATTCATAAACTTGCCTCGCGCTTTGACAAAAATATTTTTAGCAAGCTTAACCTTATTATCTATTGCGCTTTACATTTGCAAATCATTATTGTGATATTTGCTTAAGGGTTATAGAGACATTTTGATTATGCACATTACAAGCACATTATCTTGAAATCAAAAGTCTTACTTTCACATACACACATTGACATACATATTGTTGATTGTCAACACATTGACTAACAAAATCTTACTTGAGCTTAATATCTTTTCATATGTGAGTGCATAAATTGATTGATCATAGTGATACATATTTGCTTAGTGTAAGAAGCATATTTGTTTGTACACAAATATTTTCATATTTATTGTATTCCTCACATATGATCGGAAGAAGGAGACTAGCCCTGTGAATAGTCCCGTAATGGCTTTGACCCAATTAGGAAAGTTAGGTGCACCATCCTGTTAAGGTGTTGTATTAGGTGTCGCTCTTCCTGTAAAGTGAGCCTTAGTAGATTTCTCTTACTTGTGAGCTTGACGCGGGGATGAAGGTAGTATTGGCCGAACCCTGATAACATTTCTGGTGCCTGCTTTTAATTTCTTCATTTTACATTTAAGCACTGGAATGTTTGTGTATTATTATTGTGAATGATTGGGTTTATGATTATATAGAAACACCCCAGGTTTGTGTAATACTTTTTGTGGAATTTGGACCGAACCTAGGAGAATTTTTAAAAAAAATACCCAATTCACCCCCCTCTTGAGAATACACCAAAGCCAACAAATCTCAAAGTAAATATCACCGGGGTTCTTTCTTAGATTGTAAAACTCAGTTAGAGCACAAGCACCTTAAGCTTCAATTCAGCAAGTACTCGGTAATAGCTTTCAGCAAAGTATTAAGTAAGAACTCTTTGAAAGCATGAGAATTTGATTAATAGCTACTTATTAGTAATTGTTGGTGTCCTTAATCTCAAGGTTTAACATGTATTTATAGATAGAAAAAGTAATATTTTGTATTCCTCAAGTTTCTTGCAGTGTTTCCCAAGTTCTCACAAAGTTTGGAGACCAAACAATCAGTTTTGGAAACTTTCCCTCACTATTTTAAATTTAAAAAGTCAAAGGTCAATTGACTGTGATTCACGAGGCTAGTTACTTGATCCTTTATTATTCAGTGAAAAATCAAATACAGAATGGGATCAGACACCTGATGCTATTCTATTTGCTTAATTTATTTAGCATAAAAATATCAGTCAACTGATCAAACATGGTCAATCTCCTGAAGTTACAATATTTCAAAAACTTTAATTTTTAACACTTTGATGGTGTCAGTCAACTGATCCATTTAGGTTAGCCGTCTGAACTTGCAATGTTTCAAAAATTTTGTTTTTCAACACTTTAAACTTTTGATTTCGTAAAACTTAAATGAGACTTATTTATTAAGAACATTTTCTAAAGTTTTCAAAAACATGTCTCTAAGTCCATAATAATTCCTAAGAGTTTCAACCATTTATATTGAAATTTAATAAAGTACTTACATGAGACTTCTTAAGATTCTAACTTTCTATAACACTAAGTCTTCATGCTTTTGCATCCATTCTATCTTGACTTCTTTCTTCAAAGGACTTTAAGCTTCATTTGATCTTCTATCTTTGAGTCCAAGCTTTTAATGAACTTCATCAAGCACTGTAATCTTGAACCTTTTATTAAAACTACTTGAATCCTGAAACATCATCACTTAACCAAATATGTTAATTTCCTTTGATTTGTTATCATCCAAATAAGATTCTTAAGCCTTGTTAGGCCAATAGATACCTGTATGGTTTGCTTTGGCCAAATTTTTACCATTATGGAAAAAGGCTTTTATTTAGGCAATCTCTTTAGAGGTGAATTGGGAAGTCTATTTTTTAGGTAACTTGATTGTGTCTTGATGCATCTCTGCATTGGTTTAATGTGAAGCAGGTTTTCTGCTTCGATTTGGTGGTTGGACATCTTTGCCATGCAGCTTGTGACCAATTAGGAACCCATTCAAGTAGTAACAAAGATCCACAGTGTGATTTGTGCCCTCACAATGAGAACATAACAAAAACTTTATAGTGCCTTGTGACTTGGAATGAGAGGATGACCACTATCTGTGTGATCGTTGAGGATCAGCCTGTGATTCTTTAGAGTTATCATAAGTTTTGATACTCATGGCATGAATGAGATCAGTACCTTTGGCCTCAGTAAGTCCTTGCTGCTTTTCTTCTTCACAAAGAAGTGAATATGCTTTTTTGACAGTTGGTAAAGGGTGCATTAATGTGATTTCCCCTCGCACTTCAAAGTATGTCTCATTGAATCCCTTAAGGAATTGTGAGAGGCCTAAGTTTAAGCCTATATTTGCCTCTTTTCTTATGATTTACAATATGTGAGAGACCTAAGTTTAAATGGCTTGTCTTTCTAATTGTTCATGCATAGGTTTCTTAGTTATTGCATATATGTTGAAACCAATAGCAATTATATTAGCCATTTAACTTAATTCACGAAACTGAAGCTCTAATGGATTTGATTTAATGTTTGAGAGCTTTTGAAAGGAATTTTGAATTAATACTCTTGAAAGATTAAAATTTATGTTATATTCAAAAAGTATTCATTATGAATGGACACGATTCAAGATATTTGCATGGAAGAGGATATGTCCAAAAAATTTAGATAAAGAGCAACTAGAAGAGTATGAATTTTGTAACAGCGCTCTTTGGTGATTGGAAAGTATCCTTTAAGTATAATCATATAGAGGAGCAAGGATACAAACCAAGGAATGGGTGAAACCTTACCGAATATGATTGTGGTTTGGTAAGAATTTCTCATGGACGATATGGCGAACCAAAATTAGAAGATTTTTATATTTTAAGCACAAAAGGGAATATTTTGGTTAATAAGTGAAATTAGAATCTCTTAGTGGTTGCCTCTAATTTTGATTATGGAAGGATGTCTTTAAGTAAGCACTAGTTAGAATAGGGACTAAGAATCATTAGTGCTTCAGCTTGGAGTAATGATTAAGCTATGGTTAAGGCTTTTATATTAAAAAAAAAAAAAGATTTTAGGTTTAAATAATATATATCAAGATGGATTCCCTAAAGCTCAAATATGTGCAACGGACTAGATATGCTTAACTTAAGATTTGTATATTCAAGTATGAATTAAGCATTTGAGAATATTATGCCAGACACAATTGTTTTGTCCATTTGGAAATGAATTTTTACTCAAACAGCCAATAATTTAATATTTCAACCAATGAATATATGCATTAATTTTAGATTGGTTATATACTTGGATTTGCAGATTGGCTTGATTTTTCAAAATACTTAGTAGATAAAATTTTAAATAGTGGACATATACTAAGACTTTACATTTTCAACCCGAACCACTTCCTAAGCCTTTAGTCAACACTACCCCCTATGGCTAATCCTAAATGTTAAGGAAGAATTATGTGATCATATAATTCCTGTTTGAGTAAATTATTCCTTGAATTTCAAGGGGTTTGATTTCTTAATAACCCATACCATTTTTCTATCTTTTATTCTTGATGGGTTAGGAGTCGGTGATTCTTTGAGTTTTCATACTCGTTTGGATTTCACACCTTTTCTTTTAAACGAGCAATCAAATTTTATGTGCCCCTTCTTTTTACACAAGACACATGTGGTGTGAGTATATGGACTGGAGGAGGTACTAGCATAATGTTTCGATTCTTTTACAAAGTACCCCATGTATAGATTCTTCCTTTTCTTATTTTCAATTCCATTAAAACCTATACCTTCCTTATCTAAGGTCATCTTTTGTGAACCTAAGAGTTTGTCAAAATTTTCTTTACTTCTAGTGAATGTATGGATGATCTTAGATAGGTCTTCTATTTTCTTTTTTAAATCTTGATTTTTTGAGTTTTTCAAGTCTTTGCAAACACTTTGTAATTTTATGAATTCATTGGACATTGTGTTCACTTTACACTCAAGTTTTGAAATGAGAAGATCGTTTTTATTATCACTTGAAATTTGAGATCTTACAACATTCAAATCCTTTTTTGATTTTTCATTCTTATTTACTAACTTCTTGTTTTTTAAATCATTTTCCCTTTCAACAAGAACTTTTGATTTACATTCTTTCAAAGATGCCTCATACTTGTTTTTCAAAGTAGTATATCTTTTGTTAGCTTTAACAAGTAACTTAAGAATTCTAATATATTCAATTTGCAGTTCTTCATAAGTAGGCATGCTTTCACTATGAATACTATCACATGATTCTGAATCAGATACATCATTTAAATCATCAAATGAATCATTTTCAGATTTATCTACTAAAGCCAAAGGGATAGAGATAACCTCATTATCCGTTAAAGTAACAAAACACTAGTTACCTCCTTCAAGATTAGTAGAGCTTGAGTGACACGGAGAGATCACTTTGTTTTGCATGGGTGCTCCATATCTTCTCTCAAGTTCATCCAAGATCTCCTTAGCATTACTACATGCCATAACCTCCCATAAAACATTAGAATCCAAAGGGGATGCATTAACATGAGTCATCATGATCTTTTACTAAATGACGTTTAAGTTTAAGTTACGAGGCTCTGATACCAATTGTTAGTTTTGGTGCAATCTTAAGAGGTAGGGTGAATTGGGTATTTAAAAATTATCGCCTAGGTCAATTGGTTTAACAAAAGTGTTACATAACCTAGGGTCAGTTTATGCAATTAATATATAAACATACACATGTAGTAAAGTAAAGTGCAGAAAAAGTAAACGATACATGCGAGATGTTATCGAGGTTCAGCCAAAGTGCCTACGTCCTCGCCTTGGCTACACCAGCACAAGGATTCCACTACGGCTCACTTAAATGGGTGGAGTGGTACCAGTTACAACTAAGTCAATTAAAGGGGCTGACCTCAACAAACATGCCTTACCAGGATGGCGCACCTAGCTTTCCTAACTGGGTCTAAGCCAGTTTAGGACTATTCAATAGGGCTAGTCTCCCTCTTTAGGCCCATGCCTGGAATACAACAGATTTAAAATTTTACGTACAAACAAATGCTTCTTACATAAACTGATATGTACCACTACACACAATATAATCAATACATTATCATAAGATAGGATTTGATAAGCTCAGTGTAGTCTAAGTGTTTACTCTCAAATAATTATGCAAATATTGCAATTAGTGCGTGACAGTGTAAATGATATGATCTTTGTGTCAAATAATGATTTCAATCACAATGCACAAACAAAGATCACAAACACACTTCAAATATCTCAACAAATAATTTTTCTCATTATAAACCACAAGAGATATTCAAAAATTGTTTCTAAAATACTTATTTGATCTTTGTAATAAAATGATAATCTCAATTAAATGGTATAACAACAAAGATCTTTTAGTACTCAAGTAAATATCTCAAAATAAATTTCTCAAAGATAAGCACAAGAGATATTTTTGAAAATGGTGTATAAAATATTTTAGCAATCAAAATATAAGATGAACTCTTGAGTATTGCAATGAAAATGTAAAACTCAGAAGCTCTAAGAAGTTTTCCTACGGAAGGCTTATTTACAAAGCCCTATAGAAAAACTAGAAGTTTACTCTAAAAGAAAAAATTAATCTCAATCAAAACGAGTAAGTGTGAGTTTAAGCCTGTAAGATGAACACAAGAACACTCTTACTAAGTGGTATTTGCAATATGGATGAGTAATAATGGGAGTATATAGCTTGAATATGAAAAATAGGCTTTTTGAGATTTAGAAGATATTGCTAATTATTTTGCTAATCAATTCTAATTTTTGCAAATGGAGGGTTATATATAGAGTTCCTAAAAAATATAACCACTCAGAACATATAGGGTATTATTAGGATTGTTTAAAAACATTTTAACACCATTAACCCTGTTTAAAAAATTTAACTGTGGTAAAAAAGTTTTATAACCCGAGAGCACCGGTCAACCGAACTTGAGGTTCAGTTGACCAGGTGTCGAAGTTCGGATGATCGGGCGAAACTTGAACTGATGGTTCAATCGACCAAACTATAGGTTCTAAGGAGATTTTTCCAATTTAGCGCAGTTTGGTCGACCAAGTGATTTTGAACTATGAAGTTCGGTCGACTAAGGCGTTGGATTCTCCTATGTGTGGGTTTGGTCCACTAGGGCGTTGCCCATTTAAATTTGGTCGGTCGATCGAGGAGTCAAACATTAACTCGATTGGAGTCTGGTCGACCAAGTCATATGAACTTGGTATAGTACATTCGACCGAGCTATGGTCAAAATGTTGACCGCTTGACCAGTTCGGTCGACCAACAGATTTACACTATGAAAGTTCGGTCGACCGAACATGTCTTTTTAATGAATTTCGATTCCAACTCCCTTATACATTCACCCTATTCATATCATGTTTATTTTGAATGCAATAGGGAACTTTTTCATGCAGATTTGTGGGTCCAAAGGTCAGTCTAAGACATTTGAGAATTAACCCAAAAAATCTAGTGTCAGTCCACCTTCGATCAATTGAAGTGTGTTCCCTAAGGTCCATCTATAGTCTTGAGCTTATCCATCCTACCATGCAGGTAATGCATTAATTATTACAGACCATGTTCTCCTAATTACTATTACAGACCTGAATTGAATAATAATGAAATACAATAAAAATGATCTTCAAGGTCTTCATGCTTTACTTCATGTCTAATCAGTGTATTTGCTAATATAAACCCGAATATAAACTAGATAGCCATTAAATACATGAGTATTTATCATTATCAAAATCAGGATATAACCTATAGGGTCAACAATAACCATCTAATGCCTATAGAAGAGTTCTAGTAAACCAAAACTACATCTATAGTTACCCCCTAGAGAAAAATCCTCCAAATAAGCCCAATCTACAAGCCCCTGAATTCAAATTATGTAATAAGAACCGACGGAAACTTGCATACTTCCTAAAACCTTTTCTTATGTAATTGTCCCTCGCTTCATGCAGCTCTCTCTGGTATATATGATCTGCTCTGAATATGAGTTACATCCCCAACAATCTCCACCTTAGCGAATATTCTCCACCTTGGAAATCTGAAAGCACAACCGTTGCTCCACTTGGGCCTCTAGATTGGGACCCTCCTCCCCTCTAACACCTTAAGACGTAAAACAAGTTCAAGCCACACTTGAACTTGACTATGGTAATAGGAACTTCACCTACTTGAAAACCTAGTTCCCTGAACGATCCTTCAAACCACAATGCCACCTTGGTAGCCTCAGCCTTTGCCAAGAACTCCGATCCAGTTGTAACCAACGTGCCCTGAGATTACTCCAAACTTCTAACAATTAGGCCTTCCCACAACGTACCTCGTTGCAAGCCTCCTGCCATCCAAGCCCTTTGCGTAGTGTCCATATGCGAACCTCACAACTAAAAAAACCCTCTATTTCCTACCACCCAATTGCACTGGTGTAGGAAACCTTTGACATGACCTGAACATCACGTTCATCCTCAAGTACTGAGCAGTAGAATGTTTACTTAGATTCGCCAATGGTGTACCAGTGACCAGTTCAACACTAACCATGCTAAACCTCACCAACACCTGATCCCCAAAATCACCCTAAGATAACTACAATCTCCAAGTAGTTTTTCCATACAGTTGCCCTGAGATAACACCAATCTCCCCGCAGCTACAAAGTCAACCTAATATAATCTCAATCTCCCTAACTCTTTAACTTAGCAAATCTCCAACCCAAGAACACTCTTGGTAGCACTCAACACCTTTATGTCAACTTTTTTTCTCAATAGAATCCCTGAACGATTTACCTCAGTTGGAACCTTTCCAGTAATCGGTATGTCACTCACATAAAACAACAGAATACATGCCCATCTGCATCTTATTTCCCTCTTCCCCTGTAGGAGAACCACCAAACCTCACATCTAATTCTTATACAGTACCTTCATCTCCTCCACCGTGGCACATGTCCACTCACCCTTCTCTTGGTTGTGCACTAAGTGCTGAAAGGTAGTAGGATCTTTCTTAGTTGTAATAGTTGCATAAGACATCAGATCACACATAGGTGGCGGCTTGATAGTGCCTTTGAGCCCATTGTGATTCTGGCAGTCTCCTGAACTCGAACTCCTTACATCATGGCTAACGTCATCTCTATCCTGAGTCTGAAACTCCACCTGCATCACAATCTTATCTCTACTCTAGTTTATCCTATGATACCGCAAGTCACTTGAGTTAAAAGTCCCTGAACTTCTACCCTGAGTCTCCAACTCCACCTACACAACATGCTCACTGCTACTACTACAACTTTTTGGCACCCATTTCTCTTCATCTACCTAAGTACGTTGTTCCATGACTTTAATACCTAAAGTAAAGTCTCCACCAATCACCAACTTGTTTTCCATTGGATCACCCAGCTTGAACCCATCTTTCTTATATACCAGAAAGATGCACTATTCGGAAAGCACACCATGTCTAGATCCCACCTCACTAGAAACATGCAGAGCTAGATCTCCAAAGTCTATTGCATAGCCAGTCTAAGACTCTCCTACAACTCTCCCATCTGATGATTCCTTTGGCAATCGATTAACCAAGAAACACACCATACTTGTTGACTTCACCAAGAATTCCCTTGCAAGCCCTACATACACTATGCCCTGCTCGCAAAACTCCTTGATTACCAGCGTACTCAGCAACAATATATGACCCGAGGAACTCTCTCTTGGCCTGGTACTCCACCTCAGCCACAAGTTACACCTGGCAAAAATCTCCAACATGTGCCAAAAAGATACCCCTAGACCTTTCATGATAACCTCATGATATACCCATGTCCGACCCGTGATTTTGCCATTACCAGTGGCAAACATTTGCAACAATATAGTTAAGAATACCCACTATTTTTTGTGTGGTTACATTAGACAAAACGGTATTTCTTGACTCAGAGTTCTTAGTTGTAGCACCACTTACAACTATATTACCCTGCAGTGTATAGAGATTCCCTGCTATCCTCTGTCCCTTCATCACCATCACACACCATCATCATCCCGCCTTTGGACTTGTAACTATACCCGTCACAATCCAAAGAACCCTATGATATCACGTTCTTCCGTAGATTGGGTACACGCCTTACCCCACACAACGTCCTTACTATACCATCATACATCTTTATCTTGACATCCCCCATTCCGACAAAGTTACAAATCGCACCATTTCCCATAGAAACAGAAGCAAGACTCACCAATATGTAAGTGGTGAACCAGGCTCTATTGAAAAGTATACCATCATACATCTTTATCTTGAGCCTTGGATCCAAAAAGTCATGAGGCATTCTGAACTTGATGAAACAGTAAGCATCTCATTATCACTACTCCCTGAGTCCCCTTCTTTAACTACATTCATAGATTTTGACGAACCCCCTTGAGATTTTGCCTTTCCCTTCACCCACTATGGACATTCCGGTTTCATTTGCCCTAGTTTCCCACACTTAAAATAATGAACATCCTTCTTCCTCTTGGACTAAGTTTTATTACCACTCGGTCCACTGTCGTATCTGCTTCTCCTACAATCCTTGATTACCCTTTACAACGAGCCCTTCACCACGTGAATCCTCATTGTTGGTCTTCTTCTTTTGGTGGAACCCTAGAAACGCACTCGTGATGTCCTCCAACTCTAAGGTTTCTTTCCCCTACGTTAGTGTCGTAACTAGATTCTTGTTTGTGACGTATATAACTCCATGAACCCAAAACTGGGGTCTAGAGTGTTATTTAAAATATATCTCTGATACCACCTTGTGATCCCCCTAAACCCGCCAAGTGGGGCTCGGGTGCTACGTGTTCCATTACCTATATCTGATATTCTCACATTAATTACACAGCAGAAATAATAACAACTCCTCAATAATATACCAGAGTTTCTACATATCTATAATCTCAATAGGTATTCTCCAACATCTATTATTGACAAACATATATATACATCTTAGAAACTTAAATATAATACAACTCAAAAACGTAACCAAAGTTTATACCATCTCTCTCTCTAAAAAAGGCTACGCCAAGCCCCAAGCTCATTGAGCTCGATCACGTGGTCCTCCTAAAAAAGATGAAATTCTATATTGGGTGAGACACATCTCAATAAGTCAGAATAGATTAACACTAATGTGTGGCTAACATGAGGTTTGTGTACAAATATATAAATATTATTTATAAAAGTATCACAGTTATGAAACCATTCTCTATCTCTACTCACACACATGAAGAATATTTTACTAATGAGAGTTCCCAACGATTGGGGTGATTACCCACCCATACAAGTAGCACCCCTCTGCTCTCATACCTTATGCAACCCATGGCTACAACTAAAGTATATCAGGGCACTTACCTTACTCGGTAAGCGCTTAGGTGGATAGTTTATCTCATACTCACACATACATTCAAACAAAAGTTTACTGGCAGAAGTTCCTGAGAATAGGGAAGATTACCCGCCCATACAAGTAGCTTCCCTTTGCCCTAATACATTATGCAGCCCAGTATGGCTACATCTGATATTAATTAGGGCACTCACCTTTCTCAATGAGCCCTTGGTCAGAGTGTATACTTCACTCCAAATAAATATAACGCTACAATATATAATAAATATTTACTTTACTCTCTATCTATTATCTCTGTATTACTCATTTTTCATGTTCATAGTATTTCACATCACATAATTCACTTTCACATTTCGCATTACTCTAATTTCATGCACGTGTGTCTTACTTCCACATTTTACATCATCCTCATTTCACATTCAGGATCATCGTGTACACATGTTTTGGACCACCTCCAACTCGGGGAACTTGCTGGTTTCTCCAAATCTAACTAGGTGTAGATGCATTAGGCAGCCGCATATGAGAGTTCCTCGCAATATGCCCTGGCTTACTGCACCTATAGCCGTTAGGCCCCCAGCTCGGCATTCACCCCTATGCCTCTTATTACATCTATGGCATATTGGGTAATAAGAATCATTCTAATAACTAAAATAACCTCGATCCCTTATCTCTTGCCACGGGCCCACCGTGTCTCTTTCTCTCTTCCATGAGCCCTGACTAGCCTCAGCCAGAAAACTAGAAGGTGCAGGCCTCTTTCTCTGCTTTGACAACTCTATACCGCCCTACAAACTCTTCCCCAGTACCAAAGCCTTATCCACCAAGTCCAAAAAGTTCGGGAACTAGAACCCCACCACCAGTCCAAAGATCTTTCATCTTAGACCTTTTTCGACCATTCTGGCCTTTCTCGCCTCATTCGGAATCATAAATGGCACGAAGCAAGATAACTCTAAAAATTTCGCCGTATACTCCCCAACAGTCATATTTCCCTAGGTCAGGTTGGTAAACTCCTCAACCTTTTCTTCTCTAGTGGACAAGGGAAAGTACCTATCAAAGAACATTTCCTTAAATCATTCCTAGGTCAATGCCACTTTCATTAACCTCTGTCCGTCTAGTAGTTTCGTAGAAAGCCACCAACATTTTGCATCTCCAGTCATCCTAAACGCGGCATAATAGATGTTCTGCTCGTTCGTGCAGCTGAGTACTTCCATTATCTCCTCAATTTCCTAAACCCAGTTATCTACAGTCCTTGGATTAGGTCCTTCATAAAAAATTGGAGGGTTCAACCTTATGAACTCCTTGATGCTACAACCCTGATCTACAACTGGACAGTTATACTCTCTAGGATCCTTCCTCATTTTTGCCCTGACTTGACAGGCTATACTTGTAGAGACCCAAACCAAGAAAATAAGGAAATTAAAAAAAAAAAAAGGAAAAAGGGGATTCAGTAGGCTTCATCGATGAAGCCTATGGTCTCGTCTACGAAGGCCCTTATATGGATCATCACAAAAATTCGGAGCATCGTCGACGAACGGATCCAGAACGATCGAAAATATTAGGCTTAAGGTTCATTGATAAAGCCCTTCTTTCATCGACGAACGACCTTCTGTAGTTTGTCGACAAAGGTGCCATTTTGTTGGCGAAGTTGACCAAGTCAAGGGTCTATAAATAGATTTTCAATTGCTGCTTCATTAAGAAATGGAAATCTCTCTCTCTCTCTCTCTCTCTCTCTCTCTCTCTCTCTCTCTCTCTCTCTCTCTCTCTCTCTCTCTCTCTCTCTCTCTCTAACCAACACCCACACTCTCTCTCTCTCTTTGATCTTTCGCTGATCGTTCCCCGTTTTGGCGATCGTAAGTTACCACGAGGATCAGGGAGTGAATATCTACAAGTCTAGTGGAGTAGATTCTTGATCTCGAGAAAAAGCTAGGGTTCGGTTTTCAAGCGTCTCGGGTCGTTTTTCCAAAAATAGGTAAAGGGATTATATTATGTCAACTATGTTTATAAGTTCTAACAGAATGAAATGTTAAAATGGTTTTTAGATAAAGAATTACGGCTTTTCTAGGATTTTCGAGCCTAAGGTTCGGTTAACCGAATTTATTTTCAAAACCAACCGTTTAAATTTAAGTATGATATTTTTAAAGTATAGTATTGGACTTTATGAACATTGTCACCGATTAGAAAGTTGTTCTTTCAAATTATAGGCCAGTTCTTAAACCAACCAAAGACTATAGGGTTGATTGTCTCCATTTTTTTCCCGTAATTAGTTACATATCAATATTTAGCAAAATAACAACCTAGATGTAATGCCCCGTACCCACCAAGTGGGGCCCAAGGTGTTATGAGATCAATCAGGTGTCTTTGATACCATTCACACAGCAGAACTAATTAAACAACCTCAAACAAAATACCAGAGTTCTATTTACATATATAAAAAAACCAATAAAAGAGTATACCAAATCCTCCATATTACATAACTAAGAAAATTTTAACATAAAAATTGTATGTAAACTTGTTCTTTTATCTACTCACAACTAAACCCTGTCCTATAGCTTTCTAAGTTCAATCACTTGAAGGACTTGAAAAGAAAAAGAATTTGACAGGACGAGACACCTCTCAATAAGGGAGAAAAAGCTATAAACAATGTGTGGTTGAGAGTTTAATATATACCAAAAGTAATTATCTGATAATCAATAACATAGAAGCTGAGAAGTCACATCACTAATAATCACACTATCATCTGATATTATACACACAATCAATGTTTCTTTTACTGATAATTCCCGAAAATAAGGAAGATTACCCGCCTATACAAGTAACTTCCCTCTGCTCTAGCGATAATACCAGGGCACTCACCTTACTCAATAAGCCCTTGGGTTATGTATCCAGGTAAAGTCTCTGAGAATAGGGAAGCTTACCCGCCAATATAAGCAACTTCCCTCTGCTCTGGTACCAACAGAAAATTACAAGGGCACTCGCCTTCCTCAGCAAGCCCTTAGGTAGAGAATCCTACTTTACCATAAATACTTATGTAATTATAGTTACATGCATCCAATGTCATCATTTCATAGAGATCCGCGTATATACACATACCACAACCAATCCACACAGGATACACACATATTTCATGCACACCCACAAAGGGTCGATAACCACACAAGTGATACAGTCCACACAGAACCCACATCCACACAGGATTATTCACACTCACACAGGTTCATATCCACACAAAACAACATCTACACAAGACTCTCATCCACACAAAACACACGGTCCACACAACACGGATCCACATAGGACTAACACCACACAATAAAATATCATGGCCCACACAGGCACCACAACCACACAGGTTACAAATCCACACACACAACCTTGTTCATAGTGAATTGGTAAAACAAACTCCTCATTCCACTGCCAATGTTTTACCTCCTCAATATAAATGCCTATATAACGACCTCATCATACCATTTCCAATGTTATATGGCAATTTATATCAGGTACGATATAATGACCTCCTCATACCACTGCCAACGCTATATCGCAATTTACATGAACTATAAAATATCACACATCCATTGCATACCAATCACCTAGGAACATCAACACATTTACTACAGAATTCACTACCAAAAAAAAAAAAAAAAGATTATTAGTGACGGATTTAAACCGTCACTAATACTCACAAAATCATCACTAATAGAATTAGTGACGGTTTTATGATTATTAGTGATGGATTTTTATTAGTCGCTATACCCGCCGTTACTAATACTTATTAGTGACGAATTAAAATCGTCAGTAAAAACCTAAGCCCGTCACTATAGATTCTATACCGGATCGACCAAAAATCATCACTAAAGCCATAGTATTAGTGACGGTTTTAAAACCGTCACTATTTCTCCATTATTAGTGACGGTCGTAAAACCATCACTAATGCTCTATTATTAGTGACGATTTTAAAACCGTCACTAATGCTCTATTATTAGTGACGGTTTTAAAACCGTGACTAATGCTCTATTATTAGTGATGGTTTTAAAATCGTCACTATTACTCAACTATTAGTGACGATTGTGAAACCTTCAGTAATGGTCTATTATTAGTGACGATGTTAGAATCATCACTATTGCTCGACAGAACTATTAGTGATGGTTTGAATTCCTTCACTAAAACCTTTTAAAAGGGTATTAGTGACGATTTTGAAACCGTCACTAATACTTAAATTAGATAATTAATAGTGAAATTAATTTTGTTTCCAATTGTTAATTCCTGTAAAAATCTGTAATTAAATTATATTTTTTTATACATTCATAATTACAATAAAATTCATAAATTATTCAAAATTCTATTTAAAATTAAAATAAAAATATGTTATACAAATTTTAAATTCAAATTCAAATATATTATACAAATTCAAATTTACATACAAAAACATTATATAAATTCAAATTCAAATATATTTCATCTGTTCAGATAACAAAGAAAGTGAAAAGCTACATCTGTAGTGCATGAGTCCTAACGTTGTCATAGTTGCAAACCCTACAAACTAATTAAGAAAGTTTAAAAAATTAGTATGCACTTTTTGAAAAATTTTGGCAGCATTTCTCCTGTAAATATGACATTTTCCATAGAGATACTCCAAACCTAGGTATTTACGATAAATAGTTCACAATAATCCAATTAGTAATTAATTTTGCGAGTGCACAAGAGCTTCATATAATAAGCATTAAATAATGTAACGTGTTCATGCATCCTATAAAACACATATATCAAAATATAGTGCATTATCCCCATAAACAATATTTCATAGAGTAGACATAGTTGGTATGAGATTCAGTATAAAATGAAAATCCCAAGAAAGAGAGCTCCTCTCCAAAGAAAAGAAAGGGGTGATACGTGCATTGTGAAGAGTGGAAATCTTAAGAAGATGAAGTATCATCTACTCCAACGACTGTAACTAAGCCAAGCATCCTCCCAAAATCAAACCCTATTGCCATTAGCAAGTCTAAAATGAGTGGAAGGAAGGAACAAACAAGCAAAATGGGAAACAACTTTCTATAGACTTGCATGGGAAACAATGCCACTTCCTCTAGTACTCCATCCATTCTAATGGACCCTATATTACTTTTAATCTCATTTTTTGGAAATTAACAATTAATTTTTAGTTGCACATAAATTAAACTTAAACCTTGAAACATAAATAAAAGACTCCAACCAAAATTAGCAAAACCACCAATCAAGCAAGAAATCAACGAAAAATTATATCACATAGTCCAAAATTGGTCTCATGAATTTTTCTTTCCTTTCTTTAAAATTTTCAACTAATTTTCGACAGCATGCTATTTACAAATAGAACATTTCCCAAACTTGCAAGTCACAAAAGCATGCAATTCACAATATTTTTGCATCATATATATGCCATTTAGATTAAGACATGCAACAACCTAAAAGTATCTACCAACAGACAATACACATCACTGCATCAGCCATGCAAGTGGCGTTCCAATCAAGCATGCAGTCCTAATGTCCACTACCAACAAAAGTTCACAAGATATATCAATCCAAGCATGCAATCCAGAAGTTAAATCATCTATTAAACTAAAGTTAGATATATATACCAATCTCTAGCTGCAATGAAGACATGGATGACAGAGAAGGACGATGAGGCCATGGATGGTGGTGGTTGCATCAATGATTCTTTATCTAGTTTACCTATAGTTTCTTTTCAAAATTGATTTGAAATGCGATAAGCCTGCCCATGTAGACAAAATGAATTTTAGCCTTTCATCTGATAGGTTATCGCTTATAGTTAAGGTATGATTTAAATATTAATTTTATTTCTCTTGAATCTTGATGCCCTTTTTGTGGATGCAATATTAATGACCGTAAGAAGGACATCAAGATTCAAGAAAAATAAAACTAATATTTAAATCATACCTTAACTATAAGCGATAACCTATCAGATGAAAGGCTAAAATTCATTTTGTCTACATGGGCAGACTTATCGCATTTCAAATCAATTTTGAAAAGAAACTCCGGGTAAACTAGATAAAGCCCCTTCATTCATTGTATACACACTACAAATGATATGCCCACTATCAAAAATAGAAGTTATCAAAAGTAGACCTATAGGTTAATTAACAAACCCTTCTCAATGACGGCAAAATCTAAAAAAAAATAAATATACTTTTTAAACTATTTTTTAGTCATTCAAAATACTAGCTTAAATGCATTAAGTGAATAAAGCCAAGTGAAAGTTATAAAATTGTAAAGTTCATATTACTTTAAAGATTTATGATACACCTCCCAATTATTCCTATATTGTTTCCAAATCTCATCCAAATCCCAATTATTCCTATATTGTTCATATTACTTTGAAGTTTGGAGTACTGGACTCTAAACGTGAAGTCTAACCTCCTCCTTAGTAATACTATTTCTTTTGCACAAAGTGTTTTTTGTGGGAGAGAGGCAGATTGTGTATGTTATTTTTAGTAGACATTAAGTGGTAGGATGTTCGTCGTACAAAGAAAAAGGGCATTTTGTTCAAATTTTAGATTTTCTGATTTTTAGAAGGCGTGTGATTAAGCTAGTTGGGAGTTCTTGGATAGAGTGCCTTTGAGGAAGGGGTTAGGTGTTACATGGAGGAATTGGATAGGGAGCTGTTTATCTAATGCCTTTGTGAACCACCAATATGGATTGGAATCTCTAAAATCAAGCAAAACTAATGTTGAAAACAACCCACCCTAAACATATGTGAACCACCAATATGGATAATCTTTAAAATCAAGCAAAACTAGTATAGAAAACAACTCAACTAGCCAATCCTTAAAAGAAGGTCTGCTTGTGTCCCAAATCATAATTTGACTGTTTGACGCTGATTATGCGCTTAAATTGCGTAATTAGGTGCTTTAATTTATACATTGATAATATTTTGTATTTAAATGCCTAATTACTCTCAATATTCTAACATTGTGTTCTATTTATAAAATTTTGATTTTATTGAGTAATGTATGAAATTTTGGAGTTTTTTATTGCAGAGCAGCTGTTGGAAGCTAAAAATCGACGATACTTTACAATCTATGTGTAACTCTTTCATCCAACCTCTAATTTAGATGATTCAAGATGCCATAGAAATATAAGAAAACAATCTACAATTTTCATGTTTTGTGTTTTGCAAAATACTAGCAGCATCAAGGTCGAAATCAGACGTGAAGTTACCATACGCCATTTTGTGGACTATTTCGACAATTCATTGTAATCTGGGTGTAACTTTCTCGTCCAAACTCCAATCGAGAAGATTCAAAATTGTGGGAAAAACTGAGAAAGAGCTCTACAACTTTCATGTTTTGAACTTTGAGAGCTAAGAGCTATAGAAGGGTTGAAATCGGTCTTGAAGATGGAGGGCTGTTCGTGTACCTTTGAAAAAAAAGAAATAAAAAAAGAAATAAAAAATGAGATGTGACCCGGCCATGCAGCCGGGTCATCTCAGCAGGGTGAGGCACTGGGTACAAAGAAAAGGAAAGAAAGAAAGGCAAGAAGAGGAAAGGAAAGAAAGGGAAAGAAAGGAAAGAAAAAGGAGGTTGGAAAAGTCAAAGGGAAAATAAGCATAGGGTTTCCTTGTGAGAGGCTGTCCGCAAGAAGGGATTTTTGGGTTAGCTTTGGAGATTATTGGGGCACTGGGGCTGAATGGAGGCCGGATCATATAGAAAAAAAAAATTGATTTTTCTTGGTGAAACACACAAAGGAGGCCAAACCACATAAAGTTTCTTGGAAAAATTATTTTTTTGGGACCTTTCTTGTGGTTTTCTTTTGGGGGTGCTGGGAAGATACACACATAACCAGCAAAGGAGAGTTAGAAGCATGCAAAAATAATATCTTTTCAGAATTAGAAGGCAGCGAACAACGGTGGTGTTCGGGTTGTTCGTGACGCGCGACGGCGGTGCGGCGAGTGTTGATCTTTCCCGTACGCTCCAAATAGAAGAAAATATGGTGAAATCTATTATGTTGGATTTAACTTTTGAAATGAACTAAATTTTTGTATTCTAGGAAAACGATGTAGCCAGTTTCGAACTATGCTCGCTCTTTGATGCTAATCTGAAGTAGATTTTATTAATGTTTGTTTGAGTTATTATGTGCCTAATGCTTTTAATTAACTAGCGATTAATTAAATGATTTTAGTCTTGTGATTTGCTACCGAAAGGGGGGATTATAGGATAGATCTTGGATAATTCGACGTAGGTAAATATAGAGATCGAAAGATTTGTATGAACCTACGTAGCATTAAAAATCGAGGGTCTTACTGCGTTCTTGCATTATTAATTTGCATACTCTTATGTTAAATAATAAATAAGAATAGGTTCTGATTGACTATCGAAAGAGACTTTTGGAAAAATTGGTGATTTGCAAACAAACAGAGAAAACGAAGTTGAATTAGCTAAATGAGTAAAGAATAGTGAGAAACTAGGTGAAATCGGTTTCCTAGAAGTTTTCACTATCATCGATTTGACACGCGGTATCCAGTTTTAAATTCTCCTGAATAGTTTATTTAAAGTAGCTTTGTTTAACTTTCGCAGTCTAAAATTATTAATTTTTCTAAATAAAATCAAGGTTAGTAAAATTTTGGTACTTGGTAAAATTAAGACATCAATCCCTAAGGACGATACTCTACACATCATGATATTATAAAACTGTGATACTGTGCACTTGCAGTTTGCACCGGTCAAGTTTTTGGCGCCGTTGCCGGGGATTGAGCTTTTCTTATTTTTGCCAATACCGATACAAAGTAATCTTGGTTTTAATTTAGAATTTTATTTTTATATTTTTATTTATTTCTTTTCTTTATTTTATTTTATTATTATTATTTTTTATTTTTGGTGTGTTTTTTATGTTGGATGCGCAGTGCTAGAACACGCGCCATTATTCCTTTTGATCTAGAGATTGAAAGAATGCTTAAAGCACTAAAGAAAAAGAGGGTATTAGCCATGGAGAATGGGCAAGATAATGCACAGCCACGCGCCCTGAAGGATTATGTGCGACCAGTTGTGAATGACAACTATTCGGGTATTAGACGCCAGCCCATTGATGCCGACAATTTTGAGCTCAAACCCGCATTATTCAGCATGGTGCAACAAGCCAAATTCAATGGATCTCCACTTGATGATCCCAATATCCATCTGGCGATGTTTTTGGAGATTTGTGATACTGTGAAGATCAATGGTGTTACTGAAGACACCATTAGACTGAGATTATTCCCTTTCTCTTTGAGGGACAAAGCAAGAGGTTGGCTATAGTCACTACAACCTGGGAGTATCACTAGTTGGCAGGACATAGTAGAAAATTTTCTAGCTAAATTCTTTCCACTTGCAAAAATAGCTCAACTCAGGAGTGAGATTGGTCAATTCAAGCAACATGATTTTGAATCACTTTATAAAGCATGGAAAGGTATAAAGATTTGATTTGACGCTGCCCACAACATGGATTGCCTGATTGGTTGCAAATTCAGATGTTCTATAATGGATTAAATGGGCAAACGCGGACTTTAGTTGATGCTGCATCTGGGGGAACTTTAATGTCAAAGACACCTGAGGGTGCTACTGCTCTTTTGGAAGAAATGGCCTCAAATAACTATCAATGGCCAAATGAAAGAACTATGGCTAAGAAAGTTGCTGGAATTCATGAATTGGAGCCGTTTGATGCACTTTCAGCTCAAGTCACTTCTCTATCCCATCAGATTTCAGCTTTGACAACCCAAAAGATACCACAAGGTGCATAATATGTGGCAACTACAAGTAGGACAAATTTGAGTATTGGAGCGAGTCAAGAACAGGTTCAATACATCAATAATCGGAACTACAATTATCGTGGTGATCCTTTGCAACAATATTACCATCTAGGGCTTCGAAATCATGAGAATTTGTCTTATGGAAATACAAGGAATGTGCTGCAACCTCCTGCAGGATTTGAGAGTCATCAAGGTGAGAAGAAGATGTCACTTGAGGATGCCATGATATCTTTTGTTGAGGAGGCAAAAGCAAGGTTTAAAAATACAGATGCACGGCTAGACAACATTGAGACTCATTGCAACAACATGGGAGCCATTATGAAGAACCTTGAAATGCAAATTGGGCAACTGGCCACGACTATAAATACCCAACAGAAAGGAACTTCTCCTAGAAACGCAAAAGTGAATCCTAAGGAACAATCCAATGTCATCACACTTAGGAGTGGAAGAGAAATTGAGAAATCACCAGCAAAGGAAACCATGTCCACACCTACACTTGAAAAGAATGGCCGAAGCAAGAATAAAGGGGAAGAAGAGGAGATTGTGGATGATACACCAAGAGAGACGGACACACTTCCAGCAATTTCATTTCCTGACAATCCTCCTACTCTCTCTACTCCACTTCCTTATCCTCAACGCTTTCAAAAGCAAAAATTAGATAAGCTATTTTCTAAATTTTTGGATGTTTTTAAGAAAATTCACATAAATATTCCTTTTGTAGATGCCTTGGAACAAATTCCAAACTATGTCAAATTCCTGAAGGAGATCATTTCAAAGAAAAGAAGGTTAGAGGAGTTCGAAACAGTGAAGCTTACAGAGGAGTGTAGTGCTATTCTTCAAAAGAAATTGCCTCAAAAATTAAAAGATCCAGGGAGTTTTACTTTGCCTTGCACTATTGGAAATTTATTTTTTGATAAAGTTTTATGTGATCTTGGTGCTAGTATTAATCTTATGCCACTTTCTGTTTGCAGGAAATTGGGACTTAGAGAGATGAAACAAACAACCATTTTGTTGCAACTAGCAGACCGATCCATCAAGTATCCACGTGGAATCATAGAAGATGTATTGGTAAAAGTGGATAAATTTATTTTTCCTGCTGATTTTGTCGTGTTAGATATGGAGGAAGACCAAGAAGTCCCGCTAATTCTTGGCCGACCATTCTTGGCCATTGGAAAGGCTTTAATTGATGTTCAAAAGGGTGAGTTAACAATGAGAGTGGATAAGGAAGAGGTTATGTTCAACATCTACCAAGACATGAGATTCTCAGAACATCCAAGCACTTGCTTTCGGGTAGATGTCATTCAGCAAGGTGTAGAAAAAGTCTTTCAAAAAGATGTACAAGCTGATCACCTAGAACGATCCTTGTAGTAGATTAGAACACAGTAGCGTGTGGGGAGAAGATAAGGTAGTTTAATCAATGGGGAAGGAGAGAATGAAGTGGAATTGGACTAGTGGGTTAATGGGTATTTCTGAAAATGTGACATGTTTGAACTCAACTTATGTAAAAACGCCTGTTTTTGTCAACTCGTGATAGCTATGCTCAATTGGCAGCCACTTAGGTGGGACAAGTCATGAAGTTTGAAGAAGCATTTGAAACATCTTCAAGACATGGTGGGATGACAACTACAGGGGCAGTTCCTATGCCTCAATTGTCTGTGCAACTTCATGTTCTTCTGTTGAATGGATTGGATAAACTTTTTTTTGAGGGCCGGGGGGGGGGGGGGGTAGGGGTTAAAATGATTGAGCACAACATGCATGGCTTCTGTATAGATTCTGGATTTGTTCTATGTGTTGGACAACTTGAATCTTTAGAAGTAATAGTCGAGGTAGTAGTGGTGATAAGTAGTAAAATATTAGTTACAATCAGTTGTTTTGGAAAAAATGAACATAATTAAGATCTTATTGCTTATCACCACTACTACCTCGACTATTACTTCTAAAAATTTAAGTTGTCCAACATACGAAACAAAATCTAGAAACTATACAGAAGCCATGCATGCTATGCTCAATCATTTTAACCCCCCCCCATCCCCTCCCCCCCTAAAAAAACAGACGGTTTAACCAAGTCATTCAACAGAAGAACATGAAGTTGAACACATTTTCTTGTAATTTTGGCAACTTAGGCACAGGAACTGCCCCTGCAGTTGTCATCCCACAATGTCTCGAAGATGTTTCGGATGCTTCTTCAAACTTCATGAATTGTCCCACCTGAGTGGCTTCCAAATGAGCATAGCATATCATGAGTTGACAAAAAAAGACATTTTTACATAAGCTGAGTTCAAACATGTCACATTTTTAGACATACCCATTTACCCACTAGTCCAATTCCACTTCATTCTCTTTTTCCCCATTGATGACACTGCCTTATCTACTCCTTGTCCAACAAATGGAAACTTAAGCATCTTCAAATTTCATGAATTGTCCCACCTGAGTGGCTGCCAAATGAGTATAGCATATAATGAGTTGATAGGTTCAAATAGAGCATTTATAAGAAGTTGAAGGCACACGAGAACCTATATCCACTACCAGCATGCAATACACATCAACTGCATCCACCATGCAGGAGGCATTCTAGACTAGCATGATTTAATGTGATACTCAATTTGTGAACATAATACCTTATAATCAATCAGAGGAGCCACCTGCATCATCTTGTCCAGATCGGCGCATCCTTTCCTCTAACTACGCCTGCCTAATCATCATGGCTTGCATCTGGGCTCGAACGGTTGAGAGGTCCGATCCCAGTTCCGCGTTCTCTATAGCAATCCTTTGCATCTGTTGAGCCATCTCCTTCTTATCACACTCGGCCTCTCGACACTGTCGTTCCATATTTGCAAGAGCCGCCACACCCATGGATGATGATGCTATTGGGGCGATTATCCACTTCCAAGACTTTTCACCCAGCCCCCCACTCGTTGCCCAAGCACCTGGGAAGTGATCTCGAAATCTGTCATGTGTGGACTCCCCTCTGAAATAGGTGCATCCCTCACCTCGATCATCCGTGCCTAATTTCAATCATAAAAATGATAAAAATGAATAAGTAAGACTACAACTTTGATGTTTTCAATAAAGAAATAAACTAAATCTTTTGCTTCACTTACATGTCGATCCTGCGCACCCTTGCACCACTCCCTCAATCGCCATTGGTGTATTCTCTGATATAGATTCGGCAGCGGCTCCTCTGTGCCAGTCTCGAGATCACGCTACATTATCATATAAGTCATCATTACTATTATGTCATGTAATGGTTAGATAATTTTATATATAGTAATTACCTGGCGATGATTTACAAACAGCCTCGATCCACCGCAATGCGTCGTAGGGAGTTTGCTGTGGTTCACAGCATTTGTTTCATATATGGCCTGCAAGGGAGATGTCATGACAAAATATTAGTGACATTGTAAAAAATTAGTGATTAGAATACAAACACATCACTAGATAGCGCGGGTCGCAGAAATGGTGACACACCACATCCCAATCTTCTTAGGATATCTTATTGTATAGCCGCGCTTCTACTTCATCTCCCATCGCCCGAAAATGGGAGTGCATTTTTGAGCGATAACTCTTAAATTTATTACACAATTGGACGTTGACCACCCTCCTCACATGGTCATCCTCGAGGATGTCCATATCAAACTCTCCTACATATATAGGTAATACAATTACAATGTTAGACAATTGTTAATTGGCTAGTATATTAAAAGTAAAAAATCATTTAAATTAAAAACAGCTATATAGGGTTAGGGAACTTACCAAAATGCATATGTAAAGGACCATGCGCTGCTTCTGAGTCACCTGGGGCTAGCTGAATGTGGTGACTGGAGCATACTGTCGGCGTCGAGCTCCCTCATCCACGCGGTGCACCAATCGTTTAGCGAGGCGATGTATCCTGGAGGAATGTCGATCTGAATCCGCTGTTTAGTCCTATCCAGGTGCTTCTTCAGCGACATGTTCTTTGCTGCACCACGACCTGACCTGACCGTGGACGTAGATGCTGAAAGTAGAATTAATTTACAAACAACATCATAATCATACACGTGAATAACTATCATCAACAGTTGACATGTAAATAAATGAATCGTATCCATACCAACACTGCTCATGACGGTCGAAAACTCACCATGTGTGTCAGTCGCATAAGTGGTATCCATGTTTGGTTGAGGTTCCGATGGCTCAGACAATGGTGCAGCCGTATTAGTACCGACGGGCTCTACCGGTCTCGAGGATGTCGGATCATCCTCATGCGATGTAGTAGTGGGCCTAAAAGGAAGTCTCCAACGTCGACCTCCTGGTGCCATATCTGCAAATAATTATACAAGTCAATATAAGAAGAATGAATTTTTAAGTTATTTACACATGTCAGATACATAGTGACAAAAATAGACAAGTATATATATGAAGTACAAATATTAGATGGATGCAGCATACATATATTTTTAAGTTATTTACACATGTCAGATACATAGTGACAAAAATAACATGCTTACCCCCCTATACGTCCTTTATATCCATATCATCCTTACTTTCTAAAGTGTCTTCCTCTTCACTACAGTACTCAATCCCTGATTCATCTTCCCTATCAGTTTCCTCATCGTCGATGAAGTGAACGTCTATAGAAGGTTCAATTGTAATGTCAGTAGCTCCTATGTGTTTTGCCCTAGCACCATCCGTATGCAATGGTATAGGCTCAGCGCATTCTTTGACAACACTATGTCAGATTGCACTACTACGTCGACAAATGGCTTATCTTCTTAGAATGCAATCTCACTGGCACTCATCTCACTATCTGCCACTTCTGCAATTGTGTACAAACTTCGGGGAGGAATATTTTGGGCCACATGCCATTCACCCTTCAATTTGATGTCTCTAAGGTAAAACATTTGTTTTGCCTACGTCGCAAGCATGAAAGGGTCATTTTGATACCAGGTCTTGCTAAAATTGACACTGGTGAAGTAGACATTAGTGTTTATCCTAGTCTTTTTATTGCCGATGTCTCACTAGGTACACTTGAATAGGTGGATGACTCTGTTTGCTCCATAACTAAACTCTATAATGTCATCCAACACACCAAAGTAGTAAATATCTTCATCTCCTTTTGTGCCTAGTACCGTAACCCCACAATTTTCGGTTCTTCTATGCAGTTCGAGGGACTTTGTATGAAATCGTAACCTTCTAAAAATGCAACTGTTGTAGCGGTTAACTCGTTGATCGGGGCCACATGCTAACGTGTACAAATTTTTACTTGCCGTCGATTCCTTATTGTAAAACAAGACTTTCATTTATGTGACATGTTTGAACTCAGCTTATGTAAAAACGTCTTTTTTTGTCAACTCATGATATGCTATGGTCATTTGACAGCCACTCAAGTGGGACAATTCATGAAGTTTGAAGAAGCATCTAAAACATCTTCGTGACATGGTGGGATGACAATTGCAAGGGCAGTTCCTATCCCTTAGTTGCCAAAATTACAAGAAAATGTGCGCAACTTCATGTTCTTCTATCGAATGGCTTGGAAAAACTTCTTCTTTCTTGGGGGAGGGGGGTGGGGGGTTAAAATGATTGAGCACAACATGCATGGCTTTTTTATAGTTTCTGGATTTTGTTCTGTGTGTTGGACAACTTGAATCTTTAGAAGTAAGAGTTGAGGTAGTAGTGGTGATAAGCAGTAAAATCTTAATTATGTTCAGTTTTTCCAAAACAACTGACTGTAACTTACATCTAAGTTGTGGCGCAGTAGAAAATATTTCCAATATGGCAACTTGAAGAAGATGCTTCTCTTTGTCCAATTCAACTCCCACTCAGCGCGTTTTCTTTTTCTACTGGTCGGTGGTTTCCCAAATTTCACATCTCCGATCAACCTTAGCTGGTTTAATATCTCTTCCCCACTTAGCCGCTTTGGCGGCGACCTTCGTTTAGGTTTTCCATTGAAGCTTTTGACGCCACGAGTCCTCTAAGGATGTCCAGTTCGTACAAAACGGCGATGACACATAAAGCATAACTTGTGGCCATGCTTCAAGGATAAGGACCCAACATCCTTATTACATACTAGGCATGCTAAGTAACCTTTTGTGCTACAACCTGACAGGTTGCCGTATGCGGGGAAATCATTAATTGTCCACAATACTACAACATGCATCCGAAATGTTGTCCCAGTTTGCACATCGAATGTCTCTACTCCTTTTTCCCATAATTCTTTCAACTTGTCAATTAACGGACGCAGGTAAACATCAATATCATTACCAGGTGCTCTCAGTCCAGGAATCAGCAGAGGCATATAAATGAAAGGTTCTTTCATACATTGCCATGGCGGTATATTGTATGACATCATTATAACTTGCAACATGCTATATGGGTTGGTCATGTTACCGAAAGGATTGAACCCATTTGAAGCAAGGCCAAGTCTGATGTTGTGAGGATCACTAGCAAACCATAGATGCATTTTATCAAATTCGGTCCAAGCTTCGGAGCCCGTTGGATGGCCAAGGGTGTTTTTGTCTTGAAGACTTTTCTCTTAATGCCATCTCATATCTGTAGCAGTATTTTTGCACATATACAATTGTTGAAGCCGCGGGATTAATGGAAAATATCGCAAAAAATTTTTAGGAATCTTTTTACCCTTCTTCTAATTAGTTCTATACCTCGGTTCACCACATTCTGGGCACTCATTCGCATTTTCATGTTCACTATAAAAGAGTGCACAATCATACCTATATGCATGTATTAGAGTGTAACCGAGACCCAATTCATGCATGTATGTGTTCGCCTCATAAAAGACTTGGGAAGTGTTTGACCCTCCGGCAGTGCTGCCTTAATAAGGCTTAAATGTATGTTGAATGCGCTCTGAGATAACCCATGCATTGTCCTTGCATGAAGCAACTTTATCAGAAACTCTAATTTTGAGAACTTTTTACAGTTTGGATATAGGGGCACCCGTGCATCCCTCATGAGATTAGAAAATGGTACCGAGTCGATTCAACGTACTAGGATTGTAAGGTATGGTACTCGCTGAAGCAGTTTCATCACCAGTACGCGACACACTGACATCACCCATGTCCACTACAATCCCCCTTTGCAATTCACCTAACATTTCGATTAACCCTTCCGAACATGTATCACCACCTAATATATTTGCCCCCTCATCTTCAGCGTCATTTAAATTATCGCTCTGAACTGCGTAATCTTTACCGTGGAACACCCATCTTGTGTACCTTTTCTCCATTCCAAAGTCTAACAAATGTGAATGGACCAGCTCAATGTGTTTGAATGTTATGTTTTGGCATTTCTTGCCAAGACACCTTAGTCTACTAGCTCTTTCTGCACGAGGATGTGTGAACTCTATGAAATCATCTACCTTTCACGTATTCTAGCGAAAACCTATCCCGAGCATTCATCCAACTTTTATCAATGTTCATTAATTACCCTATAATATGTTCAAGGTAATTGGTGTTCATTATATTCTCATAATATTTATTATGCATGCATCGTGAATCCTATAATCAACCATCATACTCTAAAGGGTCAGATCCTATCCCATTCAGGAATGTTACATTTTCATTGTGATCAATCGCTTAAATTCCTTCGTCATAGTCGTTATAAATTTCGGCAGCATCTCCCCGTGGCTCTCCAAGTACACGATATGGGGGAAGTGAAAATTTGGCTAGTTTTCCATCACTAAAAAATTTTCACGACACCCCACTATGCACCCAGAGAACACAAGTAGAGATGTGCTCGAAATATATAATGACAATTGACAAAACGTAAACGATGACAACAATGTAAATACAACTTCCTGAATTGTCCACATTGAACAATCCAAGAATGGTTGAAATACTCACATTACTAATCGTAAGTAAAACAAATAATTAACATGTTCAAGTGATTATTAGTCAACATAGTATGACTAATAATCAATTGAAATATAAAAATTTATTTGTCTCACATGTACGATTAGGAATGAATGTATAGTAACTATTCTTGGACGGGTCTAAGCTTCAATGAATACACGAAGTTGACAAAAAAAAAAAAAACAAACATGCAAGGGGCTACGATTTCAGGCTTTGGTTTTGAGGAATATAAGACTTATCTATTTATTGTATGTAAGCATTTGTTTTTTTAATAATATGTGTAAGGACGATCAATTTAATCTAATGCAATGGATGACTTAAAATGACATTTTTTTCAAAGTGTAAACACAATAAAATAGCATTATTCCATCACCTTGAAGTAAAATACTACAATTTCATTGGAAGTTTGTCTCTCATTTATTGTTTAATTTTATAGTTATAATTTTACAAGCAATTACAAAAAAGACACATCTTGCTTTCGTATTTTGTTTGAATTTGTATAGGAGAATTGAAAAGAAATCCTATTTTGTTTTTAGTTGTGTTGATATATGATTTTGTAGCAAAAGTAAAATAGATTTGTAGGTAAGAACTATCATATGAGAGGATTTTTTATTTTTACGTATGCATTAAAATCATCTTGATTTAGAGAGTTCAAAATTTCTACATAAAGTAATTAAATGACATTCGGATGAGTCATATGAGTTACAATTAGTTGTTTAGTATAGATTCTCTTGTATTATTTTTATTATGATAGAAGTGACGTCAAAGCCAGGGCCAGATTTTGCAATTTATAGAACACCAAGTAGAAAAATACTTGAACCCTAACTTGTATATTTTATTTTATTTTGTTTTTTGTTGTATTCATCTTGTTGAGCTTTCTAACTTTAATCCTTTAATATAAATGGGGCTTATATCAGTTTATTTAATTAATGCACAAGCTAAATCTTTGGAACATCTCAAGATAGTTATGAACCAATAGTTATACTGAGGATAGAGTTCTTGCATCATGGAAGAAGTGTGGAACATCTCAAGATAGTTATGAACCAATAGTTATACTGAGGATAGAATTCTTGCATCATGGAAGAAGGTAATCTATATCCAATTCTTTTAACAAGTGTTGATTAATGAATTTAGTTCAAATTAAGAGATTTTATCTATTTTATCAAGTCTATAGAAGATGAAGAATGCTATTTATTATCTCTAGTACTATTTTGAAGGAGATTGTCATACTTTGGTTTGGTCTTTAAGATTATGTTTGGTTTATGAAATGCTTATTCCTAAGAATAGATTAGTTTTAGTAAATTAATTATAACTAGTTACATAATAAATTAAATTATTGTTATAAAACAAATAAGAATGTGAAATATTTTATGAGTTTATTATAAGGAGTAGACAATGAATAATTATTCATAAATTTTGTCGTGGGTGTCTATTCCTTTCTCATTATATATTAAATAATGTAATTAGGAGATATATGAGGAATAACTATTTCCTTAATGTTCAAAATTTAAACTATATTCTATCTTATTCTAATGAATAGTTATTCTGCTGAATCAAACCAACCATAAATTTTGAGAAATATCCCCATTAATCCCATGCAACGTTACATTATTATTTCCATTTACCTCCTTATTTTTTCATATTATGATGATATCAAGCATTTTCATTTATGCCACTTATAGAAATTTTTTTATAATATTATTAATTAATAATAAATATGGGCTACTCTTATAACTCTATATAAAGGGTCCAAAAATCAATATTATAGTCACAAAAAAAATTATTTTGAGGAGTGAAAAGAAGAAAAATGATTGTTGCTACAGCCTTAAAATTCTTGTCATCAATGGTGGATGGTTCGTTACTCTTTGGAAATTTCTTTCGGAAGAACTTTTGCTTGAAGCCAGATGATGAGAGGATGATCTCCAATTGTAAGCTAGATGATGAGACGAAGGTCTTTGATTGTGGCAAGTCTCTCGTGGTTGCTTAGATAAAGCAACGATATTCTAGATGAATGAACTACAAGTATTATAGTTTCTTGAAAAGAAAAGGGGAAAAAAGAAAAGATATGGAGCAGCAATGTTCATGCACCTTTCTTAGAATGTAATAATGTTCTTACACTCTTTCACCCATATGGATATATATTGCAAACTATGATAGCTCCATGGAGGAGGTTCCTTTCTTCAGTTAGAATTTAGGTTTTTTCTACTTCAGAATCTTTTTTTGTTCTTCATTGCAATTTATTTATATATATATTTTTTCATTATTTTCTGTCTGTTGATTCATTGTGTTGCACTATTTCACTGACTACTTAGGCCCCGTTTGGAACTCAGAGAATATTAGGGAAAGGAAAGGAAAATATAAAGGAATCCTCATTTTTATGTTCGGTGATCAAATATATATACCAAATTTATAAACAAAATTTTAATTTTACACATGTGAGCATGTCATTGTGTTGGAATCAAACATTGAAAGAATAACAAAATACATTCCATTTTTTTTTAAATAATCAGTAAATTGTGGAATTTTTAAAATATTCAGTATATGCTTGAAAGTAAAAAGATAAAGGGAAAAATAAAAAACCTGGGCTTTCTGCCGAGAGCAGGGGGAGACAGGGAGAGAGGATCGATCGCCAGCGCAGGATGAGGGGAAGAGGAGGAGATGGAGGGGACTTGCGGCCGATCGAGAGCAGGGGGAGACTGGGAGAGATGATCGCCAAAGTAGGAGGGGAAGAGGAGGAATTGGCACGGTGGCTAGCGACGAAGAGCAGAGGGAGATCGAGTGGGAACTGTTAGCGGGAGCAAGCAGCGGAGAAGGGGAAGAAGCAGGAGGAGGGAAAACATCCCGTGCGCAGACAACAATAATAGGATTTTTGGACATTAGTGACGGTTTCAAAACTGTCACTACTACTCTTCATTTATTTTTTTTATAAATAACAAAACATTAGTGACGGTCCAAATTCGTCACTAATAACCGGCCAATAGTGACGAATATTTAAATTCGTCACTAATACTATAAAGTAAACATTTTTTATTTTTTTCAAAAATGGAAGTATTAGAAAGGGTTGTCAAATCCTTCACTAATAACATGGGAATAGTGACGAATCTAAAAATTCGTCACTAATACTAGGAAGTAAAATTTTTTTAGTTTTTTTAAATGGAAGTATTAGTGACGATCAACAAATCCATCACTAATAACCTAGTAATAGTGACGAATTTCTAAATTCGTCACTAATACTATGAATTAAATATATTTATTTTTTAAAAAATAAAGTAGAAGTATTAGTGACGGTTACCAAATCCATCACTAATAATTGGCCAGTAGTGATGAATCTAGAAATTCATCACTAATACTCTGAAGTAATTTTTTTTTATTTTTTTAAAATAATAGTAGTCACGGTTATTTAATCATCACTAATGTTTACCTTTTAGTGAGGGATTTAATTCGTCACTAATACCAAAAAATCGTTACTAATATTTTCCCGGAATAAATTCTGCGCCAAAAATATTTTTGCGCCATTGTTTTTGGTTTTTAGTGACAAAACTATTAGTGACGGATTCAATTTTTTCACTAATAGTGTCATATTAGTAACGGTTTATAAAACCGTCACTAATACCCTACTATTAGTGACGAATTTGGGGCCATCACTAATAGTTTCGTCACTAAAAACCAGTTTTTTTGTAGTGATTCACAATCCAACAATACTCATAGCTGAATAGTATTCACAACCAAACAGAGTCTATAACCCAATTAGTAGTCATATGCGAACAACAGTCGTAATCAAGTAGTACTCGCAACCATTTATTTATGAAAGTTATTTTTATACCATATGAGTTTTCCCAATTATAAAATATAATCAAAATCATTATTTTTCAAATGCCTAATTGATCAAATAAATCAAATATATATATGTGTATATATATATATATATATATAGTTTGTATACTCGAAATTATCCCATTTAAAATTAATAAAAAGCTGCTATAACGTTTTCCCCTTACTTGGTTTCCTAAGTTACACCCACAGAAACCCCGTAACGTCGCTTGCAGTACTCACCCGAACCCTAATTCAAAAACCCAAGTTTATCAACTCAAACTTCAATAAGTTGTTATTTTATCATTTTCTAGGCCCTATATACTCCATATTATTAATGGAACTTAAAAATACCCTACTTACCCTAGTTTTGGAGTGTTGCCCAAGTACTCCAAACTGAAAATTTGCTTCGCCTATGTTGTAGAGAATCTTCCCAAGAATCTCATGATAGTTTTTGATCGTTGAATCAGGCTAAATCTGGGCCGGATTTGAAGAAAATAGGTAGGGAAACCAAAACCCAGAGAGAGAAAATGAGAGAGGAGAGAGAAATTCACGGAAAAGAGGATCTAAGCCCTATTTATAACCTGGCTCTCATCGATGAGACATATGGATTCGTCAATGAAGCCAAGAAGAACATTGGTCGATGAGGTGTTTAAAAACCTTAATTTTCCCTGCTCTCGATAATTTCTCGTCGACGAGGCGCATGTACCCATCGATGAAACCCAAAAGAATGCTTGTCAACGAGGAGAACAAATTCGTCAATGAGTCCCTGCTTGATACCCCTTTTAAATTTCTTTTCCCCTTTCTTTTATTTATTTTCTTTTAATTTTCGGGTTCAGGTTGTTACATTGGAGATATTCATGCCCCAGTTTTCGCAGCATAATATAATTTCTCAGGCAAATTTTTTATTTATGAGTTACCATATGAAAATTTTGAGGCATGAGTATAGTTTTTAATTGGCATTAAATGAATAGGTTTTGTGTAATATTGAAATGTAATGGCTATATGTCGAGATATGAGATATGATGGCTATATGCCAAGAGATGAGATATGATAGTTACATGGCGAGTTTATGAAATGCTGGTTTTTACTAAGCTAGTTTAAAACATATATGAAACGCCGGTTTTTACCGAGTCAGTATCCGACAGATATTTAACAGAGATACGTACAAATTGTGTGGTATATAGTAACATGGAATGAATTATGTTTCAGTTTTATTATGATGTAAATTGCCATATTTGCTTTTAAAGCCCTGTGTATATCAGAGATATGTTATGAGCACGGTACCAGGGCCATATTTGGAGAGAGGTGCAATCACACGTCTTAGTTAGAGTGTGGATATGGAAAGGTGATTGGTGACCTGGGTAAATTACTCCCTGATGTAGTAACTCTGTGGCTCCATCCGATGCTGTAATTCTAGATTACTCTACCTGGGTAGCATCTCTGGGTAAGGGTAGGCACCATCATACTACTATAGAGATTGACTTAGTTATAGTCTATTGGCTATATACTAGATCCTGCCTTCGGGCCGCACAACCCATCATGGGAGCAGAGTGTGTGAACATGCATGACGATGCTAGTTCTACTGACTAGGTTATATCTTCTAGGCTTATATGGACATATATACTATAAAAGGGCTATTCTAAGCCAGCAGTATGTATTTTTACATTTTTAGAGTAATAAAGAATTTAAAATTCCAATTAAATGTACTTAAATGTAGCAATATATGTACACACGAAATCTCATGTTAGCCACACACTGTTGATAATATAATTCGTCTTACTAAGAGGTGTCTCACCCTAGCATACAAATGTTGTTTCAGGTCCTCCAAAGGATCGAGTCTAGCATCCTGCTGGGCTAAGTTTGGATAGTAGACAGTCCATGTCAGAGCTGGTGAGATATTAGACAGTGTCTGTCTCTTTTGGGGATTGTAATATATAACAAATTATGTTTTTAGTTATGTATGGATGTACATGGGAAACAACTAGAAACTCTGGTAAGTATTAGATGATGTATGTATTTTTGCTGTGTATATTTATACAGATCAGTATAAAACACCTGTTTTTCCCTTATTTGGGTGGGTTGTATATATATGGTATCAGAGGGATGTATGTTATGTATGTTTAGTAGCACTCTGAGCCCACCTAGAGGGTCAGGGCACTATAGGTGGTATCAGAGCCTAGGTTGCTAGATTCTGCAGACTAAGTCAGATGGTTTTACCAATGTATAAGTATTAGAGTAAGGCATGGATAGGAATGGGTATGATAGGATTTTTGAGTTTCGCTTCAAAAGCCTGGAGGCAGAAATCCACTGGCAGACTTCTATGTTTTTCTGGATCAGCCGACGGGTTCAAAAAATCATGACAATCCATTGACGATTTTGTTGGTAGTGAAGGGGCGTAACTTGAATTAGAATGAGGGTATTAGGTTGGCAGAGTATGTCGTCATTTGGGACGTTGGTTTATTAAGATGAGTCTTATAGTATTGTAGTAGTAGCCGATATGTAAGGTGCCAAAATTCTAAAGAAATTCTTAATTGTCTCTTCAGGATGGAGTCCAGAGATAATACTACGAACGCTGGTGGTAGTAGTAGTGAAGGGGCTACCCATGAGGCTGGCAGTGATACTACAATGGCACTTCCTGACTTTGCCTAGCAGTTTATGGTGGAGGTCATGCGGAATGCTAGGTGGCAGGACCATCCCACGGCTGAGCTGGGAGGTTTTATCAATCAGTTCACTAGATTGAAGCCTCCTACCATCATGAGGAGTTTAGACACGATTCGCGTGGAGAAATGGATTCAGGAAATTGAGAAGATCTTGGTTGTTCTGCATTGCACGAATGAGTAGAAATTTCTCTACATGACTTTTAAGTTGACTAGAGAAGCCGAGAGGTGGTGGGAATTGGTAAAGATGCTGAAGGAGCAGAGACTGGTACCAGTGGCGACAACGTGGAGCTGTTTCAAAGAAATGTTCTTTAAGCTGTACTTTATGGCCTCCATCAGGAATGCAAAGATGGAGGAGTTCATGATTCTGACTCAGGGACAGCTGACAATTCAGCAATACGCCACCAGATTCATGGAGTTATTGTGTTTTTCTCCATTCATGGTACCAGATGAGGTGAGGAAATCTTGGAAGTTTGAGAGGGGTCTAAAGAAGGAGATCCAAAAGTAGACGGGGATACTGCAGATTCACGATTTTGCTACACTGGTGGATAAGGCCACCATGGCAGAGGAGAGCCTGTAGGGAGATTCAAAAGTTCATATTCCGAGGTGAGAGACTGGTGGTGGTACAATTTAGGGAACCTCATCTTCCTCTATTTGTCCCACTTGTGGAAAGCAGCATTTAAGGAAGTGTATGTGGGGATCAGGTGTTTTCTATCAGTGTGGCAGACCAAGGCATAGGGCACGTGTGTGTGGTATGCCAGGGAGCAATGCACCACTATAGTAGCCATATCGAGGAGGTGCTACAGGGCCCCACGTGGCGGATATCAGGGGGTACGACCCAGGCGAGGGTGTATTCCCTAACTCCTGGCGATGCAAAGAACACTGGAGATGTGGTGACAGGTAATATTTATATGCTTTCAAATAAGGTTGCGGTACTATTTGATTCAGGATCGACGCATGCCTTTATTTCCTAGGGGATTCATTAAACTATGTGGGTTAGAGGCATGACTATTGGATGATGAGTTAGTAGTGGCTACACCATCAGGGTCAGTAGTCGTATGTAGTAGGGTGATTCGGTATTTTCTAGTAGAGATTCAGGGGAAAGTACTACCAATTAGTTTAATTGTGTTTGGTATCCACGACTTTGATATCATTCAAGGGATGGATTGGCTAGCAGCCAGTTATGCCAGCATCGATTGCCATAGGAGAGGTGTAGTATTCGAGCCTCTTGGGGAGCAGGAATTCAAGTTTG
This sequence comes from Malania oleifera, assembly GCF_029873635.1. Classification (NCBI taxonomy): domain Eukaryota; kingdom Viridiplantae; phylum Streptophyta; class Magnoliopsida; order Santalales; family Ximeniaceae; genus Malania; species Malania oleifera. The sequence continues at coordinate 64,964,754 of NC_080424.1, forward strand.
TAGGGTCGTGTGTGCATTTTGTGCCACGTATCCTTTCAGCTATTTAGGCTAGAAGGTTACTGTTGGAGGATGCCAGGGGTATCTGGCATTTGTGAAAGAAACGCCAAGAGAAGAACTTAAGCTGGAGGAGATTCTCGTAGTTAGTGAGTTCCTGGATGTGTTTCTAGACGACTTTCTGGGATGGCCTCCTGATTGTGAGGTGGAGCTCACAAGTTGACTCAAGCGTGACACCGATTTTAAAAGATCCTTATCGTATGCCTTTAGCAAGAATTGAGGGAATTGAAGGAGCAGCTATAGGAGCTACTAGATAAGGGTTACATCTGACCGAGTGTTTCACCCTAGGGAGCACCGGTGCTGTTTGTGAAGAAGAAGGATGGGTCGATAAGGATGTGCATTGACTACATAGAGATTAACAAGGTAACGGTGAAGAATAAATACCTGTTACCCAAAATTGATGATCTGTTTGACTAGCTACAGGGCACATAGGTCTTCTCTAAGATTGATCTACGATTTGGGTATCATCAGTTGAAGGTGAAATTAGAGGACGTACCAAAGACTGCATTGCGGATTAGGTATGGCCACTATGAATTTCTGGTTATGCCTTTTGGATTAACCAATGCTCTTGCAACATTTATGGACTTGATGAACAGGGTGTTCCACAAGTATCTAGATCAATTCATGGTCATTTTCATTGACAACATCCTAGTTTATTCAAGGAGTCCTGAGGAGCATGCAGTTTAGTTGAAGTTGGTACTTCAAGTGTTCAGGGAGAAGAAGTTGTTTGCAAAATTTAAGAAATGTGAGTTTTGGTTAGAGCAGGTGGCATTTCTGGGGCATATTGTGTCCAGGGAAGGGGTATCAGTGGACCCAAGTAAGATAGAAATGGTAGTGGACTGGACGAGACTGAAGAATGTTCAGGAGGTCAGGAGTTTTCTGGTTATTGTAAGATACTACCGATGGTTTATAACAGGGTTCTCTAGACTATCAAGTCCATTAACATGACTCACGAGGAAGAACGTAAAGTTTGAATGGTCTAATGACTGTGAGCAAAGTTTTTCAGGAACTGAAACAGCGGCTGGTTGCTGCTCCAGTTCTGACCATTCCGTCAGGAGATGGTGGATTTGTTATCTACAGTGACGCCTCTAAGAAGGGTCTCGGGTGTGTTCTAATGCAATAAAGAAATGTAATTGCTTATGCTTCTCGTCAACCCAAGGAGTACGAGAAGAACTAACCAACACACAATATGGAATTAGCAGCGGTAGTGTATGCATTGAAGATGTGGAGGCACTACCTATATGGTGAAAGGTGCAAGATTTTTACCTATCATAAAAGTCTAAGTACTTTTTCACCCATAAGGATCTGAACATGAGATAAGAGGAGATGGTTGGAGCTGATAAAGGACTACGGTTGTATCATTAGTTAGCATCTAGGAAAAAATAATGTGGTAGTTGATGCTTTGAGTTGAAAGTCGGTAGATGCATTAGTTTCAGCCATGAAAGTTTAATATTAGATTAGTATGGACCTGGAAAGGTTGGGCATGGAGTTAGTGGAAGGAAATCACCAAGCCTTCATTTCTAGCTTGGTTGTGCATCCGACCTTACGGGAAAGGATCAAAACAGCTCAAAAGGAAGACGAAAAGCTGGTAGAGGTTATGGAAGGGGTTCGGGATGCTTTAAAGTCGGATTTCAATATCTCCGATAAGAGGGTGTTGAGATTCCAAACCAGGATCTACGTACTGAATGATGCCGAGATCAAGTGAGTCATTCTAGAGTAGGCACATCGTTCTCTTCACACATTACATCCAGGGAGTACGAAAATGTACATGGATTTGCAGGAATCTTTCTAGTGGTCTAACATGAAAATAGAGATTGCCCATTTCGTAGAGTAGTGCCTAACATGTCAGCACGTGAAGGCCGAGCATCAGAGGCCAATGAGACTATTGCAACCAGTTCTCATTCCTAACTGGAAGTGGGAGCACATTTCCATGGATTTTTTCACAGGATTGCCATCAGCATTTCACAGGTAGAATGCGATTTGGGTAGTCATTGACAGATTAATGAAGACTGCCCATTTCATCCCAGTTAAAGTCAGTTATTCCTCAAATAAGATGGCAGAGCTTTATATGGAGGAGATGGTCAGATTACATGGGGGTGCTGGTGTCTATTGTTTAAGATAGGGATCTGCGGTTTACTTCACAATTTTGGAAGAGTCTTTAGGAAGTGTTGGGATCTGAACTTACGTTTAGTATTGCGTTTTACCCACAAACCAATGGTCAGTTAGAGAGGACCATCCAGATCCTAAAGGATATGTTACGAGTGTCACTAGATTTTGGGGGCAGTTGGACCAAATATCTACTATTAGTTGAGTTCACCTACAATAATAGTAATCAGACCAGTATCGGGATTGCATCATATGAGGCACTGTATGGTCAGAGGTGCTAATCACCATTATAATGGGATGAGGTTGGTGAGTGATAGATTTTGGGGCCAAAGCTGGTCCATCAGACCTTAAAGAAGGTCAAGATCATTAGGGAACGAATTAAAGCAACTCAGAGTTGGCAGAAATGCTACGCAGATACACATCGACAGGGGCTAGAGTTTGAGGTAGATGATGCTATTGTAGACACCCTATTTTTGCCCTAGCCAAATAGAACAAGGGGTCTCCTCTTATTATTATTATTATTATTATTATTATTATTATTATTATTATTATTATTATTATTATTATTATTATTATTATTATTATTATTATTATTATTTTATTATTATTATTTTCCCATATTATTAGTACTTTACTATTATTTTGCTTGTGTTTTTATTATCATTATTATCATTATTTTTCATTTTTAATTATTATTACTAGTACGTTTATTATCTTTATTTTATTTTTACTTTACTATAATTACTTTTATTTTTCATTTATTTGATTATTTTTTATATATTATTTATTATTTATTATTATTATTATTTATTTATTATTACTATTTTTATTTTTATTATTTTTAGTAATGTTATCATTATTATTATTATTATTATTTATTACTTTTAATAATAGTATTATTACTTTATTTATTAATATTAATATTATTATGATTATTATTATTTTTTTGTCTTCATTTTTATTTTTACTATAATTATTTATTATTATTTACTATTAGTAGTATTATTATTATTATTATTTATTACTATTATTACCTTATGAATGTTATTACTATAATAATTATTATTATTATTAATATTATTTCCTTTTTCATTATTACCAAAAGCATAAAAATCAAATAAAATAAAATCAAGAAAGGAATTTTTTCTTTAGGGTTTTCAAAAAACTTTTTATATAAGGAGACAACTCTTATTCTCTCTGGAAGCAGGCAGCGCACAAACAGCGCACGGGGGACCAAGAAAAGAAAAAAAAACAACCTAAGACGGGGCTTCTTCTTCCTCCCTCAATCTCACCCTCTGTCTCTCTCATTCTCCCCGACACCATCTCTCCCTCTGCAACCCCCCTTTTCCCTCACAACTGCCAAAATCCACAGCAGCAAACCAACCACTCCCTATAACCTCCATTACCATCTCTAACCTCCTCCACGCCAGCAGCGCAGAGACCCGACAGCCCAACCTCCGGCAATCTCCACCAACAGTCGGACTCTAGCAGGCCAGCGGCCAGCCACCCACACAACACCAGCAGGCAGCCCCTGCGGGCTTCTTTAGCCTCCATCCGAAGCAGCAGTCCTGCTACCAGCATCCCCCAACCACAGCCGCAACCTCCGGCCACCTCACGGCTCTCAAATCCCAAGCAAACCCCGAGCCCACTCACAGCCCCATCACTGTCGTCAGGTCTGCAACTGCCGCCGCTGCAACCATCTGAGAACTACACAGCAGCAGCGGCAACTTGCTCCAGCCATCGAGCCACCACCGTAGCTCTTCTCCAGCAGCAGAACCGTCAACCACCTCTGCACCGACCACCCCCACAGTGGCCAGCAACTCCGGCGAGCCAACCCTTCCTTCGGCCATCCCTGCAACACCAGAACCTGCTGCAATCATCCAGCTTCACCTCTGCACCGACCACCCCCACAGTGGCCAGCAACTCCGGCGAGCCAACCCTTCCTTCGGCCCCCCCCCCTGTAAGTACCCACTGCCATCTCCTGTACACACACACACGCACACGGACCTCATGAGCACTGTATCTCACACACACAGTATACATATATATATTTATATATTCATTAGTGTTGATATATATATACGTATATATTGGTATTGGTTTGTGGTTTTAATACTTAAAGTTTAAATTTTTTTTTATCTATGTGTATATACTATATTAACCATATTAGTATTAGTATTACGTAGTTTGTATATTAATTTAGGACAGTTAATTTTGTTGTATTATTATTATTATTTTACCATTATTAAATATTTATTGTTATTGTATGGGGCATTTTTAATATTATGGTATATTTCATCATATATATATATATATATATATATATTTTATTTGTATATTTATTCAGGATGTCCATATTTATTAATACTAATTTGTTTATCTTCATTATTGTAGGATTTTTCTTTTTTATTGCCAAGGTAAGACTTCAATTGTAATATTTAAATGTAATAATTTATGTTGTCATTTTTTTTTTAGTGCGTAATATTTAAGTTGTATGTGTAATATGTATTCTTAGGTTTCGGGTTTTTTTTATTTTATTTTATCTTGTTGTGGTTCTTATGTGTAAGATTTTTTTTTTATATATTATTTTATTCATGCATATATTGTAGGTTAACTTTATAGTATATTATTAGTATTTTAGAATCTTGGTTGTGTTATATATCATGTTAGGAGTTTTAGTAGATTAGTTGTAGTGGTATTTTAAAACTATAGTTGTATGTGCATTCTAGCATGTTAGTCATATTAGGTATTTAATAACTTAGGATTTATAAGTAACATTGTGCATATAATTTAGTATTTTAGGTAACTTTTAATATAGCATCTTGAGTAATACTATGTATTTATTATTATTATGATACATTTAGTATGTTAATTATTATGGTAAGTTTAATATTTTAGGTAATATAATATTTTTGGTGTTTTGGTTTCATGCTATTATATGGTATGTTTAGTATATATAGTATTATAGTAATTTATTACGTATTATATTACTTGTGGATATTTATTATTGTTATCATCGTGTTTATGTTTATTATGGTATGTTTAAGTATTTTTGTTTATAACGCACATGTAGTATTTTAATATTATGATATGCTCATTATCTTAGTCTATATTATATGTTTATATTCTACTATTATTGGTATGTTAGATATTTTAGCTTCTGTTATATATGTTGATTAGTACATATTATGATATCCTAATGCTCTAGTTTATTATTATTTTATTCATTTATTTATTATGTTTAAATTATTATATCTATTATCCAAAACCTCCCAAACTAGTATTTTCATACTTAGGAAAACCCATAAAATTTCTAAAATTTGGGAGCGTATTTTATAAAGTATTTTTGATTTTTAATCCCTATGATTTAATTGCGGGGGTTATTAGCCTTTGGGCTTCACGTACCTTAAGCTCTGAGGGAATATATGTATATATTTATTTATTTTTCATAGGTATTTATAAATTCATAAAAAGGAATAATTTAAAGACTTATTAGATTAACTTAGGAATAATTTCAAATTAATTAGGTACCGTTCGTAAGAACGGGCGTGTAGGGGGTGCTTGTACCTTCCCCTCGCGTAACCGAACTCCCGACCCCAACTCTGGTAATGTAGACCGATTCTACCTCTAACGAGGTAGTAATCATGTGTTCTAACCGCACTAAAGGTTAGTGGCGACTCCGAAATTCCATATTTTTCCTTGAATATTAAAAATGATTTTTAATTTCGCCGCCCGGGGTACACGCGCGCCTGGGACGTCGCGACAGCTATATTTTTTAGGATTGCTCTAATGAAAGGAGTGATGAGGTTTGGTAAGAAGGGCAAGCTGAGCCCTAGGTACATTGGATCATTTGAAATTCTGAAAAGAGGTTGTTTTGTGGCATACATGATAGCATTACCTCCAGTATTATCTAGGATTCACGACATGTTCCACATGTCCATGCTTAGGAGGTATGTTTCAGATCCTTCGCATGGTATTAGTTATGAGTCGTTGGAGCTTGGGGACACGTTAGCATATGAGGAGATACGATTTCAAATCCTAGACTATAGAGAGTAGGAGCAACGTATCAAGAAGATTCCACTAGTAAAGGTACTATGGCGTAATCATGCAGTAGAGGAGGCTTCATGGGAGTTAGAGTTAGAGATACGTCAGAAGTACCCACAATTATTCAGAGACGCTTAGAGCTAGACAGGTAGACAGAATGGTAAGTACGTGGTATGTGTGTATTATAGTTAGAGTAAGTTTGTTTATGGTTTAGAGCATATTTAGTCTTCGAGAGAGTTGCGTTTTGATATTGTAATCTCCTAAGACATTATGTATAACCATGGTATTCCTCCGCCATAAGTGAGAGCAGGTAATAAATTTGGGACGAGGCTACTATGTGGGTGGCCGCTAGCTCTTCCTAGAGTCAAAGCAGTGATGGTTTAGATGATGTGATAGAAAACAGTTAGCAAATTTCAAGGACGACATTTTTATAAAGAGGGGAGATTGTAAAGACCCGAACCAGGAAAATAAGAAATTAAATAAGAAAATGAAAAATGGGATTTCAGCAAGCTTCATCGATGATGGCCCTTATGTTGATTGTCTCCAAAATTCAGAGCATCGTCGACGAAGAGATCCAGTACGATAAAAAATATTAGGCTTAAGGTTCATCGACGAAGCCCTTCTTTCGTCGACGAATGGCCTTTTGTTGTTCATCGACGAAGGTGCCATTTTTTCAACGAAGCTGACCGGGTCAAAGGTCTATAAATAGATTTTCGATTGCTTCTTCTTTAAGAAATGGAAATATCTCTCTCTCTTCCTCTTTCTCTCTCTCTCTCTCTCTCTCTCTCTCTCTCTCTCTCTCTCTCTCTCTCTCTCTCTCTAACCAGCACCCACACTCTCTCTCTCTCTTCGATATTTCGCCGATCGTTGCCCATTTTGACGATCAAAAGTTACCATGAGGATAAGGGAGCGAATATCTACAAGTCTAATGGAGTGAATTCTTGATCTCGGGAAAAAATTAGGGTTCAGTTTTCGAGCGTCTCAGGTCATTTTTTAGGAAATAGTTAAGGGGATTATATTATGTTAGCTATGTTTATGAGTTCTAATGGAATGAAATGTTAAAACAGTTTTTAGATAAACAGTTATGACTTTTCTAGGGTTTCAGGGCATAAGGTTCGGTTAACCTACTTTATTTTCGAAACCAACCATTTAAATTTAAGTATGATATTTTTAAAGTATAGTATTGGACTTTATGAATGTTTTCATCAGTTGGAAAGTTGTTATTTCAAACTATAGGCCAGTTTTTAAACCAACCAAAGATAGTAGGGTTGATGGTCTCCATTTTTTCCCCTATAATTAGTTACATATTTGTATTTAGTAAAATAACAACCTGGAGATATTTATGAATTATACTTTCTCAAGCAGATGATTTATTTATGAATTATCAGATGAAAATTATGTGGCATGAGTATAGTTTTTAATTGGCATTAGAGGAACAAGTTTTATGTAATACTGAAATGTAACAGTTATATGCCGAGATAGGATATATGATGGCTATATGCCGAGAGATGAGATATGATGGCTACATGTCGAGTTTATGAAATGTCAATTTTTACTCAGCCAGTTTATAACAGATATGATACACCGGTTTTTACTGAGTCAATATCTAACAGATATTTTACAGAGATACGTACAGATTGTGTGGTATATAGTTTTATGATATGAATTATGTTTCAATTTTATTATGATGTCAATTGCCATATATGATTTTAAAGCCCTGTGTATATTAGAGATATGTTATGAGCATGGTACCAGTGCCAAATATGGGGAGAGGTGCAATCACATGTCTTAGTTAGAGTATGGATATGGAAAGGTGATTGGTGACCTAGGTAAAGTACTCCCAGATGTAGTAATTCTGGGGCTCCATCTGATGCAGTAATTCTAGAAGTGTAAAGACCTAGAAAATAATAACCATTTAATAATAAAGAGAGAGGTAAATAGGTTGAAGGAAAAGGAAATTCAAAAGGGGAATTAAGTAGGATTCGTCGACAAACCCTCTGGTCTTGTCGACAAACTCCCTCTTAGGTTCGTCCTGTACCCCGTATCTCGTTGATGGAAAAATACCAAGAGGGGTTATATTAGAGCCTGAAGTTTGTCAATGATGGTTACAAGTTTGTTGACGAACTCTCTTCTTGGACTCGTTGACGAGGTGATGTGTCTCATCGATGAGGCAGCATTCTATAAATATCCTAAACTCAGGATTTCAGCGAGAATTTGCATACAAACCCTCTCTCTCTCTCTCTCAAATTCATCTCTCTTTGTCCTTCTCTCTAGAATTTCGGCTTCGATTCGTGCCGATTCAACGATCGAAAGCTGCCACATTACTCCCGGAAAGATTCTCTACAATATTGCCTTATCAGAATTTTGATTTGGAGCATTTGGGCACCATCCCAAAATTTGGGTATGTTGGTCATTTTAAGTTTTATAAGTTATTGGGTATTTTTGGACTCAGGGGAATGTGTTGGAAGGTGTTATACTCGTATATGTTGATTTGTTGGGAAATGTGAATTTCAGGGTATAAAGTTGGGAACACACATAGGAGTAGGTTTGTTTAGATTTATGTGCTTTTGAGTAAGCCAGGTAAGGGGATAAATTAAGTTAGCATTTTTCATGAAATTATTTATCAATATACAACATTTATTTTCATAAATTATATATGTATAGTATGGTGTTTGAAAATACTGATGTTGACCAGGAAAATAGATTTAATACATTTTATCAGAAAATATGATCTTAGATCATATTTTATGTTTCAGATATTACTCACATTTGTGTGGCATGAGTATAGATTTCCATGAAATTATGTTAAATCGTAATAATATGATTTTTCCAAAATAAGCACGTTATGACAATTTTCACAAAAACCATAAAAATAGTATATGAACTATGGTTGAAAATATTATGTTAAACAGTGCTGCAATTTTATGTTCAGTATGATATGATATGGCTGGAGCAGATGCCACGATTTATATGCTATGATATGGTCTGCGTAGATGTCGTGATTTATATGTTATGATATGGTCGACGTAGATGTCATGATTTATAGTCGGCGTAGATGTCGTAATTATGTTTGTTATGTCAGAATCTATGAAAATATTATCATGTCAAATATTACTTAGAAATATGAAATAGTTATGTATTAGTAATATGAAATGTACTACAGGTTATTAGAACCAGGATGGCTTAGTTTAGTCTTTTAGAGCACGGTATTGTAGCTATACGTATAAGTTCAAGTTTATGTTAATGTTACCACACATATCAAATAAAGTGTGGGAGATGGCAGTCGATGTGGCTTCAGTGTAGTGCAATTGTTTCCCTGGCAGTCCAGATCAAGTAGGACAAGCCCATCATACTTACAGACTTATGTTTGACTTAGTGTGGTCAGCTAACCATTGCTAAATCCCACCTTTGTGCCGCACAACCCTATTATGTGGGGGAGAATACATGACATCAGCTAGCTATCCATAATGGTTTTTATTTTAGTATTGTACAATTATAGAAGATGTTTCACATGATTGCAGAAATTAGTATGATATTTATTATGATATGATGAATCATGTTTTGCTTAAAGTTTATATAGCCAGTTTTTATCAGATATACATATTTTGTATAGTTCATGTTAAGCATGATAATACTCATGTTGTCACACACTGATATTAGTTTATCTCTCTTACTAAGAGGTTTCTCGCCCCAGCATTACCAACGTTTCAAGAAATCTAGATAGAAAGGTGGATAGAGCTCCGCAGCAGTAGAGGTTGATTGAATTGCCCTGTCAGAAGGGTAAGTAGTTGAGTTAGGGTCAAATTGATTTTTGGAGTTATGTCCCTAGGGCACATTTTGGTCCTTTTGCTGATGTTTGTATATATATGACAGGTTTAGTACAATTCTAGTATTGTGCCCATTGTTGTATAGCATGTATGTAATTTATGTTTTCCGCTGCTTAGGAGTCAAAGATGTATGATAGATATATCCTCGGTACCCATGGTTCCGGGTTGATCATAACTATATTAGTTTAGCAAGGTATCAAAGTTATTATGAATGTTGTTATGTAGAGATTTAAAAATATGTAAGAAATATGAATTTATGAATATATTGTAAAATAGGCAAGTCGTTATAGTTTGGTATCAGAGCCTAGGTTGTAAGGTTCTGTAGACTTTAGAGTACAGCAAAAACAATACCAGAGTAAAGGAAAAAAGATTCGAGGTTTTGTGCTACATTGTGGAGGCAGCACTTCCGTGATGGTTTTTGTATCTTTCTTAGGGTGACGATTTCAGGAAAGTCATAGTAAACTATTGTCGGGTTGTGTTTCTATAGTGTAGGACCGAATCTTGATTTAAGATAAGGATGTCAAGAGAGTGGTTAGATACGTAAATTTTAAGGATAGGGTCCCTAATCCATGTTTACTTGTTAGCTTTGGTGCAACCCCCAGAGGGGGGTGAATTGGGTATTTAAAATTTATTGCCTAGGTCAAAACACTAATCAACAGTATTATACAAACCTATGGTCAATCTAATGCATGTAAAATAAATCAATGCAAATATACAATGGAATTTAAACTACAATGGAAATTTAATCAAGCATGCATGATAAAGCAATAAATGAGAAGACACCCATAAATGTAATCGAGGTCGGCCAAATTGCTTACGTCCCCGCCTTGGCTAACAAGTACAAGGATTACCACTATAGGCTCACTTAACAGGTGGAGAGGCACCTAAACAACCATGTCAATTAGCACAGGGCTGACCTCAACCTTTACAACCAGGTCAATTAACACAGGGCTGACCTCAACCTATACAATCCTTACCAAGCTGGATAACCGCCCCCTCAGGCCACGCTTGGAAATACAACAATATTCACTTAATCAAATGGTACAGTGATTGTGATTTCATGTAAAACAGATATGTACCCAATACGCACAATATAATCAATACACTACCAAAAGATAGGATTTGATAAGCTCAATGTAGTCTAAGTGTCAACTCTTAAATAATTATATGAGTGATGTAATAAGTGCGTGAGAGTGCAAATGATATGATCTCTATAACACATAATATATTCAATCACAATGCACAAGCAAAGATCACAAGCACACTTCAAATATCTTAACCAATATTTTTGTCAATATAAACCACAAGAGATATTCAAAAATGGTTTGCAAAATTTATTTGATCTTTGTATCAAGATAGAAAGATAGAGCAACAAATATCTTCGATATGCTAACAAATATCTCAAAATATTTTTCTCAAGATAAATCACAAGAGATATTTGAAATTGGTTTGTAAAATATTTGATCTTTGTGTCAAGATAATATTGTCATTCAAAAGGTACAATAACAAAGATCTTCACAAGCAAAATATCCCAAAAATATTTTTCTCAAAAATAAGCCAACGGGATATTTGAAAATGGTTCGGCAAAATTTATTTCACAAACAAAAAGCAATAAAAACTCTTGAGTATTGCAATAATGATGCAAAACTCACAAGCTCTATGAAGTTTTCCTACGGAAGACTTATTAATGAAGTCTCCTAGCAAAACTTCAAGCTTACTGTCGGATGAAAAATATATATCAATCAATCTAGAACTAAAGAGAGTGTAAGCTTTACTAAATGCTCACAATAGCACTCTTACTTAGCAAGATTTGCAATGAGAATGAGTAAGAATGATGAAATAAGGCTTGGATGTGAGAAATAGAGTTTTTGAAAATCAGAGGATATTTTGCTAATTGTTTTGGTAATCTTCTTGCTAATTTTTGCAAATGAAGGCCTATATATAGAGATAGGAAAAATTATAACCGTTAGGAAATGTAAGGTATTATTAATATTGTTTTAAACCAATTTAACCCTAATTAACCCCATTTAAAAAGTTAACCGCGGTAAAAAATATGGGGCAACCCGAGAGCACCTGTCGATCAAGACAAGTTCGGTCAACTGAAGTTCTTGAGGTTCGATTGACTGAGCCAAAAATGAACTGTCAGGCTGGTCGATCGGACAAGTATGTCCGTGGTGATTTTTCCAAAAGTCCAAGGTTCGGTCGACCAAGGTGAAAATGAACTAACTGGTCGGTCGATCGGGAGAGGCGATTTTCTTAACTAACGCGGTTCGGTCGACCAGGGATATTTGAACTGGGTGATTTGGTCGACCAGACCATTGGGACATCTCTTGAGGACCCTCGGTCGACCAGAGTGTTAAAGTACATTTTGGGCTCGGTCGACTAGGTGGTTAAAAAGTTGACTCCAAGGTAGTTCGGTCGACCGAAATCATTTGAACTAACTAAGTTCGGTCGACCATGTGGTGGTCAAATGTTGACCCTGTGACCGGTTTGGTTGACTGGGAGGTAATGCACTGTGAAGTTAGATTGACCGGGCCATGGTTAAACTGTTGACCCGCACCAGTTCAGTCAACCGAGGGAGTTTCTACTTGAGTAGTACGGTCGATCGAACATGCAACTTAAGTGCATTTCGGTTCTTTTTAAGCATACAAACACCCTATTGAAATGACCATTCATATATAAATATGCATGTGTGAGTGTCCTACGGTCATTTCTAAGTCTTTTGAAGATACTAAAAAAATCCGGTGTCGATCGACTGAAGGTCGACCGAAAGGTGTTCCCTAAAGTCCATCTATGGCCTTGAGCTTATCCATCCTACCATGCAGGTAAGACATTAATTATTATAGACCATGTTCTCCTAATTACTATTACAAACCCAAATAAATGATTAAATTACAATACAACATAAATAGGGTCTTTAGGTATTTATTTCATGTGTCGTGTGCGTGCACCATATGATACTTTCAATTGGTCCTGCACACAAACTCATTAACCATTAAATATCAAAGTATTTGTCATAATCAAAACGAGATATGACCAATAAGGTCAACAATCTCCCCCTTTTTGATGATGACATATACTTGCCTACTTCACCCCCTCTTGGCAACATCAAAAAGGGCCTAAATAAATATTTAAGTACATAGGCAAACAATCGTCTGTATATGAGATATGTTGGCGAAAAGTTTTTAGAAAATTCGGTAGCATGCCGTTTAAAAACAGAACATTTTTTCCCAAAAATACCTGTATACAAGTGATCTGGTTTAAGTAATATATTGACAATATACCCATAACTAATTACTCAAATAGTCCATTATTCTCAGAACATAAAATAGAAGTATAACTTTGAGCCATTCAAGAGATAGAATAGTCATACAATGGAAAATGACTAACAAAGATAACTTCAGCAATTTAGCACACAAACAACACAACTGATCATTTAAATGATTTAAATGACATGAAAAATAGAATTAGACTATAGATATGCTCAAACCATTTCAATTAAAATATATCATAAGACTCGGGAAAGATTTGAATTAAAAAAAAAAAAAAACATGGCATATGATACCAAAAAGGAAGTTTGAGCATAAACATAGTCTAACTATTTCACATGCATTTTTATGTGTAGGTATAGAACCAGTTATGCGACATTAAAACCATATATGTATATAATAATAATAAGGCAAGGGAAAAAAGTTTGAGTTTTGAAAATAGTTCTTGCCATAAAGTATTACAATATATATATATATATATATATATATATATATGTATAGACATAAATATATATCCCCCTTATGATGTTTGCAAAATGGTGTTGGGGGTTGCTGACAGAAAAAAGATTGTAACTTAATGTAAGCAAGCAAAAAATTTTTGGTTTGACAATGAGGCACAAAAAAAAAGAAGAACAAAAAAAACCACAACCATGATGATCGTAAAGATTTAATAATTCACATGCAAGATCATATGGCAAAACACAAACAACTTGTGGCAACGCAATGAACATCAGCTTAAGATTTTCACAAAGATTATTTTATTTAAAGCACATGCCATACTATATTTAAAACATAACTAAGCCTCAAAAGTTTGTGAACATAATATGATAGGCATTTTAATTTTAGATGCTCCCCCTATCCATTTGAATTATTGCTTAGATACTATAAATTACTTATACTTTGCAAGGGATTGATTTCATTGAATATGCCAAAGTATAAGTGAGCATAAAAACCATTCTTCAACGACTATACTGGATATTTATTAACAATATTTATCTCTAATCAGTATAGTCATCCCTATAGACAACAAGTGCATCGGAAATAGTTATTAAGGCATTCCATGCAATTCATGACCCAAGAACATTTCATATCAAATCAAAGAACTTTACATGCAGGATATAATATTCATAGATATCAGAAGAGCCTCAATATTTCAATAAACGATAGTGATGCATGTGAGTCCTATAAGTTCTTTCTATAGGGTAGGTGCTCAACTCTCCTAAATACCTGATGATTATGCAAGGATGAAGCTTAATTTTCAAATAGTTTTCATTCATCCTTTCAAAAATATTTTAACGTTAATTTTATCATGGTCATCTTTAACACAAGGTTTTATATGGAAAAATCCTAGCAAAATTTCAGCAGCATGCCGTTTGTATATAGGACAATTTTCCATAAAACCTGTACCTAATAGGTTCAAACAAGCAATTTTTATTTCAATTTAAGGCACACGAGAACCTATAATCCACTACCAGCATGCAATTCACATCAACTGCATCCGACATATAGGAGGCATTCTAAACTAAGCATGCAATCAACTAGTATAATCAATTGTCCATATAAAATGTAAACCATCCAACTAGATACTATAAACAATAAATAACCATGGATAGCTAGGAATTCAGTGCAATACTCATATGGACATTTAGGCATGAAATAAATATATGAGAGCATTTTAATTTATATAATCATGAAAGAATATATGCTCCCCCTCAGTTATGTGCTAATTCAATTTATGCCTTTTCTTAATTTTCAGGTTCTTTAGCCAAGTGTATTAAGATTTTCAATGATACATATCATGGCTCTAGATACTTTCAGCTTAGAGGACCAAAAGGTCACATTTTTATATTTCTTTAAGGGTTCTAAGCCTATATTTGCCTCTTTTCTTATGATTTACAATACGTGAGAGGCCCTAAGTTAGAATGACTTTTGATTTAAACTGCATGTGCATAGGTCTACTTGAATTTTGATACATTCATCTAGATTAAGACCTAGGCAATTTTATTAGCCATTCAACTCATCTCTAAGTATATAAAACTCAAATGGGTTTGGCTTAGAGTTTGAGAGTTTTGTGTGAGAAGTTAAGAATGAATACTCATAGAGATTAAAAATTTTATTTAAGTTCAGGAGAGTATTCACACTACAAAAAAAAAAAAAGATTATTAGTGACGGATTTAAATCATCACTAATAATCACAAAATCGTCACTAATAGTATTAGTGACGGTTTTACGATTATTAGTGACAGATTTATATTAGTTGCTATACCAGCTGTTACTAATACTTATTAGTGACGAATATTCCAAACTGTCACTAATAATAATGTATTAGTGACGGATTAAAACCGTCACTAAAAACCTAAGTTCGTCACTATAGTTTCTACACCGGATCGACCAATAATCGTCACTAAAGCCATAGTATTAGTGACGGTTTCAAAATCATCACTATTACCGTCACTAATGCTTTATTATTAGTGACGGTCATGAAACCGTCACTAATGCTTTACTATTAGTGATGGTTTTAGAACCGTCACTATTGCTCTATTATTAGTGACAGTTTTAAAACCGTCACTATTACTCTATTATCAGTGACGATTGTTAAGCCGTCAGTAATGCTCTAGTATTAGTGACAGTTTTAGAATCATCACTATTGCTCTGCGGAGCTATTATTAGTGATGGTTTGAATTCCTTCACTAAAACTTTTTAAAAGGGGTATTAGTGACGATTTCGAAACCGTCACTAATACTTAAATTGGATAATTATTAGTGAAATTAATTTTATTTCCAATTATTAATTTCTATAAAAATCTGTAATTAAATTACATTTTCTTATACATTCATAATTGCAATAAAATTCATAAATTATTAAAAATTCTAATTCAAATTAAATTACAAATATGTTATACAAATTCAAATTTAAATACAAATACATTATATAAATTCAAATTCAAATACATTTAATCTGTTCAGATAACAGAGAAAGTTTTCAACTACGTCTGTAGTGCATGACATCATCCTGACGTTATCACAATTGCAAACCCTACAAATTAATTAAGAAAATTAAAAAAATTAGTATACACTTTTTGAAAAATTTTGGCAACATTTCTCCTGTAAATATGACATTTTCCATAGAAATACTCCAAACCTAGGTGTTTACGATAAATAGTTCACAATAATCCAACTAGTAATTAATTTTGCGAGTGCACAGGAGCTTCATATAATAAGCATTAAATAATGTAAAGTGTTCATGCATCCCATAAAACACATAAATCAGAATATAATGGATTATCCCCATAAACAATATTTCATAGAGTAGACATAGTTGGTATGAGATTCAGTATAAAATGAAAATCCCAAGAAAGAGAGCTCCTATCCAAAGAAAAGAAAGGGATGATACGTGCATTGTGAAGAGTGGAAATCTTAAGAAGATGAAGTATCATCTACTTTAACGACTGTAACCAGGCCAAGCATCCTCCCAAAATCAAACCCTATTGCCATTAGCTACTCTAAAATGAGTGGGAGGAAGGAACCAACAAGCAAAATGGGAAACAAATTTCTATAGACTTGCATGGGAAACAATGCCACTTCCTCTAGTGTTCCATCCATTCTGATGGACCCTATATTACTTTTAATCTCCTTTTTTGGCAATTAACAATTAATTTTTGGTTGTACATAAATTAAACTTAAACCTTGAAACATAAATAACACACTCCAACCAAAATTGGCATAACCACCAAGTAAGCAAGAAATCAACGAAAAATTATATCATATAGTCCAAAATTGGTCTCATGAATTTTTATTTCCTTTCCCTAAAATTTTGAACAAATTTTCAGCAGCATGCCGTCTATAAATAGAATATTTCCCAAACCTGCAAGTCACAAAAGCATGAAATTCACAATATTTTTGCATCATACAAATGTCATTTAGATTAAGACATACATGCAACAACCTAAAATTATCTACCAGCAGGCAATACACATCATTGCATCAGCCAGGGTATGTGTGGCATTCCAATCAAGCATGCAGTCCTAATGTCCATTACCAGCATGCAGTTCACAGGATATGCCAATCCAAGCATGCAGTCCAGAAGTTAAATCATGTATTAAACTAAAGTTAGATATATACCCATCTCTAGCTGCAATGAGGTTATGGATGACAGAGAAGGACGACGAGGCCGTGGATGGTGGTGGCTGCATCAAGGATTCTTTATCAAGTTTACCTAGAGTTTCTTTTCACAATTGATTTGAAATGCGATAAGCCTGCCCATGTAGACAAAATGAATTTTAGCCTTTCATCTGATAGGTTGTTGCTTATAGTTGAGGTATGATTTAAATATTAATTTTATTTCTCTTGAATCTTGCCTTGTGGATGCAATGACTGCAAGAAGGGCATCAAGATTCAAGTGAAATAAAATTAATATTTAAATCATATCTTAACTATAAGAGACAACCTATCTGATGAAAGTCTAAAATTCATTTTGTCTACATGGGCAGGCTTATCGCAATTCAAATCGATTTTGAAAAGAAACTCCAGGTAAACTAGATAAAGCCCCTCCATTCGTTCTATACACACTGCAAATGATATGCCCACTATCAAAAATAAAAGTTATCAAAAGTAGTCCTAAAAGTTAATTAACAAACCCTTCTCAATGACAGAAAAATCTAAGGAAAAACTTACATAATTATAAATCCAATGTAAAAAATAAATATACTTTATAAAATTGCAAAGTTCATATTACTTTCAAGTTTTATGATACAACTCCTAATTATTCCTATATTGTTTCCAAATCTCATCCAAATCCCAATTATTCCTATATTGTTCATATTACCTTGAAGTTTGGAGTACTGGACTTTGAACATGAAGTCTAACCTCCTCCTTAGTAATACTATTTCTTTTCCACAAAGTGTTTTTTTGTGGGAGAGAGGCAGATTGTGTATGTTATTTTTAGTAGACATTTAAGTGGTAGGATGTTTGTCGTACAGAGAAAAAGGGCATTGTGTTCAAATTAGATTTTCTGATTTTGAGAAGGCGTGTGATTGAGCTAGTTGGGACTTCTTCGATAGAGTGACTTTGAGGAAGGGGTCAGGTGTTACGTGGAGAAATTGGACATGGGGTTGTTTATCTAATGCCTTTGTGAACCACCAATATGGATTGGAATCTCTAATGAATGTTTGTTCTAAATTAACTAAGTCTACATTGCCTTATTTATTATGATTCCTAAGTTTCACTCATCCTTTAAAAAATATTTTAACATTAAACGACTAAGTCTATCTTTTCTTTTTGTTTGATAAAATTTTAACTCAATTTCGGTAGCATGCCGTCTGTAAATTGGATATTTTCCCATAAAACCTGCACCTGATAGGTTTAAATAGAGCATTTATAAGAAGTTGAAGGCACACGAGAACTTATATCCACTACCAGCATGCAATACACATCAAATGCATCCGCAATGCAGGAGGCATTCTAGACTAGCATGCCATCATGTAGCATATTGACGATAGTAATACATGCCAACCATATCTTAAATTCAGAATATAAATAGTAGAGAACAGTGGATAGTATTTGGTTCATTGTAGTATTGTTATTCATCCAGGCATTTGAACATGAATGTTATGAGATGATGAGAGCATTTAATTTAAATAATTATGAAATTGATGCTCCCTGTGAGTTATGTACATATTCAACGTACCACTTTTTCAAATTTTCAAATCCTCAGCCAAGTGTATCTAACATTTTCAATGATTTCGACACGGCAATGTACGTCTTAAGCTTACCGGACCAAAAACATATAAATGAATGTCCGTTCTAAATTAACTAAGTCTATATTGCCTTATTTATTATGGTCCTAAGATTCACTCATCCTTTCAAAAATATTTTAATATTAAATGACTAAGCCTAACTTTTCTTTTTGTTTGGTAAAATTTTAACAAAATTTCGGCAGCATGCCGTCTGTAAATTGGATGTTTTCCCATAAAACCTATACCTGATAGGTTTAAATAGAGAATTTATAAGAAGTTGAAGGCACTCGAGAACCTATATCGACTACTAGCATGCAATACACATCAACTACATCCGCCATGCAAGAGGCATTCTAAACTAGCATGCAATCATGTATCATATTCACGACAGTAATACATGCCAACCATATCTTAAATTCAGAATATAAATAGCAGAGAAGATGCTTAAGTTTCCATTTGTTGGACGAGGAGAAGATAAGGTAGTGTAATCAATGGGGAAGGAGAGAATGAAGTGGATTGGACTTGTAGGTTAATCGGTATTTCTGAAAATGTGACATGTTTGAACTCAACTTATGTAAAAACGTCTGTTTTTGTCAACTCATGATATGCTATGGTCATTTGGCAGCCACTAAGGTGGGACAATTCATGAAGTTTGAAGAAGCATCCGAAACATCTTCGAAACATGGTGGGATGACAACTGCAGAGGCAGTTCCTATCCCACAGTTGCCAAAATTATAAGAAAATGTTTGCAACTTCATGTTCTTCTGTTGAATGGCTTGAACAAACTTCTTTTTTTTGGCGCCGGGGGGGGGGGGGGTGGGGGTGGGGGGTTAAAATGATTGAGCATAACATGCATGGCTTCTGTATAGTTTCTAGATTTTGTTTCGTGTGTTGGACAACTTGAATCTTTAGAAGTAATAGTCAAGGCAGTAGTGGTGATAAGCAGTAAAATCTTAATTATGTTCAGTTTTTACAAAACAACTGCGTGTAACTGACATCCAAGTTGTGGCATAGTAGAAGATCTTTCTAATATGGTAATTCGAAGAAGATGCTTCTCTTTATCCAATTAACTCCCACTCAGCACGTTTTCTTTTTCTACTGGTCAGTGGTTTCCCAAATTTCACATCTCTGATCAACCTTAGTAGATTTAATATCTCTTCCCCACTTAGTCGCTTTGGCGGCGACCTTTGTTCAGGTTTTCCATTGAAGCGTCTGACGCCACGAGTCCTCCAAGGATGTCCAGTTCGTAGAAAATGGCAATGACACATAAAGCATAACTTGCGGCCATGCTTCAAGGATAAGGACCCAACATTCTTATTACATACTGGGCATGCTAAGTAACCTTTTGTGCTCCAACTTGACAGGTTGCCGTATGCGGGGAAATCATTAATTGTCCACAAGACTGCAGCATGCATCTGAAATGTTGTCCCGATTTGCACATTGAATGTCTCCACTCCTTTTTCCCATAATTCTTTCAACTCGTCAATTAACGGACGCAAGTAAACATCAATATGATTACCAAGTGCTTTCGGTCCGGGAATCAACAAAGACATATGAATGAAAGGTTCTTTCATACATCGCCATGGCGGCATATTGTATGGCATCATCATAACTGGCCACATGCTATATGGGTTGGTCATGTTACCAAAAGGATTGAACCTATTTGAAGCAAGGCCAAGTCTGATGTTGTGAGGATCACTCGCAAACCACAGATGCATTTTATCAAATTTGACGCAAGCTTCGAAGTCCGCTGGATGGCTAAGGGTGTTTCCATCTTGAAGATGTTTCTCTTGATGCCATCTCATATCTGTAGCAGTAATTTTGCACATATACAATCGTTGAAGCCGCGGGATTAATGGACAATATCGCCAAAAATTTTCAGGAATCTTTTTACCCTTCTTTTGATTAGTTCTATTCCTCGGTTCACCACATTTTAGGCACTCGTTCGCATTTTCATGTTCACCATAAAAGAGTGCACAATCATACCTACATGCATGTATGAGAGTGTAACTGAGACCCAATTCACGCATGTATGTCTTCACCTCATAAAAAGACTTGGGAAGTGTTTCACCCTTCGGCAGTGCTGCCTTAATGAGGCTTAAATGCATGTTGAATGTGCTCTAAGATTACCCATGCATTGTCCTTGCATGAAGCAACTTTATCATAAACTCTAATTTTGAGAACTTTTTATAGTTTGGATATAGGGGCACCCATGCATCCCTCATGAGATTAGAAAATGGTTTACCGAGTCAATTCAACGTACTAGGATCGCAAGGTATGGTACCCGCTGAAGTAGTTTCATTACCAGTATGCGACACTCTGACATCACCCATGTCCACTGCAATCCCCCTTTGCAATTCACCTAACATTTTGATTATCCCTTTAGAACGTGTATCACCACCTACTATATTTGCACCTTCATCTTCAGCGTCATTTAAATTATCACTCTGAACTACGTAATCTTCATCGTGGAACACTTATCTTGTGTACCTTTTTTCCATTCCAAAGTCTAACAAATGTGAATGGACCAGCTCAATGTGTTTGAATGTTATGTTTTGACATTTCTTGCAAGGACACCTTATTCTAGTAGCTCTGTCTGCACGAGGACGCACGAACTCTATGAAATCATGTACCCCTTTTACGTATTCTAGCAAAAACTTACCCCGAGCGTTCATCCAACTCTTATCCATGTTCATTAATTACCCTATAATATGTTCAAGTTAATGGTATTCATTATATTCTCATACTGTTTATCATGCATGCATCGTGAATCTTATAATCAACCATCATACTCTAAAGGGTACGGATCCTATCCCATTCAGGAATGTTGCATTTACATTGCGATCAATCACTCAAATTCCTTCGTCGTAGTCGTTATAAATTTTGGCAGCATCTCCTCATGGCTCTCCAAGTACACGATATGGGGGAAGTGAAAATTTGGCTAGTCTTCCATCACTAAAAAATTGTCACAACACCCCACTATGCACCCAAAGAACACAAGTAGAGACGCGCTCGAAATATATAATGACAATTGACAAAGCGTGAACGATGACAACAATGTAAATACAACTTCCTGAACTATCCACATTGGACAATCCAAGAATGGTTGAAATACTCACATTACTAATCATAAGTGAAACAAATAATTCACATGTTCAAGTGATTATTAGTCAACATAGTATGACTAATAATCAAATGAAATATAATAATTGATATGTCTCATATGTACGATTAGGAATGAATGTATAGTAACCGTTCTTGGACGAGTCTAAGCTTCAATGAATACATGAAGTTGAAAAAAAAAAAAAAAAACACATGCAAGGGGCTACGATTTTAGGCTTTGGTTTTGAGGAATATAAGACTTATCCATTCATTGTATGTAAGGATTTTTTTTTTTAATAATATGTGTAAGGACGATCAATTTTATCTAATGCAATGGATGACTTAAAATGACATTTTTTTCAAAGTGTAAACACAATAAAATAGCATTATTCCATCACCTTGAAAAGAAATCCTATTTTTTTTTAATTTGTATAGGAGAATTGAAAAGAAATCCTTTTTTTTTTTTTAGTTGTTTTGATATATGATTTTGTAGCAAAAATAAAATACAATTGTAGATGAGTACTATCGTATGAGAGGATTTTTTATTTTTACGTATGCATTAAAATCATCCTCATTTAGAGAGTTCAGAATTTCTACATAAAGTAATTAAATGACATTCGGATGAGTCATACAAGTTACAATTAGTTGTTTAGTATAGATTCTCTTGTATTGTTTTTATTATGAAAGAAGTGACATCAAAGCCATGGCCAGATTTTGCAATTGATACAACACCAAATATAAAAATACTTGAACCCTAACTAGTATATTTTATTTTATTTTGTTTTTTGTGGTATTCATCTTGTTGAGCTTTCTAACTTTAATCCTTTAATATGAATGGGGCTTATATCATTTTATATGCCTCCATCTTCCACTCTATATTTCCGACTCACAAGTGAAATTCTCAACAATTGTTCTCCCTAGAACTTTGTTTCAAACAATTCAAACAGATGGCTTAATTCCACATTGCCATCATGATTTTGTGGCTAAGCTTTCTAAATAAATGCATGCCATATATTTCAATTCTATATGGCAATGAGATCACTAATTAGTTTTCCATCATTATCTTTAAAGCAAGCATTAAGGAATAAACACGTTCGTCTACTCAAAGTGTCACCTGCACTATGCTTTCGCTCACATAGCTTTCTTAGCTGATTGGTGCACTTGTGCCATTTTTGCATGCTCAGGTAGATATGCTTAGATATTTCATGAATTGATCTTAAGAATTGGTACAAATGCACAGCATGCATTTATCTTTGTAGGTCATCTTCAGGGACCTACCATTATCCTTGTCAAGTATGGTTGTGGAAACACTGAGTCTACTGACCCAAGCTGCTACTTTTATTGACTCTATATATTTTTTGGGCCCTCTCAATAATGCACTTTATCTTTGCTGCCCCTCAAAACACAATCAAAATCACATGGAGGATGATCAAACCTGTGGGCATAAGGAGCTGTTTGGGAAGCCAAAAGGTACTGTGAGCCACAGTGGGACTACTTAAATTTTCCATTCTTGCATTTGGTAAGAGTGTTGCCCCTAATGTTGCAACTCAATTTTTGACATGAAAAGCTATAGAGAAGTTGAGCTTTTCCTCATTTGATTCAGCTTAATGCTGGCTGTTGTAAGATGCCCTTGAACCTTTCTAGGATTCTGCATATATAAGAGATCCCATGGCTTGATGATGAATACTAATGAGATGGTTGAACTATTTTCTAATCTACATCCAACTCTATTTTAGAATGAGTCCTGTGAACTTTAACAGGGTGACTAGACTAGAATCCAATATCTCTTAAACAACTGTCGGGTGCTTGGAGAAGAAGTCTAGTAAGGATTGATTCGTGTTTTTTTGAGTTGCCCTCCCTTTAAATATGGTGTATCCTCATGGAACTTTGGGATAATTTTTACTTCGACCACAGATTCAAATGGGTCAAATAATGATAATGGGCCTTTTGGCATGTCATGTCATTAATTATTGGCTCTATGTGGTTGAGTGAAAATACACTATATTAGGGCAATGGTTCAAGACTTTGAGTTTGGAATTTGTGTGGAATCTGACAAAGTTCATTTCTTCTTGTATTGGAAGCCTTTAGGATATCAAATGCAGATTGTTCAAACATTGAAAAATAACAAAATACATTCAATTTTTTTTTCAATATTTAGTAAATTCAAAAAAAATTTAAATATTCAGTGTATGCTTCAAAGTAAAAGGATAAAGGGAAAGAAATATCTGGGCTTCCGACCTAGAATAGGGGGAGACTGGGAGAGAGGATCGATCACCGGAGTAGGATGAGGGGAAGAGGAGGAGTTGGCGTGCTGGCTGGCGGCGGAGAGCAGAGGCAGATCAGGTAGGAGCAGGCGGTGGGGAAGGGGAAGAAGCAGGAGAAGCTGATGCGGTGGCGGAGAGCAGAAGGAGATCAGGTGGGAGCAGGTGGCGGGGAAGGGGAAGAAGCAGGAGGAGCTGGTGCGGTGGTTGGTGGTGGAGAGCAGGGGGAGATCAGGTGGGAGCAGGTGGCGGGGAAGGGGAAGAAGCAAGAGGAAGGAAAAGATCCCGCGCGCAGACATAAAAGGGTTTTTGGGCATTAGTGACGGTTTCAAAACCGTAACTAGTACTCTCTGTTTATTTTTTTTTTTAAATATCAAAACATTAGTGACGGTTCAAATCCATCACTAATAACCACCCAATAGTGACAAATATTTAAATTCGTCACTAATACTATAAAGTAAACATTTCTTATTTTTTTAAAAAATTGAAATATTAGTGACGATTGTGAAATTCGTCACTTATAACAAGGGAATAGTGACGAATTTAAACATTCATCACTAATACTGCGAAGTAAAATTTTTCTATTTTTTTAAAATGGAAGTATTAGTGACGATCAACAAATCCATCACTAATAATGGGTAATAGTGACGAATTTCTAAATTCATCACTAATAGTGTGAAGTAAATATATTTATTATTATTTTTTTTTAAGTAGAAGTATTAGTGACGGTTACACAATCTGTCACTAATAATTGTGACGAATTTATAAATTCATCACCACTACTCTGAAGTAAATTTTTTTTTAAAATAATATTAGTCACGATTATTTAACCATCACTAAAGTTTACCTTTTAAAGACAGATTTAATTCATCACTAATACCACAAAAATCATTACTAATATTTTCCCGGGATAAATTCTACGCCAAAAATATTTTCGCGCATTTTTTTTGGGTATTTTTGTGACAAACTATTAGTGACAGATTCAATTTCGTCACTAATACCCTACTATTAGTGACGAAATTGAATCTGTCACAAATAGATTCATCACTAAAAACCAATTTTTTTGTAGTGTCAGAAGTAGGACTTTGTTCAAAAAGTATTCGTGCTAGTTAATATGTCCTAGAGTGATGATTGCTACTTGTTCAAGGCTTTCGAGTTCAAGGATGGGTTTAGGATTAAATGATATACAATGTGATATGGATTCCCTAAACCACAAGCTTGGGCATTGGACAATGTATGCTTAACTTAAGATTTGTACATTCCAGCATGAATTAAGCATTAAGAATTCTATACCTAGCAAGGATGCTTTTGTCCATTTGGAAGCGGATTTTAATTCAAGTAACCAATAATTTCATATTTTAAACAATGAATATGTATGCATTAATTTTAGATTGGTTATATTGCTTGAATTTCCAAATTGGCTTGATTTTTCAAAATACTTAGTATGTAAGATTTTAAATAGTAGACATATACTAAGATTTTACATTTTCAGCCCCAAACCACTTCCTAAGCCTTTAGAAGATACTAACCCCTATAGCTAATCCTAACTACTAAGAAAGAATTATATGATCATGTAATTCCTATTTGAGCAAATTCTTCCTTAAATTTCAATGGGTTTTCTTTCTTATCAACCCATATCATTTTTCTACTTTTTATTCTCGATGGGTTAGGAGTTGGTGATTCTTTAATTTTTCATACTTGTTTGGGTTCCACACATTTTCTTTTAAATAGGCAATCAAATTTTGTGTGTCCCTTCTTTTTACATAAGATGCATGTGGTGTGAGTGTATGGACTAGAGGAGGTACTAGCATAGTGTTTCGATTCTTTTACATAGTACCCCATGTATAGGTTCTTTCTTTTCTTATTTTCAATCCCATTATAACCTATACCTTCTTTGTCTAAGATCATATTTTGCGAACCCAAGAGTTTGTCAAAATTTTCTTTGCCTCTAGTAAATCTATAGATGATCTTAGACTGGTCTTCTATTTTCTTCTCTAGATCTTGAATTTTTGAGTTTTTCAATTCTTTGCAAATATCATGAAGTTTCATAAATTCTTTGGACATTGTGTTTGCTTTTTTTTGAAGAGCATGGATATGAAGATCCTTTTCATTTTCAATTGTAATTTGGGATCTTACTACATTCAATTTTTTTCCAATTTTTCATTCTTGTTTACTAACTCTTAGATTTTAAAAACATTTTCCCTTTCAACAAGAACTTTTGATTCACATTCTTTCTCATATGTCTCATACTTGTTCTTCAAAGTTGTATATCTTTTATTAGTTTTAACAAGTGACTTACGAATTCTAATATATTCAATTTGCAGTTCTTCATAAGTAGGCATGCTCTCACTATCACTACTATGACATGATTTAGAATCAAATACATCATTCAAATCAGCACATGAATCATTTTCATATTTATCTACTAAAGAGGAAGGAATAGAGATAACCTCATCATCAGTTAATGCAATAAAACACTGGTTACCTCCCTTAAGATTGGTGGAGCCTGAGTCACATGGAGAGATGACATCCTTTTGCTTGGACGCACCATATCTCCTCTCAAGTTCACCCCATATCTGCTTAGCACTACTACAAGCCATAACCTCCCATAAAAAATTAGAATCTAAAGCATGCAGTAAGGTATTCATGGCATCAAAATTTACTTGTACTAAGTCCCTATCATGATCATTCAGTTCACACTCAGATTTAGGAACATTAGTACACCCAATAGATTTCATAGGCACATAATCACCCTAATCAATGACTTTCCAAAATTTCCAATTTAAGGCTTTCACATACACAGTCATTCTAAAATTCCATACAGCATAATCATCACCACAGAATACTGGTGGGTGTGTGACTAATCTTCCTTCACATGAAGGGGATGCACTAACACGAGCCATCATGATCTTTTACTAAATGACATCTAAGTCTAAGTTACGAGACTCTAATACCAATTGTTAGCTTTGGTGCAACCCTAAGAGGGGGGGGGGTGAATTGGGTATTTAAAATTTATTGCCTAGGTCAATCCACTAACCAACAGTATTATACAAACCTAAGGTTAATCTAGTGCATGTAAAAAAAATCAACGCAAATATTCAACGGAATTTAAATTACAATGGAAATTTAATCAAGCATGCACGATAAAGCAATAAAGGAAATGACACCTAAAAATGTTATCGAGGTTCGACAAGTACAAGGATTACCACTATAGGCTCACTTAAAGGGTGGAGCGGCACCTAAACAACCAGGTCAATTAGCACAGAGTTAGCCTCAACCTTTACAACCAGGTCAATTAACACAGGGCTGACCTCAACCTACACAATCCTTACTAGGCTGGATTACCGCCCCCTCAGGCCACGCCTGGAAATACAACAATACTCACTCAATGAAATGGTACAGTGATTATGCTTTCATGCAAAGTAGATATGTATCCAATACGCACAATGTAATCAATACACTACCAAAAGATAGGATTTCATAAGCTCAATGTAGTCTAAGTGTCTACTCTCAAATAATTATATGAGCGATGTAATAAGTGCGTGAGAGTGCAAATGATATGATCTTTGTAACACAAAATATATTCAATCACAATGTACAAGCAAAGATCACAAGCTCACTTCAAATATCTCAACCAATATTTTTGTCAATACAAACCACAAGAGATATTCAAACATGGTTTGCAAAATTTATTTGATCTTTGTATCAAGATAAAAAGATATAGCAACAAAGATCTTCAATATGCTAACATATATCTCAAAATATTTTTTCTCAAGATAAATCACAAGAGATATTTGAAATTGGTTCGTAAAATATTTAATCTTTGTGTCAAGATAATCTTATCAATCAAAAGGTACAATAACAAAGATCTTCACAAGTAAAATATCCCAAAAATATTTTTCTCAAAAGTAAGCACATGGGATATTTGAAAATGGTTCGTAAAAATTTATTTCACAAACAAAAAGCAATACGAACTCTTGAGTATTGCAATGATGATGCAAAACTCACAAGCTCTACGAAGTTTTCCTACGGAAGACTTATTAATGAAGTCTCCTAGAAACACTTCAAGCTTACTCTGGGATAAAAATATATATCAATCAATCTAGAACTAACGAGAGTGTAAGCTTTACTAGATGCTCACAATAGCACTCTTACTTAGCAAGATTTGCAAAGAGGATGAGTAAAAATGAAGAAATAAGGCTTGGATGTGAGAAATAAAGCTTTTGAAAATTAGAGGATATTTTGCTAATTGTTTTGCTAATCTTCTTGCTAAATTTTGCAAATGAAGGCCTATATATAGAGATAGGAAAAATTATAACCGTTAGGACATGTAGGGTATTATTAATATTGTTTTAAACCAATTTAACCATAATTAACCCCATTTAAAAAGGTTAACCACAGTAAACAATATGGGGCAACCCGAGAGCACTGGTCGACTAGCACAAGTTTGGTCGATCGAAGTTCTTGAGGTTCGGTCGACCGGATCAAAAATGAACTGTTGGGTTGGTTGATCGGACAAGTATGTTTAAGGCAATTTTTCCAAAAGTCTGAGGTTCAGTCGACGGGGGTGAAAATGAACTAACTGGTCGGTCGACCGGGAGAGGCGATTTTCCCAACTAGTGCGGCTCGATCGACGAGGGATATTTGAATTGGGTGATTCGATTGACCAGACCGTTGGGACATCTCCCGAGGACCCTCATTCGACTAGAGCGTTGGAGTACATTTTGGGCTTGGTTGACCAGGTGGTCAAAAAGTTGACTCCAAGGGAGTTCGGTCGATCGAGATTATTTGAACAAACTAAGTTCGGTCGACCATGTGGTGGTCAAATGTTGACCCTATGATCGGTTCGGTCGACTGACAGGTAATGCACTATGAAGTTAGGTGGACTGGGCCATGGTCAAACTGTTGACCCGAACTAGTTCGGTCGCCCGAGGTAGTTTCTACTTGAGTAGTGCGGTCGAGCAAACATGCAACTTAAGTGCATTTCAATTCTTTTTAAGCATGCAAACACCCTATTGAAATGACCATTCATATATATGCATGTGTGAGTGTCCTTGGGTCATTTCTAAGTTTTTTGAAGACCCCAAAAAAATCTAGTGTCGGTTAACCGATCGGTATTCCCAAAAGTCCATCTATGGTCTTGAGCTTATCTATCCTACCATTCAGGTAAGACATTAATGATTACAGACCATGTTCTCCTAATTACTATTACAAGCCCAAATAAATGATTAAATTACAATACAACATAAACAGGGTCTTCAGGTGTTTATTTCATGTGTCGTGTGTGTGCACCATATGATACTTTCGATTGGTCCTACACACAAACTCATTAACCATTAAATATCAGAGTATTTGTCATAATCAAAACGGGATATGACTAATAAGGTCAACATTATTGTCTTTTCAAGACGAACCCTGAGGGTAATAGTGCTCATGCGAGCGGTAGCGAGGGTGCAAGGCCCTTGAGTGCAGGCGTCGGTGATTCAAATGCAGTATTACATAGTGTAGCTTAAGAGGTCATGGCTGAGATTGCATAGAGCTCTAGGGAATAGGGAGGTCCGTCAACAGACCATTGTTGTATGATAGAGAAATTTACCATGATGAATCCTTTGACATTTTTAAGAGGGGTTGATCCTATAGTCACCGAAAACTAGATGCAAAAAATTGAGAAAGTAATTACGGTGCTGCAGCGCACGGAGGAGCAGAGGATCTTATTTTCCACTTATAAGTTGACAAGAGAGGTCGGGTGATAGTCGATTGTGGTAAAACTATTGGAGGAATAGAGGGCAGTACCAATAGCTATGACTTGGTGCTGGTTTAGAGATTAGTTCTTCAACAAATATTTTTCGGCCACTACTAGAGAGGCCAAAGTAGAGGAATTCCTAAAGTTGAAGCAAGGACAACAAACCGTCCAACAATACGCGGCAAGGTTCATAGAGTTGTCCCGCTTTGCCCAGTATGTCATTCCCGATGAGGCAAAGAAGGCGAGACAGTTTGAAAGAGGTTTGAGGTGTGAAATATATAAACAGGTAGTGGTGCTGAAAGTGCAGGACTTTGCTGAGTTGGTAGATACGGTAGTTGTGGCAGAGGCCAGTGAGCAGATGGATGTAAAGGAGCAGGGACAGAAGAAGAGGTCCATGCCTTTAGGTTTTTAGCAGGGATCTAGTCGAGGCCCATGGAGGAGAGGTAATTATAGTAGAGGACAGTGGAAGGAGACGAGGGGTTATGAGGTTCAGGGTATGCAGATCTACCCTATCTGTCAGATGTGTGCAAAGAAACATCTGGAGAGTGCCAAGAGGGGAGAGGTGTATGCCATCGTTGTGATGGACCAGTACATTTTGAATGCCCTACACCACCTGGTACCACTTCTGCTCCCAGACCTTACCAAGGAGGTTATCAGGTGCTCTATGGAGGACAGCAAAGGAATGTAGCCCCAACAAGGGTTTATGCTTTGATGCCCGGAGATGCGTAGTCTGTAGGCGACGTTGTGACAGATACCCTTACTGTTTTATCATATCAAGCTATTGTTTTATGTGATTAGGGTGCCACCCACTTATTTGGTCTACAAGATATGTTAAACTGTCTGGTGTTGGGACACAGATATTAGATATTGAGTTTTCAGTAGCTACATTGATAGGGTTAGTGGTGAGGTGTTGTAGGGTACTCAGAGACTATCCAGTAGATATTCAAGGGAGAGTATTTCCAGCTGATCTAATTATGTTAAACATGCATGAATTTGATGTAATACTGGGTATGGACTAGCTGGCAGCTAATTATGCTAGTATCAACTGTCATTTGAAAGAGGTGATATTTAGACCACTAGGAAAGCAAGAATTTATATTTGTTGGGTCGCGGGTGCATTCCCTGCCTCAGTTATTGTGAGCCAAACAAGCGAGAAAACTACTCCTGGACGGATGTCAGGGGTTTTTGGCCTATGTAAAAGAGGTGACAAAAAATGAATCGAAACTTTTCAATACACCAGTGGTAAAGGAGTTTCTAGACGTTTTTCTAAAGGAAATACCCGGGTTTTCTCTTGATCGCAAGGTAGATTTTTCTATTGATTTACTTCAAAGGACGACACCGATCTTTAAATCTCGTTATCGAATGGCTCCAGTGAAATTAAGAGAATTAAAGGATTAGTTGCAAGATTTAGTGAATAAAGCGTTTATCAAACCTAGTGTATCGCCCTAGGGAGCTCTAGTTTTATTTGTGAAAAAGAAAGAAGGGACTATGAGTATGTGCATAGATTACAGGGAAATAAACAAAGTAACAGTTAAGAACAGGTATCCTCTACCCTGTATAGATGACTTATTTGATCAGCTTCAGGGTACACGGATCTATTCAAAGATTGATCTGCGCTTTGGGAACCATCAAGTAAAAGTCAGGGCAGGGGACATCTCTAAGACAACATTTTAGACTCAGTATGGCCATTATGAATTTTTGGTCATGTCATTCATATTGATGAATGCTCCTGCTATATTTATGAATTTGATGAATAAAGTTTTTCGTCAGTATTTAGACCAGTTCGTTGTGGTTTTCATTGATGACATACTAGTCTACTCGAGGAGTCTTGAGAAGCATGAGATGCACTTAAGGCTGGTACTTCAGATGCTTAGGGAAAAAAATTGTACACCAAGTTATGTTTTTGGGGCATGTTATATAAAGAGAAAAAAATCTCAATAGATCCTAGTGAGATAGAGGCAGTGGTGAATTGGGTTAGGCCGAAGAACATTCAGGAAATCAGGAGTTTCTTGGGACTGGGGGGATATTACCAACGGTTTGTAGAGGGATTCTCAAGAATGTCAAAGCCTTTGATGTGACTGACTAGGAAGAATGTCAAGTTTGAATGGAATAATGATTGTGAGCAAAGCTTCCAAGAATTGAAGCAAAGGCTCGTCATTGCGCCTGTATTGACCATTCCATCAGGAAGTGATGGTTATGTGATCTACAGGCATCTTTGAAAGGGCTCAGATGTATGTTGATGCAGCAAGGTAGAGTTGTAGCATATGCTTCTAGACAACTGAAATAATATGAAAAGAATTATCCTACCCATGATTTAGAATTGGCTGCAGTGGTTCATGTAATAAAAATTTGGAGGCATTATCTGTACGGAGAGAGATGTGAAATATTTTCAGATCATAAAAGTCCAAAGTACTTCTTCACGTAGAAGGAATTGAATACGAGGTAGAGAGGATGGTTAGAACTTATTAAAGATTACGAATGCACCATCAGTTACCACCCAGGGAAGGCAAATATGGTGGCTGATGCTCTAAGCCAAAAATCAAGGGGAGCAGTACAGTTAACAGCAGGAATTTAACACCTGATCAAGATGGACTTGGAGAGGCTCAGTGTGGAGCTAGTAGAGAGTGATCACCAGGCATTTGTTGCCAACTTGGTGGTGCATCCTACCCTATAGGAAAGGATTAAAGTCGTTCAGAGGGATAACACAAAATTAGCAAAGCTAAAATTTAGTATTTCATATGACGGAGCTCTAAGGTTCCGTACTAGGTTATGCGAGCTTACAAATAATGATATCAAAATGATGATCCAAGAGGAAGCTCACAGGTCTCTATATACAGTTCATTCTGGCAGTACTAAAACGTATAGGGATCTTCGTGAGTCTTTCTTGTGAAGCGGTATGAAAAGGGAGATAGCTGAATTTGTGCAGCAATGTTTGACATGCCAACAGGTAAAGGTTGATCATCAGAGACTGGCGGGACAGTTGCAGCCACATCCTATCCCTAAGTGGATGTGGGACCATATTTCTATGGATTTTGTTACAGGTTTACAACCAGAATTGCATGGGTAGAATGAGATTTGGGTGATTGAAGATCGACTGACAAAAACTACTCATTTTATCCCTATCAAAGTCAATTACTCCATGGACTGGTTGGCATAGTTATATATTTAAGAGATAGTATGATCACATGGTATTCCAGTTTCTATAGCATTTGACCAAGACCCATGTTTCACATCACAATTTTGGAGGAGCTTGTAGGAAGCTATGAGATCTTAGTTATCATTCAACATGAACATTTCATCCTCATACTAATGGGCAGATGGAGAGGACGATCTAGATCCTTTAGGATATGCTATGAGTGTGTGTGTTCTAGATTTCGGGGGTAGTTGGACCCAGTATATGTTGCTGGTTGAGTTTGCATACAATAACAGCTATCACGCCAGTATCGGAACGACCCCTTACGAGGCATTATATGGTAGGAGGTGTCTTTCTCCATTATACTTCAATAAGATGGGTGAGATGTGAACTTTGGGACCAAAGTTAATGTAGCAGACGTATAATAAGGTCCGACTTATTAGAGACAAAATCAGCATAGCTTAGAGTCAATAGAAAAGTTACGCTAATACTCATCGCTGAAATTTGGAATTTGATGCAGGAGATCATGTGTTTCTAAAAATAGCATAGCTGAAAGGTGCTATGAGGTTTGGAAGGAAGGGTAAGTTGAGCCCTAGGTTTATTGGTCCATTCGAGATACTAGAAAGAGTGGGTCCAGTCGCCTACAGGCTAGCTTTACCACCAGCTTTATCCAGAAAACACGATGTATTTCATGTTTCCATGTTAAGGAAATACGTCTCAGATCCCTCCTATGTGTTCAGCTATGTAGGGATAGAACTTAGTAATACTTTGGGATATGAGGAAACACCAGTGTAGATTCTGGATAGGAAAGAACAAGAATTGTGCAGTAAGAAAATTTCATTAGAAAAATTCTTATGGGGGAATCACATAGTGGAAGAAGCTTCATAGGAACTTGATGAGCAAATACGACAGAAATACCCACACCTATTCTGTGGAGACCAGCAGTAATGAGAAAGATCAGGTAAGTAAATAATGTTTCTTTTGTAGGTTAATCAGTACATGTATAGTTTTTATTTTGGTTGGTTACAGGAGAATTTTGTTCTGTTATTGTAATCTTCCAGAACTGTATATATAACCATAGTATTCCTCAACCATAAGTGAGGGTAAGTAATAAAATATGTAGCCCATTTTTCCTCAAGGGATGGTGTATAATTTAGATAGCAAATTTCAAAGATAAAATTTTTATAAGGAGGGAAGAATGTAGAGACCTGGAAAATAATAGTCATTTAATAATAAAGAGAGAGGTAAATAGGCGGAAGGAAAAGGAAATTCAAAACAGGAATTAAATAGGATTCGTTGACAAGCCCTCTGGTCTCGTCGATGAACTCCCTCTTAGGATCATCATGCACCACGTGTCTCGTCGATGGAAAAATACTGAGAGGGGTTATATCAGAGCCTAAAGTTCATCAATGATAATTACGAGTTCATCGACGAACTCCCCTCTTAGACTCATCGACGAGGTGACGTGTCTCGTTGATGAGGCAGCATTCTATAAATGTCCTAAACTCGGGATTTCAGTGAGAATTTGCATGCAAAACCCTCTCTCTCTCTCTCTCTCTCTCTCTCTCTCTCTCTCTCTCTCTCTCTCTCTCTCTCTCTCTCTTTCTCTCTCCATGTCTCTAGAATTTCGGCTTCGATTCTCACCGGTTCGACGATCAGAAGCTACCATGTTACTCCTGGAAAGATTCTCTACAATATTTCCAATTCTGAATTTTGATTTGGAGCATTTAGGCACAATCTCGAAATCTAGGTAAGTTGGTCATTTTAAGTTTTATAAGTTATTGGGTATTTTTGGATCGAGGGGAATGTGTTGGAAGGTGTTATACTGGTATATGTTGATTTGTTGGGAAATGTGAATTTCAGGATATTGAGTTGGGAACACACACAGGAGTAGGTTTGTTTAGATTTATAGGCTTCTCTGTAAGCCAAGTAAAGGGATAAATTAAGTCAGCATTTTTCATGAAATTATTCATTAATATACAACATTTACTTTCAAAAATTATATATGTATAGTACAGTGTTTGAAAATACTTCTATTGAACATGAAAGAAAATTTAATACATTTTATTAGAAAATATGATTTCAAATCAGATTTTATGTTTAGGATATTACTCACATTTTTTTGGCATGAGTATTGATTTCCATGAAATTATGTTAAATCAAAATAATATGATTTTTCCAAAATAAGCATGTTATAATAGTTTTCACAAAAACCATAAAAACAGAGTATGAACTATGGTTGAAAATATTATGTTTAAACAGTGCAAAAATTTTATGTTCAGTATGATATGATATGGCCGGTGTAGATGCCATGATTTATATGCAATGATATGACCGTCGTACATGCCGTGATTTATATGTTATGATATGGTCGACATAAATGTCGTGATTTACAGTCGGCATAGATACCGTAATTATGTTTGTTATGTCAGAATTTATGAAAATATTATCATGTCAGATATTACTCAGATATACGAAACAACTATGTATCAGTAATATGAAATGTACTATATGTTATCAGAACTAGGATGGCTTAGTTTAGTTTTTCAGAGCACAGTACCGTAGCTATACCTATAAGTTCAATTTTATGTTAGTGCTACCACACATCTCAAATAGAGTGTGAGAGATGGGAGTTAATGTGGCTTCAGTGTAGTACATGTGTTCCCCTGATAGCTCGGACTAGGTAGGACAAGCCCATCGTACTTACAGACTTATGTTTGACTTAATGTGGTCAGGCAACCATTGCTAGGTCCCACCTTCAGACTACACAACCCTGTCATGTGGGGGGGGGGGTAAGATATCATGTCAGCTAGTTATCCATCCTATGTATTATTTCAGTATTGTACAGTTATAGAAGATGTTTCACATGATTACAAAAATTAGTATGATATTTGTTATGATATTTATTATGATATGATGAATCATGTTAGACTCAGAGTTTATACAGCCAGTTTTTATCAGATATACATATTATGTACAGTTCATGTTAAGCATGATAATACTCATGTTGTCACACACTGATATTAGTTTATCTCCCTTACTATGCGGTGTCTCACCCCCAGCATTACCAACATTTTAGGAAATCCAGATAGAAGGGTGGATAGAGCTCCACAACAGTAGAGGTTGACTAAACTACCCTGTCAAAAGGGTAAGTAGTTAAGTTAGGGTCAGATTGATTTTTGGGGTTATGACCCTAGGGTACTTTTTGGTCCTTTTTCGTACGTTTGTATATATATGACAGGTTTAGTAGAATTCTGGTATTGTGCCTGTTATTGTATGGCATGTATGTAATTTATGGTTTCCGCTGCTTAGGTGTCAGAGATGTAAGACAGGTATATCCCTAGTACCCATGGGTCCAAGTTGATCATGACTATATTAGTTTAGTAGGGTATTAGAGTTATTTTGAATGTTGTTATGTAGTGATTTAAAAATATATAAGAAATATGACTTTATGAATATATATATATATATATATATATATATATATATATATATATATATATATAGTAAAATAGGCAGGTCGTTAAAGGATAACTCTACCCAGGTAGCATCTCCGAGTAAAGGTAGGCACCATCGTACTACTATATAGATTGACTTAGCTATAGTTCGCAAGCTATATGCTAGGTCCGTCCTTTGGGCCGCACAACCTGTCATGGGGGGAAGCATGTCAGGGCAAAGTATGTGAACATGCATGACGACGCTAGTTCTACAAACTAGGTTGTATCTTCTAGGCTTATATGAACATATTTACTATAGAAAGGGCTATATTGAGCCACCAGTATGTACTTTCAGATTTATAAAGTAATATAGATTTTAAAATGCCTATTAAATGTATATAAATCTTAGCAATATATGTACACACGAAATCTCATGCTAGCCACACACTAATGATAATATAATCCATCTTACTGAGAGGTGTCTCTCCCTAGCATACAAATGTTTGTTTCAAGTCCTACGAGGGATCAAGCCTAGCATCCTACCAGGCTGAGTTTGGATGGTAGGCAATCCTTGTCAGAGCTGGTGAGATATTAGAAAGTGTCTGTCACTTTTGGGGATTGTAATATATAGTAGATTATGTTTTCAGTTATGTATGGATGTATATGGGAAACAGTTGACTTTTTGAGTCTAATCCGTGTTTTGATACTGAGAAAGAACATGTTTCTTATGTGTGTACCTAGAGATTGAACAGGTCCATTAATTTAAATCACACATAAGGAAAGGATGATGGAAGCTTGCAGGACTTAAAGACTGTGCGATCAAGCGTATTCCATGAAGTCAAAAGAGCAAAAAGAAAGAAGAAGACATTTTTTATACTTGTATTGCATTTATTTTTATCCTTGGTCTGTAACAATGCATACATCTACATGATATGTTTAAAATGCTCAAATGACCATAAAATGACCTTAGGGGCCAAATGACCTTACGACTTCCTTCGATCAACTGACATTGGATTTTTTGGTGTTTTGAAAAAGGCTTCGAATGACCCTAGGACACTCACACATGCACATATATATATATATATATATATATATATATATATGTGGTAATATTAATAGGGTTAAGGTATAATAGAGTTGGAACCGAAATGCATTAAAAATGCATGTTCGGTCGACCAAGCCTTTCAGTTCATTTTCCTCTCGGTCGACCGAACCCGGACCTAGTCAACAATTTGACCACAGTTCAGTCGACCAAGCCTTTCAGTTCATTTTCCTCCTAGTCGACCGAACCTAGGTCCAGTTCAATGGTTAACCATGTCCTAGTCGACCGAACTGAATAGGTCAAATAGCCCTCGGTCGACTGAAACCTCCTCGGGTCAACACTTTGACCTCCTGGTTGACTGAGTCAAAAATGAATACCAACTACTTGGTCAACCGAGGGTCCTCGGGAAAAATCCCAACGGTTTGGTCGACCAAACCATCTACTTCATTTCTTCCCAGTCGACCGAACCATCTATTTGGAAAAATTGCCCCTCCTGGTCGACCAACCCTGAAGTTCAAAATTGACCTAGTCGACCGTGCCTTATGAACTTCGGTCGACCGAACCTATCCTAGTCGACCGGTGCTCTTGGGTTGGAATTTTTTAAAAGGTTTAAAACATCATTAAAACTTAATTAAACTTCTCCAAAATACTGAGCGTGTCCCCAGTGGTCATATTTTCCACAAACTCTATAAATACCCTTTCATTACTCTAGACTAGTAACTTTTGATTAACTCTAAATTTCTCTTTAATCCTTGGTTAATCAAAGTTCCCCCAAAATGCTTTTTTTTGTTTAAATCACTCTTTTGGGGTCAAATATTTTTTATTCAAATCTCTTCAACTCTCTTTCATGTATTTATTTCAATATCTTCTTTGAGGACAGTATTTTATTTAGAGCATTTCATTTGCACATATTCTCACTAGGCATCAAATATTTGAAAAACATTTTCTAAGAATATTGCTTTGGTTTTCTCCCATATTATCTTTTGGGAGAAAATAATTTATTGCACAAATACTTTTCTTGGGCTTAACTCCTAGATTCTCCAAGTAGAAGTACACATTTATCATACACATTTTATTTGTGCAAAAATCATTGAAAGAGAAAAACCTAGGTTCTTCTATATTTTCATCGAAATACCTTTTTGGAGAAAATCTTTTATTAGGGTTTAAATGTAGTTAAGCACCCTTACTCCCCTGAGCATTATTTCATATCATTGAAGTGCATACTTTTACTGAGCTTATTGAGTACATCTCTACTTGTATTTCACAAGAATTTTCATGTACAAAAATGGTTTTCATGTAACGGTTCGGTTCAGCCCGTTAATTGAACTGGGGAGTCTCAGCCCCATAAAAGAGACCGGTTCGGTTCAGCCTAGAATTGAACTGGGGAGTCTCAGCCCCATAAGTGAAACTAGTTTGGCTCAGCCTAACAATTGAGTTGGGGTTTTCCTCGCCCCATAAGGAGAGGATATAAAAAGCTTTTGCTCCACCCGGTTAAGTGAGCAGGTATAGTGGAATCCTTGGGGTAAGCCCAAGGTGGGGACGTAGGCTGGTTTTGGCCGAACCTCAATAACAAATCTTGTGTGTCTCTCTCCCTATCTTATTTAAATTACTGCACTTTAAATTCAGTACGTGTATGCCTATTTATTTTCTGTTATGTTTAGTCGCATGCACACGTTTATATTGAATGAGATACACACATATGCATGAGCCAATAGCTTAATCATTTTACATACATGCGTTTAATATTGAATGGGATATGATACGTAGTCATTCGGCGAATTGTTTAAATTAGCCAAAAAGGTTTTAAAACCCAATTCACCCCCCCCCCCCCTCTTGGGATCACATCAATTCCAATAATTGGTATCAGAGCCTCATTGCAAAAGGCTTAACCTCTTATGCATAAAGATCACAACGACTCAACTTTTCGGTGTATCCCAATTTTGAGGGTCAGCGCTTTGCAAATCTTCCAATGTTTTATTGCATAGATTTTTCTGTGTTAAATTTGATAATATGTTTGTAAAATCAAATGATTGGTGGATTTGGAAAGTTCTTGTCATGCTTGTCATATCCCATTTAAAATGTTTTCAAATTGTTAATTTCCCAAAATTTGAAAATGAATTGAATTTGCACAACTTGTGTTTCAATGCATATCATTTGAGTGCCATGCATACTTCTTCTATGCCTTAGTCACTAATGCTTTTGTAAGTTTATTCTCTTATGTGCTAAGGATTTTGGGAAACATAAGGATTTTGAGAAATTAAGAGATAAAAAGACACCACTCTGAGCATGAACTATTATGGAAGAGTAAACTGTAAAGGTATATCTATTCTCCTTCTAATATATTGAATAATTCATAGTATGATTCACATGATATTTGTGTTTCATTTGTGTGTTTCTGTGAATCATATGATATTTGTAATAATTTCATGTCATGATTTGTATGATATATTTTGTATTAAATCTTTGTATAAATCATGATAAATCTTTTATGATAATAGCATGATGTCTTATGAGGTACATCTCAAAGAAATTTTTATATACTCATAAGATTTTAGAAAGTGCTATACATAGGGTTAGAATACTTTAAATGCCTAAATAGTGTATAATGCTTAAAATTCAAAATCTCAATACACACTATTATCATTCTGAGAACTCAAAGAAAAATCTAGCCAATGTGTGAGTTTTAATGATCTTATCCAATCTAAGCTTAATATATGTACATGTAATTATGATTGGTTAATATATGTTGATATTGGCTAGAGCATGCTTATATCATTATCATTTGTTGAATTAAACCTTATAAGCATGTTTAAATAAAATCCCATTCAAATGGACAAATTGATTTTAAAATGTCATTATATTCATAATGCTATATGTATATGTGTTGTAATTTGAAAAATCTTAGATATAACATGTTTTGTTCATCACACAGATTGAAGTTTAGGGAATCTATCATAGTATTATATATCATGCTTCCCTAAACTTATCATGGTGCTTAAACGTTTAATCATATTCAAACACATTCATAAGCTCATCCTCCGATTTGAAAATATTAGTTATGCTAGATACTTAATTAAATATAAAACTCTTTAGCTGCATAACTGAGGGGGAGAAGAAAATTAAAAATTCATCCAATAAACATCTTAATTTAGTGTTTATACCTTTTGGATGACTTTTTGTTGAGTTAAATGCAAATATCCATTTGTGCTAAATGAATATACTCTATGAGGGATGGATATTGTTTAAATTTGATCTGATGTGAGCTAAATGCCTATGTCCATTCTTATTTTAATGACTATATTTTTTCATGAATGGATAATCTGTTTTTAAATAAATGCATTTATCCATCTTTTGATTTAAGTTCAATTATACTTGATGGATAACTTATTTGTATTGAAGGCCCCTATCCATCACTTGCCCAATGATTATATTTTCGTATGGATAGTTTATATTTTATTTGATATATTGATTGAACTACCTGATTACATGCTTAGTCTAGAATGTCTCCTGCATGGCGGATGCAGTTGATGAGAATTACATGCTGGTAGTGGAAATAGGTTCTCGCATGCTTAAACTAGATTATTACTTGTTGATTGCGTGAATCTATTTGGTTTTAGGCACATGTTATATTTGGGAAATGTCCGATTTACAGACAGCATGTTGCCGAAATTTTGATAGGATTTTTCCCAAACCAAAACCTTGTGCTAAAGATGATTATGAAAAAAAAAATTAATGTTAAATTATTTTTGAAAGGATGAGTGAAACCAAATAGAAAATTAAAATTCATCCTTGCATAATCATCAAATAACTAGGAGAGCCCAGCTCCATCCCTATAGGAAGCACAAAAATGATCCATATGCATCATCTTCATTTATTGAATATCGAGGCTCTTAAGAATACCCTAAACATTATATCCAGTTCTTAAAGTCTTATGATTTGATATGAAATGTTTTTGGGTCATGAACATTATTGCATACCTCAATATATACTTTCTGATGCATCTATGGCTTATAGGGAAGACTATACTGAACATATGACAAAATTTCTTAACAGATAACCAGTGTAGTTGCATTAAAAGGACCGCTTATGCTATCTGGTATACCTAGTGAAATCAATTTTTGATTAGTATAAGCAACACATTTCCATTCCTAGGATGCACGGTAATTACATAGGATAGTACATGTGAAATCCAAACCGCTATGTATTTTGAAGACATGTACACATTATGTTGTCCTAGGAGAGACTAGTTCATGGACATCATTTGGTCTAGCTCTTTGTGTTATGTACTTTCACTCGAACCCAAATGGTAAAGCATCATCCTTCAAATTGAACATACCATATTTTGATGATGGTCCATAAACTTGGAAAATTGCATGACTTGGGAGGAGTTCTTCATTTTGCGCACACTCATCGTGTTTTGAGTTGTGTCATACCCCTTTGATTCCCTATTGCATTACCCTTGAGTATAGCCTTGTTTGGCTATCATGCATTAAATTGAAATGCAATATGTCATGCAAGTATGTGCTAAATGTCTATTTTTGCTGCATGCTGAAAATCTTTTGAAAGAATGAATTTTGAGGAATGCTCTTAAATGACTATCATCCTAAACTTAATGCAAGTATGTATGCATGCAAATATACAGGAGGAGTTTAAGCCCCACTTTTAAGAAAAATGAACTTAATGCCTATAATCTCTTGCATGCTAAGTGATATTTAGAAGGATGTACATGTTTTGAGTGTGCTTAAATGAAATCCATCCTTGAATGTTAATGCACTTTTGTATGCTAGAG
Source organism: Malania oleifera (assembly GCF_029873635.1). Lineage (NCBI taxonomy): Eukaryota > Viridiplantae > Streptophyta > Magnoliopsida > Santalales > Ximeniaceae > Malania > Malania oleifera. Next base: position 65,007,294 of record NC_080424.1, read on the forward strand.
ACTGTACCGGGGAGGTTAAGCCCCATCCTTGAAAAAGGAAAAGAATCACCTGACCTATGGACTCACATTATTTCTATTGTTTCTACTTATTGAGTCCGAAAGTTTTCTAGGAACCTTGAACATCATATCCTGTCTCTACCGAATATCTTTGATATGAATTGTTCTAGGTACACATGAACACCATGCATAACTTAGTTCTTAATATTTAATGAATTTTCACAAATTACATCAGTATAAGAAGTTAAAAGAATCTAAGCAGGTATTCAAATTGATAAGGGGAGCACCTAGAAATTATTTTTCTATCTTGTTGTGCTCACAACATTTCTTACTTAGATTGCCTTTTAAATTCATTGTGGCTTGTGATTAATTGTAATGTCTTCGTTGAATATAATAAATGAAAATATTTTGTTTGCCACAGTGGTTTAGGTTTTTCCATATTATCCCCATTCTTAAATTTATTTAACATCTTTGGATTTATATGGTTGCATTTTTCTGATTATACTTTGTGATTTGTGCTTAAATGATAAACCAGGAAAATAATGCTTGCTTGAGTTTTAAATTAAAAGTTTCCTTTTCAGCAAGCATAAGCCCCCTGCATTTATTAAAAATTTTAAGGGGATATATTTTTATACATATATATATTCATATATATTTTTATACATATATTTATCTATATATATATATATACACACATTTATAAAAGCAAGAATTGAACTTATATAGAATATACTCTATTTCTTGCTTGTATGCTGAAAACGTCTTCATGACTGTGCTTGTATTGCCTTGAAATTTTGTGTCATGAAATATTTTCTAAAGGGTGCTACATAACTAGTTCATGGATCATATATAAAATTCATATGAACTTGTTAGACCACTCTTATGCTTAAACCTACATTTGCTATCATATGTCGTGCATGTTGAACTCAAATCTTTCACGAGTCTTCTGATATGTTTGATTTGTCATGGTTTGTGGATAATCCTGGTCTAATCTTGTTTGTCATATGCTTTTTAATTTCTTAATGACCAGTTATGAAAATTGTTCTGTGCTTAATTCTCATATATCTTTAAAACAGTTTAAATTTTTATGCCCATTATGTATACTAAAAAGAGGGAGACTTTTCTTTAAAAGTTTTTCAAAAGGGGGGAGTTCTCTTTGCCAAGTTTGTTTTAAATGATCAATCTTTTCTACTTAGCTTTGCCCTTTTTCTGATGACAAAAGGGGGAGAATAGTTTTGAGCAAAATGTTTATGACCATAGAGGAAAATATCTTGAGGGGTGAAAACATAGGGGTAAATTTCTAAGCTTGTGCTTTAACGCAAAAATTGAATGCATAATCTTTTGAAGTGTCTTCTTTCATGAATATGTTTGATCTTTATTGTTTGTATTTTATATTATGCATATTCTTATGGGGAGCCTTTTCAGGCTGTACCCATTTTGCTCTGGTGTGTTTGTCATCATCAAAAAGGGGGAGATTGTTGACTTTTTGAGTTCGATCCCTGTTTTGTGCTTTAACGCAAAAATTGAATGCATAATCTTTTGAAGTTTCTTCTTTCATGAATATGTTTGAGCTTTATTGTCTGTATTTCATATTATGCATATTCTTATGAGGAGCCTTTTCAGGCTATACCCATTTTGCTCTGGTGCGTTTATCATCATCAAAAAGGGGGAGATTGTTGACTTTTTGAGTCTAGTCCCTGTTTTGATGCTGACAAAGCACATGTTTCTTATGTGTGTACTTAGCATGTGAACAGGTCCATTAATTTAACACACATAAGGAAATGACAAGGGAAGCTTGCTGGACTTAAAGACTATGCAATCAAGCGTATTCCATGAAGTCAGAAGAGCAAAAAGAAAGAAGAAGACATTTTTGTTGTACTTGTATTGCATTTATTTTTATCCTTGGTCTGTAATAATGCATACATCTGCATGATATGTTTAAAATTCTCAGATGACCGTAAAATGACCTTAGGGGCCAAATGACCTTAGGACTTCTTTCGGTCAACCGACACTGGATTTTTTCAGTTTTTTGAAAAAGGTTTAGAATAACCCTAGGACACTCACACATGCATATATATATATATATATATATATATATGTGGTAATATGAATAGGGTTAAGGTATAAGGGTACTGGAACCAAAATGCATTAAAAATGCATGTTTGGTCGACCGAGCCTTTGAGTTCATTTTCCTCTCGGTCGACCGAACCCGGACCTAGTCAATAGTTTGACCACACTCCGGTCGACTGAGCCTTTCAATTCATTTTCCTCCTGGTCGACCGAACCTAGGTCCAAGTCAACGGTTGACCATGTCTTGGTAGACCGAACCAAATAGGTCAAATAGCCCTCGGTCGACCGAAACCTCCTAGGGTCAATACTTTGACCTCCTGGTCGACCGAGCCAAAAATGAATACCAACTACTTGGTCGACCGAGGGTCCTTGGGAAAAATCCCAATGGTCTGGTCAACCGAACCATCTAGTTCATTTTTTCCCAGTCGACTGAACCTTGCTATTTGGAAAAATCGCCCCTCTTGGTCAACCGACCTTGAAGTTCAAAATTGGCCTGGTCGACCGTGCCATACAAACTTCGGTCGACCGAATCTATCCTAGTCGACCGGTGCTCTCGGGTTGGATTTTTTTTAAAAGGTTTAAAATATCATTAAAACTTAATTAAACTTTTCCAAAACACCGAGTGTGTCCCCAACGTTCATATTTCCCATAAACTCTATAAATACCCCTTCATCACTCCAGATTAGTAACTTTTGATTAACTCTAAATTTCTCTCTAATTCTTGGTTAATAAAAGTTCCCCCAAAATGCTTTTTATTGTTTAAATCACTCTTTCAGGGTCAAATATTTTTTATTCAAATCTCTCCAACTCTTTTTCATGCATTTATTTCAAAATCTTCTTTGAGGATAGTATTTTATTTAGGGCATTTCATTTGCACATACTCTCACTAGGCATCAAATATTTGAAAAACATTTTCTGAGAATATTGCTTTGGTTTTCTCCCATATTATCTTTTGGGAGAAAATAATTTATTGCACAAATACTTTTCTTGGGCTTAACTCCTAGATTCTCCAAGTAGAAGTACACATTTATCATACACATTTTATTTGTGCAAAAATCATTGAAAGAGCAAAACCCTAGGTTCTCCTATATTTTCAACGAAATATTTTTTTGGAGAAAATATTTTATTAGGGTTTAAATGTAGTTAAGCACCCTTACTCCCTTGAGCATTATTTCATATCATTAAAGTGCATACTTTTACTGAGCTTATTGTGTACATCTCTGCTTGTATTTCAGAAGCATTTTCATGTACAAAAATGGTTTTCATGTAATGGTTCGGTTCAGCTGTTAATTGAACTAGGGAGTCTCAGCCCCATAAATGAGACTGGTTCGGGTCAACCCCGAATTGAACTGGGGAGTCTCAGCCCCATAAGTGAGACTAGTTTGGCTCAGTCTAGCAATTGAGTTGTGGTTTTCCTCGCACCGTAAGGAGAGGATGTAAAAGGCTTTTGCTCCACCCGGTTAAGTGAGCAGGTATAGTGGAATCCTTGGAGTAAGCCCAAGGTGGGGACGTAGGCTGGTTTTGGCCGAACCTCGATAACAAATCTTGTGTGTGTCTCTCTCTATCTCATTTAAATTACTACACTTTAAATTTAGTATGTGTATGCCTATTTATTTGTTGTTATGTTTAGTTGCATGCACACATTTATATTGAATGAGATACACGCGTATGCATGAACCAATAGCTTAATCATTTTACATACACGCGTTTAATATTGAATGGGATATGATACGTGGTGAATCGACGAATTGTTTAAATTAGCCAAAAAGGTTTTAAAACCCAATTCACCCCCCCTCCCTCTTAGGATCACACCAATTCCAACTGAAACAGTTAGAAACTCTGGTAAGTATTAGATGATGTATTTTCGTTGTGTATGTTTATACAGATTAGTATAGAACACTTGTTTTGTCCTTTTTTGGGTGGGTTGTATATGTATGGTATTAGAGAGATGTATGTTATGTATGTTTAGTAGCACTCGAGCCCACCTTGTGGGTCGGGGCGCTACAATACCCCTCAGCATTGTGGAAGTATCAATATCCTCCTCACTTGAAGTCTCTGAGACATCTCTTCCTTCACCCTCTACATCCTCAACCCTAGGATCCATCCTGAAAATAGGACAAAAGGAGTTAAGAATTCCATTATCATAACCTACTCAAAACAATCATTAAACTAAAATCCAATATACCTCCAAATCTCTAAGTTAAGGACCAGTCCCATAGCTCATAAATAGAATCATCTAAGGTTTACCATGGCTTGTTTGAAACCGTTAACTACTTCAAAAAAAATCATAGAAAGTCATCAATGTACTTCCTCCTAGAGGCTACAAGACAAAATCCTATAACTCTCAACACCTAACCTACCCATTTCCTATCATCATTGTCATTTGTTCCTTTACTCTGGTATTAATCATCCTTGTTGACCTCATAGGTCACACCTGATTTTGATAATGACAAATACTCAACTATTTGATGGCTATCTAGTCTATGTGCAGGTTTATATTCATAGATACTTTAGTGGCACATGAAGAAGAGCATGAAGACTTAATAGTTATTTTACAAAAGATCTAGGATAGCTCATAGCACCGTGACCCCTTTCCCTGAGGGACCCTCTTCCACACGACCTCCAGTTTTCAATGGTGTTAATTACACTTTCTAAAAGCAAAGGATGTGCATCTACCTTCAAAATATAGACTGGAAGGTGTGGAGGATTGTCTCTAAGGGAAATTATGTTCCTATGAAAACTAAGGGTACAACTAGAGTTCCTAAAACTAAGGAAGAATATAATGATGATGATATGAAAGTTGTTAGTTTGAATTCCACTGCTATGAATAATTTGTATTGTGGTCTTGATGTGAATGAGTTTAATAGAGTAATGGCATGTGCTACTGAAAAAGAAATCTGAGATAAATTAGAAGTCACATATGAAGGCACTAGGGATGTAAAAGATAATAGGATAGATATGCTGACTAATGAATATGAGGCTTTTAGGATGAATGTAGGTGAGTCCATTCAGAGTATGTACACTAGATTCACACACATTATAAACTCATTGCATGCATTAGGTAAGACCTATTCTACATATCAGATGATTAGGAAAATCCTTAGAGGCTTGCCTCCTATTTGGGAAGCTAAGGCTACGACCATTTATGAGGGTAGAGACCTTAAGGCCATGACATTAGATGAATTAATAGGTTCACTGATCACCTATGAACTAACTATAAATGAGAGACTCAATGAACACAATAGGGCGAAAAAGGTGACTGCATTTAAAATTTCCAGTAATACATCTAGTGAATGTAGCGAACCTGAATCTGAGGATGATATGGCCATGCTAACTAGAAAATTCAGAAGATTCCTCAGGAAGAATAGAAAGTCATACAAAAGATATAAGGAGTTTGCATCTGATAAGGGAGAGTTGAGTAAAAGAAAAGAAAAGTCAAACGCTCCTACGTGCTATAACTACAACAAGGTTGGGCATATCAAGCCAGATTGCCCACTACTGAAAAGGATTCTAGGAAAAAGAAGAAAACCATGAAAGCAGGCACTTCATGGGATAAACTAAGTAGCAGTGACTCAAACTTAGACCGTAGTGACTCAAAGGTTGCTAATCTGTGCTTGATGGCACATGATGATGAGATATCGTCTTCCTGCTCTTTATCTTCATATTATTCTTCTGATGATTGTGAATCTAATAGCATGCCTACTTTTAGAGAATTGCAATTTGAATATATTTGTGTGTATAAACTGATGAATAAAATGATCAAGGAGAATGATGTTTTGAAAAAGAAATGCGAGAATTGGTCAAAATTATTTGAAATGGTAAAAAATTCTCATGCTTCAATTCTTAAAGAAATGGATTCGAAAACTGATGAGCTTGAAAGAAAATTGGAGGATAGCTCCAAATTTGTTTTTAATTCATCGAGGGCCAACACAATTTTGAAAAACTACTTAGAGCCCAAAGAAATTCTCCTAGTAAAGAGGGTCTTTGTTTTAATGGTGTTGAGAATGTTAGACGACCCAATCTTTACTTGGTACATTTCACACGTGAATCAAAATCTCAAATCCCACCTAAAGATCCTAAGTGTAGAATGAAATGTTTTAAATGCAAGTGAATCGGTCACATTCAATTTGATTGCCCACTTAGAAAAAGACGTGCAAAAATTAGAAAGGTGTGGGTAGTTAACGGTGATCCAACCACTAACCCCCGCGGACCCAACGGAATTTGGGGACCAACATCAGTTACTTAGTCTATCTTGCAGGTGTGTTTAAGATTGTCCTCATCCAAGGATAGGTGGTACCTAGATAGTGGGTGCTCACGGCACATGACCAGCGACAAGAAAAAATTTGCTTCAATCACTCCCAAGGATGGAGGGTATGTGACATTTGGTGACAATGTAAAGGGATGCTTCATCGGCGTAGGTAAGGTCGGTAAGGATCCTTCCCTAGTTATTGATAACGTTTTATTAGTTGATGGCTTGAAGAATATGTTGTTGACCATTGGTCAATTGTGTAATAAAAGATATAAGGTTTCATTTGAAAATGATAAATGCATAGTTGAAAGCAAATAAGATCACAAAATTCTTTTCACTGCAGATTGCCATGAAAATGTCTATTGATAACGCATCTAAATTGCATAATTTGGTGTATAAAATCATGCACTAAAGATTATAATTTAAATTAAACACTTAATTATGTTCAATAATTTAACATTGAGCTCGAATTACAATATTTGGATCATTACTCGATAATTTACGAACTTTTGGTAACTTATTATTGCAGGAAAATTCTTGGACATTGAAACCGAGATTAAAAATGTACGTTCATGTATGTGAGCTAGAGTTCAAATCCAGGTCATGTGCATGAAGCCAAATATCGAAGACCGTACCGTGAGCCACGTACCTACAAATAACGAGCTATGCACACAGTTGTTTGAAGTTGTGTGCGTGTGTAAAAATTGAAGAATTTGTGCTATGCAATGTGATAATTTTTAAAATTAAAGGGGACATAAAAGAGAACTGCATGCCGTGTGAGAAGACTATATGGCCTTCATGCACATGAATCTGTGTCATGCAATGAAAAGTGGGCAACAATCCAAGTCCGAAATTCGCTAGGAGACAGCCTGAATGTATTTTGGTATTTTAATCATAACTCTTCCATCTGATGTCAGATTGGTGTGAATCAAGTGGAATTGAAAATCCTACTAAGATATCTACAATCCATTATGAAATGGCCTTTTTCTAATTCGAATGTTTACTGAGTCAACATTGAGCTTGAAAGTGAAATTGCTGCGTTGGGTTGTGTGCAGTGCTTAAGGAAAAAAGGAGTTTTGGGCCATCAAAAAAATTGCCCATGCACCTATCTCAAGAGGAGACAAGGTTAGGGAAAAATATTAGAGGGGGAATAGGATATTTTATGGAGGAGGAGGGTTTGTGAGGAAAAAGGGAGCAATGGGAGGCGGCGGTGCGCAGGACAGTAGAAGACTCTTGACCTCTCTCAGATTTTCGGCTATCTCTCTCTCTTCTCTCTTCTCTCTTCTTCCGTACTCTCTCATCTCTCTCTTTCTTTGAACTCAATTTTTTTAAAATTAATTTTATTGTTAAGTTTTTAATTTATTCAATGTTTGGATTAATTTTTATTTAAAAATAGTTTGTTTAATTTAAGAACTTTTTTTTAATAGATAAATTTATGTTTAAAATCTCTCTCTTTCTCTCTCTCTCTCTCTCTCTCTCTCTCTCTCTCTCTCTCTCTCTTTTTCTTGCATTTAAATTCTCGTGTGAGCATTATTATAGTTAATTTCAATTTGTCTTCTTATTTGAGGTTTTTATAGGGATTTAATTATATTCTTTGGGTTTTTTTATTATTAAAGTTTGTGTTTTTATTTAAAGTGTATTCTTGCTTGGGTTTACGTTTAAAGTTAATATTTTTATTTAGTTGAATAATTGCAGGGTTTGGTTCTTTCATTATTCTGGCATTGAATCTGATATTTATTTAATTTATTTTATGCATATCTAATTTTTTATTAGGGTTTAAATTTCATTGCAAAATCTCAAAAATCCCAAGAAATTGAATCTGAACTATGTTCAATAAATTTTTATTTTCTTATTTTCTTTGTGAATTACACAAATTTGGAATTAAAATGCATTCCCTGAGAAAACGATTTACATTTGGGCTAAGTATTACACAACTAAACTCGTATACTTTGGATAGCTTCCATGCTGCTCATTTTTAGAGTGAGTCAAGTTTTTGACACCGTTGCTGGGGAATGTCAGTTTTAATTTCAAACTAATGTTTTTCCTATTATTTTAATTTTTATCATGAAAAAAAAATGGGTTTTGAAAAAAATATGGCTACACCTGCACCATGCACACTTATGGATTTTTTACAACCCACACGAACCACACAACCATCTTGTACCATATTGCCTAAGAATGCACAAAAATTTAAAATTAAGCCTGGAATGATATCTGTGATACCTCAATTTTATGGGATAGAGTGTGAAAATCCGTCTCAGCATTTAACTAATTTTGAGCTTGCATGTGTTACGTTCATAGATGGGACGGCTACTAATCAGACAATTAGATTGCGTCTATTTCCTTTTCCATTGAAAGATGAGGCTAAGACATAATTTAATTCTTTTAGACCTAATTCTATCTCTAGTTTGGCTAATATGCAAAATGAATTTCTACATAAATTTTTTCCCTTACAAAGAACTCAATTTTTGTAGGAACAGATCAGTCGATTCATGCAAGGAGTTGATGAGACATTTCAGGAAAGTTGGGAGAGATTTTGAGTTCTAGTTAATATGTGTCCCTGCCATGGATTTGAATCATGGCACCTGGTCAACTATTTATACACTGTGTTAACTCCTAAATCGAAGCAATTCGTTCAAACTTTGTGTTCAGGATATTTCTTCGACAAGGAGCCTGATGAGGCATTGGATTTTCTGGAACATTTAGCTGACTATGCTCAACAGTGGAACACTAGGATTGACAGAAGACCGATTGTAGCTTAACCATTGAGAGCAATACATGGTGGATAGTGGAATGAACTGAATACTGATTTTTTGTTGAAGCATGTCTAGCTAAACTCACCAGAAGAGTGGAGGCTATGGAGATGGAAAAGGAAAATAATATAGAGCAACTTTGGAATCAACCTTCCTAGTCCTATGCACCCCCTTATCAACCATCATATCGTCAGACTGCCCTTCAACATTAGTATCAGAAACAACAGATCTCTCAAAGCAATGCACCTTCGGGATTCAATCTAATGTAGCACCTACTCCACCGAAGAAGTTTCTTGAGGATGTCTTTTAGCAGTTCATGCAAATTCAAGTCACAACTAACAATCAGCACACTCAAACCATAAATGAATTACGGGACACCTTTAATAAGATGAGCACGTAGTTGAATATCCTAGAAAAAGGGAAATTTTCAGTAGAACCTCAGCCTAATCCTCAAGAATACCAGCACCAACAGCAACAAATACATAATGTTTCTCTTGAGACAGAAGAGGCCATTATTACTTCGAGAAATGGAAAAGAAGTTCCCCAACCTGAGATACTCATTGATAGACCAACAGTTGTCCCGACACCTGAAGTTACAACTGAGATAGATGAGGTCAAAGAAAAATCAGAGGGAGAAAGCCCAGAATTGAAGAAGTCAGTTAACATGGAGAGCGAAACCAATAAATATCAAGGTGCGCAATACTGAAGCAAATCCCCACAGTGGTAAGGTGATGTATACACCCAATAAAGAGGGTAAGCAGACTAGTGACAGTATAATTTTCAAAGAACCAAGTAAAATTTTTAATGTTGATGCTTCTGAAGAACCAAAGGTAACTACTCTGACAACTTTGCCTCAAAGACCGTTTCTTAAAGAAGTGACTTTCCTAGAAAATATACTTAATAAAGATCTTTTCTTGTTAAAACAAGGAAGGCAATCTGCACATATTTTGTCTAGTACCTTAGAATGTATTGATTCATTTGAGGCTAACTTTTGTGCAGGTAACAAGACTAATTCATTGTGGCAACTCAAATTTGGAGACTCGCTGGTTCATTTTATAGACCTACACCCACCAGATGAAATTCCTCTAGAGCCTTCGCCAGATAGATTGTGATGTTTTTCTTTCCTTTATTTTCATTTTGTTTTACATTGTTTTATTTTTAGTTAATTTTTAGGTACATTTTTCCTTAGTTTCAGTTTTTATTTTCCCTTACTTCTCCACCCAAGTACGTTCCACTTCCCCCATGCACATCTTTTCTATTTCCCCTTATGCTTTCACATTGAGGACAATGTTCCACTTTAGTTGGGGGGGGGGGGGATGATAAATTACATTAAAAAAAAATCGAATATGGATGATTAGGCCATGATTAACACTAACTGATACCCTTTACATACTTGCATATAATCTAGGAGTTACACACTTAAGTTGTATAGTGGGTTATTTATGTGTAGTTTTTCTTTATATGGCTAATCTAGGAATTTTAACTCTATATAGGTTGACTAGTAGTTCATTTGTGTTAATCTGGTTGTATAAATTCTTTTATTTACATGGTATCTCATGAGACTGAAAATACACGTTCACGTGACTTGTAACACTTAGGGTTCCTTGTGAGCACTGAGAGAGCACCTATGACGACTATGACACCTAGTGAGGTATTGTTGAGTCATTTATCATTTTTTTGAGTTTTTGACGTTAGCTCAAAGTTCATGAAACTCAACTTTCCTTTTTTTTTTTTTTTTTTCTAGATATTCGTTGTACACTAGTCTATGTTTTTTACTTGCTAGCTTAGAAGTGACATCTAGTGGGGAGATAGAAACCTAAGTCTTGTAGCCTACTCAAGATGTGAAGGCTGAACCACCCCTTGAAATTGACTTAGTTCATGGACTATTGTTCGAACTTAATTCCATTTGGTGGTATGAAGACAACAAAAGAAATGTAATGATTGCCTTAATTGACCAAGAAAAGACAAAAATTGAAGAATGAGCAGAATAAAGAATAAGAAAATTAGAAATGCACATGAAATGAAAGATTAGTACCTGCACCATAGAAATGCATAAAAATTCGTGGACACGACACATGTTCTCCATATATAAAGACTATTCAACCACTTAATGCCTCAGATGTATTCACACATGGTTGTGAATAAGTTGATCTAGGGTGATCTTGGTTGGACCTAGTGAGTAAGTGAGAAGATTATAGGGTGAAGGACCCAACACCTCACATATAGGTAAGATCCTTTTCAGACTAGTCCACTCCATACATTTAGCGCTTGTTCCTTACAATATGTGGGATGTTTGATCGCGACACTCCTCCTCACATATGACGAGTGAACCTATTTTTTAGATTTATTTTTAAGGTATACCAGTTAGGCCGAGTCAAAATACCATTCTGTTGGTGTTCATTACTATCCTGGGTGTAACAAGTCATACACATTACACATACCTCAAGATTTTGCCTGTTTATACTTGGGTTTATATGACTACATTAACTCTAAATTGTATTGATGGTTAACTTCATGTGAGTATACTGTTCTTAACGGCTATATAACGATGAGATTTGCATGAATGACTTACTTTAGAGTTGCGTGCATTATATATATATATATAACGATGAGATTTGCATGAATGACTTACTTTAGAGTTGCGTGCATTATATATAATTAGCTTGTTTAAAATTTGGTTATGCTCTTGTATGTGAAACAGCATGGTTGTGTCGTATGTGCTGTCATTTTATGTTTGTTGGAATTAGTATTTGTGGATACCGCCTTGGATTTCATTCACGTTATTTGCTAGAGACTAGCAAAACGTTAGTTAAGGGGTGTGATTACGTGTCTAGATTGTGTAATTAGGTGTTTAAATCATGCATTAAAGATTATATTTTTAATTAAAATCTTAATTATGTTCAATAATTTAACATTAAGCTCGAATTACAATATTTGGATCATTACTCGATAATTTACGAATGTTTTGTAACTTATTATTATAGGATAATTTTTGGACACTAAAACCAAAATTAAAAATGTATGTGTGTGTATGTGAGCTAGATTTCAAATCAAGGTCATGTGCATGAAGTCAAATATCGAAGACCAGACCGTGCGCCACATGCCTGCAAATGACGAGCCATGCACGCAGTTGTTTGAAGTTGTGTGTGTGTGTAAAAATTGAAGAATCTGTGCTATGCAATGTGATAATTTTCAAAATTAAAGGAGACATTAAACAAAACTGAGTGCCGTGTGAGAAGATTACGTGGGCTTCATGCACATGAATCCGTGTCATGCAATGAAAGGTGGGCAACAATCCAAGTCCGAAATTCGCTAGGAGACAGCCTGAACGTATTTTGGTATTTTAATCATACCTCTTCAATCTGACATCATATTGGTGTGATTAAAGTGGAATTGGAAATATTACTAAGATATCTACAATTCATTATGAAATAGCCTTTTTCTAATTCAAACATTTACTGGGATAAAATTAGGCTTGAAAGTGAAGTTGCTGCGTTGGGTTGTGTGCAGTGCCTAAGGAAAAAAGGAGTCTTGGGCCACCAAAAAAATGGCCCATGCGCCAATCTCAAGAGGAGACATAGTTACAACAAAATATTAGTGGGGGAATAGGATATTTTATGGAGGAGGAGGGTTTGTGGGGAAAAATAGAGCAGTGGGAGGTGGCGGTGCGCAGAACAGCAGAAGACTCTCGGCCTCTCTCAGATTTTTGACTCTCTCTCTCTCTCTCTCTTCTCTCTTCTCTTTTCCCCCTTACTCTCTCATCTCTCTCTTTCTTTGAACTCAATTTTGTTAAAATTAATTTTATTGTTAAGTTTTTAATTTATTCAAAGTTTTGATTAATTTTTGTTTAAAAATAGTTTGTTTAATTTTATATCTTTCTTTTTTATATATAAATTTCTATTTAAAATCTCTCTCTCTCTCTCTCTCTCTCTCTCTCTCTCTCTCTCTCTCTCTTACATTTAAATTCTTGTTTGGCCATTATTATTGTTAATTTCAATTTGTCTTCTTATTTCAGGTTTTTATTAGGATATAATTATTTTCTTTGGGTGTTTTTAATTATTAAAGTTGGTGTTTTTATTTAGAGTGTATTATTTCTTGGGTTTATGTTTAAAGTTAATATTTTTATTTAGTTGTTGTATAGTATGTATGTAATTTATGTTTCCACTACATAGGTATCATATATGTATAATAGGTATATCCCCGGTACCCATGGGTCGAGGTTGATCATGACTATATCAGTTTAGTAGGGTATCATAGTTATTTTGAATGTTGTTATGTAGTGATTTAAAAATATATAAGAAATATTAATTTATGCATTTATAGTAAAATAGGCAAGTCGTTACAGGATGACTTTACCTGGGTAGCATCTCCGGGTAAGGGTAGGCACCATCGTACTACTCCAAAGATTGATTTAGCTATAGTCGGTAGGCTATATACTTGGTCCCTCCTTTGAGCCGCACAACCTATCATGGGGGGAAGCATGTCAGGGCAGAGTATTTGAACGTGCATGAAGACGCTAGTTCTACAAACTTGGTTGTATCTTCTAGGCTTATATGAGCATATTTACTATAAAAAGGGCTATATTAAGCCAGCAGTATGTATTTTCAGATTTATAGAGTAATGCAGATTTTGAAATGCCAATTAAATGTATTTAAATGTTAGCAATATATGTACACATGAAATCTCATGCTAGCCACACACTAATGATAGTATAATCTGTCTTACTGAGAGGTGTCTCACCCAAGCATACAAATGTTTGTTTCAAGTCCTCCGAGGGATCGAGCCTAGCATCCTGCCGGGCTGAGTTTGGATGGCAGACAGTCCTTGTCAGAGTTGGTGAGATATTGGATAGTTTCTATCTCTTTTGGGGATTGTAATATATAGTAGATTATTTTTTCAGTTATGTATGGATGTATATGCAAAACAGTTAGAAACTCTGGTAAGTATTAGATGATGTACGTATTTCCTCTGTGTATGTTTATACAGATCAGTATAGAACATCCATTTTTTCCTTATTTGGGTGGGTTGTATATGTATGGTATCAGAGAGATGTATGTTATGTATGTTTAGTAGCACTCTAAGCCCACCTAGAGGGTCGCGGCGCTACAATACCCCTCAGCATCATGGAAGTATCAATATCCTCCTCACTTGAAGTCTCCAAGACATCTCTTCCTTCACCCGCTACATCCTCAACCCTAGGATCCATCCTGAAAATAGGACAGAAAGAGTTAAGAATTCCGTTATCATAACCTACTCAACACAATCATTAAACTAAAATCCAATATACGTCCAAATCTCTAAGTTAAGGACCAGTCCCAGAGCTCAGAAAAAGAATCATCTAAGGTTTACCATGGCTTGTTTGAAAGCATTGACTGCTTCAAAAAAATCACAAAAGGTTGGCAACATAATTCCTCCCCCAGGGTACAAGAAAAAATGCTATAACTCTTAACCCCTAACCTACCCATTTCCTATCCTCATTGTCATTTGTTCCTGTACTCTAGTATTAATCATCCTTGTTGACCTATACCTAGTTTTGATAATGACAAATACTCAAGTATTTGATGGCTATCTAGTTTATGTGTAGGTTTTTATTCGTAGATACTTTGGTGGCACATGAAATAGAGCGTGAAGACTTAATAGTTATTTTGCAAAAGATCTAGGATGGCTCATAGCACCGTGACCCCTTTCCCTGAGGGACCCTTTTCCACACGACCACTGGTTTTCAATGGTGTTAATTACACTTTCTAAAAGCAAAGGATGTGCATCTACCTTCAAAATATAGATTGGAAGGTGTGGAGGATTGTCTCTAAGGAAAATTATGTTCCTATGAAAACTAAGGGTACAACTAGAGTTCCTAAAACTAAGGAAGAATATAATGATGATGATGATATGAAAGTTGTTAGTTTGAATGCCTCTGCTATGAATAATTTGTATTGTGCTCTTGATGTGAATGAATTTAATAGAGTAATGGCATGTGCTACTGCAAAAGAAATCTGAGATAAATTAGAAGTTACATATGAAGGCACTAAGGATGTAAAAGATAGTAAGAAAGATATGCTGACTAGTGAACATGAGACTTTTATGATGAATGTAGGTGAGTCGATTCAGAGTATGTACGATAGATTCACACACATTATAAACTCTTTGCATGCATTAGGTATGACCTATCCTACATATGAGATGTTTAGTAAAATCCTTAGAGGCTTGCCTCTTGTTTGGGAAGCTATGGCTACAGTCATTTCTGAGAGTAGAGACCTTAAGGCCATGACATTAGATGAATTGACAGGTTCACTGATCACCTATGAACTAACTATAAATGAGAGACTCAATGAACATAATAGGGCGAAAAAGGTGACTGCATTTAAAATTTCCACTAATACATCTAGCAAATGCAGCGAGCCTAATTCTGAGGATGATATGGCCATGCTAACTAGAAAATTCAGCAAATTCTTTAGGAAGAATAGAAAGCCATACAAAAGATACAGGGAGTTTGCATTTGATAAGGGAGATTCGAGTAAAAGAAAAGAAAAGTCAAATGCTCCTACGTGCTATAACTACAACAAGGTTGGGCATATCAAGTCGGATTGCCCACTACTGAAAAAGGATTCTAGGAAAAAGAAGAAAGCCATGAAAGCAAACACTTCATAGGATAAACTAAGTAGCAGTGACTCAGACTTAGACCGCAATGACTCAAAGGTTGCTAATCTATGCTTGATGGCACATGATGATGAGATATCGTCTTCTTGGTCTTTATCTTCATATTATTCTTCTGATGATTGTGAATCTAATAGCATGCCTACTTTTAGAGATATGCAATTTAAATATATTCATGCGTACAAACTGTTGAATAAAATGACCAAGGAGAATAATGTTTTGAAAAAGAAATGCGAGAATTGGTCAAAATTATTTGAAATGGTAAAAAATTAAAGTGCTTCAATTCTTAAGGAAAAGGATTTGAAAACTTATGAGCTTGAAAGAAAATTGGAGGATAGCTCCAAAATTGTTTTTAAATTCACCGAGGACCAACACAATTTTGAAAAACTACTTGGAGCCCAAAGAAATTCTCCTAGTAAAGAGGGTCTTGATTTTAATGGCGTTGAGAATTTTAGAGGACCTAATCTTTACGTGGGACATTTCACACGTGAATCAAAATCTAAAATCCCACCTAAAGATCCTAAGTGTAGAATGAAATATTTTAAATGCAAACAAATCGGTCACATTTAATTTGATTGCCTACTTAGAAATAGATGTGCAAAAATAAGAAAGGCGTGGGTAGTTAAGGGTGATCCAGTCACTAACCCCCGTGGACCCAACAAAATTTGGGGACTAGCGTCAGTTACTTAGTCTAACTTGTAGGTGTGTTTGAGATTGTCCTCATCTAAGGACAGGTGGTACCTGGATAGTGGGTGCTCATGGAACATGACCAGAGACAAGGCAAAATTTGCTTCAATCACTCCCAAGGATGGAGGGTACGTGACAATTGGTGACAATGCAAAAGGACGCATCATCGGTGTAGGTAAGGTCGGTAAGGATCTTTCCCGAGTTATTGATAATGTTTTATTAGATGATGGCTTGAAGAATAATTTGTTGAGCATTAGTCAATTGTGTGATAAAGGATATAATATTTCATTTGAAAATGATAAAAGCATAGTTGAAAGCAAATCAGATCATACAATTTGTTTCACTGCAGATCGCCATGAAAATGTATATAAATTACGCGTCTAAATTGCATAATTAGGTGTTTAAAATCATGCATTAATGATTATATTTTTAATTAAATGCTTAATTATGTTCAATAATTTAACAATGAGCTCGAATTACAATATTTGGATCATTACTCAATAATTTACAAATTTTTAGAAACTTATTATTGCAGGGAAATTTTTGGACATTAAAGTCGAGATTAAAAATGTACCTATGTGTACATGAGTTAGAGTTCAAATCAAGGTCATGTGCATGAATCCAAATATCGAAGACCATACCGTGAGCCACATGATTACAAATGAAAAGCCATGCACGCAGTTGTTTGAAGCCATGTGTGTGTATAAAAATTGAAGAAGTCGTGCAATGCATTGTGATAATTTTTAAAATTAAAGGAGACATAAAAGAGAAGCAGGTGCTGTGTGAGAGGACTATGTGGGTTTCATGCACATGAATCCTTGTCATGCAATGAAAAGTGGGCAACAATCCAAGTCCAAAATTCGTTAGGAGAAAGCCTGAACATATTTTGGTATTTTAATCATAACTCTCACAAAGATATATACAATTCATTGTGAAATATCCTTTTTCTAATTCGAACGTTTACTGTGTCAAAATTGGGCTTGCAAGTGATGTTGTTGTGCTGGGTTGGGTGTTGTGCTTAAGGGAAAAAAGGAGTCTTGGGCCACCAAAAAAATAGCCCATGCGCCTATCTCTAGAGGAGACACGATTAGGGCAAAATATTATAGGGGGAATAGGATATTTCATGGAGGAGGGTTCATGGGGAAAAAGGGAGCAACGAGAGGCGGTGGTGCGAAGAACAACAGAAGACTCTCGTCCTGTGACGCCCTGATTTTTCATACAAATTTTTTTTTTCAATAATAAATAAATAATCACGTCATAAATCCACAAACCGGCCACGTCAACAATCCTACTATCATTCATACGACCCGACCCGCATTACGTATCGGGTAAAGACTTATTTTGTTATACAACCTAACAGCGAAAAAATATACACATATCAGTCAGAATACAATACCCAAAGTATCCATATACACATATACACAATACTATCTCATATCCAAAAACAATACAACCCTAGGGAATTACACCTCCCTAGTCCAAACTCACCCTGTATATCAGGGTCCCAGCTCCCTATGATCACGGAGTTCTACCACTTGGCCTATTTCTATCCCCTGAAAAATTTAGATAATTTGGGTGAGACACATCTCAGTAAGAAGGAATAAATTATTTACAGTGTGTGGTTATATGAGTACAATTATAATACACTTTACTTTTCAAATCATCGTTTCATCTAAGAAAATACATTGATATACACATTCTCATAATCATATAGATATACAACACAAGCTCTTATAAGCTTTAAAATCATTTCTCATATTCAATCATTTCCAACACATAATTACCACGAAGTTCCTGAGAATAGGGAAGATTACCCGCCCATACAGGTAGCTTCCCTCTGCCCCTAACACGTTATGCAACCACGTATGGCCACATCTAATACCTATCAAGGCACTCACCTTACTCAGCAAGCCCTCAGGCGAAGAGTTTCACTTCGCCTCAAATATGTATATTATCAACTCACACGGTTCCATTTCTCAATTTTATCATTCTTTATTTCTCAATTTGCATTCTTTCTTTCATTTCTCATTTTAGCCAATGTTATCATTCTTTTACTTTTGGTTTCCATTTTACTTTCCAGATCATGAGTATCCTCGGTATCAAATACCAATATCGCGTTTGTAACTCATGGCCACTCTAAGGATCTTTCTACACACGTCATGCTTCCCCCCATGGTCAAGGTTGAGCGGTCCGAAGGCTGGATCTAATCACGGTTGGCCGACCCTGTTAGATCAAATATCATATCATATATCGCGTCTGTAGTATGACTGGTCAACCAATAACCCTGATCCGGACTCGGGGGGCCCAACAACCCTACACAATGGCACAGTCGATTGTCACGCCACACGCTCCAAGAGTCCGTATAATTGCACTAACACCACTCGCAACGGTACTGTGCTCAATATCATAACCATTTTAACAGGGTTTACCACGACATACCCGCAATCATTATGTAGTATTGGCATTTTATCATTCATATTTCACGTACTTCCACATTTCTCATTTTCATATTACAAAATTAACATTGCAATATTTTCATTTCACATATTCACATTTCAATATCAGTATTCTCAACACATTTCATCATTTAAATGATATTTTCTCAATTCATAATTCATCTCATCTCATACTATTATATACATATCTTATTTCACAATTACTCAATATTTCTCAAAACACATTTCCATATTTCACATTTCTTCATTTTCTCAGAGAATACATTTTTTGCACATTTCACTTTCATCATTTTCCTACATTTCAATTCTCATATTAAAACACATTTCAGTATAACATATTTCACAAGGTAAATCATCTAACTCAATTTAAACATTTCTCAATATAAATCATATGCCACGCAAATTTCATCTGATATTTATATCATAATAAATTTCAGGTAAAATAGAATACACCATTTTCACATATTTCTCAAACCATAATTTTCATAAAAAGACTGTTATGATTTATTTCCCTTACCTGACTTACTGAGAGTCTCGCTAGAACCCAAAATCTCACGCACTTGGCGCCCAAAAATTAACTCCTGCAATTTGCATTTTCCCTAGGTTAATTAATCTATTTCTCCAAAATAATACTCATCTAGCCTTCCATAGACTCTATATACCTCAAATTAATATTTAAAATATTATTTAACACCCCCACTTAATTTTCTGAATTTTTCCTAAAAGTCCCAAAATTACACCCGCGGTGCTCACTTGGGCCCTAAATTTCAGAAATCCTACTTCAACCCCAGATGCTCAATATTTTAGCATTTATAAATTAATGCTAATTAATTAAAAATAAGCCCCTTCATAACCCCCGTACGCCAAATTTGGGATTTTGGCCCGACACTCCCACGAGAATTTCGTCCCGCTAGACTTGTAGAGAATCATCCCTAGATTCTCATGGTGGTGTCCGTTCGTCAATTGGGCTTATATTTTGCAGGAAATTAAAGAAAAAGGGAAAAATGGCTTACCCTAGGGAATACGCTTATGCCGCTCCTACCACCGATCCGCTCTGGTAGAAACGATGGCAGCGGCGAATGGAGTCCAGTGGTATCTTCGGATTTTGGATCGGGCGAAAATCCGTCATGAAATCAAGGAGAGAGAGAGAGAGAGAGAGAGAGAGAGAGAGAGAGAGAGAGAGAGAGAGAGAGAGAGAGAGAGAGTTCAAAGGCTGGCCTGAGAAAAGAAAAGAAGAAGAAGATAATGAAGAGGGGGCGTGAATGCTTCGAGGAATCACCTGAAGCTTCCTTAAGCTTCAGGTGATGTAATATATATATATATATATATATATATATTAATAATAATATATTTTATTAACAAAATAAAAATTAATTTGAATTAATTTTTTTTTCTTTTTTTTATAAATCTGTTTAATTAGTTAATTAATTATTATTATTATTATTATTATTATTTATTTTTTTTTAAATCATTTTACTAATCTTACCCTTTTTGGGGTTATTATATTCTCCCCTCCTTATAAAAATTTCTTCCTCGAAATTTGCCATTCCCATGTTTCCCTTCCTTAGTGAAAACACTTCCAATTTTTATTAATTACCCTCACTTATGGCGGAGGAATACCGTGGTTACAATGAGGGTTCTGGGACATTACAACTATTCAAAATTCTTCCAAAACCATTCATATTTCAAAACTAAAAACACTATCTATCCTACGTTACACTATACAAATAAAACCTACAATACTATTCCATTCACTTGATTGGCTCAACTCTAAACTCCACTACATAAATGTGGATATCTCTGGCGCATCTGATTCTCTAGTTCCCAAGAATCTTCCTCAATGGCATGGTTGCGCCACAGAACTTTTACCAGTGGAATCTTCTTCATGCGTAGCTCCTGTTCCATCCAGTCAAGAATCTGCACTGGCATTTCCTCATAAGCTAAAGTATCACCCAACTTTAGTGCTTCATATCTAATTACATGGGAGGGGTCTAGGACATATTTCCTCAGCATAGAAACGTGGAATACGTCATGGATCCTAGATAGGACCGATGGTAATGCCAAACGATAGGCAACTGGACCCACTGTCTCAAGAATCTCAAATGGTCCAATATACATAGGGCTCAGCTTATCCTTCCTTCTGAACCTCATAACACCCTTCAGTGGTGCCACCTTCAGGAATATGTGATCTCCTATGTCAAACTCCAGGTCTCGCCGATGAGTATCATCATAACTCTTTTGCCAACTCTGCGCTGTCCTAATTCTGTCTCTGATGAGTCTGACTTTATCCTGAGTCTGTTGTATCAGCTTTGGCCCCAATACCTGTCTCTTCCAACCTCATCCCAGTACAACGGGGATCGGCACCTCCTGCCATATAGTGCCTCATACGGTGCCATCCCAATACTGGCCTGGTAGCTATTGTTATAAGCAAATTCAACCAGTGGCAAATATTGCATCCAATGACCTCCAAAGTCCAGCACACATGCTCGCAGCATATCCTTCAAAATTTGTATCGTCCTCTCTATCTGTCCATCTGTCTAAGGATGAAAAGTTGTGCTGAACGACAACTGAGAACCCGTGGCCCCTTGCAGACTCTTCCAAAACGAGATGTGAACCGTGAGTCTCTATTTGAAACTATCGACACTGGGATGCCGTGGAGTCTAACTATCTCTTGGATGTATAACTCAGTCAATCTGTCCATGGAGTAGCTAACTCTGATTGGCAAAAAGTGAGCAGTCTTCGTCAATCAATCCACCACTACCTAGATAGCGTCATGTCCATGCAATGCTGGCTATAATCCTGAGACGAAATGCATCGCTATATGCTCCCACTTCCACTCAGGAATGTGAAGTAATTACAATGATCCTGCTGGTCTCTATTGCTCAGCCTTCACTTGCTGGCACGTCAAACACTGATCCACAAACTAAGCTATCTCCCTCTTCATGTTGCTCCACCAGAAGGACTCTCGAAGATCCCTGTACATTTTAGTGCTACCTGGATGTACAGTATATAGGGATCGATGTGCTTCCTCCAGAATGACCCTCTTGATCTTAGGATCGCCAGAAACGCATAACCTGGTACGGAACCTCAAGGCTCCATCATCTGAAATGTTGAACTATGATTCCTAACCATACTGAATCTTTCCCACAAGCTCTACTAATTCTACATCATTCCTCTGAGCTACTTTAATCCTCTCATGTAGAGTCGGCTGCAAAACCAAGTCAGCAATGAATGCCTGGGAATCGCCCTCTACTAGCTCCACGCCGAGCCTCTCTAGATCCATCTGAATCGGATGCAGAATCTCCACTGTAGATATAAATGAATACACTGATTTCTAACTCAAAGTATCAGCAACCACATTAGCCTTTCCTGGGTGGTAGCTGATAGTGCAGTCATAATCCTTTACTAGTTCTAGCCATCTCCTTTGCCTCATATTTAATTCCTTCTGCATGAAGAAATATTTTAAACTCTTATGGTCTGTAAATATCTCACACCTACCCCCATATTGATAGTGCCTCCAAATCTTCAATGCGTAAACAACCACCGCCAACTCCATATCATGGGTAGGGTAGTTCTTCTCATATTCTTTCAACTGTCATGAGGCATAGACTATCACTCTCCCCCGCTGCATCAATATGCATTCGAACCCTTTATGGGACGCATCACTGTAAATTACGAAGCCCTCTTCTCCTGAAGGAACCATCAACACAGGCACAGTGATGAGTCGCTGCTTCAATTCCTGGAAGCTCTGTTCACATTGATCAGACCACTCAAACTTCACTCCCTTCCTGATCAATCGGGTAAGTGGGCCTGACAATCTAGAGAAGCCCTCAACAAGCCTGCAGTAGTACCCAGCCAATCCCAGGAAAATCCTGATCTCGTGCACGTTCTTTGGTCGTACCCAATCTACTACCACCTCAATCTTACTCGGATCAACAGAAATACCACCCCTGGATATAACGTGTCCAAGGAAGGTAACCTGTTCCAGCCAGAACTCACACTTTTTGAGCTTCGCAAAAAGCTTCTTCTCTCGCAATACCTGAAGCACTATACTCAGATGCTCCTTATGCTCCTCTGGGCTCTTCAAATACACTAGTATATCATCAATAAATACTACCACAAACTGATCCAAGTACTGGTGAAAGACCATGTTCATTAGATCCATAAATACTGCAAGAGCATTGGTCAAACCAAACTGCATAACTAGAAATTCATAGTGACCATATCGTGTTCTAAATGCCGTTTTCGGAACATCTTTTGCTTTAACTTTCACCTGATGGTACCCGAAGCGTAAATCTATCTTTGAAAAGATTCGTGTCCCCTGTAACTGGTCAAACAAATCATTGATACGTAGGAGCGAGTATTTATTCTTAATAGTTACTTTATTAATTTCTCGATAGTCGATGCACAACCTCATCGAGCCATTCTTCTTCCTCACAAACAAAATCGGTGCTCCCCAGGGCAACACACTAGGTCGAATAAATCCCTTATCTAACAACTGCTGCAACTGCTCTTTCAACTCTGTCGGTGCCATTCTATACGGCGCCTTCAAAATCAGCGCTGTCCCCGGAACTAGATCAATAACAAACTTTACCTCACGATCAGGAGGTAGTCCCAAAAAATCCTCGAGAATACATCAGGAAAATCCTTCACCACTGGGATATCCTCCACCTTCAGCTCCTTTTCTGATACTGCCTTCGCATAGGCTAAATATCCCTTACAACCTTCTTATAGAAATCCACGTGCCTAAATAGCAGATAGTAACTAAGGTGGGGTACGCACACGTGATCCCACGAATCTGTACTCCTGTCCCTCTAGAGATCTGAATACTACCACTCTCTGATGGCAATCAATGCTAGCATAGTGGGCAGCTAGCCAATCCATACCCAAGATTACCTCAAACCCATGCATGTCTAAAACCACCAGATTAGTCAAAAAAGACCTCCCCTGAATATCCACTAGACAATCCCTGAGTACCTTTCTACATACCCCTATAGCCCCAGTTGGCGTAGCAACAGACAAACTAATTTCTAACTACTGAGGCTCAAACCCACACAATTCAACATAATCCCGAGTGATAAACAAATGTGTCGCCCCAGAATCAAATAAAACAGTAGCTTTAAATGACAATAATGTAACAGTACCTGTCACCACATCTCCTGCCGCCTCAGCATCTCCCGGCGTCAATGCATACACCCACGCCGGCGCAATATTCCTCTATTATCCACCCTGACGTGCCTGGTAGCCTCCTCTATACGGTCGAGGAGCAACCGCCACCACTGGTGGTGCCTGGCAGTTTCTCGCGATATGTTTAGGCTGGTGGCACTAATAGAAAACAACCTCTCTCGCTCGACACTCTCCTGGGTGCCTCCTCAAACATCTAGGACATGGAGGGAGCATCTGTCTGCCTTGTATTGCTCACTCTTCTCCTCCCTATCGTCGTCCTCCTCCGGTATCACATCTCCTTCATGGCCCTCGACTGGGCCCTGCCTGAAAAATCAGAATGCGCGGGCCTCTTCCTTTGGCTCTAGGCTGCTGCGCCTCTTTGTATGCTACTCTCAATCACCGTAGCCCTATCCACTATCTCTGAGAAAGTCTGACCTCGAAAACCTACCACCTGCTCATACAGGTTTTGCCTCAAGCCCTCCTCAAACTTCCTCGCCTTCCTCTCCTCATCTGGCACCATATATGGGGTGAAGCGGGATACCTGAACAAACCTCGATGTGTACTGCTACACCATCATAGACCCCTGTGTCAAATACAGAAAATATGATGCCTTCGCACTCCTAACTGTAGCAGGAAAGTACTGCTCGAAGAAAATCTCCCTGAAGCGACTCCATGTCATCGCTACAGGATCAAGCCTCTGCTCCTCCAGTACTCTCACTGACCTCCACCAGTGTTTTGCCTCCCCAGTCAATTTAAATGTAGCAAATAATACCTTTTTCTCGTCTGTACATGAGAGGACTGCTAGTATGTCCTGTATGTCTTGAACCCAGTTCTCTGCTACTAGTGGATCCACTCCTCCAGTGAAAGATGAGGGTTGCATACGTGTGAACTGCTTAATCGTGCAGCTCCGCTCCCCCGAACTCCTAGCCACCTCAGCCATCACCTGCTGAGTGATGCTACGTAACACTGCCTCAGGGTCTTCACCACCCATACTGGAAGGTCCTACTCCATCACCTTCCACATTCGAGTTACTGTTCCCTGGATCCATCATGCAAAGGAAACAGCTAATCTCAGCATACAATCACTATCACACAACCCATACACAACAATAACTCATAAATTATTCTTCTATTCACATTCTTAATTCTCATTTAAGATTTAGTCCCACCACTCAGAAACAAGACCCAGTGGTAGTATCCATGATTTTCCTGAAATCGTCATCCTAGGAAAAATATAGAAACAACCCCGGTACTCCTGCCTCTAGGCCGCAAGATCAAACCCTAATTTCTCACCTCATCCTCAAACAATCGCTAACTCACATTTCAATCTACCCATCACCTATTTTCCTCAAAATCAACTCCTATACTCTGGTATTGTATTTCACTGTCTACTAAAGTCTATAGAACCTAACAACCTAGGCTCTAATACCAAACTGTGATGCCCCGATTTTTCATACAAATTTTTTTTTTCAATAATAAATAAATAATCATGTCATAAATCCACAAATCGGCCATGTCAAAAATCCTACTATCATTTATACGACCCAACCCGCATTAAGTATCGAGTAAAGACTTATTTTATTATACAACCTAACAACGAAAGACAATATACACATATCAGTCAGAATACAATACCCAAAGTATCCATATACACATATACACAATACTATCTCATATCCAAAAACAATACAACCCTAGGGAATCACACCTCCCTAGTCCAAACTCACCCTGTATATCAGGGTCACAGCTCCCTATGATCACAGAGCTCTACCACTTGGCCTATCTCTGTCCCCTGAAAAATTTAGGTAATTTGGGTGAGACACATCTCAGTAAGAAGGAATAAATTATTTATAGTGTGTGGCCATATGAGTACAATTATAATACACTTTACTTTTCAAATCATCATTTTCATCTAAGAAAATACATTGATATACACATTCTCATAATCATATAGATATACAACACAAGCTTTTATAAGCTTTAAAATTATTTCTTAAATTCAATAATATCCAACACATAATTACCGCGAAGTTCCTAAGAATAAGGAAGATTACCCACCCAAACAGGTAGCTTCCCTCTGCCCTAACATGTTATGCAACCACGTATGGCCACATCTGATACCTATCAAGGCACTCACCTTACTCAGCAAGCCCTCAGGCAGAGAGTTTCACTTCGCCTCAAATATGTATATTATCAACTCACACGGTTCCATTTCTCAATTTTATCATTCTTTATTTCTAAATTTGCATTCTTTCTTTCATTTCTCATTTTAGCCAATTTATTCTTTTACTTTTGGTTTCCATTTCACTTTTCAATTCATGAGTATCCTCGATATCAAATACCAACATCGCGTCTGTAACTCATGGCCACCCTGAGGATCTTTCTATACACGCCATGCTTCCCCCCATGGTTAAGGTTGTGCGGCCCGAAGGCTGGATCTAGCCGCAGTTGGCTGACTCGGTTAGATCAAATATCATATCACATATCGCGTCTGTAGCACGACTGGCCGACCAATAACCATGATCCGAACTCAGGGGGTCCAACAACCCTACACAATGGCACAGTCGACTGTCACGCCACATGCTCCAAGAGTCCGTATAATTGCACTAACACCACTCGCAATGGTACCGTGCTCAATATCATAACCATCCACCAGGCTTTACCACCACATACCTGTAATCATTATGCGGTATTGCCATTTTATCATTCATATTTCGCGTATTTCCACATTTCTCATTTTCATATTGCAGAATTAACATTGCAATATTTTCATTTCACATATTCACATTTCAATATCAGTATTCTCAACACATTTCATCATTTAAATGATATTTTCTCAGTTCATAATTCATCTCATCTCATACTATCATATACATATCTTATTTCGCAATTACTCAATATTTCTCAAAACACATTTTCATATTTCACCTTTTTTCATTTTCTCAGAGAGTACATTTTTTGCATATTTCACTTTCATCATTTTCCCACATTTCAATTCTCATATTAAAACACATTTTAGTATCACATATTTCACAAGGTAAATCATCTAACTTAATTTAAACATTTCTCAATATAAATCATATGCCACACAAATTTCATCTGATATTTATATCATAATAAATTTTAGGTAAAATAACATACACCATTTTCACATATTTCTCAAACCATAATTTTTATAAAAAGACTGTTATAATTTATTCCCCTTACCTAACTTACTGAGAGTCTCGCTAGAACCCAAAATCTCACGCCCTTGGTGCTTGAAAATTAACTCCTGCAATTTGCATTTTCCCTAGGTTAATTAATCTATTTCTCCAAAATAATACTCATCTAGCCTTCCCTAGGCTCTATATACCTCAAATTAATATTTAAAATATTATTTAACACCGCCACTTAATTTTCTGAATTTTGCCTAAGAGTCCCAAAATTACACCCACGGCACTTATCGGGCCCTAAATTTCAGAAATCCTACTTCAGCTCCAGATGCTCAATATTTTAGTTTTGCTAAATTAATGCTAATTAATTAAAAATAAGGTCCTTCATAACCCCATACCCTAAACTTAGGGTTTTGGCTCGACACCCCCACGAGAATTCCGTCCTACTAGATTTGTAGAGAATCATCTCTAGATTCTCGTGGTGGTGTCCATTGGTCAATTGGACTTATATTTTGAAAAAAATAAGAAATACGCTTATGCCACTCCTACCACCGATCCGCTCCGGTAGAAATGATGGCAGTAACAAATGGAGTCCAGTGGTATCTTCGGATTTTCGATCAGGCGAAAATCCGTGACGAAATCGAGGAGAGAGAGAGAGAGAGAGAGAGAGAGAGAGAGAGAGAGAGAGAGAGAGAGAGTTCAGAGGCTGGCCTGAGAAAAGAGAAGAAGAAGAAGATAATGAGGGGGGGGGGGCGGGAATGTTTCCAAAAATCACCTGAAGCTTCCATAAGCTTCAGGTGATGTAATATATATATATATATATATATATATATAATATATTTAATTAATATTAATAATAATTTATTTTATTAATAAAATAAAAATTAATTTTAATTAATTTTAATTTCTTTTTTTTATAAATCCGTTTAATTAATTATTTATTAAATTAATTAATTAACTAACTATTTAATTATTTATTTATTTTTTTAAATCACTCTACTAATCTTTTATAACCCTTTTTGGGGTTATTACACATCCTCTCTTAGATTTTTGGCTATCTATTTCTCTCTTCCCTCTTCTCTCTTCTCCCTTACTCTCTCATCTCTCTCTTTCTTTGAACTCAATTTTGTTAAAATTAATTTTATTGTTAAATTTTTAATTTATTCAAAGTTTGGATTAATTTTTGTTTAAAAATAGTTCGTTTAATTTAAGAACTTTCTTTTTACTAGATAAATTTATGTTTAAAATATCTCTCTCTCTCTCTTGCATTTAAATTCTTGTTTGAGCATTATTATTGTTAATTTCAATTTGTCCTCTTATATAAGGTTTTTATAGAGATTTAATTTTTTTTTTGGGTGCTTTTATTATTAAAGTTGGTGTTTTTCTTTAGAATGTATTCTTGCTTGAGTTTAGGTTTAAAGTTAATATTTTTATTTAGTTGAATGATTGAAGGGTTTAGTTCTTTCATTATTCTGGCATTGAATCTAATATTTATTTAAGTCATTTCATGCTTATTTAATTTTTAGTTAGGGTTTAAATTTCATTGCAAAATCTCAAAAATCCCAAGAAACTGAATCTGAACTATGTTCAGTAAAATTTTCTTTTCTTAATTTCTTTTGGAATTACACGAAATTGGAATTAAAATGCATTCCCTGATACAATCTGACCTTTGGGCTAAGTATTACACGACTGAACTCTAACTTCCGAACTGCTCACTTTTAGAGTGAGTCAAGTTTTTTGCGTCATTGCTGGGGAATGTGAGTTTTAACTTCAAACTAGTGTTTTTCCTATTATTTTAATTTTCTCATAAAAAATAAAAAAATAAAAAAAATAAGTTTTGAAGAAAATATGGCTGCACCTGCACCATGCATGCTTATGGATTTTTTGTTACCCACACGAGCCACACAACCATCTTGCATCATATTGCCTGAGAATGCATAGAACTTTAACATTAAGCTTGGAATGTTATATGTCATACCTCAATTTTATGGGATGGAGTGACAATCCGTATCAACATTTAATTGATTTTGAGCTTGCATGTGTTACATTCATAGATGGGACTGCTACTAATCAGGAAATTAGATTGTGTCTATTTCCTTTTTCATTGAAAGACAAAGTTAAGACGTGGTTTAATTCTCTTAGGCCTAATTCTATCTCTAGTTGGGCTGATATGCAAAACGAATTTCTGCATAAATTTTTTCTTTTACAGAGAACTCAATTTTTGCAAGAACAGGTCAATCAATTCATGCAAGGAGTTGGTGAGACATTTCATGAAAGTTGGGAGAGATTTAGAGATCTGGTTAATATGTGCCCCCACCATGGATTTGAATCATGACGTTTGGTTAACTATTTCTACATTGCATTAACTCTTGAATCGAAGCAATTTGTTCATACTATATGTTCAGGATTTCTCTTCGACAAGGAGCCTAATGAGACATTGGATTTTCTAGATCATTTAACTGACTATGCTCAGTAGTGGAATATTAGGATGGACAGAAGACTGATTGCAGCTCAACCATTGAGAGCAATACATGGTAGGGAGTGGAATGAATTGAAAAATATTTTTTGTGTTGAAGCACGTCTGGCTAAACTCACTAGAAGAGTGGAGGCTATGGAGATGGAAAGGGAAAATAGTACAGAGCAACTTTATAATCAACCTTCCCAGTCCTATGCACCCCCTTATCACCCGTCATATCGTTAAGCTGCCCTTCAGCATCAGTATTAGCCACAACAGATCTCTCAAAGCTATGCACCTTCAGGATTTCAATCTAATGCAACACTTGCTCCACCATAGAAGTCTCTAGATGATGCCTTTCAGTAGTTCATGTAAATTCAAGTCACAACTAACAATCAGTACACTCAAGCCATAAATGAATTGCAAGACACTATTAATGAGATGAGCACGCAGTTGAATATCTTAGAAAATGGGGGAATTTTTCGGTAGAACTTCAGCCTGATCCTCAAGAATACCAGCACCAACAGCAACAAATATGTAATGTTTCTCTTAAGACAGCGGAGGTCGTTATTACTTCGAGAAGTAGAAAAGATGTTCCCTAACCTGAGATACTCATTGACAGACCAACAGTTGTCCCAACACCTGAAGTTACAACTGAGATAGATGAGGTCAAAGAAAAATCAGAGGAAGAAAGCCCAGAATTAAAGAAGTTGGTTAACGAGGAGAGCATGACTAGTAAGGAGTACAAACCTGCGGTACCTTACCCTCAGAGATTGACAGTCTTGGAACAATCATTCCCTACTGAACTAAATGTCAAGGAGCACAATAGTGAAGCAAATCCCCGCAGTGGTAAGGTGATGGGTACACCCAATAAAGAGGGTGAGCAGATTAGTGAGAGTTTAATTTTCAAAGAACCAGGTAAAATTTTTAATGTTGATACTTCTGAAGAACCAAAGGTAACTACTCTGACAACTTTGCCTCAAAGATTGGTTCTTAAAGAAGTGACTTTCCTGGAAAATATACTAAATAAAGATCCTTTCTTGTTAAAACAAGGAAGGCAATTTGCACATGTTTTGTCTAGTACCTTAGAACGTATTGATTTATTTAAGGCTAACTTTTGTGCAGGTTACAAGACTGATTCATTGTGGTGACTCAAATTTAGAGACTTGCCAACTCAATTTATAGACCTGCACCCATTAGATGAAATTCCTCCAGAGCCTTCGCCAGATAGACAGTGATGTTTTTCTTTCCTTTATTTTAATTTTATTTTTCCTTGTTTTATTTTTAGTTAATTTTCAGGTACATTTTTCCTTAGCTTCAGTTTTTCTTTCCCCTTACTTCTCCACCCAGGTATGTTCCACTTCCCCCATGCACATTTTTCTATTTCCCTTATGTTTTCACATTGAGGACTATGTTCCACTTTAGTTGGAGGGGATGATAAATCACATTGAAAAAAAAATTTGAATATGGATGATTAGGCCATGATTAACACTAACTGATACCATTTACATACTTGCATATAACTTAAGAGTTACACACTTAACTGTATAGTGGGTTATTTATGTGTAGTTTCTCTTTATATGGCTAATCTAGGAATTGTAACTCTATGTAGGTTGACTAGTAGTTCATTCGTGTTAATGTGGCTGTATAAACTCTTGTATTTACATGGTATCTTATGAGGCTAAAAATACACGTTCACGTGACTTGTAGCACTTAGTGTCCCTTGTGAGCACTGAGAGAATGCTCATGACGACTATGACACCTTGTGAGGTATTGTTGAGCCATTTATCGTTCTTTTAAGTTTTTGACGTCAGCTCGAAGTTCATAAAACTCAACTTTCCTTTTTTCGGGATATTATTTGTACACTAGTCTATGTTTTTGACTTGCTAGCCTAGAGGTGATATCTAGTGGGGAGATAGAAACCTATGTCTTGTAGCCTACTAAAGATGTGAAGGTTGAACTACCCCTAGAAATAAACTTAGTTCTTGGACTACTGTTCGAGCTTAATTCCTATTGGTGGTATAAAGATAACAAAAGAAGTGTAATGATTGTCCTAATTGCCGAAGAAAATACAAAAATTGAAGAATGAGCAGAATAAAGAATAAGAAAATTAGAAATGCACATGAAATGAAAGATTATAACCTGCTCCATAGAAATGCATAGAAAGTCATGGACACAACACATGTTCTCCATATATGAAGACTCTTCAACCGCTTAATGCCTCAGATGTATTCACACCCGATTTGTGAATAAGCTGATCTAGGGTGATCTTGGTTGGATATGGCGAGTAAGTGAGAAGATGTTAGGGTGAAAGACCCAACACCTCATAAATAGGCTAGACCCTTTTCAGACTAGTCCACTCCATACATTTAGCGCTTTTTCCTTACAATATGTGGGATGTTTGATCACGACACTCCTCCTCACATATGACGAGTGAATCCATTTTTTAGATTATTTTTTAAGGTATACCAGTTAGGCTGAGTCAAAAGACCGTTCTATTGGTGTTCACTGGTATCCTGGGTGTAACGAGTCATACATATTACACATACCTCGAGATTTCGCCTGTTTATACTCGGATTTATATGACTACAATAACTCTGAATTGTATTGATGGTTAACTTCATGTGAGTATACTGTTCTTAACGGCTATATAACGATGAGACTTGCATGAATGACTTACTTCGGAGTTGCGTGCATTATAAATGATTAGCTTGTGTGAAATTTGGTTATACTCTTGTATGTGAAACGGTATGGTTGTGTCATATGTGCTATCATTTCATGTTTGTTGGAATTAGTATTTGTGGATACCGTCCTAAATTTCATTCACGTTATTTGCTAGAGACTAGCAAAACAATAGTTAGGGGATGTGATTACACGTCTAAATTGCGTAATTAAGTGTTTAAAATCATGCATTAAAGATTATATTTTTAATTAAAAGCTTAATTATGTTCAATAATTTAACATTAAGCTCAAATTACAATATTTGGATCATTATTCGATAATTTACGGACTTTTGGTAACTTATTATTGCAAGATAATTTTTTAACATTAAAGCAGAGATTAAAAATGTACGTGCATGTACGTGAGCTAGAGTTCAAATCAAGGTCATGTGCATGAAGTTGAATATCGAAGACCGAACGGTGAGCCACATACCTGTAAATGACGAGTCATGCACACAGTTGTTTGAAGCCGTGTGTGTGTGTGTATAAAAATTGAAGAATTCATGCTATGCAATGTGATAATTTTTGAAATTAAAGGAGACATAAAAGAGAACCGGGTACCGTGTGAGAAGACTACGTGGGCTTCATGCACATGAATCCATGTCATGCAATGAAAAGTGGGCAACAATCCAAGTCTGAAATTCACTAGGAGACAGCCTGAACGTATTTTGATATTTTAATCATAACTCTTTCATCTGACTTCGTATTGGTGTGATTCAAGTGGAATTGGAAAGCTCACTAAGATATCTACAATTCATTGTAATTAAACCTTTTTCTAACTTGAATGTTTACTAGGTCAAAATTTGGCTTGAAGTGAAATTGCTACACTAGGCCATGTGCAGTGCGTAAGGAAAAAAGGAGTCTTAAGCCACAAAAAAAATTGCCCGTGCGCCTATCTCAAGAGGAGACACGACTATGGCAAAATATTAGAGGGGGGATAGGATATTTTATGGAGGAGGAGGGTTTATGGGGAAAAAGGGAGCAGTGGGAGGCGGCGGTGTGAGGGACAGCAGAAGACTCTCAGTCTCTCTTAGATTTTCGGCTATCTCTCTCTCACTCTTCTCTCTACTCTCTTCTCTCTTCTCTCTTCTCTCTTCTCCCTTACTCTCTCATCTCTCTCTTTCTTTGAAAACAATTTTTTTAAAATTATTTTTATTATTAAGTTTTTAATTTATTTAAAGTTTGGATTAATTTTTGTTTAAAAATAGTTTGTTTAATTTAAGAACTTTCTTTTTACTAGATAAATTTCTATTTAAAATCTCAATCTCTCTCTCTCTCTCTCTCTCTCTCTCTCTCTCTCTCTCTCTCTCTCTCTCTCTCTCTCTCTCTCTCTTGCATTTAAATTCTTGTTCGAGCATTATTATTGTTAATTTCAATTTGTCTTCTTATTTATGGTTTTCATAGGGATATAATTATTTTATTTGGGTGTTTTTATTATTAAAATTGGTGTTTTTATTTAGAGTGTATTATTGCTTGAGTTTACGTTTAAAGTTAATATTTTTATTTAGTTGAATGATTGCAAGGTTTAGTTCTTTCATTATTCTGGCATTAAATCTAATATTTATTTAAGTTATTTCATGCATATTTAAATTTTTAGTCAGGGTTTAAATTTCATTGCAAAATCTCAAAAATCCTAGGAAATTGAATTTAAACTATGTTCAGTAAATTTTTTTTTTTCTTAATTTCTTTTGGAATTACACGAGTTTGGAATTAAAATGCATTCCTTGAGAAGACGAGCTGGCCTTTGGGTTAAGTATTACACGGCTGAACTCCTATACTTGGGATAGCTTCCGAGCTGCTCATTTTTAGAGTGAGTCATATATACTACTACTTTTGATAATTTAGTCTCACAACAAGTAACTTGTTTTTCTACAATAAATGAAGCTAGTTGGTTATGGCATAAACGCTTAGGACACGCTAGCATGGACTTGTTGTCAAAACTAGTAAGAAAAGATTTAGTGAAAGGCTTGCCTAAAACACCATTTGTGAAAGATAAAATTTGTGACGCATGTCAAGTAGGTAAGCAAACAAGATCCAGCTTTAAGAAAAAGAAATTTGTATCTATCACTAGACTACTTGAAGTGCTTCACTTGGATTTGTTTGGTCCTAATTCTGTGTAAAGTCTTGATGGAAAATCATATGCTTTTGTCATTGTTGATGACTATTCTAGGTTCACATGGGTGCTATTTATCTCACATAAAAATGAATCATGTGAACAGTTTACTAAATTATGCAGAAGAATTCAAAATGAAAAAGGCTATAAGATAACTCACATAAGAAGTGATCGAGGCACTGAATTTAAAAATGATGGCATAGAAAATTATTGTGACCTAGAGGGCATATCACACAACTTTTCTGCACCTAGGACCCCTCAATAAAATGGCGTGGTAGAATAAAAGAATAGGTCAGTGCAAGAAATAGGTAGGACTATGTTGAATGAGCATAAACTACCTAAATATTTTTGGGCTGAGATCATAAACACTGCATGTTATGTCATGAATAGGGTGTTGATTAGACCTTCGCTAAATAAAACCCCTTATGAATTGTGGATTAACCGTAGACCTAATATTTCCTATTTTCATGTTTTTGGTTGTATATGCTTTGTGCTTAGGGATAATGAGTATCTAGGAAAATTTGATTCTAAATCTGATGAAGGCATTTTCCTAGGTTATATTCTTAATAGTAAAACATATAGAGTTTTCAATAAAAGAACTTTAACTTTCATTGAATCTATTCATGCTTTATTTTGTGAATCTAATCCGTTTTCTAAGAAAAATGATGAAAATGACATTGACATTAGAAAATTCTTAAACAAGTTATCTATTGAAAACAATGCAAGTGAGAATTCAGAAATTAATGATAAATCATATGAAAATAATAACAATGAGAATGAAGCTTAGGAGTTTCCTAGGGATTGGAAATTTATTAGAAACCATCCTATAGATCAAATTATAAGCGAACCTTCTCGTGGTATAGCCACAAGATTTTCCTTGAAAAACCTAGTGAATCATTCTGCTTTCTTGTCCCAAAAAGAACCTAAAAATATTAAAAAACAATAGAGGATGAGTCTTGAATGATGTCTATGCAAGAAGTACTTAATCAATTTGAAAGAAGCAAAGTGTGGACCCTAGCCTAATGATCATACAATTATTGGAACTAAATGGGTATATAGAAATAAGAAAGATGAGAATTGGGTGGTAACTAGAAATAAGGCCAGACTAGTTTCCCAAGGTTGTAATCAAGAGGAGGGAATAGATTTTGAAGAAACATATGCTCTTATTGCTAGGATGGAAGTCATACATATGCTACTTGCTTATGCCGCTTTTAAAAAATTTTTTTTGTTTCAAATGGATGTTAAAAGTGCTTTTATTAATGGCTATATTAATGAAGAAGTGTATGTAGAACAACCACCCGATTTTGAAAATCATAAATATCCAGATCATGTATACCAGTTATGTAACGACCCGAAGAATAATGGTATTTAAATAACAGAGAGAGAGGGAAATGGAAACAATAACAGACGTTGCACTTTGGGATGTAATGACCCAAGAAAATTTATCACGTTCTCGTCAACAAACACAAAGGATTCGTCGATGAAGGAACAAGAGGGCCTCATCGACGAAGACAAGTTTCGTCGATGAGAAGATACCAAGAGAGGATTTTTGGAAGTCTGCAATTCATTGACGAGGTGACATGGCTCGTCGATGAAGCTCACAGTATAAATAGTGTTAAACAAAGATTTTTACGCAGAAAATTCAACGACACTCTCTCTCTCTTCTCTCCTATAGTTCTTCCTCCTTCTCTCTTCGATTTTGGCCCCATTAGTCGCCGGATCGGCGATCTGAGGACACCACGATGCTTTTGAGGAAGTTCTCTCCAAGTCTACTAGAGCGGATCGTCGATGGGACGAAATTGGATTTCATCCCAGATTCAGGGTAGGGTCTTTTAAGTAATATTTGGTTTACTAGCAGTTGTAGGAAACATAGTAGACGTAGAAATAATGATATTTTTTTCTAGGATATATGGTTTTTAGGGTGTTGAGTGAAGAACCCTGCGGGTGTAAGACCTGCCACAGTAGGAGATTTTAGCAGGAGTCAGGTAAGGGAAATATGCTATGTTAGACAATTCTAGTATGTTTTCAGTATAAATTATACGTTATTACCAGATTGTTATTCACAACAGAAATTCATACAGTTTATCAAGTATGTTTAATATGTTTTAAATTATTGTGTGGCTTGGGAATATAAATATAGTACAGAAACATGCTTTACAGTATTTTTCAGAGTTATGTTTTACAGAATATATAGACAGTAGATATGTTTTATAGCAATTACAGAATGCCATGATTATACAGTTTATAGTACTATGACATACATATTTATAGTTAATTTCATAAACACAGTTGATATAGATACAGTTTACTACAACGTCACGGTTGATACAGTTATTACAGAATCATGGTAAAACAGATAGTTGTATATAGAGATGTATTATATAGTATCAGACTCTGATGGACCATTACAGATATAGCTTACAGAGCACGATACTGTTGCTATATACCGAATAAAGTGCAACCACCTATTTAGATAATACGTGATAGGTAGGTCGATCGTGCCCACGTGTGGACAGGCTCCCTATTAGATATGGGTTGAGGAGGGCTGATCAGACTGACGAAGTATAATGGTTTATCCTAGTCGGCCAGCCTGGATAGATCCCGCCTACGGGTCACACAACTCTATCATGAGGGGTTAAATCATGACATACATTTATCCATCCAGGGAAATTTTCAGTTATTATTATGTATGTACAATTTCATAGAAACAGGGAATATACGTACATATATTAAAAGTATTATGTATAGAAACCTAAAATACAAATATGTTAAGCAACATGGAAAAGGCGGTGGTTTATATTATTTGTACTGTATTTACAGATTCAGTTATACATGATTATATAGAAACAAATTTTCATAGTATTGTAACTTATTTGCCACACACTAGCAATAGCATATTTCGTCTTACTGAACGTCATCTCATCCCATTAAATTAATATTTTTTTCAGGTGATCCATCCAGGCGTGCAGATCATGCTCGTAGGTAAAGGGGCTTCAGTATTGCCTTGTCAGTAGAGTAAGTATTTTTGGGAGTATTTTTGTATAGCCCTAACCCAGTTGAGGGTATTTTGGGAAACAGTCATACATGTATAGTTTGGGAACACTATAGCTCTCTGGTATTGTACATATTTATATACGGTGGTGGTTATGTGATTTTAGCTTCTTGTTGCTTAGGTGGATGGTTAGTTTTATATATGAAGGTATTGATGCAATGGAATTTCACAATAATTACTGTTATAAAAAAAGAAAAAAAAAACCTCAGTAAATTTAGCAAGTCGTTACAAGTTGTCCAAAGCCTTGTATGGATTGAAACAAGCTCCTAGAGCTTGGTATAAGAGGCTTAGTGGTTTTCTACTAGAAAATGAGTTTACCCATGGCAAAATCAATGCTACACTTTTCACCAAATCCAAAAATGATGACATGCTTATCGTTCAAATTTATGTTGATGATATCATTTTTGGAGCCACTAATGATGAGTTGTGTAATGAGTTTGCCAAATGCATGCAAAGTGAATTTTAAATGAGCATGATGGGTGAACTTAGTTTCTTTTTAGGGTTGCAAATTAAACAAGTTAAAAATGGAACTTTCATATATCAATCTAAATATGTCAGGGACTTGCTAAAGAAATTCAATATGGAAGATAGTAAAATTATTGGTACTCCTATGAGTTCTTCCATCAAACTTGATAAAGATGAGTAAGGTATCCCTGTTGATGTGAAATTGTATCGTGACATGATTAGGAGTCTTCTATATCAAACAACTAGTAGGCCTGATATTATGTTTAGTGTGTGCATGTGTGCTAGGTTTCAGACCGCTCATAAGGAATCTCATCTATTAGCAGTTAAACGAATCCTTAGGTATCTAGTTGGAACCATAGAGTTACGATTACAGTATCCTAAGCATATGACCTTTGAGATTGTTAGTTATACTGATGCTGACTTTGCTGATAGTAAGGTTGATAGGAAGAGTACTAGCGACACTTGCCACTGTTTAGGACAATTTCTTGTTTCTTAGTTCTCCAAGAAACAAAACTCAGTTGCCTTATCCACGGTCGAAGTAGAATATATTGCAGTTGGAAGTTGTTGTGCTCAAACTCT
Organism: Malania oleifera; assembly: GCF_029873635.1. Taxonomy (NCBI): domain Eukaryota; kingdom Viridiplantae; phylum Streptophyta; class Magnoliopsida; order Santalales; family Ximeniaceae; genus Malania; species Malania oleifera. Next base: position 65,045,861 of record NC_080424.1, read on the forward strand.
TTATATGAAACAATAACTTATGGATTTTGGGTTGCACTACAATACAATACCAATTAAATGTGATAATACTAGTGCAATCAATATTTCAAAGAATCTTATCTCACATTCACGAACTAAACATATTGAGATTAGACATCATTTCCTTTATGATCATGTGCAGAAAGGTGATGTGGCACTTGAGTTTGTGTGCTCAAATGAACAAGGGGTTGTGTTGACCTTATAGGTCATGCCCAGTTTTGATAATGACCAATACCTGTTGTATTTGATGCATGTTTGAGGATATGTGTAGGTATACAGTTGGCATATCAATGTGATGGCACAGGGAGTTGAAGTTGAAGCCTTGAAGACCTTATTTATGATTGTATTTAATTTCCATATTCATCATAGGTCTGTAATAGTAAATAGGGTCTGACATGTAATATTTGTATGCATTGCCTGCATGGTATATGAGGTAAGCTCAAAATGAAAATGACCTTAGAAAGACCGTAGGGATTACCCTTCGGTCGATCGACGCCGAATTTTTTGGGTGTCTTCAAAAAGACCTACAAATGACCCTAGGATACTACTCACTCATGCATACATATGATTGATCATTTGTTTAGGGTGATTGAATGCTAGAAATAGGATCGAAATGCACAAAATGTGCACGTTTGGTCAACTGTACCCTTAAGTACAAAATGCCCCCGGTTGACCGAATTAGGACCCAGTCAACTGGTTAACCACAGCTCGGTCGACTGAACTCTTGTAGTTCATTTGGCCCCGGTTGACTAAACACCCCAAGGGTCAACTTTATTGACCTCTTAGTCGACCAAGAGAAAATTACACATCACCAACCTAGTCAACCGAGTTCCCACATGTGGGAACCCAATGGTATGGTTGACCGACAGGTTCAGTTCCAATTAACCCTGGTCGACTGAACCTCGAAAGAATTGACAAATCGCCTTAGGACTTATATGTCTGGTCGACCGAGACCACAGTACATTTCACGTCCGGTCGACCGAACCCCAAGAACTTGGTTCGACCGAACTTGTCCTGGTCGATCGGTGCTCTCGAGTTGGACCTATTTTTTTACCTCAGCTAACTCACTAAAACAGGATTAAAATAATTAAATAATATTAAATCTTTTCTAATTATTCCAACTGTATCCTTAACGGCCATATTTTTAGGGATGTCTATATATACCCCCTCATTTGGAATAATTAGCATAGAATTAGCAACCTTGATTAGGAAAAATCTTTTGAAATTCCAAAATCTATAATACTCATTTCTTGAGCCTCCAACACTTATTCTTACCAAATCTTACTACTCAAATATCTTTTGTTAGTGTGATTTAAGTGTTGTTGTTCCATAAGGATTGCTATCTCAAGATTGTGTTTGTGTGAAATTATTTTATTTGAGAGCACATCCTCAAGTGTTCTTAGGAGGCTTTATTAATAAGTCTTTCCTAAGAAGACTTCGTTGGAGCTTTTGAGTATTGCATCATTATTGCAATATCTTGTGAAGTTCTTATTTGATTTTGGCTGCAAAAATCCTTTCAAATCATTTTCGAATATCTAGTGTGTTTTATCTTGAAAAATCTTTGAAGAGATATTTGTTTATGTGATGAAAATCTTTGTTGGAATATTCATTGAGTAATATCATTTGTTGAATACAAATATTAAAACCTTTTGCAAACCAAATCTATATATATATAGAGTTTGAGCTTTATATATTGAGAAAATCTATTGTTTGAGATATATGAAATTTGTCTGATATCTTTGTTTAAGTATTTAGATTGAATATATATTTTGTAATACAAAGATCATATTGGTTGCACTCTCACTCACTAATACAATGATTGTAAATCTATTTGAGAGTAGACATCTAAGACCACATTGAACTGACTTCATTATATCATTTGGTGGTGTATGTGATTGCACATAATTGGGTACACATCTGCTTTACATGAAAGCATAATCACTGTTCCATTTCATTGTGAGCAAATCTGTTGTATTCTAGACATGGGTCTGAAGAGGGAGACTAGCCCTGTGAATTAGTCCTAAATTGGCTTAGACCTGGTTAGGAGAGTTAGGTGCACTATCTTGTTAAGGTGTAGGTTGAGGTTAGCCCCGCTAATTGACCTGGTTGTAAAGGTTGAGGTCAGCCTTGTGGTAATTGACCTGGTTGTAATCGGTGCCACTCCACTCGTTAAATAAGCCTTTAGTGGAATCCTCAGGCTTGCGAGCTACAGGCAGGAACGTAGGCACAGTTGGCCAAACCCTGATAACATATCATGTGCTTTGTTTATATTTCTGCACTTTATATTTACCGCACATGTATGTTATGGTGTGAATGATGTGCTTGATTGAAATTTCTGCACATAATATTATTGGCGCATTTGGAATTGAATAGAAAGAACCTAGGTTGTATTATACAAATATTTCATTTAACCTAGGAGATAAATTTTAAAATTCTAATTCCCCCCCCCCCTCTTGGGAATACACCAATTCTAACAGTCTGACATTCTTACTAAACCACTTCGAGAAGATAGGTTCATACAAATTAGATGTGAACTATGTCTCATGCATAATAGAGATGCTTCCTAGAAATTTGATAGAGTGCATTAACTTAGGGGGAGCTTTCTAACAAATCTTAAGTCTAACAATTGATATAACTATTGGTATCTTTCATTGGTTTAGACTTTATGACTTTATTTGTGTTTTGCAATGTATAAATCTCATATCTACTGCATGATGATGATTGTATTTATGTTTTACGTCTTGATCATACTGGAACTGTTTGAGTTAAGTAGTTGTGGATAAACTGTTAATCTTAAAACTTAAAACAGGTCATTTTTATACAAGTATTTTTGAGAAAATGTCCTATTTTCAAACGGCATACTGCTGAAATTTTAAAAAATTTCCCAAACTTATCTTGTGTATTAATGTATCATACCCAATGCCTATGGCTACTTAATTCACAGCCCTTTTTGTTGTTGCCAAAACGGGGAGATAGAGATGAGAGGCAAAAATTGGGTAGTAGTATTTAGTCCTTGAAAAATTATTTGCATTGAAATATTTTTTACATTATGCATATTGTCAGGAGGAGCCTTTCAAGGCTATACCCACTTTTTGCATGATGTATTTGTCATCATCAAAAAAGGGGAGAATGTTGACCTCATAGGTCACACTCGGTTTTGATAATGACAAATACTCAAGTATTTTATGGCTATCTAGTTTATGTGCAGGTTTACATTCGCAAATACTTTGGTGGCACACGAAGTAGAGTATGAAGAACCTGAAGATCATTTTATGTTGTAATTTATTATTATTCAATTTGGGTCTATAATAGTAATTAGGAAAAATGGTCTGTAATAATCAATGCATTACAAGCATGATTAGATAGATAAGCTCAAAAAGACCTAGACTGACCTTAGGTCCCCCATGTATGCATAAAAGAGTGCCTTATTAAAATTAAGTTAATCATCATATGAATAGGGACAGCATTATAAAGAAAAAAGGATTGAAAATGCCCAAATTTGCATGTTTGGTCAACCGAACTTCCCTGGGCCAACAAGTTGACCGCTCGGTCAGCCGACCACAAATATATAGGCAATGCCCTGGTCGACCAAACCCCCACGTGGGAATTTCCAACCGCTCGTTTGACCGAACCTCTTAGTTCAAAATGACCCAGTCGAGCGAACCGCACAAATTTGGAAAATCTCCTTTGAACCCCTTAAGTACGGTCGACCATCTTCCTAGTTCAAAATTCTCTTGGTCGACTGAACCTTGCGACTTGATCAACCGAACCTTAAGTTCAGTCGACCGGTGCTTTCAGGTTGGCAAGAATTACCGAGGCTAAAGCACGGTTAAAATTTATTAACCTCAGTTAAAATTTTTTTAAAATGACTAATATGTCTTGAACAATTATAATTTTAGGGGATTCTATATATATCCCCTCATTTACAAAAATTAGTCTATGATTAGCAAGCACAATTAGCAAAAATCGTCTAAATTCAAAAATTCCTACTACCATTTTTTAGCATCCTACACTTATTCTTACTCACTATTATTGCTAAAATCACTTTGTAAGTGTGCTTGAGTGTTTTTCTCATTAGGCTTAAGCTCTCTCTTGTTCTTATTGATTGAGATTATTTTATTAGAGAGCAAAGCTTCAAGTGTTTCTAGGAGACTTTGTTAATAAGTCTTCCTTAGGAATACTTCATTGAGCTTTTGGGTTTTACATTGTCATTGCAATACTCAAGTAGTTCATATTGTGTTTTGGTTGCTTTTATATTTTACAAATCATTTTCAAAATATCTTCTGTGCTTATCTTTGAGAAATACATTTTGAGATATTTGCTTGAGTGTTAAAGATCTTTGTTGCTATATCTTTTGATTGAGATTATCTTCTTGATACAAAGATCAAATAAACTTTTACAAACCATTTTTGAATATCTCTTGTGGTTTATTTTTGAGAAAAATATTTGTTGAGATATTTAAGTGTGCATGTGATCTTTGCTGGTGCATTATGATTGAGATTATTTTTGACACAAAAATCCTCTCACTTACACTCTCACGTACCGATTGCAATATTTGTATAAATCTTTGAGAGTAGACACTATGACTACATTGAGCTTATCTTATCATATCACTCGGTAGTGTATTGATTACATTGGTACATAATCTACTTAGTTGAGAAGCATATTGGTACGCAAATTTTATGGAGAAATCTGTTGTATTTCAAGCGGGGCCTGAGGGGGCGGTAATCCAGTCCAGTAAGGATTGGTTGTAAAGGCTGAAGTCAGCCCTGTGCTAATTGACCTGATTGTTTAGGTGCCACTCCACCCGTTAAGTGAGCTTATAGTGGTAATCCTTGTACTTGTTAGTTAAAGTATGGACGTAGGTAGTTTGCCGAACCTCAATAATATTTTTGGGTGTCATCTTTATTTATTACTTTATTGTGCATGCTTAACTAAATTAATTGTGCAATTTAATTTTCGTTATATATTTATATTGATTTACTTTATCTGCACTAGATTGACCCTAGGCTTGTGTAATACTGGTGTTAGTGGATTGACCTAGGGATAAAATTTGAAAATACCAATTCACCCCCCCCCCCTCTTGGGATTACAGTAAAGCTAACAATCCTTAAGTCTACAGAACCTAAAAACTAATGCTCTAATAGCAAACTGTAATGCCCCAAACCTAAAACTAGGGTCCGGAGTGTTATTTAAAATATATCTCTGATACCACCTTGTGACGCCCTGAACCCGCCAAGTGGGGCTCAAGTGTCACGTGTTCCATTACCTGTATCTAATATTCTCACATCAATTACGCAACGGAAATAATAACAACTCCTCAATAATATACCAAAGTTTCTACATATCTATAATCTCAAAAGGTTTTCTCCAACATCCAGTATTCACAAACATATATATACATCTCAGAAAACTTAAATGTAATACAACCTCAAAATATACAGCAAAAAAATGTAACCAAAGTTTAGACCCTCTCTCTCTTGAAAACGCTACGCCAAGCCCCGAGACTCACTGAGCTCGATCACGTGGTCCTCCTAAAAAAGAAAAAATTCCATATCGGGTGAGACACATATCCATAAGGCAGAATAAATTAACACTAGTGTGTGGCTAGCATGAGGTTCGTGTACAAATATATAATCATCATTTATAAAAGTATCACAGTTATGAAACCATTCTCTATCCTCACTCACACATATATAGAATATTTTACCAACGAGAGTTTCCAAGGATTAGGGTAATTATCCTCCCATACAAGTAGCATCCCTCTACTTTGATACCTTATGCAACCTATGGCTACAATTGAAGCATATCAGGGCACTTACCTTACTCAGTAAGCCCTCGGTTAGATAGTTTATCTCGTACTCACACACATATTCAAAAAAAATTTACTAGCAGAAGTTCCCGAGAATAGGGAAGATTACTCACTCATACAAGTAGTTTCCCTCTGCTCTAATACGTTATGCAGTCCAGTATGGCTACATCAAAGCAAGCCCTCGGGCTGAGTGTATACTTCACCCCAAATAAATATAATACTACAATATATAATACATATTTACTTTACTCTATATCTGTTATCTCTGTATTACTCATCTTTTCATGTTCACAGTATTTCACATCACATAATTCACTTTCACATTTTGCATTATTCTGATTTCATGTTACTCTATATTCACATGTTCTAATCTCATATTATTCACTGGTTAAATTATACAATTGTGCATTTAGAACTCACTACCAGATGGATAATCACAGTCATGCTTCCCCCCATAACGGGTTATGCGGCCCGAAGGTTGGACTTAACCCCGATCGGCCCACCAGAGTTAAAATCAGAAAATAACCTCTTTAGTATGTAAGTTAGATTGGCTTTCCCACACTGGTCTAGACTCCAAGGGGAATCTCTACCCTACATAGCACAATTGACCATCTTATCTCCACACTCTCCACGAGACGTGTGGGTGCACTAATCTTTACCAAAAATCATGCGCAACAGTACTATGCCTCACTATGGTCCACCGGAGTTTTCAAATCATACATTACAATTTAACATTCACATTCAACTCTGATTAACAATACACATGCAAATAATCCCATTACATTTCAGTATTTCCAACATGTCACACACACACACACACATTTATATATGTATCACAACTCAACTCAGTATTTTCATTTTACTCATGCCACACATTTCAAATAATAAGCATAATTATATATCAATAAAATAGTAAGTCAACCAATATTCATCATCCATTTTACTAAAGATACACATCAAATTTTCTTCACAATTTCCAGAAAACACATTACTTTAATTATTCCATTTTCACAAATAATAACTATAACCCTAGGCTCAAAAACCACAGTTCAAATGGTTGGCTTTCTTTTAAAGCTCACATGTTAAACATGTATATTTATATACACATATAATTTCTAATTTAACCGATAAAATTTACAAATCAACTGATCTAATCTATTCAACTTACCTGGTTTCTTGAAATATGCCCGCAAGGACCCCAAAATGATGTCTGCAGCGCTCATCCGAAACCTGATTCAATAACCCTAGTTCAATCAAATCAACCCTAAATAAAATACTATTTTAATATTTCCTATGCCCATAAATTCCAAATAAACAATTAAACTCCCAAAAATAACCAATTTTCTTAATTTCCTAAATCTCACCATTGTTTTGGAGTGGTGTCTAGGACCCCCAAATTGAAAATTTGCTCCGACCAAAATAATGAAAATCGAGACTAGGACCCCATGGTGGTACCCGATCATCAATTTAACTAAAGATTTAAGGAGAAATAAAGGAAAGAGAGGAAGTATACCTTACCCCAGGAGTGGTGCCTACGTCACTCCTATGACAAATCCACTCTGGTAGGAATGTCGGCGGTGGAGATAGAAACCCAATGGTATCTTCCATTTTTCGATTGGCCAAATATTTTCCGAGAGAATAAGGAGAGAGAGGAAGAGGAACGACTAGAGATACGTGATGTAGAGGGAGGCGCAGATACTCTTTGCAATTGCTTTTTCATGAAGGAATTTAATTCCTTCAGGACTTATCACACTTATGTAAATATATATATATATATATAATGTTATATTATATTATATTATATTATTTAATTAATAGTAATTTAATTAATTATTTTAATTTTATTTTATTTTTGTTGGGATCACTTCAACGTAGGTAGGGAATTTAGAAGCATCAATATTTTGTCCTCCCCCTCAAACTTCACATCAACTCGCCCCAGATCACTAATCATCTAATTAAATGTGTTTATGTGCTGAGTCAAGTCTGAACATTCTGCCATTTTAAGTCAATAAAATTTTTCCCTTAAGATATAGTTTGTTCGAAAATCGACTTGGACATGTAACGGTGCTCCAATTTCAGCCAAACCGCCACTGGCGAGTCCTTATCCATGACGTGATACAACACGTCATCGGCCAAACATAACCTGATTGTGGAAACCGCCTTTGCTTCAAGCTGCTTCAAACTTGTGTCATTAATGTCGTCCGGTTTCTTTTCGTATAATGCCTTCATCATCCTTTGCTACACTAGCAAGTCCTTCACCCTTTATTGCCAAAGCCCGAAATTACCAATTTCATCAAACTTGTTTACATCGAACTTAATCGAAGAGACCTCAGCCATTGTTGAATCAATAGTTTTGATACCACTTGTTAATGTTTGTTCAACTTGAACATGTGCAGCAGAAGCACACAATTAAACACGAAACAATCATCAACCACCAATGAAATCACTTGATGATGAAATATACTCAAGAAGCAAGCAACAATAATAAGAAGAATCAAAAACACAATTAGAACACATAAGATTTACGTGGTTCGGTAATAGCCTACATCCACGAGAGCAGAAACCTCGGTTTTATTATGATCAATGTCAAAGCTACAATCTTTGAAGCTTACTTGAAGCTTAATCCATCTAGGGTTACATAATGATGTTTATATAACCATCTAATGTCTATAGAAGAGTTCTAGTAAACCTAAACTACATTTATAGTTATCGACCGAAGGAAAATGCTCCAAATAAGCCCAAACTACAAGCTCCCTAATTCAAATTATGTAATCTACGCTAACAGAAATTGTCGATGGTTTAGCCAAACTGTCAACGATTTTATATTGAACAAAGGTCCTCCTGTGTACTGCGTGAAACCTCTTCTCATGCAATTGTCCCTTGCTTCATGTAGCTCTCTCTAGTACATATGATTCGCTCTAAATATGAGCCACATCCCCAAGAGAGAGAGAGAGAGAGAGAGAGAGAGAGAGAGAGAGAGAGAGAGAGAGAGAGAGAGAAGAGAATTTAATAAATAAATTTAAAAATTTTAGTATGACCCATATGGGACAAGAATTTAAAAAAAAATGGAAATTGTTAAAAAATAATATGGCCTGCATAGGCCCCTATCTTTGCTGGGAGAGGAGGGAAAAAATGTCAATATGTATGTAATAAAACTTGTGTGGCCCCACCTAGGCCCCTCCACTGTTAGAGAGTAAAGCAAGAAAGAGGATAAAAGCTTGAAAAAAAAATCTTGGATGAAAAAAAAAAAAAATCCAGCGCCACATGGTAGTGTTGGGTTGACTGCTCAAGACTCAGATATATATATATATATATATATATATATATATATATATATATATATAGACACACACACACACACACGTAAATAGTGTGACTCCATACAAATTGAATATATCATTGTTACCTAATTAAATTTTTCTTTACAAATCATATTTAGATGTATAAGTAATTTAATAAAAATATGACAATAGGAGCAACAACAACAACAATAACAAAAAATCTTAAGTTCCATTAGGTCGATGGAATCAACTACAAGAATCTTTTTTTTCTACCAAATCACACAATTGATGATACTTTCCTCCACCAACTTAAGGATTATTAAATCTTTACTCACCATCTCATCGCATATTATTTTATGTCTATCTCTATGTCTTCTAGCTAATATTGACCAATAAACAATAACCAGTTCACTCCTCTACACTGATGTACTATTTGGTCAGCATTTCAAAAATTCAAACTATTCATCTAAGCCGCCCCTCACTAATTTTGTTTTTTATCGGTGTCATGTTTAACTTATTACTACTATGCTCATTCCTTAATTGATTCTTTAATATTATACCACTTATTCAAATTTATTTATTTTTTAAATATTTTTATAATTCACATATTATCTCAATTAACATCTCATTATTTAAATAAATTTTATTTTTTAAAAAATTTATGAAACATACATATATATATATATATATAGAGAGAGAGAGAGAGAGAGAGAGAGAGATGATTAATTAAAGAGACATTACCACATTGAAGCTAGGATTATTATAAAATAATGGGTGGGGATTATGGGGTTACTTTTTTTTTTTTTGGTCTATGTAGTGATATCATTTGGTTGATGATTGACACTTGTCCATGCTTTTTAGTGGGGCTGTACTATTCTAATCACTGTCCTTGATTCTCGCACTCAAGTGGCCCCGTCCTACCTTATTCCACTAATATTTTATTTTCAAGTCCCAGCATGGAACTCAACCTCATTGGTCTAAGAAATGCTATTCACGTGGCCCTTACCAATTGATTTGAGGATTAGAAAAGTCCCCCCTAAACGCCAGAAATTATGCGTTTTAATTGTCTAGGCCTGCTAGCCAGGTCCCCAGCACCTGCCAATGCATGAGATTCCTAATTAACAAAAAGTTTTAAAGCATGAGCGTTGGTAAAGCTGCAAGTTGCTCTAAAGAAAAACATGTACAACAATAAAGTATGACTAGTTATCAACTAATCATCATTGAAACAAAAAAAAAAATACCATACTTTATTTTCAGCTTCTAAACAAGCACGGCATACTAGGTATGAGATGACTAGGCATCAGGATTTTAGATAATATATAATAAGATTATATTAGTCAGGAATAAGCACTTGGTTCACAGATATATATATATAATTATAGTTAAAACATACTGTGGTAGGTATGTTTTAGTGTTGTTTCAATACTTGTTTGAATAATCAAGTTCTAATTCTAACTTTTTACAAGTGGTTTTCGGTACAAGATCAATTCAAGGCATAGTTCAAAATTGGTCAACCCACCCAAATCAACTCATCAAAGCTAGTTTTAGAGTCAACCATTGAACCGATTCACTAAGTATTCTATAGGTTATTAGGGATGAGAATTTGGCTCAAGTAAAACTGAGAGTCGGTTAGAATTGATCTTGATAGATAGATTTTTTCATAGAATTTCAAGAGACACTGAAGTAGGTATATATATTCTAGTGTAGTTTCAAGGTCTATTTGAGTAATTAGGTTTTGATTCTAATTTTTTAGAAGCAGTCTTCCCAAAATCAGTTCAAGGTACGTTCCAATGGGTCTACGATCTTCCTGACCATCCAAACCAACTCACCAAAAGTGGTTCTATAATCGACCCTTCTGCAAATAATCCTTAACCGACTCATCAAGGATTCTAATATTGGTTCTTGCAAGGTTTTAATTAAGGTTTTTTTTATTATTATTTTTATGGGTTCTTGTAGATCGAACACCAATTTTTCACTAAACATGGTTTAGTAAAAAGCCTTGAATCAAACTAAATTTAGAAGGTAGTTTCTAAAGATCTAAAATATTTAGAACAACTCTCTCTCTCCAAATAGGTTTTAGATTTTGACAGTGCAAAACTATCCATCTTCCCTAAGACTTGAATAAGGCATGATATTTTCACCATGCTTAACATTATTCTTTGAGGGTGCATTTATTTCAAATGACATAAACAATAAGTGTGGTTAACTCATTGTAACATGTATTTGATATAACTAGCTAAATATGGAATTGAATATGTGAAGGGAGGTCCTCAATGGGTCATGAACATACTACAACTAACCGGTCCTCCCCGTCCACATTCATTGTTGATCAATTTGGGTTAAAATAGTAGGAAAAATTATATGTGGGATCTTTCCCTCCACATGTCTGTGTGTTTATTTTCTTAATGTTAGACATGTGACAAATTGGTCTTACACTTGTTAATATTAAAAAATGACTTATTTTTAGTAAGTGTATAATTAAGAAAACAGGTGCACGGACACGTGAAGAGGGAGGTCTTCTGTATAATTTCTCAAATAATAGGTACATACAAAAAATTTTTAAAAAAAAATGTCACTTATATTCTAATCATTGACATTGCGTTAAGATACAAAATAAGATTGGTTATTAACATAATTAATTCAATATAACCTTGTAAAATGTTAACCAATTAAGCCTATATATCCTTAAAAGCCTTCTTAAAATATAATGAAGGGGCTGAATGTTTCTTAAAATAAAATAATCCTAGCCAGCCTTCCCTGTCCCTGCTTTGTTTGTGATTCCTCCTGGGCATGGGAACAGCTCTGCTTTACATGCTTAATTGACTGTATACATATATGCATGATCTGAAGGCTGCTCCCCATTGGGCTAAGCACTATAAAGGCGTGTGAAGGAGACAGGTGATTGGCTAATTCCCAACGGTGCACAGTGCACGTGCACGTGCACGTCCCTCATGCTCGCCTCCCAGCCGCTCAACTTGGAATCCCAACCGGCTATTGCTAACCATACATTTGATAGACCAACTCTTTACATAAAGTTCTCGGACACCACGTACGGCGCAGAAGTAATCCATACATCAATTTGCATGCATGTGATCACATCTTCAGAAGAATCCTAGGACTGTGTACTATGTTTTATGCATCTCTTAACTTCATTAAGTGTTATTATTTAAATTTGTATATAATTATATCTATAGCTACCTTTAGAATACTTATATAATTATATATATAATTATTTATATATATAGCTAGCTTTAGAATCATAGTAGTAGGCATAATATAAGGAGGGATAACGTGCATTCGTTTTAAGGAGCTAGTTATTCTATAGTTGTTAGCTCTTTTCTAAAATTGCGCTGATTAAATAATCTCTCTCTTTCTTTCTCTCTCTCTCTCTCTCTCTCTCTCTCTCTATATATATATATATATATATATAATAGTTAACAAAGTATTGGGTCATATGCACCCACTGGTCATTCCTTTCATCATGTTAGATATATAATCATCAATGAAAAATAATGATTTTGTATCACTCTTAATAATTAATTCTAACTCTTAAAGTCTCATTTACTTGAGGAGAGCTTTTTTGTTTTATTATTTTTACTTAATTATATGAGAAAAATTCACTCACCGATGAAGATTTTGTAATTAATTCTTTGGGGCAAAGAAAAAATGTAACGATTAAAAGGAGAAAAATGATATCAAAGCCGGGGAGGAAGCAAAGTTGAAAATAGTTTCTTTTTTTCTTCATGAATTTCTATTTTCTATAAAAACAAATACTTTCTTTTTTGTTTCATGTATAGTAATCATTTTCTATAGTCTCAATATGTTAAATCTCAACATCTAGTTTACATAATCTTACATAATAGAATTATAATTTGGAGAGATATATGTTTATAATTATTAAGAAGTTGTTAATTTCATGATTAAGCTTTTTACGATTCAATTAGTGTGCTTTCTAGCATATGGTGTATAATTACAAATCACACAAAGTACTAAAGTTATTAAATTAGACTATCTCTTTTTAGGGAATATCATAATATAATTAATGCATGATTAAAGATTGTAATTTCTATATTTGAGGCTTTAGATTCAAATCTCAAAGGGAGTAGGAAAGGGCATGAGATATATGCTAGAAGATCAGGCTTCCTACTATTGTGTAGTCTAAACCTAGTTTGGACCTCTAATGAACTTAATACATACATACATACATACATACATATATAGTATAATCATGTCACACTTTAAACCCACTTAAATTCTTAAATTTCACCTAATTTTACATTGATGGTTATCTACTACAGTTAAACCATACCATAACTATCCACAAAAAAAAAAATGATTAAATATTTGAAAAATTATCTAGGTAGATAGTTTACCGGTAAAGTTACTATTAGATTTAGTTGTGTATGTAATAATCCATGATGGGGGGTAATTAATATTTTACAATAATAAGCATGTTAAATCACTATAAGATATGCTATTAAATTCATGATTCGTCAATATGCATAAAAATTGTAAAAGGTTCTTACATAATTACAAAAATTATTTTTTAATCATAACTAATTTCAAACACCTCCAAATATAGAAAGCAGATCTATAATATATGTTCTCAAGAAAATGATTAATTATGCGTAGAGACAAACTTATGTGTTAAAGTTGACTTTAAAACACATGTTTTACTTTAAAAATTTTAAAAATAATAATTAAACAATGTAATTGTTTCCTCAAAACATCAAAATATACTTTAAAAAGTCAAGCTAAATGATTCTTCTATATGTATGCTAAGCATATAAATAATTATATTTTATTTTTAAAACGATTTGGCATGCCCTATATGCCCCTATACACCTTGGTTGATGCATGCTTGAAAAATGCTTATAAATGGGTGGATAATTATTTGGTATACATACTTGATTGTGCAAGGGTAAATCAGTATTTGGTGAAGACATAATTGTGCATGATTGGACTTTTAAATCATTAAAGCATATAATTATATTTGCAAAATAGTTAAAGGACACTCTTATCATTTTATATTAGGGTTTCAATTTACATATTGTCATGAACCTAAGTGGACAGGAAGAACCAAAAACCCTCCTTTCTTATTATCTCTCTAATTAATCTGCCCCTCTCCCTTATCATCTCTACTAGCAACCATGGTGTCCGTCCATAGAGTTAATTGTCAACGGCGAAGGCGATTGCTAGCGAGTGCCATGTAAGTTGTTGTTGAGATATGGATTGAATACTTAAGATGTGTAGCAAAATAAAAACAACAAGCAAATGCAACACAATCAGTACAAGAACAACAACAATATTTATGTGATTTGGCAAAGCCTATATTCACGGAAGCAATGACACACAAATTTTACTATGGAAATTACAAAATACACAATACACTTCTCAAATGATCACACACCTTCTCAATACATGCCTAGAATGACATATATAATATTCTCTCGGAGGTTTCCCTCCATTTACTCAACCACCCCAATGTTTAAATTCAAAATTGAAAAAAAAAAATTGGTCACAACCCAGAACTTCTCATTGACGAGAACAGGGGATTCTTAGACAAGACCAAGAAGAACACTCATCGACGAATCATTCCACTCGTTGACGATCCCATTTTTCTACCCTCGATATCTCAGAAAATTTGAACTTTTGGGCCTCTCAGGATGTTCTTGTCAATGAGCACAAGACACCCATCGACGAGTCCTTGTTGTCTCCTCGTTGACGATCATAGGGCACTCATCGATAAGCCCCTGTTGTGCTACCCCTTCATGTTTTTCTTTCTTCTTTGTTTATGAAATCCAAAGTATAAGAGCCACACCACAAACATCAATCTCCACCTTGGCGATTATACGCCCCGTAGGAGAATCCCGAAAAACGTGTCTAACTGCTCCATCTTGAACTTGAAACGCTTGGTTAAGTATGCCTCCCTTCTATCACTTTGAGACATGTAGTAAGTCCAAACAATGTTTGAACCTTTCAGAAGTAACTCATTTTGTCAGAATATCCGCTACACTTTCAGACGTGTGAACTTTCTCTCACACAAGCTCACTCGAAGCAATCAATTCCCGAACCTTGTGGAACCTCATATCAATGTGCTTGGTTCTAGCATGGTATATTTGGTTTTTCACTAAATAAATGGCACTCTGACTATCACAATACAGAACCACTCCATCTTACTATAACCCCAGCTCTCTGACTAAACCAGTAAGTTATAAGGCTTCCTTTGCAGTTTTGGAAACTACCATATATTCTGCCTCAGTCCTGGATAATGCTACCAGATACTATACCATGGATCTCCAACACACCGGTACTTTTACAATGGAAACACATATCCTGTTATAGATCTTCTGACATCCATATCTCCAGCATAATCAGCATCAACAAACCTCATAACTAAAGGACAACCCTGTTGCTTACCGAACATGATGTCATATCCTGATGTACCTCGTAAGTATCTAAGTATCCATTTGATGCCTTCCCAATGCTGCCTTCCAGGATTAGAAATAAACTTACTTACCACGCTCACTGCATGAGCCAAATCTGGCCTCGTACACATCATGACATACATCAAACTCCCCAAAACACTAGCATAGGGAACCTTTGACATGTCCTGGATTTCCTCATCCATACTTAGGCAATCTGCAGCAGACAACTTGAAATGATTCATTAGAACTATACACACTGATCTTGCATCAGTCATGCTAAACCTCTCCAACTCTTTCTATACATAATCGCCTTGAGATAGCCATAAGCTTCCTGAAGTTCTATCATGACGAATCTCCATCCCAAGTATTTTCTTAGCTCAGCCAAGATCCTTTATGTCAAACTCCTTATACAGCAGGTCCTTTAACTGATTCACCACAGTTAAATCCTTTGCAGCTATCAACATGTCATTGATGTACATTAACAAGAAAATAAAAGAACCATCCTCAAGCTTGTTCACATACACACAATAGTCATACTCACACCTCTTATAGCCAATTTTGATCATGTAAGAATCAAACTGTTTATACCATTGCCTTGGAGACTATTTCAGCCCATAAAGAGATTTCTTCAACCTACAAACAAAATTTTCTTTTCCCAGTTCAATGAATCCCTCCAGCTGTACCATATAGATTTGTTCCTCCAAGTCACTGTGAAGAAACATCGTCTTCACATCCATTTGTTCCAATTGAAGATTATAATAGGCTACCAACCCCAACACAATTCTGATAGAAGTATGTTGGCCCACTAGAGAAAAGATCTCATCATAATATATCCCCTTCTTCTGTGAGTATCCTTTTTCTACCAATCGTGCCTTGAATTTCTCTCATTCCTTTTTTAAAATTTCCTCCTTTTTCCTATATACCCATTTACAACCTATCGGTATCTTCCCATCTAGAAGCTTCACCAAATACCAAGTTTGGTTCTTACATTCCCTCAATCATTGCACCCATCCACCTATCTTTTTCCTGATCGTGCATTGCCTCTTGAAATGTAGTTGGATTGTTGCAACTAGTAAGGAAAGCATAAGATACTAACTCTTCAAATCCATACCTTGATGGAAGCCTGATAGTGTGTTTGGAATTTCATATAGGAATATCGTTGACTTGCTGGTTTCTCAAGCTAGAACTCCCTGCAACCATAGGACTATGATCATTTTCGTTGCCATGAGCTTCCAACTTCACCTGCACAACATGTTCATCACTGCCCTAGTTTTCTGGCTCCTGTTTCTATTCATCATACTCTTAAGTACGCTTCACCATAGCTTTCTCATCAAGGACTACATCTCAACTGATCACCATCTTGTTTGCCACTGGGTCCCACAGCTTGTACCCCTTTACACCCTCTAGATATCCCAAAAATATGCAACGACGAGACTTTGGGTCAAGCTTAGACCTCTCCTCACTAGATAGGAGAACATAGGTTGGACACCCAAATACCTTCAATCTAGAGTAGTCTACTGCATTTCCTATTCAAACCTCTTCTGTCACTCTACCCTCTAGTGATGCCCTTGGTGATCGGTTTATCAAAAAACAAGTCATATTAACTGTCTCGGCTCAAAAGTTCTTCGATAGCCCTACATTTAATTTAAGTCACTGAGCCCTTTCAGAAAGAGTCTATTTCATTAGTTCTGCCACATCATTTTGCTAAGATGTCTAGCGAACTGTAAAATGCCTTTTAATGCCCTGCTCTGCACAAAACTCCATAAACCAAGAATCAGTGTACCCGACCCCATTATCGGACCTTAACTATTTGATTCTCTTCCCTATCAAGTTTTCCACTTTAGCCTTCCAAATCTTAAATTTGGAAAATGTAATTGATTTGTGACGCATGAAGTAAACTCAGACCTTCCGTGAGTAATCATCAATGAAACTCATATAATACACATGTCCACCCTTTTATGCAACTCTAACCGGGCCCCAAACATCTGAATGCACATAATCAAGAATACTCTTTGTCACCTGACATGATTTCAAGCCCTTCAAAAGTTTCCTCTTGTGTAGTTCCTTCATGCTGTATTCCCCCATATGCCGAAGACACATATGCCAGAAAATGGTATCATCTGACTTAGCATCTACGGCTACAGCTTCACCTACAACGGTAGTTGCATGTAATGTGTAAATATTCTCGTACAGTTTCTGTCCTTTCATTGTAGTCATCTTTCCATACCATCAGAACTCTTCCTTTGGACTTGTAATTAAAACCATTACAATTCAAAGTACCGAGTGATATCAAACTCTTCTTCAACTCTAGTATATGTCCTATTGCATTACACAACATTTTTACAGCACCATCAAACATTTTTATCTTTACATTTCCTATGCCAATGATCTTGTAAGAAGCATCATTACCCATAAGAACCGATCCAAAATTCACTAACCTATAAGTGCTGAACCACTCCTTGTTCGGAGTCATGTGATAAAAACATGTCGAGTCAAGTATCCAAGAGTCCGTTAGATTATCTAACCTTACTAAACTGATAGAACATCACCATCACTACACGTTGAACCTCCTTCTTGAATAAGATTCACAGATTTTGAAGTACCCTCATGTTTCTCAAAATTTTCCTTCTTCCAATCCGGACGCTCCGGTTTCACATGCCCCTTTTTACCACATTTATAACACCGTATTTTTTTATTCTTCTTGGATTGATTTCGGGATTTCTGAATTGATCCATGTTTGGATTTTCCATTGCCTCGCTCGTTATTACCCTTTATGACAAGTCCTTCTCCTTCATCACATATTTTCAATCTTTGATGAAAATTTAGCAAAGCACTTCTTACCTCTTCTAGATCAAGAGTTTCTTTTCCCCACATAGGAGTGGTCACAAGATTTTCATAGGTATGAGTCGAGGGCAAAGAGTTTAACAACATCAAAGTTTTGTCATCCTCATCAAACTTAACGTCAACTCTCATCAAATCACTAATAATTTGATTGAAAACATTAATGTGTTGATTTAAGTTTGATCCTTCAACCATCTTAAGTCAATACAAACGTTGCTTAAGAAAAATTTTATTATTAAGAGATTTGGACATGTACTATAGGCATTGGAGAATCCTCCTCCATCACCCGATAGAGTAATTTATCGGCCAAATGCAAGTGTATTGTAGAAGCAGCCTTTACTTTCAAATCTACCAATGTTGCCTCATCCATTCCTTCTGATTAAGTATCAAGTAAAGCCTTAGTCATTCATTGTTACACAAGAATGTCCTTCACTCTCGTCTGCCATAAACTAAAGTTCCTAGTTCCATCAAATTTGATGATGTCAAATCTTGCAGAAGATGATCCCAATGTCATAACAACAATAGCTCTGATACCAATTTGTTGAGATATGGATCGAATACTTAAGATGCACAGTAGAATAAAAACAACAAGTAAATGCAACACAACCAGAACAAGAATAACAACAAGATTTATGTGGTTTGTCAAAGCCTACATCGACGGAAGCAATGACACCCAAATTTCACTATGGAAATTACAAAGTACACAATACACTTCTCAAATGATCACACACCTTCTCAATACATGCCTAGAATGACATATATAATACTCTTTCAGAGGTTTCCCTCCGTTTACCCAACCGCCCTAACGTTTAAATTCAAAATTAAAAAAAAAAAAACTGCTTACAGCCCAAAACTTCTCGCCGACGAGAACAGGGGATTCGTCGACGAGACCAAGAAGAACAATCATCGACGAATCATTCCACTCATCAACAATCCATTTTTCTACTCTCGGTATCTCAAAAAATCTGAACTTTTGGACCTCTCAAGATCTTCTCGTCAATGAGCACATGACACTCATTAATAAGTCCTTGCTATCTTCTCATTGACAATCAAAGGGCACTTGTCGACAAACCCCTACTGTGCTGCCCCTTCATATTTTTCTTTCTTCTTTGTTTATGAAATCCAAAATATAAGAGTCACATCACAAACAACAGTTGCCATTATAGTCCCTCTTCCTTGGTCTTGCCTTTTCTTTTTTTCTTTCTCTCTAATTTGCTTCCATTATTTCACAATTTTCCTTGTTTGCTCAAGAACGATTCGAATTTTTTAATGAAATTTTGTATTCGGCTAGGTGATTGCACCAAGTGAGCACTGGCAAAGTCTATGAGGCTAGCATGGTACCAAAGCTTTGATAGGTTATTTGTATACCAAAGGATTTAGAGTTTAGGGAGAAGATCGAGGGCAAATTAAGGGTTTAAAAATTTTGTTCATGTAAGCAAGTGCCAAGAGTTCAGCTTGCTCAAGACATTATGTTTTCTTGTCATCATTTGTCTTTTCTATATGGGGGCGAGTAACCATCAACTAAATAGTAGTATGTGTTTTGTTCATTAAGTGTGATAATGTGTTAGTATATATAACATGCAACTATGACTACTCGATTAGTTTTATATTTCTTAGTGTCAGAGTTAGAATAGTATAAAAAGTTTTCTTAAGTGATGATAATTGTTCACTAGCCATTGCAAAACTCACTAGCACTTGTTTTTAACCTATTTGCCCCCTCTCTAAATACATGCTGCCCATAGACCTATTCAGAATGAATTTTGTTACTTTACTGTTTACTGCGTGACTCATATCTATATATTTGCTTACTTATTTACTTTTGCTGCTTAACTGTGTATTCGATGGTTAAGGATTTGTTCCTATGATGAAACCAGTAATATACCTTCAACCGACTAGTCAAGTAAGAGTACTAGCTAATTATAACTAGTGTTAAGTATTCAATCCACGACAATGAGCCACGTCGACCCCTTATTTTTCAAAATGACCCTGTGATGAATAGTGATCAGGTCAATATATATCATTACGACAAATTCTATAAACACTCCTACAGTTTTCTAAATACGATGTTGTCCCCTTAAATTTTTTTATAAAGGCACTCTTAAGTTTTTCACCACTATTTACGAACCCTATTAAATTTTTTTTAACCCTCACTAAATTTTTTCCACCCTAAAAACTCATTTAGGGTACTTTATATAAATATATATGTATGACTTTTAAAATTGAAGGAGAGTGTTCTTAAATTTTATCCTTATTATTTGGAAAAAGCTGAGTGGTGGATGACAGTGCCAAATTGGGACTTTCAACAGTGGGTAAGTTGGAACTTTAACCCATCTTCTTGTGAAAAGGGGGACAGATAAACAGGTCAAACACTGAGACGTCAGTGTTGGATTTTGCAGGCATGCTTTCATTTCCTAAATTGGAAACGTCAAGGAAATTTTGGGGACTCGACCTTTTATGCCTGCTCCCTTTCCACTTCCCACTCCTTCGAGTGACACGTGTCTCTGCGCCCAATCTTCTCTCTCTGCCTCGGATCCAAATGACATTCCTACCCTTCTCTACTGTCGCTGTCCCGAATTTATTCTAAAAAAATTATTATTGTTTTTTAGAATTCACAATTAGATTTCAATTCAACTAAAATAACGAATTATGGATTTAAAATTAAAAAAATATTCCGTCCATAATTTCACCTATTTTCATGCTTTCACTTTTATAATTAATAATTATTAGCAATTTTTCTTTCATGATACATGCCCACAAAGACATGTATATACTATCTTTAATTATTATTATAAAATTTTTTACACTACTTTTAGAAAATAAAAATATTATTACTTAATGAACCATTCTAGTTAAAAACATCATTATCATATACTCACTTTTAGAATTCCAGTACTTTCTTAACTAGTTATAGACCCACAAATTTATCCTAAAAGAATTTTCTTTTATTTATTAGTTTTGTTAAAGCCATAAATAAATCGAAACCTAAAAAGTGAGTGTATATATATATATATATATATATATATATATATATAAATTTTAAAAATATTTCCTCAACATCTCTATGATTTCATATATTTTCATGTTTTTTTCTTTTATAATTAATAGTTATTAGCAATTTTTCACAGTGCATATGTATAAGGACATGTACATTATCTCTAATTACTATTATAATATTTTTACCTTTCTCTTACCCAAAAAAAAAAGTATCATTACTAAATGAATCTTTTTTGTTGAAAACTTGAAATTAAAATGCATATTATTACTTCCAACTATTGATCTTTAGTATTTGAGCAATACTTTTTTTTTTGTTTCACAAGGGATGTTTTTTTATTATTATTAAAATCCACAACTGAATCTAAAGTTAGAGAGTCCACATTAATTTACGCTAACAATTATTTTTAAACTTTACATATTCCTTTGGAGTAATTAGAAATTTTTAACTCAAAAATATTTCCCTCATATCTATGTAATTTCATATAATTTTATGCTTTCACATTTATAGTTAATCACTTGCAATCTTGTCTTGGTGCATGTATAGAAAGACATGTGTGTTATCTTTAATTATTATTATTATTATTATTATTATTATTATTATTATTATAGTATTTTTACTTTTCTTTTATGAAAATAATTATTGTTATCAAATGAAGCTTGACCCTTAAAATTACACATTGAAAACTACTTTAAAAAAAAATAAAAATTGAGTGTCTTATTTTATTTTATTTTTCTTAGGGTATGCTTAATTATTAACGGGTAGACAGACAAGTTTTCTTTAGTATGGCATGGAAACATGGAAGTTTTGGGATAATGAGGGGCTAGAGAATGGAAACAAATTGACCTTACTTATAGGAATGAAGTGAAAAGTTATAAAACTTCAATTTTTATATATTTAGCCATCATAAATACCTCATTTTTCTTCATTGTGACTATAGGGCAAGGATAAATCTATTTTTTTAGTGGGGACAAACTTTGATTTACGTATATAAAATCTTTTACCTTCTCTTTGGAAAATAAAGTTCAATATTTGGGTTCAAATTAAATGTGTGGATCTAAATAAAAACGTATGTAGTACAAAATTGTATTGAATTTCTTCTCAATTCATAGAAATTTAAATTCAAATCCCGAAATCTATGCTTCCAAACAATATCTTAACATTTTTCAAAAATTTAAGCAAACATAACTATAGTCAAACCAATCAATATGGGTCTATCGCTACGCTCAATGATAATTAAATCATGAAACTCTTCATACATGCATATATGGAGGTCCTAGCCTCATTGGTTCAAATATTAACATTGAGCAGAGTTTGAATTAACATAGGTCATCTCCTTGCATAGCTGAAGTTTAATATCAATTCTCCTGGACAAACTATTAAAAAGAAACAGAAGAATACGAAGTAACCTCTTTTTCTTTTTGTGCTATATTTGAGAGTATGGATTTCAGACCTTAAATTTAGATTTGAGTATAATTGTACAAATTCCAATATAATTCTATATTACATCATATCCAAATTCAATACAAATTCAAATCCAAAACCTCTCCAACCATAGAGTTATACACAAAAGGCATACTTGTTTATTTAAATATAGAAAATTATATATTTTTTTTCATTGATCCCTCAAATTTGAAATAATTTTTCATTTCATATGCTCGCTTTCTAATTTTAAATAGTATATAAAACCCTAGAATTAATAAAATTGCTTCAAAGTCATTCGATGAATGGCAACCATTTTATTTATGTAAAAGAGGCATATAGGAGCATCGCATGGACTTCTTACACATGGTTAATAAAACATAATAGCCTAGGTAACTAAGAAAATTTATGATTTCTCAATCAATAAACTGCAAGAGAAGCAATTAATGAAGTATGTCGATGGTCATTTTGACCAAATGACTAAAACAGAGATCAAGTCCTAGTTACCTCTCTTTGCATTTTACTCACTTTTTATTGTACCAAGTAATTCCAGACAATCTGAAAAGGTAAGAAGAGACCCGACGACATTTTTTATCTCATGCATGCAAATCAAGGTAAAACCCTTTCATTCATAACTTTTCTACTCTCTTTTTTCCAATTCTAATTGCACCGAGTGATCCGAAGTAGCTTAAAATGATAATGAGTGTTCTAACACTAATTTTGACCTCTGGCTCAAAAATATAAACAAAATCTCTATCATTTTTTGTTTTTCAACTCTCTTTTTGCCAATTTTAACTACATGAGGTGATTTAGAGCAATCGAAAATGATAAGGGTATGAAAAGTAATTTTGGCCTCTAGCACAAAAATTGAGGTCGAAACTTGACTTTTCTATAATTTTTTATTTTTTTTATTTTTTGCTTTTTTGGACACTTGAAATTTTTTGCTAAACCCATGCGTCTTTTTATTTATTTTAATAAAAAAATTTATAAATTTGTTTTATAATATTAGTATTAAAATAAATAAATTAAAATATTACATTAAAATATTTTTAAATTGAAAAATTAAAAGAATTGAAAAGTAAAAAAAGAGGCTAGTTGTTTATCCTTTTTTTTGGGCTATAAAGGCCCCAAGTCCGAATGATATATATATATGGCACAGGTGAGTTCTTAAGAGTTTGTAAGTGTATGCATGGGTGTATGTGAACTGAGTATGAGCTTGTATGGTGGTGTGGTGCGTGTATGCATGATTCATGCATGCATGTGTATGTGTGTGTGGCAATGTGTTGTAGCTGGATCCAGAAGACAGCCAGGAGCTGGAGCTGAGTTGGAGACGCGGTCCATTCATGGAGCTGAGTTGGAAAATGCGGTGCATTTATCTCCATTTTATCTCTCCACTGTAACTTCCCATGTTTTGATTGATTATGTACTAATTGTGTTTTAAATTTCAGCTCTATAAATAGAGAGCTGAGAAATGTAATAGCAACAAGTGAGAAGGTCAGAGAATCAGAGAGCAGAGAGAAGAAAGAGGAGGAAGAGAGGGAGAGAGAGAGTGAGAATTGAAATTTTTCGACGAAATATTGAATATTTGGTGTGTGCTCCGTGGACGTAGGTCAATATTGACCAAACCATGTTAAATTTCTGGTGTCACATTGATCTGGATGCTCATAGGTTCCTAACAAGTGGTATCAGAGCCTGGTTGGAATAGAAAAGCCAGATCGAAAGTGATCCCGAAATCAAAGCTCTATCCAGTTGATCGAAAGTAAGTTTTGAGGTCACCATAATATTCAGCTCGCCGAAACGAAGAGAACCGTGCAAGCCGGAGCTCGAATGGAGTCCAGACGAAGCCTCAGGCACCTCGCCGAAGCAGGACGTTTCGCCACGTGCCGATGACCAGCTCTTCCATGCGCCCATGCGTTGCCACCCGTCTTTTTTGCCCGGACGTCCTCAACCCGACCCAATACACACCCGACCCGACCCGACCCGAATGCTGACTCAGATCGGATCAACCCAAGACCTGATCCGCAGATCCGTATCAGACCTGAATCGGCGATCTAGAACCGGGTTGCCACGTCAGCATGGGTGCCACATCAGCGAGTGGGTGCCACGTCAGTAGGTGTGCCACGTCATCCATCGGGTGGACCCCACTGCCACGTCACTAGGTGGACCCCACTACCATGTCAGCAATGCCGCGTCAACGGGATGACACGTCAGCAGAGTTGACCAAGGTTTGACCAAACTTTGACTGAACTTTTCGGAGTCGTTTTGGGTCCGTTTTTCGAGTGACTTGAACCATTTCTAGGGTTTTCGATTGTTCTGGATCCAATTGCGCTATCCATTTAAGCTAATTTCGTCTTTATATTAGTGAATCAAGAGGTCGAATGAAAAGAGCTCAAAAATTGAAATGTTCAATAGGAACAATTTCGGTTTCTGGATGATGTAGATAGAATATTATTTGTTTGTGAAGAAAATGCACTAACCGTTGAAAGGTAAGCCAGCATCCATGAACGAGAACAAGTGGGAGTTGCTTGATCGAAAAGCCCTTGGAACCATCAAAATGACGTTGTCAAAATATGTGGCGTTCAATATCAAGCATATAACATTCACCAAGTCTCTGATGGATGCGCTCTTTAATATGTACAGGCAGCCTTCAACCTCAAACAAGGTACATCTCATGAAAAGATTATTTATGATGAGCATGTCGGCAGGTGAAAGTTTTAGCAACCATTTGAAAAAATTCAATGAGTTGTCTGATCAACTCGCCTCAGTCGAGATAATGTTTGATAATGAGATTCGGGCCCTACTGATTCTCAGTCAATTGCCTAAAAGTTGGAATGGTGTTGTTACTGCCATCAGTAGCTCTGCATGAAAATCAAAGCTTATATACGATGAGGTCGTCAGCATGATTATAATGGAGGAAATCAGAATGTGGTCGAACCATGGCTCCACTTCGAGTTCAGCCTTGAACATGAAGAGTCGAGGCAGAGGAAACAAGCATGGACGATCAAACAACCGCTACAGATCTAAGCCCAGGCGGTCTAAATCGAGAAATTACAGAGGTATTCAGGACACAGGTTCCCATAGCACAAAAGTTATTGAGTGCTGGAACTGTGGAAAAACTGGTCATTACAAGAACCAGTGCAAAAGTCAGAAGAAAAAATATAAGACAGGGGCAAAGACAGAAGCAAATATTGCTTCCGAAAATGATGAGATGTTGATCTGCTCTTTGGAGAGCAAGCAGGAGTCTTGGGTCTTAGACTATGGAGCCTCATTTCATGCCACTTGCTGTAGGGATTGCCTAGAGGAGTACACAATGGGCAATTTTGGTAAGGTGTACCTTGGCAACGATCAACCTTGCGACATAACTGACAAGGGAGTTGTGAAAATCAATATAAACGGGTCAGTATGGAAGCTGAAGGATGTCAGGCATATTCCAGACCTTAGAAAGAATTTGATCTCAGTTGATCAGCTGGCAGATGAGGGATACACGACAAAATTCATTGGAAATGAATGGAAAGTTTCAAAGGGTGTACTAACGATTGCGCAAGGTAAGAAAAATGGAACACTTTTTCTAACCTCCAATGCCTCCATGTCCATTTCAACTACTGCAAGAAATGACGACAGCAACATCTGGCACCAATGACTTGGTCATATGAGTGAGAAGGGAATCAGGGTGATGCACTCAAAGGAAAAATTGAGTGGTCTACAGTCAGTGCAGATTGACATGTGTGAGTATTGTATAGTCAAGAAATAGAAGAGGGTTAGTTTCCAGATAAACACCCATGTCCCAAAGAAGAAGAGACTAGAACTAGTCCACTCAGAATGTGTCGGGACGCAATAAAAAAATGCCGAGAATCCTCAGGTGGAGGAACCAGAGGAGCAGATCGTCGCACCACCGTCTCCTACTCCAGCTCTGGAGCTTAGGAGATCTACTCGGTCTTATGTACCAAACAGATGGTATATTGATTACTTACTTCCCACAGATGGAGAAGAGCTTGAATGCTATGATGAAGCATGTCAGGTGGCAGATACGAGCAAGTGGGAGCTTGCGATGAAGGAAGTGATGAAGTCCCTCACCTCCAACAGAACGTGGAAGTTTCCCAAAGGCCTTCACAACAAGTGGGTGTACTGAATCAAAGAGGAGCATGACGGCTCCAAAAGGTACAAGTATCGGTTGGTAGTCAAAGGCTTTGAATAGAAGAAAGGGATTGACTACACCGGCATCTTTACACCAGTTGTGAAGCTGATAGCCATCAGATTATTCCGTAGGAATCAAGCAGATAGGAAGGTGGTAACTACAGAGAAACTGAAGTTGTGTTCAACTTCAGTTGGTCTTCATGCCTGAAGACATATTTGAGCACATCACTTATTCATGATACTGATTGAGGAGGTGTCTCTGTCTCCAAGTGGGAGATTGTTGTAGTTGGAACCAGAAGATAGCCAGGAGTTGGAGCTAAGTTGGAGACGCGGTCCATTCATGGAGCTGAGTTGGAAAATGCGGTGCATTTATCTCCATTTTATCTCTCCATTGTAACTTCCCATGTTTTGATTGATTATGTATTAATTGTGTTTTAAATTTCAGCTCTATAAATAGAGAGATGAGAAATGTAATAGCAACAAGTGAGAAGCTTAGAGAATCAGAGAATAGAGAGAAGAAAGAAGAGGGAGAGAGAGAGTAAGAACTGTAATTTTCCCGCGAAATATTGAACATTTGGTGTGTGCTCTGTAGACGTAGGTCAATATTGATCGAACCACGTTAAATTTCTGGTATCACATTAATCTAGATGCTCACAGGTTCCTAACACAATGAGCATAATGCATGGAGGCATGCATGATGGGCACGAATGTGTGGATGAAAGTATGCATATGCATGAATGCATAAATGATAAATGATGTGTGTGCACGCGCGTACGTGTGTGTATATATGAACATATGAATGCATAATGCATATCCATGAGTATGCATGGACTTGCATGCATAGATACATGAATACAAAGAGGCATGAATGTATGAATAGGCATGTGTATGCATGTTGACATGTATGTATGAGTATAAGTATGGGTATGTATGCATATGGATGGATGCATCAATGTATACATGTTGGCAGGCATGGGTACACTGTGAATGGGAATATATGCATATGCATGGATGCATAGATGATGTATATGAATGATACGTGTATGCATGGATGTATGAATGGTATGTATGCATAGGCATGTATGAATATGCATGTATGTATGTGCATGTGCATGAGTATGCATATATAGATGTAGATATGCATAAGTATATGTGTAGTATATATGTAAATGTAAATATATTTAATATATAGGTTTAAATATATGTATATATATATATATATATATATATATATATATAGGTAAATTTTTGTATATGTATGTATTAGTATATTAGTATTGATAGATTTATGTGTAGTTATATGTGTATGTGTGTGTGTATGTGCATGTATTATGTGTTTATTACATGTACCTATGTAATTATGTGTGCTTAATGTGTGTGTGTGTGTGTATGATGAATATTAGTATGCATGTGAGTATTTTAAAAAGGTGTAAGTATATAATGTGTATATATGTTGATTTATTAATGTGTTTATATGTAATTGAATAATAATGTATGTGTCAATGTGTGTTGTCGTTATTTAACTTTTTAATTATTAAATATCTCAAATTTTTGAAAAATAAAGTGAAAAAAATCCCAACAAATCTAAAATTTTCCTTTTTAGTTCTCAAAATTTAATTCTAACTTATGATGGGACAAGGAAAAAATTTTACTCTATAGTATTTTCTTCCCCTTATTTTTAGGCATCGTAAGATTTTTTAACCTTTGAAAATTATATAATTTTAGAAGAATTATGGTTTCGACCAATAAAGTTAGATAGAACGAACCATGATCTAGCTTGTCTAGTAATAGACTCTTTGTTTGAAAAATGTTTCAAAAAATTTCAAAAAGTGTTTTTTTAGTGATTTTCTTGATTTTAAATTGTTGATGATGAAGTCCTAACTTTTCAAAACTCATGTTTTTTTATCTCAAACTCCTTTTCAAAATCCCCTATTTTCACTTATCTTCTTCGAAGACTAGTAATACATACAAACCCGATTTTCCTTTTCTAAAACTTTGATTTTTAAATCAGTCATACAAACTCGATATTTTTAAATCAACTATTTTCCATCATTATCATCATCATCATGTTCCTTTTCAAAACTAGGGTTTTGAGGCAAACTTCTCTTAGAGCAATACTATGGGTTTCTCAAAGTCATATTAGAGTGCTCTTCAACAATGATGCTAACATTGGAGGACCAAAAAAGGTATTTTCTTTTATTTTCTATTTCCTTTATTTTAAAAACACACATATGCAATTGTGATAACCGTTTTGTGAGTGGGCATTGATAGAGGTATTGGTTGGCTAACCATCACAAAGATTATTAGTCAATCACCTTTTTTATACACAAATGCACTCTTAATTTCAAATCTTTGGTTTTCACAAACTTTTGTCAAGATTTTTCTTTATTTTATTTGTATTTCAAAAAAAATAAGGTGACAACTCTATTTTTTATGTGTTTATATATGTTTTACTCCTTTTCTTCAATCTCTTCTTGTTTAGGAATCACCGTCATTCCCTTCATTGCACCCCTACTAGAATCCAATGTCAACAAAGTACAAAAATGAATGCATGATTAATTCCCAATCATTAAGCAAATATTAGATCGACCTATTCAGTTGTTGCTTATGTTTTTTTCAGTTTCTATTTTTTTTAATTATAATATGTCATGTCACTTTATTTTTTAACTTTGTATTATACACAAAAAAAACTTGGAAAATAACAAAAACAAAATGTTTTTTCAAGTTTCTTATGCGAATGTTGGAAACTAGAAAATAAAGTCTTTTGCATGTAATTTTTCATAAATTCTTTTTAAAAAATAAGATTAATTTTAACAACTCAATAAACCCTAATTAATTTCAATAAATTAAATTTTTTTATAATCATAATCTATTCGTAAGTATGCATTAAAAGTCAACATAATATATACTCATATCAATCATGATTTGTTCAGTATACAAGAATGTTATGAAATGGAATGAAATTGATCTTTATCATATTATATTTTTGTCACATAAATTTTTATTTCTATTCATACCAAATATTGCACTAGAATGTTTGTTTTGCTTATAAATGGAATGCTTGTTGTATTGTAAATAAAAATGAAAATGATTTCATTAACTTTTAAAAATTTGCCATGTTGAAAATGTGATTGAAGGATAAAGCAAAAGAACATACAATGGAATAAGAGTTCAATAGCTAGCATATGTGAAAACTTGATATATGCACTTTCTGTAATTCACATATTGCAAAAAGGCAAGTAATAAGTCTGTTTTAAAAAAAAGTAATAAGTGTGTTAATTTTGACAAATGATGTTAGACACTTTTTTCTATTATTTTAAATATGAACTTATTAGAAAATCTTGTAAGAGGGAGAATGTCATAAATGATGTAGGACGGGGAGGGGTGACCTAGTCTTATGGGTTTCAACCCTCAATCACATACATGAGAAACACTTTAAAATGAGAATTCAATCAACCAAACATAAACAAAATAAATCATGCTTTATCATGCGGTTCAAGGATTTTCAAAAGGTATATAATCAGATTCAAATTCAGTCCCGGGTGGTTCTTTTACAAGATAATCAAGTTACATGTCATGAAAATACCATTTAATCATTCAAGAAAATAAATCAATGTTATCACAATCATATCCCACAGTTGATGTAGAGATCCAAAGAATTATAGTAATTAAATAATAAAATAAAAAAAATAAAAATAAAAATTTCAAAAGGGACTCACAGGATCTCGTCGACGAACATAGGCCGCTTGTCGACAAGCATCCTTCTTGGGCTCGTTGATGTGGACATGTGTCTCGTTGACGAGAACTTACCAAGAGGGCTAATTTCAGGGCCTGAAACTCGTCGACGAGGGATAGGTGTTCGTCAACGAACCTCCTTCTTGTACTCGTTGACGAGGCGACGTGGACAAGCATTCTATATAAGGCCAAAAATCACATTTTCTGCGAGGATTTACATGTAGGCTCTCTCTCTCTCTCTCTCTCTCTCTCTCTCTCTCTCTCTCTCTATAAAATTCATTCCCCTCTCCTTCTCTCTACAATTTCGTCTTCGTTCTTCGCCGGTTCGACAATCGGAAGCCGCCACGCTACTATTGGAAAGATTCTCTTCAAGTCTGCTGGAGTAGATTATTGGTTAGGCCAACTTGGGTACCATCCCAAAATCAGGGTAAGTTGATTATTTAGCTATTTTCAGTATTACCGGGCTTATCTGAGTTTAGATTTTGTGTTGTATGGGATTATAGTCATGTTTTGTGGAGTAAAATTAAGGTATTATATTTTCAGCGTTAGGATTTTTTGGGACCCTGTAAGCATGGGTTGAGGATCCCCAGTGAATATTTTTCCAAGAGCTCAGGTAAAGTATAGTTTAGAAATTCTGGATAAGTGATTTTGGAAAATATGAATGTGATAATTATTATGGTAAATTCAATAGTTTGACTGTGAATTATATGGGTGTTATTTTAGGTGTTGAAAATTATGAACGCCACATGCGTAAGATTGTTAAATAGTATCTAGAGCTAGATAGTCAGGTAAGGGAAATACATGTTATGCCAGTGTTATTAGACATTTTACTAGTATAATATAGTATTTGATCAAAGCATGAAAATTATACAGTTTTATAGAATATATTATTAGAGTTTTATTGATTTGTGTGGCATGAGAAATATTGGAATATTATAGAATATGTTATACAGTTTTACAGAAGCAAGATCATATAGCCTATAGAGTTATGAAAACTAATTTATATAGTTTTATATACAGAGCTACGGCTATACAGAATTATACAAAAAAATAGTTTATATGATATACAGTATTTTACAGAATCATGCTTATACAGTAGGTTATAGAATTATGATTACGTAGTATATTTTAGAACATAATTGTACAGTGTTTTACAGAGTTGATTGTATAGTGCTTTTATTACCATGATTGTACAAAATTTTATAGAACCATGATATACAGAATTTTATAGAACCTTGATATACAGAATATAAAACCATGACATATAGAAATACAGATTATACAGAGTATAGAGCCATGACATACAGAATATCGAATTATAGTTACAGAATATACAGATATACAATTATTATTGCGTCATGGCTATATAGTTGATACAAAATCATAGTTATTACAGAAATACAGAATCATGGTAAAATAGCTAGATTTATATAGAAATATTATTATACAGTATTAGACCCCGATGGAATGCAGCAGTTTACAGAGCACGGTACATTGCGATACAGTATAGACAGTGCAACCATACGTCTCAAATAGAGTATGGTACAGCCGATTGTGCCCTTAGGTAGAGTTGTGAGCTCCCTGGCATCTGGACCAGGTAGAGCGGGCCTTTCGTGCTATAGGCATCTAGATATGCATACATTTAGGCTAGCACTGGAGGGCCAACCAGTGTTTAGCCCTACCTATGGGCTGCACAACCCAGTCATAAGGGGGTAAGTCATGACATATAGCCATCTAGGGGGAAGTTTACAGATTTATGTTTATGTATAGTACACATAGAAAGCAAAGATTACTTATTATAGATAGAAGTACTTTTGAATAGATAACTCAAAGATTTTCATATTCTAAATGACATAAGCATGTGTTATCATACAGATGTTTTACTTGATGTATATCATATACAGTATTAATTAAATGATATGTTGCCAAATAACTCATATGCCACACACTGGTAATAACATGTTTCTCCTTACTGAGAGGTGTCTCACCCCAATATTAATAAACATTTCAAGTAATCTAGAGAGGCGAGCAAGGTTGGCTCAGAGGTAGAGGTGGTGTAGAGTCGGCGTAGTTTTTGGGATGAGTTTTGGGCTGATTTGTGGAGCCCACAGTATTTTGGGATTTTTGGGAAGTGTTAGGTATATGTGTGTATGTGTACAGTTAGGTATATAGTACTCTGGTATTGTATTTTGGAATATGTTAGATATGTGTGTACTTCTGTTGCTTAGGTGTTATATGAAATGCACAGGATACCACGGTTCCACTTCGGCCATGATGATGTCAGCTATGCTCATGTAAGGTATCAAAAATTATATATTAATATAGAAGGAAAAAAATGGATGGAAATTTCAAGTTGTTACAGTTGACAAACAAGTATGTGTATAAATAGTGAGAAATTTCAAGTTTTGGAGGTATTTAGTCGACTGGTGGCGAAGGAATTGAATAAAAATGGGATTTTTAGGGGTTTTTGCGAAATGGGGGCTTATGGGATCTTAAAAAAAAATGGTAACAAAGTTATGAATGGGTTAGGTTGAGTATTACCGTGTGGCTCCTCTGTATAACTTACCAATGATCAACGAACGTGAATGAAACCAAGAAATCCGTCGAGATCATGATGAACCGGTGTAAAGGTTGCTGCTTGTTGTTCGTCATGTGCGGAGGGTGTGGGATGATTAGAGATGGAATGATGCGATGGATTGATGTGATGGGTAGATGTTGGAAAGCTTGATGGATAGATTGTTTGTCTCACACCAATTGGTCTCCGAGGAGAACGTCGTAGCCTATCGCCACTTAACCGCAAGGGACGGAACAAAGCTCTGACCTTTCAAAGGAAGAACCTTTATTCAATAAACGATAATAATTGGATTCCTTCCAACGTTAACAATAGCAATATATATAGGGAAAAAGAAAGACCTAGTGATAAATGACCTAAATGTCCCATACAGGCATGGGAGTTGACTCACTTGAGGAACTCACACAAATCTCTCACAAATTAAATACTTAACACAAATTAAATACCTAACATAACTCAATGCAATTAATTATATGAAAAAAATTCAAAAGGGAGGCCCAAGTTGTGGGAGGCCTAGAGTAGCCGTGTGGGACCCAGTAGATTCGTGTGGGATCCACAAGGGTCTTGAGTCTCGAAATTGTGAAATCACAACTCGAGGCTTCTTGATTCTAAAAAGTCTTCAAATATCTCCATAAGATCTTCAAGTATCTCCATAAGATCTTCAAGTGGTTATCAAGCATTGTGGACATCCAGGGGTCGTCCACATTTCACCATGTCAGCGAATGAAGAGGAAAGTGAGAGTGGTTGTCAATCTCCATCATCTCTCCCGGGCCCAAAAGAATTCTTCTCTAAAGAATGAGAAGCCAAAATACTTGGAGTAGAGTTCCAGGTTGAGACGTAGTAAATCTTCGTTAAAAATCCAGCTACGCTCTAAAATTGGTTTACCTTTCCACTTGACTAAGAATTTCTGATAGGATCCAGCTCGTGTGATCATGGTTTTGTCATCCAGTATTTCCTCAATGTCATCACGGTTCTTGGATATTGGTAGTGATGGTGGCAAAGGCAATTTCGGTGGTTCGGGCTCATGATGAGTGGAGAACATAATGGGATCATCTGCAGGGTTGGAAATATTAGGTTCCACGAAAGTAGAAGTTTCAAGAAATGGGGTTAAGTACGCAACATTAAACACATTACTAATGCCAAATTCGGTGGGAATATCAATCATATAAGCATTAGAACTGATTTTTTTAAAAATCATGAATGGACCCATTTTCTTAGCATATAACTTTCTTACCTTTCCTACCGAAATCTGTTTAGGACGAATGCGGATCATAACCATATCACCCACTGAAAATTCTTGCAACCTGCGATGAATATTAGCAATAGATTTATAATGTTCATGGTTCAAGTTGATCTTCATTCTAATTTCTAAGTGTAGCTCATGTATGTGTTTAGCAAATGCATCGGCTTTTTGCTCAATCTAACTTGCAGAGGTAATGGGACAAGATCTATATGCTTTCTAGGATTATTTTCTGAACAACTAAATGCAACATTGGCCATGGGAAGGCATAAACCCCAAGCTATGAAGCGTTCAACTGTGAAACATCTCAATATGCTACTAGGGCTCCTATCAACTACCTCAGCTTGCCAATTGGTTTGCGGGTGATAAGCACTAGGACATTTAACCCTGGTGCCTAACATGGTCCTCAAGGCTTTCAAGAAGTAACCTATGGACTTCACATCCCTATTGAAAATAATGATTTTGGGAAATCTATTCTTGATGACAATCTTGTTTTTTGTTCAATTATGGATGCACGGGCTCAAAGTGTTTTCTTCCTTAGGATTAGGGAAAGTAGGGTAGTCAAGTGTACCTAAACTCTTCTGAACAAAGTTAGGTTCCTTTAATTCATGCATTGGTTTAAAGCTTTCATATTCTATCGAGTTCACTCTATGATGTGATAAATGAGGCAAAGATGAACCAGGAACAAGATATGTGAAATATGAAAGCTTTGTCAAGGGAGATGGCTCACTAGGTGGCTCAGCTAGGACATCCTTAAACTTAGAAGGTAGAGATGATACTTCTAAGGGGGTTTCTTTTTCAGGAAGGGGTATTTCAGTCTCCTTAGGAACATCCATCGACACTACTTTGATATCTTGACTCTCTTGCTCACACATCTTTTTACTTATGGTGTTAAGGGTTTCACCACAAGTCTCTTTCTTTTCTTTCTTATTTTTATCACCATCTTCCCTATTGAGCGCTGAGCTCACAGGTGCTTTTCCATTGTCCATAGGTTGTTGGACTATGGAATTACTTTCTCGGGAGGTGACTAGACCTGATTGTGCTGATTAGGTGTAGTTGTAGTTCGGTACCCTTTGAGAGTGTGGATAGAGGTCTGTTGACTATCAGTCTCATAGACATCACATCTTATAGACAACTCATCGAATTGACTCATGTATTCTGACACAGTCATGCTACCTTGACACAAATTGTAAAGTTGATCTATAATGTGCTCTCTATAACTAAGAGGTTCATACTTCTCTCTTAACTTGTCCTTCATTAGATCCCAATGCTAAATGGGTCGATGATTTAACCTCGCTTCCTGCCTCTCGACATTTATCCAATGGAGATTGGCTTGCCCCACTAGTCGCATTTTTGCAAACATAACCCGATGAGGGTTAATCATCTTACACGAATCAAAATAAGCATCCATCCTAATCAACCAATCTTGGAAGACTTTAGGATCCTTTTTTCCATCATAGGTGGGGGCTTCTATCCTCATTACACCCTTGTATGGATCACGATGGTCCCTACGGTAAGGTCTCCTAACATAAAGGTCATCAACGTCATAGTCCTCATCATCCCAATGTTGGGCATAGGTCTTATGATGTGGGGGTCTCCTAGCAAAGTCATCCTGACAATTCAATCTCCGTTGTGGAAGGAGAGGAGGTCTCGCTCTAGGAGGCATAGGTAGTCCTCTTTTATCATTAATCCTACGACCTTAGTAAGGATTCTTGACTTGAGTAGACATCCTAGGGGTTGGACAAGGATTCAGACACACTAGGGAAGCCCTTGGAATGGTGTTTGGCCACACAAAGTAGGGTCAAATGTAAACCTAACCAAACTATGTTCCAAATATCCAAAATTCTGAATAAAGGTGGGCTGGCCTGGGCAAAACCGTCACCCGTTTTTCTAGAAACCTGAGAGCTGCTAATGGATTTTCAGCCGCAGACACCTTTCAGTATTTAGGCCATAACTTTTGCTATAGAACTCCAAATAAAGCGATTCTGGTGTCAAAAGAAAGCTAAGAAAAATTTTTCACAACTTTTGTGTTTAAGGTTTTTGAATATGGGAAGATATTGAGAGTGAAAATTGCACATCAATTCAGAAGACGGACAATGAAGATGTTGGGACTTAGAAGGTTCGCCTAATCCGACCTAGGCTTTGATACCAAGATGATGTAGGATAGGGATGGGTGACCTAGTCCTATGGGTTTCAAGCCTCAATCACGTACAAGAGAAAAACTTTAAAACGAGAATTCAATCAACCAAATATAAACAAAATGAATCATGCTTTATCATGTGGTCCAAGGATTTTAAAAAGGTATACAATTAGATTCAAATACAGTTTCAGGTGATTCTTTCACAAGATAGTCAAGTTACATGCCATGAAAATACCATTCAATCATTCAAGAAAATAAATTAATGTTGTCACAATCATATCCCATAGTTGACAAGCAAGTATGTGTATAAATAGTGAGAAATTTCAAGTTTTGGAGGTATTTAGTCGACTGGCGGCGAAGGAATTGAATAAAAATGGGATTTTTAGGGGTTTTTGCGAAACGAGGGCTTATAAGATCTTAAACAAAGATGGTAACAGAGTTATGGATGGGTTAGCTTGAGTATTACCGTGTGGCTCCTTTGGATAACTTACCTATGATCAACGAACGTGAATGAAACCAAAAAATCCGTCGAGATCATGGTGAACAGGTGTAAAGGTTGCTTCTTGTTGTTCGTCGTGTGTGGAGGGCGTGGGATGATCAGGGATGGAATGATGTGATGGATTGATGTGATTAGGGGGCTTATAAGATCTTAAACAAAGATGGTAACAGATGTTGGATAGCTTGATGGTAACAGATGTTGGATAGCTTGATGGATAAATTGTTGGTCTCACACCAGTTGATCTCCGGGGAGAACATCGTAGCCTCTCGCCACTCAACCACAAGGATCAGAACAAAACTCTGAACTTTCAAAGGAAGAACTTTTATTCAATCAATAATAATACTTGGCTTCCTTCCAACATTTACAATAGCAATATATATAGGGAAATGAAAGACCTAGTGATAAATGACCTATATGTCACATACAGGCATGGGAGTTGACTCACTTAAGGAACTCACATGCACAAATCTCTCACAAATTAAATACTTAACACAAATTAAATACCTAACATAACTCAATGCAATTAATTAAATGAAATAAAGTCAAAAGGGAGGCCCAAGCTGTTGGAGGCCTAGAGTAGTCGTGTGGGACCTAGTAGATCGGTGTGGGGACCACAAGGGTCTTAAGTCTCGAAATTGTAAAATACAACTCGAGACTTTTTGATTCTAAAAAGTTTTCAAGTATCACCATAAGATCTTCAAGTGGTTATCAAGCATTGTGGACATTCGGGGGTCGTTCACGTGTCACAATGTCGGCGAACGAAAGGGAAAGGGGGAGTAGTTGCCGATCCCCATCAAGAAATTAAGTTTTACTCTTTTTATCTGGCCTCTATGTTTTTTTTTTCTTGTGTAGTTTCGTTATTTGCTATTTTGTATTTTTATGAGTCTCTTTAATTTTTATAATGTAAAAATAAAGCATAACACATATAAGTAAACCTTAAACTTAAATGTAAATATTTGCCGATAAATATTAAAATATATGTAATAATTAATAATACTTAAAATCATATTTAAAATCTAGTAAATCCTTAAATTAAAGCTTCAAATTTCTAACTCCTTTTACCCTACGTACTATTTATCTTCATGGACGGTTGCGAAAGTCAAAAGTAAAATTAACCTCATCAAAAGTCTCACTTTTAAGAAATACAATATAATTAATTATTTAATTATGCATTATTAGAAACAGTGCCGCGGCGCAGTGCGTGGTGGCCAAGTCAGCGGGGTTTGGTCGCCCATCCGACATGGAGAACTCCCGTCGGGGACACATCGGTCATTTTACCTTCGCCGAATAACCAGGGACGCTTTGGTCATTTCACAACAACATTTGAATTCCGCTGCCCTGCGCTGCCTCCCTTTAAAGCGAAATTCCCAAAATTGGAACTATACGGTCTACGAAGCGTCGTCCACGCGTCAACGATCTATACGGCGGACGGCACTAACTTAATAAATACTCATTGTCAGATCCTCATTGGTCCACGTGTCGGTAACAGATGAAACCGCTAGTGGTATTTTAGTCCGGATCAGCGGTTTCGCATCTCCGCGAGTGATGCACGCATTTATACACTTTCCTCATATAGCTGCTGATGTAAATCAGAACGACCGAAGCACCGATTGCGAAACCTCCTCATTTTGTCGCCATTAAAGCTTCGCCAAGTAAGCTCTCTCTCTCTCCTCTGAGCTCTTCTCTTTCTCTCACTCACAGGAAATGATGTTCTCTTTTTTCTTAAGTTTATTTTGTGTTTCCTGCATCGATTGCTGATCAATTTTCTTTCGGTCCGTTTGTTTGCCGAGAAATCGACGGAAAAGAAAATTAAATTTTGAAGTCGTTTTTGAATGCTTAGAATTGGAGCTACTGGTGGTCGTGATCGAGACTCCGACTCGATCTACTATTCTTTTCCTGCGATTTCTAGGCTGGCAAACGATGTGCTGTTGATTTTCTCTCTCTCCCTCTCTCTCTCTCTCTCTCTACATTATTTCTCTCTCTAACGAGAATTTGAAGGAAGAAAACAGATTAGATATGGGGAGAGGAAAGATCGTGATCCGGAGGATTGACAATTCGACGAGCAGGCAAGTGACGTTCTCGAAGCGGAGGAACGGGTTGTTGAAGAAGGCGAAGGAGCTTGCGATCCTGTGCGACGCGGAGGTCGGAGTTATAATCTTCTCCAGCACCGGCAAGCTGTACGACTTTGCGAGCACCAGGTCCCTCTATTCTTCGTTATTTGCATACCTGAACTACCTTATTCATCTTCTTTTACTTTTGTAGATTACTGTCAGTTTGTTATCTCTATATCCATAATAATATCCCTGACATCTTTTTTATAACTGCAAACTAGAAAAGAAGAGTACTACTTAGTTCGAGTGCATTTAATATACTGATTAAGCTAACCTTTATAGATTTATATCTTTCTGATCTTATGATAATGCAAAACATGCAATATATTTTCTAGGTAGCTCTTTATTGGTAGCTAGTGATTTTTCCAGATGCACGAGGCCGCATCTTCGTAGTTTGATGATTCTGTATATATGATGCTAGAAATTATATTCTGATGATGATAATTAAGTGGATGTATGACAATAGTTGTCTGTGTTTGTTGTTCATCTCCTTGAGATGATCATCAAGGATTTGTGTTAACACTTTCAATATTTCATGAGGATATAAAGATGTGGTTTAGTAATTTTATTTGCATGATTTGGGTTTGTGGTGGTGTCACTGATTGTGGCCAACAATAGGTCTTTGAACATATATATGTATAGTTGCATTGAGGAGGAATTAAGTAGAGCATGGAATATTGGATGATTCAGTGTTGCATAGCTTTGAGCAAGTTTGCCGTACTGATCATTGCGAAAATGCTCCCTAGGTAGGTATATATAGGAATACATGATTAGCTCCGAAAAATCATGAAGTAAGAATTTGTGCTGTTGTATATAGATAAATATTTTAATTAACATGGACAAAAAGTTTAATGTGGATACCCATACTAAGATAAACAGTTACACTGTAATAAATATATGAATCATATCCTTGATAAGTGGCTCACTTTCCCATTCTTTTTTGGGGATCAAGATGGAGGTTTAACTTTTCTTGCCAGCATATTTATTGCCTAGGATATTTGTTAGTATTTATTATGTCATGGTATCTTATAAAAAAAAATTGTGATATATATTGTAGTTTCATAATTGTTATTTTTCAAGAATGAATGGAAATCGACTTGGAAATTGGTTTCTTTATTTTGTGATGTATTTAATACTTTGATATTTTTATTTTTTATTTTTTATTTTTGGTTAGAAGACGGTTGAATTGGCTAGCCCATTATATTGTTCAAGTAGCTAAACATTGTGAAAAGAAGTTATGTCTCACGCCTTCTTTCGGTCTATGTAATGACTCCTTAAAGCCCTCATTTATGGATGAAGGGATGTTAATTTGAATGAATTCCTTATATTTTATTTTAAAAAAAATGAAAAGTTATAGAAATACTTTTATAGCTATTTTAAATTATACATGTATCCATAGTCCGTACATATTGTATTGAAATGATAACACCTATTATTTTCCAAGAAAGAGTGGAAGTTATAGAAATAATAGGGAGTTATAGAGATATTTTAGAACTTTAAAATATAAAAGAATTATTGGTTTAAATTACTTTTGTATCCATGGTTTGTAGATATAGTATTTAAATGATAACTTGCAAGCCCTAGGGCATTTCAACAATGATAAAAAACAAATATTCATAAAAGAATATCTCCTCTTCCCTTAATTATTAATATATGTGTGTGTACATGCATGTGTGCCTATGTATTGTATTCATTAATTAGTTTATTAGAAAGGAAATAGCATTTACTTAGAAATTAGGATCTCCAAAACCCAAGACTATGCAGTAATTGTGATTCATATATTAAGGGTATGAGTGTCAGATATAATTTATAATCTAGTTTGTGATATAGTCATCTTTTGGTCCCCTTTTTTGACCGTTGGTATATGTAAAAATATGTTAGAAAATCTGCTTAAAAAAAATGGTTTCTTTTTTTTCAGTGGAAATATTATTACTAATATCATTCCTACTCCTTTTGTTTTTAGGGACCTTGGACAACACCAAGGTGTTGTTAAAAAAGATTTCCTTACCATTCTATCACTATCAAATATTTGATATTCTAACTCAACACTAGCAACTAATTGATTCTTTTTTACAAACATCAACATAGGATTTCTAAACTTAAGAATTTAATTAATATTATACATGCTATGAAGGTTTTTTTTTTTCGTTTTTATATAATTATGTTTTGACCCAACTTAGATAATATTGACTTCCTTGCTTGTGAGTACTTGTACAAATGGTTTATATATTCCAATTTGATCCTTTGACCATATGATATTTAGAAGAAAATCACAAACTTTAAATATTGATGATGAGGAAGACAATGACCATGACAACAATAACGATGACAATGATTGCCAGGACGATGAAGAAGAAGAATGATATATCAAACTCAGTAGATATTATATTTCTTAACTATTCTCTAACCTTACTTGATGCAAGTTTCAATTTTTTAATGATAAAAATATGTAGAAGTTAGGGTTAGGAATGTGAATTACGAACTAGATTCAGGTCTCATCCCGAGGCAAAAGGACAAGACTAGAATAGTGTCGATGCTATAGAAGAGAATGATAGGGAGAAGGGAGGTTAAACAACGATTATGAGAGCAAATGTAAAACAATAATATAGAAATATTGCAAAAACAAGAGCGAATGAGAATGTACATAAGAAATAGAAAGAAGCACTATAAGCTAATTGTATAAATTTTGGGATGACGAAATGCCTTTACATTATCTCTTTTGTTTTATACCCTTTTTGTTGTTAAACATACATGGTTGATTTTGTAATAGACACTTGAGAAATGGTGGCTAAGTGTAGCTTTGCTCTTCCACATGTCCATGTTTGAGTATTCACTTGACTATTTAGCACAAATTAGGCCAAGGTTCTATGTAAATGTTTCTTCCTTAAACAATTACTCATCCCTCATGCAAGCCTTAATTGACCATGGAGTCGTAATATCACTTGGTGCATAACAATCATATCATCACATACTCAAATATACCTTGGAGAAAATGCATGACTATATTACCCTAGTTTCTTAAGAATTTAAACAAGTTTTTTTTTTTTTAAAATAAAATAAAATTATGAAGCTATATGACCTTAGGCTTCTTTAATATATGTTTAAAATTTGTTTAAACTCACTATTGTTGTACTGTTGAGCTTGCTTTCAACACACATCTATATCCTACAAACATTATTAGTGATTTACATTATGATTCTTCCATATTCCCCCCTTAGTTCTTTTACAACTTGATACATCATTTTGTTCCTACTTGTTTAAAGATTCCTTCAATCGTTTTGCCATCAAGTATTTATTCAAGCATGATAGTTCAAAAATTAGATTGAGGAGTGTGTTAAAAAATGAAGGATCAAGTAGTGATTGGTAATGAACTCCTTTGCTAATCGACAAGGAAAAATCATAATGGCGAAGATTGACTCTTAGGGTCTTAAGATGAAATCTTCATCCTAAAGCTAGTCTTCATCACTCCATCCCCAATTGGATACAATAAATTTCTCCCTATATATCAAATAAAACACTTATGGTTGAGTGTCCTCCTTGGACATGATTTCCTAGAAGTTCTAAGTCTATTATTTGATTATAGTTAAGTACCCTAATAAACTATATCACCTATATAGACAGGTCTGAAAGTTTTAGAAAAAGGTGATGGAAGGCCTCTGATATCTACAATCTAATTTTAACCACTTAACTAGGTTTGGTACCAAACAAGGCAATAATTTGAGAAACTAGCAACTTGATGTTACCTAGCTCAAATAACTTTGGGTTTATGTTCGACCAAACCCCGGTGTTGCCTCATGTTTATGATTCACCTATTTGATGAGCGATTTTGCACTATGTTAGAATCTTCCAAAGAATATGCATTAAGATACGAACAACTTATTCTGGTTTCTTAGTGGTGATCAAAAGAAGGGATGAAGCACCAGTAAGAAAGAGCATGTGGACTTCTTCTTATACTATATATCTTTATAAACTTATTCTTAACTTAGTTCAATCAAAATTATGGAGGCATATGAAAAGTGGATAATTTTTTGGCCGAGGATATATAGGCTGCTTGCACTAAGTCCCCAAATACTCTCACTTATACAAGAAAATAGCAAAGAGAAGTGTTTTGAAGAAAAAACATTGACCAAACCATGAGTCCCAAAAATGGGCGCATGTACCATTTCGCTCAAATTTCCGAGTTAAACATTACAATAAAGCAAAGCTCAACAAAAGGACTCGCCAATAGCAATTATGCCCCCCCCCCCTTTTTTTGAAAGGCAAGAAAGTTTTCCTAGGTAACTTTATTAACTCCATAAAAGCTTTCAAAGCCACTTATAAGATGAAGTACGACCTCAAATACATTGCCTATATGGAGGAAGTCAAGGGACCAGGTCATTAAACACACATGAAAAGCACATCATTAAGTACCAAAGGAGGTTTATTGAATTATATCCCTTAGGCCACCTACAATCCTTATATTCTTAAGGTTATATTCACTTTTTTCCCATTATTACCTTAAACGAGTTCCTTGCTTTGGATGTTCGATTATCCTTAAGCTGATACAAGGCTCAAAGATTTGGAAGTTTGTTAGGGCAGTATAGTTTTAATAATAGGTGGTCTAGCAAGTATTCTTTCCAATAACCATACTTGAGACTCACGAGCACTGTTGTTTTTACATTCTTCTCTTATATTTCATAGTGCCAAGAAAGAAACATATGAGTTCCAAGCAAGCACTTGAAAGCTCCAAATTAAGTTGCATTGACCACTCCTATAAAACAAACACCAACCTAGAGTACTAGCCAAGGAGAAAGACCATTAAAGGGAACCTAATTCATAAGAGAAACACCACTGTAGCCCTTCAAAACCATGAGCCAAACTTGTATTACTTAACCATAAATCAAATGTGTGACTGCAAAATTTCCTCATATGAAAATACAAGCCATACATTTTAATTCTAAAATGTCGCCTTTTGAGATTCAATCAATTAAGGAAGGAGGTCTTTTGGACAGATGGTGAAGGCTCATAGTGAGATTTAAAAGGAACATTGTAGTTTAAGTGGTCCTTTGAAAGAATCAAAACAATAGTCTAAGGTAAGTGATCAACTCTAAGCAATTTAGAGACTTGCAACCTTTTGCTAACTTTAAGTCCACTATTCTCTGGCTTATAATAATGAAATGATTTATTCCTCGACTACAACTCTTAGTATGAAACTTCATTTTGTTGCTAAAATCCTACCATATACCTAGATATGTTCTTTTTAATAACAAATGTGCTTTGCTAGATATAAGCAAAAAGGATTCAATGGAGGCCATCTTTAACTCATCTTAGTCTTATACCAATCTAATGTGGTGAAGGTAGCTAACTTTATCTTATTAACCTTCTTAAGCAAGGATAGTAGAACCTTCTCTTAAATAGATTGAAAAATATTTGATTAACTATCTAGAATGAACTATAGCGACTAATGAGAAAGGATAAAATAGACTCTCTCTCTCTCTCTCTCTCTCTCTCTCTCTCTCTCTCTCTCTCTCTCTCTCTCTCTCTCTCTCTCTCTCTCTCTCTCTCTCTCTCTCTCTCTCTCTCCCCACGTATCTATATCCCTAGGTGAGCTCCTGAGCTTATTCATAGCTAAACAGTACCTCCCCAAATATCCAAGCGTAAGAGTGATTTAGACAAGAATATTGCTTTATTTGATCTAAAAGCAAAAATATACATACAC
This sequence comes from Malania oleifera, assembly GCF_029873635.1. Lineage (NCBI taxonomy): Eukaryota > Viridiplantae > Streptophyta > Magnoliopsida > Santalales > Ximeniaceae > Malania > Malania oleifera. Next base: position 65,090,784 of record NC_080424.1, read on the forward strand.
TTGATTAGCAAACAAAAACACTAGCAATTGAAAAGAACAAATGAATGGCACATAAACAAAGTCTCCCATTTATAAATCAAGCTGGACAATAAATCTTACTATGCTAATGATGAACTCAACTAATATTATCCATTAGCCAAGGCTATAAAAGCTAAAAAAAGTGCATCCCAAGAATATCTAAGCAATAATTTAGCCTTTAGCAAATGCTAATAAAATAAAAAAGGGAGGTGAGGGACTCACTAATAAATGTTGAGCCCTAGCACTATTCTAAAGGCTATAGAAGAACTTAAGCAAACCTGGCCTCACCTTGATTTCATTCTCAATCAATTGCAAATGTTTTATAGCTTGTAATGTGGTTAGCCGAAATCTAATGTAATGAAATCATATGAACAAAAACGAGTTTATACTCGTTTTTTTCTCTCCAAAGTCCACCCAATTATCCCATTAATGCTTTAACATCATTCAACCAAATAATTAATAGTGTTCTAAACAACCATATAGTCTATTGCCATAGTTGGCCAATGCACTTTTAACTACAAACTTAAGATAGACTCAAACTTTAGTTCGACAAATATTTAAGTTTCATTATACAACTTGTTTGATTGACATTATTCCACAAATAAGGGTACTATTACTTCAAGTTTCAATAATTAATTAGTTGATCACGACAATTACGCTCTAAGCCCACTTACTTGATAAGAACACCTCTTTAACATTCCATGAACAAGGTGTCACGGGCCAAATATTTCACACCTTTGTGAAAGGACCGCGCAGTGCTAGCTAAAACCCTCTTGTTTAACTAGACAACCTAACATTTACCACAATTCACCAACAAAACACTTTCATTGTCATTAAAGCAGATATTAGCAGAAGCAATAAGCAACTTATGAAAGTAGTAGCACTTAAGCAGTAAACATTGAAGCAACGTAATTTATTATCAATACCTTTGTTAACAATGTGTGTTTAGCAAGGGAGGCAAGTAGGCTAAACGAGTTGACAAAAGCTAGTGAGTTTTACAAGTTGATGAACACTCACCCTCCCCTAAAGAGCTTTTTATGTTATTCTCACTCTAACACTAGGAAACATAAATATGACCAAGGAGTCATACTCCCCTTTTTAGCCTAGGGAAAAACTATCTCTGAAAAATAACCCTATACTAGTATTTACATTATGGAAATCCATCTTAAACACACCATACAAGTGATCATAGGAAAGCATAATGTCTTGAATAAGCTCGGCTCGTGAAACTCCCCCATTTATGCAGTCGACGTCCTAGTAGAGTTTGACACTAGGTACACTTTAACTTTATCCATGAACAGTTGGATATCTTTCGTAGAAACCCAATTGATTTCTTCATCACCAATGCCTTTCCACTTCACTAAGAACTCCTGTCGCTTCTTCTTTAAGGATATAAACTTTATGTCTACAAAAATGTCTTTAACTTTATGCCTATCGAGTTACACTGTCTTCAATTCTACTCTGGTCGATTGACTTATGCTTGAATCTTAGGTGTCGGTATTGAATGACTTGAGGAATCTAACGTGAAACATGGGATGCATTTTCATCCAAATGGAAGGGTCAATTTTGTAAGAGGCCTTCCCGACTTTGGCTAAGATGGGGACTAGTCCTTCATACTTATGAAGCAGTCTCCTATATCATCCTTATAGTGACCTGATATGTTCAAGATTGAGCTTAACAAGCACCAAGTCACCTACGTTGAAGTGTTGCGGTCTTCTCCCTTGATTTGCCTACTTCTTTATCCACTTAGAAGCTTTCTCCAGGTAGGCTCATGCAATCTCTGCATTCTCTCTCCATTCTTGGGTGAAAATGTACACCCTAGGACTTTTTCCTCTGTACGGCTCGTCCACTATGTGAGGTAATAGCGACTTCTGGCCTGTAATAAGCTAAAAAAGGCTCCTATTGGTTATTGAGCTCTTTTGGGCATTGAAACAGAACTAAGTCACATCAAGTAATTGCACCCAATTCTTTTGGTTGGCATTGACGAAATGATGTGAGTACTCTTCTAGTATCCCATTATATCTATCCATTTGTCCGTCTTCCTGTGGATGGTAGCTCAAAGAGATGTCAAGATGTGAACCAAGGATTCTAAAAAGCTTTGTCTAGAAGTTGCCGGTGAATCTTGAGTCTCGGTCACTAACCATGTCTTAGGGAACACCCCAATACTTCACAATATTCTTATAGAATAGTTATGTCGTCTCCTCTGCCGAACAGTACTTTGGCACGGGTATAAATGTATCGTAGTTTCTATTACCATAAGTATAGACCTTGTAGCTACCACTTTGGGTAGGTTGGTGATGAAGCCCAATGAGACACTTTCCCATGGTCTGGATGGTACAAGTAGGGACTCCAGAAGCTCTGTAATCTTCTCCGCTCCACCTCTTCTTGTTGGTATATGAGACAAGTTTGAGTATAATCAACCATATCATCATGCATATGCAGCCAATAATACCTCTGCTTTAGTAATTCCAAAGTGCATTGACATTCTAGATGTCTAGCCCACATCGTATCATGACAATCCCTTAATATTGTATTCCTCATATCTCTAGCTCGTGGCACAAAGAGTCAACTACCATGGGTCATCAACAATCCTTCTTCCATCCATAACAGACGTGCTTTTCCCTTTTTCAGTCAACTTCATGAGGTTATGTGCAACTAGATCTATAGCTAAATTCTCTTTGACCCCCTCTCGCATCGATGTGGTAATGGTACTCACAGTCAAGTGTGTTACCATCTGTAAGGTTTCCAACTCGACCTTCCTATTTAGTGCATCAGCAACTTAGTTCAAGCACCCCACCTTATGCTCAAATTAGAAATCAAATTCTATCAAGAATTCCTACCATTGGCCTTGCTTGGGTTTCAAATTTGGCCATGTGAAGAAGTGGCTAACACCCAAGTTATTCATTTTCACCACAAACCATGACCCAAGTAATGCTGCCACACGCGGAGACAATGTATCACTGCTAGCATCTTCTTCTCTTGCGTTGTGTACTTTCGTTTTGCTTCACTAAGATTATGACTCTCGTACGCAACAGGATGTCCCTCATGTAACAAGACTCCTCCAAGGGCATAGTTCGATGCATCTGTTTGGTTTCATGATGTCCGGAATAGCAAGTACCAGATCTCTCATCTTGGCATCCTTCAAGTCATCAAAGGCTACTTGGCACTTCTCTGTCCAGTTCCACCCCTAACCCTTCTTTAGTAGTTCTTTCATAGGAGCAGTTTTCTGCGAGTACCCCTTTATGAACTTCCTATAATAGTTGGCAAGACCAAGAAAGGAACGCAACTCCTTCACTGTTGTTGGGATCTTGCATTCTTGAATCGCTCTCATCTTCTCCATATCCATACTGATCTGACCTTGCTCAATTACATAACCTTGAAATTTAATGCTTTACTGAGCGAAAGGGCACTTCTATTTTTTCACATACAGATTGTTCACCTTTAGCTTGTCAAGCACCTTCCATAGATCTTCTTTATGTTCCTCTAGAGTGGAACTGCAGACAACAATATCATCCAAATACACCACGACAAACTTTTTAAGGTACTCACAAAATACTTAGTTCATCAAGGTATAAGCTATCGTAGGTGCATTCGTCAACCTGAATGGCATCACCAAGAACTCATATGCCCCATACCACGTCACACAAGTGGCTCATCACCATCAGCAATTCTCACCTAATAGTAACTTGACCTCAAGTCGAGTTTAGTGAAGTACTTGGCATGAGTTAGCTTATCAAACGGATCAGCAATCAACAGAATAGGATACTTATTGTGCACTCTCACCTTGTTAAGAGCACAATAGTATACACACATGCATCTGCATACTTCCATCATGTTTCCTCTAAAGCAACACCGCTGCTCCGAATGGTGCTTTGGACAGGCGAATATATCCCGCTTCCAACAAATCATCAAGTTGAATTCTTAACTCTTCTAGCTCTGGAGGCACCATCTGATATGGTCCCTTAGCAGGTGGTTTCACTCCTAGAAACAACTCAATCTCATGCTACACACCCCGTTGTGGAGGCAAGTTGTGAGGTAGCTTATCCGGCATCACCTCCTTGTACTCATCCAACGCAGCTTGGATGGTCGTAGGCACTAGCTCTTGGCCTACTTCTTCCCCTACCATCACCATGGCTAGATATGTCTGCTAACCCCTTGTCAATCCTTTCTTAAGTTGCAAGGGTGAAAGTAACTTCTCATCATCTCCTTTCTTTGCAACAACTTGCAACATATAAGGGTTATCTCCCATCAGACATAGGGAACCAGCAAAAGGCATCGGCACTGCCTTAGTCTCCCTCAAGAATTCCATTCCCAAAATGACTTGGAAGTCATCCAACAACACCACTGTGAAATTTGCATGACCTGCTCACTACCTAAGCTTCACAGTCACTTGCTTGGCTACTACCATAGCATGTTGGGCTACAAAATTCACCACTTTCATGTGTCTTCAATCTTTCTCCAAGGATAAGTGGAGTCTCCCTACTACTGCTTGTGAAACAAAATTATAGGTAACCCCAATGTCAACCATGACACATGTACTCTTCCCATTGATTCTCAAGTCCACAAATATCAATCCTTTTGCTTGTGTAAATTTCAATGCTTTCGTCTGCTCTTCTAATGCATTTACCAGCTGCATTGCTCCCATCCTCAGGGTATCCTCTTCCCCATCACTTTCCACTACCCACTCTGCAGTGGAAGATTGAAAGGCATTGAGTGATGTCTTGTAAGGGGCACTTAACAACTCTCTGATGGCCTCGACACAAGTAGCATGAAATTCTACCCTTTCCAGTGGGTGTGTTGAACCCCTCAGACTATGCAACTTATTTTGAAGTTGATGCCTTATAATTGGCTCCACCACTTTTGGGTTTGCCCTTCTTGAAAGACTTTCCGCTGTTTCCACCTACGCCACTCTCTTTTGACGAAGCGGTATTATCACCAGTGTAGTCAGTCAAGCGTTTCACAGCAGCTTATGTAGTAGTCAAGTCTTAAATACTTTGCCTATAAAGTTCTTTTCTTGCCCACAGTTTCAACCCCTCAAGAAAATAGAATAGCTTTCCTTTTCCGACATATCCCTAATGTCCAACATCAAAGCAAAAAATTATTTCACATATTCCTTGATTGACCCAGTATGCTTGAGGTCTCTTACCTTCTTCCTAGCATTGTACTCAACATTCTCAGGAAATAACAGGGCCTTGAGCTCTCTCTTCAAGTATGCCCAACAATCCACTACACAGTATACATTTTCAATTTCACTATACTTTATACGCCCACCACAGTTTAGCGTCACTAACCAAGTACATAGTTGCAGTTTCCACTTTCACCTGTTCTGAGTCCATCCTCAAAGCATGAAAGTACTGCTCCATATCAAACAAAACGTTCTCCAACTCCTTGGCATCACGGGCACTTATATACATCCTGGGTTCTGGTACCTTGGTCTTGTTAAACCCCAGAGTGTTAGAGTTTTCCATAATAAGAACCATCACATTCATCGCTGCAGTAAGATCAACAATCTAAGCTTGCAAGGTCTCCAAAATATGGTGAAAGTCCTCTGAAATTTTAACTATTGAACTTTGTTGATGCTTTTGCGATCCCTACAATTCATTAACATGTTCGATCAGTCGGGCCATCTCTATGACCACATTGTTGGCTGTCGTCTCATCCTATGCTTCCAGCACCTTAATTCTCTAAACATTAGTTGGCATGTTCATTTACCAAATCTTTACTAATCCCACAATGAAGGCAACTGAATTCAAATAGAATGTAACCAAGCTCTGATGTCAAGTGTCATGGGCCAAATATTTCACACCTTTATGAAAGGAATGTGCAGCACTAGCTAAAGCCCTCTTTTTTAACTAGCCAGCCTAGCACTTACCACAATTCACCAACAAAACACTTTACTTGTCATTCAAGCAGATATAAGCAGAAGCAATAAGTAACTTATGAAAGTAGTGACGCTTAAACAGTAAACATTAAAGCAATGTAATTCATTTATCAACACCTCCATTGACAATGTGTGCCTAGCAAGGGAGGAAAGTAGGCTAAACATGTTGACAATAGCTAGTGAGTTGTACAAGTTGATGAATACTCACCCTCCCATAAAGAACTTTCTATGTGATTCTCACTCTAGCACTAGGAAACATCGATATGATCGAGGAGTTATACTCCTCTTTTTAGCCTAAGTAAAAACTATCTCTGAAAAATAACCCTACACTAGTATTTACATGATGGAAACACATCCCAAATGCACGATACAAGCTGTCATAGGCAAGCATAATGACCTGAACAAGCTCGGCTCGTGACGACAACATCCTTCCAATTTTGAGGTCATTTTTGTAACGCATGATTCCTATAACCTACAAGAAGAAGAACCTTCCAAATTAACTCTAGTAGAAATGTAAAAGATTTAGGTCCCATCCTCTTGTTATACATCCTTTTGACTTTCTTTTTCTATACAATAATACAATCTAAGGCAAAGAGCCTTGCCTTTTCTTGGTTTTTTAGTTTAGTCGACATTGCATGGTAATAAAGACCCTTGTCTTACTTACCTTGTGTAGCTCTCCTGTGTGATAGAATTGTGACTTCTAAAGGAAGCATCACATCATGGTCAAATGCCCATAACCAATCATTTAGTAGTCTTTGTGTGCCCATAACAATTCTAAAAGGAACTAATGCCAACCCTATATTTTCTTCTATCATACTTTCAATGTGTCTGACCTCTAGAATTGTTTGTTTGTTAATTTGGTGCGCCCATCAACTTGCGCATTAAGGGCTTTTGAGTTATCCCGTAAAGCTTGTCCTCTAGTATGCGTCAAGGTTAATTTCCAATACTTCTCTAGGTTGAAGGGATAATAGGGATTCCCTAACAAAGACTAGGACATGCCCAAACATCAAGAGCGATATCATAAACCTTAAGGTCGATTAAGCGTAGCTCATTGGCATCTACATTTCCTCCTATCTATATGGGTTCTAACTAAACATTTTGAATTGTTTTGACATAGTTGAAACCCTCTTCCAATATGGATTTAGTCCTTAGCTTTCACATTTGAACTAAACTTTCAAATAGCTAATCAACAACATAAAATATCCATAAATTTTCATTAACTAAACTCTTATGCTCAGAAGTAATCCTAATGTGCAAGATGATTGTAAGAGCTTTATAGTTGACCTAATTATAGAAACATACTTCTTGTTTGTGGGTGAGATCATGACTTCCAAATACCCCTTAGTTTGTATTGGAACCATTGAAACATAGTTGCAAATGCCTTTTTTTACTTAAGTCCAAGCAAAGATGATTTGTCAAGAAGTTAGCCAAGACTTGGCATTGACAACATTCTGAAGAATATATTATACATTCTGAAGAATATATTATAGAGCAAGTTTATAAAGGGCAATGGTTCACTTCCTAATCTCTCCACATGTAATAGGTTGCAATAGCATGTACTTGATAATATCTACTTTGCACAACAGCGGAAGAGTCATTGGAAGTAAGTAGTGTCAAAGATTTGAATAGGAAAGGAATAAATCTAAAAGCATTTTTTTTTTCACAAACAACTAGTTGGATCCCAAAGTCATCAAAGCACTAAGTTAATATACTTTTCGCCTATACCTTGCATTATTCTCCTAGGGAGGAGAGATCCTATAGATTCTTCTTCTATAGAGACGAATAATGACAATAGACTACGTTGTCAGAAGGGATCGTCATTGATGGTCCGTGAACCAAGTTCTTAACTTAAAAGCATGATAATGCTTTTCTTCCAATAGAAAATTTTGCTCCTTAACTTTAACACCAATATAAATTTCTCAATTCCCCCCATCTTTGTTGGAGATAAATGTCCTAAAAAGTTGATTTAGCCAAGTAGTCTTTGAAATTCTTTCTTATATGTTAGTGTTCTAACTTATATAATTGCCTTAGCCTTATTTTTTCCACATTTATTCCTTATTTGTGCACTATAAGTACAAAAAGTTCCTTGGTATAATTTCAAAGGTGCATTAAGGGTGAGCCTTTATTACTACATTATCTATATGAACATGTCATGGAAGATGAAATTCATCACTCTTTGGTATGTAGCATTTGTGTTAAAGTAGGTCAATCGATATTACTACCTACTCATACATCCCTAAGGTGGGCACTAGAACGTTGTTTTATGACTACTTTCATGGGCAATGACTATTTGGTTATAGCCCACATGTTTATACATAAATCTTTGCCTGTTTTTTATTGGAGCTAAATCTACCAACATTTTTCTTCTGGTTTAATGTATTTATCTTTAGGGTGATGATACATTAGATTCTAAAATCAGCATTTGCCGTGAGCTCACAATTTTTCTTGATCACTAAGGATATATATTGAAGGCCACTTGACATATCTAGTTGTCCTTGTGAAGTCAGCACTAACAAAATATTTTTATTTCCTCATTTACCTTCTTAATTGATCACCTTTGGGGCCACCCTTCATGCCAATTGCTCGTAAACAATGAAGTTGGCTTAATTATCATCCCTATAAACCATTCTCCATTTGCATTTGACTCTATTGAAGAAGTTTTCCAATTTCTTCTCTTAATCTTGTCCCTAGTAACTCCTTAAAAGCATGCAATCTTAGCATAAATTGGTCATTAGTTGCTTAATGAGTTGGTAGGCTCGACATACTAGGAACAAATATCTTTGTCATCATGACTTGTCAACTTGAAATGAATATCCTATGGGTCCTCCTTTAATTTGTTGTTGTCTTTAATAAGTGTGACGTGGCTATATACTCATTATATAATTTGTCCTCCATAGTATAAGAATCCATTATGAATAGTTTCATATCAATCATGACTATATCCATGATTATAATTTACCATCATAAGATAAGATATTATATAACCAAGATACACGCATAAGTTGGAATAGATATAATCTCTTCCCAAGACATTGCAATTCAATATGGAATGTATCATGAAAAGACTTCCTTCCTAGTTTTAGATTTGACTATCAATTAACTAGAGGAGTTCCTGTCTCTTGGTCTCTTCACCCATAAATCATCTATCGTCATTTCCCTAGGTATTCACTTATCAATTTGCTTTACAAGCTTAATAAGCAAGGAAACTATCATGATATTGTCATTTGCCCAAATTTCAACCATCACCCCAATAATTAGTTTCCCTTTAAAATAGAAAATGAATTAAAGTAGCTTGAGGTTGGAACGTAAGTTTCAATGGCTTATAGAGTGCCATTATAGTTATTGCATCCTCTATAGCATATCTCTTAGTGGACGAATTGATCTCCGTCAAATTTGGACTTGTCATTCTATTTTTCCAATATCGCCATTCAACACTCCTTTCTTCCCAAGGGAGGCAGTGAATAAGTGGCTAAAAAGGTGAAAGTCGTGTTGTTCTATAGGGTGGTATGTTGCCCAACCTAATGGGGATTGATTCAACACTTGGTCAAGCCTCTTTTGTTTTTTTTTTTCTTTTCTTTTGACTTCTTAACCACTTTCTAGGGTTTGTTTTTATCTTGTTTACATGGTTTTTTTTTCTTTTTTCTGGTGGTAGTTATTGAGGCGATGATTATTGCTATAATTGTTCCTGTTTTTTTTTTCTTTTTCTTTTTTTTACTATTACAACATGTCTCCTCCTTTAAAGTCAATTTGTTTATGTCATCGTGAGGGGAAATAGGGGGATTTATTTCTTAATCTTCTTCTCTCCAAGATTGAGCTCTGTAATCTCTTGAATATTGATCTCCCTATAGGAGCTAGAAAGTGTGATGAAACCACTACCTTGTTATCATTCATGGTGACCAAAATGTCTTGTATAATCATATGGCGATATAGCAACAAAAACAACAAACCAAGCACAAGTCCCACCAGGTGAGGTCAGTTGCATGAATCCTTTTCACAAATTTACATTATCTTAGGTAATTTCCTTTGACAATTTGAGGGTTGTTAAACCATTACTATCTTATTCCAAGTTATTTTAGCCCTATCCTTATCCCGTCTTGTGCCACTGATAATTATTAACTCACTCCTACTAACTTGTAACGACCTGTCTATTTTTTGCTATTTATTTTTTTTCCACATAATAACATTCATAATAATTCTAATAACCTGCTAAACTGCCAAAGTCATGATCTACCTAGACCCATGGGTACTAGGGATATACCTATCATACATCTCTGATACCTAAGCAGCGGAAAACGTAAATTACATACATACCATCCAACACCAAACACAATACCAGAGTTCTACTGAATCTGTCATATGTATACAATCATCCACAAAAAGACCAAAAAGTATCCTAGGGTCTCAATCCAAAAACCCATTTGACCCTAGCTCAACCACTTACCCTACTGACAGGGTAGCTCAGTCAACTTCTACTACTGTGGGGCTCTATCTGCCCTCCTACCTGGATTCCTTGAAATATTTGTAACGCTGGGGTGAGACACCTCTCAGTAAGGGAGATAAACTAATATCAGTGTGTGGCAACATGAGTATTTTCGTGTTATACATATAAACAGTACATAGTTCATATCTGGTAAAAATTGTCTGTATCATATTTGAATAAAACATGATTTGTCATAACATAGGTTAACATACTAAAATTCTGTATAGGAAAATAATCTTATAGGACTATACCACACTGAAATATTACCTAAGATAGATAGCTAGTTGTTGTCATGTCTTGCCCCCCACATGACAGGGTTGTGCGGCCTATAAGCGGGACTTAGCAATGGTTGGCCGACCATGCTAAGTCAAACATAGGTGTGTAAGTACGATGGGTCTGGTTTACCTGTGTCGAACTACCAGGAGAACTACAACTCTACCATGAAGCCACATCGTTTACCATCTCCCACGCTCTATTTGAGATGTGTGGTAGCACTAACATAAACATAATCGTGAACATATAGCGACGATACCGTGTTTCGTGAAACTAAACTAAGTCATCCTGGTTCTGATAACATATAATACATTTCACGATATTGAAACATAGCAGTTTCATATTTTAAAGTAAAACATGACATGATAATATTTTCTTGAATCTTGACATAACATGCATAATTACGGCCTTGTGCCGTAATATCATAACATATAAATCATGGCATTGGCACCGGCTTATCATAACATACTTAAACATGAAATTCTTGCACTGTTTAACATAATATTCTTAAAACCATAGTTCTTGTACTGTTTTTTATGGTTTTACTGAAAACTGTTATAACATGCTTATCTTGAAAACATCGTAATATTTTAGTATAACGTAATTTTCATGGAAATATTATACTCATGCTACATAAATGTAAGTAGCATTCTAAACTCATAATTTGTTCTGAAATCATATTTTCTTATAAAATGTGTTAAAATCATTTCCCTGTTCAACAACAACATTTCCAAACATAATTCTATAGCATACGTATTTTTCTGAAAATAAATGTTGTATGACAATAAATAATTTCATGAAAATGGTGACTTAATTTATCCCCTTACCTAGCTTACTGAGAAGCCCCAAAATTAACCAGACCTACTCCTGTGTGTTCCCCAGCTCAACACCCTGAAATTTACATTTTTCGCACAAAACTCCAGTATTATCTCACCTAATACATTTTTCTCAGTCCAGAAATACCAAATACCTTATAAAACTTAAAATAACCAACTATTATAATGTCATATTTCTACTCATTTAAAGTTTCTTTCCATAATTTTAACTTAGATTTTACTTTACCACTAGTTCCATTAATGAAGACAATATCATTTGTAAAATAAACACAAATCATGGAACCTTATTTTGGATATTCTCACTAAGTTCAACCTAATGCAAAAGTATAAGGGCTCAAGGCAGTCCCTTGATGTACATGTATTGTGATTGAAAATTCCCTAGACTACCTATCTATATTTTGAAAATTGTGGATCCATAAAATTATGACTCTTTATTAAGCTTTATCCTTTCGAATATAATGGAAAGAGCACGACCCCTAGTTTGCTTAATTTGATGATCCCTTAATGGTTGATCAAATATTTCATCGCCTTTATTATATTCAAGGAGTATTTTGGCCTATGTTTGTTGTAGCAACTTTATTCTTCTCTTATTTGGCAACTTCTAGGCCAAACTTAGGTTTAGGAGAGGCAAGGCGTTTATATAGGTACCTTGTGCTAAATTTGGTCATAAATGCGTCTTCTTTTAAGTTTAAGCCTCAAACTCTAGTGCTTTCATTGAAGCTTTTCTAACTCGCAATAGCTTCCCCTCTTTGGCCATTTCCTTTAGCAAAACACATACTAGCTTCCCCCCTTTATCTGGCAGCTTTTTCTTCTTTTTTCAACAACCCTTTCGTTGTGTATTACTCAATTCTTAAGCATCACTCTTAATTATTTTGTGTTTGTGCATCCCTAAAAAAAAAATTAACCATCCATTTTCACATATATGAAGACCTTAACTATTTCCAGTCCTCATGTCAAATTAATATGGGATATTATTTCATTGTTTCTCAACTGAAAATAAATAGATAAGTACATTTCAATTTCAAAAGCCATAAATGAATAATTAATCAAAATAATAAATAGAAGTGCACTAACCCTTTGAGTCTAACACCCCAAAAAAGAACTTATCTTTTAGGCTTTTCATCTTATCAACATGACCTTAGAGAGAAGATTTTGCTAAAACTTGAGAACTTTCATGAAAACTCACTTTAGATATGAAACTTTGAGTATTCATGGATGTTTTTGTTATTCCCAATTACCTCTTAATCTCACCAAATAGTTTTGCTTTTAATAATTCAAAGGGTTAAAATTGGAAGCAACAACTTTACAAATCAGACACCAAATAGTTAAATTAACTCAAATTTCAGATTTATAATTAGTTCAAGTTGAAAATAAAATCCGGTTCATAGCTAGAATAAGAGTTGAACTTAGTGTTTGACACTTAACACTTCACTTTACCAACATCCACATAGCTGTGAGATGCCAAATGAAAGAGATTGAATCTTAATATGGACTTCTCCATTGGCTCAACGAGATCATTCATGATAACCTTCTAACCCCTTCAATACAATCACTACCATTAACATATTGAGCATAGTTATAGATTCATGTACCAAGGGAAAGTTGGTCTTGTTAAAGAGTTTGTGAATGACATTAGTTTTGCCACTTCATCACACTCCATAAGGAGCCAATAATGTGATGTACCATGAATTTATTCTCATCTACAAAGTTTTAGAACCTTGTAAACCTTAGGGAAAGGATACATCCCTATTGATCTAATCTTGGGCAAGGCTTCTTTGAAAGATAATGATGTAGAGTAGAAGTATAGAATTACTGCCAAAATATAAATTGGAAGAGAAATAGAGGTGTCAAGAGAATAATAAAAAGAAGGAAGAAGGAAGAAGAGAGAGAAGGATATACTATTTGGTTGGGGGGGGGGGGGGAGGGGGAGGTGGATACATTTCTCAATTTAAGTTAACAAAACAAACTCTTAATGGATTTCACATCCTATTTTTAAGAAAATCAAAATTACAATAAATTGCACATAACCCCTAAAGATACATAATATTACACATAAACCCCTAAAGATACATAAAATTAAAAATTACAATCAAAACCTTGAGTACATTTAAGTCCACTACAATTAAATAATTTGGGTTTAGGACCTAACAATTCGTTGACCCTATTCTTTGAAATTGGTCTCAAATTAGGTAATTACCTGCTTCCTATCTACATCAATTCCCCCTTTCTAGAAAGAACTCAATGAGGAAGCATAAAGAGTCCACCACCACCACGAAAAGAATCATTTCATTTCATAAGAAAGGAACCAATGGTGCTCAACTTAGTGAATGAATGGAAGAGCTTGAGATGTCATCAACTTATATTTGTTCTTGTCAATGACAAGGATGCAATAATTTTGATAAGTGCTATTCTTATACCATTTATAAAATAACCATAGACACCGCAAAAGGATATAACAAATCTTTTAAGGAAGGATATAACGCTACACAATGTCCATAATTCAATCAACATTGAAGGTAAGCAAGCAATGATCATTGTTCACCCAAGCAAACTTGTATGGATGGAATGTGGTTCAACCTCCAAATTATACTTACAAATTCTTTAGAAGCTACATTTGTACGGGTGCAAGGATCAATAACCAAAGTATGAAGTTACTTATAACAAATCACCTAATTCTAAAAGTGTTGGTTGATCTCTAAATTACATTTTCTTCAACGTTGTTAGGAAGAGAGTGTAGTTTGAAGTTTTAAATATTTTTTTCATGTTGCTTATTTTTTCCATAGAAGTTGTTCTCAAATGCCCAAGACTCTTCATGTTTTGGTCTCCTTAAATCTCCTTCTTCTGAAGATCTCTGTTGTTAGTCCACTAAATTTGTTTAACTTCCTTTAATTTTAACTAAGCCAAATATAACTTTCATACCTTTGTTATGTCATACCTTCAAAAATAGTAATTTAAGGAGTATACCAATCACTGAATTCATAAGAACCATCACCATAAAAAAATTTAAACTTCCATTCCCTTATTGAAGTGATCATTTCATCCTTCATGCAACAACCCCCCCTATCACACCCCGAACCCCGAAATGGGACCCAAGGGTGAAAATGTAACTAACCTGTCCCTGTATCTGATAAAGCATCCAAAGATAAAGTACAATGGATGAGGGTCCGACCCCGTGGGATTCCCAGGCACCCTAAACACATCCTAATACAATCATATACGCAACAGAAAAAGGTCATTTTATATCAACATATACAGTACCATACCAGAGTCTATACAAGAGCAAAAACAGACTCTATCAAAACGTACAAACGGGTGCCCAAATACATCTCAAAATGGCAACCCACCAAAATTACAGTCCTAGCACTTACCCAAGCGCTAACCGCAGTACACCAGCCACTACGCTCCCTACAACAGGACGCTAGTTCCGATTACTCGAAGGACCTGTAAAAAATGTACGTACAGCAGAGGTGAGACACCTCTCAGTAAAGAAGAACACAGGTTATATCGGTGTGTGGCATTTGAGTGTTATCATGATGCAACGTATACGCATTTGAATGCGATCCAGTACTAATTTACACAGTGCATACACGCACACGCAACACATGATCAGCAATCCCGGTGTCATCACACCCTTCGGCCCTAAGCCAGTCTGTGACAATCCGGCATTGGCATGTAGCTAACCCGCGAAGCACGGCGCCATCGACATATGGCTAGTCCCCGACTCCCATGGCATCATACCGGCGCTAGCTGGTGGATCCACACCCTTCGGCCTGATCTACTGGAATAGGCTTATGCCCTCGGATATAAAGCTGGACACTCTTGCCTACGTGGCAGGCGATAAACACACGCTCTCAGATATAGAGCCGGACACTCTTAGTACCTGGAACAATTTCGGAATCGCGTTCCTACTAGCATTTCAACATATCACACACACATGCATGCTTATATAACCAAAAAAACCACACCCATTTGGTAATCTAAATCATGATTTTTCAAACAAATACAGTTTAAACACAAGTCAAGGTACGACCATCCCAATACCACAGTATAAATCACCGTATACGCTCGGTTTTCAACAAAACCAGGGATGCAGCCCGTCGTCCCCTTTTTTCCAAAACTGTAATAATGAAAAACCCATAGTTTCCCCGTTAGATCCCCCCAAATGAGTAGCCAAAACACACACAGGATCGTGAACCACAGTTCCACTGAGTTCGATTTCAAAAATAACCGATATAAACATAATTTCCCTTACCTTTTCCCCGAATAACAAATCCTGAACTTCAAGGTCCCTAAATAGCGAACCGAGTTCCAAAACCTACAAGTCACAGTACAGAATATGCTCATAAGATAGTTACCTACAAAACTACTGGATCAGAATTGAAAACCGAGCCTTACCTCGATTTTTCGCCAAAATATGAAAATCTCTGAAACGAGATTCCAATCCGTAGAACTTGTAGAGAATCCTTCCACGATCCTCATAGTAACTTCAGATTCCCGATTCCAGCAACGATCGGTGAAGCAATCTAGAGAGAAGAAGTGTAGAGAGAGGGATAGGATCGAAGTTTTCTTAGTGAGGAAGTAAAGGAATTTTTATTTATAGCCCTTTGACCCGGCCAAATTCGTCGACGAAATGGTGTTCTTGTCGACGAATCTTCCACTGCCTTTGTTGACGAATCGGTGGCCTCATCTACGAATTTGGGATCTCTGGTTTTTCCGAGACTCCTCTGCTTCTCCTCGTTGATGAGTCTCTGAATTTCATCGACGAGAAGAACAAAGGCTTCGTTGACGAATTTTGGCTTCGTTGATGAAATATGCCAATTTTCCAATTTGCCCTTCTCTTATTGATTTAAACCCAGTTATCACAGTTCGGGTTCTTACAATCTCCCCTCCTTACAAAAATTTCATCCTCGAAATTTGCCATCTCTCATTCACAAAATCATACATATGATCAAACACATATACACCACTCTAGAGAAAAAAACTGGCGACCACTACAGTGTGGCCCCATCATACACATACACATACATACCTCACTTATGGCCGGAGAATACCATGGTTACATATACAACGGTCTTAGGAGTTCACAATACACGTACTCCCGATGACTAACCACCTATCCCAACCCATAGTAGGATCATATACAAGTGCTCAAAACAACTATGGATACTTCCGGCATATTTTCGTTTCCAGTTGCCAAGAAGCTTCCTCAACCTTGTGGTTCCGCCACAATACCTTCACTAACGGTATCTCTTTGGTACGAAGCTTCTGAACTTTTCGGTCCAGAACCTGAATAGGTATCTCCTCATACGCTAAAGTATCTCCAATTTCCAACTCATCATAACTAATAACATGTAAAGGATCCAACACGTACCTCCTCAACATGGATACGTGAAACACATCATGGACCCTCAAAAGTGCTGGAGATAATGCAACTCTATAGGCTACCGGACCCACTTGCTCAAATACCTCGAATGGTCCGATATACCTCGGGCTCAGCTTGCCCTTCCTCCCAAATCTCATCACTCATTTCATCGAAGCAATACGTAGAAATACCTTACCTCTCACTTTGAACTCTAACTCACGGCGGCGAACATCTGCATAACTCTTCTACCAACTCTGAGCTGATCTAATCCTCTCCTGGATCAAACCCAACTTCTTAGACGCCTGCTACACAAGTTTAGGTCTTAAGACCTGACGTTCACCATCCTCATCCCAACACAAAGGAGATTGACACCTCTGACCATACAAAGCCTCGAACGGTGCCATCCCGATACTAGACTGGAAGCTGTTGTTATAAGCGAACTCTACAAGTGGCATAAACTATATCCAGCTACCACCGAAGTCCAACACACAAGCTCACAACATATCTTCCAAGATCTATATCGTCCTCTCTGACTGTCCATCAGTCTGAGGGTAGAACGTTGTACTAAAAGTAAGCTTCGTCCCCAATGCCTCCTATAAGCTCATCCAGAATCAAGAAGTAAATCTCGGATCCCGATCCGATACTATGGACACCGATACTCCGTACATTCTCACAATCTCATGCACATACAAATCTGCTAGCCTACTCAAAGGATAGCCAACTTTCATCCGTATGAAATGAGCAGATTTCGTCAATCTATCTATGATCACCCAAATAGCATTCTGCTCGTGAAGCGTTGGTGGCAAACCGGTCACAAAATCCGTGGAAATATGCTCCCATTTCCACACCGGAATAGGCAAAGGCTACAACGGCCTTGCCGGCCTCTAATGTTCAGCTTTCACCTGCTGACACGTCAGACACTACTCCATGAACTGAGCAATCTGCCTCTTCATACCAAACCACCAGAAGGTCTCACGCAAGTCCCTATACATTTTTGTACTACCAGAATGTACTGTATAGATAGAACGATGCACCTCCTTTAGAATCGTCCTTTTGATCTCATCATCATTCAGAACACAAAGTCTGGTCCCAAAACTTAACACACCTCCCTCAGAGATGCTAAACTTTGTAGCCAGTCCCTGCTGTACCTTTTCCATAACCTCTGCCAACTCTACATCACTAGCCTGCGCGGCTTTTATATGCTCAAACAAGGTTGGTTGGACCACCAAACCAGCAAGATAAGTCTGATGATCACCACTCACCAACTCTATACCAGACCTTTACAAATCCCGTCTGATGTGACACTGAGTTACAACCGCAGATACAGGTGTAGGCCCTCACTTTTGAGTCAACGCATCGGCCACCACATTAGCCTTCCCCGGGTGATAACTGATTGTGCAATCGTAGTCCTTAATCAACTCTAGCCAACGCCTCTGCCTCATGTTCAACTCCTTCTGTATGAAGAAATACCTGAGACTCTTATGGTTAGTGAAGATTTCACACTGCACCCCATACAGATAATGTTGCCAGATCTTCAGTGCATATACAATAGTAGCCAACTCTAGATCATGCGTAGGGTAATTCTTCTCATACTCCTTCAATTTTCGAAAGGCATACGCTACTACCTTACCCTACTACATAAGCACACATCCTAGGCCTTTCATAGACGCATCGCTATAAATCACAAACCCACCATTCCCCAAAGGAATGGTCAATACTGAAGCAGTAACCAGCCAATGCTTCAACTCCTAAAAGCACTGCTCACAATCACTAGTCCACTCAAACTGCACTCCTTTCCTGGTCAATCGTGTAAGAGGTCCAGATAGTTTATAGAAACCCTCTACGAACCGACGATAGTAACCCGCCAGTCCCAGAAAACTCTAAACCTCCTGCACATTCTTCGGCCTTCCCTAGTCGACCACAACTTCAATCTTGCTAGGATTAACTGATATACCATCCCCAGTAACCACATGGACTAAAGAACGCAATCTGAGTCAACCAAAATTCACATTTCTTCAGTTTAGCAGATAACTTCTTCTCCCGAAAAATCTGTAACACTAACCTCAAATGTTCCACGTGCTATTCCGTACTCCTTGAGTATACCAGAATGTCATCAATGAACACCACTATGAATCGATCTAGGTACTCATGGAAACCCTGTTCATCAGATCCATGAACACCGCCAGAGCATTCGTTAACCCAAATGGCATGACTAAAAACTCGTAGTGGTCATATCTGATTCGGAAAGCTGTCTTCGCTACATCCTCCGATTTGACCCTCACCTGATGATATCCTGACCGCAAGTCGATCTTCGAAAAGACCCGCGTCCCCTGCAACTGGTCAAAGAGATCATTTATACGCGCTAAAGGATAGCAATTTTTCACAGTCACCTTGTTAATCTCATGGTAATCAATGCACATTCGCATCGACCCATCCTTCTACTTTACAAACAATACTAGAGCTCCTTAGGGTGAAACACTAGGTCGAATGAATCCTCTATCTAGTAATTCCTGCAACTGCCCCTTCAACTCCCGAAGTTCTGCTAGAGCCATCCGGTACAGAGCTTTAGAGATTGGTGCCTTACCAAGCAGCAACTCTATCGCAAACTACCCCTTACGATTTGGAGGTAAATCGAGTAAATCATTTGGAAACACATCTGGGAACTCGCTGACAACCCGAATGTCCTTAAGTCTCAACTCATCCTGCGGCGGTTCCTTCATACAAGCTAGGTACCGCTGACATCCGCCCAAGAGTAGCCTCCTCGCCTGTAGAGTCAACAAAATCTGTGGTGCTGAATGCACACATGATCCCACGAATTCATACTCCTGCTCCCTAGGAGGTCTGAAAACTACCACCTTCCTACGACAGTCGATCACAGCATAACTGGAGAACAACCAATCCATCCCCAGAATAACATCGAACCCCAACATGTCATATACAATAAAATTTATCAGTAGCAGCTTTCCCTAAATCACCACTGGAGAGTCTTCCAACATCTTCCTACAGAAAGATACACTTCTAGATGGTGTAGTAACAGATAACACCTTATTCATGTCTCGAGTCTCAACCCCACTCCGTCCCACAAAATTCACAAACACAAAGGAATGGGTTGCACCCGAATTGAACAAAATAGTAGCTTTATTTGGAGGCAATAACAAGGTACCTGTCACCACGTCACCTGCATGCTCAGCGTCCACTGGAGTAAGAGAGTATACTCTGGTCGGAGCTGTATTCGCCTGAATGGTTCCCCGAGGTATTTGATTGCCCCCTCGGTTCCCACTGAATGCAGGCATATCTCGCCTCAATGCTCGACAATCACGAGACATGTGGCTTGGCCGACCATAGTTGTAGCAGTTACCCTCAAATGATCGGCACTCACCCTCGTGCCTCCTGTGGCATCTGGTACAACGACCACTAATCTGGCTCATCTGAGAAACCTAGCGCTTGGTATTCTGGTGGCAGCCCGAGCCCTTGCTCATTTTCTTCCACGATCCCTAACGAGATCCTGTCTAAGAACCAGAAGGTAATGTCCTCTTCCTCGATTCCTGATCTACCTCATCCTCTCGGATACTGATCTCAATTACCGTGGCTTTATCCACCAACACCGAGAACTCGCGGATCTAAAGCATACCCACCAATCTGCGGATATCCTTCCTCAAACCCTTCTCGAACCTCCGAGTCTTCTCATACTCGCTCAAGATCAAATATGGTGCAAAAAGGGACAGCTCTATGTACCGAGTCGCATACCCCTACACTGTCATACTCCCCTGAGTCAGAGTAGAAAACTCATCTGCCTTCGCATCACTTACAGAAGCTAGGAAGTATCTGTTGAAGAACACCTCCTTAAAACGGCTCCACGTCATCTCCTCAGGACCACCTCTCTACTTCTCCAGCAGACTCATTGTAGTCCACCATCGACCCGCCTCCCTAGATAGCTGGAAGGTAGCATAAAGGACTCACTGCCTATCCGTGCAGTGCGGGACCTCCAAGATCCTCTTAGTCTTCTCCACCCAATCCTCTGCTATCGTTGGGTCAGGTCCTCCAGAGAACTTCGGAGGATGCATGCGTGTGAACCTCTCAATGGTGCACCCTGTAGCAGTAGAAGAGCGGTCACGTCTTCTCACACTCTGCCCGATCTCCTATAACACCTTCCTTGTCAAACCTCAAGGAAAAAAAGGAGACTCATCACTCGCAGTCTCCTCGGAGCCACTTCCCAGGTTATTATCCTTGGACTTCATTCTGCAACACAATAGGAAACTATCAATATCCCTACAATACATACAGTTAACACAATGATCTACACTAATCGTGTTAACTACTCCCTGCCAGGTCTAGGTCTATCCTATCACATCGACACGAAAGTCATCAATGATCTACCTTGTTTTTACAGGAATCGTCATCCCAAGAGAAACACAGAATACCGTCGACAAATCCCGATCTAGCAACCGAACAACCCTCAACCAACTCTACCCATATCCACATCCTATACTCGGGTATGTACTCACAACTAAGCCTAACCAAGTCTACAAGATCTAATAACCTGGTTAGCTCTGAGCTGTCATGCCCCGAACCTCGAAATGGGACCCAAGGGTGAAAATGTAACTAACTTGTCCCTGTATCTGATAAAACACCCAAAGATACAGTACAATGGATGAGGGTCCAACCCCGTGGGGTTCCCAAGAACCCTAAACACATCCTAATACAATTATATACGCAGCGAAAAAAGGTCATTTTATATCAACATATACAGTACCATACCAGAGTCTATACAAAAGCAGAAACAGGCTCTATCATAATGTACAAACGGGTGTCCAAATACATCTTAAAATGGCAACCCATCAAAATTACAGTCCTAGCACTTACCCAAGCGCTAATCGCAGTACACTGGCCACTACGCTCCCTACACGAGGACTCTAGTTTCTGTTACTCGAAGGACCTTTAAAAAATGTACGTACAACAGGGGTGAGACACCTCTCAGTAAGGAAGAACACAAGTTATATCGGTGTGTGACATTTGAATGTTATCATGATGCAACATACACGCAGTTGAATGCAATCCAGTACTAATTTACACAGTGCATACATGCATACACAACACATGATCAGCAATCCCATTGTCATCACACCCTTCGGCCCGAAGTCGGTCCGCAACAATCCGGCATTGGCCCATAGCTAGCCCTCAAAGCACGGCGCTACCGACACATGGCTAGTCCCCGACTCCTATGGCATTGTCTTGGCGCTAGCTGGTGGATCCACACCCTTCGGCTTGATCTACCAGAATAACCTCATGCCCTCGGATATAGAGCTGGACACTCTGGCCTACATGGCAGGCGATAAACACACTCCCTCGGATATAGAGTCAGACACTTTCAGTACCTGGAACAATTTCGGAACCGCGTTTCTACTAATATTTCAACATATCACACATACATGCATGCTCATATAACCAAACAAACCATACCCATTTGGTAATCTAAATCATGGTTTTTCAAAAAAATACAGTTTAAACACAAGTTAAGGCACGGCCATCCCAATATCACAGTATAAATCACCATATACGCTCAGTTTTCAACAAAACTAGGGATGCAGCCCATCGCCCCCTTTTTTCCAAAATTGTAATAATGAAATACCCATAGTTTCCCTGTTAGATCCCCCCAAATGAGTAGCCAAAACACACACAGGACCGTGAACCATAGTTCCACCGAGTCCGATTTCAAAAATAATCGATATAAACACAATTCCCTTTACCTTTTCCCCGAATAGCAAATCTCGAACTCCAAGGTCCCTAAACAACGAATCAAGTTCCAAAACCTACAAGTCACAGTACAGAATATGCTCACAAGACAGTTACCTACAAAACTACCAGATCAGAATTGAAAACCGAGTCTTACCTCGATTTTTTGCCAAAACCCGAAAATCTCCGAAACGAGATTCCGATCCGTAGAACTTGTAGAGAACCCTTCCATGTTCCTTGTGATAACTTCAGATTCTTGATTCCAGCAACGATTGGCGAAGTAATCTAGAGAGAAGAAGTGTAGAGAGAGTTCTAGAGAGAGAGAGAGAGAGAGATAGGGTTGAAGTTTTCTTAGTGAGGAAGTAAAGGCATTTCTATATATAGCCCTTTGGCTCGACCCAATTCATCGACGAAATGGTGTTCTTGTCAACGAATCTTCCACTTCCTTCGTCGATGAATCGATGGCCTCGTCGATGAATCTGGGATCTCCAATTTTTCTGAGACTCCTCGGCTTCTCCTCGTCGATGAGTCTCTGAATTTCATTGACGAGAAGAACAAAGGCTTCGTCGACGAATTCTAGTTTCGTCGATGAAATATGCCAATTTCCCAATTTGCCCCTCTCTTATTGACTTAAACCCAGTTATCATGGTTCGGGTTCTTACACCCCCCCCCCCCGGCCCAAAAAAAAAAAAACATAAAAAGAAACAACAACTAAAACACTTTCATGTTTGGTAGGAAAATCAATGGGCCTTCTAACTAAGGCAACAACTTTAGTTGTTAGCTTATTCCTAGCATTAATAATAATCTTCAAAACATTCTCCATGTTTTGTACCCTACCAGACAATAACTCTACTAACAACTCAAAATTTTCCACCATGCTGTTTACGCACACACATATTACAATTATATATCAATAAGGACATTAACTCAACTTGCCAACAATTTTCAATCTATTCATGTAGCCAAAAACTTGACTCCCAATTTATCATGAATCTTCAATTTCACCTTTATTGTGGAATACCTCATACTAGTTAAAAACTCCTCATAGAAACTTAAAAATTGCAACAATATGGTACGATTCAAGTGTTGGCAATATTGATGGATCCTTCAAAATGTGAACCAGGTTCAAACAATCAACTTTATATCAAATAACTTAAAAAATTTGCTAGTTTTTGAAAGAAAAATCAAAATACTAAGGTTGGAATCAAATTTCAATTATGAAAGTTATCAAATAGGAGAAAAAATTTCCACATACATGTTGGCATGTGATTCCTTGGCAATGACTGTCCATGTATGAAAACTGGAGGCAAAGGTAGATAGGAGGTGGCAACTACAATGATGGTGGTGTGATAAGAAAAATTTGAAAAATGTGAGATATGAGAGGGGCGTGGTGGATGGAGATTATTTCACCAACACATGGGGGCACACAAGTGGTTGAATGATGATGAAATTTTTGGCATCTACTAGTTGGAATTTTCCATCTCTAATAGTAGTGGTGGCATTTTGAAATAATACAGAAAATGAAAGGCAAGGGATGCAACTTTTTTGGTTATTTTCTAGTGCATTGCACAACTCTATAATGAACAGAGTAAATATAGAATCAAGGATAGAGATGAAGGAGAAAGAGGAGAGAAGGAAGAAAAATCATAGATGAAAAAAAGAAGTTGTTCAAGAATTTCACAGTAATTCGATTGGGGTAGAGAGAAAATAAAGGGTTGGAATTGAACGAGAAAATAAAAAGGGAAGAACAAAAATAAGTGAAAATTAAGGGTTGTAACTGAAAAAAAATTAGAAGAAGAAGAAGAAGAATAAGTGAGAGAGCGAAGAAGGATTGAAATGGAAGCATGGAGATCATGGTTGCTTTGATACTAAATGATGCATAACAGCAATGTGGAATAACTAACAAGAGAGAAATTGGAAGGTAAATAAAGGAGAGGAAAGGAGAAGGGTAAAGAAGAAGGGTGAAGAGATACAATAAGGAAAACACACTTTCTCACTTTAAATTCACAAAAGACTAACTCTTACATTCCAGTCACATCCTATTTAAAAGAAAGCTCAAATTATAAGACATACAAATAAACCCCTAAAGACACAAGAAATTATGAATGCACACCTAAAAGACAGATCTATTACAAACAAACCCCTAAATACACATAAACCTAATATGAAAATGGTTCAAAGAGTTGCAAACTACTTTCTCTCGCCAATTTTGTTAGGGTTCGGAGGCCACTAAAACCTCCCTCACTTGTCTAATGGAAAGTGATTACGTCATGCACCTAACAATATCCTTCAATATGAATATAATTTCCTCCATAATGTCATCTTGTAAATGGATGGGTAGTGGGTTGATTAATGGCTTGATTTGCTCTTTTCTCCTTGCTCCTAAGCTTGATTATGAGACTTAGCCATCAAAGGGTTTCGCACTTGACTTGCACAAAGAGTTAGGTGCTTTAGGATTGGCTAATCCTAACTTCCTTATTACATAAATTTGAAATATGGGGGATTGATGATGTAGGGTCCACTATCTATGTGTCTCTAATTGTTGAATCGTTTTCACATGTTTCCTAATTTTGGCTAGCATTCCATAAGGCTAACCTCATGATTTCTACCTTAACATGATCTTTTCAAGCTAGGATTATACCTTCCCTCTAATAGATTGGAAACACACAATCAAAAGATTTGGAACCTAGATCTTTAATGATTCTCTTCAATTTTTTCAATTTACATTTATTTTTTAAAAAAATAACTAACACTGATCTTTTTGATCGTACAATTCTCTTAGGTATTTGGGGTTAACGTACTCCTCGACAATTCCAACAGAGTGTATATCATGCAAATAAAAATTGGTACAAGAAAATGCCCTCCCTTGTTTACTCCATTTACAATTTTTTAATTATCTTTTTAGATATAAATAAGAGGAAAGTCAGTTCACATACCATGGACCCAGACCCAAGATTGAATGCCCCTAGGTCATGCTTCATTTCCATGCTTCCCTTCTCATTATCATCCTCTACTTAAACCCACTCTCTTTTTGCCTTGTATTCCTAATTGCTAATATCCTTCAACTTTACTCCTTATAACTTTGTTTTGGCCCTAGTAAACATTCCCACGGCCAAGAGGTATGCATCACCCCTAGTTGATTATAGAACATCTCCAAGAATGTCAAATTGTAATCCAGTCATTAGAAAACTAAACATTCCCTCTTGAATCATCATTCCACTACTTCCTTTTTTATAGGAAAAAGAAAACTTATTAAGATAAAGAAGAGAAAAACTATAGAATAAGATGCCCTTATTCTTAAACATGGAGTAAATGAAAGTAACATAAAAGGAAAGGTGAAAAAAAAAAAAGATAAAAGGACATCAAACCAATAAATGTTTTACATACCTCTAAAAGTCTAATAAAAATATCCTTAACCCAACAAACTAAATGTCCAAAGAGACCATAAATACAATTCTAACTTAAAGCAATGATAAAGTAAGAGAAGATCCATCAAAATACAGGCATTCCACTCTAACCAAATGTTATATATTACTTGCAAAAATAGTATAATGACACAGCTTAGTAGCACTCTTTTTCCTCTCAAAACCTTTGAAAGAAATAAATAAATAAGCCTTAAAAAACTCTAGACATGCTTAATTCCTACCCCATTGTTGCCTTGGTTGAATAACAAAGTATTCACCACCACTTTGTCTCCAAGCTTGTTTGATAGCTCTCACTCTAATAACTTCCACAAGAACTCATTTTATTTTATCAGAAAAATCAATAATGATTACATTCTACCAACTTGCTTTTCATTAAGAATGTAATAAATTCTTTTTTTCATTATATCCTCCTCCTTCCTACAACTACCTTTGTTATGGATGTGGCTCATGTTCAGAGCGGATCACATGTACCGGAGAAAGCTATGTGACGTAAGGGACAAAAGGACAGAAGTAAGGTGTAGCTAAGAAGGGCAAACCATCGACGGTTTGGGGCCTAATTGTCAATGGTTTCAAGTAGTAGTTGCAAAGAGTTTTCTTCTGCTCCAAACCGTAGACGGTTTGATCAAATCGTCGACGGTTTTCGTCAGCGCAGATTATGTATTTTCAAATCACGGGCTTGCAGACTAGGCTTATTTGAGTGATTTCCTCCAGAGGATTAGTTATACTAGAACACTTTTGTACGCATTAGATTATTATATAAACATCATTATGTAACCCTAGATGGATTAAGCTTCGAGTAAGTTTCAAAGATTGTAGCTTTGACATTGATCATAGTGAAAACCGAAGTGCTGCTCCTGTGGACGTAGGCTATTGCCGAACCATGTAAATCTTGTGTGTTCTAGTTGTATTTTTTATTCTTCTTATTATCGATTGCTTGCTTCTTAATTATATTTCATCATTAAGTGATTTCTTTAGTGGTTGTTGATTATTTTGTAATTAATTATGTGTTTTTGTTGTGCATGTTCAAGTTGAATGAATAACAACAAGTGGTATCAAATCTAGGTTCTAAAATGGCTAGGGTCTCTTCAATTAAGTTCTATGCGAACAAGTTCGATGGAACTAGTAAATTCGAGCTTTGGCAACAAAGGGTGAAGGACTTGTTAGTGCAGTAAGGGATGGTGAATGCGTTATATGGAAAGAAGTTGAACAACATGAACGACGCAAGTTGGAAGGAGCTTGAAGCAAAGGCAGTTTCCACGATCAAGTTATGTCTTGCCGAAGACGTGTTGTACCACGTCATGGATGAGGACTCCACAGGGGCAGTTTTGCTGAAACTGAAGCGCTAATACGTGTCCATGTCAATTTCAAACAAACTGTATCTTAAGAAAAAGTTTTATTGGATTAATATGGTGAAGGGTTCAGACTTGACTCAGCATATCAACACATTTAATCAGATAATTAGTTATCTAGGGTGAGTTGATGTAAAGTTGGAGGAGGAGGACAAAGCATTGAGATTGCTGAATTCCCTACCTACGTTACCTACGTACGAGAATTTGGTTACGATGCTAACTTGAGGGAAAGAAACCTTGGAGTTGGAACACGTCATGAGTGCATTGCTGGGGTCCATCAAAGAAAGAAGGCCAGTAATGGGGGTTCACTTGATGAAGGGCTCGTGGTGAAAGGTAATCAAGATCGTGGGAGAGCCAAGTCCTAGAGTGGATCAAGTGGTAATAAAACTCAGTCCTGGAGAAAGAAGGATGTTCGTTGTTTTAAGTGCGGAAACTAGGTTACATAAAGTCGGAACATCCGGAGTGGGAGAAGGGAAAGGCAAGTGCTCAAGGGGGTTCATCAAAATCTGTGAATGTAGTTGAAAAAAGGGACTCGAGGAGTAGTGATGGTGAGATGCTTTTTGTTTCATCAAGTTCAGAAGGCCTCAAAGGTTCTTGGATCCTAGACATGGGATGTTCTTTTCACATGACACCCAACAAAGCCTGGTTCACCACTTACAGATTGGTGAGTCTTGGTTCCACTCTGATGAGAAACAGTGCGGTCTGCAAAGTTATCGGAATAAGGGATATCGAGATCAAGATGTATAACGGTGTGGTAGGGATATTATGTGGGGTAAGGCATGTTTACAAGTACAAAGGCAGGACAATGACGGTGTGTGATGGCGTATTGATGGTGATGAAAGGACAAAGGATAGTAGGGAATCTCTATGCACTGCAAGGTAATACAGTTGTAGGTGGAGCTGCAGTTGAGTGTTCTAAGTAGGGAAATATTGTTTTGTGTAATGTAATCACACACAAAATAGTGGGTATTCTTAACTACATTGGTATAGATGTTTGGGGACCGGTAAGGGTAGCATCACGGATTGGACATGGGTATTTCGTGAGGTCATGACGAAAGGTCTGGGGGTATTTCATGCAGCACAAGTTGGAGATGTTTTCGAGGTGTAACTTGTGGCTGAGGTAGAGTATCAAACCGGAAGAGAGTTCCTCAAGTCAGATGTTGGTTTTGAGTACGTTGGGGTGCAAAAAGTTTTGTGAGCAGGGCATGGTGTTTGTAAGGCTTGCAAGGGACTTCTTGGTGAAGTCAGCGAGTATGACGTGTTTCTCGGTTAATCGATCATCAAAAGAATCACTAGATGGGAGAGTTATAGGAGAGGCTTGGATTGGTTATGTGATAGACTTTGGAGGTCCAGTCGTACACGTTTCTAGTGAGGTGGGATCTAGGTTTGGTGTGATGTCCAGACAGTGCATCTTTCTAGTATATAAGAAAGATGGGTTCAAGCTGGGTGAGGCAATGGCAAATAGGGGGGCGATTGGTGGAGACATGGTTTTAGGTGTTAAATTCATGTGACATCGTACTCATGTAAATAAAGAGAAACGAGTGCTAGAAAGCTGCAGTAGCAACAATGAGCATGTCATGTAGGTGGAGATGGAGACTCAATGCAAGAGTGCAGGGAGTTCTAACTCATAAGACTTGCAGTATCACAGGATAAACTGGAGCAAAAAGGAGATTGTGGAGATTGTGATGTAGGTGGAGTTTCAGACTTATGACATAAATTCAAGGAGTTCAAACTCGAGAGACCAGCAAGATCATAATAGGCTCAAAGGCACTATCAGGTCACCGCCTAGGTGTGATCTGATGCCTTATACAACCATTACCACCAGGAAAGATCCTACTACCTTTCAGAAGACAGTGCACATCCAAGAGATGGGTAGGTGGATAGGTGTCATGGTGGAGGAGATGGAGGTACTTTATAAGAATCAGATGTGGGGGTTGGTGGTGCTCCTAGAGGGGGGGGGGGGAAAGGGAGATAGGTTGCAAGTGGGTAAATATTTTGTTGTTTTATGTGAGTGACATGTCGATTGCTGGAAGGGGACTTTGTTGAGAAAGGAAGTTGACATGAAGATGTTGAGTACTGCCAAGAATGTTCTTGGATTAGAGATTCGCAAGAGTAAAGTTACAAAGAGATTGGGATTATCTCGAGGTGACTTTGTAGTCATAGCTACGGTCAGACTGGTTTTATCTCAGGGTGGTAGTATGAACAAAACTATATGGAGATTGTGATTATCTCAGGGTGGTTTTGGGGATCAAGTGTTGGTGAGGTTTTAGCTTGGTTAGTGTTAAATCAGTCACCAATATACCATTGGCGAATCTAAGTAAATAGTTTACCACTCAGCACTCGAGGACGGACGGTGATTTTCGGGTTATGTCAAAGGTTTTCTATGCCAGTGCAGTTGGGTACTTCGACAGGCAACAGAGGGTTCCGTCAGTTGTGAGGTTCGCAGATGGAGACTACATAGGGGTTTTGAATGACAAATGGCTTGCAACGGGGTATGTTTTGGGAAGACCTAATTATTGGAAGCCCGGGGTACAGTCCCAGGGTGCGCTGGTTAACACTAGATTGAAGTTCTTGGCAGAGACTGAGGTTGCCAAGGTAGCATTATGGTTCGAATGATCGTTCAAGGAGCTGGGTGTTTAGTTAGGTGAAGTTCCTGTTACCAAGGTCAAGTTAAAGCATGGCTTGGGCTTGGTATACGTCTCCAAGTGTTAGAGGGGAGGCGGATTGTAGCACCTTGACCTACCACGTGGCTCGGAGTGCTAGTAAAATAAATAAATATATATATATATATATATATATATATATATCTAATACCACCTATAGCATATAGAAATATAACCTGCCCTAACTAGGGAATCCCGGGTACACCTGCCATTACTGAAATTAAACCATACAGCAACGGAAGATTTCTATTCTATCTATTCCCAAATGCATACACTCCACTATCTATCTACATATTACAATCCCAAAATAACAAAATAAGATATCTAGTATCTCACCAGTTCTGATAACAACTCCTAGAAGTCCAATTCCAGCCTTGAGGTAAGCTAGGTACGCTTCCCTGAAGGACCTGAAAAATAATTTGTATAAAGGGGTGAGACACTTCTTAGTAAGATGGATTATATTAATATCAGTGTGTGGCTAGCATGAGTTCTTATGAATATAAGATTTCCATTATTTAACTGTATATGAAATCACATTTTATAACTGTACTACACTATTTATATCTGAAAATACATAATATCAAAACAAAAAACTGACGACTTAATATAGCCCATTTTATAATAAATTTGCCCATATATGCATAAAACATACAACTCGTACTGCTGTATTAGCGTCGTCACGCTATCATATATTTATACGACATGTCTCCCCCTATGATGGGTTGTGCGGCCCAAAGGCTGGACTTAGCATATGGTCGGCCGACCATAGATGAGTCAGAAAAGGTAGTAATTACAATTGTGCCTACCAATGATCATCTGGAACTGCATTAGATAGCGCCCCCCCCCCCCCCCGGCGGTACTTTCCTAAGGAGTGTGCTATGCCCAAGTCACCAATCTTCTATCCATCATCACACTATCATCCCAATGTGATTACACTCCCTGCCAACATATAGCTACAGTACCATGCTCAATATATCACATCTCATATCCACAGGACTCTAGAATCATATATAGCAATTTACATAATAAGACTGTATTATATCTCATTTCATATAAAACCTATCATTTAATAACTCTCAGCCCCCATTCGTTATATCAAATCTCGGCCCCCAGCCATCATATTAAATCTTAACCCCCAACCATCATATCAAATATCGGCCCCCGACCGTCATATCATACTATGTATTATCAGTAAAAACATTCTGTTCATATATACCATTTAAAAACTGTTCTCATGCCACATAAGTTTTATTTGATAAATCATAAATAAAATAAACTGATGAGGAAACATACAAGTTGTTGAAAATAGGGGTATGAGCATCTTAGGGGTTTTATTTAACTCAAACTACGTATTTTACAGAAAATAGGAGACGTTCAACCCATTCCTGTTAATTTCCCCAAAAATGCATAACAGTCAAAGCCAGCCTTTTATATATTCGATTCGTTCAAAAAATCATATATATTGTAATTTAATCGGTCCATATTTCAAAATTAACTGACATAATATAATCCCCTTACCTAACTTACTAGGAACCCTAAAACTACTCCCTACGGTGTTTGAAGATCAAAATCCTGAAATTATATTTTCCCCAAATTAATCAACTCAACTCATAGAATATTTCTCATTTAGCATTTCCTAGGCCCCATATACTCTAAATTAACAATAAAACCCTAAAATACCCTGATTTTGGAGTAGTGCTTGGAAAGCCCAGTTCAAAAATCCGCTCCACTAGACTTGTAGAGAAACAACCCTAGATCCTCGTGGTGACGTAGAGAGAAGGGGTGAGGGGCGGGTTAGAGAGAGAAAAAAAATTAAGTTTCTCAATGAAGAAGCAATTGTAACTCCATTTATAAATTGTTGACCTGACACAATTCATTGACAAAATGCAGCCTTCGTCGATGAATTGCAGAAGGACGTTCGTCGATGAAAAAAAGGGTTCGTCAATGAATCATATGCCTAAACTTCCTCTCAATATCTCTTCGTCGAGGACACCTGAATTTCGTTGACAAACCACAGAAGGTCATTCGTCTATGAAAGCAGGAAATTCGTCGAAGAACTGCTGCTTGCCTTTTAAAATTTTCCCTTTTTCCTTTTCTTTATTTATTTCCTTATTTCCTAGGTTCAAGTTTCTACAATCTCCCCCCCTTATAAAAAATTTTGTCTTCGAAATTTGCTAATTGATTTCCATTACATCCCCTGAATTATCACTAATCTGCTTATCCGACTCTCGGAAGAGCCAGCGGCCACTCATATAGTAGTCCCGTCCCAAACTTATTAACTATCCTCACCTATGGCGGAGGAATACCGTGGTTACATAGACTATCTCGGAAGATTACAAAACTCTCCCAAAGACCATCCATAAACCATAACAATAAACAACTGAAAAAACTAAACAACCTACTATAAGAAACCTATATACAAAACCAACTCTTACCTACCACTCTATTTACCAGTTTAACTTTGAGACTCTCCAAATAGCTGTGAATACTTCTGACGTATTTCTGTCTTTGATTCCCATGATGCTTCCTCCAATGCCTGATTACGCCAAAGTACTTTTATAATCGGAATCCTTTTTATACGCAGCTCTTGTTCCATATAGTCTAGAATCTGAACCGGTATCTCCTCATATGCCAAAGTGTCCCCGAGCTCCAAAGACTCGTAACTGATCACATGCGAAAGATCCAGAATGTACTTCCTTAACATGGACATATGGAACACGTCGTGAATCCCTAACAGTACTGGGGGTAATACTATTTTGTACGCCACTGGACCAATTCCCTTAAGAATATCGAATGGCCCGATGTATCTAGGGTTTCCCTTTCATCGAAGCAATCCTAAAAAATATGGCATCACCAATCTTGAACTCCAGTTCTTCTCACTGACGTGTATCTGCATAACTTTTCTACCGACTTTGCGATGTCTTTATTCTTTCCCTGATAAACTGGACTTTCTCAGAAGTTTGCTGCACATGCTCGAACCCCAAAATTTGTCGCTCACCGACCTTATCCCAATACAATGGAGATCGGCATCTCTGACCATACAGTGCCTCATACGGTGCTATCCAGATACTGGTCTGATAACTGTTATTGTATGCAAACTCAACTAACAGCAGATATTTAATCCAACTACCCCCGAAATCCAGTACGCACGTCCACAGCATATCTTCTAGAATCTGAATGGTCTTCTCTGACTGACCATCGGTCTATGGATGAAAAGCAGTACTGAAAGTGAGTTTAGATCCAAAGCTTCCTGTTGATTTCCCAAAATCGGGAAGTAAACCGCGGATCCCTATCTGAAATGATAGACACAGGCACCCTATGCAGTCTGACTATCTCCTGCACATAAAGCTCTGCTAGCCTATTCATAGAGTAACTGACTTTAAACAAGATGAATAGGTAGTCTTAGTCAGTCTGTCAACAACTACCCAGATAGCATTCTGTCCATGAAGTGCCGATGTCAATCTCGTGACAAAGTCCATGGAAATATGCTCCCACTTCCACTTAGGAATGAGAAGTGATTGCAACAGTTTTTCTGGCCTCTGGTGCTCGGCCTTCACTTGCTGACACATTAGACACTTCTCAACAAAACAGGCGATCTTTCTTTTCATGTTAGACCACCAAAAAGATTCTCACAGATCCCTATACATCTTTGTGCTCCTTGGATGCACTATATATAGAGAGAGCAATGTGTCTCTTCCAAGATGGTTCGTTTAATCTCAGCATTATTCGGTACTCATATCCTGGTGTGAAATCTCAACACCTTGTATTCTGAAACATTGAAATTTGCCTTCAACCCATCCGGTATTCCACTCACAATGTCCACCAGTTCTACATTTTTCATATGAGTTGTTCTAATCCTTTCCCGTAAGGTCGATTGCACTACTAGGCTAGCAATGAATGTCTGGTGATTTCCTTCCACTAACTCCACACCCAACCTTTCCAGGTCTATTTTGATCTGATGCTGAACTCCAAGTGTTGAGACTGACACGGGCACTGACTTCCAACTCAAAGCATTACCTACCACATTAGCTTTTCCTGGGTGGTAACTAATGGTACAGTCATAGTCCTTTATCAACTCAATTCATCTCCACTACCCCATGTTTAACTCCTTCTGAGTGAAAAGGTACTTAAGACTCTTGTGGTTGGTAAAGATCTCGCACTTTTCACCGTACAAGTAGTGCCTCCAAATTTTCTATGCATAAACTACTGCTGCCAATTCCATGTCACGCGTCAGATAGTTCTTATCGTATACCTTGAGTTGGAGAGAAGCGTACATGATAACTTTTACCTGCTGCATTAAGACACACCTAAGTCCCTTCTTAGATGTGTCACTGTAGATTACAAATTCACCCTCTCCTAATGGAATGATCAATACTGGGGCAGTAACTAGATGCTGCTTCAGTTCCTGAAAACTCTACTCGCACTCATCATTCCACTCAAACTTCATGTTCTTCCTCATGAGCCATGTCAGCGGACCTAATAGTTTAGAAAAATCAACTATGAACCGACGGTAATATCCTACCAGACCCAAGAAACTTCTAACCTTATGCATGTTCTTCGGTCTCGCCCAATCCACTACTGATTCTATTTTGCTCGGGTCCACTAAAACACCTTCCCTAGACACTATATGTCCCACAAATGCCACTTGCTCTAACCAGAATTTGCATTTGTAGATCTTCGCAAACAACTTTCTTTTCTCTAAATATCTGGAGTACCAACCTCAAATGAGTTGCATGCTCCTCAGATATCCTCGAATGAACTAGGATTTCATCGATGAATACAACCACGAACTTATCTAAATACTCGTGGAACACCCTGTTCATCAGGTCCATGAATTCCGCAGCAACATTGGTCAATCCAAAAGGCATAACCAAAAATTAGTAATGGTTATATCTAGTACGAAAGGTCGTCTTTGGTACATCCTTTGATTTCACTCTCACCTGATGATACTCGGATCACGGATCGATCTTGGAGAAGACCTGTGTGCCCTGTAACTGGTCAAACAAATCATCAATTTAGGGTAACGGGTATTTATTATTTACTATCACTTTATTAATCTCTCTGTAATCGATGCATATCCTCATCGACCCATCATTCTTCTTTACGAAAAACACCAGCGCTCCCCAAGGTGATACGCTCGGCCTGATAAACCCCTTGTCAAGAAGTTTTTACAGCTGCTCTTTTAACTCCTTTAGTTCAGTTGGAGTCATTCTATATGGAGTCTTAGAAATAGATGTTGTCCCTAGAAGCAACTCAATGGCAAACTCCACCTCACGATCAGGAGGCAATCCCGATAAATCTTTTGGGAACACATCAGAGAACTCCCTTACCGCAGGAATATCCTCCAATTTAAGTTCTTCTTCCAGTACTTCTTTCACAAATGTTAGGTACCCCTGACATCCCTCTAGGAGTAGCCTCCTTACCTGAATGGCTAAAAGAATCTATGGTGCAAAGCGCACACACGACCCAACAAATATAAACTCCTACTTGCTAGGAGGTCAAAACACTACTTCCTTTATGTGGCAGTCTATACTCACATAGCTGGTTGCTAACCAATCCATCCCCAAAATAATATCAAAACCATGCATATCAAATATAATCAAATTAGCAGGTATCATTCTCCCCTAAATTTCCATTGGGCATTCTCAGATCATTTTACTACACACTACCACTGACCTTGTCGGTTTGACCACCTCTAACTCAGTGTCTAACAATTGTGTTTCTATCTCGCCAAACTTGATGAACCCTCAAGACACAAAAGAATGAGTCACACCTGAATCAAACAATACAATGGCACTATTTGAAAAAAATGAAAATTGTACCTATCACCACATCACTGAAGTTCTTAGCGTCGCCAGGAGTTAAAGAATACACCTGCGCATGGGTCGTACCCCTCAAATAGTTTTCATGTGGTGCCTAGTTACCTCCCTGATATGGCTGCTATGGAGGTGCATTGTTCCATGCCACATGG
This sequence comes from Malania oleifera, assembly GCF_029873635.1. Taxonomy (NCBI): domain Eukaryota; kingdom Viridiplantae; phylum Streptophyta; class Magnoliopsida; order Santalales; family Ximeniaceae; genus Malania; species Malania oleifera. Next base: position 65,126,774 of record NC_080424.1, read on the forward strand.
CAATCTCGCGCCAAATTCCTGGGCCTACCACACCACAAGCAACTACCTAACCCTGCCTTGCACTCTCCCGAATGCTTTTTGCCACACGTAGGGCAAACAGGGCATGATAAGGCACCCTGAAATGTTCTACCACCCGTATCATGTTGTTGGTCTCCACCACTACCATACCTCCTTTAAGGATCTTGCCTCGCCCCATATGTGAACTAGAAGGCATCAACTTCTTCTTCGGGTTCTAAGCCTCTACATACCCCTATAAGCTCGCCTCTACCATAGTGGCCTTATCCACCAGTGTAACATACTCCTGTACCTATAACACAACCACCTACTTAATAATCTCCTGCCTCAGACCCCTCTCGAACTTCCAAGCCTTTGTGGACTCGTCTGGTACCATGTTAAGGAGCAAACCGTGATAGCTCCACAAATCGGGCGGCATACTGCTGAACAGTCAACTGTCCCTAAGATAAGTTCAAGAACTCCTTTGCCTTTGTTTTCCTGACAAAGGCTGTAAAATATCGATCAAAGAAGACCTCTCTGAAGTGGATCCATGTCATCGCCACTGGTACCATTCTCTGCTCTTCTAGCAGCTTTACTGCTTCCCACCATCTCTCGGCCTCTCCAGTCAGCTTAAACGTGGCATATAGCACCTTCTGCTCATCGGTGCATCACAGCACAGCCAAGATATTTTCGATCTCCTGAATCCAGTTCTCCACAAGAATCGGGTTGGTACTTCTTGCGAAGGTAGAAGGCTTCAGACGAGTAAACTGATCAATAGAACATCCTAGCTTAGTGGTGGGACGATCCTGCCCCTGAAAACGCCGCATAACCTCACCTATAAACTGTTGGGCAAAATCCCGAAGCGCCACTATAGAATCGCTGCCACCCTCATGGGCAGCCCCCTCACTACTACTCCCTTCGGCAGTAGCGTTACTGTCCCTGGGATCCATCTTGAAGAGAGAACCAAACGAATTTAGAATTCTAATAACAAATTTAGAATTCTAATAACAAATTTTGAATTCTAATATCCTAACATGATCGGTGCAATTATTACACTAAAATATTTACTTTCAATAAATTTCAAATACAGACATAACTCTTTTCCCCTAATTCACGACATACTTTGCCAATTTCATATTCTCATTCTAGTTTTCAAGTTCCTGCCTTCCGCTTGAAAACAAAACTGTCAATGGATTGTCGTGGTTTTCTAAACTCATCTACTGATCCAAAAAAACAGAGAAGTCTATTAAGGAATTTCTGCCTCTAAGCTTACGAAGCAAAACTCAACGTTCCTATTGCACTCATTCCTATCCTTATCCTACTTGAACCTATACTCTGGTAAAATCATTCGACCTAGTCTACAGAACCTAGTAACTGAGGCTCTGATACCACATGTAGCGCCCCGACCCGCCACGTGACCCAGAGTGCTAGTAAAACATACATTCATGCATACATACATACATACATACATACATACATACATATATATATATATATATATGTATGTATCTGATACCACCTGTAGCATATATAAATGCAACCCGCCCTAACTAGGGAATCCCAGATACACCTGCTATTACTGAACTTAAACAATACAACGAAAGATCTATAAAACATCCAAACGATTTACCAAAGTTCTATTTGTTCCCAAATACATACACACCACTATCTATCTATATATTATAATCCCAAAATAAAAAAATAAGATATTTGGTATCTCACCAGTTCTAATAACCACTCTTAGAAGTCTAATCCCAGCCCCGAGGTAAGTTAGATACAGTTCCCTGAAGGACCTAAAAAATAATTTGTATAATGGGGTGAGACACTTCTTAATAAGACGGATTATATTAATATCAATGTGTGCCTAGCATGAGTTCTCGTAAATATAAGATTTCCATTATTTAACGGTATATGAAATGGCATTTTATAACTATACTACACTATTTTTATTTGAAAATACATAATATCATAATAAAAAAATGATGGCTATATAGCCCATTTTATAGTAAATTTGCCCATATATGCATAAAAGATACAACCTGGACTTCTGTATTAGCGTCGTCACGCTATCATATACTCATACGACATGCTTCCCCCCATGACGAGTTGTGCGGCCCGAAGGCTAGACTCAACATATGGCCGACCGACTATAACTGAGTCAGAAAAGGTAGTAAGTATGATTGTGTCTACCTATGGTCATCCGGAAATTCATCAGATGGGGCCCCCGACACTTCCTCAGGGGAGTACTATGCCCAAGTCACCAATCATCTATACATCATCACACTATCATCCTAGTGTGATTGCACTCCCAGCCACCATATGGCTACCGTACCGTGCTCAATATATCACATCTCATATCCACAGGACTCTAGAATCATATATGGCAATTTACATAATAAAACTGTATTATATCTCATTTCATATAAAACCTGTCATTTAATAACTCTCGGCCCCCGGCCGTTATATCAAATCTCAGCCCCCGGCCATCATATTAAATCTCGACCCCTAGCTGTCCTTTCAAATCTTGATCTCTAGCCATCATATCATACTGTGTATTATTGGTAAAAACATTCTTCTCATATTTACCATTTAAAAAATGTTCTCATGTCACACAATTTTTATCTAATAAATCATAAATAAAATAAACTAATGGGGAAACATACAAGTTGCTGACAATAGGGGTATGAGCATCTCCAAAGTTTTATTTAATTCAAACTACGTATTTTATAGAAAATATGAGATGTTCAACCCATTCCCGTTAATTTCCCCCAAAAACATATGACAATCGAAACCACCCTTTTATATACCCGATTCGTTTAGAAAATCATATATATTGCAATTTAATCGGTCCATATTTCAAAATTAACTGACATAATATAATTTCTTACTTGGTTTACTGGGAACCCTAAATCCAGGCCTTGCAGCATTTGAAGATCAAAACCCTTAAATTACATTTTCTCCAAATTAATCAACTCAACCCATAGAATATGTCTCATTTAGCATTTCCTAGGCCCCATATATTTCAAAATAACGATAAAACCCTAAAATACCTTGGTTTTGGAGTGGTACCTGGAAAGCCCAGTTAAAAAATCCACCTCGCTAGACATGCTAAGAAACACCCCTAGATCCTCATGGTTACTTCTGATCGTCGATTTGGGCGACGAACGATGAGAAATTGTAGAGAGAAGGGGTGAGGACGTGGGTTAGAGAGAGAGAGAGAGAGAGAGAGAGAGAGAGAGAGAGAGAGGGAAAAATGTTAAGTGAAGAAGCAATTGAAAATCCATTTATAGACCGTTTACCTGGCATAATTCGTCAATGAAATGGAGTCGTCATCGACAAACTACAGAAGAATGTTCGTCGACGAACCGTATGCCTAAAATTCCTTTTGATATCTCTTCGTCAATGGCGCCTGAATTTCGTCGACAAACCACGGAAGGACATTCATCTACGAAAGCAGAGAATTTGTCGATGAATTGCTTCTTGCCTTTTAAAATTTTCCCTTTTTCCTTTTTTTATTTATTTCCTTATTTCCTGGGTTCGGGTTTCTTCACATGTCCCAATCTATAGGCCCGAGTGGAGAAGCAGTTATGCTTTTAGATTTCCAAGGTGGTGAATATTGGTCAAGGTGGAGATTGTTGGGGATGTGGCTCATATTCAAAGCGGATCACATGTACCGAAGAAAGCTATGTGGCGCAAGGGACAGAAGCAAGGTGCAGCTAAGCAAGCCAAAACGTCGACATTTGGGGCCTCACCGTCGACGGCTTCAGGTAGTAGCTACAAAGAGTTTTCTTTTGCTCCAAACCATTGACAGTTTGGTCAAATCTTCGACGGTTTCCATCGGAACAAATTACGTATTTTCAAATCGGGGTGTTGTAGATTAAGCTTATCAGAGGGATTTCCTTTGAGGGATTGCAACAGATGTAGTTTAGTTATACTAGAACACTTCTATATGCATTATATTATTATATAAACATCATTATGTAACCCTAGATGGGATTAAGCTTCAAAGATTGTACCTTTGGCATTGATCATAGTGAAAATCGAAGTGCTACTCCTATGGACGTAGGACATTTCCAAACCACGTAAATATTGTGTGTTCTAGTTGTGTTTTTTATTCTTCTTATTACTGATTGCTTGCTTCTTAAGTATATTTCATCATTAAGTGATTGCATTAGTGGTTGTTGATTGTTTCGTGATTGATTATGTGCTTCCGGTGCGCGTGTTCAAGTTGAACAAACAACAACAACCCCAATGTAACATATATGCTTGAATTTTAGATAAAGGTGTTCAACTTTCTCATAGATAAATTGGCATTTAAACTGCTTTCATTTATAAATTTTTCTCCTACCATCAACATTAATGAACCCTTAATATTAACCTCCGACCTCAATCTGGGTTGTGTTTTAAGGAAAGGGTTTTTATCATCTAATCGTACTAGTAGATTTAATTTCTAGCTAGCCCTTTTATGATTATATCTCCTAGAATCCCCCATGTTTATAGCCTTATAGGAACCTATTGAACTAAATTTTCCATCAATTCACTCAAGTTCTCCCCTCTACATCATGAAAAAATTATCGCCAAAGGTCTAGGGTCTAGCTTGACAAACAAACTTTAGATCACACTCTGCTTCAAATACAAAGATCCAAACTCTAACATATGTGTAATCTTCCCTAAAGCCTCCAAAAATTCGTAATTCCATTCCAACCATTTCTTTATTACTCGGTCACAACTCTTTAACCTTCCAACTAATATTTTCTTCCAATTAAATAATCCACCCTTTCACCTTCTTCTAAAAAGTGCAAAATAGGGGCCCTTACATTGGAAGACAGAGAGATCTCAACTCACCTCTCCGCACAAATCTATCGTTGCTAGAACTAAGGAAAAATTCAATTACATTTCAGAATCCCATGCTTGAGTAAGCAATTCAAGTTATTTTTGTCCTTATCCTTTACCATTGGAAATAGAGTAATCACATCACTCAAACTAGGAGCACATACAATAAGAATAAGCAAAGAAACCTTAAATTGAATCCACGAAAAGAAAAAAAAAATCCCACCACTCTTAAATCCTTTGAATAGATGCAAACCCTAGAATAAAGATTGAAATCTCATTCGTAAGGACAAAATTAACTAGAACACACAAAACTCTAATGAAATAGCAACTAAGTAGATTGGGATATTTCAGAGGATTTTCCTCCAGGGATTGCTACAAGAGTGTTTTAAATATAATCTAAGTCTTCTATATGCATACGGTTGAGATATAAACGATATTTTGTAACCACTGATGATAGCTTGACGAATTGATAGTGAAAATCAGCCGCTTGCTCCTGTGGACATAGGCAAATTTCCAAACTACATAATTTCTTCTGTCATGTGTTCTTATTGCTTTATTTTATTCTCTTTATGATTGATTATTTCCATAGATACATCGTTGGTTGCTTGCATTTCTTGTTCCGGATTCGATTTTTTGGTTTCCACTACGCATTGACATTCAGGCCACTTTGCACAACAAATTGGTATCAGAGCTATTGGTTGCAATGGCTAGTATTTCTTCTTTAAAGTTTGATGTTGTTAAGTTTGATGGAATGGAAAATTTCAAACTTTGGCAGAGGAGGGTTAAGTACTTATTGGTGCAGCAAGGTTTGGTGAAGGCACTATATGGAATGAAGTCGAAAGACATGGATGACACAAGTTGGAAGGAGTTGGAAGCGAAGGCTATGACTACTATCAGAATTTTTCCAGCCAATGACATGATGTATCACATCATAAAAGAGGAATCATCGGCGATAGTTTAGCTGAAACTGGAGAGTCGGTATATGTCCAAGTCTTTATCGAATAAGTTGTATCTTAAGAAAAGACTCTATGGGCTTAAGATGGTAGAGGGTTCAGACCTGAATCAACACATCAACATATTCAATAAGATCTTCAGCGATCTGAAGCGGGTTAATATGAAGTTCAAGGACGAAGACAAGGTGTTGATGCTGCTGAATTCCTAACCTACATCACCTATGTATGAGAATTTGGTTACAAATCTGACATGGGAGAAAGAAACCCTAAAGTTAGAGAATATCGTGAGTGCATTGTTGGGGTTCCATCAGAGAAAGAAAGCTAGCAATGAGAGTTCACAAGGTGAAGGGCTTGTGGTGAAAGGTAATTAGGATCGTGGGAGAGGCAAGTTTTGGAATGGATCGAGTAATAATAAAACTCAGTCACAGTCCAGAAAGAGGAAGGACGTTCGATGCTTTAAATGTGGGAAAATTGGGCACATAAAATCAAAGTGTCCAGAGTGGAAGAAGAGGAATGCAGAAACTCAAGAGGGTTCGTCAAAATCTGCAAATGTAGTGAAAGAAGGAGACTCAGGGAGTAGTGATGGTGATATGCTTTCTATTTCATCGGGTTCAAAACGCCTCACGGATTCTTGGATCCTAGACTCGAGATGTTTTTATCACATGACACCCAATAAAGACTGGTTCACCACTTACAGATTGGTGAGTTCTGGTTCCATTTTGATGGGAAATGATGTTGCCTGCAAAGTTGTCAGAATGGGAAATATCAGAATCAATATGTACGATGTGTGGTAAGGACGTTATGTGATGTAAGGCATGTACCGGATCTACGGAAGAATGTGATTTCATTGGGCACTTTAGATATTAACTGGTATAGTTACAATTTTAAAAGTGGATAATGAAGGTGTGTAAAGGCATCTTGATGGTGATGAAGGGACATAAGTTAGCACGGAATATTTATGCACTGTTGGGTACCACAGTTGTAGGTGGAGCTGCAGCTAAAAATTCTGAGTTAGATAATACTATTTTTTGTAAATCAACGACACACAAAATGGAGGGTATTCTTAACTACATTTATTTGTATGTTTGGGGACCGGTTAGGGTAGCATCATGGGTTGGACATATGTACCTCGTGAGTTTATCAAGAAAGGTCTGGAGGTACTTCTTGCAGCACAAGTCAAAGATGTTGGCTAGGTTTAACTTGTGGCTGAGGTGGAAAATTAGACCGGGAGTAAGATCCTCGGGTCAAACATTGGAGCTAAATACACTCCAGTCAATGAATTTTACAAACAACATCTCATGTTGTATACATGGCTTGCAAGGAATTTCTTGGTAAATTCAGTGAGTATGGCGTGTTTCTCGATTAACTGATCACCAAGGGTATCACTAGATGGGAAAGTTGTAGGAGAGGTTTGGACAGGTTATGCGGTAGACTACTCTGGCTTGAGAGTGTTTGGAGGTCCAGCCATGCATGTTTCTAGTGAAGTGAGATCTAAACTTAATGTAAACTCTAGATGGTACAACTTTTTGGGGTATCTAAAAGGGGGGTTCAAGCTATGGGATCCAATGGCAAACAAGGTAGCGATCAATGGAGCCATGATTTTTTATGTTAAATTCATGATGCAACACACTCAGGTAGATGAAGAGAAACATGTTCCAAAAAGTTGCAATGGCAATGAGCATGTGATGCAGGCGAAGTTAGAGACTCGGAGCATATATGACATTGTTCATAATGTAGGGAGTTCTAGCTCAAAATACCGGCAGCATCATAGTATAAACTGCAGTAGAAAAGAGATTGTGATGTAGATGGATTACAAACTCGGGGCAGAGATGACATCGTTCATATTGTAGGGAGCTTTAGCTCGAGAGACCAGCAGGATCACAATGGGTCTAGGTGCACTATCAAGCCATCGCCCAGGTATAAGTTTGATGATCTAATGTCTTATGCATTCATTTCTACTAGTAAAGTTCCTACTATTTTAAAGATGTGGTGCACAGCAAAGGGAAAAATAGATAAATGGGTGGTATGGTGGAGGAGATGGAGTTAATGCATAAGAATCAGATGTGGAAATTGGTGGAGCTTTCAGAGGGGAAGAGGGCGATAGGATGCAAGTGGGTAATTTTTCTATTTTTTTATATCGATGACATGTTAATTGCTGGGAAGATTTTGACTAAGATTAATCAGTCGGAAGCTCTGTTGAGAAAGGAATTCGACATGAAGGTTTTGAGTGCGGCCAAGAAGATTCTTGGGTTGGAGATTCGCAAGGATAAAGCTGCAGGGAGATTGGGGCTATCTCAAGGTGGCTTTGTAGACATAACTACAAGGAGATTATGCTTATCTCATGATGGTTTTGTGGAGAAGGTGTTGGAGAGGTTTAACATAGTTAATGCAAAATCATTCACTAGTACACTATTGGCAAATCAATGTAAATTGTCTACTACTCATAACCCAAGGACGGACGGTGATGTTCGGGACATGTCAAAGGTCTCCTACACCAGTACAATGGGGTGTCTTGGCAAGCAACAGAGTGGTCCATCAGTTTTGAGAATAATAGATGCAGACTACGCAAGGGACTTGAATGACAAGAGGTCTTCAATAGGGTATATGTTTACTATTGAAGGAATGCATATTTGTTGGAAGTCCAGGGTAGAGTCTTTGGTTGCATTTTCAATAACTGAGTCAGAGTACATAGTAGGGGCAGAGTCTTCCAAAGAAGCGTTGTGGTTTATAGGATCGGTCAAGGAGCTGGGTATTTAGTTAAGTGAAGTTCTTTTTACCATGAACAAGTTCAAGCATCGCTTGGACTTGGTTAACGTCTATAGGTGCTAGATGGAAGGTGTTCCCAATCTACTGTCCCAGGTGGAGCGGCGGGTTATGCTTTTGTATTTCTCTTAAGTGGTGTATATTCTCCAAGGTAGATATTGTTGGAGATGTGGCTCATATTAAGTGGAATGCATGCGCCAGGAAAACATGGTGAAGCAAAGAACAAGGAAGCTAGTTGTAGGAAGAAACCATTGATTATTTAGTCGATGGTGATCGACAATTCTGGCCTTGGGGGATAACTGTCGACGGTTTCAATCTACAAAAGGAATAGCTCTAGGTATTAAACCTTCGACGATTTTGTTTGGCGCAGATCATGGATTTTGAATTGGGAGATCAATAGATTGGGAGATTTCGCAGGATTTTTCTCCTAGGATTGCTACAGGAGTTTTTTAGATATAGTTTAAGTCTTCTATACATATAGGGTTGAGATATAAACCATATTTTGTAACCTTTTATTTAAGTTTCACGAATTGATAGCGAAAATCAGCCGCTTGCTCCCATGGACGTAGGCAAATTTCCAAACCACGTAATATCTTATATCGTGTGTTCTTATTGCTTTATTTTATTCTCTTTGTGATTGATTATTTCCGTATATTCATCGTTGGTTGCTTGCATTACTTGTTCTAGATTCAATTTGTGTTTTTCCATTGTGCATTGGTATACTACCACTCTGCACACTAGAAGAGGCCAAGGTGATAACCAAATGGAAAGAAATTCAAATTAATACCCTAATCGTCGCAGCAAAAACAAACCACACAACATTGAAACAAAATCTTTAAAGAAGACTAACATAATGTCTGGAGTCAAATAGATTGGAAGTGCAATGGAACCTAAAGTGAAAACCAAATAAAGATTAATCTACAAATGGGGAAAAAAAAACATAAGTACAAAATCCTATCATGAAACATGAATTTTTGACCGATGATATCAATCCAAAATTTATTTCCCCCTTGTAGTTGCTTAATTAGTAAGGCTTGGGCCTAGTCCTTCGTATGGTCGAGGGTTCGAGTCCACCACCTCTTAGATCAGACTTATGATTTACTTCGACTGCTAGCTATAGGGCTGATTATCGCAATATGGGTTTGGTGCCGCACTAGGGTATCCATTGTAGCTCATCTGTAATGCCCTGACCCGCCATGTGGGGCCCGATGTGCTACTTTAGTGATATCTGTGTACGTGATACCATATTCATTATATAAATGTAGTAGAAGTAAATAAAACATTCTCCAAAATCCATTACCAGAGTTTTAAACTGCTAACATATATAAAAGTCTCTCGATATCCATATTACATTCCAACCAAAATAAAGAAAACTAACTCAGTCCATACGACCATATTACATAGCCAGGAAACTTCACACATAACTTAAATATAATAGAGTTCTTACTGACACTCACAAAAACTAACTGGTTACCACCCCACCCGGAGTTCGCTATACTCAACCTCGAGATGGTCATGAAAAGATAATTTGTATATTGGGGTAAGACACTTCACAGTAAGACAGATTAAGTTAATATTAGTCTATGGCCAACATGAGTTTTAGTGTATACAGAAAACATTTCATTCTCCATTTAACCGAAAAAAGCAGTTATACAGTATACTCACTCTGCATAGTTGAAAATACCCTTTTCATTTCCACTATATAAGCCAGTTTAGTAAACAAATAACACCATTTATATAAATTAACAGATATGCGTAAAAGACATTCCTTAAGACTAACAACATGCTTAACCCCCAGGAGGGGGTATGCGGCCCGAAGGCTGGCCTTAGCCCTGGGGGATCAACCAGACAAAGTCAAAGTATCCATTTTCTAATACACCTGCAGACATCCGCAACCCAGTTGCAGGTCTAATTGCCTTACCACTTCCTAGTCCGGACCCCAGGGAAGGTACCATCTCTACGTAGGCTAATTGGCTAAAACCATCCTACACCTCTCAATCCAGTGTGGGCGCACATGGCCAAATAATAATTCCCTAGCAACGATACCGTGCTCACAATTGGTCCTTAGGGTTCGTAAAGTATATCATGCAATTTAAGTAATAAAAGCGATAGTTTAAATATCATTTGTACAAAACTTACCATTTAATAAAACCCGGCCCCCGATCATCAAATGCCACTCGGCTCTCAGTCGTTAAACAAAACCCCAGCCCTCAGCCATCAATTAAAGTCCCACCGCCGACCGTCAAGTAAAACTTGGCCCTCGGCCGTCACATAAGACCCAGCCTGTAGCCATCATATCAAAGCCCCACATTTTTTCACAAACGGCTTTAGTTTGTTTCACAAATAGTTCCAGTATTTTCACAACCATACACAAATTCGGTTATACAATAACCCCCAAATATTATTCACTTGCCACACGATTTCGGTATTTAAACGTAGTCTATAAATAACCAACAAGTACCTCATAATATATTTAATTGATAAACAAACCTTTCACCGTCCATATTATTCAAAATACAATATCATATGTCCTAGATTTGAAAAGTCCAATTTGAACGGTTGGTTTTTGAAATAACAATTGAAAACATAAATATACAAACATACGAAGCAATTTGATTGGTTTAGTTTCAGTAAAAACCTGACTTAACTTAATCCCCTTACCTGTTTACTAAGAGAATTCTTACGACGCTTCTGAAGCCCAACCCACGGCGACACGGACTCCAAAACCCTAAAATCACATTTCCTCAATTTAAACAACTCCACCTTAGAATAACAATCAGTAAACATCCCCAAGCCCATACACTCCATTTAAATAGTTAAATGTTAGAAAAATAGCCCATTTCTACCCTTACCTCAACTTTAGAGTGATGCCGAGAAAGCCCCAAAATACGATTCCGTTTCGATGAACTCGTCGAGAATTACCCCCAGATCCTCGTGATGACTTCCGATCATCGATTCGAGCGACGAACAACAAGAAATCGAAGAGAGAAGGGGTGGGGTGCGCAGGTTAGAGAGAGAGAGAGAGAGATTTAGGTTTTATTAATTAAGAAGTAATTTAAAACCTATTTATAGTCGTTGACTCGGCCGACTTCATCGACGAATTGGAGCATTCGTCGACGAGTTGTAAAAGGACGTTCGTTGTCAAAAGAAGGGGTTCGTCGATGAACCTTAAGCCTGAAATTTTTTGTCTCTCGGGATTTCTTTGTCGACGACGCCTGAACTTCATCAACGAATCACAAAAGGGCACTCCTCGACGAAAACAGGGGATTCGTCGACGAGGCCTACTGCTTTACTCTTTTAAAATTTCCCTTCCTTTTTTTCTTATTTATTTCCTTTATTTTTTGAGTTTGGGTTTCTACATCATCGGTGGCTAAAGTACCCACGTCATAAAATATAAAAAAAAAAAAAAAAAACAATCCAAAATATCCTTGACTTAATGCTTGCCACAATTCTTTCAGGGAAAATAAGCACCTGATTAGTTACGGGATTGTTTGGTATTATTGTCAAAAAATATGGAAAAATAATATTGAAAACGGGAAGTAAAAATCATAACCAGAAACAAAAACCAAAAAATAAGAACTTGTTTGGCTAATATTTATAAAGTTAAAATAAAATAAAATTTTAATTAAAAATGTTCATTTTAGTCTTTAAATTGAATAATATTCTAAAAATAGGATTAAAATAATAAAAGTGCAAGATTATACAAATTCATAATACTATAATAAAAATAAAATTATTATAATTGTTTTACCTAATTTTTATATTTCCAAATCCACTTTACAATGTCAATCTTATTGTATATGATAATTGAAAAAAAAAATTGTAATTGGCTTTTATTATTTTTTTTAATTTTAATTTTTTTAAAAAATTATATATATTTTTATGTTGATAATATTTGATCTCATATAATCATTTTATTTCTATTTTAATTAAAAATTTATACAAAATAAATTATTTAATAAAAACTAATTTTGTATATTAAAATTTGTGGCAACAAGTTTTGACAAAACAAATGAAAACCATAAAATCTAAATTTTAATTAATTAGCAAATAGTTAAAAACCAATAACAGAAATAGAAAACTAGCAATATAAACAAACGTATTTTAATGATCTTTTTTTCACTATACAAAAATAGGAAAAAAAAAATAGAAATAGCAACAATACTAAACAAGCCCTAAGGTTTTATATATAATTTTCTGCATTGTAAAACACAGATAAAAAAAAAAAAAAAAAAAAAGGAGAACAAAAACAAAAACAAAAACAAAACAAAACAAAGCAAATAAACAAAAAAAACAAAACAAAAAATCTGCATTTGGTTAAGTATTTAGAAAAATCATTTTTAAAAATGTATCTAAAAATACCCCCTTAAAAATACAATTGCCAAGAAAGGATTTAAGGTGTGTCTTATATTTTCAAGTACATTTTTCAAGATATAATGAAAATACGTCATTTATGGGATATAACTCGCTTTATAAATAAATAATAAAATAATAAAAATAAATAAAAATATCCAAGAGCCCTTTGAAAACTCAACTAATTCAATAATATAATTAGTCCGCCCTCTCTCATTCTCCACTTAAATATCAAAATATAATTTCATATGAAAAACCATAGTCCCAAAGGCTCCATCTCCACTTATTATTATTATTATTATTATTATTATTAAATAAATAAATAAATTATCACTTGGATTAAAACACAGCTCTACTGTTTGATTTCCCGAAATAATTTCAAGGACTAACGAAGCACATTTTGAGTATAAAAAAAATACGCGAAATAATCTCTCAGTTTTATTTTTAGAAAACAACATTATAGATTTTGTCTTTTACTAATCCAATGGATCCTATGTATTCGCTGGCGTCCACTCACCCGCTCGTAAACAGCTGTCGTCCCTCCCCTCCCCTCTTTTCATTTTTTTTTTTTTTTTTTGGGGTAAGATCTGCAATTAATCGTTCGAATTTGACAAATCAACTATCCAAGTAGAAAAGAAAAAAGAAAAATATTTCTAAAATGATTTTTTCCACACGTTAGATTATGGGGGGGGGGGGGAAGTGGAAGAAAATAAAATGCATCATAAATTAATGAACAAAAAATTTAAAATTTATTTTTTTAAAAAAAAATTAGTAGATTAGAATAAATGTTTGTTTCTAATAATATTTGATGTAAAGAGAAAATATAACTAACAAGTATATTTTTATTTAATTTTTTTTCTCAAATAAAATTCTTAATATAAACAAAGCCTTATAAAATGACGCTTTAGGGTAAAACTTGTTTTTTATTTTGAACATTTTTTGAAGAAAATTTAACTTTTAAGCTTGTTCCAATTTTTTTAAGAAACAATATTAATTTCACCACTAACTCTCAAATTTCAAGTTTTAATTTTTGACTTACTATAGACTATCTTCTGTGCTAAGAACCATTCTTGTGGAGGAGGTTTAGTGAATTTAAACTTTCATAAGATACCCATAAAATATTTTTAACCATTTTTAAAAGAGTGCAAATGATGTTAATCTTCTCTTCATGGAGGAATGTGGCTCCTCTAAGAACTCACATCACATCACTAAGACTTATTAATACTATTTGTGAGGCTAATCAAACTTTATCAAGTTTAATTATTTTATTATTTATTATATTGTATAAATGGTGCATCATTTATTTTATAAAAATTATATATTATATTTATTTTATATATTTTATTACCAAATTAATCTTAATGGAGTTTAAATCAAATTTTCAGATTTCAAAATCAAATCAAGTTCACCAATTCTAAGAACAACTTAATTCGAGTGTCAATTGGTGTCAAATTTAGAATATTCCACAATATCTATTTCATTTAGTTATACACTTATCCAGTCCCTTAATACTAAACGATTATTTCTTCTAACCATTTCACTTGTGTTTTGCTTTTTTCCTTCTTCTTCTTTACCTTTTTCTTTTTTTTGTGAGGGGGGGGGGGGGGGGTGGTTATTTTCACGATAGTCCTAGGTTATACAATGGTGCATCCATCTCCTATTCCTAAGATTGAAACCCAATACCTCCAACATAAAAGTATAGAGAACCCTTCATATGGTTTTCCATCCATAAAGCATGAACAATTGAAGATAGGCTGTAACTTATCCGGTCGAACAAAATAAAATGTATTGAGAGTAGCAGCAAAATATATGACAAATGTGTAAAAATATAAAAACAAATTTTTATTCCACCCTATTCCATTTCATTTCATTTTTAAATACTAAAGGTTGAGTTACTTCCTTGCCCACATCCAATATGCTAATATATGAATTAAAAAATAAAAATAAAAAAAAAGGTCGAGACCTTTGTTGTCCTTATCTCGTCCCAATCCTATTATAAATTCTGAATTTGATGATTTGCACACTTTAACAATAATAACATGGAAACTCTACTTGTGTAGAGAATGCCATTATTCGTGTGATGTTTCTCCATAAGAAAGGCATTTCACATTCTAAATTATTTTTCTTTAAAAGAAAAGCAGTGAATCTTTAATCATAGTACCTATCTATCTAGACAAAGTTCATCAAAGGTATGTAGATAATGCAATTAGTGCATTAAAACAATAAGCAGAAAAATTGTAATTACAATACATGTAAGTTTAGAGATTGCTTTGAACACTTGTCCTTTTTACTCTAAAGATGTCGGACGATATATGTTTTTTGATGAATAATATTGTCTTTAATCGTTTAGTAGAAGTAGAATATAAAACTCCTAGTACGTTCATCTCAACATAAAGAAGAAGAAATTCAGCTAACTTAAGTTGTCTTGGCTCATAATGTCAAAATGCTGCTAACTGGCACCCTCCCAAACCATGGTGCAGCGTTTCCCTTTCCTTGATTTTTTCCTAATGGGATAAGTGTAATTGAAAAATAGCTCTAGGTGGTTTTGTGGGTCACCCTTTAGCATTCATATTTGTACCTCGAGAAGATCAAGGGTAGATGTAGAATAACCAAAGCTGAATGAGTATCATGACATTTGATGGTGCTCCATTCTCAAAACATTATCCTAAATTATGTTGAATTATATTTAGAAGGCAAATTTGCTTTCTATAATTTGCTAACCGTGTTTTTTTTCACAGGCTAAAGGACTGAGCAGGCTAAGGGAGGGATCCTTATTTTTTGTACATGGACTAGAGCTTCCCTACGCCTTCCCTCCCTCATTGGCTAGCAAAGGCTAAGATATTTCGTCAGTATAAAAATGAAAAATAAAAACAAAACCTAGAATTACAATCTCTTATTTTCCTCAAGCCAAGGTATAGGATTACTATCATAGTCGGTCTGGTTCAATTTCATCCAAAACCTTTTGAAACAAGCATACCCTGACCTAAAATGGTTAATATTTAAAGGTCTAACTTCAAAAGATTCAATAAGGAATTGAGGATTATTTAGTTGTGGAAAATAACTTTCGATCCCTACTTTTAGTTTTCAAAAAAAAAAACAGCAGCTTAATTTCCAACTTTCCCTTGCAAATTTAGAAAATTGAAAATCAAAGTGATATTTTTATAATTATTTAAAAAATTCGAAATTATAAATAAGCTACGTACCACATGTAAATAGTACCAAACCTTTTTTCTTGTTTTCTATTTTTTATACAAATACTGCATAATTAAAAAAAAAATATTCAATTTTTTTTAGAAAACTAAAACTAAAAATAAAAAAATAAAAAAAGATTTTCCACAACTAAATAAATCTAAATTATAATTAAGAAATTAAGGCATGTTAACCATTAATGTGCTCTCATTCCCTTTTGCTCCTGCTTAGATCTTTGATATCAATTAATATTAATATTCTATCAATCACACCTATTGCCTTGTGTATAGCCAAAAGCAAGTGTAATAGTGAGACGAAATTGTGGGTTTCTTGATCTCAATAATCTCACTTAGGCTCAATCACGTCTAAGGGTTATTTGGGGCCAATTACACACACCACAAGTTTAGATTCAAGAAATTTTGCATAAATTGAACATATTAAATTTTTAAAAAAAAATTTCTATAATTTTTTGAGTTAGGTTGCTATTTGAAATTAACATATGAAATTTTTATTTGAAATATATTATTTCTAAAAAAATAAAGTATTAATCTTATAAATATGATTATAGATAGTAAATAATCTTGAATATACAATTATGACGATGCTTTTTAAAAATAAAAAATAAAAATTTTAACCCTATTGACTTATTATTAACAACCTACGATTTAAATAACAATAGAAATTATCAAACCAAGAAGATGGTAGGTTGAATTAGAAAGGAATTCTCTTGCGTTCTCTCTACGCAATAGACGTACAAAAAAAATTATTTGAAGAACTTAATGAAATATCAAATTATTATCATATTAAATGGTTGAAGTCGATTTCTTAAACACAATCTTTCACAAGGAAAGTAGAATTTTTATTAGAATATTATTACAAAAAATTTGATTTGTTACATCAATCAATCGGCAATGAATCAAAATGGTTCATCAAATATTTAATTTCAATTCATAGCAATAACTTAACTCCAAAGTCACTTTTGCCATGCCAAGGCCCTTTGACGTAATGGGGGTTTTTATTTGCTCTCAATCAAGGGTAATAGATAAATAATTCAAAAAGAAGTGAATCATAATTGTTCATTAGAATCTTTTAATTGATTCCTTCTTATTCAATATGACATTCTCAACACTCTTATCTAATTAGACCAAGTCTTAACATGTTTTCTTAACATAAATAGACCCTAGTCAATTGGTATTTCATCCAATCTTCCTCTCACCCTTGTCATTTTTAAATTTTAACATGTTGTCTTGACAAAAATAGACCCTAGTTGATTTGTCTACCATCCTCTATATCCATCTATCCTTATTATTGGTTCATTTACTACGCTACCCCCCCCCCGGGCGTATTGATCTATCATCATTTTAGTATAACTCTAATTCTATTGTCGATATGTGGCAAAGAAGAACAAGAATACTCCTTTGATAGTCAAGGTTTATTTAGATATGATAACAACTAGGTTTAAACTACAACTTTGAGCCCAAGTTAAAAACAAACCATGGTCATCCTCCAAACCAACATCCCCCTTTCATCTTTATAATTAAAAAAAAAATGATGAAAGAATAAAATGTTGGTGGTCAATAGTGGGTTATATATAGCAACATTTGGTTAAAACTATGCTCAATATTTGGATGAGCTACAACAATTAGCAAATTCCAATTGTAATCGTTTGTGTAATGCAATTATTGATTTACATGTATATTTGGATGATTTCTACTTTGCACGATTGTTTCGTTCTTTTTCTCCTTCTTTTTCATTCTTAATACACATTTTACATTTGAATCAAAGTGAGATAGAAAATTTTATTTTTATTTCCTACAAAAAGCTAATAGAGCTTAAACAGGACTACTACTAAAGCTTCTATTGCACCTTTAGGAACAAAACTAGAATTTAAGATAGTTTCTTGAAGGAAACAATCAAATGGCACATTTTAATGTCACTTAATAAGGCAAGAACCTTGCCCTAAGAAGAAGATATGCCCTAATTCCCTTTTAATATGCTAAGAAGGCAAAATTGAGGAACCAATTAAGATGTTTTTTTATGTTTTATCTCTCTTTTCTTTTCAATGGTTCGTTTGATCTACCGTGGCTGGTAATGCACTATGACTAATGGTTGGAGTCAATAGATGAGGGGATTTTCAAATACCTTTTATATGTTATGAGAGATAACCAAGATCTCCTAGTCTTAGGTCATGGTTTGGTAAATCCTAGCTAAGGGAAAGATAAAGGCATAGGAGCTTGGAGTAGGGGAAAAGGGTGGAGAAAAATTAAGTAGGGAACTAGATAAGGTAGTGCATGTTTTATTATAAAAAAAATAATCTTCATTTTTCATTTTTAAAATTTTATAAATAATTACAAAAAAAAATAGCTTACTTTTAGTTCTGCAACATTTGTTTTTTCAAAAATGGAAAACATTAAGTTTTAGCACTATTCAATTGTTAAAAATAGTTCTACTTTTTATTTTTAAAGTTTCAAATAATTATAAAAATGTCAACTTGTTTTCTAATTTTTCGAATTTGCATATGAAAGTTGGAAAACATCATTTATTATTTCCTACACTTTTGATTTCTTATATAATTTTTAGAAAGTTGAAAAACAAAGTGTCATTTTTGTAATTATTTAAAAATTTAGAAATAAAAAATGAAAAAATATCTCCATTGCTAACAATCTCTTTATTTTCTACCTTTTAATACAATCTTAAGAAAATGAAAAATAAGATGATATTTTTAAAATTCTTTTGAAAACCAAAAATAAAAATAAAAAATAAAAAATAAAAATTATTTCCCATAACTAGACAAGCCCTTAACTTATTTGGTTAATTGTGAGAGAGGAGGCACATCCTTGGGAGTTATTAATAGTGTCAAATATGATTAGAAGTATGTGTGATGGGTGCGTCTAGGTGGAGATAGAAAGAGGAGAACATTTAAGGAGTTCGCTAACAGGATTGTCTCGATATCTTGCTTTTGCACAAGACAAAGTTAGGAGAAGTGGACACTTTTTATATTTAAGGCATTTGGGACTTTGGTAGTAGAGATTGGATGTCTTTCCCTACTTTTGGTCAACAACCAAATTGTGTTGGTGGAACTTTTGGTCAACAACCAAATTGTGTTGGTGGAATGTGAAGGTGAACAAGATCATCTACTAGGGTCTTCCTCTTTGTCACTTTTGCAAGAGCTTACAAATTTTAAGGACCGATGGTATAAGCCGATTTGTGGACCAACTTTTATTCCTCACAAAATTCTTTTCTTTATGAGTTAGCGTTTTTAGCCCTTAATAGTCCATGTAGGGTGGAAGGAGGTGCTTCAATTTTATCTACAACTCTAGGAATATATTTTGTTTGAGGGGGGTGCCGGGGGGGCTGATTTCTCCATTTGGGATTGTAGGCTTAAGATGGCCCTTTCAGTAATGGCAATGTTGATTTCTCCATTTGGGATTGTAGGCTTAAGATGTCCCTTTCAGTATTGGCAATGTTGCACTACTTTTGTTCTCTACCATGATGAATAAATTCATTTAATGAAGGAATTTCTCCTTCATTCTTTCCCTCTAAATTTTTACCCTATCACTAGTTGTTACTCCCAATTTGAAGCATCAATTCTCCACTCATAGAGAGATCCAATTGTCAAAACCAATAAAATTCCATCATGAATGGATGGCATTAGGAGATAGGCCTCTTTTCGTATTGATAAATTCTTGGTTACCAATATAGGAACGTGTTTCCCCAACTGTTGTGAAGAGATTGTAGTTAGGCATATCTCAAATCATTGCCCTGTGCTTTTAGATTCCAATCCTTTTGAATAGGCCCTAACCATTTTAGAATTGAGAACATGTGGTTGATGCTTCAAAATAACATTAATTAGGAATAGGTGGAGGCAATGTCAAGTCTAGAGCTGTGAGGGCTTTAAATTGATGTACAACTAATGCTTGTTCAAATTAAGTCCAAATAATGGAATAATGATGTTTTTAGAAATGTTAAAAGGTTGAAAACGACATTTTATTGAAAATTCTTGGTTTGGATACCCGAAGGAGTATGGTATGTTATGTGAGGCAGATATGACCAGAACGACCATGATTTAGAGTTGGTTGTGAGTTGGCACTAAAATTCAAAGATGAAGTGAGTGAATGTGGGGGGGGGGGGGGGGATTGTAATTCAAACTTATTTCATAATGTGTCTAGTGGTTGAGAAAAGGTTTGGCAAGCTCCTATAGGTGCCTAGAGAGGCTTTCCAAAGTTAAAAACGGTCACACACGCGCTCGGAGGGTTAGGGTGGAAAAGAAGGGTTAGGGAATGGGGTTATACTTCAGCTGGATTTTGACTAAGCATATGGTGTGGTGTATTAAGGATTTTTTTTTTTTTTTTTTTGATAAAGTGATTAGGAAATGCCTTGGGTTAGTGTGAGGAAGTGAATAAAAGGTTGTTTGAGTTTGATTAGTATGTCAATGATTTTTAATGGTCAAAATCTAGAGAGTGAATGTTTAAGGCTTCTCAAGGGCATAGCAAAAGGATTTGTTGTCATGCTTTTGTTATCCTTGATATTTTAAGTAGGTTAAACTTGCATGCCCAGGTTTTGAGAGTGTTTAGCAATTTATTAGGATATAGGTGGTTGAGGTGTCACATCTTCAATTTGCCGATGAAAATATTTTTTTCCTAGAGGATAATGTTGTAAAAGTCCTAAAGTCAAGTTTTCAAAATGATTTCAGATTAAAGATATGTATGTCCAAGGGTGAGGTGGCCCAAATAAGTTGGATTGTAGTGAGTTTGAGGGATTTGGAACTTTATCCTATTGCATTTCTTTAGATTTGTTATTCTCTTATTTAGGTCTCCCTCTATAAGGCAATCCTACTTTTGTGGATTTTGGGATCTAAATTGTTGAGATAGTTGACAGAGGGTAAAAAGGGTGATAAAGGGCATGCTTGTCTATTAGGCATCAAATTACACTTATTGATTAGTGTTTCCCTTCTAGCATGCCCATTTATTTCTCATCACATTTTATAGTTCCCATGAATGTAACTAGGCTACTATAGATGCTAAGTTTGGGAGAGAATAAGAGCAACCATCTTGTTAGTTGGGTTTTAGTTAGAAGATCAAAGTCTGAAGAGGGACTAAATCTTGATGATGTGGTATCTGAAGAACATCTCTCTAATTCAAGAATAGCTATGAAGGTTCCCTTAAAAGGCTAACTTGGTGATTAGAAGTATGGAGTTCAATAAAATGGGTGGGATACCAAAGGAAGAGATATTGTTTCTCAAGCTAGCCTCTAGAAGTTAGTTTCCCATGTTGCTTACTCTTTTTCTCCCCTTTTACCTAGTTTAGAGTGGGTAATGTCATCGAGGTTATTTTGGGAGGGTGTTCGGGTGGGAGAGGTTTCATTGGACAAGTTGGTCTCTCATGTTTTCTTAGCTCTCTTCTCTTCACAATGCACTGTCAACCTTTTCATTTATTTTGAGGGTAACTCTTAGAATGTTCATTTCTCAAGGAACCTCAATGAAAAATAGGTTGATGTGATCTACCTTTCTTAGTGCACTAGATCATTTTCTAACTTTCTATGAGGGCAATAAGGGAGTTCAGGTTGGTACTCGTTGGCTTTCTTTCTTCTAAATCTTTTTTCCTTCATCTCTTGAAAATTCCTTCCCCTAGTCATTTTCCTCAAAGCCATATCATATGGAATGCCAAGGTTTCCTTTAAGATTCAAGCTTTGATCTAAGACATAACTCTCAACAAGATTAATACATATAAATTTTGATATATGCCTATAAGGCCCTCAATACTAATACATTCATGATGTGCTAAGAGTATAATAGAGTCCATATTGTTTTTGGCACCTCTTTGGACTAACTCATTTGATTTTTTTTTTTTCTTAGGAATGTTGTCATTTAACAATTCAAAAGGATTGAAGACAACATTATTGGGAAATTTTTGTTTTTATCTTGTTCTCCTGTTATTTTTTTTCTTCTCTTAATTTATTTTACTATCGCTAAATTTTTTTTTTTTTTTTAAAAATGATAAGTCTCCAAGACATTTCTATTCATGCTCCTAGCAAATAAATAATAAAACTATGGATAAACTATCTTTGGACTTATGCTAGGGTTAAAAAGTCACACAAAGGTACAAGACACCTTTACAAGGGTGTCGAAAGATTGAAAAGCTCATCACAAACTCATATCAAGCATCGACATGAAGATGTTGGCAATACAAGGACACTGAGAATGCTCATCACCATCTCATATCAAGCATCAACCAAGAAGACACAATGTAAGGACAAATTAGGTCTTAACCTTGTAGGTGCCCTTTATTGTAAAGCCATGAGGTTCGATTAATAAGGGAACACTTCACTAAAGTTGCTTTTAGCCTATTTCACCATAGTTCATCTAAAATACTCCCATCCTAAACCAGTCTCTTTTTGTGACAACTCTTATATTACAACATCGCAATTGTGGAATAGAATAAGGGCTCAAAAATATTCACTCTTCTAAGATATTAAAGGGTTGAGACTTCCACCCAGTCAATACTAATATTGTAGTAGATTTATTTTCATCCTTATCATTGTGAACCAACTTTAAGATTCTAACCAAGACATAACCATGCTAATGAATAACTAATATGCAGTGGATATTCAAAGCTTGATTATTCTTCTGGTGTTCTTCGCCAAACGAATTAAGTAGTTGGGGAAACTAACCACACCCAAAAAAGAACAACTTTCATTTTTTAAGACCTTGATGCTTCCATTTGGCATAAACCAATGTAGTACTAGATTTAGTTTCATCCTTAACATAGCGGTCGAACTTCAATGATATAACCAAGACACAACCGGGCTTATGGAGAAGTAGATAGGTGTTAGATATTTCGATCCTTATCACACTTCTAGTGTTCATCACTAGCAGATGATCATGTCCAGATTTTAACCCACATTAGGCACCATTGTGTGTACACACACACACATGTGAGAGCAAGTATTCACATGGAGAATCCAATTGTTGAAAGGACTAGATAAGTTTCTAATATAAATTCATCTCCAACTCTGTAACAAAAGCCTATCCAGTGTGGTACATGGCCCTAGCAAATCATAGATTCAAATCCTTACAATGCCAATACAATCATTTACAAAAATTTAGGATGTATCTAATGTATTCCTACCAAAACTACCTTTGGCTACAACAGAGAATACAGGAATTAAAATGAAAATTTATATGGAACAAAAACCAAAAATATACTGAAAAGGATGACAATGAAGATGCAAAAGAAACACCCAAAATT
Source organism: Malania oleifera (assembly GCF_029873635.1). Lineage (NCBI taxonomy): Eukaryota > Viridiplantae > Streptophyta > Magnoliopsida > Santalales > Ximeniaceae > Malania > Malania oleifera. The sequence continues at coordinate 65,150,106 of NC_080424.1, forward strand.
GTCTCTGGTTTGAAAATGCACTACAGAAACTTTTTATCACACGATGCTCAAGAAGACCGAGGGTGTGATAATTTCATCATAGTAGTTTGAAAACATCATAGTAGAACAACACTTATTAAGGAGGAAAAAGATCTTGACTTTAAAAAAGAGAGAAATTATGCAGTGATCATGAGCACAACATGTTATATTTAAAATAAAAGTTTGGAATCTTGCAGGTGTTAGCCTAAGTTATCGTAGATTTCATTTTGTTTTGCAGATAAGAGTTATGGCTGGCTGCTTGAATTATAATCATTTGAGGTTTTCTTGTGCTTATAAAACTCAACATATTAAGAAAGAGAAGACAAAAGTCAGTTAATTTCATCATATAGGAGAGTCTGACACTATTTTGTATTTTTAGTACGAGAATATAATACCAATATGTGCGCTCCTGCGATAATATGTTGGAGTGTAACATACCTGACACATTCATTTGACTTTCATCAGTATGAAATCAGTTATTGAACGTTACAACAAATCAAAGGAGGAACATCTTCAGTTGGCAAACCAAACTTCCGACGTCAAGGTATTCTTCGTGAAGCAGTTTTACTTTCTGCTCTTGCAATTACCATGTCTCAAGATGGCACACTTGATACATGATTATGATTTTATATGTTTGTCCCAACACATTCAGCACAGCACTAATTTTCTCTTCATAACAGCAAATATTATAAAATATATTTGTTTCTAGTTCATGGAGAAAAATTGTCTTTAAATAGGATAGTTGAAGATCAAGGAATAGACATTGGCATAACCTTAGCCATATTCTTTGCTAAAATTCAAATAATAAATCAACATTCAACAAATTCAAACAAGATAAAAAGTTGCCTAACCTTGACTACAACCTAAGGAAAATTTTCTCAAAAAATTCCTATGGAAGGCTGCTGGAAAGTAAAATCCTCTCTTTCCTTGTACTTTAAGAGAATAAGATCTCAAGAACATCTCAATTTATTTTAACAGCAGTTTTCCACCTGCATCACTTTATTAGCATCCAAAGAGTGAAGTATTTAATCGTAAAAAAACTGAAGCCCAATTTTCGGAACCTTCTTCATATGAATCTTATGTCCAAGACAATCATTAAAGTCAATTGGAGCAAACACATCTTTCCCTGACATAATGACCTAATTAATATCATGACAATCTTGAAACAATGCAATATTCACATTGTGAGTAAAACTAAAATAGATACAGGGTTGCTATAGTTAATGCTGTCATCCAGCATACAGTGTTTTCAGGCTGCTTGAGAACAGTATGTTACTCATTTTAAAACTCTAATTTGAGCCTTCATCCAAAGCTTATTTCCTGACACTGATAACCTGCAGTTTCCTCATTAAAAGCTAGCTCATTTTTTTTTTTCTTTTTTCTTTTTTTTTTTTCCTTCTTTAGCACAAGAAAAAATATTTACTGAAGGAAAACAAGCAGGTGGGAAGAACTGTCCAAAAAATCAATTAATTAATAATCAGAAAAAAAAATGTGAGGTAAAACTAAGGACAAGAAAGATATAAACCCAGTCACTCATTCTGGTTGCTTGGTCAATCAGCAGGGGGGAAGAGCTATCCAATAAATAAGCAAATACAGGGAAAAATAAAAAACTGCAGGTAAAACTAGGGACAAGAAGATAAAATTCCAGTAACTTAGGATGGCTGCTTGAGCAACCTTTTGATGACCCAATAGACTACTTGCCAGCAGTCATCTACTTAACTATTAACACCCTCCTTAATGTTAACTACCATTGGAGTAGAGGAAAAATTAGTGCAAGATGTTAGAATCGAATATATAGTCCTAATGAAAAATTTTCTGTTTCTTCTTCAAACCCCTATGATCAATCTTTCTGCATTTCCAACCTACAAATTTTGGAGTAAACAAATAAAACCTAAAAAGAAAAATATTTATGGAATAACATTTTGGCTGTAGTCTGGCTCATATGGAGAGAGAAATGCAAGAGCTCCTGAAGGAATTGCAACCTCATAAAAATCAAGAGTAGATGATTCTTGTTCCTCCATGTCCAGCTAAATTGATGTTTTTCCTCGCACTGTTGATTCCTGGTCAATTTTCGTAGATAACAATTTATCTGCTATGCCAGGGTTAATTCCCCCATCGAGTTCCTTCACAATAATTTTTCTAATTTAAAAAAAAAAAAAACTACTTATGTAAAAATAAATATATTTAAATTCTGAATAAGCAAACTGAACCAAATCAAGGTATAACTGTGTTTAGCAGTGCACATGCTAAAAAAATACAGTTCATGGGCATCTAAACTAGTCCTGCTAATTGCATGCTCTTTGGTATCAATAGAAGGCATCCTTAAGTGAGGACTTGGTAGGTTGAAGCCTCCACTTTTAAAGTTCAATTTTTCCTCTGTAATTGTAGCTCTAACATCTACATTTACTAGACAAGGAAAAAAAATTGATAAGAAAAACTATATTAACAGAAAAAATAAAATAAAAAATAAAAAAAACAAAATACAAGGAGAATAGGATGCCCTTGGAAAGAATGACAAAAGAAAAGCTCAATTAAAAAAAGAGCTGCCCTCCAATCTCTTTGAAGGTTGGCAACGACATCCCCAAGAAGATCCAAATGAGTGAGCCCAAAAAGAGGCAAGAGACACAATTCTATCCCACAACAATCGAGGAAAGATGTGCAATCCTTGATAATTATTGAACTATTCTTAATCCAAATGGTCCACAAGGTGGCAAAAAACGTGTATTTCTGTAAGGCCTTTCCTTTTTCGGCTTTTCCAAAACCCTAATATCTCACTCACAAGAAATCCCATAAGAACAGGAAAAATAAAAAGTTACTTCTGAGGCAAGAAACACAATTCTATCCCACAACAATCAAAGAAGGATGTGCAATCCTTGAAAATTATTGAACTACTCTTAATCCAAATAGTCCACAAGGTAGCAAAAAACGTGTATTTCTGTAAGGCTTTTTCTTTTTCGGCTTTTCCAAAACCCAAATATCTCACTCACAAGAAATCCCATAACAGGAAAAATAAAAAGTTACTTCTTTTAGATAAATTTCTTGAAAAACAATAGCATGAGGTCTGCATTCTAAGTTTGTAAAGATTCCAGCAATGTCAAAGTCAAAGACCTACATCAAAACTAGTCATTCACCTACACAGACAAGTGTATGGATAAATAGCAGCAGCCAAGCAAGCATCTTAGAGCAATAGGACTTCTACAAACCCCATGGATGGAGTGCATGTGCACACAGACAAATGGCTATAAATCTTAACTTGTAATTTCAATGAGTGTTTTAAATTTTTAGGGGCAATAAGCTTTTAGCTCTCCTTATGAGAAACTAATCAATTCCAAGGCAAAGACATACTAATTTTTAAATCATTCAACAATCTCTATATTTCCATTCAGAAACGAATATGATACAGTGATGCTTGTTTATCAAATTGTTCGTATTTCATTTTAGTTGTTTTGATAATTAGAAGCATTTGAGTATGTCACTAAATTGTCCCATAATACTTTCTAGTTTTGGCAAAGGGAGGCTGCAATGCTGAGGCAACAACTGCAAAATTTGCAAGAAAATCATCGGTACCACTTTTTTTTTTTTTTTACCTGCTGACATAAATTATTGATCACATATTACTCAAGGACAAGTGATACAAACTGTACATAAATTAGAAATGCAAAACACAAAACTTCAGCATGCAGAAGTAACGCACTTCTCACTGTGGACAGTTGTTGGGTCACACACTTGTTGAGTTCCAATTATGTATTTTTGTACCCCACGCCAATATGTATAGTCAAGTATTAGGTTCACTTTCTTCTTTTCAAGCATGCACAAAAAGCATATATTTTACATCTTTCTATGCCATCTTGCCATATCATATATAAATAACTTATCTATGCTTAATGTGCCTTATTACATATATTATTGCTTCTATAACATTTCTCAGTATCTAAGCCACATCTCTATTGTTCTCCAATGTAAGCACAAACATGCACCCGAATAGGAGTACATGAAGATGTTTAATACAGCACATGCTCATGCCTGAACATAATTGTGTGCACACATCTGAGATTAACGAGTTGCTGTATCGACCACCTTGCATCTATATCATAGCAAGGATCCCCTCCTAGCATCCAAAGTAGACAGCGAATATATTTTGCTAACATCAACATAAGCTGAATAGCTTGATATATTAGTAATGATTAATCAATATATTTTGGTCTTTCAATATAAGACATTCAATAGAAGTAGAGGATAAATGGAACCATTATAGGAAGTGCATAGAACTAAACCAAAATGAAAGCATCATATTATTCAAGACTGCAACCAGGCTTCCATCACCATCTCACTGAAGGTGCCATGAATCCATCCAACCTATAGTAAGACTTCAGCCCATGTACATTGGTAGTGCAATATTATCCTCTCCAAGTTAACCAGAATCAGTAAAGTCCCCAGTTAACAACCCTTCCGAGACTTCTATAAAAAAATAAATAACCCACATAACCTACAAACTTTAGGACTTTACATATAGATGTCTAAAAAACAGGAACTGAATTATATAAAGGATAGTTTAAAATAAAGGATTGAGTTGGGTGAATTAGCCAACACTGAGTGGAATGCTAATGCTGCTCAAGGCAATTGTGGGAAGACTTGTTCAAGAAATTAGTGACGATAGGGTTACATGGCAAGAAATTATTACATAGGTGATTATGTGGTTGTCATCCTACTTATAGAACATCTCATTTTCTTTGAGAAAGTGCATGTACACACTGGCTTACGGGTGTGAAAGTTAATTTTGATGATTATTAGAGTGAGACCCTCACACAAAGATGATACATCTAGCATTACTGTGAAGTTATTTGAAGTTCTGTTTTTCTGATACCAAGTTTTATTTTCCTTACATGTTGCTATATAGTCCAACATATTGTTTCTATCAGTAGAGGGTTTTTTTTGTGTTTTCTCGCTTGCATCTTGTTATCTTATCTACTTGCTTGCCTAGTCATTCCATGCATTGTTTGGATGAGCTATGTTAGCTTGACTTGGCATTGCATTTGGCAAGGGCAAAATGTTTTGCACCTAGTTAAAGGCTGCTTATGACACTTGGCATTGTCATGTTGTATAGTGTGATACTTTCATAGTGGGGCTAATGATTGGCTTCTTGTCTTGCAGACGCATTCTTTCTTGTTAATGGTTTTTTTCATTTTTCAGATATTTAGCTTATCATGTTCAAATGGAATGGAATAATTATAATGAGCTGGATTGTTTCATTTGCTGTGATTGTAAGAAATTGGGGTAATTAAGTTGAGCATTTGGTAATTAAATTGATCATGAAGAGTTTTGAGGAAATGGATTATGCAGAGTTACTAAAACTACTACCGAGACAAAAGTAAAGGTGAGTCCTCAAAATACGAACAATAGGATGATAGGATTATGTTACAAAAACTCAAATTAATTTTTTTAATAAAAAAATAGAAGTATGATTTGGACATTTTGAGGCAATATTGTGCAATTTATACCCTGTCAATAAGTGAAATTGCTATTGAACTTAGGCTAGATGTAGAACCTTATGCTTTCAAGAGGTTTCACTTAAGCTGAATGGTTGAAAAAGCATTAGGGATGCTGCCAGGCAACACATTGTGCAGTTGGCATATACAGCTCTTGTTAGCTTGACATTAAACATGGACTTGACCATAACAGGGCCATTGTTTTTGTAGGTCAATGCAATTGATGGGCAGTGTGTAATGGCCTGTGAGGTTTGGGTTTCACCAACTTAATTGCGTTGACCATAAGAATGTTTGGGCTGTGAGGTGCAGTGGTCCATAATGCTTAGTTGGATGGGTTCAAAAATTGCAGACAATTCTCTCAATCTCATCCCAGGGCTTCCTTATTGACCAGATGCTCTTCTACCCCATGCTTGAATGATGATTAATTTTGATGTAGATTTTGAAATGGACTTGAAGTTTGCGGTTTGTGTTCCCAGAGATTTGTCTTGGTAGGGGATTGTTTCTTTAGTCTCTGTTACTGAACCATCTGAGAGGAAAGCCCTTGGAAGCTTCTTCTTAAAAAAAAAAAATTGGGGGATTGGAGGGTATTCCTCACTGGCTGGCACCTATGAATGGCTTAAGGTGATTATTGAAGGGGATACTCAAGCTGTCACCCTTCATTCCTGGTGCTACCCTTCTCAGTGGGTTTTAAATCTATAGTTGAAGATGTGAGGGCACAGCTGCACAGCTTTCAAGTCTGCTGCAGGCCAAAGTCGATCGTGCATAGGTTAGGAAATGAGGTTTCTCCTTGTGTCAGTCATGGGCCTGTCAATTTAATATTTGTGGTTTCCTTCCCCCCCACCCCCCCGGGGTGGGGTTTGAGTACTTTCTCCTACCAGCATATCTTACTAACTTGGTGTTTTGGTTGGGGTTGGTCCATCTTTCCCTGTTTCATGGTTAGCTGTTAAAGATCAGTTGGATGTATTATTAAGGACAGAAAATAAGTAATGTTTTTTTAAAAAAAAATTGCTATTGGAGCAAGCTTTGGCTGATAATGTTAGTGTGGATTTGGATTGCCATCTGTACATAGGGCTTAAAGCAGGTTGGTATTGATATTTTTGAGGTCTACCAAGGTGGACCCATTTGGTTCGTTGTACTCATTGTGTACTGGGTCAAGTCCCATGGGGTTAGATGAAACCTTGGATAGCATGCCATAGCTATTTCAGTGAGAAAAATTTGCTGTGGATTGAATGTTAAAATCAGAGGATAACTTCTCTCCCAAAACTGAAAACCTGAGAAAAATTTGCCGTGGATTGAATGTTAAAATCAGAGGATAACTTCTCTCCCAAAACTGAAAACAACCTGAACTAGTGTTCCTAAGCAAATTGAGCCTAGCCCCAGTTTACTTCATATTGGGTAAAGTACAACATCTCAC